>NC_071292.1:26095416-27423333 GCF_943737925.1 Anopheles nili
CAGACATCCATCATAATGAGCCCATTCCACTAACGTTTCGTTTTTTTTTGTTCTCTTTTTTCTTCTCGTTTGCAGGTAAGAGCTCCTTCGAAGCTTCACAAAAACACGTGGGGTCGCAAAAAAAAAAGACGGTTCAGCTGCAGAGTGGTGCAGTTCTGCTGATGGGCTGGAAGGTGAATTAATTCTGCTCGCAACTAACCATTCTCGATCAAAATCTCTGCTCGATCGGAGATGAAGCGATGCTGTTTAGCATCTATTGGATGAAAATGGATGATTAGAATGTTGAAACATGAGGTTAAAAGAGAATGCATATTCAAACGATAAGAACAAATTACATTCATCTGATGTTCAACGAACAAGGTTGAGTAAGGAAGAAAATTTTAGATCCTTTTTTTTCACACGAAAACGCCAGGAAGGAACAGAAAAACTGTTGCCATTAGACACCAGTCGAAAGCCCGCTAAAAAGGCGCATTTTTATAAAATGCTGGTACGAACCTGATTCCATCGCCAAACCTTTTCAAGGAGCCCGGGATCCGGTCGTATCAGAGTGAAGGAGAGACAATTCCTGCCAATACCGAAGCCTTGCGGGTCTTGATCTCAGACCACCTTTTTATGTTTTATGCCTCGTTTTTTTTTCAAACACTCACCCGTTGACTGGCCCTCGGAACCTTAGAGCTAGAGCAGCGAAAACCGTTAGCGTCTGGAACGTAGTGTGGAACGAAAGAACGTGGTTGGCCTCTGCGAGCCTAGATTTCGCAGTGCCGTGTCTTTCTCGCTTTCTCGGGAAGAGACCCGGTTTTCGGGACGCAATCCCTGCGTGCTAGAAGTGGGGTCGGTTTAGCAACGGAATTTTTCGCAACCTAAAAAAAAAGATGCCCAAGAACGCGACGGTTGGAGTTGCTCGTTTCCTCTACTTGACGTGTCTGCAAAGAAGTTTTATTTTCCGCTTCGATTTCGTATGGTCTGTCTTCCTTTCCTCGCGTTACCAACTTTTCCCGCAAGAGGTGGAGCGTTTCTATGCGCATTTCGAGAGCGTATGTTTGATTCGCGTAACGGATGCGCCCATAAAATGGTTGAAATGAATAAAATGGAAGGTTTATGTGCGCCGAGGATATGCTGTGCATTGTTCTCGGTACGGTTTGTTTGGTGGAAAAAAAACTCCTCAAACGGCACTTTGCACTCGAGTGGATTCGTTTGGTTGAATAAATGCACGCCCGCATGGTAAGCTTATTTTATATCGTTCAGTCCGTTTTCTTATCACCTTCGCGCCTGTTAGAATGGTATTGAGCATATAAACGAGCTCATGCAAAGGCAACCGCGTTTGTAGCCGTTACACACCTTCTGAACAAACGCCACAACGCGTCCTTATGGAGCTGATAAGCTTCCCGGCGTTGCCTTACCTGGAGACGCGGAAAAGATGCACCTGGAGCAGATTTTTAACGGATTTTTTCACGTACGCTCATCACTCCCATCACCTGTGGCAGAGATAAGCGCGCGCGGTGGAAGCAAATAATTATTTCCCCCATTTCAATCCTGCGAGACGCGGGTCCTTTTTTTACGATTCGCCGTCTGGACGCGCGATCAAACGAGTGTGCGCTATTTCTTTGTCTTGCCAGTCGTTGTGTTGCCATGCCGAAGAATAAAATGTATGCTTCGCATTATTTAACCAACGCCACTCCGGGGGGGTTTCCCGGGGCCAGCGCCAAAATGCGCGTCCCTTTAAATGGCCCTTTTTAACGAATGGTGTAATCGGAGAGTTACAAAAAATAAACATGTAAACCACCATGTCGCAGTCCGCTGAACGGGGGGTTTTGGGAGTAGTGATATCGTAGATTTGGTGCACCTTTTTTATGTTTGGGGTGAGTGTGTTTGAACCCTTTTTTTTGGCAAACGTGCCTGGGTTTACCTCGCTGTGGTGGTTGATGGTATGAAGCAGAGACCTTTCCGGTGCCAAATTTTGCGCACACCATCATCCGTGTGTGCGTATGGAGTATGTGGTTTATGTTCACTTCCGCTCTTGATGCTTAGTCAGCTGCCTCGTCCGAAACGGTTACGATACGGCCGGTAATCTGAATTCGGTGGTTCGGCTTTTGCTTCCGAACGCGGAAAGGATTCGCCTGTTGTGTCACTTATGCCGTGCCGGAACTGGGCTGATATTTCATTACCCGGGAAAAGCGAGACAGAGAGAGCTAGCACACCCCGTAAAAAAGCCCGTTTTCGTGTCGTCTCACATGATTTGCCCCGCGAGATGTGTGTGTCGTGTTGCTGTCCCTTGAGGCAGTTGGCGCGGTTTAACGTTGCAAAAAGCTGTGGTTTGGGGTTTTAAATTTTTAAATAGACGAAAATCACAATGCACCCGGCTGGGGGGAGAGAGTCTGCTTCGTCTGTTCTTTATTCAACCTCTCAACGAATTCGAGGGTTGAACGGCGAGCGGTTTATGCCGATGAAATATTCATTCGAGTCGGGTCCCTAGGATTCATCGGTTGCAGGGCGCTTCCGTTGATTCGTTCCAAGATTTAAGGAACGGTTTGGGAGGGCTGCTTGAATTATTCCCAATGCCAGATGAAGCTAAAGAAGAGCTCTCTAGGAAGCTAGAGCGGGGCGACCGAAGCAACGATCTGTTGAATGTTTTAACGATGGTTTCACTTTTCAATCCCTTTTTTGCCAACCCCAATTCCTGTGCCAATCCTAACTCCTGTGCCAATCCCAACTCCTGTGGCAATCCCAATCTTCTGTGCCCTTATGGACAAATATTTTGCATAAATTCCTGTCGCATAGCAAAGGCAATTAGATTGATTATTTCGTTTTTTTACTACCAAACTTTTACTACTGCATTGGGATCAAATATACATCTAAGTTAGTTAGCTGTTTCCTAACGAAATGGCTCTCGATGTATCAATTTTGCTTTTTATCATGCTTTGATTCGTATGCAATCGAGTTTCACTTAAGATAGGAATAAATGATTGATCTTATCGGCATGTTTGAGTTTGGGCTTCTGTTCTACACCGGCATGCAAGTTACTGATGTGAAGCAAAGGACGATTAAAAAAGAAAACAGAGCAACAAAAGTAGAAGTTTGTAACAAAGAAAAAGAGTGAACCTCTATGTTCAAATCAATCTTTCCACCTTCCATTCTGCCCCAGGGGAAGCATTATTGTGTTTTCCGCTTTCTGTGCGCCTGGAGGACTTTTGTGTCCTGTTCATTGCTCTGTTTCACTTACCGCGGAATCGACGAGACCGCTTCGAGTTCAACCGCGGGCCTGGTTGGACGTGCGGGATATATTGATGGTGTAATTGTGCAATTAAACGCGATTACTACACCTGCCCCAATGCATTAAATCTCCGGCGTTGGTGCGAATCGCCTCTCGGGCGCGAGTCTCACGAGTAAAACACGCGATGGATTCGCTTCTCTATTTCATGGTGCGTTTTATAGGTACTACTGATACTGGCAGTGACGATCGCATGTTTTTTTCTTCGCTGCGGGATTTTAATAACGCGAATAATTGAACCGACGCAGAGTTTCGTTCTAATTGAGTGAGAAGATTAGCTTCCTGTCGGAAGTTATCGTTTGTGTTTGCTCTTTGCAATGAAATGCTGCTAAATACTGCATTATCCATCTAATTACAGAGCATGCTGATCTTTAGAGAACGATCAAAAGCATCGCTTTGTCGTTATATTTTTTTTTATAGAACGAATCATCATTAAAGTGTGGTATGCAATAATAGTTTGTCGATTCAATAACAGTCTATCGAGTAACCATTAAGGTTTAATTTTGCTGCACTGGAGTAAAAATTTAATTAATACCAACCGAGGAACATTTCATTATAAGCTGCTGTTGTGCAATTTCCAAGGCATGACGTGGATTCTAATGGCACCCCCTCGCAAAGATGGCGCAAATATTTCAACCCAGCACAATTTCAACGAAACCCAAAACCACTCCGCTCTCTCCCCAAATGTCGCCGTCCATCGCCCTCGTCTGGCTCGTCGATTGGCGATAGAAATTAATAAATCACCGTTTAACCCAAACGTGATAAACGATCGTGGAAAAGGGCCCCCATCCAGGACAGACGGCCAAAATGCCACCAGAAAGCACCCTCGGGTTGCGCTAAATATTTAATATGCAGCCAGCGTGTCGAACGTGCACAGGTTCAGGTCTCTGGTGGCGCGACAGGACTCGCCCCGGAGCCCAACCATCGCTCCCGGGTGAATGGCTCCCGGTTTTTAAGCTCCATCAGCCCAAACGCTCTGTGTTCTGTCTCTTCTGCGCGAGGGACGACAGATTCTTTGAGGCTTTCACGGGGACGAACAGCCCCCCGTTCTGCAGGGTGTGTCAGTCTGGCGCAACATGCCTGCGGCCATCCGCAGTAATTCCTGGCCCATACCCGGGTGTGTGTCATGCTCGATAAAGTGCATCCCTGTGCGCGCATCTCCGTGTGCTCGCGTAGGGGTGTTTTTTTTGTTTCTATCGATTTTTACGCCCGTATTGGGAGGAGACCGTCCTCTGCTCTTCGTTGTGGAAAAATATAAAAAATAACCTCTCGGGTCGTTCCACTCCACCCCCAGGAGAACGAGAAAAAGTGCATCGGTGGCTGGTGGAAAACGCTGGCACGAAATAGAATGTCGAAGGAAAATGTAACGAATGGCGGCTGTGGAAGACGTGGTTTGGATATTGGGTGCCTGTTCTCGTGCTCCAACAAACTTCCATTTCCGTGTGTGTGTGTGTTTGTTTGTGTGTGGTTTGTTTGGCCCTTTCTCCTTTCCTTTTTCTTTCGAATTCAGCTCGACGAGACGACGTCGTCTTCGTCGCCGTGTGTACTTTAAGAGGCGCTGGAAATATCGTTGGCGCAGTCTCTGGAAGAGGTTATTTTAGGTTTCCCCCTCAGCGCAACGACGATTTCTCTTTAGCCCCCCCCTCATTCCTAGATGTGCTTTCGTTTTGTCTTCCGAAACCGAAGACAGTATCGAATGCCGCCCAGACAGGATAGTATTTATCCGCCTCCAGACGGGCGGCTTTTCTGGGGGAAGCGAAGTTTTGTGTAAAGATTACATCAGGTCTTACTTAGCTAACCTCAAACACATCCGGTGATTTACTCTCTCTCTCTCTCGTTCCTGGGAAGGGGCTGGTCTTTTTTAACACTGCTTCCGGGTTTAATGGCATTTGCGGGGGATACCCGACCCGATAAGCCCTTTTCGTCCCTCCGTGCGTTAGCAAATGCGCATTGTTTTATTTCCCTCGCCCCGGTCGGTGATGGAAAGTTTGTCTAATTGTGTACATTATTCAAATGAAACGTAGCGTGTAAAAAAAAAACCACCACCACACCCTCGGTTGCTTTCAGCACGCGGGAGATAGACATGCTGATTGTTTGAAGTAAATCAATTAATGTAACGCAATTACTGCTTGTAATGAATGTCTCCCTCCTGTCGTGTGTGCGGGAATATTTTAAAAGCCTTCGACGATGACGACGGATTCGCCATCGGATTCGCCCGGCTGCCTAAAAGCAAGTGCGTACAACATTGTTAGCGGTGGTGTGATGCACGCGAATTAACGACATTCAAGCCCCAGCGGGTGCCATCCATTTTCGGGATTTTTTTTTTGGGACGGCGTGTGAGGGGGGAGACGAGGTCGAGAAAATACATTTCTGTCAGAATTTTTCCCATCCCTCGCTAGCTGGTTGTATTTTTTTATTCTTTTCACCATCACGCCTAGAACCAGACACCGAACGTACGATTGTTAGAAATGATTTCAATTTTTTCCCTCCGTTATCTCCGGCCACGGGGGGGGGGGCCCTACAGAGACCGGCCCTTTATGGCACACTATCTCGGGACTCGCTCCCACACACACACACACACACACACACACACGGCTCATAATTTATTTAATTTTACCATTGCGGCCCTAACCTGCGTTTGTGCGTCCGTTTGGCTTCACGCGCGTGGGTCCATTGTTTGTGTCCGATTGTATATGTGGATGTGTTGGGGGGGGATTTATGCTAGGAAAGGAGAAGCATCAGGAGGAAGCTAATATAGGTAAGGTAGAGACCGGGTCCAATGACAACTAAACCCCCTGGTCGGTCACCGGCCATGCCTGGGTCGTTCCGGTCCTGTGGAGACTGGGCTGCATAATGCTTTCTCTCGCGCATCGTGGTGACCCTTTATCTCTCTGTGTGTTTGTTTCGTGAGAAAAAAAAGGGTTTACTGTATGGTCAATTTTCCTGTTATGGCCGGTTAAATAAACAGCACCGCCGCCACCAGCACCCGGCGGGGGCGGGGGCTGTTGATGGTGGAACATGTGCAATGCCTTCTCTAGGAAGTTGGTCTAGGAAGGTGCGTGCGCGTGTGTGTGTGTCGAATGTTTACACATTTGGGCTAGGTTGCCCCCGCCCCTTTACTTTCCATATTTGGGTGCATGGGGGAGCTGTGTCCGTTGTGGACAGAAAAAAGTTAAAGCAAATAGTACCCCGAGCATTTACATATTTTGTACGATGATATATTTCCAAAAATGTACACGACCCTTAACAGCTGTTTGTGAATGTGTTGCTTGTGCCATCTGTTTTAGGCAGCCGTCGTTAGTCGTTTGTACTCCGTTTGGTGGTGATATTTAGTAGTATAACATAAATCATGCAGTTATCTGGCTTTCATGTAGCTTTAAGAACGGTAAATCTTTTTTTTTTTCTTTAAGAACGGGCAAACTTTTAGCATATTTTTTATGCTTATGCTACAAAGTTCTAGCATGTATTCGCTGCCCAGAGAGATTAGCTTCCACTGCAACGTTAATCACTAAACGCTAAACGTGGTAAAAAAGGTACCCTTCGTGAGGGAGTTTGAGAGAAGCGGTTGGAGGGTCGTACGGTGGTGTATCACGTTTCTCTGGGGAACCCTATTCAACCCCCAATGAACCAGCTGAAAAAGCTCATCCCCCTTTTTACTGGTGGAGAGAGGAAAACATGGAAGTGAGATAAAAAACGATGACGAAACACAAACTCACCGCCACCGCCTCCTGAAACACCACGTTCATACGACACTTCCACGATTTTTCGGTATACGTTTGATGATGGCCGCTCTCTTCGCTCTCATGCGCTACCTCTCTCTCTTTCTCTCTCTCTCTCTCTCTCCGCCTCGCAATGTGCCGCGTGCGTTCATTCCAATTTTCCTATTTTCTCTTCGCGCAATCTTTCCTTCCCAGCAAGCCCACGGCCCTTTTCGAACCGCCCGTGCCACCCACCACCTCCCGAGTGGGTGTGCGTGTTGGTTGATTCTACGCGTGCCGTTTCTTTTTCACACGTGTGCACCCGTAAAAGCATCTGGCTATGTTTTTATTCGCTCGTTCTCGCGCTTAGAAAGGGCTCCTGTGCGGCTGTATCGTCGCAGCCTTCCCAACCCAAGGGCTTACCATTGGTGGGCACCGTTTTGGGGTCTACGTGCGTCCGGTAAAATCGTCAATGGCAGCAAGGGCTCGCCGGAGCGTCCTCCTAAACGCTCTACTCTCTTTTCTCTCTCACGCTCTTTCTATCGCGCCCGGTTTCTAAATATATGCCGCGCGCGTTCCTTCAACTCGGATGGCCAAAGGGCCTGCTCTCCCCTCTTTGAGCGATTACGTGCACGATGACGATGCTGCTTCTGCTTCTGCTGCTGCTGCTGCTGCTGCTGATGATGATCATGATGATGGGGTGGCTTTGTGTGAGTGTAGGGTTTGGTTGGTTGCGATAGGCGACAAATACACGAACACGCACGGGTACGTCTCTTCTCGGGCTCGACCGATTAAATGAAGGGTGGAATCCTAGCACCACCACCCCCCTGCCCTGCTCGTCCACCACCCTCCTCCTGTGGCCTCTCTTCTCACCCATGGGATGGGGGTGTGCGAGAACGAGCACGAACGTGCGAAAATGGCGCGTGGTTGGCTCTGTCTCGCTGCACGTGCCCGTGTCACGGGACCGGAAAATGATTGCCCCCTTCCGGGTTGATCGGGGCAGGAAAACCTTGTTGCCACGGTGTGCTGCTGCAGCGGGTGCCCTTCATGGGATCGTGGGACGTCGATGGTTAGAGGATGTAAATTAGCCTTTACGAGGGTGCAGTGCCATTTTGCAATACATATTTTCGTATGCGTATTCTCGTGTGATTGTTTTTTCTTTCTTCTTATTTGAACTATCAAAATCGTCCTTAAGGCAATTTTTAAACGGTTCATGAGAAGAATCGTACTGGATGTGCGCAGGTGAATTTTGAAGATGTTTAGTTCAATTTATTTTGATTGAATGTACGAAATAAAACAATATGAAATGCACCGCAGGACTTTTGATGCCTAGCTTTTTCAGTAGCAGCACAGGTTTTTCTGAATGTTTCTGACTTGTTTTATTATTTTTTTATATTTTTTATTATAATTAGGTTATGTATAATACATAATTCACAATAAATTCATTTCATTTTCACAGTTTTTCAAACCCCATGGCTGGTGGGCATTTCCTCCCATCCAACCGTACGGAAAAGGTGTATGAAATAATCAAGCAACTGTTTAAAATAGGACATAGCTTGAGATTAAATAGGCTTTTCCTGTTTGCACGGAAACGTCACCCATTTTTCTGACACATCGAAAACAAATATTGAACGATCGATCGTTTGCGCACGACAAAAAATTCCCCCAATTAGAGGGCATGTTAAATACACGCGCCAACACACAAGTGCGAACACACGTACAATGAGTGATGGAAATACACAACCACGCATCGTAGGCTCATGTAAAAGCAAAATCACCTAGAGCAACCCCTTCGGCAGGCTCCATCGAGGTTGACCTACATTCTCTCACCTACTTTCCAACTTCCTGGCGGTTATCAATCCCCGAGTCCGGCGGACAAGTGCGTGCGAAGGGCGAGAGAGAGAGAGAGAGAGAGTTCACCTTTAAACAGTCGACCGACAAACCATCATTATGACGGGCGCGAGATAACAGAAAACGCATGTGTTGCGAACCCACTGTTGACTTTAACAGGTCACATTGAATCGCCACCCTGGAAAATGGGGATTTGCTGTGTTGCATCGAGCTTGGGAGGGTGCTTTTGTTCTAAGACGCGATGATCGCGCGAGGTTGTCGAGGTTTCTTAGACGATTAGCCGTGAAATGGTGCAGAAAATAGCCGATATTGTGCATCATCGAACAAACCGCAGCAACACCATAATGCCGCGTGAGACCATCAATTTAGCGTTCGTTGTATGAAAACAATCTTCCCATGCATTTATGAGGCTCTTAAAATTCCCTGCATGATGTCGAACCGTCGGTGGGGAGAGTTTTTGCTAGGGTTTTTCCTTCCCATCACCCGGTGTGTTTCGTGTGTCGCCACCATCCATCAATCTTTAGCGCGCTCCTTAGGAGAAAATGATTTACGGTCCAACCAGCGGAGGAGAGCACAGCCTGTTTAATTCCTTCCCCGTCATGCCGTGCCAGCCTTCCAAAAACCATTCGCCCCACCATAAACTGCTAATGTCCGCCGCGCGTCTGACTTGCCCGTTTATGGCCTGGAATGGCTTGGCAGGGTCCCGTTTCCCGTACCGGACATGCCACACTGACCTACATGCGGCGTGGCCTGGTGCTTACTTTGGCTTAAGAGTAATCGCTAGAATAAGGGAAAAGGTATGAGAAAATGGTGAACCCCGCGCCGGCCCAGGGTGAAAGAAGAAAAACACACCGAAAACACGTCTATCAAGCGAAGATCATCGACCTTTTTTGCGCGGTTTGTGCGGAAATTCTCGCTTTGCAAACGACCACAGAGCCAGCCCCATTGCAAATGATTCCACAGCTCTGGCTCGTTGAGGTTGCTATAAATGGAGCTGGCCGGTGGAAGCTGCTGACGTCACAATTATCGCGGGTTTCTCGCCGTGGGAAGTGCAATTCGGTCGTAAAATGCAAATCGGTGGAGGTTTTTTTTTCCTCTTCTTTCTTTCGAGAGACCAATCGATTAAAAAGATGCGGGGCATCCTTATCACCGTTGTTTGCTGATCGGGGTATTGGTGGCTGTATTTCTTTTATTCTCCTGTCGCCGTTAATGTGTGATAATTTATAGCACGATTAAGATCTGTTTATGGTGTTGATTTTTACGCAGCTTTAAATTATGCAATTGCAAGATCATCCCGTTTTAAACCAATACAGATGTGTAAATGTGGCTGTCCCCTGTGTTGTTTCTTCACGCTTCCATGGTTGATTTACATTTGTCGAGTTGATTAAGTATTTTTCAGCCTCAATTGTTTCGCTCACGGCGTAAGAAGGATTCAATGCGCAAAGTCCATTACCGATGTGAAATTAGTTTTGCAGCCAAAAAGGATCGCATTTCATTCGTTTCGTTCCGCAATTGGTCAGCTAGTGCGGCGGGAAGCTAATTTTCGTAATGAACGCGTAAATGTGGCGAGAAAAACCTGAGAGAGTGCCGAGCGGAAATTGAAAGCTACTTCGAAAAAGGGACATGTGTGCCAGGTCCCCAGACCCATTTGGAACCTTTTGTCTGCAGCGCAAAAGGGGTGTTTTCTGCATATTCTACAATCCCGCGCTTATGCTCTTCCACGACTCCCTCGACTCGGGTGCAATCGTACAGCAGCAACTGATGGTTGGTCGCGCGACAGGGAGCTAGAAATTATGGTCTCGCGTTTGGATGGCACACGTGTCAGTGATATATGTGAACTGCTGCAGGGTTCGGTTTGTGTGCAAAACCGGCGATAAGCTTGTTTGAAGTTGTTTCGGGATTCGTTCAATTGATGGAACATCACTTAGCAAACTTAGCACATTTGAATAATTGAAAGATTTTGGTTTCAAACGTGTCTGTAGGTTGCAGCCCATTTATCGGAAATTAAAGGAAATAAATACAAGCAGGGCTAGTTGGTCATTTTGTCACTTAGTTTATAAAAAATAAAACGTTTCAAATATACGCCATCGCATGTAAATATAATCATAGTAATCATTGATTCAACTAATCGTGGCTTAGGAAAGTTGTATTTTTTTTTAAATTTTTTTTTAACATCTATGCTCGACAAATCAAATGAAACAATGCATGTATTGTAATATCATTATAATACAATTCAAGCAGCATCGCAATATAATTTCTCCTTTGAAGCTCGTAGGCTGTAGTAAATATTAAAAAGCAAATCAGTTTAAAAATCGATATTGGCTTTTGAAAGGAATATGAATACGATTTCTCAACGATAATGCACTTGTTCTGCCTTTCAACATGGAACAAATGGCAGATAATTGTGCCGAGTGATCAATATTTAACCATTTTACAATCATTTCCTTCTGTTTCTTTCCGATTCGAGACACACCCCGAAACTCCCTCCCCCGGTGCTTTTGATGCACCGTTTTGTTGTTGCGATTGTTTCCAGCTCCGATTGTGGCGAGTTTCCCCAGCCACTGATGCATAATTAAATAGAAAACCCTTCCAAATGGGCCGGCCGTGTAAGAATGGCGCGCTGTCCAAACGAAAGAGCGTACGGTGGTCGGGTCCATCACGGTGTGACAGCAGCAACATGCAACTGCAGTTTGCAATCGTACCCCGTTGCAATATGTGCACAGCCCCCACCGCCAGCTAGCGGAGGAAGTGTGTCCCGCATATAATTTATTGATTGCATAATCATAGCGTGACGAAAGCGCCGGCCAGACATCGGAGGGAAGTGCGTGTATCATGCTGGCCAGTTGGTCGAGCTTATGTATGGTGATGATATGATGGTGGTGGTCAGTCTTCTGATGCACGAGAGCGCCAAAAGAATGGACCTGGAGGGGCGAATCAGGCGGTCAGTCGTCGTGCGGAGGATGAGCTGTTTTGTTCGCCTGTCAGGCTACATTTATCAATGGGGGTGGCCCTTTTTTTTTGCTTCCCAGTGTTTGACGCTACAACAGCAGGAATACGAAGAGAGAAAAGGGCTAAAAAGGGGCCAAAACCATACGCGCCCGTCAATGGATGTTATGCAAATTCGAGACGAATGGACAAAAAAGAACTCATCGCCGTCATTCTAATCATCGTCTGTGTGTTAGTTGACCTGGAGTGATGGATGAGGCTCGATTTGTACTACACTGGACGGAATTAAATAGCTCCCAGTTGTATTAAATTATTTCCCTTTCCAAATCACTTAGCAATGTACTTTTTTTGTCTCAAAATCCTGTAATTTATTGCACAAAAATGTAATCCGTTCCTGTCAATATGTTTTTTCCTAAACTAAAACTCCATATCACCCTGACTGAAATTATAAAATTCCGTTATGAAATCACTTCCGCACGTACTCTGTATTATATCAGCTTAAGTTTGACGTTAAACGTTTGAATGATTAAGGATTTTCAAGCCACTTTACAAATCGTTTGCGATGTTTATGTTGCACGGTCGCTTTCATTATTGGCCCCTCGTTCTATTCTTACCCTTTGAAGGTGCCTATTGTGCTTCTGTTCCCTCTACCCACCAATTTCCGGATTCGTGTGGCTGCAAATATGCGAATGGAATATTTTCCCAAACCATCGGCCACTGCCATTCCGTGAGCACGTCGAATTGATTGGTCATTTCCTTTATTTCGAATTTTATTTACCGCCTGCAAAGAACTTCTGCGGTAGGGTTGTTGGGTTTGTTGTTAAGCAATTGCGAAATATCCTGTCCACGACCGACGCCCGCATTGTTTGCGGCCATAAAACTCGTGCATAAATCTAACGAAGCGCAACCGAAACGCACGTCCTTATAGTGTGTGTGTGTGTGTTTTTAAATTGAATTATGAACAAATGCTTGTTGTACACAATTTTTCATTTCGTTTGTTTCGCGATTTTCCTTTATGTCCTTTCTCCCCATCCCATCGATATGGCCGCTCAAGGGCCGCTCTCGGGGGTTCTTGTCCCAAAACACATATGTGAAACAGTGGAAACGAAATTGTGTTGGCCGATAGCAGCGGAGGGAGCCGCGTTCGTATAAAGCTTATCGTTTTAAATCACCATAAATCGCCCTCCGTGCAAATCCTTTCTCGCGTGATAATCGCCTTAAGCACGAGCCGGCAAGTATGAGCATCTTGTTTGTTTGATTATATTTTTTTTCGCTTCTTTTTGTTCACTTTTGTGTTCACGCACTCAAACGCGCGCACATTTAAGGCTCGCTTTTTCATCTCCCTCTCCCTGGCCAGCTGTTGCTTTCTCGGTTGCATGTTTGCGACATGCACGTGAGATTTATGTTCGCGATTTAGTGTCGAGTTGTACTTTTTTTTCCCCTGTGTCCCCTCTGAATCGATTGATCGTGAGATCTGAGATATATTTGTATGCTCGATGGCTGATGGCGTACAGAGCCCGGCACGTGCACGCGCTTTTCGTACGTGGCAGGGCACGATTTATAACACTCCTGAGGGTTGACGCACATTCGATCGTGGCCGTGTGCAACCTATGCTCGGTATCCACAAATCGAACAATTGCACCGCCCGAGTTTCGCTGATTGACAGCTTGCCGTGTATTGATAGCGGAAAATTGAAAGATATGGTGGGGATATTTATTTTAAACCGCTGGGAAAACACAACGTATTGTTAACGGACCGAGGAACCGCTTTCCATCGACGAATGAACCGGAACGAGATGGTCGGGGTTATAAATAAAAAATATAGATAAAACTGCATTAGCGTCGCGTATCGTTTGGTTAGGATTTTGGAGTCATATTTCCAGATAATTCCTTTCAGTCCTTCGGGAAAAACGTAGCGGATAATATTTCCCGAACTGCGTAGTGCTCGTACCGTGGGATTTTTCTTGATAAGATGGTTGATAGGGCCTACATACATAAATTGCATACGTTCTTCATTTACTTTAATGTTTTTTTTTTGTACTAAATAACTAATGTTTGTTTCTCTTTTTTCTCGTTGCAGGTACGTATGAGAAAATGTTTATGAGGAAAACAAATTTACAGCAGATATGAAAAGTAAGGTTTTTCTTTATCCCCCGAGGAGCAAAAAATTCCATAAGCCAACCGGAATTCTAATTAAACAGAACCTTGGTTCACTTTGGTCGCCCCAATAACATACCCATCCACAACGTGGCCTTCACGGCATAGAAGGGTCTATTCGAGCAAAAATTAGGGCTTAATTATAACCATGACGTTCTGCACATTCTCTGTTGCGTGCTGGATGGTTGGAATCTTTTCCCAGCGGATAATTATTCCCAGACAGCGGGCAGCTTCTCTTCCCAGCGAAGACGAAAAAGCAACAATCGAAGGGCCTGATTATGGTTGTGGGTTCCGAGTGGTTTGATCCCAGTGTAGGGGGTTTAAAAAGTTCAATATTAATTACACGTGTGTCGTTCGGAAGCAATCTCGCATTCAACATCAGCTCTAGGGGTGTGCAAAAGAATTACATACCCGTCTTATGATACCCGGTCTTACGAGAAAATGGTCTTGCTTGCTACCTTCTCTGCACGTTGCAGCTCGCAATATTTACGACCTACTTAGTGCTGGCGAATAAATTGCAGCCCATGCTGCGCGAACATGACTCACTGGTTCCAGCTGCACGGCACATAAAACCACCCGCGTGGCTATGATTAGCGGAGCAAAAGAGTCAGAAGATGCTAGAATCTTACGCTCCGAGTGCAATTGCATCGCCGCAACCGGTAGCGATGGTTGGGAGAACGTGGAGAGGAGGCGTTTAAGTGAGCGTTAGGTACCTTGACACACATTTTAGTCGTGCTTTCGATGTTGTAGGCCTCTATCAGCAGCTATAAAAAATATGTATAAACCCCCTCCACACTGGAAGCGATTGCATTCGCGCGTGATTCGAGCTTGCGAAATGTGCATCGCATGTGCATCTAATGGCAGACCAACTCCCTTCCACGGGCACGGGCTTAATAACGAACGGTTGAAAGGAGACGGGCTCACAACCATGACCGGACCCCGGTTTCGGGTTTGAAGAACATAATTCATTCGCGGGAATTGCATGTCGACATAAGCCGACATCGCCACCCCCAGATTCGGGCTCGGACGGTTTTTATGCTTCATTTTAAGGGGACCCACTTTAGCCACGCTACCACAAAATCGCCGACCTTCGTGAGCCAGCCATGACGGGGTGGTTTGATTAAAATTTAATTTGTGTACAATTGCTTGTTGCAGCAATTTTTAGATGCAGTTTTAAGCAGAAAATTAGATGCTACATAATTTGTTTTCTTATAATTTTCGTAATTGTAACCCTTTGTTAATATGTAATTTATTGCAATGACACGTTCATTACACATTCTGCTGCTATTTTCTCATACTCAACATCTTCATTGGTATCCTGACGTTTATTTGGATTTGTTTCGCAAACGCTCCCAATGCGCCAAATTGGCCTAACTTTGCGTTGGGGGAACGAAGTGTGCGTTCTCAGTTACGGTTTGTTAGATTTTCGTGTGTATTTATTCATTACGCTTTTTTTTCCATCCCCCCCTGTTATGTGCGACAGCAAGGATGTTCATGCAAAAAGCAAAACCTTCCCACCGTTAGTCCTGAAGTAGGCTCGTCGTCGTGAAATAACGTTGCACAGTAAACGAGCTCTCGTAATTTGTTTTCACTTTTCATTGTGCAACGAGCAGCGACATGAAATGAAAAAAAAAGGCAACCACGAATATAGCATTCCGTTTTCACTCGTCTTTTTTTTCGCATGCCCGTTTTTCATTCAATTTTCCATGGCCCGTTTGCG
This sequence comes from Anopheles nili, assembly GCF_943737925.1. Classification (NCBI taxonomy): domain Eukaryota; kingdom Metazoa; phylum Arthropoda; class Insecta; order Diptera; family Culicidae; genus Anopheles; species Anopheles nili. Next base: position 26,111,056 of record NC_071292.1, read on the forward strand.
GAATGAAAGAATAATAAAAAAAAAAAACGCGCCCGCTCTGCTCTGCAAAGTGAAAGTGAAAATATTTGTTATCCCACCGGTGTTTCCTGGAATTTCGTGTTTTTCCCTCCCCGGCTCGGGGTCGGCCTTTCTGCTCTCAACCTGCCCTGCTTGGGCTGTGTTAGCTCCCTCAGCTCTTTCAACTGCAGCATCTCCAACTGCCGCTCTCAAGGGCGTTGCTCCCAGGGAAAATTGGGGCCAAAAAGGATCGGGCCCTGACTGTGGTGGGCCGTGGGGAAACGGAAAGCTGCCAGTTGCGTGTGTTGCAATGTTCGCCCGTACCGTTGTCGTTTTGTATTTTGCGAATATGTGTACCCCCATTAGCTAGCCTTGCAGGAGCACAAACGAGAAGCGATGCTTCATTATTTCCCCCAGGAAAATGCCGATAAATATTAGAAAAGCCCGAAAGATGAATGGGCAAGCGATGGGAAGCAATACGGCTCCCTCGTTCTAGGATAGTTAGTGTGCGGATGTGAAGGAACTTTCCCGTTGTCGGTTGAGGATCCTTTTTGTTTGCTTCGTTAAAAGGACGAGAGAAAAATTCCTCCAGCTCAGTACGCGGATGATGTATAATGGGCAAAAGTTCTTTCGCACGAACGCGTAAAGCGCGGCCCTTCTCTCAGGCCCCTTCCGGTTGTGCACCGTACGCATTCCAAAAGGCACACGTCCTTTTGGCGCTGCCACTCCTTGAAATATTGATTTTCCTCCCGTTTTTTCGTTGGTGGGAAGGGGTGGGAGGCAAAAGGCAAGCCCCATAAGCGGAAGTCACCACCCGCGCGCATATGTATGTGTACAAGAACGCCGGGGGTGTGAAGCAGGCGGGAGGGCTCTCTCTCTCTCTCTCTCTCTCGCTGTCTCTCTCCCGTGTGCCAGGATTTTAGATTGTTTTTCTTTCGATTCCGCAGTGGTGGGAAAACTAAGGCCGCACGGAAAAACGTGTGCGGAAAATTCTCCCTTCCTAGTTAGAAGCGCGTCCTCTCTCTCTCTCTTTCGGCATTCTGGTACCGCAAAATTCCTTCCACCGTATCATTCAGGGCAGAAATAGTAAACACACGGCTACCACACCACTTTGGTTTGTCTGCGGAATTTTCATCCCGTGGCAGCCTCCCTTATCCTTGGGCTCATCTTCCGCCACCCATTTCCGTTTCACACCATCTCTCTCTCTCTCTCTCTCTCTCTCTCTCTCTCTCTCTCGCTCTCTCTCTCTGGTTGTGTGTGCGCGCGCGTTTACATTGTAAATAATGTACTCCGGTGAGTGCCGGTTTGTTTGAGTGTATCGCACCCATCGACACCCCCCAACGGAGGTCACTCACCCGTGGCGGTTTCGTTCTCTCGTCCGTTTTTAGTGTTTTCCCGGTGAGAGAGAGAGATAGAGCCCGCTCTCTGCTCTGCAGGCAGTAATCAGGACTCGGTGGGCCTTTATTTGCATATGTGTGTGGCTTTTCCGCCATCGCAGCCGCTTTTCCATTTCCCACGGTATGCGTCGCGCGTGTTGGTGACGTTTTTCTCTCTCTCTCTCTCTCTATATCCCGTCCAAACGGGCGCGCTTTTCCACCGACATCAAACACACCCCCGTGCCGGGCTTGCGTTTGGGTGTATGTGTGTACATGCGGCCTTTTTGGTCCTTCGAGTGAGCGTAGCGGGTTTAAATGGCCGGCGAGAGGGAACGGTGGAATCACTTCCGCAGTAGGTTCGTTCACCGCCGCGAGGTTTTGGTCCCGGTCATCGTCCTGTGTGTGACCGCACGATGTGTCACTGTGTGTACGGGGGTTGTACGAAACATGGAAAACCACGCACAGGGACACGCAGCCTGAGTGCGAGGTGATGACGTTTTTTTTCACCGCGCTTCAACGGCACAGTTATCAGCCTGTCGGAAGGGCGCGCGCGTCACACACACACGGACCCGAGGGTGGTTTTTCTGGCTTTGTTTTTTTTTATTCTACTCCTCGGTCAGTTTTTCATTGCGGGGATTATATCCAGCACGAAGCGTTTTCCACACGTGCCTCTTGTTTTTTTTTTCAACACTGGGAAACGCAGCCCGATTTCATCAATCAGAGACACATCCCTTGACGCAACACATCCGGGCGATCCTGATGCCCGACGGGGGCGCGCACGTGTTTTGCGCGTCCTGTGTTGTGTGCCAACTGGTTTTGCTTGCTTTTTTTTGTAGTAGCTTGCTGCATCACGCAGCTAATTTATAGTTTGCTCAACAATTTGTCGTGCGAGTCGGTTTAATTGTTTTCTCTTGTCGAACAGGAGGGTGCCAACTCGGCTCTGTTTTCTTTTATCATTTATCAAATAGTTGGTGTCGATGTAATTCAAACTTTCATAGATGCGTTTAATCTAGCTACAAGTGTAGTTGTTTAAATGATGTGTCTACGAGTTTACCTCCCTTTCGGTAAACAACTTTGTGAGTATTATTCACATTGCATTTGTGATGAAAACTCAAATCACCTCTTGTCGCCTGCATAATGAGTGTCCCCTGCACAGCCGTTTCGTATTGAACGGTCTTCATTCGGAGCGTCATCTGTAGAGGATAAATTCACGCCAATACCATAAGGGCACACTAAGAGGGGGCCTCTCGATGCCAAAATCAGCAGGCGCCCATTTATCACACGCCGCCTATGGAACCGGGGGAACCACAAACGTACCTTCCTACAGTCGAGGGAAAATTGTAGTCCTTTGAGCCTTTCCTATCGCTAGTACGGCAGTTCAACATTTCGGAAAACTTTTTTTGCATTTGCATTCATTGGCAGTGCAAGGTAATGGAGCGGATTGGGAAAGCTAATGTTTTTAATTTGACTATTAAATTATGCCTCCGTAATTGAAGCGCATTTAATAGAAAAAGAAATGGAAGAAAATGTCGCCGTTCTACGGGTGGCGCTACTACCCCTTTTTGGACATTTCTAATAGCACTGTCTATTTTGCCATCTGCTTTTAATTGCATTTTTTTTGTTTTCTTTAAGGATGATTTATTACAACAAACATCTCCGTGAAACACGCCGCCGTATGTTTCTTATCATAAAAAACAGATTTTTGGGGTAAAGGTAGAGAAAATATATCTGCTTTTAACGGCTTTAAAGTGGTGGCATTTTTCACAAGGTTTGTAATTCCTGGATACATCCGTCTTTGGTACTTAAGTACTTCTCGCTTATACAAAAAAAATGGACGCAATAAGATCGCCCCTGCGTTTCATTCTTGCGTATTTATTTGCTAAGGCTATTTGCCTGTTGTCTGGGCACGTTTCATTGGAATTATTTTTTCCCATAATCCACCAACCGGTGTGCTGAATGGGTTCTTCTTTCCTAGCGGCATATCCATCCAAACTTCCGAAAGCCACCACTCACTCTAGTTTTGCGTTTTTTTAGAGTTCTCCACAATTTCTTTTCCTTCCTAATCGTAGCCGCCCGGCGGTCGGTGGTTAGGGGTTAGACAAAACATCCCGCCCGAAAAATTGTAATCTTCCAAACCACGCGTTAAAACATCCCCGGATTCTCTCTTTTTTCGCTTCTTTAGCTCCTTTCACGAAACCAATTGTAATCTTTCGACCGCCACCGTGTGGCCTTTTGCCCGTAAACGGAACGCAGCAGGTGGCTGACCGATGTCGGGTGGAGCGTACGTGACTACACGGGTTTTCGGTTACAAACAGCTGCGGGGGAAGCTGCCTTTCTCGGGCCGAGATGCGCTCGCGCGCCATCCACTTCCTGTCGTTTCGCTTTCGAATTCCGCCACGACATCTGTATCCTTCTTCGCGGCGGCACATCGCTCCGTCGCGGTCGACCCGATCAATCGTCCACCAGCCGTTGAAAGTAAAATTTGTGTCTCAAAAAAAAAACCCCAACACAGGAAAGAGAAAACCTACGAACAAAAATGCTGCTATTAAACCGTGCGCGCTTTGCGTCCTAGACGGGCACCACTGACAGTGTGAATGAGTTCGACCCGACGGCGCGTCGTATCCTTGCTGCCGTGGCCTAAAACATCTTTCCGCGACAGATGGTCTCGAGGTGTGTGCGGGGTTTTTTTTTCCTTCACCCCTCCTGTTATGGGTTTGCCGGAAGAGAGAAGGGAAATAAACGCGTCGCGGTTCCCGCACCTGTCCCCGTCTGAAGGCTACTGTTGGTTTCGTCCTCGCTTTGGAGTTGTACCAACACACAAGCCAACGCCGCGAGGCTCGGCGAACGCGGGTTGAAGCTTTTGAAGTAGCATACGTGTGCCGTTCCTGTTAGCGAACATCGGGCGCAGATGCGATGTATGCTCAGTTCAACATTCATCATGAACGGGGCGGATGCACGTGCTTTTTTATGGGTAGGATTTTTAACTCCAGCTGAAATGGAACTAGTTTATAGTTCCACGGCGGTGGTGTATTATTTTTGAGCAGAGTATCTGATGCAATGGAAAAAATGTTGTATAAAATGAACTCTCTATGAATCCGTTTATTAATATTGTTATGTTTGCACTTTAACTCTAATATTAATCCTATTTAAAAAATTTTGAGTATTTTTTTATTATGAGTAAAACTTTATTAAATATATCTTTTATGTAAATTGTTGAATTATTTTGTGCACATATCAATCCTTTAGAGGCGAATGTAGCCACGCCGGCTCAAAGTCTCTATAAAAATACACAAAAAAAAACATCAATCCAAGGAATATCCCACCTGGAATATCCTTGCTCCGTGCTTGTCTGTTTCGTCCTGCGTGCTTAAGCATATAATTTTTATGTTTCGATCAAGGATCTGCTCGCTAAACGATTCCGCTTCTTTGTATCCCTTAATTTCAGGTCGATCAAATCATTCCAGAAGCTGCTGTACGTCTGCCCGGACTTTGCGCGTGCCAATGAAGTACACCTGCGGCTCGGGCTTATGCTGAAGGTGAATGGAGATTACGAGCAATCGTTAAAACACCTGCAACTAGCGCTGAACGACTCGTCCCCGTGCACCCTAGCGCAGCTTGAGAGTAAGTTAGCTAAAGGTGCTGACACTGGCACGCTCTTTTTCCGGGGTTGTTCCCAAAATGCGCGTGAACGTGTGCGATCGTGTGGATTTCAAAGCGACGGATCGGCGTCGGGCTGGGAAAAATTAAAACACCCATTTTGTGCATTTATTGTGAGACTTTTTTTTGTCAGCTTCGCTTCCGAGAAACCGCGTGATCGTTTTCTGCTTTTTGCTGCAACCCCTCAGTGATCGTTTGCGTTTTATTTTATTTTTCCTCTCAGCAGCCGTTGCGCATTTGCAAACAGATCTACCGAATTGAATTGTTCGAATCAATTAAATGTAATGTAATTGTAAATAAAATTTATTGCAGTACAAATATACCCCGACTGATCAACACCCGGTTTTTCGTGAGTGTGCCAGGTTGAAAAAAGAAACCGTACCGCGTGTTAATTAAAAACACGCTGTCCTTCAATAGCACTTTTATTGCCGACAGGATGGATGGACAAATTTTCGCCCTGGCGGTCGGGGTAATTACGGCCCTTAGCAAGAGGTGCAATTCAATTAGGGGGCCGTTGCCTGCAACAGTGGCTGTGCCCGCAAACGCATCTCAAAACGAGCGAACTCACCGCAGCTTACCAGGTTGAATTCCTCTCGAAACACCGTACCAGATGTGACGTTTGCAGACACGGCAAGGACGCGATGGTGCGATTACCTGTCCAACGTTTTCCATCCATTACCCGGCCACCGAAAGGTGCCCCAAGCGCCGTTTTGTCGCCTGCTCAAACATCATCAGCTGTCAGCTGATGACGCGAGACAGCGGCCCGGTTGCTCTCTCACTCTCTCCCTGTGGACCGCAGAAAAGCGAACGTTGGTGCGAAGCAACGGAACGCCACCTCAGGACATCGTGGGCTTTTCCCTTCGGCGCGTAATGAGGTGAAAAATGTGCCGCTATATTCTGCTGCTACCTGCTGCTGCCCGCACCAGACCAGCAGAAAACGAAGCATCGTACGCGAACCATAACGTCGAAAAGTTGCCCCCCAAAAAAGCCGCAAGAAGGCACCCTTCCCAAGGATAACGAATGTGCGTGCGCGCATGTCGGCGACAGAGATAAACGCAACGATTCGCGAACGTGTAAATGGGTGATGCACGCGTACGGGGGGTTTTTCGCGCATGAACCACAAAAGCGATGTGCGATCATGTTGCGATGATAAATTATCGTCTTCGCTCTTTTCCCCACCATCCAAGCGGGACACACACACCATACGGGAAGCACCAGGAACACCTTCCCGACGGCGACAGGTGGTCCCAACAACCGGCAGGCGTCCGTTTTTGGGAAGGATCCGCTCAGACAATGGCCGATGTGGCGAGTTCCGGCTGTGGTTGTAACGCTCGGCATGGAGTCTGCTTTGATCCTGCGTTGTTTTGTGGGCTGCGGTTTTGGGAGCATGCTGGCGGGGGTGGTTGTGTATGCGAGTGTGGTGAATGCACCATCAGGCGGTCGATCCTGATTCTCGTTTCGAGCGAGAAAGAAGCATGGGAAGAGCAAACACGTTTGCAAGGATCATCTTTCATGAGGGGCGATTTCTTTCTAATTTCTTCCATAACCCTCGGGGTCGACGATGCAGGATCGAGAAAAGCACCGCAGAAGATTGATCACTGTGAGTGTGTTCGTGTAAGGCTCGAGTCTAGGCTCTGCTATTAGACGTAATAATGGTAGATGGGAATTTCCTCCGAAGTGCAACGAGGTTATGTTTGCATTCTGTGAGCACTCGCTTGTGTTTATGACTTCAAGCAATTCCGTTTTCGAAAATGCAGTTTAACTTGTTGCTACCCTTCAAAGTTGGGACGGTATTTATTTTTCTTAGTTAACTGCTCACCTTTGTAGCTACCTGTTTCCGTCACGTTAAGCCTCATGGGTGATGTAAAATATGCGGTGTTCTTTACAAATGCCCACTCATTTCGGTGCTTTCGTTTAGCGAAGTTGGTAAGATTTATTATCCCTGCAAGAGTCGTTGAAGCTTGAAATTGATTTCTAAAAAAAATAGGAACTTATTTCACATGCTTTTCTGTTTGAGTGGAAAAAGGAAATGTGCGATCGATTTGGAGTGTGTGCTTTCTTTCGTCTAGCTTCGAAGCATTTCACTTCACATGTTCGTTTGATGGGGTGTGTTTTATTTTCACACCGGATTTGGTAAAAAAAGCACACGCAAACACACACTTGGTCGTGAAGTTCTTGCTTTTTCCTCTCGATTCCCTCGCGAGAAACGTTTTCATAAAGAACGGGGCCTTTCGGGGCTGCCAAGGGCTTTTGTTCCGAGTCCCGAAAACTATCGCCGGGAGAGCTAAAACCAGCACTCCCGGGCATTTCTTCCAGGTCCTTTTTTTCCCCGTCACGTTGTCTATCGGCATGGGCTGGAAAAGAAGGCAAATATAGCTTAAATCATCGTCTCTTGCTCTACCTTCGTCTAGGCACACGTAGAGGCACGTTTTTCCCTTGCTACGGACGTTCTCGAAACACACCAAAAGAATGGTACGATTTCCTGCTGCAGCCGGGTCTATCAGCTGCCCCCTATGCCAGCCAAAGGTGTGTGTCCTTTCGCCCGGTCCTTTTCGATCGGCTGCACAGGATTTTCCCCCGAAATCCAACCGAGATGCCTCGACGCGCTTCACTTTCGTTTCATGCGGTGCATCGAAAGGATACGCGAGCTCTCGTCCTATCATCTCAGGACTGTGTGTGCGTGTGAGAGGTCCGTGCTCTCGAAGGTGTGCAAGAAACCATGGAAAACGAGGGCCACGTTTCATGCCGCTGAAAATCGAAGTGAAAGTGCGTTAATCGTCCAGGGAAGAAAGGTGAGGGTACGTCATTTGCTTGCGACGTGTAAAACTGCACATGCAACAGCAACCGGTGCTTGCATTTGCTTCATTTACAACCCCCCGACAAAGGCAAAGGGGTGAACTTGGTTGTTTGAAATTTTCTCACGAAACGAACGCGCGGGGTCAGTTAGAAGAAAAACGTGCCTTTCTGTGTGTCACCCCTCTCGTGAGGTTCCGTTCTCATGTATGTCGTTTGAGGTTGGAAGTGTATTCTCTTTCTGAGACTCCCCCCCTATCCGCGGTCCAGTGAGGGCTGGTGTAAATTTATTCGACCATTAAAACAGTGTTATTAATTGAGGCATTTTTCTTCTCGAAGGCGCCTTTCGCGCGCTGTCCAGGACGAAGAAAAGGAGGGTGAAATCCATACGTGTACGGGATCTTCCATTGAGCTTATGCGAAGCATTTATGGTGCATCATTCGTCCTCCCCGTTTGCTGCATTTAAGGTGCATTTGTGCACGGAACCGTATAAATGTGCGTGTGTTTTTTGCGCTCGAAATCATGATCTTCAGCCAGTTGCTTTCGCTCGTGCATTAGGAGGTTTTAATGTACCCCCTTCGTGTTTGTGTGCGCATATTAAACTTCTAGCGCGCACCCCCATGGTGAAAGAAGTCCTTTGTTGCATGTGCGTACAACTCTCTCCTTTCCACACCGCCCCGCATTTGGCGAACCCACCAAAATGCATAATCGGAAGCAATTTGTAGTGCATACGAAATAGCCATAATTCAGCCGCTACTTACCACACCGGAAGTGTTATTAAAATGCCCACTAAATGGATTATGTGTGCGAACCCCGTGGGTGCCTGCAATGGCAGAAATTAAGGTGGGAATTATGATGTATATGATTTATTAATGGCCACACGTGAAGGTAACTGGAACACCCTTTTTAAGCTCGCAATAATGACATCACCTGTTGGTTGGATTTTTTTGAATATTTCTTGCAACTAACCCTTTTTGCGGTTAGCCTGACGTTAAGCAACGCAGGTTCTGTTGAGTTTGTGTGGAAATGGAAGTAAAAAAAGGTTATCTTACGCGAAGGATTTTCTCCAAATTGATGAACCATCACTTTCCGTTCCGAGGAGTTGTTTTCAAAAAAGGTTTGAACTTTTAAAAATCCCTCGCTTCAATTCTCTCCCGTGAATATATATTGTAGCAGTAATAATCGCCCGTTGTGAGTGGGACACAACCCCCCATAATGCGATGTCTTTTCGAGGTAGTGAGTTGAATGCACTCCGGTGTGGATCAACAACCGCGTGGTGTTCTTTTTTCTCGCGGCTCGCAAAACGGGATATTTAATCCCACGAAGAAGCGGTATAGTAAGCGCGTTTGTTTTTATGATCCGGAGCACGGTCATCTTTCACGTTTCGCTCGAAATGGGCCTCTTTCCCGGGGAACCGCCATTCGCCATCATTCTCAATGCATTCGATCTGGTCTCTTACTGATTGATGATGGCCTCTGTTTCGCCCTTACTCCACAGTTCGCTTCCACATCGCGCATCTGTATGAGGTGCAGAGCAAGTACAAGTCAGCAAAGGATGCATACGAGCGGTTACTGACAAACAAGCAGCTGACGGCTTCACTGAAAGCCGACATCTACCGGCAGCTGGGATGGATGTACCACACTGTTGACCTGGTCGGTGACAAGGTGCAACGTGACCGGCTCGCTATCTACTGCCTACAGAAGTCGATCGAGGCGGAACCACGATCAGGCCAAACGCTTTATCTACTCGGTCGGTGTTTCGCTGGCATCAACAAGGTACACGACGCGTTCATCGCCTACCGGAATTCGGTGGAGAAAAGCGAAGGCAACGCCGACACATGGTGCTCCATCGGGTGAGTAGCACACAGGGTGTTTCTGCGTACACCTTTGCTAACGATCAACTTTGTCCCATTTTCCAGAGTACTCTACCAGCAGCAGAACCAGCCTATGGATGCACTGCAGGCCTATATATGTGCCGTGCAGTTAGATAAATCACACTCAGCCGCGTGGACCAATTTGGGCATCTTATACGAAAGCTGCAACCAGCCGCGGGACGCGTACGCCTGCTTTCGTAACGCCACTATTAACCAGGACCAACAGAAGGACCGCACCGTGAGTGCATGCGAAAAAGTCACGGTTCCTGCCGCCAGTTCGGGAAAAGCGAACGCATCCACCGCACAGAGTGGTGCCACCGGAGCTTCGTCTAGCGGTGCAACCGGCACCTCCTCGGGAACAGCCGCAGCAGGATCTGGAACGGCAACAGCGACGTCTGGAGGTGCTTCATCGACCGGAAGTGCCAGTAACGTTGCTGCGTCTACGACCGACGGTAGTAGCACCATCGCAGCCACTTCGTCGCTTGCTCCTGTGCTAGAATCGGCCAGCACCACAAGTAGCAGCAATCGATCGCAAAGCCTTACCCAGCGTATCAAGTTCCTGCAGCAGCACCTCGGTAACGCTCCTATGCCGAGCATAACGTCCAAACGGCGGCAGCTACCTTCAATCGAGGAGGCGTGGAATCTGCCCATATCCAATGAGATGAGCTCGCGACAGCAGCAGTCAGCCCAGGCACAGCAGCGCCAATTCCAGAAAGGATACGGACAGGTAAGTGTATCCTTATGCTGGGAGTTTTTGGCTTGTGTGTTTTAGTACACATGTTAGCATCATCCTAATGTTAGATGCGTTGAGTTAATTACGAACAGCAACATTTGCTTTCTCTAAAACGTTTTAAAGAAATTTGTATCATGGCTAAGAAATGTGAGACATTTTATATGTAGCCTGTTAGAACAGTTTATTGGAAAATGGAATCGTATCGCCTAAAACGGTTGCTTTGAATCAACGTTTTTAGAACAGCGGGCGCCATCTATCGATAGGCTTGAGTGTCGCATTTGACAGCATTCAGATGTATTTTGACATAACTGGCAGCATGCCATTTTGTACGATTTCCGTTGTGAGAAAGAGAGGGGGAGCGAAAGAGAGCCGTACTGACGCGAGTAGCTGCCTCGTTCAGGAGAGAAACATTTCGTTCAGGAGAGAAACAAGGCTGTCAGTCGTCAGAAGTGGTGGTCCTGTTCTTTTCCTTCTGAACCCTGAAGTCGTTCGGGCGTGTTTCTTATCGTTCTCCGGTTCTTTAATTGAATAGTTTCAATGAAAGTTTTATTAAAATTAAGTAGGTTTGAAGTGGAATTGAAGTAATTTACGCACGTTTTTAGAAGCATGTGAAGTTCATAGTTTGGTGGAGTTGATTTGTTTAAAATGTAGTTGCCGGCCGTTTGTGGAACCGCGTGGGGATCACGCGGTTCCCATGAGGCTTAAAGTGAGGTTAGGGCGCCCCAATGCCCATCATGCCGGGAGTGGAAGGTAAGGTTCAACGACCTCTCGGTGCGCACGTCTCGCCGGTTGACCTTGAGAGCGGGCAAAAATCGAGCTCTCAGAGCGAGGGAGCTCCCAAATTGTTTCACGCTACAAGGTTGCTATGCTTTTTTTTGTCAAGTTCGGGGTCATTGCACGCATTCTAGAGAATTTGCGCCTCACCAATCGATTGAAGCGTGTGCTCATATAAAGATTGCAAGAATAATCGAAACTTGTTTCGTAGAGCAGCATTCGCTAACACCACCAATACATACGGTGGAGATTAGATAGTAACTGTCACTACATGTAAACAATTCGAAATCTTTCAAAACACGACACGTGTTTCTTGATGCTTGATGTAGTAAAAAAGAAAACCCCAAGTGATAACCAAATTGCTTACATTACATGAAAAATTCCAGGGCGCCCAGTTTCATCCGGGTCAGCAACCGCAGCAGCAAGTTGGCAGCAATAATGGACTACCAAACAAGCGCTTCAAGCCGGAAGATGGACGGCCTGGAGCGCCCACAGGAGGAGTGGCCGCCGGACAACCGGTGCCCTCGTTTTACCTTAACCAGCAGCAGCTGTTGCAACTGCAGTTCCTGCAGAATCAGAACAATCTGACCGCTCAGCAGCAAGCTATGCTACAAACGCTAGCCAACCAGCACCGTCTGATGCAACAGCACCAGCACCTTCAGCAGATGCGGCTTCAGCAGCGAAATCAGCAGCTTCAGCAGCAGCTACAGCAGCAGCAACAACAACAGCAGCAACAACCTCCATTTTCAGGGCAACAGCCGCCCTCTGGTGGTTTCGTTGTGGCCGCAGGCAATAAAACGCCCCAATCTGGCATCGTCCCACAGACGGCGGCTGGATTCGTTAACGATGGTCACTTTTCGCCGGCCACTGGTCAGTCGCAGCAAACCGCTGGAATGCCGTACAAATCGGCTGGCGGTACGTACGCTCCGTCAGGATTCCCGGTGCCGACTACCCAAACGAGCGGTTTCACTCAAATCTCATCAACCTCGAACAACAGTGCTGATATAGGTAGGTAGATGCTGTAGGAGGTTATCAAATATAAAGTTAAACACGTTCATGCCAACGTTCTCGTTGTGAGGAATCCGCGTTTCGTATATTACCTCACTCCTTTTCAATGCTTGGTAAACGAAAGGCGCGATCAATCATATGAAGCCTTCCTGGAAAACCGCCAGAAGGATTTTTGTTTCGTTCCGTACAGTTAAGTGTTCTTTTTGATCATAAATATTCATCCTCCTTTTGATGTTTCGTGTTTTCTCTTAGATCAAGAGCTGCAGGCCCTGCTTTCGTCGAAGGATGATAAAGCATCTCTTGCTGAATCCCTGCTAAACCAACTTGGCTCAACGCCTAAGGACGCAAGCGGTGCAACAGATGGTTCGTCCGGAACGACCGTTTCCGGAGCCAACACGAAATCCCCACCGATAAAAGCGGAAGCGACCTCCACAACGACGGCCGCTACCGGAGGTGTTAAGCGACAGCTATCAGGCACCAAACAGGATCTGATAAAGTTTGAGCCGGTAGTTAAGATCGAAAAGCTACCTTCGCCTTTGTCCGGAACCGACGGGTTTGCTGGTTCGGGCACAAGCAATAGCGACTTCAAGATCTCGATGACTTCGAAGGATGTCCAGCAGCTTGTGCGGAGGCAACGTACCATGGGCGACCTAAAGGATGTCCCAGCCGTGTGTTCCGTGCTTGCGTCGGACGCACCTCCTCCGTGCCCACCGGATTGTCCCCCAACTCGGTTGACTCGCGAGCAGTTGCAACCTCCGACACCTTCCGTGTTTCTCGAGAACAAGAAGGACGCCTTTAGCCCGCAATTGCAAGAATTTTGCCTGAAGCATCCCATAGCGGTGGTACGTCAGCTTGGGGCCGCCCTTAAGCTCGACCTGGGCTTGTTCTCGACCAAAACGCTCGTCGAGGCTAACCCTGACCATACGGTGGAGGTTCGGACGCAAGTGCACCAGTCGCCGGACGAGAATTGGGATGGCAACAAGAACTCGAAGGTGTGGGCTTGCATTTCGCATCGTTCGCATACGACCATCGCAAAGTACGCGCAATATCAGGCATCAAGCTTTTCGGACAAGATAAAGGTGAGCAAAAAGGAAATGGCTTATCGATTTATGGTGGCTATCTAAAAAGCGATCGCTTTTAAATGATGTTATTTATACCTAACTTTCGTTCTTCTAGAATGAACTTTGAAGAAAATTAATTGGTACTGATGATGGCCATCTCGAAATCCCACATTAGTAAATTTAAATGAAATCAATGTCGCCAAAAAAAACTACAACATTCCCTTTTATTTTAATTTTTCCTCGCCACAGGAGGAGCGTGACAAGCTGGCCGGAATTTCAACCGCTTCCACCAATTCCGATTCGGATTCGAAGGATTCTATCTCGAACAGTGGCAGCGCGTGCGGTGGTGGTGCCGGTGGCTCCGGTGGAACCGGAAGTGGAGGCGCTGGTGGCAACGGCAAGCGCAAAAAATGCAAAAACGGCAACAAGATGCTGCGCTTCGGTACGAACGTCGATCTATCTGATGAACGGAAGTGGAAAGCGCAGCTTCAGGAGCTGCAGAAGTTGCCTCCGTTTGCACGCGTCGTCTCGGCCGCTAACATGCTGTCGCACGTTGGTCACATGATCCTCGGCATGAACACGGTGCAGCTGTACATGAAGGTCCCTGGCAGCCGAACACCTGGCCATCAGGAAAACAATAACTTCTGCTCCATTAACATCAATATCGGCCCGGGCGATTGTGAATGGTTCGCGACGCCCGATTCCTACTGGGGTGGCATCCAAGCACTGTGTGAGAAGAACAACATCAACTATCTGCACGGTTCGTGGTGGCCAGCGCTGGAGGATTTGTACGCGGCGAACATCCCTGTCTACCGGTTCACGCAGCGACCAGGCGATCTCGTGTGGGTTAATGCTGGGTAGGTGTCATTAGCCATTGGGGGTTGGAATTTTAAGGAAAAACGAGTTTCGATAACTGATGTTTGGACTTTCTTCTAGGTGTGTCCACTGGGTGCAAGCAATTGGATGGTGTAACAACATTGCCTGGAATGTGGGTCCTCTGACCGCGCGGCAGTACCAGCTGGCGGTGGAACGATACGAGTGGAATAAGCTGGAAAGCTACAAAAGCATTGTCCCGATGGTCCATCTGAGCTGGAATCTCGCGCGCAACATTAAGGTGTCCGACCCCAAGCTATACGAGCTGATCAAGTACGTTTATACTGCGTATTAGCAGTACAAATGGTCTTACTTATTTTTCATGATGAATTTAGACATAATACTAACTTTCGTTCTTCCGAGAAATGTTTCTGTGGATAAATTGTTACTACTGATCGCTTCTTCACATCATCATGAAAAATTATAGTTTGCGTAACGATATTAATTAATTATGTTTATCATCTTTCATCTAGAACGTGCCTCATGCAAACGATCAAGCACTGCATGCAGGTGTTGGAGTACGTTAAATCCTTGCACATGGAGGTTCGGTTTCACGGGCGCGGCAAGAATGAAGCCTCACACTACTGCGGACAATGTGAGGTAGGTGTAGTCATTTATTTCCTCTTTGTTTGCTAGGCATCACTATTTTATTTTAGAATATCCTCTAGCGATGTAACATGCGCTGCTGAAGTTGTTCTATCTTTTATTGGTGCTAAAATATACTTTAACTTTCTAAGGCGTTCCTGGTTTTATCCAACTTTTTATGATACAATCCAGGGGCAAAGAAATTTGAACATTATTTCAAGCGCATTGTTGGATGATTTGAATACATCGAATGATCGGTTTTTAATTGAACGTTTTTTTTCTTGTTCCCCAGCTGGAAGTGTTCAACGTGTTGTTCATCCGTGAGCAAGAAAAGCGTCACATTGTTCACTGTATGGGTTGTGCACGCAAACAATCGCCTGGCCTGCAAGGCTTCGTATGTCTCGAAGAGTACACGTTAGACGAACTGATGCAGGTGTACGATGCATTCGTACTGCACACACCGCCTCCTCCACTGCCACCGATTGCCGCATCTGGAGCGGGCACTAACACCACCACAGCCGGTCCTCTTCCAACGCAATCCCCCCAACATCAGCATCATCAGCAAACTGCCGCTTCGCCGGCTGGAAGTGGCGGTGCCAGCGGCACGTTGATAAGCTTAAGCTCCTCTACTGCCACTGCCTCATCGTGTTCATCGTCGTCCGCCATGAGTGGGACGGCTAGTGGCAACGGCGGTGGATCCGTTCCGGTGTCATCGGTTGCTTCGTAAAGCCGTTCTCCGGCAAAAGAGGGTGGTAGTGACTCCAGTATCACTTCCCCCAAAATCCCCCTCAATATTCTGGCCCCACCAAATCACCCGTGCAACATAACAGCGTGCGACAAGTGTCGCCACCCCAATCAGACTTCTGTCCCCACGGACGGAGGTCTACGCGGGACGTTCGTAACGATTGTGTAGCATTGTTTTACTCGGTAAGTTTAGTTTTAATTTAGTTCAAATTTACGCGAGATGAGAGCGTATCCCCTGTGGATGTGACGTGTAAAGTAAAGGATAATTAGCTGTAGGAACAAGGTGTCTAGAAATCGTGAGAACCGCGTAAGCAAAGGATGGAAATTGTGGGAAAAAAACATTCATGTTTTTGAGACGGCAATTAATAATCGTGTACTATATCTACAGGGTTAGATTTTTTCGTTGTTTGAATTTCGAACTGAACAGACTTCTAAAACAGAATAGGGAAGACAAAATTGTGAATTTTTTATATTTTACGAAATGTTTTCGTGTTTTCATTACCCACGGACTCGTTTGGTTGCAAATATATGCGTTTTAATGATTGTATATATACCCTGTGGGGGTTCACCTAGCAATAAGCTTCTGGTAGGAAGAGATAACATTATGCTACAGTAAGCAGCACACAGCGATCACTAGCCAAAATGTCGGTATGATGGTATGCAGAGGAGAAACGAAACGAGCTAATAGGCTTTTTTTGTAGGAGTTATTTTATTTGTATAAATTCTTCAAATGAGCGAAAGTGGTGTTGCGAAGACCACCCACCCTACCCGCTGTTCTTTTAATCAGATTGCGTTCTAGTAAAAGCGCACTTTGTAACGTATAAGTAGTTAATTTATTTCTATTTTACTTCCCGCCGTATTTGTGACCGGGAACATCTGAAAGAGATTTCATTTACTGCCTTTTATGTTACTTCCCTTCGTGTTCATGTACTGTTTTTTGTTGTTGCGTATCTTGCGTTTTATGTTGTTGGATGGTAACGAAAACCCCAACCTTTCGGTAGACGACGACTGTGTTTACTCAGTATGTGCACTTGTACTCATAATAGTTTTGTGAGTTTTTAATATGTGTGCATCTTCTGGTGTATTTGTATGTAGTTGGTGTGTTCTGGGTTGTTTCCGTCAGGTATGTGCCCATTGTCTTCTGTAACGCAATAAGTTTAATTTTTATTTTTACCATCATCAACTCTAACGATTTCGATGATTTTCAATAGTAAATGCGTCATAGATTGTGTACTCTGACCTCGTTTTAGTTTCGTTTTACACGTTATAGAAAAAAGTTCATAAATCCTCCTTGCGCGTATGTGTACTGTCTCAAAGAGTATGTGTCTTGTATGATATAAACTGGCTGCAATAAACAAAAAAAAGAGAAACAAATAAACATGTAAAACAAAGGCTAGCTAACCAAAACAAAAATTCTAATCACCTCAAATAGGAGTGCAAATTTAAGCCAACAGAACGGAACAGATCAAACATCGTCTGCACGTACCGCCTCTTAGGCAATACAATATACTCCCTCGGATAATACGCGTGAAACTAAGCAGAAGTAAGGAAACAAATTATACACTCAGGAAAATCCTGCGGATCTCGCAGGAACAAGCTATTGGGGTTTGAAGATGGGTGGTATTTTTTCCATTTACTTTCCATTCAACAAGGCTCCAAAACCCGAGACATTCAATAATGCTGAATTTAATTGTATAATAAAAAAATGCAAACAAACATCCCATTCCAATCAATAGAGACCAACAGTGATTCAATGTCAGGGGAACGTAAGCATGCGTCAGACAGGTGTGGTTTACAGTAGAGAAAACAGAAGTAAAACTGAAGACGACGATACGTAGAAGTGCACAAGTAATAAGTTAACATTTTTGATAACTCATTTACAAAGCAAACACAGCAGCAGCATTGTCGAGTGGATCGGAAAGGACCATTGAGATATGGAGTAATTATGAAACGTTTTATAGCGTCATTACTTGACCGATGGGGGAACGATACTGACCCGATGAAATATTTTTGTAAAAGATACTCTGCGTACGTCATAGTGCCTACGAAAGCGCGCATTCCGAAAACGGTTAGGCTTTGGGTTGCTTTATTTCCTAAACCAGACTTTCATTTTTTCTTCACACTTCGTTCTTCATCATTCGTGAATCTTTTGGTGGCACTGAGGAGAAAAAATAGATAAAAAATTAATGTTTGTCCCAATCTTTCAACAAAGTTTCAACATTCGTGTTTTTGTTAGTTTAATTTAGTGTTTTAGCGTTAGGTTTTGTGTTTACTTTATGTGATGAAAAAGGTAAATGCTTCGACTCGATTAATGATCTCCAAAGCCGGGAAAACGAACAGCAGCAACCCACGGGCGAGAGCGTCAGTGCCTAGGTCACTGAGGGAGAGGGCTTTAATTCTGCAAGCCCCATGTGCCTCTTCGCAAGCCGCATTGGGGATGGAATTCCTTCCGCTCAGGCTTGAATGACACCCCTCGGGCTGCAGACCCACAAGACTGGGACCAAAGGGACCTTTGCGCGCTCACCGTGGCGTTGTCGTCAAGCTGCTTTTACCCAACATGTCTTTCATGTATAGTTTAAATTTTTCGTTTTCATATCATGAAAATGTGGGAAAATGGAAGAGTTTACGGATATAGTTGCTAGCCGGTAACAGCGATTAATAATGTAGGATAGACTGTACAGGATTTCAGTTTTATGGATTACGTGAGTGTTAAGTTCAATGTTCCGAATGCGGATAAAACGTGCCCGTCATAAAACCTATCATGTGTTTTGCTATGGGAAGTAGCGCAACTTCTTCGCCGGTCGAATATTAGCAAAAAAAACTGTTCGACAAGCTATGGGTTGTCGATGTGTCCATCGCAATAATAACTAGTTTACGATTGATAAACGCAATGGCAAAAAATCATCTTGGTGCTTGAAAATCAACTTCTCCCTTCTACAGTATCTCCTACAAAGCCAGCGCACGTTATTTCGTTCGATAGTTGGCTAGTTTCAACCGTTTTGATATGGCTTGTAACAAATCCAATTCAACCCACAGAAAATCCAATTTTGCCACCCTTACACACGGCAGGGCAGGGGATCTAGATAGGGATTTGGTTGATTTTCTACCTACGTTTACTTTAAGGTACTTTAGTAAGGAAATAAAAGCGATTACGGTTCGCTGTCAGTCAGCGAATAGTGTATGGAAAATAATCAACCAGCGTGCAGCCGATGAATGATTGTACATTTTTTAAAACTACGTGTGAAAACAGCTATATTATGTGTGGTCCTGGCATCTCAGCGTCGACCGGTTCGGCGGAGATTGCCTCGTCCATGCGAAAACACTCCGGCTCCTCGTGTGGTTGGGGAAGTGGAGACCACAGGGAAGCCAGCACGGGCTTAGCCGGCTTTTAACGGTTACCTCACAGCTCGTTTCAGCTAACGGAAAAGGTGTTTTTTCGTCTTTAAGGTTAAGGAAAGCAGTAGATGGCGTAAACCCAACTAGGCATTAGTCTCGAATTTTTTAAAACACTATGCATTGGATAATATGTACTAGGGCATATATCAGCAGGAAGAGTATTGTAGGAGGTGTGTAAAAATGAATAGGACGCTGTATTAGAATTGCGGTCAAGTGCAAGTAAATGAAGAAACCATTAGTCCGGTTCAGTAAATCACAAAGAGAGAAAGACAGGGAACAAATGTCTGAATGCAGACACGGGGGATGCTTGGATTTTTTTCATTACTTTATTTCCAGTCCTGCAAGCTTCCAACGATTTCGGCTACAGCGACATAAGCGGAAACGACCGTTTATATGATGCTATCAGCTCGATACGAAGAACAACAAGCGTAACGAGTGATGTGCAGTGAGATGATGAAGAAGATGTATCCGAGTGATGTTTGAACTTTGATACTCCACAATATTTCCATTTTTTCACCCATCTTCCTTCTCTTCGCTCAAGCGAATGCAGGTTCTAGTTGCTTCAAGACGAGAACTATCATTAAGTGCATTCAGAAGGACGATGAATAGGTACTACAGCATCAGGTGCATTTTTAGATGGACAACATATCCGCCATCAAAATCATCCCCCAAATCAACCGCTATAAGAAGATCAGCGGTGAATGTTGTAAATGAATATTCAAACCCCTCTTGATAAAGTTTCCAAGGGTTTTCGTATCATTTTGTTTTTTTTTTATCAAATGGCTGAAGTCATCCTTTTGCTCATATCGATCCCTTGATATTAGAAAAGAAGACCGATCATGTAGAGTTGGAGTGGGAAATACTCTCAAAATTGCTTGTATCGATTAACTTTCAGATTTTGATCAAACACCTTCGAATTCGATTCCCAAACTTCACACTTCCTGTATGGAAATGATGTCAAAAAAATAATGGCTGCTAAGCGTTTCGTTTTACTTTATACGTTTACGTTTATCGTGACGAATGCACAGGATACGATATTCTAAAGTTCGGTGTAGGAATGTTTAGTTCGCACCATTGCAGGACACACTGGAAGGCCTTTTTTGTGAGGAAAAGAAATATTTAATGTAAAGTTGGTCGCGAACGAGATAGCGAGAAGATATGCAAGAAGGAAAATTTTTGGAAGGAGAATGCAGTATGTCATGTTGCGTTGCATCGAACGATCTACTCCGTTGTGACTGAAGAAATGTTCTGCAATTTGAGGAACTCGTAATTGGACTAATTGGTTTTCTAATTGACGAACTTGCTGTAAAATATAAGGGCGAGAGCGAAAAGTAAAACGCATTTCAGTTGCGTATGTACAAACGGAAGAAAGTAAAACAAAAAATCATAACAATCCAATAAATTGCAAAATATGCGGAATGAACCAGTAGATCACTGCCAATTTGTACCAGGACACGCGAACTAATGCCCCGTTTTTTCCGGCACGAACCGAACGTCGTGGAAGCGGAACCGTCCAAGTCCTTTGCGAATGCGCCCCACCACCCTCCTGCAGTTACGTTCTACCGCGGGGGGCACTAGTTCTCGTGCGTGATGGTCAAAAAGTAATCAACCGTGTGTGCGAGCGTGCATGTATGTGTGTGTGTGTGTTTGATGTGTGCGTACGTTTGTGTGCATAAGAGCGAGTGGAGAAAAAAAGGAAATGTATAGAAACAAAACCAGGAAATCAGGATCAGGACGATGTGTGTCGGATTCTCTTTTTTTTATTGTTGATACGAGATTGAGCTATGGATGCGAATTACGAATGATTGGTGCTGAACGGATGTAGTTATGTGCAGGTTTATTGATTGTGTGACACGCTGATCGAGCGAATGGATGGATTCCCCACTCTAGGGGAATGATCAGTGTGTGGTGGTAGTTGTGTCGATTTACAGTTAGCATAGTGAAAGGAAAAAAGGCAGAAGTTAGTTTAAAACGGTTGAAATTCGAGTATAGGGATAGAAAGCAAGCGTGCACCTCAGATGCGCGAGCTGTGTTAGCCACGGAAGCTCTTCACGAAATGTATAAAGTAAAGCAATTTAAATTCAATTCTACTATTTCCTATTCTCTCCTTGCCATACGATGATGAATCGTTAGAAACGTAGCACTGGCAAAAAAAAACCCGGCATGTTGCTCACAGTCTTACTTACTGAACTCAGCATGGAAATTTGATAACCACCACCCCCACCTGTTGTTTTATGGTGCGTATGGCATATCCGATCTAAGTAACCATTGGCTAAATTCTTTGCACAAGCCTGTCCTTCTGAGGATTCAAGTGCAGATCGTATTAAACCACGTGCTCAAACGTACTCACCATCTGTAAATGGCTTATTCCAGTTAATTGGATTTCTTATTGTTGGCGCCACATCATGCACAACAGCCTCTCTCTCTCTCGTTTGAACTTCGCGTGTACAGAGCGCAAATCATATTAATCACACACCACCCATTCTACACAAGAATTGGAAACATGAACGTCGTACACCTTCCCAACTCTTTATGATGCTCGAAAAAGGTGGGTGTGCAGATGCAAAACAGAAGTAAAATATGTCTTTCAAGAATCACGTGAAAGTAGTGTTGAAGTTGTTTGTATAAGGCCCGCCGATTTGATCGGAGGAGGGAAAACCACAGATACTCGTTGCTCACGGAAGAAAGTAAAACACGTAACATAACTGCCTCACGATTCCTTTCGATACCACCGTGTTTCGTCTTGATTTAACCGACTGCAATTTGATTTAAACCAGCGATGTCGTTTGGTTTCTCTGTTCGTGTTAGGCGTACTGGTTCTAGCTGGCATTGGCAGTAAGAACGTGCAACAAAACATTTGAATCATTTCGAAATTGATACACACAGCGCTAAAGCTGCATAAACAATACGGACACAGCTATGCTCTTCGATGGGATAGACACACATACACACCGATGGAGGAAGATACAAAATTGAAGTAATTGAAGCATAATATATATATAAAAAAAGGAAAACTTACCTCAAACCACTGAAACGCAGGAGGATTCTACCATAAATCTTATATACATATAAACGTAGCGATCAGAGTTAAAGGAAGCGAGCGGACGGGCGAAAAGAAGTATGATCACTTTACATTTCAGGAATAACGGAATACGTACGGTTTAGGTATTCTTATGCTTACTCAACTACAGGTCAGCCGACGGAGGTGTAACATCGCTTTCAAGTTGACGTGATGAAACTTTACTACAGTTAATGATCCGCAAATGTGTATTAGACACACCACGCGTATGGCAAAAACAGAGAATCAAAGTTGTGAAATTTGCAAATCAATTAATCGGTAAGACTCTCTCTCGGTTACGGAAGGGCGAAACTACATTGAGTTGTTGACTAAGTGTACGTAAAGCGCAGATCGAGCACACGCAGAGACAGATCGTACCAATTTCTTACGAATACAATACCAGAAACCCACAATTGGGAAAATAAACGCATAAGTAGATTGCACGAGATTCAAGCGGGAACGCAAAGGAAGGATATATATATTTAATATTTGTATATCGAACGGTAACAAATTAGGCAGAAGTGGAAAAACGAAATGGCAGGAAATGCAAAGCGCGAAAACATTTTAAGAAAATTCTGAACAGGCGTGGTAGAGTAGCGCGTTAGTAGAGAGATGTAAAACGAAAGCTCCATCGTATGGGGCTGTAATTGGGAGCTCCTCAACCAGATGCTGAGTGTTAGCCGAGGTTAACTTAGAGTAGCCGGATAAATGGTGTAAAAGTAAAGCAAGCTAGAAGTACAGTAAACAAATAAATCACAAAATTAACAATCGTCGATCGATTAAAAACAATGAAACCTCAATCCAATTGCGTGTGCGTGCACACCCCTCCACGAGCGAGTTCGCGAGCAGTGCTCTTGTACAATTTATCACCGAAAAAAAAGAAACAAGCAAAATAAAATATAACTTATATTAATAACAATAAATACAGTTGATAAAATGGAGATGAAAAATTACACAATGAGTTCTGGTTTTACTCGATTTAGCAGAATTTCCCTGCTTCATGATGACCGAATCTGTCCTCCTCTTGGCATTTATATCACATCCTACTTGGTATTTATATCACATTACGAAAGAAATTTAAGTTGTAAGTATATTAAGTTTTTTGGGGTATTATTTTCACTGATTTTTGGTCATTAATTTTGATATACAGAGATATTCGTGAGAATGTGCTTTCCCGGACTTAAAGAATCCTTTTTCATCGATTCCTGGACTTATAGAATCCTTAATTTAAAACCCGGAACTGCTTCCGTTGATCTTTTAATTGATTAATGATGTAATAGTGAAAACAATCCACAATTGATGAATAATATTCGTTTCCGACAAATTTTTTCGTTCCGTTTTTGAAAGATTTTGGAGGCGCCACGCGAAATCAAAACCAGCAAAAATTGTCGATATTTGTAATAGGGTCGCAGAACATGAGGAGGCTGACGTTACTAGTCACCAGAAGCACTGCGGTTGCACTAGTGATCTCACTCATACCTTTGGCCATTATTTTCTTCAAGCTTCAGTAAGGAGGAGGGGCAATTACGGGAAAAAAATGGGCGATCAGCTTATCTGTGCGATGGGAGATCGATGGGGGAGCAGGACAGATCTATCGTCGATTAGATCGAACGCATGCAGCCTCCTTTTTGCATGTTCTCCTGTTACTATCGTTGTCTGGCACGGTCTCAAAATCACCCCGATTGCGGTAGCGTTTTGGAAGAAATTTTAAGTAAGCGCGGGAACTGCCCGCGAAGATACCACGTGTATTTGCAACGTTGCCGTTAATTTGAATTTTGGATTTAAAATGCAGTGAAAAATGATTATTTTCAAAATGTCACGTGGCGGTTAGCACGTGGGTGCGAGAGATTGAGCGGTAGAACAACATTAGTATGACGCAGCGTCCTGATTGGTTTAATCATCGAACTGCTGCACTATGGGATAATGGATGCTGAACAACCATCGTTTTTATTCATCCCGCGAATTTTACTTGATTTAGTACCACAAATATAATCAATATTACAAGGAACATCAATTTATACTGCAGAAATACATTACAAACAACTTTCTACTTAGTTTTGTGTTCAAAATGTACCTTATATGTACAGCTTCATGATTTAAGTCCGATTATAATCCCACAATTTATGACCACCGCTGATCTGACAGTGCGCATAGAACAACAAGCGATCGACGGGGAAAGAGATAGAATGCGGATGAACACGTGCCAGAGAGAGCGACGATATGGAGTGATAACACTAGAGGGAGCTATTATCCAAATATTGCTGGTTCACTAAATGCGTGAGAGCGAGATCACTAATTGAGAAGGTGAGATTGATATTGCGCTACCTCCTTGGCTTATCGCCTGGTATTATTTGCTTGTGTGTGTTATCAACATTTAACGTCGATTTCCTCTCGTTATGTGCCGGTGCCATATGCTTTTTCTATTGTTGATTTGGTAAGAAAATATGGTTTCGCAAGTCGTGAATTAAAAACGAAAATAAGTAGGACATTTTCTGCGCACTCGTTTTCACGAGCCATTCTGCGCGGCACGGATAGGCTTTATTCGTTCGTATTTGCGAGTATGCTTTTCGCACCAACCAATTTCTTCTCGGTGACTGATCGGGGAAAAAAATGGTTCACTATCCTCTTGAAAAAAGCGAACGCAAACCCAAGAACGCGGTCGGTCGGAGGTTGAATGGTTGCAGCGAGAAGAGACCGCTCGCGTTCCGGCAGTACCGGAAGTGGATGCTTTCGATGTCGGTCGCGCTGAGCGTGCTGTTGCCGAAATCGTCTTCATCGTAGGATTTCTAGAAGGGGTTCAAAAGAAAGAAATAAGTCATCACGAAGGTATTTTTGTCTCGTAGTAATCGTGCAAATAAACGATGGCATATCCTTTCCAATATTCAAGGACATCAACCATCACCTACCAGGTTCACCAACACCGGATAACGACGATCTCTGGCGCCCGCATATCGCGTATAGTGCATTATGCTACCATAATTGTAGCCAATATTGTACGTTTCTACGTTCCGCTCGTACTTAGCGAAGTTGGTGTTATAAAAGGAGTCGGCTGGAATGTTCATAACGAAAGGATACCATTTAATTACGCATACCAGTGCCACCAGCAACAATTGGCTCACTTTGATACTGCGGCTCCAGCGCACTCCGATTAACGTAGATGTACTGATCACGATCGGGTCGGCTCACCTCATGCAAAAAGCCCAGAGTGTGCATCATCTCGTGGATGGGTGTACCTCCATGGAGACACCCGGGAGCCTGCAGGTTCATCACGTTCTGCTCGTTGTCGAGGTTGCGCCCTATCGAGGCGTAACAACCCGCTGGCCTGTTGGTGATGCGAACGAACTGAGGAGTTTGGGCCGTCCTCGGAACAAACCGAACGCACGTTTTCGCGTGGAAAACGTTCATCGCTCGCTCGATCATGTAGATTTGGTTCGATGCTAACGATCGGAAGGATAACGAATCGTTCAGTAGGTTTCACCAATTCGCCAATGGATTTGGATTGAATTTAGATGAGAATTTGTCTACTATACTACCAATGATCGCAGGACACTTGTATACCTACTGAAGGAATTAGGCACGATGTAGTACGGAACGATCGCGTTTGGCCAGATGGTGGAGGTGTACTCCTCACCCACAGACAGCCGTTCCTGATTCTGGGGCTTCGGTAGCATAATATCACCCTGATAGTAGTAACCAAAGCCAAGCTCGTGCGCTGGTTGCCGCTGATGTCGGCTGTCATAGTTTTCAACCCGTCGACCTGCCCAATTTGAAGCAAAACCAATTACACAACACTGCCAACACACTGAGAACCATCGCCGGTGGCATTTGTTTCGCGGAGTTTCGTTCGCCAATCTTAGACCATGAACTAGTGCATCCTTGGATTGAAAGCTCACTCCACGCACGTGCTCTACTTACCTACTTCAGAACTCTCCGATAAATGGAACTGCTGCCCTAAGCAATCTCGAACACCAGCAAGCATGCATAGCATGGCGAGCATCGCGGTTAGAATGACGATTGGAGATTCCCCGGAGGGCATTTTTGTTTTCGAGCTTAACTACACGAACCACTAACTGTCAAAACGCGCCAGTACGCGGTCAATCGAGTGCACTAAGGGCTTGTGGGTTTGTGATTGCACTGTCACAGCCTGTCTGGTTGCAGATTTTGTGCGACGGTTTATATTTATACGGACCCCGTGGTTGGTGGCGTTTATGTTGCGGGTCGATCGACGAACGGAAGCACCTGTGTGGGGATCGATCTCGTGCTTGTGGGCATAGATATGGAGAATCAATTCGACAGGGTGCATTAAAAGTAGTGAAAATAGGTGTTTGCTGATTGGAGAGAATATTTCTTATGAAATATAGCATGGAAAAGCTTTTTATAATTCCGTGTAGGTGATATTTTGTAGCCAAACTGTAACTTGTAAACTGATAAATAAGCCCGACGTTGATCGTATGAATAAATTTATTAAACCACATTGCACATTACGACACATATTCTACGCACCGCCACTCAAGCAATGAGCATGGCTTGCTATGTTGTTTTTCTCGCTAGACGAAGGAAATCAATCGAGCGGTAATTATGTTGCAATGGAAGTATGCTGCAGATGCAGAAAAAAAATCACGGAAATATTACCACTACAGCTTGGTTACTTTTTTTTGCCCATGAATTAACTGGCGAAGCGGAAAGAAATTGAAAAGCTAAACACCCAAAGGGCTACTGATGATGGGGACGTTTTTTTTTCTTAATTTTTATTGTCGGCAGTAACACATTGCTTAGGTGTCGAGAGTGGAGTGCGATAATTTCCCAGCCCTAACCATATCGATGAGCTTGTAGGGCAAGAAGCAGATAGTTTGTGTCTCGTAGACACCTCGCACTGATCGTTATCGATCTTTGTTAGTGCAATTATCTATCCATGAAATAAAAATGAATGATTGTATGTATATATTTGTAGCCATGGTTGATCGTCACTCTCATCCCACCAATTTAATATGTACAAAACTTGACACGAAAATTTGTAGCGTTCTCGGAATATGGGATTGCTAGTTTGAATATTTTCAGCCCTCTATAATAGAAAACCCGTTTAATTATACAGCGATACTATTGACTTAAAATTAAGTACAACATTTGATTTTGTTGAAATTTCTTGAACTTGTTCGCTCTCCGCAAGAAGAGTGTAGAAATTTAACGCCCTCGGGGGCATGTTAAAGGAGACTTTATACAACCTCACTTGCCGGATTATTGAGCACCTTGTTCTGATCAAAAAATTCGATTAGGTTAACATTTTACACATTAGATACTTCTTACAAATAGACAATGTTTGCTATACCAAAAGACCGTGAGAAAAAGAACTCAAATTATAATGTTTTCATCACAAACGCACGATTTGCAAATCGCCTGGCCTGGGACCACGTGGCATCGACACTGAACGAGAGGAATTCGACGTTCAATGTTGATAACACACACCAACAAATAATACCAGGCGTTGAACCAAGGAGGTAGCGCAATATCAGTCTCACCTTCTCAATTAGTGATCTCGCTCTCACGCATTTAGTGAACCTGCAAAATTTGGATCATAGCTCCCTCTAGTGTTATCATTCTATATCGTCGCTCTCTCTGGCACGTGTTCATCCGCATTCTATCTCTTTCCCCGTCGATCGCGTGTTGTTCTATGCGCATTGTCAGATCAGCGGTGGTCATAAATTGTGGGATTATAATCGGACTTAAATCATGAAGCTGCACATATAAGGTACATTTTGAACACAAAACTAAGAAGAAAGTTGTTTATAGTAGAATTCTATGGCACAAATTGATGTTCCCTGTAATAATGAGTATCTTTATGCTACGATACCAAAAGAAATATGCACAATGAATTAAAACGGTGGTTGTTTATTATGGATTTTCCCATAGTGCAGCAGTTCGATGTTTAGACCAATCAGAACTTTCATCCAGAACAATAGAAAGTAAATAATATTCATTCCCACGCCCACGACTTAGTAAATAGCTTCGCCGCGGATGATTTTTCTGTCTTTTAAGGAATATTCTGAAAAACGTTCCTATATGCGAGGGCGATCATGATTTGCATTCTTTAATAAATCATGTTTACATTGGTTCAAGTAAAAAATTAAAAACACCTCTCAAATAAAAGGGAAAGGAGGAGGATGAATTTACGAGGATGACTATTTAAAAATAAGATAAAATGGGTTAGGGTTTCTTTAAGGTAATGGGTTAGGTGCAGGATTTTCAAAAACTAAAGCCTAGGGCTGTGTCAAAGTAAAGGGGTTTACATGATGATGAGGAATAAGTGTTTGTAGTGGGTAGTAAGTTTTATATGACGATAGAGGGATCTAAGACCAAGTAGAAAGATATTAAAAAAAAACGGGCTCACTGAGCGACGTAAAACACATGCAGAGAAAGATTAGATTAGAAAAATAGATTTGTATTAGAAAAAGTGCTATATAAATATTGATAATAATCTAAGGAATGAGAGCTTGGACGGGATAAAATATAATTGTTGCAGTTTGAAATTGCAGAGACTGTGCAACAGATACTTTGAGGTTTTTAAAACAACAATTACACATTTACCAGAGTGCATATCAGCAAAAACAGAAAATAATTAACTGCTCAATTCACCTAGCATTCCAATGAAATCGGGTAAATCAGTTAGTTAGTATAATAGCAACAATTGTCACCAATCAGGACGTTATCTAACGCAGCGGCTGCAAGGGGTTGCAACTGGTTGCATTTACAATCGGGTAACAACGGAGGCAGCTGCACATTCATGACATACCTACAATGAGGCAACCAGCATTTAAAGAATTTAATTATAACTTTGATTGATTATGATACACTTGCAAAGAAGAAATGTATGTTACTTGTAGCATTCTGATAGCTACCAACGAGTTCGTTAAACATGTAGCCAAAGGGAGCTATAATGTCGTGCATGTTGATAACGTGGTAATGCACAAATGGGGTGCAAACATCTTTTTATACCTTTTAAGAGATACTGTAATTGAGCTTGTGAATTGTTATTGATCCATTCTTGTTACTGTTAAATATCTGGATACTGTTTTGTGGATACTATTAAATAACTGGCAGATATCACTGCCCAAAGGCATTCTAAGTCAAACAAATCCATTAAAAGTATTTATTCGACGTATCCACCCTTTGCGCGGGTTGCAACATTAATCATTTATAGTGCATTCTGCTTTTCACAAAAAACAAAAACCAACTTGACATGAGCGACGATTATTTCCGCAGCTTACCATGGCGGGTTTTGAACGCAATTGCATTATTATTGCATTTACTTGTTCCGTTTCTTTTCAGTGCCGTAAAAAAGTGAGTAAATAATGCAGGGGAAAAACAACGTGCTTAACACAAAAAATGTGTGTATCGTCGGTTTGAAGCCAAATAAAAAAGTGAGATAAGCGGTTGGAAACCCGAATTTGGTAGGATTTATGGTGAACCGTGATAGCCCTTAGCTTACTTTAGCCATGCTTGCACTATATAAGCCAAAGCTTGTTGAACAGTAGGCAACAGAACGCTTGTAGTAAAGGAACCTCAATATGGCACCTAAACCGAGGAACTATCTCATCAACGTTGCAGTGGCCATTTGTCTCGTGCAGTTGAGCGTTGGTATGGATTTGCTAAGCTACACTGTACCGAGCGAGGAAGTTGGTAAGTGCTGAAATCTCTTCATACATCGTTTAAGGTTGAATTACCTACAGGATCGGCCCATTGCAGGTAACCGTCTGATGTCGTACGATCCGAAAAATAGCATAGGTTTTCCACACGAGTACGGCTTTGGACACTACTACCAGGGAGATATCCTGCTCCGGATTCCCAAAAAGGGAAGGATTGCAATAGCCGACCCGTACGGTTTCGACAAATGGTACAAGGGCGTCGTGCCGTATGTCATCAAGGCGAGCTTTAGTGAGTGCTAATTGACTAAAACAAGGCACCAAGATGTACAATATTTTAGGGACTTCTAACCGTGTTCTTCTCACAGACAGCGCCGAGCGTCAGGTACTCCAGGCAGCTTTCACACAGTTCGCCACAAAGACGTGCGTCCGGTTTGTGCCACGTACAACTGAGCTGCATTACATCACGATCACGAATCGACCGGAGGGTTGCTACTCGTACGTAGGTCGCAGCCCTGATGTAACACAGAACATGCTCAATCTGCAGACCCCAGCGTGCATGACGAACGTCGGAACACCGGTGCATGAGTTGATGCACTCGCTGGGTTTTCTGCACGAGCAATCCCGGTTTGATCGCGATGATTACATTGAAGTCAAAACCACCAATCTGCGACCGGAATACCAAGGTAAGCTCTCAGAACAGGGTGAACGAATCATGCATTTTACCACGGATTGGTACGCTCGTCCGCAGATCCACAGTTTATTGAGACAAACTTCGGAAAGTACAATGAGTCCGATGAGTATACTTACGGAGCGCCGTACAACTACGCCAGTGTGATGCATTATTCGCGTTATGCCGGCGCAGCCTCACTGTCTCAGCCGGTGCTGTCGAACTTAAAACTCTTCGCTGGCGACTTTGGCAACGACAAAGGACTGTCGGCGATGGATGTGAAGCAAATAATGGCCAGATACTGCACGAAATAATTCAGTGATCGAAAAACGTGTGGTATACCGGAAACAATAGAGCAGTAATATCATCTGCAATCGATCGTATAACATCAGTTTTCACAACTAATACACATCATTGAGTGCACAAATATACCCTTATTTCGGAATGTTACGTGTTGGTGGTGTATGATTGTATTTATAATCATTCAAATGTTTCTAAAACGATCTAAATGAACAATTTCTAATGCAGTAACTTTTCCCCGAAACTAGCTTCAAGGCTACGCCGAGGCTCTGTTGATCTATCCACACTCAGATCATGCGTTTGTGCATTGATCTCGACCTTCACTTCTACTTCCAGGCCCTCTTGAGCATTCTTTGGCCTTTGAAATGTCCCACTCGTACCCTCGGCAGCATTTTCTGCATTGGACGAAGAATCCTTGCCCCGAAACTTGAAGAATTGGCCAACTTCACGCTCCAACACGGAGCTCAGACTGCGCCGGTGCTTAGACTTTTGACGAGCGACCTTACGTTGGGCTTCCTCATCCGACATTAGCTGTCCGTCCAGGAACACGATGGTCGAGTGACGACGATCAGGTCCGTTGTACAGATCTTGCATCGTCGGAGAGCTCACCTCCGAAAGACACTCGGACAGGCTTCGACGATGCAGCGATGATCCTTCGCTGCGATACTCATCCTGTTCAGCAGAGTCATCCCCATCGCCCTCATCCGTGAGACAAATGCGCCGACTTGTAGCCGCAGAGCCTTGTCCATTCTGGAATGCTAGCTGTTTATTGGGCGAATTTTCATTTTCTGACACGAGAGTATCTCCTGCAACCTGAGCAGTTTCGTTCGCTTCTGCGGCAGCTTCTTCTGCGGCAAGCTTCAAGCGTTCGGCTCGTTCCTTTAGGACCTCGCGGCACTTGTTGCTGCAACCTCCGACCCACTCGGAGATGAGCACTCCAAGAGCCACAACGTAACCGAACAGCATCAACAAGAACATACCCTCGGTGTCGGCAAGCGTTAGGCCACGTTCGTCTGGAGCAGCTGCTCGTAAGACATCTCCTACGGATGCCTCCCGGAAGCGTCCATCCTTCGTTTTAACGTTGTCCCACGTTACGTCCCGGTTGAGCTTTTTGATGAGACCGGCCTCCTGCATGTACAGGATCGCGTTGTTGATCGGTTCGCGATGTACGGAGTTGGGCGGAAACACCATCGAAACACCGTACAGCGTGAAGCACTCGTGGCTCACGTGAAGCCCGTACCGTTTGTTTGCAAACCTTACCGAGGAGAAATACAAAGAGTTGAGTTGAAAAAGCGTTCCATTTATAATGGCATCCTGTAGGAGCTTACTGATGTGACAGGTTGGACTTAATCAGGTACTCTAACTCGGCCTTGGAACCGATGAAAGCGTACGAAATAAGAAACGCTCCGGTCACGTTGCGGATGCCTTCATCAACGCTACTGACGAACCGCAAGTCCTTTAGCAGCTTGTTTGTTGCCTTGTGGCTCGAGTTGAGGAACCACCGTTCCCAACCACCTCGATCCAGCGTACCCACTCGGTAAAAGCCTCTGTTCAACTGATCCACACTGTCGACGCGTTCCGGTTCTACGGGAAGTGTGATGAAGGCAATAATCGAGCCAGTATAGCACGCGGTGATGATAATCGTAAACACCCAGTAGATGCCTAAGAAATGCAGTAGAAATAAAAAATGAAAACACCCCGATTCGTCACAAGATCTGTGCTAGCTTAACATACCGATCAGCATGCGAGTTGATGCTTTCTTCGTGTTGCTCCAAGAGTTTTCACCCTGAAAGGTGAGACTGTTGGTGAACGTACCGAACACGTACCAGAACATGTTCTCGATCTCGCTCCAGTTGCCGAGCAAATGGCGTAGGGTCATCTTGTCGGAGAACGCAAGCGGGAAAATTGCAAGCAGATAGATGAGAATAACCGCCAGCCATACTGGCCATTGGAACGGTCCCAAGATAGCGCGATATCTGGAAGTGGAAGGTGTTTCGTAGCTCCGGCTTACCAGCTTTGCAGTGACTTACCTGGGTAGGGCGCTGGACATGAGTGTCAGAAATGCGGCACAGTCGGTGGAGTGCGCGACGGACATTTCTGTGGCGAGGTTTCGCTCGATCGTCACGTAAATCCCGGCGAGACCCATATCCGCTTGTCGATGTTCAATCTCGTACACAGTTGCATCACCAGAGCTAGGAATAATGCGCAGAAGAAACCGAGCAGCCATCAATAAGTCTTTAATCCTTTTCGACAGTAATTTAGCTCGTATTTTGTGCCCCGAATGTTGTCTCTACTCACCCCATTTGTGGTCTGGAAGGTTCAACGATGTCAAAGGTAAAGTTAAGGTAGTGAGACATCGCGCGTAACAGCCTTATCTCGACTCCTTCCCAGCGAATGTTCAGATTACCCACGCCGTCCGTAGTCAGGCGTTTGATCACGTACGGTGGCTGATGAGATGCCATCACCGTGAACCGATGGCCAGAAAAACCCTTCTTCAGCTTCGGCGGGAACAGGTTGACGTTGTTGCGTGAGAATTTGTTACCGATCCAAGACGTAAGGACCTTCGGACGATTAGCACCAAGACCGTCGATGTACAGCTCGTGGGTGTACAGAACGTACGGTTGCTCGTTGTTGATGCGCTTGTCCACCGAGTACGACTCACCAATCACGAGCAGGTTGATGATGTCCCGGGACTGTTTTGCCGCCAAGAACTCTTGAAGCTTCCACTGACTCGAGCGAGGTATCAACACGACGTAGTTTGTTAGCTGAGGACCGATCACCTTGCGTGTCATCATGGCGTCCGCTAGGAAAATGATGTAGCTACGGCACTGCGCTCCGAACGGATCCAGAATTTCCGGGTTGTCCAGCGTGTAGTTGGGACCGATGCGTCCCGTGATATATGTCGTTGGAAACTTGCTGAACAGTGCCTCGAGGATATACGACTCGGTTTCCCCTACGTAGGTGTCATACAGCACGATCGGTATGCACCTGTACAGGTACTTTAGGATGATCTTGTTCAACAGTGTCACCAGCGAGAGTGTTTGGCTGTTGTCCATGATGACATGCGCGAAATTGCGCTCCCAAATTTGCTCCCGCGTCTTGGGATGACCGTAGAATGTCGGATCAACGCGGCGACGATCTCGAGCGAGTTGCTCAGTACAGTCCGACTGTGGAGCACAGCTTGCGGTGTAGTTTTCAAAGGATGCATCTTCGAATGCCCCCGTGTAATATCCCTCGCTTGCGAGCTCGAAAAACCCACTCGAAGCTTCGCGTCCTTTGTAGTTTATGAGCTGCTCGTTGAAACGTTCCGGATGTTGCACCAAGGAAATGCCCGTTACACCTGCGACCAAGCACAGTCCGACCACCGTCAGACTTGCTGGACGGATCATTCTGAGGCTTCCACGGCACGGCACGGTGAGTTATTCGATCCAGAGGAAGAACGAACTGAAAGTTGCACACACCTGGGTTAGTTCTTTTTATACTTCGTGTGGAGGGTGAAGAGCGCAGGTGTGACGATTGCATTTTGATATTTATGAAATCTAGTGCCCTTTTGACCGTAACCTTTCGATCCATGTTTCAAATGAAAAAAGGACGCTCAAAGATGGGGTTAGAAGTGTGCTTCTGATTCTGAGTAGGTTCTCTTCATGGTCGAACATTTATAATTGGAACAGTCAGAGCTACACATTGCAATAAATCAATGGCTGCTAACAAAACACGTGAAGGGTGTCATCATTTCAAGGTAAGATATGAAGAAAAAGTATCGTAACATATGTTGCATTTGTATTGATTAAAAAATTATTGTATTTTATTTGATTGTTCATACTCCGATACACTTACTAGTTTCGGTTTCGATTCTCGGACCATTCTCGTCACACGAATTCCTAACTGCTAACAGTAACACAAAACAGACAAAGTGGTTGAAAAAAAAATACATTTTCGGTAAAGACCTACATGAGGGCGCACCCACGGATGTGTTTCGCTTGCTGGTATAAAATATGAGAAATGTAGGGGGTAGCGTACAAAAACAAAACTAATAAGCCCGCTCCTTCGTCGCAGGCAGCGTCTTGGGAAGTTCACTAATCTATTCTACCGATTGCGGAAGCATGTATGGAGCATCGAATCGCCGCAAGTGCAAGGCAAGGTCAATCGACTATGCGATGCAAAAGCTTGCATAGAGAGAGAGAGAGAGAAAGATAGAGAGAAAGGGGACACGCAATAGACGAACTATGTACAGAAAAAAAATAGCATGCATTTGATTGCCGTAACGTCGTGTGTTTTCAGCCGAGGAGCATGAACCTGCGCATAAGTTACTGTCTATTTACTTATAAATATTGTCACTTCACCATGTTTTGCTCCGCGTCACGATTAGCACAATACTGTCTCTGATTGCTTTTTGAAGTGTGTTTTTCTAATACAAAAACTCATCAAATAAATGGATTTATCTATCTCGCCTAGCTTCCGGTTGTGCTGGTTGTAGTTTTGCAGTGAAAAAAAAAGAACATCGGTTCAACGTTTGTCTGCCTGTTAGAAAGGTATGCGTTCCATCGTCACAAGTTTGTTTCGCCATTACTTTAGATGTTTTAGAAATGTGGTAGAAATGAACGTGAAATAAGATAAACCACCAACCGAAAGTGTACCGTAACCGGAAGAATCCAAACATTCCCAATCGATGTGGAAAATTAAAAAAAAAAAAACAAAAATCATAATAATTTCCGACGATGGAACTGGACACCATTGTAACAGCCACACTCGTTGAACGGCTTGTTAAGTGGCTTATTGCGAATTGGTTTGACAAATTTTCTTAACAACTGTTTCAATAGGATTATGTTTCTTCTGTTTTATATTACTTATTTCTTGCTAACGGCCGCTTCATACGTCCCTGTTTGCTTTTCTTTTTTTGTCATTGTTGCTATGTTACGGTTTATTAACGTTTCTCACTTCATAGTTT
The DNA here is from genome assembly GCF_943737925.1 of Anopheles nili. Lineage (NCBI taxonomy): Eukaryota > Metazoa > Arthropoda > Insecta > Diptera > Culicidae > Anopheles > Anopheles nili. Next base: position 26,146,539 of record NC_071292.1, read on the forward strand.
GCTTGGATGCCTTTTCTACGCATCCTTTTCACGTCAACGTCACATTAAGGGTGCTCTCATATCCTTCTCATGTTTTTTTTGCTCTCGTTTTCATTTTCATTATGGCAGTGCACTTATCCAGTCACCTTAAGTGTTTTCGTTTTCATCACTCTCAAACCGTGAACTATCATCATAACTGAAGTGGAACTCTAGGGTATGCATAAACATTAGCTTTGAGTATGGGTGTGACGACTTAAAAAGAAGGAAAAAAAGTAAACAAAAATCAGTAAAACTCGTGAGGAAATGAAGAAAATGAATAACAGCTAAAATGTATCTCATGCAGTGAGCAAGGTGAGTATTGTTCGTTCGTTCTAACCTCACGGAAGACCAGCGCGGACAAGTGTGTTTGAAAAAATTTGGACGCCTTTTGCTCTCTCAATTTGACTTCTACTATCATTTCCTCTCAATTTCATCCATTTTTTATTGTTCTGGAATTCACACAACAACGAACGTATTCGTATTTACAACAACCAAAAAAGTTGCACCGAAAATTAATCACACTTGTCCGGGTATTGGGTCGTGACTTCGTGATTTGATTGTCTTCCCCAAAAGCGCTCTCGCTTCGTTCGTCGGTAGTTCTAATAATTTATAGCAGAATAAAATAGTATCATACACTAGAATTAGTATCTACGCCAGCTTAGGTTCGTGTCCGGTTGCCGCGGGGTTGACCTCGCATCAAGAAAGGACGAACCAGGACACGCACTACAATAGGTTGATGAATTTTTCCGTTCCATCGCTGCTACAGAGCCAGCAGCCGAAGGATCGCTGGAGCCGATTGCTCCTCGCTGTCGACGATAATGGCGATATGGTTTTGTGTTAGTTTATGGGGGAAGCACACAGCCGCACATCCTCCAGATGCTTCAGGGAACTTTCGGTGCCTTTCCGGTCGCGCCGGTGCCGTGGGCCAAGAATCCTTCAGAACAGACGTCCTCCAGATCCTCGAATCGAGAGTTGGTAGCTGGCTAAGGGGCGAGATGTGTCTTGCGGATCGATTAGTTGTCTTTTAACGTACGCGATTGGGGGGTTTGCAAAAGAAAAAAATCGTTTCCAGCAAGCATGTATGGGTCTAGCTTCCCTTGGCGAGCTTTTGCCAGCCCTTCAATCCCACGACACCGCTCCGCTGGTTGACTTAGTTGGTGTCGGCCACCTCGATGTCGTTGTCGATGCGTGACGAGCGGATTCCTGTCTTGCCGGTCCATGGGTAGATATCCGGGCAGGGCTGACACGTGCGCATGTACCGGACGCCAGATTTATGCCACAGGTTGCAAACCTTCGGGTTGTTGCAACGCTTCGGACGATCCTGAATGTCGCAGGAAGCAAGCATGAGAGATCACATCGATTATTACAAAGGAAAGGCTTCATAGGGGTTAGGACACTTACCGCATAGTTACACTGGAACGGCGTGAAGGAGTTGACACGAGAAAGTGGGGTCGGATCACGGACCCACTGTAGCGCCTGCCAGTTCGTGATGATGTACACGTCCTTCATCGAGTTGATCGCGTCCAGGAATTGTATGAATCCTTCCTTGTGGTGCGGCTGCGTGAACCAGGCGGCATGGTAGTACAGTCCGAACGGGGCACGGTTGGTCGTGTAGTGACGTTCGAAGTTCTTCATGATCATCTTGTACACACCCTCGGCTTCCGGCGGGTTCGAGCAGGCGTCACCCATCGAGCAGCGGCCACCGTTCAGATCCTGCCACATCACCATAGGAACTTCCCAAACACCTGCGGAAAACGAGTGCGTTAGTGAGCGCCCCACGAACTCCCGTAACGTTCGTCGTCCTTACCTGGATAGCTCTTGGTTGGACAGGGCGGAATCATACAATCGTGGAAGATCTTGTAATCGAGCGTGTACGGCCAGCTCGGTGGACGGTTCTCGTACACCGGCATCGAGGAGTCGTAGGTGAAGTTGAAATCGTGCAGCATCTTGAACATCTTGTTGCCACCGATCGAAAGGAAAGGTGCGCGCATACCACGCACATCCTCCAGCTTGACGCCACCGTACGCGGACAGAATCTCTCGCTGGCCAGCAACTTCTCGAGCCCACTTCTTCGGTGAGAACGACTCTCCGAAGCTGTGCCTGTGTTTCGGAAAGGACGAAAAACATGAGTATCTTCTTTGCACGTTCCCAAAGTCCCAAGTTCCCAACAACAGCACTTACGAAACGGTATGTGATGCCATCTCGTGTCCATCGGCGTACAGGTTCTGCACCTGGCTGTAGTCGGTCCATTCGTGGGACACATAGAATGTGGCCGTAATTGGGCATCCGTTGGGGTTGACACGTCCACGCTCGAACAGATCCTGATAGAGCTGTTTGTTCAGATCGTTCACAGAATCATCGAACGTCAGGAGGACGATCTGAGGCACCTGCTCCACGGGCAATTCTCCAGGGACGTCCTTGCCACCGCAGTAGCAATCCGGCAGCAGGCACACGTCCTTGCGGCACTTGGCAGCGGTCTTATCGGGGGTCGGCTGCGGGTATAGGGGTTCAGGGCGCGTCGGTGGATAGCGGTAGATATCAATGAACTCTTGCGCCTTCGAGACGATGTTCTGCGAAGGCTTCAGCGTTGGTCGCGCACGTCTACGGGAGAAAAAGAGTTACGATGAATCTAAGCATGGTTCTTCCTTATCTGAAGAATGGGCGAGAAAATATGAAGAAAAGCCACGTGAGTTCTTACGGTGGGTGCGTTCCTCGGTTGGCGGAAACGGTCGATTGCCCGTCGGTCGCGTAGTGCGATCCGCCACGGTTGCGGTTGCTGTTACTGTTGCTGTTGCTAACTCTACGAGGAGAGTCGACGAGTGACGTGTAGAAAATACAAGTACAAGAAGAGAAAAAGGGCATTAGTACACGAAACGACAACCATTTGGTCGGTGATTCGCTGCGTTTGGCTTATTTTATTATGGCATTGGAATTCGGCGACTAAATGCACGCGCTCTTGTTAGAAGCGCCTGTTAGAGAAGCTCATGTCACGCGATGAGTTTAGTGCAAACGGGTTTGCTGTTGTTTTAAACCGGAAACCGCCAAGTGCTAAGGAATGAGAGTGTCCTAGTGACCACCTGCTACACGGCGATGGTTAGAGAGAAGAAATAACCAACCAATCTACTTAGGAACGAAGAAGGGTAGCGATTTTCAGCAAGCGAAGGAATGATGCGATGAATGAGAAAATGATATGATCTCTAACTCCACACGTGGGCATCTCGATTGTCCTTGATCGTAGCGTCCGCGTGTGTGTGTGGAATGCCGACAACGTACAGGATGAACGCTAAAGAAAGGCATACCCCAAAAATCCCTTAGCAAACAGATAAATGAACAGTCTTCTGGTGAGGTGGTTAGAGGCTACTACACAGAACTACGGTGCAATGAACGAAAGGTAGAGTCAGGATTTATGGACAATTGAGAGAGATCGGGAGAGACGGGAGAGAGGATGAGAGAAAGGAACGGAGAATCGTTTGAGGAGGAGAAGAATACCAGTGATCTTGTAGCAAGTTGCTAGGATGATTTCAGGACATCAAAGAACAGGATCCTTTCATCGAGGATCACTGGAGGTTCGTTGGAATATCGTTGAGTATGTGAATAGGAGACAGTGTGTACTATGTGAGCAGGTGACGAAGCCCAATTGAACGATCGTGTGACAGCATCGCGCTTAGTTTGCCGCACAATGGCTTGCTGGTAAGGACATCAGGGATGGGCCAAGTATAAAGTGAAAGGTGAGGTGTGTAAGTGTGAAAAGTATAAAGGATCAAGCCGGTCGTTATCGGCTACCGATTACGAAACGACAGAGAAGATAGCGCAGCTTGAAGTAAAGAAAGCTTTCGGCAACAGTCGTTCGCTTCCGTACGATCTTGGCTACTACGCGTACGTGAAGATGTCCTGCCGGCTTCTAACCTCGATCGTGTACACCACCTACTTATGGTGTCAATTTTACAGTCTAATGACAATGTATGTATGTAAGTGTGTAGGATTTGTATTGATTCGCGGAATGGGGAGTATAATTGGCTGATTTTTTGTTGTTGTTTTATTTTGAGGTGCATTTCAAATAGCTACTCCTAGTTTGGTTAACATCCAACATGAGTGAGTCTCATCTCCAGCCTGCCTGCAGGTGTGGCAGATCTGGCGAGTCTCGGGACAGTGGTTCCCATAGCCTGTTTCCATAGATCATTAGCCTCGCTTTGGTTGATTCAGCGATGCACGTGCCTGCCAGGACGAGAAGCAACTCCGTTGCTCCGCATTTGCATCATTACTTTCGGAGTTCCATCTTTTCGAATATTCCAATTTTTCGTTGGTGATAAACTTGTGTGTAAAAGCTGTTAGTTAGCGGGCAGAGCCCAATCCCCAGTACGGCGATTACTTCGATGCGTTCCGATTCCAGATGTCGGTCATTGAATGTCCTGCACTTTCGCTATGCTCCAATACGATAAGCATTTTAAGCTCTCAAGCAGACGTCCCTCAAATGTCCCAAGTGGGGTTATGTTCACGAATGAATTAAGCATATGCACTAAATGTATAGCTAAATGTAGCTTGTCTCTTTTATGTGGTTCCTTGTTCCGGAACCGCTATTGCTCCTGTGGCTGTTTTGAGCTTGCGCCATATAAAATATAAAATGCTGAATAGCAGAACTCCTTGTAACCAATTTTGAAAGAAATCAAGAGCGAACCAATATTTCTATGGTTACCATTTTAACGCTGTTTTTATAGTTCATCCCTTTTGTGTCTGTTTTCATATCACATCCATCATTAGAAAGCTTCTACAATGTACGCTCTAGTCTAACACAATACCACTGCACGGGTGAGGAGTAGTCAACTAGTTTACGACCTACTACGATACGCTACAGCGCTAAATCCCTGTTATACACCAGTGTCACGTGAAGGTGATGAGCCCATCGACGGTGGACGCCGTGAGTCAGTAAACCAACCATTACTACTACACCCTGAACTGTTCTTCTACGATGCGTGCCTGCGCTCATTGACTCCGATCGCGCAGCTTGGGAACGCAGGGGAAGTATGGCAAAGCTGAAGGACCTTTGGCCGAAACGGGTCCGACGACGTTCTTAGTGCAAAGGCGTACGCGTAACAACATCCGCATATATGTGTATGAATTTATAACGGGTTTTTTTTTGTTAGCCACTACGAATGTGGATGTCAATGGAAGCAGTTACGTATTGGAATGTGGTTTCTAGCATTCTGCCAGAGTATAGAGATCGTTGAGAAAGAGAATGCGACAAGAGGCGAAAGTGGGAATTATTACAAATAAACAAAACGTCGGCGAAAAGCTACATTACAAAGAAATTAGACAGAAACTTGAAGCTGGTGCTTAACATGGTTAAAAACTCATACACTGTGAGTTCGATCGTTTGATAGGTGTGGAAATAGCTACTCGCTCAATTTTGCGAGTGTTCACGCTAAAGTGTTTGAAACGAAATTTATACAACAGTAAAAACCATTCGTGATTGCACTCTTTTTCTCTTCTTCGCAATGTCCATTTCATATCTCTTTTTCGATCCTCCGTGTGGCGTAGAACGTGTGAGGCAAACTACAATATTAACAAACCAGAGGAAGTACGTGAAGGTGTGGTGTACTAACACTAAGATAAGACAACATGTGATATGCAAATTCCATCCGCTGGCTAGCGTGAGTTTAGCGCGTTGGTACGATCCGAGCCCATAGTTGGTTCTAGTATGAAGTTTGCAGGCTGGGGTTTAACATTGCTTGCTGCATGTTTTAGACCGAATCAACGCGTGATAGATATTGCAGTGGTATTAACTAGTGACCTAGCGTGAAGTTTAACGGGTTGTTTTTTTGTTGTTGAGTGGTACAGAAAAAAAGGATCGCCTAGAATCGCGTGTTTGGTTTATGATTGTTTTTTTTGTTTGTTGTTGTTGTTGGATGTTTTTGGAATGTTTTTGTTTGTTGCTGGGCAGCAATCATAGTACCTCGATGGAATCTCGTTGCACTTGGCGAACAGTGAGTTTTCTGTACATTGTATGCTTTTTCCCGCTGCTGACGGTTTGCTATATCGGCGTGGCAGTTGTGCGGCTGCGATCGTGGTCTTTATGGCATTATTGACCCTGGAAGCGCGCGGTGGGAGCTTGTTCGCGGTATACGTCGTTGGCGGGCGGATTGTGGTTGTGGTGGTGGTGGTGGTGGTGGCAGTGGTGAAAGTGGTGGTGGTTGTGGTGGTTGTGGGGGCTTTGGGAGTGGTGGGAACGGTGGGGATGGTGGACAAGATGGAAGACAGTGGGAACGAGGAGCTAGTACTACTGTTCGAGTAGTAGCCCTTACTAACACCGTCACTGAACCGCAAACTGACAGCATCAGTGGACGATGGGAAGCTGGAAGAGGCAAGGATGGGCGACAGGGAACTACGTGCACTGTTGTGCGGGGTCTCCGAATGCAGTTCCGAATACGCAGCACCAGCCGGAAGGTTGCTCAGTCCATGCGTTGTTGTACTAGGGTAGAAGCGAGATGGCACCACCGCCGAACTGAAGCTGCGTTCGGTTGTGACCGCTCCAATGGCGGCGTAGTGTGGCGTCGTGTATCGTTTCGAGGCTCGTGCCATCGGCTTAAAGGTGCTCCGGAGAGTCGTTGTACTGGTGGTAACCGGCGGTGCCGGTGTCGTCGTCGTGGTAGTCGTCGTTGTAGTCTTCGTCGTCGTGGGAACAGTCGTACTAGTGGTCGATGTCGTGGAAGACGCAATACTTGACGTCTCCAGGTACGAATAGTCCGCCAGATCTTCGTCCACCGGCTCGGTGTCGTCTTCTTCGGTGCCATCTTCTTCGTCATCGTCCTCACGATCCTCGTCCGAGGAAGTGCCACTATCCTGGTGGTACGATAGCAACTCCTTCTCGGTAGGGATGTTCATTTCGGGCATCTCCACGGTTGCGCGGAACTTTTTCGTCGTCGACTCCGGCAGTCGACTGCTGTTGGTGACAGCAAAAGAACTCTCTTCAGTCGAGGTCGAATGGAAGCGCGTGTAGTACACCGGTTTGTCTGTGATCTGGACCACCTGGACACCTAGCTGTCCGCTAGTGGTGATCGTCGGTTGGTGTACTCGCACTTTCTGCTCGGTACGGTTGGAATCGGGCTGTTCGAAGCGATTCTTGAGGTGTGTTAATTTCGAAAGCTCGCGATCGATAGCATCGTACTTCGTACGATCGGTTGTCGGAATGCGGTTCAAGAGCGCCGAACTACTGCTCGAGGATAACGACCCAACGCCCAATGTGCGATCGTTGTACTCAGAGGAAACCGACAAAACGGTACTATCGAAATGTCCACCATAACCCTTGGTAGGAGCAAACGTGGAAGACGTAGAAGCGATCCTTTCAACTACTGCACCGTCATCGAGCGTGCTCGAGGTTAGCGTGTAGGGTTCAGCCGTAGGTCGCAATCTGGTGTAGGTTCTTCGAGGAGATCCACGGCCACGATTACGAAGGAAACGATATCGTGGTGTGGTGACCTCATCGTACGATTCCGAAGATCGCACAAAGCTGAATACAGGACGATACCGTCCACGATACACCTCCGTCGATCGAGGTAACGTTGCCGTCGTAGTTGTCACCTCTTCAGAGCTGCTAGAGTAAGAAGCTGTTGGAAGAGTGGTCGATCTACGTGTGGTGAGTTCTTCGGTCGTACTACTCAACGTGGTAGTTGGCGGAGCTACAGTCGTACTGGTGGTACTAGTCGTACTAGCCGTAGTTGTGCTAGGAGTAGCAGTTGTTTCGCGCAAAATGGCTGCCAGCTTTGGAACGGCTGTCAGCTGCAAGTAGCTCTTTAGCGTAGGACCTCCGACGGCCGGCACTTCAGGCGTCGTCGTGCGGTATAAATTCGAGATGACTCGCGAAGTCGAGGCAAACGGTTTGTCGGAGGATGTCGTCTGACGTTGAACCTCCAAACTTTTGTACGGCGAAACCACCAACCGCGTGGGGGTGTTGTTCGCCGGATCTAGCGTCTTATTGAGCGCTTCCTTAAAGATAAGGCCTCGCGATGTGAAGCTTTGTACTTTTTCTGCACCTTTTTTACCCTCTAAGCTACCAAATGGAGCGAGTGTAGTTCGAGGAGGGAACCTAGTAGGTGGAGCTGTGGAGGTGACGCCAACATCGAGCGCATCCTCGGTGTTTGATTGATCGTGCGTTTGAAGCAAGGGATCATCTGGTTCTCGCACGGGATCTTCCTGCTCGTACAGGGTGTTCGTTTTGGGACTTGACAGGATCTTCTCCTGTATTAGTGGAGCCCAGCCGCTCGAAGCAGTTGGTTCGGCGTTAGTCGGGCGAGCTACGAGTTTAGCCGCTGGTGCGTCACGGCTCTTATAAAGAGCATCATTTTCATCCCGACCCGTTAGATAGCGGGGCCGAGTGGTTGTGCTTAGGCTAGAGCTTAAAACAAAACGTATATTACTAAGGCCACCGGGTGCCACTGGTGTGGTCGTAACCGGGGCCGATGTTGTAGTGGAGGTTGTCGTAGGCACCTCGGGCAATGTGGTGGATGATACGGTGGATGCTACGATCGGTGTTGTCGTAACTGCATCCGACAGCAAAAATGTGGTATAGTTAGGGATCGGCTCTTGATTCCTTGGGATGTCAAGTCGTCCTCGGTGACCACCAAAGACCGAACCAAGCGTAAGCGCGTAGGTTCGATTGCTAGCAAACTTCTGCTCCTGCCGAATTTCGAATCTCGGCGCAGGAGTCGTGGTACTGATAGGCGTGAAAGAACGCTGATCATCGCGAGTCTGCGAAGCTAACGTCAACCGGACGGACTTGTTGGGGACAGTCTGTTCTGGACGGAAAGCTAGAGGCCCTATTGTGGATGTTCCTGGTGCGAAAGTCCGAACAACTGACGACGGTGGTTCTTGTGTTGTTGTTGGGATCGTAGACGATTGTGTTGCGGAAAGTGTTGTCGCGATCGCTTTCAGGAAGGTGTGCTGATTTCGCGATCGTACACTGCTCGGGATGGCCTCCTGGTACAAGTAGCTATCATAATCAGGTAGGGGTTGTGCCCGAGCAGTAGTACTAAACGGCGTCCGGAAGCTGGACGGCTGGATGTCAGATATAACAAACTTTTGCAGTTTTTTTCGTTGCTGCTCAAGGGTAGCTGGGGGCAGGACCCTTACCGTAGTGGTTGAGGGCGTGGTGGAAGTAGTAGTAGTGGTAGTTGTAGTGGTTGTGGTGGGTGTCGTGGTAGGGCGCCTGGTGGACGTGGTAGTAGTTGCCCTAGTGGTGGTTGTTGGAGGCAATGTGCTCGTCAAAGGGACGAACTGTTCAGCGGCACCGGAAGGATCAAAGTCCGGTCGGGTATCGTACGAAAAGGGAGAATCCTCGTGGCCATCGTCCTGCACTGCCGCATGGGCGTGAGCTGACGACGCGGATCGAGGATCGGACTGTGAGTACGAGTGCGAAAACACCGGCAGAAGCTTTTGCGTGATAAATTGCTTCTTCGACTGATCGTTCGTCGAGTCCGCCGTGACCTGGGACGGTGGCTCATAGTCGTACCTAGTTTTGGGTAACATCGAGTACTCGTCCTCTACCTGGTCGACACTGTCCGACTCGTGAGCGTCACTATCGTCGTCGTAGTAGTGATCGTCCGGGATTGGGTGGAACTTAACCCCGGAAGGAGCGTGGTGATCGTACTGAGCAGAAGGACGAAACCGTGGCAATTGCTCATCGGTAAAGGTGTACGTTGTCGTGGTTGTCCTACGCGGTATTGTGGTGGTTGTACGCGGTACTGTTGTGGTGGAGGTGGTGGTTGTGGTGGGCGGTGGTATGGTGGTTGATGATGGTTTAATGTATCGTGGAACCGAGCCAGTGCTACTGCGGTACCATGACTCATATGGGGATTGCGGAGACGGCGCAAAGGACACGAGGAAGGGAGAGGGGGGCTCAGGGGTCGATGAGGAACCCGCGCGTGCTGCGAGTGTTAATATGATTGATTTGGGTGTTGTTTTATTACTTTGATCGTCCAATTGTGATGATCTGTTGGGATAAATAGCATCGTACATTGACATTTTAGAAACGATTTGAATCAGAGAAAAAACAAAACGAGCGGAAAAAAAAATATGAGAGAGCAGTACAAATATGCGTACGTTATCGTTAAATATGGCCATGCTTGAGTTTACCCTTTGCGGTAGACCTCAAGATGAAACGGTTTTGAACGATGAAAATATATGTACAAGGCGGCTAAGCTTGGTTAGGTTTGAAAATTATAAAAAAACCTCGCATTTGGATTGATCAAACCGTTTAAACAATAAGCACTCTCAATGGAACCGATTAATGCCTTTCAGGTTCAGGAAACTTAGTGGTTAAATGATGGTTAACATTGTTCATTCGGTTAATGTTTGACGGGTTAACGAGATAAATAATTATATAGATTGAAACATTTCATGCTTCAGCCGCTAGAGAAAGCATTTGAAAAAAAAACTGGCACACGGTGCTGCCATATGATTTGATTATGTGAGTTAAGAACGCGTTTCTTCCTGGCGAAGAAGCAACAAACAAAAATTTACAATATGCAGTCTATCATTTCAAGGTGTTCGTATTACTTGCTTTAAGTAATTGTATTCCTCTTCTCCGAACACGCTAAGTCGGACTATGGAAGTAATGAATAATTATAAACTTGAGTGTTTAGAACATAGATCATGAGCAAGATGTATCGATGGTGGGACGGGAGACAGAAAAAAGTCTAGTTTACTTTGTTGGTTGATGATCGATGAGACATGCAAGAGAAATGGAATAAGCTTAAGCGGCATTTGAGAAAATATGGTTTTGAAAAAATAAAACGAAAAGTACGCTCGCATAGAAGAACAAGCAAGAAGTTCACTTGGAAGGCAAAACATAGAACGGAGAACGGTGAGGGTGAAACAGTTCGATCAGATCAGGTGAAAGACGAAAAAGATGTCTCAATGGTCTCGGATAGAAGAATCTACTGAATGCATCCTTAAGGATAGCAAACGATAATACCGACCCCACTACGACGACTACAGAACAAAATGAGTCTCTTGATCCTAGTGATCCTAGTTGTATGCGTGTGTTGATGTGCTTGTATGGTTTTTAATGTACTGCTCTGCGTGCTTTTGAGCACGAAAATGCGAAATATATACCGAAAGCGATGAGGTACTGGAGGAAAAAGTTATCCTCAACCTTTGCCACCTGTGCTACTATGGAGATGTCTATAAATTTTTGTTTTGTTGCTTCTGGGTTGTTGGTGTTGCTTAAATGAGTATAAATGGTTTGGGCCGCTGTCTAACCAGCTCCAGCATCCGGACGATGAGTGTTGTTTGGCTCAAAATGGATGGTTCTTACGAGAGTAGTAAGCGATAAGAAGGGCCACTGGGGTAGCACCTAATGAGGTTGTTTCTTTTTGCTCTACCTTGTAGTATAGTACTGTATTGGAGCTGGTGTTGTAGTGGTAGTAGTGGTGGTGGTGGTAGTGGTTCTGGCTGTAGTAGACGACGGCAGTGAGAAGGGTTCGGGCGTCGTAACGAAGGCCGTCTGATATTTGGGGCTGTTATAGGCACGGATCGTGGACGATACCAGTATCGGACGGTCCGAGATCGAGTTCAACTCGTTTCTATTGGGTTTCGTGTACGAATCAAGTATGGCGATCCGGGACACAAAGGCGTGCACAGGATCGGAACGATAGTGGAATCGGAAAGAGCAAGAGCAAGAAATATATATAAATATAGAAAGAGATTGGTATATAAAGATAAGACAGGGAGGTTAAAGATATCAGGATCTAGCAGGCCGAGATGTGATTCTGCTTGTCCGGGTCATGCCTTTGGGCAAGTCCCAAACCAACATTCATCAAGGAGGCGTTCTCTATTATAGGGGCGGGGATCTTATATCTTAATTGCTTGATCTTTCTCATAAAAGCGTCTAATTAGTGAAGTAAAATAGTAGTAACACGAATGCTAGCACTGGGTTGGCACTAGATCCATAAAAAATACCTTATTTGTGTATTGGTTTGCTTCTGATTGTAACGATCATCGTCAAGCTGCAAAAAGAGATAACGTTAGATCGTGGGGTTGACCTGCCGGTTGAACGCCGGCAACTATTTCTGTGAAAGATGTGCAACATGGCCCGAGGCATACCTGAGCCACTAGAGCATCGTCGTAGTCTGCCTGGTACGACGGTCTCTGATACGTTGTGCGTGGAGAAGTGACATAAGGATCGCGCTGAGAAGTAGGAGCGACAGTGGTGACCACTGTCGGACGGTACGTAGACGACACGACAGGTTTCTGGGGTTGTTGCGGTTGATATTCTGAGCGTGATTGAATAAGGATGATTAGTTTTTAAGTTCAGGAAGCACGCAGTACGATTGCCAGCTTGCTAGCTTCGTACTTACCGACATCTCGGTACAATTCGACGTCCTCATCGTAGACGGCGTAGTAAGAATCGTACGCAGATGGTTCGTAGTTGCTGGTGTTGTAGTAGTTTCTGTTGCTCTGCGTGAGCTGCGTTTTTTGCTGTTGCTCTGGCACGTACCGGCTCGAAGGCGCTGGTGACGAGGTTTCCACTCTGCAGGGGTACACCAAATGGGCGATTAGAGTACAGCAAAAATCTTTAACGCAACACACGTTTCAAACAGCACACCGCTTCGATTCGCTTATACACACGCGCGAAAGAATGCAAGAAATCAACTCATTCCATGTCCTTGTGTCATTGCGAATACACACACACTCCTAGTACAAGGTAAGCTGTCTTGTCGTAGTGTCCGGGAAGGATACGTAGCACAGTACAGTGTTATTTGGGGGAAGTAAAACTGCTGTTGGTTTTGTGGAAATTGTTGAGGTCTTCTTTTTTTTCTATTCTTGCGAATGTAATTTGTTTTAAGTGCTCATAAACGAGCTAGCACGTATTTACAAAGATTGCCACTCAGATACACACTTAGAATTTAAAAAGGAAAGTATAAGGTATGTACATGTTGTAAGCCACTTTCACCATCTGAAGTATAGACATAAGAATAGAGGGAATAGAAAAGCAACTTTGATGCAGAATATGTTGCCATATACATTTAAGCCTGAACAACTCAAGGAGACCCTTTTCCACCCAACAAACGAATATCCCAGCAGGCTAGTGGCTTTTGCTCACATGCAAAAAAAAACAGCCAAAATGGCGCAATATGAAAAACAATACCTGTTCGGTAGACGTTCATCCAGCTCCAACCGAGGTCGCGTTTTGGTCGGTCTAGTCGGGCTGGTCGGGCTGGCATGTCGACCGTTGGTCGTACTTGGTTCCGGGGTCTCGGTTGTCCGCCAACGCTGTTGGCCACGGTTCGGTCGGATCGTGTAGCGCTTGCGTGAGGTCGTCTGGGTCGTCAGAGGTTCTGGCGTGGTGGTAGAGGTAGTGATCACGTTCGTCGTGGCCGTAGCCGGTCTGCGGGTGAACGAAGTCCCCGTGGTCGGAGTCTTGGTCGAGATACGCGTACGCACCGTAGTTGGATAGTACCGCGTAGGAGTCGTTGTTGTCTGAGGTCGCACTGTACTGGTGGTTGTCGTTAGACGACCCCGTTCGGTGGGTCCATTCTCGTCCAGATGGTTATGCTGCACGACTGTTGGACGGATTCGCTGCCGCACGGTGTATGGTCGGAGCGTGGACTTGTTGAGATATCGCGGTACGTCCCCGAGAGGTTTGATACCCTGGAAGACGTCCTCAGGGAACTTGATGATGGGTGGAATGTCCGAGGTTGAGCTGGCCGGTGAGTACGTCGTCACCGTCGCAGGACGCCAGGTGGTTGTGTCGTAGTTGTAGTACAGATTTCCTGACACGGATCCTGGTGGCTTTGGCGTGGTGAGATTGAGCAACGGTCTAGGAGCCATCGTTTCCGTCATCGGAGTGTACTTGGACTTGTTCACGGGATACCGATACTGGTACTCGTCGTCATCGTCCTCATCATCATCGTAGTACTCATCTTCGTCTTCTTCTTCATCCCCATACGGGGGTTTGCCGTACACTGGACGTCGGTTCACGTCCAACGTGTTCTTCACGTACTTCTGGCCGCGGAGATCGATGTTGTCGTCTTCTTGATAGTAGAATTCAGCGGACTCTTGTGGTTTCGCTGGAGCTACCGGGCTCAGTTGAGCAGACCCGATTGGACTGTAGAACACCTGCTGGCCACCTCCATATCCGTGTGATACCGGTTGCAGTTTGGTGTTGTTCGTGACCGGCCGGTACAAGACCTGCTGGCCATTTCCGATACGAATAGGAGCCGGCTGTGCCGGTTTCGAGTTGGACACCTGAGCGATGTGTGTGCTTTTGATCGCCTCGTAGAATTTGCTGTACTCGCTCGGACCCACCGTTTGGCTTTTCGAACCATGAGACTGGTAGTACTTCGGTGTGGTCGACACGATAATGGGTTGGAACCCGTTGGTCGACTTGGTAACGAATTGTGCTGAGCTAGGTTTTGGAGTCGAAGCTTCGTAAACGACACCTGAAGGTTTCACACTGTACCCACCGTACGACTGAGGTCGGGGCGCGTTCAGGTATACGTTGGGTTGATACAGCTCCAGTCCTGTTCCTTGGACGATCTTTGGAGTGGTCACGGCGAATCGAAGTCCGCTAGATTGGATTGTGTTTGAGATACCTTCATACACTGGTGCTGGAGTGCTAGGCCCTAAATGGACCACGGGTTTGGGTTTCGCGTGGTTCGGCTTTACAACGAAACTCTCCTTCAGCGGGTTCGACGTCGGTTGGTTGTTGAAGAACCCACCGACGGAGCTGAACGCAATGTACGGTGTTTTTTGCGTGGGTTGAGCGACGTTTGAGATCTGCACCCCGGAAGGTTTTGAATGCTTTACTGCCTTCGCGTTGTTATTGACCGATATCGGTGTGGAAGAGTAGGTGTTGCCGAAGTGGAAGAACGCAAAGTTGTCTGGTATCGTCTCTTCGTCCCCATCGAGTGGTGATGCTGGTGTCGTGTACTTCTTGTTGTTGTGGCTATTCACAAACGCAGCCGCTGTGAATTGTGATTGTCCGGAATAGCCCGAAAGGTGGGGTCGTTGCTGGTGTTGTTGCTGCTGCTGCTGTTGCTGGTTAGCAATCAGTAAAGGAATAATCGAATCCTGAGGCGTAATTTTGGCGATCGTCTTGTAACTCTGCAGCCCGGACGCTTTATGGGGTTGCACCTCGATTGGACGCACGTTGTACGTCGGTTGTTTGCTCTTGCTGTACGCCTCCAGATAATCGTTGTACGTTTGGGTTAGCTCTTTCTTGCTGTACGTCTGCGGCTGAAAGTAGCGGGCACCCGGTTTGAAGTATGTCGAAGCCGTCGGCAACACTGTATACCCAAACGGATCGAAACTACTCGGGGAGTAGCTGTTCTGGCGTGACAAAGACGTATCCAACGATCGGTACTGCCAGTTGGCCAGTGGGCGCAACTGGCGAGATGTTCGCTGAGTCTCACCACCGGCACCAGAGGGCGCCACACTGTCAGGCGAGTTTTCCGGTGCAAGTAGCCCCAGGACTGCGGTTTCGTCCAAGTTGTCTCGTTTTGCGAGCTGCTTCTGTGGCTCCGGACTTTCATTCGTGCCTTCTACCTGCGTCGACTGGGAGGACTTTGGCGTTTCGCTGTCTGAGGTCTGAGTTTGGGCATCGAGGTCACGCTTTTTGCGATCATGTCTCGTAGCGTCAGGGGAGCGTTTATCGTCTAGCGTTTGCAGTGACTCGTCATCGTCAAAACTGTGGTGTGGTTTGTGTATGTGCGTGCAAGAGAAAAGTGTCGTTGGAGTGCATGAACGAATAGACAGCACCAAATAGTGCCCACGTGTATTGTGCGTTTACAATCAACGGAAGTGTGTTTCGGAGGAAAGAGAAAATATAGACTTTAAAGCAAACGTCAAGTGATTGTTCACCGACGGTGAAGTTCGTCCATCGCTCGCGAGCGACAGTGCGAGGATCCCTGAGAGGAAGGATTCTAAGTTCCGCAGACAACGGAGACAACATGTGACATAGTGACCGGGGACACTTACCTGAACGGCTGAGGTTGAGCACTGTACGCAAAGGAACCTACTTTAGCCTGAGTCGGTATGGCGTTGACACTCGGTTGCTGCAGGATGCCGTCACGATCGCGCTGCACCTGTGACACCGTACTAGGCTGTCCACGGTACACCCGCTGTTGGCGGTCCGATTCTTCCTCCTCTACGGGTGGCAAAGTTTCGTGAGCCTCGGCGTAGAGCTATGTGGAGGAGAAGATTGGGAGAGATTAAAAACAAGCCTTATCGGGAGTCCCAAACTCGAACGTACCTTCGCAATGTCTTCCTGAGGTGAGTTTTTCGGTTGTCCACGAGTCGTTATCACGGGGTTTGGATTTGCAGGTGGTGGCGGTGGTGGTGGAAGGTTGTGGATCTGCTGGATGCGTGCTGGTGCCGATGGTTCTGCAGGTCCTGAAGGTCCCGATGGTCCTGATGGTCCAGAAGGTCCTGAAGGGCCCGAAGGAGCAGACGGAGCTGATGGTGCTGACGACGAGAAACGCACCCGACTGAGCACCTGAGGCACTCGTGGTGTCACTGTACGACCTGCCGAAGGTCCTGACGGTGCACTAAGAGCAGGAAGATCGCAGCCCACATTTCGCGGCCAGTCACAGGTCTGCAGCTCGTGGCTGTACATCAACCCACCGGTACAACTCTCCAAGAGCGCGCCTCCAAACACGCACACGTAGTACTGCGAGCAGTCATTTGGGTGCGGGTAGTAACCAAACTCTTCCGGACACTCGAAGTCCACACTGGACGAGGTCGACTGACGCGGATTGGAACCGAGCGCTCTGCCTTGGGCGGCACTCGTACGGAACGAGCGTTTTGTCTGTGCGAGTACATGTTCTGGGGATGAAAGATGAACAAAACAGACACGGGGTGTTTGTAAGTATCGGGAGGTTAATTTTTTTTTGTTACACAACTCCGCCAACAACGCGTCACTGTTGGGTGGCGTCGAAGGTCAAAGTTGGGGTGGTTTTTGTGCAAGCTAGCGGCAAGTGCGATATCCAGTAACAGCTGATCGGATCCTCGAACATGTCAGCCACCAGCCCTGCCTGGGCTCTGTAGGGCATGCGTGAATGGAAGCCAGTCGCTCGGAAAGCCACCCGGCCCGCCATCGTTTTTCCACCCGATTCGATGAATCTCGCAATGCATTTCATTCACTGACGTGCGTGCATCGATCCGATCTCGCCAAGATATCGAGATACCGAGCCAAGGTCTTCGAGGGCCGCGTGCACGTGGCTCCGCAGGGTGCAAATATGAATGGCAACCAGCCCGCGCACATCCATCCATCAGAGTGAAGCACGCCGAAGGCGTTGGTGGAATTTATTGCCAAATTTATGGAGGGTGGCTCGGGCCCAGGGGGGCCATCCCAACCGCCCATGGCATTGCATATTGACAGATTCAACGGTGCGAAGATTTGTGCGATGCGATAAAATGTTTATACCACCGACCGGTTGTGATCATTATCGATTTTTTTTTGCTTGATCGTTGGGGAAGTTGTGCACGCTCCGGCACGTCTATTGCCGGCCCGTAAGTGTGCGTTTCGCTCCAATGTTGGCGACGAGGCGTTGGAGAGTTGGGGCGTTTAGCTTTATGATACGATCGGCCGTTTGGGTGGATAAACAGATCTCAAATCGATTTTATTGCCAGTTTTATGGTCCATTCGGGCGGGGAAAATGAGACTCCGGTTCCGAAAAGAATCGGCTAGTCAATTATTGTCAAATTAGTAGAAACGTCACGCTGAATTAATGGACTATTTTTTGGGCAAGTTTCGTTTATGGGGCACAGGATGTTATAAATTTTGGGACATTCTGTGGGAATGCAAGAGTTTCTTTAGAAATGAATACGTGAAAAATTAACCGCGTGAGAAAGTAGAAATGAAATTTAATAACCATGCACTATAGCTGAAAAGCCATTATACAAAAGTTCATATACCATGTGCAGACTCATGCCAACATGTTTGCGGTTCTGAAGGACATCCTTTCATTTTTGGCTCATCGGTGGCAATGTGTAGTTGTGTTTTAAATCCTCCTCTTTGAAACTGCTGCGTAATCGATTCTTCCGGTGGCTTCTAAGGTCAAGAGGCATCCTTAAAATAGTCCCACCGCTTCAGGGTGCTCGTATGTGAATCACTAATTGCCATTCAATGTTTTCGCAAGTCGTCCTTGTGCTTGATAATAAGAAACAGCCTTCAAATTCATAATCGTTTGGGCTGCCTCTTTAAAATTTTTGACCTTTTCCGATAGCTTTTTGCAATTAAAACCCGTCCTTGGATTCTGTGTGAAGCTAAGGCTAAGTAAGATGATATTTGAGATAGGAGTTGGTTGGAAAAACGGGATTTTTAAAAACCATTACGACCACATGCATCTCCACAGACTCGCAAATGTAGACAAGATGCAAAGGCTGAATTAAAAGATCATTGAAGGTTTGTAGAACATAAACAGTACGGAAAATCTGGAGAACGATTTTGCAACACGTGTCGGAAATGTCACGAATACGAATTTCATGCTTTAATTCTCATTGCTCATCGAGCTGTCAGCATTTTTAAAGTACAACCGTTACTTGGCTTAGAAACCGACACCAGGAAGCTAACATCTGCAACATCCCACCCGGTAAACTAGCAGCATCCATTTTATGTGTCCATTTGCAATTTAATCGCAAAGAAAACCCTCTCGATTCTTTCCCTAGGGCTCGCATTGCCATAGAACAAACATTGAAGGGTAAATAAATTCCACCCGCCCAGGGCTCGCGCTTCCTTTTACTCGCTTCCAACAGAATGCAGTAGAACCCGGCCCTGCACCGACACGATCACTCCTCCATTGAACCGACTCCCACCGTCGGTTGTCCATTAGCGTTGAGTGTTGTGTCATTTGAATGGACCCACGGAATGGACCCTGGGCCAAAGCGGACGGATGGATAGAATTTATTTTTCCCTACCCACGGCATCAACCGTTCAACGCGAACAATCATCCGGTGGCATTGATCCATGGGAGCCACGAGTGTCGGGTGAAGACTTACAACTTAATTGAAATCATTAATCCATCCGAAGGGGCCAGCCGGTCGTGTGGTTTGTTTTTAACGACCGAAAGAAGCGCACTGTAACTTACACGAACTGACCCCACCCGGGATTCGATTGGTTGGGAAAAGCTTTACAAAAACCCACAACTCGACCGGTCGTTGCCATCCGATCCCGAGCTCATCCCGTCCTGTTGCGCATGGTTCAAGTTCAAAGACACCGTTTGCAGAACGGGTGGGCAGAGAAGCCACCACGGATCCGTGACATTCAATAACTTGGCGAAGCGCGGGATAAATCTTTCACCCCATCCCGAGGCGGCGCTCTCTTCGACATTCCCAGCGCCCACGTACGGTGCGGACGTTCCGTGTATCCGGGAATAAAGGGATCCTCGGCTTCCCGAAAGAGAGAAAGATGAAGCAGAGGGCGTTTTCACGCGCCATGACCGTGAAAGCGAGGCGTTACCACGACCAAAGGTTCGGAAGGTGCGCGTTGGTGTACAAATAAATTTGTCCCTCGGGCAGGGCGACACGACACACGGCAATTGCGATAAGCCCCGGGGATGGTGTCGATTGTAATGCCATACCAACCGACAGGAAAAACATGACCCTCCGATGTAAGGGAGGCACGTTCTACGACGTGCCACCTTCCCTGAGAGTTATTGCCGTGCGAAAGAATAACGGACTCCCCCTCGGGCGGGTCAATGGCTCATTGATCCCGCGATCTCTGGCCTTTTTCCTTCAGGCCATCAAACTCCCATTTTCGGTGTCTCGCCGGACCGGTGAATGGCAAATTATCTACGATCGAGCGATCGGTTGTCCCGACTCCCGGGAGTGACAGGACAATCCACCGACGGCAGCAGAACGCTTCTTGACCGTTCTACGTGAAACCCCTGCCGGGAGCACCCAGTGAAAGGTGGGCCGACTTCCTGGATCGATGACTCAACCGATCGATTTTTATGGTGCCCGGGATCAGAGTGTCCCGTTTAATCGCTCGACCACTTACAGACCGACCAAGCCGGTCGATCTGACAAACGGTCGCCTGTCACAGCACGTATCAAGATCGAACCGGGTGGGTGGTGGGATCGTTCGATGCCAATGACCTTGGTTGGTTGGCAAAAAAGGGGCTCGTGTGGGTGTGGTTTGATGCTACCGAAATGTCCACTTTAGGTCCGTCCGGTTGTGCGAACTTTGCGCCAAGAGTGTCCCACGCACGGGACCATTTTGCGCGTAATGGTCAGTTTTGATGGGGCGCCGTTGTTGAGCCACGCGTTGGGTGACTTTTCGCGGTAATTGCTGGTGGGTTTATTGGGTTGGGTTGGTTGATTGAGTTCCGATTTGGAATACGGGATGGTTGAGCGACCTCTTTCGTGGGACGAGATGTTGGGCGGAAGTTTGCGCAAACGATGTAAATGAACCGTTTATTGCAAGCGATCTGAGCTGCAAGCGTGTGGATGGTGGTGAGAGAAAAAAAAAACCAACCAACATGGCGTCGGGTTTCGGATGTCTTTCATTGCCACACTGAAGAAGAAACCCTTGCAAGCCTTTTGGTGCCAGAGCAGGGTTCGGTTTACGTTATGGTTTGTTGGCGTCTTTAGGGATCCGACTCGGCAATGGCACGCGGACGGATTCAGTGCAATGAGCCGGCTGATTGCGGTCCTCCGGCAACATTCCGGCCAGCTTAGATCGGATCAGTGGTGCTGATCCGGTTGCTAAACAAGGGCAATCGCCGGTGGCTTGGTACATCATTTCGGCACATCATAAATCTAGCGAAGGTGATTAGAAGGGAACCGGTGTGATCGCATTACACCGCGAGACTCGAGACCCGATTGCGATCTGTTGTAATGATGTCTTTATGCGCGCTAGGTGATGGATCTGCAACTAATGGTGTGCCATTGGGGAGGGCGTTGACGCGTTTTATACGCACCGAGAACAAGTGATTCGTAATCGTTGTAGGTGTATATTTTCTTCTTTAGTTCAATAAACTACCCACCAGTTTTGTGATGATCTTTTGTTGAAAGCCTCGATGCTTTTATGTTTATTTAATAGTGCTCTTTTTTCTATTCACCAGCATCGCCCGCCCGCGAAAGAATTCCCAACGATCACCGACACAATGGTCTATCAAATGGTCCACATTAATCTGGTGACGTTCTTGCGCACGTAGCCTTCGAAGCGCGAAGCTTAAGCCCGCCGGATTAGAGTTATGACTGCCGGTGGTGGCTTGTGCCACTCCGTACGCCCGAAAACGGTGTGCCCAATCAATCGGCCTGCCGCCACTCACTTTTGACATTTCCCATTTAACGCCAACTCACCCGGGCGAGAGTTTCTTTTCCAATCCACCGGCAAGAAACGATCGTCCGGGCTAATTGTTTGCCTCGAGAACGAACCGATGGGTGGCCGGAGAGGGTGGAAGGCCACGGGACGGTGACTCACGGAGGTGTAAGTCCGTCTAGTTTCATCGCCAGCGGTGGCAAGACATTACCGTGTTTGCGCTGATCCGCTTAGAGCCGTGCTGTAATCCGGTCAACCGGAATCAATCCGCGCTGTCGGCGGTTCTGTGTTCAGCATTTGCAGCATTTGCGGTGGCTAATGGCAGTTTGGCATGGCATCTACCGGACACCGGCTCACAACTGGCACTAGTGCGCGTTACATCGCGGGAACGCGCTTTGGGGCTCAATTAAATCGAGCTTATTGCAGCGGAGGTTCGTCGCTTGGGGCAAGTCTTTCGTTTTTCAAACGGGTTGCTTAGAACTCTTGCCACCAGGGGGCGCTCTAACGTCAATTTTCAGTCACAGTCGAGTGCAGAGGCAATCGAGTACGGGAGAAATACAGTTGGTTTCGGAATATCGGCAAAACTCCGCCACGAACGTGGGCATACGGGAGATCCATAGGGGTTTGTAAGTCGAAACCTGGGCACAGAACATGAGCATGGGCGTTGGAGATCATGTCGTCTGGAGCACGCCGTAGGTACGCGTTTCGTTCGTGTTGCTTGCTCGAGCGTAATTTGCAGTTCCTTCAGGCGGAATTGTATCGCGTACCGACGGGTTTACGATTTTTACTGCCGAACATAAACCACATCCGGCGGTGACAGAGCGACTGCGCGACCAGAGCGCCTCCGAAAAAAAAACCCTGCGGGATGCTGCGTCTGCTCGTTCTCGTTATTTTGCTTACGCGGGTGAAGCAGCGCGCTTGATCATTGATTTATTGGCAGTTTGGGCTGTTGGGTCGTAGACTTTGTTTCGTCTCATTTACGCAATACGAATACCGGCCGGAGACAGCGCGACAATGCGATGCCAGCGAGTGTAAGGGGCTGGGCGAACCCTTCGGCTATCAGGTGAAGGGACGCTTTGCGAACCCAATCGCCAAGCCCTTCGCAATGGTAGCGTGAGAAAACGAAGCGAAAACGAAACGCATGGCGGGAGTTTTCCAGCGATTGCGTCAGCGTCCACACGGATGGAGAGGTACGTGCCGACTTGCGTTTAATTGCTCAGCGGACGCGCAGGCAGCACAAAACTATGACACTAATTCCCTCGTTCACTCCAATTCTGTCACACCCGGCGTGCGGCACACTGGGGTTTGGAATTTACCGGGGCGAAAAATGAGATTAATAAATGCATTTAGCGGCTTCGCGTTGGGGCGAGAAAGTTGATCTGGAAGGCGATTCCTGTTCTCGGACAGCTCGGGCGTCCAAAGTGTGATGTGGCTGTGGTTCGTCGAAAAATCACACGCACTGTTCGAAGGATTAGTTACGAGTTGAGTTGTCTAGGCTAGTCTGAGCTATGAGTAGCGAGCACGACGCGGATTGAAAAGGGTACGATTCATGTTTCCAACGGCATTGATTGGGATTGCCTGCACGTCGAAGCAATTAGTCTGCTGGAAGTAGTACATGGGTGCTTGTTGAAGAATGTAAGAAATATTCTTTCTTAATTAGTTCACTTTTAATGAGCCTTCAACAGTTTTGTTCAAGCCATGATGTATGATAACTGTTTAGAGCATCCTGTTTTGGTTTGATATACATTTTGAAAACCTACTACCTTGTCTTAATGGAAGCATGTTGTATGAATATGCTAATATGATACTTCAATGTTTTTCTGGATACTATTTATGAAACTTGTAACATAATTCGATCCAGTAGGGGATGAAAATCTTTTGCTTGAATTATACAACAAAAACCCATTAGAATTATACAAATAAATTCAAAAGCCCTGCTAAGAATACACCCATTGCACACACGGCGCTGCGAAATTAAGTGATTCGTGTTTATGCAGTCATTTTTTCGGAACGGCTTCCGTGAGCATCCGGAATTGAAAAATATTTATGATAATACTTAAAAGCAAATCTATGTCATCAACTTATGAAATCCCAGCGGATGAGAATTTATGATTAAGTAGCTGCTATTTAGCACACATTAGGCGATACCGCAATAAATGTCCGGTCGACTTCCTTGAGGATACATTTTTGCGCCCATCATTCAAGCTCGTTTCACCGCCGGCCGTATCAGTGCATAAAAAAACGCTCACTTCCTGTGTGTGTGTATGTGTTTTTTTTCCTCATGGATTATTAGCCAAACGACCGTCACGGACGCTGCTCCCCAAACGGTAGACAAACGCTGGACCACTGGACTGCCCTTCCCTAAAACAAATGGTTTGCTCGATTTTATCGACCCAATCAAAATTCAATTTTCCCGCCCCACGTATCAATTGCAAAACACAAACAAACCATAACGAAATGAGCCTTCCCACCTGGTTTGGACGGTGGTTTTCCCGTCCCCTGGACCAGCTGTTTCGGGTGATTTTCGTTTCACGGGCGATTTAGTTTTCGATTGTTGCGCGGGCTCGAGTGGTTGCGATTTGCATTTCCCATCTGGCGGTTTGCCATTGTATGCGGGGAAGCTTTTTAGCAGCTGCACTTCCTTGCCGATTTAATAAATGGCTTGCCACCAGCCTCGTTCCGAACGGAAGTGCTTCATGCTCTGCTTTGGCGAGTCGAGCTGTGGTCATTGTGCTTCTGCCAGTGAATAAACACTCCCACGCGGTGGTATTGTTGTGTGGGCGAAACCTTTTGGTCGACCGCTTGAAGGCCGAATCCAAGGTTTATCCTTGCAGATGGGTGAAGGCAGATCGCGCGCTTCGTTTGCAAGACGAAAAGAGTTTCGAGGGCTTGGTTTTCCGCGCGTTACGCAATATCACCATCCAAATGGTTTCGCTCATGGCTGGCCTAATTACAGTCGCACCGTGCAATCTGCATATTCGGTGGGACAAGGAACCATGTTGCACTCGAGCCAAAAGTAGTCTGGCACACCCTTGCGGGGGCTTAATTTCAGTACCGAACCACAATTCCCACCACACGGAATCGTGCCGGACTCGTAAAGGACCAAAGCCACCAGGCTCGTGGCTTGCGTTCTTCACTCGAGGGCTCATTCTTGCGATCTCAACCAAAAACCGTTCGATCTTTCGGACGTTCGAAGCGTGATCGGCCGTGCACCACCGAATGCACCACCGAATGCAGTTGCAATTGTGCATTTTGTGCAGATTGCGAAACGTGGTGGTTTTGGGGTTGAACAATTTTCTGGGTGGGGTCCGTTTTGTGGTCCGCGATCGGTGGATGTTTGAGGTAATAGGGCGAAAATTGGAACTGAACTTTGGAACGAGTAGACCAAAAATCAACCCCATTCTCGAACCAACCGGCTGGTTGGAAATGGAGCAATGACCTCCCCCCAGACAACGGACATGAAATGTAATCGACCCAGCCAGATGGCGGCAGCAAGCGACACGAAGGGACGCGTGCGCGTGTCGGTAACGAATCCGTAATGCGGCGCGCAACATAAAGCGGTACCGCCCGAAGGTGAATGTTTATGATTGCATTGTTCGCGGGGACGAGACTATGTTGCGCGCGTGTACAATGCGGCCGCGTTTGTAGCCAATGTTTCCTTGGGTGTTTGTTAAAGCCTTCCTTGCGCTGGTGGCCGTAGCGAATGACACATGGTTGAGCTCTACGTCCGGTTGTGGGTCCCAAGGAAGCTGTTCTGCATGGGCGCTGGTGGAATTGGCCGTCATGTGCCGGGACAAGGCGACGCAGTATGAAGTTATCTCATCGACCTGTGACGGCTTGGGCGGCGGCTCGTCGGCGAAACCAGCCGAAGAATCGCGTAGGAAGTGTTTTATGGTCTGTGATTGCGGATTTGAGATACGACCGGCACAAGGTTGATTTGCTTGTTTGATTTGTTTAATGTTCGAAATAACGAATCGAGCGTGTTTATGGTGCGGTAGAACTTCTACCGGTGGTGAATCAGAAAGCATGTCTCGAAAGGTTGTGAATACTGCGTGGAACTGATGATTTAAATCAATCAGAGTGGGAAATATTTAAATCTGTACATAATTTATACCTTTTAATCAAAAACCTATAAGCTCTAAGAAATTGAGAAGTACACACATGGTAGCTTTCCATTTGTTACTCTATTTTTTCGTTCTTCTGATTTTCTTAAGACCCAGCAATTTATTCAATTTCATGGAATAGTAGAATGTTGATTTATTGATTGCACATTAATGAATAGAAGATAAAGTATTAAGAAATTACAACCAATAGGTCAGTAAATGATTGCTGTCGTATACTAAATTCTCGAGAATCCAGATTTAAACTACAGATCAAGCAAAATTGTGTATGTGTTAAATATTTTGCTGTATTTTCAACGTAATTTCTTTTTTTCACATATCTGCTCTCTTTTGTACACATTTCTGCACGCAATTTATTTACTACCTGTTTATTAATGTCAACATAATCGACTCACGTGTGTATCATTTTCAACGCTCATGATATTTTACAACAAAACCAGCCACGCTGCTCAATATCCGGTGTGTAATATAAATCAAGGGCTGTTTATCACCTTTTCCATTTTAAATGTTAACATCTCAATCAAGGTTCTCGCGCACCCGTTAATGGCAATTTCCACGATAACCTTTCGCATGTTTTTAATTTAATTTCATGTCCATTGCCCAAAGTGGTGCGGGAGAAGCAAAACAAAAAAAAAGCCACACGGCTTGAACTGAAAACCAATTCAAACTTCCTGACGCCTTCTGGCGGTGGTAACGGCTGCTCGATCGGGGCTGGTGGAACGGCAACAAAAGTAAGCTGTCTTAAAGGCCTCCAAGTTTACCAGCTTCATGCATCTAGACCAGAACCATGTCGACCCTGAGCACACGAAGGCAACATTGTGGATAAATAAAGCAAAGTGCAGCAGATCGAACTCCTCTCGCTTTACCCAGCCACCCAGGGTCCAGCGACGCCAGGCGACAGTAGTTTACTTTATCGGGTTTGAATTAAATGCTGTTCCCGAGCACTGTTCCCACCGAAACGGCTTTATCCCGGCCATCGGATCAAAACCGGACCATCGAATCCGCCCCGCACGACGTGTGTTGAAACAAACAGTACTTTCCGTTTGCTAAAATGTCTCAACCCCCCCCCACTGGTGCACTGGCGGTAGAACGTTGGGTGGGTAGAAGGGTGAAAAAAAAAACTACATTCCCTCGCTCGATCGCTGTTGCCAACTTCGCCTTCCTCGCGGGTCTCTTGCAGTGACTGGAGCTCTCGGTCACTAGCTGGCCGCTATCTCAAGGCTGACCAGTCTCTTTGGTGGGTCGTGTTGGGCGACCCAACGCGGGTGGGGCTGAGTTTTTCCGTTTCCAAGCTGGTCCACACGGTGATACAATTATCGCTCCACTTATAAGGACCGTTGCGACTGGCCGCCCTTCCAACCGGCCCGACCTGGCCACCGGTTGGTGAAATATTATTCCGAACCGCGGGCGACTTTGTCTGCGGGCGTGCGATCGTGCTAGGGGAGGCGGGTAAATGGCGGTATCATGCGCCAGCGACAAGGACCTTCGGTGCTGGAAACCGTGCGGGAAGGACTCGGGCGTGACTCATATGTCATTGGTGGGCGCGGAACGCGGTCGATATCGAAAATGAGGTTACGCAAGCCTCGATGAGGCGCCGTAAGGAAAACGCTCCACTTAAGCGAGCGCTTGTCCCCGTTTTGTGGTTTTGTTTTTGCGGATCGATTGATACGGATTTGAATTGTGGTTGATCGTTTGCGGAAGAGATAAGCGTTTAGCGTTGGCTGATAGGCTGAGACTAGAATGTGCACCGGTTCTGGTGGAACTTGTTTTGTGCCACGGGCGATCATGTGATAGCTTGAGGCTGGTAATTACCATTCTTGAAAAGTAATTTACTTACTGGCATTACTTCTTTTATATGATCGAAAAAAACGGAGTGATTAAACGCCATTTCAAACCATTTAAAAACAGGAAGAATAAAATTCCACATTCTTTTTAATTTATTAAAAGCCGTTTTCATCGACGAAAACACAAAAGACAAAGTGTTATTTGCTAGAATGGAAATATTGACCAACCATTTCGGGTGATCTTTTCGAATCGCAAATTATATTAGATCAATATTTCAAGTGTCATTTCCTAAATAAAAAAACAGATACTTGCTTCCAAAACAAATGAAATATTTTAATGATAAAAAAACATCTAAAGGATCGAAATTATCATCACGCCATTAAAAACTCAACACCCTCAGCTCGATGTCTAACACCATGTGTGACATTTACATCAACAATAACTCAACCAGGGGGTGGATAAAGCGGCTCATACATACCAACCAAAACCACCACCGTGCCACACTATCGCCCTCAACACGTTCGATTTCATTGGACCGATTTCGTACATGATGCACATTATCATGCGCCCGCGGGGCCGCCAGTGACCCAGTTCCAAACATCGGTTGATTCTGAAGTCGTGCGCCTAATGCTCGACTAATGCTGGCCGCCGCCAGGCCAGCGTCACGAACCGCCGTTGGAGCATAATGCGACCGTGCGCGTGTTTGTTTCTGTTTGTTTATTCGTACCGCTCGGCAAACAACACAAACGCTCTCTCGGTTCTGTTTGACGCTTTTTTTTTCCTTCTTTCGTTGTTTGCTTTTCTATGCTCCTCTTTTTTATGAGCACCACCGAGAGCCGCGGAAGGGGTGGCGAAAACATGCGCCTAGTGTACCGGAGCGCGGTTGGAAAAAGTGAGGCGAAGCGAAGACAAGAAAAAAAACACACCAACTGCAACTGCAAGTACGAGAAAAGACAAGCAATCTGTAAAGGTCTCAGCCGCGTCCCGCTTACAATGGGCTCTTTGTTGTGCGGTCCGGCAGTGAACTGTTTATTTCGATGTGCCTTTTTTTTTTCTCCCTGCATTTTCCATGCCTTGCGTAGGCAGCGAAACTTGCCTATTTGCCACCACCCCCCCTTAGAGCAACCACATAAGGTGCGCGCAAGGAGCTGGTGCAGCAAAAACAATGCACCGAACTGCAGTTAGCGCTTCGGCCGGCGGGTGGGTGGAATTCATAAATGAAGAAATGCACTCCCATCTGGGGGTGGGGTTTGGGAGGGAAAAACTGCTGTTCGGTTTTCGGTTTACAAAACCGAACCCAGAACCGGAGACGGGCGACGGGCGAGTCGCATCAATCCGCGCCCGTCCGTTCGCGTTTCTAATATGAGTTGCTCAAGCACACGACACAAAACGTGGCCGATTTCGCATTGTAGGTGTGTGTGTGTGTGTTGCGCGGTGTTTTCGGTTGAGTTTGTTTTGATTGATTAAAATAGATAGCGCGCTAGCAATGAGGCAAAGGATTGGCATCTGCATCGCGCCGAACGGGCGAGGGAAATGTCTGCAAGTGAGGAAAAACGCCATTACGCAACGCGCCGGCACCAGGCCAGATTGGGTGTGGGAAATCGGGAATTGAATCGCGGCATCCCGCTGCGAAAGGATCGACGGATGGTGAGATGATCTTTCCGAAAAAAATGAGGTCCCAAGGATGGGCCGTGCCGTGTCGTGTGCTTGATGGGGTGAGGCGCGTTTTTGTATTATCTCTTGAGAGATTTTTCCACTCCTTCCGCGGTTGCATCATGGAACCGTCGCTGGAATGCAACGCTTTTTGTTGGCAGCATTTGGAGGAGCCTAACGTGGGCTGCATTGGGAGACTTATCCGCACAAGGCGTACCGTGACTGAGTTAACGGTGTCCAGTAATTGCTTAATTAGTCAAACAAGGCTCCTGGTAATGACGGCCATCCATCCTTGGATCGTCTTTTAAATCGGCTCAACGAAGGAAAATAAATCGCACAGAAGCCGACTAAATGAGAAGCGGATTTTTGCGTGTTGCGTCCTGAGGTCTCTCTAGAGAATTGTCTCCGTTAGACCCCCGGATTGAGATCGCTCGAGATGCCGATGCGTTGCGACTGAAATCCCAATCACGTCTTGACGCGGAAATGGCCAGCTTAATCGCGCCCTCTTCGAAATAGAGCGATTGGCGCACGATCGTGCTGTGCGGAGATCGCGTGTGA
The DNA here is from genome assembly GCF_943737925.1 of Anopheles nili. NCBI lineage: Eukaryota > Metazoa > Arthropoda > Insecta > Diptera > Culicidae > Anopheles > Anopheles nili. The sequence goes on from NC_071292.1 coordinate 26,175,932, forward strand.
TGAAGGAGTTTTTGCTAACGCGTGAGAATGGCATTAGCTGTGGAGCGTTTTTTCTTGCTTTATGCGTGCTTCAATAAATCGATACACTCGTCACAAATGGCTTAATCTCGTTCTGGAGTTGTGAGGAGAGGATGATCTGTTTATTATTTATTGATTTTTTTGAAAGATAATTTCCCATGGGAAAAATCTTCTCAAAAAGAAGAACAGCATTTGGTATTTAAAAATCGATTCTGCAGCTACTACATAGGATAGAACGTCTATTTGAAAAAGATGATACATATCCCGGAAGCAAAAGTTATTGTAAAGAATTTTTAAAATAATGAGTATTTCTTTTAAAACTTTTAGTATTGATAATAACTTTGAGCAGGTTTTGCAGTATTTTCTATGGAAATGAATGGGACAAGTTCACGTTGGATCCAAATGAGGAAGATAGAGAAAAATGCTCGTCTTATTAGCGGCAGTAATCAATGGCCATATCGGGATTTTCTCGCTTCTGGTTGCCCATAAATCCAAATGGGTTTGCCTTTCTCGTCCCATCAGCCCATCAATTACCGACCACCAACCGTTTGCTTTCCTTCGAAGCTAGAAAACTTTAACCATGTCGTCCGCTGGACGCCTGCTGAGTCGTTACTTTGTAGCAGGTGAATCTCCTGTTCTTGGCCAATAACGACTTTTGGCTCGACACACGGCATACCGAAGCCATTAGATAGCCACCGCTGGACGATTGGTGGCTTCGGTGTTAATTATAGAAACATGGTACGTGCGGCACTGTGGTTCGTTCGTTATTAACGATCCGAAGAAAAATTGTCCCGATGCGATCGATACCCCAGTCTATCAGCTGGAAAAGCCTCCCGCGTTTCGTTCTGGTGGTAATTAAAAATTACTCCTCTAGCAACCCCACCGTAAGGGTGGTAAACGTTTTCCGATTGCGTTCTCGGCCAGCACCGTTTGAGATTGGAGCGCTTTATTAAAACATAACACGCGAGACATGATTTTGCGATTTGCTTGGAAAGCTTCACGATTGGCCCTGGAACCTTGGTGGTGAGCCACGGCTAATTTATGTGCCGGCTTCTGCGCGGAATGCGTGGAATGGAGCGATTGAGCTTGACACGAATTTACCGGTGACCAAAGAGCGGTTTACCCGTAACCTAAACTAAGATCGGTGTTATGCATGTCGAAAGATTGTCGCACTCGAACGTGACATGACTTAATCAAATGGCTGGGAAGTTGGGAAGTTGGAGCCGAAGGTATCATTTGATCGAATGCCACGAAGTAAAACCAACATTTCTAGACCAAATCGTGGGTCCACTTATAATATTCACGTATAATGTCTCCGTAATAAGATATTATCGGTTCAGTGTGAGTTTTGGTATTTTTCAGTATAATTGAATTATTTGCACATGTTGTAAAATATTGTTTGTACGAAATGAATGGAATTGCGGAAAGGAAATTCACTGTCAGGAAACTGTTTTATGATAAATCTTGATCACAATCATATGCAGTTTAATAATTCGATTCAATAGTCAATTTAAAGGTTGCGATCAAATTCCACACATTCCAGTGTCATCTACCAGCTCTTTGTAGATTACCACATACGAGCTCTCCGACTAGTTATCGAGCCGTCGAGATCGACTCATGAAACAGTTGTAATGAAAAAAAAAAACAGAAGGAAACGCTCCCAACATTGAAACCACAGCCACAGTACCGAACCCAGCGTCTCCATTGAACGCCAATTCAATCCGTAACAGTTCATGAATTGTTTCAACATTTAGCGCGCCACCGAGGTGAAATCATCCAGGCCGACACTGTCACTGTCGCCTCCATTTGAATATAGGCAAGCGATGGCGTGCAATTGCGCAATTTTGTCACTCGCTACCTTCAATCCCATGCAGCAGGTATCCGATTGATCTGATGCCGGAGCTGGTGCGAAAGAAGGAGACCGAGCTCGTTGAATGGAAATCCGAAACTACATGACCCCGGCTTCAATGGAACTCCACTCGGTGGGTTTTCGAGGAAGCAAGCTGTGTGGCGCATTAAATATTCCAATCCACAATGCCGCAATGCCTTCCCGACCCATTGCCTTTAGCTGAGCTATGTAATGGCTTACCAAAATTTGCATAACTTCCTCAACGCCCGCAACAAGGACGAATGGCAACTTCCGAATGGTTGCAACACATTTCGCTTTCTGATCGGTCGATTCGATGAGTGATGCATTTTGGTGGTGCATTCGAAAATGCAGTTTCGTGAGGTGCTCATTGAGTTTTAAATTCAATAGAGGTAGCAGCAGCTTCGATGAACGTCGGCGATAGTGGAAAGAAAGTGCGGCTTTCATTGGCACCCACGTAAACTTGTGTAATGAAAGTTTTTCCTGTTGCTGTTTGTGGTGGCTACCTCATTGATAAAGCTTTTCGTTTACGTGAGTACCATAGTAAAAGCAGATCGAAACATGCACGTCACTTCGTTCATTCGAATATGAGAAGTTTTGAAGGAAAAAAGTTATAATTTGAACATTATTATTTATATATCGGTGATAAATTCGATAAGGTTGCGCTTTACTTGGTCCAAAGCACACTGCCACTCTTGCACCGTGTCGGAATAATTCATCTTAACTTGCCTTTTTATCTGACAACTTCCATGACAATGATATTCGTTGAATGATTGTTCCAATCGCGTGCGATGGCATATCTTGGGTCGATTATGTGACTGCATCAAAGTTTCCGGGGACGCGGCAAAAGCGGCTCAAAAAGTAATCCGATTTGAATTTATTTTTTCATAAAGCTCTCGCTTCTCAAACAAGAGGGAATTAAGGTTGTGGATTATTTCGCTCACTTCGCGGTCTAAATATGCCTTTAATTGGAGCGGCAACCGAATGACGTCTGCTCGACATGCCGTTTAATTTAAAAATACAAACATGTCCCAACGCGCGCTATCAACGCGCGAACATCGGTGAAGCTAACAAACCCAAACCAAACTGATGCTGAAATAAAAACCAACCATCTTTTATCTTGATAAGAGTTAATGTACCTTCACGCATTGTAAATGATGGTGGGTTTGTTTGCGGTCTCTTTACGAAAGGGCTTTCCCCACGCTGGAAGGGTCACCGTGGCTGATTGCCGTCGCTCGCCTTGGGGCGGGTTAAGATCGGTGCTACTTACACGCGTAATTAATGTCCCTTTGCCAGCGGCTGATGGGTTTAGCCCTTGCCAGTTTTCCCATCTGGGCCCCTGGGCAACGAGGAAGATGGTTTGACAGCGAACCGCACGGCAAAATTAATGGCCAGTTTGGCCCCAAAATTGGCCCCACTTTGCGCATGCGGGCCAGTGTTTTTGGCCTTCATATTTTTATTCTCTCTCTCTCAGTGCGATGGTCAACCCCTGTTCGCTTTTCCAGCGGCTTCCCATTGCAGTGATGTATTCATTCTTGTGCTCTTTTGCATATTAAATGGGCGGTGGGCAACTGGGATGCGCTCGCATCGTGATGATTCGTGTGAACTTCGACCGAAAGAGACCGAAAGATGGTAAACAAAATCACGGTATTAAACCGGCACTCTAGCCTACGGACAACCACCTGGAGGATCCCGCTTTTTGGCACGTGTTGCGATTAATGGTGATCATCAGCGATCGTAAATTAAGGCCACGTTAAAAAAGGCTCGCGGAAGGGCCAACGAGGGTCAAGGGAGAGTCAATTTTATGCATGGCGGTGTTGTTTGTTTTTGCTTTTCAGTTTCTCGCCACGACGTGATGGCGTGTTTTACATCTGGTGTGAACATCTTGGCGCTCTGTTGTCAGACGGCCGTCTTCCGAGGAAGTCATTAGTGTCGTCTTTTTAATAGCGGGATAAAACATTTCTGCACACCGACAACGTACCTGTAACGAAAGCGGAAGACAAGAGTTTGTTAGAGAAATGGAGAATGAGGAAATATGTCGTCAAGGGGTTTTTGTTTATAGCCCCTCACGTAACGATAATTCTTAACAACACGATGTTGTCATGCGAACTAGTTTGTGCTCCTCAATTTAATTACGTTTGTCAACATTTAAACAGCTACTGGCTTAAGCGGAGGTCATGAACGAAGCCGATTAATCTAGCGCGGTTGCGGTACATTTGGTTGGAATCATGATCATATCAATCGATCTCATAATTACATGTTTAGACGGCATAGCGCATGTCTCAAGCTTTCAAATTGCCTGATGTGTTTGACAAGAGCTGTTGGGTGGAGGTCGACCTGCGACCTACTCGTTAGGGCGTGATAGGAACAAGTTATCAAGAAAATTTTAATTATGCCACCGGTGTAAAGGTGATCTAGTGCATAAATCAGTTTGTTAAGAATGACAGCAGTCACATGTTTACCGCAATTGATAACATTGAACGCAGATACTCGTCAAATGGGTTTATAACTAAAAATTTTCAAAAGACTACAACGAGGGTATAGACAACGAACCTTGTGCTATGGCGGACAAAATAAAATTAAGCTTATCTATGTTTTGTTTGACTGGGTTTCATCTTAAGCACATTTTAATACATGTAAGCCAGATTTGATGGTTGTTTATACCTCAATACTTTGTGTTAAGTCTATAGCATCGGTATGTATCAGTAACATGAAGTTTCATCACTGCAATGAAAAATGTACGTCAACTTAGTTTTTTAGTAAGATTTTTACTTGGGATTGCTGTATTTGGCTACTCAAGCTTGTTTTTATCGCATAAGTCTTTTCTACCTGCTCTTTAGTTGGCTCGAGGTAACCGCAAGCATGCCTAGTCAAACTAAGTCTAGACTCACAAAACAACAACGGCAACAACAATCACTCTTTTGAATGACGAATTGCGAAATATACATTTCGTTCGTTCGTATGAGTGGCAGCAACTGGGATGGTGCAAAAGCTGTACACAAGAAACGGGTAAAACGCTTCTTGCTCGCAGCAAAAGCGCCAACCTGCCTGGAGCGAAACTATGTCACCGTGTACTAAATATGCAAATTAGCACAAAACACCTATGCTGCGCTGCAGAGCCACACCGCGTCAAAGGCCGGGGGCGGTTTTTCACCGAGGCTCCATGCTAGTGCGGTTTGAGCGGCACACTAATCTTGTAAACATGTCACATGTCACGTGGACGACCTTCGGGTGGGTCGTTCCCAGCGAAGGTGCACCGAATCGACGCTACTCTCACCGGAGCGCCTAGTGTTGGCGAATTGGGTTGAAAATAGAAAAAGTAAATATTGCAACTAAGACTAGGTTTGCTCGTTGGCCGGTGTTGAATGTGCCACCAAAGCCGTTTGGCGTGGTTGTAAGACGGCAAAAGACGCTTCAATGTTCACATATATTTCACTTTTCTTTTGTCACTTTCATTCCGATTCTGGCAATGATCCATTGCGACCGTGCACATGCACACCACCTTTGCTTACTTTAACGAGGCGGTCAACGAAATAAACGGTTAAAAAAGATTCGTTCCAGTCATCGATATGACGAAAGCTAATAATTTATAAAATCACTTTTACCTCATCGAATATTCATGACCATAGCGCAGACACCACGGTCTCGGGCGCAACGCGATCGTCACTTTTTTACCGTTTTTGTGATCGAAAGTTAGTGCCGTTGGGCTTTCGGAATCATGAGGGCTGGCACGAGTACCATGAGGGCGTTAGTTGCGTTAGTAATCATATACTGCTTTTTTCCGCAAATGGTCTGAATGGTTCGTAAATTTCTAATGCTCTGACAATGATAAAGTTTACAAAATGATGTTTCTCTTAATTTTGTTAGCTTAGCCACTAGTATACATAGTAATTCAACTGTTTTTAAAATCCCTTTTCTATTCGTCTCTCGTCTGTGTAACACATTGCTGCTAGCCGTACATACACACGAGCGCACGTGGTTGGAAATAAATTATCAACGAAGCACAGTCGAGAGGCATGAATGACATGCGCACACTTGCAGCTGCACTTGCGCGGGGACATATTTTATGCATCTCGGCATGCGCGTATGCCAGGCGCGCACTAGTGGCGTCTCGACCAGGTTAGTCTGGTTCGTTCGTAAGGTGCCAGCGGATGTGTGATTTTCATGCCATGCGGCCAAGAAAAGTGGTGTTACATCGAGCTGGTGGTGTTTGGCACTGTCGCTTTTCACACATGTCTCGTTTTCGGGAGAGATTTATTGCGCACCACTGGAATATTATACCACCAGTGACCTGCATGTCGTTTCCGTGTGAGGAAATATTTTTAGGTGGTTTTATATTTCTCACATTTTTTGTAGAAAGAACATAAGCTTGGTGCGATTAATCGAGCAATTAACGAAATAATTAAGTACGCTGGTGCAACATAAAGTACCCATCTCCATGCTGCCACCTCAAATATCGTGTAATGATTCAAGGCGCCATGGCGTAATGCTTGTTCGCGAACAACTCCGCCATCCTGGCGCCAGCCGCGAATAAACCAGCCCTCGGAATGCTCTTGATATTGACACCTTGCACACGAGGCAGCTCGCGCAGGATAAAGCGGCTCCCGCAGAACCGGTATGCCGAAACCGATCCGCTGGTGGAATTGTTTCGAAATTAGCATACAATGTCGCTTTGGTTGGCATCGCTGCGGTACCTCCGTCGAGAAAAAGTCAGGCCTGGCCTGTTGCGGTGGCTCGACTGTGGCTCAGCCGAATGCTCTGGCGCTGGTTTGGCGTCGGTAACCTTGACAGCAATTGTCGTGCGCCAGGGAGGAAATAATAAGAACAAAAACGAACAACTCGCGCGTGGCAAGAGCGGAAACGAAATGGCATCAAGACGGAAAACCAGCCGAAGCGAAGCTTATCGAGGTGGGCGAAGCAAACGTGTTTGCTTTGCATTCGGTTTGGGGTAATTAATTTGCATTATGCAGGCAAATCGGTTGCGCTCTATTTGTGGCTCAAAATTTGCGCGCACACCCACCCGGCTTGCCTTTCGCGAGTGCACTCGTTTGCGTAACGTTTCGGGCGCAATTAGTGCGTGCAAGTAAAATCGGGGTGCGCATTTTTGCAAGGCCCTCGCATGCGAAGGTCGTGTCGACACCTGGTGCAGGTGAGGTGTGCTTATTAAATGCGAAAATTTACAACTTTTATATGCAGCTCCATCCATTCGGTGGTGGCAACAACAAAAAATATGAGAAGCTGTGAAGCAACAGTTGCTCATTTTATCACAACCTGGCCACGCCGATAAGGTCCGGTCAAGCAAACACGTGCTCAATGGGCAGGCAAAAGGCCACGCCGCAACATCAGTTAACATAGCTGAACGCCTGCGACGCGGTACCACCGGCAATCGGTAATTGGTTCTTTATCGTGCTTGCGGACGGAAAAGGGCTGGAAAAGCGCCTCATGTTAGGCTGTCGAAAGGGAACTAGCGAACCGGCAGTGCCACACGGCTGTCCCCGCACATGTCGTTCGATCGACACCGATTACATCCACCGATTGGAAAACCCGCGCGATCGATCGATGTGGCTGGTTCGCCGGCAGCATTCCGAAAACCAGAATGACAGCCATTTACGCTTTGCGAGCCCCGCGCGGTGCGCTGATCCGCTCGATGCTTGATAAGGGTCCGCCTTATGCGGTGCGGGAAAAAAAATGGCCAGTGAAGGCTCGTTTGTTCGGCGGGATTCGACCGTGTCGCAAATCGATCGCGCCCTCTCGCACGGGCCTTCGTTGGCGGGTCGGTTTAATTTGTTTATCTCTAATTAGCGGCCGTTTGTTTCATTGCCCGTGGGGCCACGCAGGTTAGGTGGCACGTGGAGGGACGGTTTGTAGCATTTGTGGTATTTAAGGAAAATGAAAGTTGTCCACGCTGTACACGCTGAAGGTTTTCCCGGACGCGCTCGGACGTTTGAAGCGCTGGTCGTGCGTTTGCGGGGTCGGTGAAAATTTACTGTCCCGCGGTGTCCCAAGGGTTGCCAAATGGCGCTTCAGCACTTCAGCCACGCTTTGGATTGAATGAAATGTGGCTGTGGTCGTTGGTTTTAAATGAAGCAGCATAGCTTCCTACTCGCCTCAATGCTTTAATTGATTGCAACACGCTCGCCGCCGCAATTCGGTGGGTTATTTGTGCTTCATTTCTCTCAGCCCAAGCGGAGCGGACGCTGCAATAAAATTCACATTTAAATGCGGCGCACAAATGTTGACCAACGCTTTTTATGATGCCTACAAATATCGTAGATCGTGCCAAATTGTACCGGGTCTCATTGCATGTTTCGCGGTAGCTATTTTCTGCGTGATTCTAGACCCGGTTCGCCCGACAACGATACCGGTTTCGATTGCCTTCGTTGCTGTCATTTTCTTCCACCACCAGCCGGTGGCTTGCGTATAATTCATCTCATTTTATTCCACCTCGCCGCAACCATTTTTCAACGTACGGAATAGATGCCCGGGACCTCGAGCCAAGAGGTACGGGTCCGGTTTTCTGATCCGGTGGTACCTTCGAAACGTCGTACAAGTCATAAATCGCACCACAATGCAGTGCACCAGCCTGGTTTAGCCCTAATTTGTCCACGCATTAATTGCGCTGTGGCAGCAAGCGCCGGGGAACGTTTGATTGCCGGTTTCGTGAGTAGTCGGTGTTGAGCGCACGTCCATCCAGGATAAAATGTGCTTTATTGAGCTGGTTTCAAACTCCTAGCAAGTGTGTTTAATTTATTGAATTCACGCTGATAAGATAAGTCTAAATCATGAGGGTCCTTCCGTGAGCACCAAATCGCAAGCTGCGGGCATCGTAATGGAGTCGTTGAATCCATAATAACAGTAATTACAGGAAAAAAAACACATTCGCCTCGCAGGTGATCGATAATTTTTAATCACACCGAGGCGCCGGTTGCATTCGTCGGTGCAGCAACTCAACGCCCCGGCCACAAATGCAGGCGCGACCGATCACTTCCCCCTTTGGATGGTGGGGTTGGAAAAATCACGAAATGAGCTTGCGCTCGCGAAACCGCTGACCGCAGGAAATGGCAATAATCGATCAAATAAAATAAATATAGCATATATCCATCCATTATTTGTGAGAGACCGGTGATGTAATTGGAAAAATGAGAAAGCAGAAAATGTAATTAACGGGCTATATCGTGTGATTTTGTATGATTCGAGGATTTTTTTTGCAACTTGATGAATGAAGAACAATTTGAAAATCTAAGAAAACGATACATGATGCATTTTTGTTAAATTTATATTTAAGGGTTTCGGATATAGCAAGCGTTTTGACTTTATCCTTTTTATATTTTTACATCGTTTTATTCGTGCCTCAATTTTGGCACTAATTGCTTTGAGACTGAATACCTTTTAGCTAAACTTATTGCCCTCTCAAAATCCTTTCACTACGCTTGCAAACAAATGGCACAATTCTCACCTCGTTGATCGAAGATTGATGGCTCTTTAATTGTTCAACTACAGCCTCGCCGCAAACGAACAACATCCATGCCAAAAATGCCATGTCTGCGTGGCAAGCCAATGGCAGCACTCGCGGGCACCGACGCTAATTATAATTTTCGTTCGAATCTTTCGCTCAAAAAAAAACAAACAAAACGCCAAACCGGCCCCAAAAAGGGTGAAAAATATCGTGATATAGCATTTCATACGAATGCGCGTTCGAACCATTTCATTTCGAGCTCGGATCTGCTCCCATTCGCCAGTTATTCCCTTTTTCGAGCTGATATTTATTCACCATGAAAGTTTCTTATTTTTTGTTGTTGTTGCGCCCCATCCATTTCTATGCAGGCGGCATAAGCCTTGATTCGCTTATTAACACCAACCTCAAATCACGACCTCACGCGGCCCGCGACGTGATGGAATTTCTGTACCGGCTCTAACCGGGGCCCTTATTTGACTGGAAACAGCCCGGACACCATTTGGGTTGGATAATTTTCGCTAAACAAATTCCCGTTTCGGCGTTCGGAGCACTTGCGCGGTGAAAAGGCGGCACGATGCAGCCTCCATTGGGCTGCGGGAAAACTTTACGCAAAGGATGCGTCACTATTGGCTTTAAATTCGCCCGTAAATAGCCAGCGAGGGACTCAATCAATTAGAGCCTGGGATGGGAAAGGACCCACCAGCGCCTGGAGGCTGTGCGTAATCGATTTACGCAATCCCTTTGGGGGTCCCGGGCGGCCAGTGTGTCGGTGGTAATGAGTCACGAACGAAATCTTATTACGACCAAAAATTCCAACGGGAACGGATCGGTTGCAGGAACGAACAAGAGTGAAATGTCGATCGGGTCGGGTATCGGTGGCTAAATCGAGATGAATGGGGCGGCTTCGTGCTGCAGGAATCTGCTCGCAGGTTGCTTTTGTACGTTGAATTTGGAAGGAAAACGCTCTGCTTCCCAATGCACCGTGGAAAATCTACTCGTTGGTGGCAGTTTAGGATATTCAATGAATTAATTGACTATTTGAGGTAGTGCAAGATTCAATCGTTTTCTCACGGTTATTCAGACAGCTGTATTCGCTTGTCATAAGTGAATATTATTTTTCTCAAATTTATCTTTTTGAATGGTGCCTTACAGCTCTTATGAAAAGTTTGAATATGTATACAAAATCAAACGTAAGGTGAAATTGTTATCAAGTGCGCTGATATGGTTTCTAGCAAGTCTAATATTATATTAACTAGTTAAGTAAAGCTTAATAGTATGCAAAAGTTTTCCACGTCGGTTTTCGATTGTATCTCCATTTTGCCTCCTTTCAAGGATGGAGAAAGCAACGTTTTGGCACTATTTATATTGATCGATTAGGCGTATGTTTTCGGAAGCAGCTGTCGAAACCCATCAAGTTCTGTCTCACTACTGGAAAGACAACGATTTCATTCTGTGGCTCGCAGCATGTTCCACCGTTTTCAGCAAACACCCCACGTGCCTTTGACGGATTTTTTCGTGCTTGACTATCCGAAGCTTCTGGTTCAGCCATATTCGATTTTAATTAGTTAATTAACTTTTTACATAACTGTGCGATGTCGGGTGTGATCCAATATGGGTGGAGTGTCGTACTGGGTCTGTTTCCTAAAGGCATTCACTGGTTGCTTAGCTCAAGTAAGAAGTGACAAATGGAAAATGTAATAAACCGGACAACCATTTGTAGGTTTGCACCAAAGTTGGATCGTCGTGGCAAATAAATCGCTAGGAGATAGAAAAGCTAACGGATTGAACCTGTGTTTATCAGTATGGTTATAACAAATCTTGTTGTTATATTTTTCATTTACAGAATCAATTTAATTAAAGTGCTTAACATTACTGCTCAATACAATTGCATATTTTTATTACTATTTTTATTGAATGATAGTTATTCTTATCTAATTACAATCTCAGCTACTTGAAGAGTTTCAAGACATTTTTAAAGAATCAATATTTGCGTCCTTGCATTAAGTGTAAGATAATTTGAATACTGTTTTCTTCATACGGAACGCATTTTTTGTGATTTTTTTTCAAATTATATTTATTTATCAGACGCTGTGATGCGGAAACGCAAAACTGTCCATTCGAGTTACGATGACCTCGAGGTTACATCGACATGCTCACATTCCAGGAAAACTCGCTTGCAGCTTGTCATTTTCAGCGAAAGGAATCGCCAGCTTTCGAATCACCTCCAATCGATCGCAGCTTAGTCGCGAAGCGAGCAATACTTGGGGCAAAATATGTTGTAACCATAACCCGAGGAAAAACGAAATATGTTCTCCGATCTTGATTCTTGATTTCTGCCCTCGCGTGTTCGAACGGGAGTGCTCGGGCTTAAGCCAACTCGCTGGCCTTTCCTCGTCGAGGCCTTTCCGAGGCCAAATGGGCGGCAATAAATATTAATTTTCGATTGAACTTATCAAAATCGCGCGCAAAGGCTCCATTCCGTTGGGTAGCAGCGTGGCTCGAGCAAGAGCAAGGTGACATTTTACGATCGCCGTTGGGGCGCGTTCGAGATGCGAGCAATTTGATGCTGTATTCCTGTATTTTGCGCAGTGAAATCTCACCCCAAGCAACGTACAGTGGGGCGTCTCCCGGGTGGGTTATTATCGCTAATGAGCAACGTGAACGCAGCCCTCCGGTGGGACAAATTACCCTCCATTTGCGATTGAGGTGCGTGTGAGATGCGACCGCAACCCGAGCCCGGACTGATGAGCCGATGACTCTTGAACCCGGAGCGCTAGCTGACAATGCATACCGAGTGCGATCGTCGGCTTTCTTGCACCTGATGCACCGAAGTGCATCCCCAGGGGAGGTGGATAATTATGCGCCGCTTTGTTGGGTAATTATGTGATGAGATTATGCCGCCACGCTGCTGAAGGGAAGGTGTTTTTTTTTGCGCACAAATTACCCCTATATAGGGGTGGGATCGCATGCTGCGATCGATATCGATGGGAGGAAACGGTAATGATGCGCGTGAGTTTCTGTTTGCTAATTAAATGGCCTCAGAACGAACGCACCGCCGCAAGATGTAAGTGGCATTTTAGTCATGCAATCGATCGGGGGAAAATTGCGTGAAATTTGCTTACATTCGTGTATATTAAGAGTGCACACATGCAGAATAATACTTATTTGTGCTTTGTTTAAAAATTTATTTTGTGAGAAATCGTGTGTGTTGGAGATGAACGATGATGATGTCTATTGTTTATTTATGTTATATTAATATCCAAAAACATTAGCCTTGAAAAAAAAAACTAGTCATTCCATATGCATGCTACCGACAATATGCATATGATATGAAGCCCAAGAAAGTAAATACAATGTGCTCATTTGTATCTTCTATTGCTCTCCTGAAGCTGCAACGATATTCGCGATTTATCAGTCTATTAGCCGCAGGATTGGTCTTTAATGATGGTGCTTAGCCTGGACTGGGACGGTCGATCAAATACACATTCGATGATCGAGTAGCCCTTCACGATCTGTTGGATTATCACCGCAGGACAGCGACGACGAGGAAAACTCGCGCGAATAGACTTCCGCATAACTCCCCACAACATAAAAAAACCATCGGCTACATGCTACACACGTTGGTCATCTAATTTTCCGCCACACACGAAACGGTCTTTCTTCGCAAGCCACACGAGTCGCTGCAATTCGCATTCGGTGCGCGTACGATATGATTAATGTACGATCGCGCGTAAGGCGGCGCGAGATTCGAAGGCAACCAACCGCGACGCAGCGGGAAAAGGATGCACTGGTCGTTTCGTGGGGCATAAAATATGCATTTCACCGGGAGGCTATTATTTCTCCCCGCGTGCAAATGCTGCAGGTGAGCGTAATTAGTTTAGCAGAGCAAATGGGACGGCCATAAATCAAACCTATTTACAGGTTACATTTTACTAGCTAGGTAGCATGGCACGCTTGCCATTCCATTTCAATTTGGCAAATATTTTTCACCCATAAATTGATTGCCATAGGGTATGTTGGAGACAAAATGTGATGGTACATAGCTTCTATGTGCTTAAATATATCTTATACATATGTTTTTATTTTATGCATTGAAATCCATCTCCATCTAGCCCTTTGTTTTCATGCAACAGTCATGCTCTAGAAAGCGCTTTTCCGATACATTTTCGCGACGCAGGTGTACCATTTTTTTCTGCCCATAGCTCCATTGCCTCATGCAATTGAATGCAAATTCGCAGAATCACTTGGGTAATGATTAACGGCCGACTGGAGCCGGGACCCTCTATCAGCCAGTCATGTTTCGGAAGGTGTAACGCTTGACAGTCGATTAGAGGAACCGGGCAATGGAGGGCTCCCACTTTTTGTACGTAACGTTGCAATTTCCCCCTATTGCAAAACAATCCCATCCATCGGTGGTGTTTTTTTTTTATACTTATAATTTTCTACACCATGAAATGATTCACGGTGCTGTGCGAACACATTTAAACCCACCAGCCTGCCGATCGATGAGGAAATTTAATAGTTCTTTACGATGGCAGCACGCAAATGCCGATCCGAGCAGCGGTTTTAATTGTCCGCTCGGATGCTGCCAATAGACTGTTCTGAGCAGAGAAACGCGCGTAACAGTTACGTTACCGAGGAAGGAATTTAATGCTACCTTCCTACGGAGGGGCATAATACTGCCGGAGTGATTGTAAATCTGGGGAAGCGTTAAATAAAAACAAAAACTGCCGTTTGGCTATATTTTACCCCAACGCTTCGCTCGCGAGATGCTTATCCCAAGCCTCGGTGCAATGCTTGCACAACAATTCCTCGTGATGTGCCGTGGCGGGTGCGTTTAATCGAATCATAATCTATGTTATGCATCTGTTGCACACCTGCATCCGCGCTAAGCTGATCCTTCTCATCGGCTCGCTAGCGTCACAGCTTGCGCGTAGCTCGCGTAAAGAAACAGTTTTTCCCTACGCCATGCGCAATTTTCTTTACGATCCCATAAATACCACCCCACCGGAGCGTGGTTATCGTTCGTCCCGATCGAGGTGGCCGCTTAATAAGGGGCTCGCGTAGAGAGTTCGCGTTCCCGCGTGGGACAGTTTCGATCGCGTGACTATCGATAAAGAGCATCGCAGTATCGCAAAAAGGGATGCGCCATTTTCGATTTCAAGATGCACCCCCCCCCATTTGCCTGTCTTCTTTGTTTTCGTTTTTTATTACGCCCTAGCAGATAATTCATTATCCTTGCGCGATGATGATGGTTTTTGACGTCAACCGGACGGTGCGGAGCGTGATTGATGATAAGTTTTATAAACGGCACTCATTACGATAAACCGCTTACCGGCTGGTGGAAGGTGTGTGTTTTTTTATATTCGAATGAAATAACAGGTTATTCACACTTTACCGTGGAATTATGGTGCGGTGGTAACATGAATCTTCAAACACGTCCAAGCACGCACCCGGTGATAATCGGAAAAAGGTTTAAAGTTAATTTGACGCAAAAACCGAAAAATAAAAACCTAGACCACCCCGTTACGGCGTGTAATTTCAACCACTTTGCAGCCGTGTTCGAACCACTGGGTGGTATAAAAATGTACTGGCCACTTCTTGGGTGCTTTCCTGAGACTGTCAGCACGGGTAGTCCATCAGTTTAACAGTGCGTTCACCAAACGGGTGGCAAAACAAAGTAGCAGCGGATGTGCGTTTCGCTCGATCCGGAGCTTGTGAGCTGGCCCTTTGCTGTATCCCTTCACGAAACCTTCGCTCATTCGCGGGTGCGATAGAGTCTTTCACTTCGCTGATGAGTCTCACTTGCACGCCAGGACCACCCGTCGCGGTCACGAGTAGAAGGCTCCTTTACACTCTCGGGTCAACATACATTTTCGTTTAGGAAAAGATTAATAGCACCACTAATCCGCTGTCATTTCCGCACCGCGGCCGATGCATCGGTGCAGTTTTGTGCTGCATCATTGTGGTATGTGTGGTGAATGTTGCCACCGGACTCGCTGGCTGGGAGGGCAGTGGATATAGAGCGGGAAAAACAGAAGGGTTTTGTGCGGGGTAATGCAAACACGTGCCGAGAACAATGGCCTCGGTGATTGACCTTTCTCGCCGGGCAGGGTGTCGATGGTAATAGTCTATCATAAGATCGACGAAGGAATGCACATTACGTGACGGAAAGGGCTCACGTGCGTGAAAGGCGCGCGACCGGAGAAACCCTTAGCTTAGGAAGTTAGCTGCGTTTTGTTCTGCGACTCCGGATGGGAGAGGACATGAGCAAATTGACACGAATCTAGGTGTCGTAAATTTTAACTACTTGTGCTTCGACGCCTCGAGGCGGCTAGGGAGTTGTTCAAGGATTCGTTTCATGGGAATGCATATTTTCCACAAAACACAAAAGCTACATTACATTTAATGTCTTCGGTTGTAGGGCCGTTTATTAGTTTCTTTCTTACAGGTGAAAGGAAGTCATTACGTTCCGTACCGTTCCGTCCTTCCATATGGTTACATCAATCACCTTCGGGCAATGGCACTTTACTTTCCATCCTTCCCAGGCTTTAGTTTTAGTTTTTTTTAGTTTAGTTTTTCCTATTTTTACACGCCCAAATGGCGGTTCAATCACTCACAATTATCATGCCCATCGGTAAATGGGCTTCCTTTGTGACGAGATACCATTTTCGAGCTCCCGGTGCACAAATCGAGCAGAAGCATTGTTCTTTTTGCCAAATTATCGGGCGATTTCTTTTCGTGGGAATCCTCGTTCCCGTGTGCAGGAAATTGTCGATCGCTTCTTCCTTGACTGTCTTCAAGGACTTTCGGAGGCGCTTCTTAACAGAGCAGCAGTGCAAAAAAGTGAAAGGATCGAAATCAGCGAAACCGCAAGTGCAGCCGCGGGGGCACGCCCGCGATGTCAATTTGGACCAGCCCAAAATGGGGTGGGTTTTCGCGTCGGTTTGTGTTTTGCACCCTTGTAATTGAAGCGAACCCTTTCGCTCTGAAATTAAGGAAAAAAGAAAATACAAAATCTGCTGGCGAGTGTTTTCCAGAGTGCGCGCGCGCGCTCGAAGGGACTTTTGTTCAATGTCCAGTTACGCGACAACGCGCAGGCGCGGCTTTGGAGTTGTTATTTTCGGACACCAGCAACACTGAAGGGTTGTCGTGCGCCTGGACTCTCGTGCAGTCAGAAATGTTGCTAAACACCTTTCACCCGGGTGGCCGCGTGCGAGGATGTCGGGATCGATTTACGTGCAGTTTTACACACATTTACCCGCGGCTCGATGCGGGCCCTTATGGGCTGTGGTAGGATAAAATATAGAAAAAAAAAATCCCAAAATCGGGCCAACATGTTAAACATACCGTTTTGTTTTGAACTGACCCGCTTGGTCTTGGTGGATAATATATCTCTGCCGGTCGGGAGAGAATGTTACGACATGAGCGTGTTCCTGCTGATTGGCCTGACTGATGTCCAGACGTTGCAGGCTTCGAATTAAGAGGAAAATATATCCCACTTTTGCGTGCTTCGCTTGGGCACCGGTGCGGTTGATGAGGTATAATTTATTACCAAGGAGACCTTGCGCCTCGAAGGTCTAACTCAAGCCACTGTGATGAAGGTAATGCACCTTCCGTCCTCTCGAAAGGATCATTTATTTATCAGCTATTTTGTTGCTCTACTTACGAGTATTTATGGACCGGTATGGTCTACAGCTTTTCATATCTTGTAGCAATGGTTAAAATGTACTGCAATGTGACGAATAGTGTAATTTGCAAATATTTCAGAAGCCAGAATTTTAGTAGATAAACAAAAGAAAAATGTAAATCTACTTTATACAGCTCATCAATAGGGAAATAATAAGCATCAAGCTTAATTAACCTATAACTCACATAAACATGAGTTGTTACATCCTACTCGCATGTCAATTAAATTGACCTATAATTCTTAGATAAATTTTATCTAAATCTACCGACATTTCCTTGATAAACGCAAAATGACGCTAACGCCGTTTAAAGCTGCAAATTTTCATGTCCATAGTAAAAAAGCCTATAAACTTCCCGAGCGCAGGACATTTGCACAAACGCTTAGCACAAAGCACCTGCCTTCAAGCCTCGACCTGATCCCTTGGGTGCGATATCGATCGGCCCACTCGACAAGCACCAAGTGGCTCGTTTGTGCAGAAAAGACATAAATCGATTAAATGCACCGATCAGTTCGCACCGTTTCATCCCCGGTGGTTAGGCTCAAGAGAGGCTTTCAGTTGGAGGGGTTTTACCAACCCACCGTAAGATACCGATCGGATACGTGGCCACCGGAGTGTCCAGGTTGGCAAACACCGCGCAACCTCCATCGATGGGGCCACAATTTCCGAGACAAAAAGGGCTAGTTTCCGACAGGAAAGTGAAGGCGACTCGGTGTTTTTCTTTCGGCCTTTCACGATCTCCAGCGCAAACTAATGCAGCCCACGCCGTCATCATTGACCATCATCATCATCATCGACGTCGCCGTCACCGTGGAGTGGTTGGGGAGATGCAATATTGCATTGTAATTGCAACAACTCTGTTACAGTTTCAGGCATCCTAAGCGCAGGCGGAAGGACTACGCTTCAAACGAGCGTTTTTGTGTGTCTTTCTTTCTTCCGAACCGCTGCCAGCCGTCCGTCGAGCGATCGTTTAAATTCATTACCATAATCGAAACGTACGGCTCACGCGAATGTCAAGATCTGGCGCCTCGTGGCCACTTGGGGGATGGTATTTTTTTTGTTTAGCGTTGTTTTCCTTGCACCCCGATCAAGCTCGCGCGCATAATGCGAACCGATCTGGCCGCTCGTGCCGCATTCAAATCGACGCCCGCCCTTATTGCCTTTCGCGTGCGCAAAAGTTCCGCATTGTGGCCAATTTTGCACCGATCGGACGTGCGGACTCGCGGTCGTCTGCGCCTCGACGCGGTTGGCCATGCGTTCGGTGGCGATCGCTGCGCATAAACCATCCCCACGGCCCACGGTCGGCTAATAGTCGCCTTCCGTTCGGCCTCCTATACCTCTCTGGGGTTTGGGTGGTTGCGCATGCAAAAGGTTGAAAGTGTTAGAGCGCATTCCCGGAGCATAAGTGACTTATTGTTTCAGCTCGGCCGTAGCCTTGCGCGTGGGGGTGGTGGTTCGCCAATTTGCGCAAAGCCTACTATTGACTTTGACACTTCCGCTTTCGGTTGGAAAGCGGCTTTGTGCGGTTGGATGGAACTGACCGTGCTGCAGCTGGCTTGAGCCACGGTTGGGCTATAAATTGGAAAAGCGGTAGCGTTTAATGGTAGACTGCTGCGCAAATTGTTATCCTTGTGCAAGTGAGGAAAAGTTCACTAGTAATAAAAACGGAAACTATGCGTGCTGAATGTAAGGGCGGTTCATTTGCGTACTTTTGAAGGATATGCGTGGGCTTTGTGTGAGCTAATCTGGTATTTAAAGCTAAGTGGCGGTACATTAGAAGCGTATCGGTTGACTGAAGCATCCAATATGACTGGAAAACCATTGGCAATGATAATGTATAAGATATGATTTAAATAGCGTTCGTTTTTTCCACCTTAGGCTATAATTTTGCATGCAACTTATCGTAAATTACCTTATGGTAGATTCGTAAGTGAATTGAAGTAGAATATTATGATATATTTTTACTAGTGCTGCTTCAATCAACTACACTTTATTTCCTCTTCATTCAAGTTTTCCATTTTCTCGAGAAGCTGTACATTGACTGATGAGTCTAGTTATGTTTCGATTTGATCGTTTCGATCCATCTCGACCCGCATTACAGAAAGAATCGAAAGTACAACCACCCCAAGCATGAGATCACGATTATCGCATCAATTAACTTTCATTGAGGTTGAGACCAGGCACTCGTTTCAAGCGATTTTTTTTCCCTCGTTCAATTTTTCGAATCGTTCACTTTTTTTTTGCTCATTTTGAAGGACATTCCGTTCATCTCTTATTAAGCCAAATCACCATCATCCCCTCAACGGTGGTCAACTTACGATAGGTGCCGCGCGAGAGCGCTGAGAAGCTGGCTCGATGACTTAATTAAGCCGACAGCTGTACGGTACTTATCGGAATCGATGGCAAGATTTATTATATCACTGTTCGGTCGTGTTGTTTTTTTTTTAATTACCTGCAAGTAAACAGAAGAAAAAAAAAAGAGTAAATATCTGAGACAACGGCAAATTAGCATAATGTGCTCATAATTTCGTTCCAGTGCAAGCTTATCGTGCCATGTCGCATTTTCGGACAAAAGAAAACAGTCGGAGTAATGTCTTTAAATTTGAGCCAATTAATGATCACGGCCACGCTCGGGAATATGCTGGCGGGTTGATAAATGTCGGACTAAATATCACTCAGCGGCTTCGTGTCACTGGTTCGATGTTCGTTAAGCGTCTGGAAAATGTAGTCCAGAAATATGTCCAAAATATTTCGTCACCAGTGGACAAGACTCTATGATTGGATCATGCATAGGTGGATGCTGAAGTAGCATTGATGATTTTTCCCTCAACTCTTGCTAATGAACTCGACAAGCTAACCGGAAGTATGATTTGTGCTGATTTACTTTCTCCTCGTTAATCACTTTGCCGCTTGAAATCTACCGGCATCATGCTTTGATATTTCACTGGTTGAGGTGTTCAGACTTCCCTCGATCAATTCCACTATCTGTTTTTCACCCTCAAAGCCACTAGTTAGCTGAGGTTAATAATCGATAACGCACCGCTGCGAGGTGTGTTTTTACTTCTTTTCCCGTATGTCTTGTCTCGCATGATTGATGACCGCCGCTCACATAGGTGGTGTTGTTCGCCGCAAACGAGTGAAGCTCAGTTTCTTGCCGCTTTGACCAAACGACCTCTTGAACCGGGATGATACGGATGGTAGCCAACCCAGAGGACGGTTTAGCTTGCGGGCCATTTTTCATACCCTCCAACGCCAACAATAGACCAAAACTGTCGACATTTTCGACAGCAAAGTATCCAAACACAAATCCATCACGGGAACCGTGCTTCATGTCAGGAAGCTGGACGAGCCAATCTGAAGCTGGGTGAATTGAATTTTGAGATACTGGGCAGGTGAAAAGCTCCCAGACTTACGACGGGCTCGTGTTTGTGAATTCAATCCATTGTTGCCCTTGTGGGAGCGAGTGCACAACGATTGGGAGCAACATGCTAACATGTGTTTCGTGTGACTGAACTGATTTTGTAAAGAATTATGCTTTTAAAATATTAGTATACTAAACTTTGTTTATACTATGCTTTAAAACTTTATTGTTGTACTGTTTATTTTGTTTATGTGTTAAAATTATTTATGTTCTTGAAATTGTTTCACATTAATTAAATTACCTTTCCTTGTATTTGGATTTTAGAGAATCAGAAACAGTTGTCTTATAGAAAAAGAAGCGAAAAAGAGATACACAACGTTTAACCTACGCCGTTTTACTCAATTACGAAACCTCCCTTGCGCTCTGCGTGGGTAGAAAGAGTTCAATGCGTCACTAGGCGAGAAACGCGCGATCCCTTGCCCGTACCGATCAATCACAGCCCGTTCCCGGCTGTTTGATTTAAAATCGTAAGCAAACGCTTCGTCCAGTGCGGGCCCACTGACTTAGTGATCCCGAATGCGACGCACGATTATTCCCGTGCCACGGCAAAACCAACGCTGTCAGCTGTCCACCGGCTTAGCTCATGTGCTGGTTCGCGTTCCGGCTGACGTTAATTAAATATTCCCTCCCGTAAAAGCTCGCACGGCCCCAGCCATGCTCTCCCGAGAAGGTTTGGTGGTGTTACGAGGCGAAGAAAGTGTCACCGATCAGGGATCTGGTGCAACTTTTTCCCTCGATGATCTCGCAGCGCGATCAAGGTGCCCCCGGTTACGATCATCGGCCTCGCACCGGCTGAATCTGGATTGAGATCACATCCAGCCTAGCCCGGCCTCGATTGCTGGCTCGAGGATCTCCCATCGGAGCTACCGTCAATGTTCGCAGCTCCAATGCTCCAGTTTGTGAGTGCGTTTTCGTCCCGGTTTGTGTACACTTGAATTTCATTGATACTTGCACAGCTGGTTCGAGGCCCTCTTTCTCGACCAGCCCGTCCTTAAATTCGATCCACACGTTCGAAGCGGGATTATGCAATCGCGCCGGTGCACCGACAGAAACCGAACGTACCAGGGAGGAGATAAATTATGAACGGAAAGCGGGTGACATGCCCACACTCTCGTTGTACGCGACCCCGGGTCCTGCCGCTCGAACGAAGTTGGCCAGTAGGTAAGTGTGCTGGAGGCCAACGGCGTACTTGGACCCGAAAAAAAAAGAGCCAACGAACAGGAGAGAAGAAAAAATAGAGCTATCCTAACCAGCCTGGGGTGCTGGCGAGAAACCAGTCGCTGGCTGACGGTGACTACTGCCGTGCTCTAGCCCGATCGATGCTGGAACAGGTCTTTAGATAAAAAGAAACATCGTACACAAACCCACACGGTGGAGCAAACACACCAGCCGATGCCGAGATTGCCAGGAGACACACCGAGAGCAGGAGTCGCGTCGTAGTGAATAAAATGGCCATGTTTCTTTCTCCCGGGGCAAATCGTGCCTTGGTCGGGGGTTCGATTTGATGGCGTCGACGTTTCGTTACGTTCGCGCTAGGGCTCGGAAGCTGGCCCTACGGTGAAACGGGGAAGAAAATCGGCTGTGGCAACGGTTGTCATTTGGCACCCGTCCGTTTCGAACGAGCATGGGGCTTGGGTGGTGACGAAAAATTGCGATAAATTGCCAAGGGTTCAAGACCCTGGGTTTGCGAATAAAGATGCCAACTGGAGAGGGCGAATGACGTCCGAGAATGACCCATATATTGGTTCGGGAACAATGAGCAGCGATAAAAATGAGTATAAGCCTTTATTAAACGGCAAATACTGTAAATTATTCAACTTCGTACACGGCAGTGATTTGTGTATGAGATGATTAAGCTTAGCAATGAGTAAGATTAAAGTTTTCAACGTCTATCTTATGTTAAGGATCTATCCAAAAGCTCTTCAAATACCTCACACCAGCTATAGTAAAAAAAGACTGTTGTTCAATAGGTATATTTATTTTTTATTTTAATTAACTTATTTCAATACATTCCTTCCCGTCGAATAATGCTTAAGATTATATCAAAAAGATCTCCATAAACAAAGGATCTCTAGCTAGTTCGTGGCGTAATCTACCACAAACGAAAAAGAACCATTATTCAAATGACCGAGCTTAATCGCACCTGGTCAAAAGATACACCACGAAACGTCTTAATCGATCTCGGGGTGCGCACGAGATGATCAAAACCTTTAAATTATCATCCAATCCCACCAGCATCCTCCCGCGCACAGGCCGTATGTAAATTAGGCTAACGCCCCATTCATCTGTTCGTTGGTGCGGCGGCTTAAAAGAGAGAAAGAACTGAGGGAAAAGACTGATTTCCTCCCCACCCAAACAGGTGACGATGGGCGCAGAGCCATGCGCGCTATTAAAAAGCGCCATCATCTTGCGGCACGAGTTTCGAGCCCATCTCCTCGCCTGATCGCTTTCGAACCAACGACCGGTGTTGGGCGCTTTTTTTTATATATTATTTTATTTGTGTACATATTTGGCTCGTTCGTGGCACCGCGAGAAGAAGCCGAAACCCGAGAGCTTGCCCCACCTCACGACGGGTGTTTTTATAGGAGGCGTTTGCGCATGTTAACAGCGGCGCTTTTAACTTTTTTTATTTTTTTTTTGAAAGACGCGCCAGCAGGGCACGCGATCGCGCCTTTTATCGCGCCGCTAAAGATGTCCCCTCGTGTGAATCTTTTCGGTTTGCTTCTTCTTGTACCATTTTACCAGCTTTCCGCGATGAAGAAGCCACCATTCGGGGTTGAGCAGTTTGTTTTCGGTTGTCGGTACGTCGACCCGTTGACAATCGCCTTTCCCGGGGAGCTTTATTTACTTTACGCTCATCCTCTGTGCGTGTGTGTGTGTGTGTTTGTTGACGCTGGGTGGTGCAGGGTGACTCTCTCTCCGGCTCTTCGCGCTACGTTTGTTTTCCTGTTCGATGATCGGATTATGTTAAATAATTTATCCTCTTTCCGTCTTCGCACCATTTGTGACGCGATTAGGTGGAAATGGATACTCGCGGTTAATGTGGCGCTTGGCAGCCGGACGGTGAAAGGCTTATGATTTATGATTCGTTGGGGGGATCGTTGTTAATGACAAATTTAAATCAAGAGAAATGAGAGCAATTTGGCACGTTGGCAGCGCGTGTTACATTTCTTTGAGTTCTACCACTCGTTTGAAGAATATGTCATAATCATTTTCCCATATATTTCGATTGATTGGTTTCAAATTTAAAATCCTTTATGGCAATTTGAAGCCTTATTGTCTAGTGTTGTAAAAAAGACTTTTTAATTGAATGAAAAGTTCTATGTAATGAACAATTACTTGAAAAAGTACATTCATCCAAATAATCGATTAAAACTAGCTAATAGGTAAACGTTTATATGAACTTTTGAACTTTTAACGATCACGTCTTACTTCACACGATCGCTGTGGCCAAATAAATCAAAGCTACACCAAAATGCATACATCCAGTCTATCATGCTGCCGTGCCACTTTTAACAAAATCGTTAGATCGCTCACTTGCCCTGCACTTAGTGTCGCGAGCGCCCGCAGGACGTTCGAGATGTCTTACGATCTCGTCGACAAATTGCACCGGGATTGGCCAGTCTGCCCCGGGAGCCCTTTGACAAACGGCCACATTAGCGCCATCATAAAAAGCACGTGTATCTCTTTTCTCCCCTCCCCCCCATCGTCTCTGCCAATCTCCCCACGGACCGAGATAATATATGCACAGGAGGGCACCATTTCTTGGCCGAGGTCCCCAAGCGCTCACGATCGCGCTGGCAAACATTACAACAACATCGAAAAAAGCGGACCACGCGGAGCGAGACAAAAAAAAATGGAGAAAATTAAGCCGAAATAAAGATACTAATAATATTACCGCCCGGCCGAGTGGCCACTCGGCGCCCCCACAGTGACGGGGAGAAAAGCGAAAAATAATGCCACAGAAAGGAAGAGCCCCATGGCGTACGGTTTTCGTCCCCAAACGATACCTGCTTCGAAGGGTGCGCTTATGAAAGGGGTCGCTTTGTGCGCGGCGTGCAGAAAGAAATATGAACACCGCCGGTGGTAATTTCTTTTCTCCCATTACATAACTCCCACACGGGAGGTACAAAAAAAGTCGTTCAATTTCGCGACCAACAGCGGTGACCGTCACGGCTTACGGTGGAGATTGCGCGCGGGCCGCCGTGAGATAGATATGTGTATTTATTTTTCGCAAAACCGTGAACCGCCGTGTTCCCGGTAACCAAATGACCGCCCGCAACGATTTTCGTTCCATGCGCCTGGGGCCGGCCTAGTTTTGGGGTTGCACGGTTCAGGTCCCCAAAGCAGGCGGGCCCTTTTTCTGTGGCCTCGCTGTGGTGCGCTGAAACAATGGCATTCTTTGAAAAAGTGAGTTAATTTCTTCGAGATCAGTTTGCTTGGTTGCTTGTTCGCGGGTTTGCGGAGTTCTCTCTGTTTTTTTTTGGTTTCGCGCGTGTCTGCGACCTCGGAGACCTGGTTGGCCTCGTGCATGCGGTAACTACGTCGACTTCGTGCAGGAGACCCATGCACAGTGACGCTGGACGTTGGCGTCCTTTTACGACGGGCTTGGAGATAGACGAATGATATGAAGGTTCGTTTGAATGCGCTGCTGGTGCTTTCGGGGAACACGGATGACGTCCAGCTGAGATTTTCTGTAAGACCTAGCGGGGTGCCCAGAGTGCTCGGCTTCCGGAATTTGTGAAATATTTTACAGTTTCTTTCACTCTGTATATGTGTTGAATTGTATAACATCAATCCTGTCAAAATCATCAAAGTTTCATATTCTCAATTATGCCAAGCAAACGGAGCCAATGAATGGTTGGTTAAATACTTAAAAGAAGTATTAAAGTTTTAAAGTTTTAAAGAAGTTTTAAATTGTTTGCTTGAGAAAAGAGCACAAATTCCAATAGTTATTCCCAAAATCCAAACAACACAAATCTCCCCAAAACATTGCTTGAATATTGGACAAAAACTATCGAAACAAAACGCTCCAGCGCTCCAGAAGTGAACGCGCCAACTGGCCCGTTTTTTTCCCACCACCACCACGCACGACTACGGGGAAAAGAAAGTGAAAGCCATAAACCAACGGCCCGAGCGGTTGTTCCCTTTCAATTCACTCGCTTTTCCTCCGTACGATCCCGCGCTCGATTCTAGCGCACAGAACACTTTCCTTCTCACCGGCCGGTGGAAAAGCGTCGGAACGCAAGCAAAGGACCGCGACCACGCGAGCCGGGCAATTTATTGTTATGCAAATCGAACGCGAGCGCATTCGCACCATCCCGGCTGCACTTTGCTGCTTCGACAACCCAACACTAAAGGGCTAGTGTGTGTGTGTGTGTGTGAGAGAGAGAGAAGGCCCTTTGCGTTCGATCGCCATCGATATGCAAGCCGTCTCGAGTCGCTCGCGGTCGTGGATCGGCGACCGTGTCATAAAGCATCACACATGCCCATAAATATGGTCCCGCGCCGGGGCCATCGCTGCTGCAAGGAAAAACGCGAGCAAAATGCCGGACGGGACCCGGACCGCGCACGACATCAAATTAATCAGATCGTTTATTACGTAATGCGCGCTGGTGGGGCCGCGAAAGCAGGCTGAAATTACGGGATGCATTAGGGAAGCTAACTGGTTTCCTTCGGGGCAAGTGCATTTTTACGTGGCCGCCCGGACCCAAATAGATGCCCGCGTTGCACCGGGGGTGAGAAAAATCGCGTTGAAACAAGGCGGCCTTCTCTCTCTCTCTCTTTCTCTTGAGGTGGCCAAATTGAGCTTGCGATGCAGGCGTTACAAATATGGCGCTGGGAATAAATCTCGGCTGGAGCTGACGTGGTTTGAGCTGCTGAACCTTTGCGGTTAGAGCTCGGGCGTAGATCGAATGGGAAATGAGGCCCTAAAGCCGTGGACAATAGGACGCACGTTCGCGTGGCGAAGAAACGCGAACGCAAATGGTTGGGCTAGATCATAGGGCGAATGGGTTTTGGAATGCAAAACACCAGCAATTGAACTTTACCCACATGGCAGGCGGAATTAAATTAACGCGAGTGTCTCTTGCCACGTCTGACCGTAAACGAATGGCTCATAAATACATGAAACCGATCGCTCGTTGATGTGACGTTTGGTGTTATGGTGTCACTTTCAACCACCTGAATGGGGAGCAATCCATTTCAAGGGTCAACTCTGTGATCAATTTTGACGACATGCTGTTCAGATCAACGGTTAGTCATCAGGTGATAAAAACCCAACATAAAGACGTCTATTTTGCGCCTGTACCTTTGGAAGTGACCTGTGCTTCCGGTCTGGTGGGGTTGCAACACCATATCAGAGATCCTTCCGTTATCGTTGGCGCCACAAGATTTTAGCCTCCCTTGTCAAGCGAGCGAACGAGCCGCACATTCACCGGCTTATCTTATAAAGTGTTCATTTATTTGGCTACAATTTCAGCGTGATTATGAGATGCTCCGTTTGGGGAACTTTCTGGGTACTGACGACTGTCACCATGTCAGCCTTGGTTGGAGCTGATTGATTAGGGCTCCGGTTGCGTGACACCCGGGAGCTGATGAGAGCAGAAGCATGCGCTAGAGATAGCGAGACGTAACGATGGGGGTCCCTATCGGTTGCACAGCTGCCAGGAGCAGAGTGAACACTGTTCGTACGTCTGACCACCAGCGAGCTGGGTACAGGTGTCGGTAACAGATTGTTGGCGTTTCGTGCAACCGCGACTGATCACTCGACGGTTGCTCACTGTAGGGAGAGAAAAAAAACGGTGGAATATCCACGTCTCGTTAATCAACGGCTTCCCAATAATAATCGTAACACCAACGAAAGGGCGTTGTGCCTCTCACCGTAGCGCTCTGTCGTGTAGCAGACGTACACCGGTAGCGGTAGCTGACGTGGTGAACGTATGTCCTCTTCAAACTCATCCATAAGGGCGGATTTTGCTGCGTGTGCAGCCATAGCAAAGATGGACGTTGCACGCGCTCCGGAACAGGGACAACATCCGGCTGGACAGGATGGAGTGACCGTGGTCGGTGGGAACGTCGGTGTGGAGGTCGTCAGTTGCGGAGTTGTCGGAAGTGTCGGTGGTGGCAAGGTCGAGGACGTTGTCGTTGAGCTAGGGAACGGTGTAGAAGTGGGCAGAGTTGGTGCACACGTGGGACAGGTCGTCTCGGGAGTAGCAGTCGTTGGCATCGGTGTTGTGGGAAGGGTTGGTGCACAGGTTGGACACGTGGTATCTGGTGTGGAAGTTGTTGGCATGGGTGTGGTGGGTAGAGTAGGCGCACAAGTAGGGCAGGTTGTATCTGGAGTTGAAGTCGTCGGCATAGGAGTAGTTGGCAGAGTCGGTGCACAGGTAGGGCATGTGGTATCTGGAGTGGAAGTTGTTGGCATGGGAGTAGTCGGAAGAGTTGGTGCACAGGTTGGACAGGTAGTGTCCGGAGTAGAAGTCGTCCATTCCGGAGTTGTCGGAAGAGTAGGCTCTGGAGCACAGGTGGGACATGTTGGATCCGTTGGATACGGTGTGGTGTAGTCAATATCTCCACAGACTACCGGTATTTCTTGCTGAAATTCGCAATCATCGCACTGGTAGCAAACCAACTGAGGGTACACTAAAACAGCAAACAACAGCTTCTTCAATCACGTGACTATGAGCTATCAAATCAAGTCCAGAATTACCTGTCCCCACGAACAAGGCACAGAACACGCCGAAAATCACTAGCTTTGTCATGTTTGAATCCTATTGCATGCACAAGAACGTTTACTTTGAACCGGACACTACAAACTGATGTTGAGTTCCTGAACCGCTCCTAGGTATATAACAATGTCTCATCTTATCTCGCGAACAGATACCTGACCCATCATCAGTGGCCGATTTCTTCATCGTATGTAAATTACCGATAAGCGTAACGTATCCGTTTATTTTCGTGCTCTTCTCCTTCAGTTCGGTGATGCCCCAGTTCATTGAATTGTCCACTATCAATTAGCGGCCAAATGATCTCTCGCCATGTGACAATGAACGTGCGGGGGTTTTGGGCGTAATTTGGGTGGCATTTATTGTGCGTTATCAACAGAAACAGATAATAGGTGTCTTCTGCGGTATGAGTCAGCGTTTGACATTCGCTTCCCAGAAACGCCAGCATCTCATAAGCAGGTATTTCCACAGGTATTGGCATTACGGACTTCTGAATGTCGGAACTAAAACTCGCTCACTTTCACCCGTTTCCCGAGCGCAAGAGATCGCTTATAAAATAGCCCTCTCTTTCAGCTGTCAGACCAAGGCGGAATCCTTTCCAAAGAGCGATCACTTGTCTGTCACCCGCCGGTCTCTCGGTACTGCTGCCCTGGAAGGCTCAGATCAGCTCACCCGGTGGTGGAAAATTCAATTACCGTTCATTTCCAAAGTACCACGTGATAAATTACCGTTCGCCGTTCCCGCCTTTGTCGGGGTGGGCTTTTCGCGATCGCCATCGCCCCCTATTTTCCTCGACGCGCTCGAACACACCGATGACAACTGATTACAATTGCTGAAAACCCATTACCCGCGCGTCGGTGTGAGGAGACAGTTCGCACCCCTTGGTTCGGGTCCTCTCGCTCCTTTCGAAGGCAATCATAATGTTCCGGACGGAGTCGGGCAGCAGCGTCAGGAAGTTGGTGCACTGTACACCGCTACCGAGAGATTCGATCCGCTTATTTTTATTCCCTCACCTCAACAGCGGAAGTACTGATGTCGGATAAACGTCCTCTGGTTTCTGTGCCCACGATGCCACAACCGGGCTGGCACAGAACGCGCATCGGTGGGTGGCGATCTTCGAGCGATCCGAAACAAAAGGGAAAGTACCCTCGCTTACATCGCCAACTCGCGGAAGCAAATTGGCCGCCCTCCATCGCCCGACCAGCGAGTCGATTTGTTTCTTCGCGTGAAGATGAACCGATAGACCGAAAAAGAAAGCGCCCAGCAACGCGAGAGCCATTTTATGAGGCGTTTAGCAAACCGTTGCGGATGAGCCCAGCGAACGCATGACGAGGGTCTGGTTCAAGGGGGCTGAGTTGGGGCTGAGAGGTAAAGGGGGCACGGCAGAAACTGGAGCTATTTAGCGTGAAGAATCCGCAACACACCGAGCGCCGAAGCTAACGAGGCTGGGCGTTCGATGAGCGCGTTTTCGGCCTTCTCGCTTTCGACACTTTCCATTAGCTTTTCCTTCGGTTCGATTTTCCACCGGAATGCGCCCGGCGTCCAACGCTGCAGCAAGAACGGAACAACAAGTTGGTGGGAGAGAATAGATGGATGGTGGAGGTGGCAAACAAACTCCTTCGCTTGTGTGCGAAGAAGGCGGCATTCCACGATCGTCAGCGAAGATCGAGGGCGCCTGAACGTGACCTTCCATCGGTCACGGTGGAACGGCGCTCCAAGTGCCAAAACGAATTACCAAATTGAAGTGGAAATCGATTATTCGCCGAGGCTCTCTCGGGTGGAGATTACCGCACGCTAATGGTTCGCGATCGATTGCGTATTGGACGCGCGTGGTTTGGATTGACGGGGCGCCATTTTGTCACCGCGACGCGCCATCGTCTGGGGTATTTGGGTGCTCTGTCTTTGAACCGCTACGCCGGGGTTACGGTTACGGGCATTGTTCTGTGATGCGATGGGTTCACTTCCGCTACACGGATCTCGAGGGGTGTTTTTTTTTTCTTTCGTTCATTTCCTGTGGCGCAACCAGCGTCGAGCAAGGATCGAGCGATCACGTGGTGGTAGGCCGGATGGAAAGCGTGTGCGGTGACAATGGTGCACGAGATCGATTGTTTTCACTTTCATCTTAGATAATGCGAGACGACAACGATCTTGTTTGCTGGATGGAGGGAAAACGAATTCCACGCCAAACCCATCTTTGCACGTAGAATGTGTATGGGAAGATTTTTGTTTCCCTTTACTTGTTCAGTTACTATCTGTTTAGTTTAATCTGTCCCCTGAACATTTTTATGTATTTCTTGCTCCGTAAATATTTGTTGCATACCTCGTGGGAGATCTCAAATTTGAAATTTTAATTGATTTGTACTTTTTTTTCAAGCTGTACAACTTGCCTTTTACGTTTTCCGTCATCATCGATCAAACTTATCCTTTTATGGCGGCACAAACCAGAAGAACGTCCACTTGTGGCTGATTCGTTACCATTCAAGCAGGTGCCAATATTCAATCATTTCTTTGCCTTTTCGTGCGCACACGTGCTCGTTCGCGTATGCTCGTGATTTGCTGTGATCAAACGGTACGATCGTACGCTGGTACGAGCGTTGAGAGAAAATTCCACTTTCTTTCGCGCGGTCGAAGATTAATCCGCATTAAATTTTCATCGCTTAGCTCGCGTTTTGACAGCTCGCGTGTGTACGCCGATCAATTTTCCATTAAACCCCCCGACGATATCGTTTGCCACCGGTGCAGCCGTTTGATGTGGTGAAGTGTGCTGATTCGTACGCTTTTCGATCATCCAGTGGAGTTGCGCAATGATTTGTGCACTTGTTCGACTTTTCTTACAATTTTCCTGTTTTGATTTCAAACTATTCCGTTTTTTTTTCACTGAAGCCCTTTCGATGGAAACTTTCTCATGTCACGACAAACGGCGGTTAAGAGTAATTCCAGTGTTTTGATCCACGCGCACGAGCTCGTTTCCGGGAAAGCACTCGATCGACAAATGGGGGATAAAAAAAAGTCCCAAATGTGGGCCTGATCATGTTTAACAAGCGTGTGATTTGAGTGACTAGCTTCATCAGCTGTTTTGTGGGTAATCGATTTGTAAAGAGCCAATGTCTGAATTAGCCACATGTGCCCTCGAAGGAATGGGTCACATGATGATGATTTGTTAGATCGTACCATAACTAGAGAGCATAAGCCTATGCACAACATCCGGAGGGACAATTTGGTCATTGGACAATGGGAACAAACCCCCTGAACGAGTTTCTAGACTGAAGAGCAAAGGGTCTATGCACGAGTACTGTCTGATTCGCGCCAGCAGCAACGGAACGAGTGAGCTTAATTTAATTACTGTTGCAAAACCGAAGGTGACGGTGGCAGACAAATATGACGGCTGTATGTGGTGCAATTTCCGGTGTTCGACAGTCAAGCTTGCTGCTAGCCAAGGCCATGGACGAGTGGGATTAACGTGCCGCCTGTCTGTCACTTTCGCGCGGTGGCCCAAGACGAATGTGAGCCGTTTGATCCGAATGCAAACCTCACTGTAGGCTGTTCAGAGGAGCGCTGGAAACTGGTGGTTGAAATTAACAAAAATTTTAAACCAATTAATTGGCTTAAAAGCGATGCTCGGCAATGATCACCATCGTGTTTTCTCGCGAGCTTATGCAAGGGGATTAGAATCGCAACATAATTGGCACCTTGAACGGACTGATCCAATCGCGAGTTGATCAACGGATCAGGATCAATCCAGCCTTTATGTCTTCAGGCGCGATCACAACGCGCTGGGAATTTTAGTGCGAATAAATCAACGCATACATTGTGTTTATGCGTAATACCGGTGGCAAAATCACATTAGCTTCGGTGTGTAGCTTCGTGTTACCTTCTGCAAGGGAAGATGCTCGGTTTCAAGACGTTAAAGTAAAAAAAAAATCATGATATCATCAAAGCATCTTTTTTTCGCCAACATGCTGCTTTAATGGGTACATCAAATCGGTTTTATTATGTGCCACCTCCAGCCAGGCTAGTGTTGGGGTCATCTCGGAAGTTTTATGACCAGAGATGTTTGCAGGAGATTCTTTTTTTGCCATTTTTATTATTCCATCGCATTTAAGTTGTTGATTTTGTTGTTGTGTGAGTATTCTAATACGCCCAACTAATTCTTTTAAAAGCATGTATTTAAGGTTGTTAAGTTAAATAAAAATTGACGGTTTTTTTGACAATATTTTAAAGATTTCTATACTCGAGTAGAAGAAAAAATTGAAGTATCCCAATAATAGTGATTAAGTTGCAAATACAACGTCAAATCTACATACGCCTTTAATTTGTCGTCAAAAAAAACCATAAAATTTTTATTTTATTATATCATTCAAAGTAGCAATTTCCTCACCTTTGTACCAACGTTAACGTAAAAATTTATACAGCTTTTTGAGGAGGTAATAAAAAATAATATGCTCCACATAAAACTGGTAATACCTGCCTCGCAAGGCCACCTTTGCTTGATAGACACGTTGCGGCTACGGTAACAAACACCTACGAGCTCTCGAGTGCTTTCACATTCCACATGCGCCCGAAGAGAATGGATTGCTGCCGCGACCTGGCGGGCCGTTGTCCGAGTTAATATTTCTGCTCCTATTTAGTTTTTGCCGCAATCCACCGACATTCCCGTCAGTTCTGGCCCGGGCATGGACCGCACCTTCGCCGGGCATTAAGCCACGATGATCGAGCGCAAACGTCGATCCCACCCGCAAAACGGGTAGCTCGCAAACGGTAAAGTATGCCGCCACCCAACCCTATCATCAGCCACCGAAGAGGCTTCAGCAAAGGACCGGCAAGTGTCACCGGCATGTTCTTGTGAAACGCCGACCAGTGCGGCCCTTCCAAGCGGCTGCAGCCAGTCGCTAATGCACTCGACCTGGGGCCACATTATGACTCATTAGCGGCACGTAGCGGTAGCTGAAAATGAAGGAAAATGAAGGCTCCCTCCCACGATGGTCCGGTCGGGTGGGATTTATGTTGCCGCCCTGAAATCTATGCTCATTGCAGTTGCCGTCGTTGGGGCGATCGAGGCGACATGTACGAGATGTTTCCAGGCACACCACACCCGGCGTGTGGCCTCAAACTCACATTTCCCAGGGCGCGAAGGAGGTCACTCGAAGCCAAACGGTCCCAGCGACGCCTCGGTCCGTTTAATCGATGGTGAGGTATTATTGGGAGGGATTTTTTTTGTTGTGTTACTTGCTGCTCGAGGTCGGCTCATTGCGACAACTTCAAACGAAGAGGGGGACATTTTTAAACTTGATTTTGACGGCTGCCGTTTGTGAAAGTGGGCGGTAAATTTTCGGTCAGCCGATATGTTTCGCGTTTATGTAACGGGGCAAAGACAAACAACACGCGTGCTGTTGATGTGAATGGATCGGCTCTTTGCCGTCATGATTTTGCGCAGGTAGATAATGTCGTTTAATTTGCAAAAAAGGATAACGGTATTCTGGATGATTTTTCACCATAATAATTGATCAAATGGCTCGAAACGAAAGTTATGGATATATCAACAACTAGCTAATAGTTTCGATCCAAGGTTGAGAGTTTTCATTCATGCTAGCCGAACGGTAACGAGCCCTGGCCATTGACCCATTTAGTTTCACCCGTTTGCTATTAATTAAAATTGGGTTAAACGATCGTAACGGTGAAACGCTAGGGCTGGTGGAAAGCCCGCGCCTTATTTCCCAAACGTGCCATTTTGTGTTGGCCTAAAGGGCCAAGCGCGTACCGAATGGAAGCCATGGCTAGGGCTCGCGGCAAACTGACCGCTCGCACACAGTGACATTGGTGAGGCGTTTAAAACAATCTGCCGATCTTTCGGGTGCAGGTGATTCGGGGCAAAATTCGAGCAAGGTCGAAGTCGTTAGGCGTTTTCCCCTTGGTGTGGTTCGTAATTGCGCACCAACGGGAATCGCTTTTGTAGCTTTAGGAGCTCTTGAGCTTAGTATGGACTGTAAGATGGACACGGGATTGAAACTTGGTAATTATGATTTAATTTGAAAACTTTGAAATTTTGATAATGATTAGTGTTATCGTTTCGCTTTATATTTTTAATATGTAAGAGATCATTTTTGAATAGAACAAATTGGTCGATTTAAATTACTATGAATGAATGCTGCAACAGAAACAGCGAAAGTACAATTTGGTTTCATTCCCAGTACACTGTTAACAAAAAGCCTCTGATAATATATTCACAGCTATTACGCGAAACATTACGAAACCGAGCCTAAAACCGACAAGCCGTAAAATTTTAAATTGACGGATCTATTACACATGGTACTCGTGTGCACGATTCTTCCCTGTGTAGTTGGAAAGCATTCCGTTAACGGTCGAATCCGGATAATGACGATGAAAATTAAAAGCTCTCACCATTGGATAAACCCACGCGCCATGGCGCGTTTGCATTCCACGCGACAAGTCTAATCCATCCCACGATCCACCGGAAAACGTGTGATGCGGGTTGTTTGAGAAGCATGCCGGCACCCTGCAACCGAGTGTCAAGGGGCTGATTTTTCTGCCGGCGTCGACTTCAAAAAGAGAATTCCTGGAAAATGGGCTGCGAAAATCGTTGGCAGCTGATTTGAAACGTGGACGAAGAATGGATTCCTTCGTGGCTGCACAGCTTTTCTTCATTTCCATTTCTTTCTCTTTATTCCTTTCCCTTTTTTCCCGCCGGAATGAAATTTTTAGCCAAAGTGCTCCCTTGCTACCGTTCGCTTCTCCAGCACCATCCGTCGCATTCCTAGAGTCTATTCATTCATCTACCCGTTTCGTGGCCGAGTTTTGCACGGAGGGAAATTGTGTTCACGCTTTTTGAATGAACTCGCCAATCTCGCCGTCTCGCCGGTCTGGCGGGAGTTTTCCATTTGCATTTCCCACTTTTTTGCGCGATCGTTTGCACCACCGTATCTTATCGGCGGTGGGAACCAGCGTGCTTTTTTTTTTGCGTGGACTTGATTTATTTTTATTTGATCGGCACTCAAGCGGCAGTCTGGCCAACAAAGCCTCAATGTACGGTACGGTAGCGTGAAAATGCGGCGTGAAAATCACCCCACCATCTCAGCACCCACTACAGACGATAAAATTCACCTGTTCGGTGGGAAAATGCGGAAAATATGTCTTCATAACCATATTCACCTACGTGCTTGCCACGAGACGTGTTATTCAACAGGGAACAACATAATTAGGTAAATCGTCTCAGGCGGTGTCAGACGATCGATGCGTGCCAATTATGTATGAAATTATACTCTCTTGGTTCTTAGGAATACATGCATAGTAAAATTCCATCAACCTTATAGATTATGCACACCAAATGCTTTGTGAACAATTTTGAAGGGTTTTTGGTTTCTGAAGAGAAGAATAATTCCCACCAGTTGTGATTTTTTCTTTTCGTGACCCACATTTAACACCTTCACCAGAGGGCTCGCACCGATCGCCAAAGGGTGATCAATGTCTCCGTACGATCGGGATTACATCACGCTCTGTCGCAGGTTTTCGCGGGGCTTCCAACGCTCGCGATACCTGCGTAACGAGAGCGCAAACATAAACGGCTCGATGGCAAACAATTTCTCGCCCGGCGTGCAACATGCGCACTTCGCCCGATAAATATTCGGTTAATAACAACCCGGTTTAAATTAATTGAACCCATGCGCCGTTGGTGCCTTTCTCCTGCAGCCAGCGCCACCTAGCGAGCTCCCCACTACCAGAAGATCGGGTCAAGTGACTGGCTAAGCGTTTGGGAGAAGCAATAAAAAAAAACCAGTGACCACCTGTGCAGCCGGAGCTCGTTCGACCATTCGACTTGCAGATGGAAGGGGCTGGTCAACGGCATGGACCACCACCCTTCCGAATCGGCACCACGGTTAGCCCAGCGGTGTTTGCTGAATCAAGTCCAATTAAAGCGCGTTCATGTGGTCATTAAATAATGCTGCGCGCGTTTGTGGTCGCGAACGTGCCTTCCGAAAACGGGCGTTTGGGCGTTTGGCACGTGTGCGGGTGCACTTGCGCGTATGCATTTGCGTACCCTCCCAACGCGTGCTGGCAGAGATCGAACTTCCTTTCCGAGGCACCCTTCGACGAAGGGCAGGCTTTATTAGACGTGAGTTATCCGAAAAAGAGGCAAACGCGAGGAGCGACAAAAAAACACCACTCCGTCTAGCGCCGATTCGTGACTTGCGTGACTTGCGCCACACGAAGGCCGTTCGATGGAAATAGTAATAAAGTAAATAAGTCCATGCGTGGAAGGAAATTAATGCAACTCTTGGCGAGTCTTTTTCCTACCGGACCAGAGGATGGTGTCGGTGCAAATGCGTGATCGATAACAGCACGACCCAACCCGTCTGGGTTGGATGGAAATAATTCAATCACTGCACCGTCGCGAACACGCGGCTGATCGATCGAATATCGTGCTGCGCGTTTCGGCGAGTGCGTGAGTGGCTTAATGAACCTGGTGCCGTTCGTCGTGCGTAGCCGGGGAGAAAAGGATGTCTCAATAAGGACGGGGAGCGTTAGGGAAAAACAAACGTGTACGGTAATTATTCACACTTCACCCGCGCCTGCTGGGCGCTTTTCCTTTCAATGACAGACGGGAAAGAATGATACAATTATGCACTTTGCATTTTTATTGCACAAATCAGCTGGATGTCAAGCGGTGATAATGCGATGCCAATTACGCTAAGCTGCGTTTGGAATTAGATGGACGAATAGCGGATAAATTGACGCATTGATGTATGGTTTAGTTACAATGATCGTTTTTTCCCTATTTCATGCATGGGTTGCGTAACCCGTTGTTCGGACAATGATTATGTAATGGTCACTTTTTTGATCACTTTCATTTTGTTACTCACAGCAAATTTTGATCTTGACCTCGTTGACAGTGGGTGACTATTCGCTTTTTTGCAATGTTTTAGATTTACCTGCGAAAAGACAAAGAAACGAGACGAAAAATAATGATTATTGCAAACAATCTCATAAGACGGGATAAAAAGTAACCAAACATCCCCAGCCATGTTGAGCTTCTTAATTATTTTCTTGCATCGAGCAGCGAAAAAGTCGGTCTCCGTTTCTGTTTGTTTTTGCTCCATAAGCCGCCCGGTGCTGCATTCCGCCGGAGGCCACCGTGAGGACGATGCACCGTAACATGATTTACACCTTCACGACATGCAAAAACAACGCACGACCACCGCCGTGGCATCATTTCGCATTTTGCATATGTTTTTTGATTATTTTTTCTCTCCCGCTTTTTCACCCCAGCAGCTCGTCATCGCCGATCATAAATTATTCGCACACCGGTGGCGCGCGATTCACCATTGCACGACACGAACATGCCGCTTGGTGAGTGCCACCGTCGCAGCAGCACCAGCAGCATTTATTGCGCTCGCAAAACGACATGAATCCGCTATGCGTTCCGGCAAATTAAAAAAAAAATACATGACCCTCCCCAAAAACCGCCGGGAGCAGATGGTGCACCGATGGGGGGTCACCTAACGGAAATTACCACCAAGCGGGGGATTTATTTTAGTACCTACTTTTTTTTAAAGCAACCTTCAGCTTTCGACAACCGCTCCCGAGCTGTTGCATGCGGCACCACCATGAGGCGTTTCGTCAATGGTTTAGCGCGGGTTTTTGGTTCGCCAAAAAAATTTGCCCAACCCAGCTGGCAATCCCGTTCACCGAAACTATGGCCGGGTGGGTGGAGCGTTTTCACCTAACGACAAACTCCACCGAGGCGCCACCTTCACGGCGCATTAAACAAATCGCACGCATCCGTTGCCTGGTGGGTTTTGCGTGTAAATCGTTATAATTTGCGCAAATCGGCGGAAAATCTAAACTCACCATCACCAGCTCCAATCGGTGTGGCCTTTCCCTTTTTGTGGCATGGCATGGTGATGAAAGCATGTTTCTTTTGCATTCTGCTCCCTTGTTAGGTTAGAGACCAATCGAAAAAAGTAGGGACTTCTAATCGATGGGAGGGTGAAAATGTTGTAAATAATTTCTTGCCATAGGGTATAATTTTTTGCAACGATGCCACCCCTAATGCAATCGTGCTTTGCGCACCCCGGGTCGGTATTGGGTTGGAAAATGCACCACCTCCCGTTGGTGTAAAATGTCATCCATTGGGTAAAACCCCCGATATAGACTGTTTTTGTTCAAAAGAACGCCCTTCGCATGTTCTCTTCGCCTTTTGCGCGCGTGCGTGAACACAACCCCCTAACGCAACGGTGGTTTCGGGCGCGGTCGAGCGTTCGTCGCTTGCCTCACTGTTGATGTCACTTGTTGTACAGACCGCGTCGCCTCGGGACGATTATGAAACGGCAAAAATGCGTTCCCAACTGCAGCGGAACACGCTGAAAATCGATATTTACTGCCGGTTGGTTTCGAAGGTCTGTCTCCATCACGCCTTCCCCAAAATCCTCCCTCTCTTTCTCGCTGAGTCTCTCTTTCTC
Source organism: Anopheles nili (assembly GCF_943737925.1). Classification (NCBI taxonomy): domain Eukaryota; kingdom Metazoa; phylum Arthropoda; class Insecta; order Diptera; family Culicidae; genus Anopheles; species Anopheles nili. The sequence goes on from NC_071292.1 coordinate 26,214,584, forward strand.
CCACCACACGGGAGTGAAGCTAGTTTTGTTTTCCTTTCCTAATGCGATAATTACAAGGTTTTCGATTGTCGACACAGCCCGTCGGCCGCGAACCGTTTCGAACCGTTGACAAACGAGGCTGTCTCGCAACTCACCGCTCGCCGGTCTGCTGGTTGCCACTTTCGCTCGGTTTGTGAGATTTTTCCCAACCAAACGGTGGAGACCTTTGCCAAAGGTACGTCTTGCCACCAGGTTTGTGTCGCGGAAATGCGCGTCGACATTCTCCCGGGACCGTTTTCGGGAAACGCGCGTGCAAATTGCGTGCCCATTTCCAGGGGGGGTGACTTATTTAAAAATTTGCAAGCTTCCTTCCCACTCGCTCACCGGTCACGGACGCGTCCCCGTCGTGCGGCAGAGGTTGAGTATGGGCCAGAGAGCAGGGGTTTGTTTTCTGTTTTTCCTAATTATAACTTCCAACAGCCGCTCACATCCGTTCGCGCGGTGGAAGCGAACTCGGTTGGTGACCGTCAAGTGAACGGTTCCGTTTTGGCGTCGAAGCGACATAAATTGGTGAGACAAATTGGCAAGTGTTGCTGTATGTGTGGCTGGTTTTGCGCTTCGCGTTGCTCGAGGCTAGTTAGCGCTATTCTAATGTCGCGACAATATGACATTTTTTGTGCTGCGAGTTCGGTTTGTTTGCAAAAGCCGCTGGCCTTAAAATTTACGGCTAGCGTCCCAGACTGGTCGTTCCGATTTGGTGGTGATCAAGCGGATCCATGTGGGCTTATCTATAGAATCACAACCATAAATTGTGCGTTAAATCGTGCTGTGAGCCGAACACAGTCGATGGAGCGATGCCTGAACCGTGGATGTTATGTTTGCGGTTTAAAATTTCCGTTTCAAATAATGTTAAAATCGATGGGTTTGGGCATCATAAATTGTGCCAAATTACACGTTCTATTATTGCTTTGATTTCGTAAAATTTATGTCACGCAGAAACACAGACGCGCATGATCGAGTAACAGAATCGGAAACGGAAACGGACCTACGGGGGACTGTAATTTTATTACAGTTGCCTGTATTGCGTTCGCAAAATGGACCACCCCGTACGGGAAGGAAACTGCAGTCAACTTTTCCAATCAACCCCGTTCGATCGGTCATCAAAATCGGTCCATCCGTGCACGTGCGCGGTACAATGACGCATTGCCAATTGGTACCGTTTAGGAACGCCATTTTTGGGCATTTCAGCCCAAAATCACTTGAGTCTTTCGCTGTTCGCCGACACCACGGGTCGGTGAATCTTGAAAGAAATCGCGACCATGATCGTCGTTCCCTTTCAACTTGGTGAAGGTGGACAAAGGTTTTAGCCAACGTACGATTGGCCAACGGTGGACCACGGTGACGGTCGGCGCTGAGGCAACTGTTTGGATTAATCAGATTGCATTTCACGGTAATAAGCCCGATTATGCTCGGCCCGATGTTTATTTCACTCGCTTTGCTCAATTCTATGCGATTCTTTTTTTTTCCTGGCCGAGGTGAATTGATTGCTTTAAAAGAGCAATCGAGGGCGTTTGGTGATCGTAAGCGAGATCGCCCCCACCAGAAGTGATAAAATTAATCATGCTCATTTCAGTGTTCCCCTCTGAATGCGCCGGAGTCGGGAAAGCTGTCAGGGCAGATTGGGACAATTGAATGCGAGATATAATCGAACATAAAGTGATATATTTCACGAATCTTTCAATTTTTGCAATCCAGTAACGCACAAAAGGTAACCCTGGACGTAACGCGCTCTGTAAGTCTTCTGATCAGCGTTGGTCTAGTTTCGATGCCGTTGCCGTTTTGCAAATGGCGTGCATTTATCGTCCTTGGGCGAAACACCAACCACCAGCGGAAAGGATCGTATGATTCAACTCCACGCCTCGTGCGGAGCTGTATGAGATCGTTAAACTTGATTCGAACACCTTCTCCCAGGGAAACGTACAAGATTTTACGCAGCTGCTGATCGTAACAAAAGCCATCAAACGTCTCAAGAGATATACAGAGCCTTGCATGGCGGGCGGCATAGTGGACTATTAAAATAAAACTATCTGCACGAGCCAGGCGCGCCGTGAAAAGTGGCGTGCGTTTCGATGAATGGCCTTAATTAGGTAACAAATCAGACCTTTGCACGCCCTCCCAAGTGTCGCCAGCTTCCGAGCCGCGCGCAATCCCCACCGAGATATCATCGGCATGAAAGCGAGTGGCCACTTCCAATGGAAACTGTTACGATTTGTTTGCCCAACGGTAGCCGATCCAAGGATAAGGAGGGATGAAAAATATCATCACACACCCCGGGACACTAGACCGGGACCGGCTTGGTCCCGGTAGTAAACGGTTCCAGTTGCTTGGAATGCTCACGATCGGCCCGGGGCGACCGGTAGCCTTTATGATCGACCGTTTGGTACGTAAATAGTGCCGCAGGCGAATCATTTTTCCTGCCTCAGTTCGCCTAAACTGCTCCAGTTCTGGTTGAATAGAACCACTCTGCAATCTATACCGGAGCAATCGCACGTGTCTTACGATCGTTTGAAAGTACTCATTACTAGCTTAAAGGGATATCGCCTCAACACGGCCTTCTCGTTATATCACCAATCGTTGACAAGAGTTAATTAAATATTCACCGCTAGCCGCATTCTCTCGGGCCGTTAACATGCCGTTCGTTAATACCCTCCGTCGGAGGTGATAAAGATGGATAGGGCATTGACGTTCGGCAGGACGCCATATATCAGAGCTGGTTCGTTTTTTTTTGTAGTTAATCGCTCAGCGTTAGCGTGGTATGCCATAAAAAGTCGTTTACGATTTCCCAGGGCTGCTATGTTTTTAGGAGCATATTTTAGTGCCTCGATGTGGTTGCTCGTGTGGAAACATTTATCAAAGCAGAGCGAGCTGTATGCTACGATAGGATGCGAAGTAACGGTTAACGAATAGTATTTAGTTTTAGTTTGAGGAAAATATAATTTAATAAACTCCTACGCTTCTTTACTCTTTTTGATTGTATTACAATGCAATCTAAATTAATAATATTTCAAAAATCAATATAAAGAATATTGAGTGCTGATAGATTAGAATTGCTCTAGGTTTAATAATTGTTTTTTTTTTTAGTATCAGTAGGAATGCAATTTCCGTATCCTCAGGTTCATTTCGGGTCGGTTTCATTGTAAAATTTTCATCGCTGCAGCTCTCGATTTTAATTAAACCGCTAACAACCATCCTACTGACAAATCATGTTGCGTAACACTTTCTACTTCGATTAACTGCTCGTGCAAAGCAACGACACGCTTACAATATCTCTCCATCTTCTCTCACTCCCGTTCCATCGGCGATAGCCAGCCCGCGTTAAAGCAAACCACAGCGCTAATCCCGCGAAACACGAGCCACTTCAACGGGTCCTGGGTCCACGGCTCATTCATCGTCGCCCAATCCCACCCGGTAATAGAGATCTCATTTGTCCGGTTCGGGCTTCGGGTCGAAATAAATCCTCCCTTCCGGTATTGTGCACCCGGAGCTCCACCGGACGCCACGCTTGAGCGACTGCACAGGCTACACAGGCCCACAAACGATCACATTTCTCCTGTCACCCCGGCGGGTCGGTTTATTATGATATTTGAAAATTAATCTCCGCACGATCGTACGGGCAGCAGCAGCCAACCGGAGGACTGGCATACCAGGTTTGAAAGGGGCTTCCTGGCCAAATGCCGATCGGTAGATCACGCCCTGCAAACTCTGAAGGTCTTTGGCACCCGGAATCATCGCCACTCTGGCAAGAGGAGATGAACGCAGGTTCGAGAGGATGGAAAGTGCCAAGGTTGCGACCAGCGGCCCCCTGTGCACGATTGATTGAGTTACGTCACGTGCTGGTCGGCGTGGGGGGTGAGAGTAGGAAAAGCAAAAGTGAATCATTTTCGCCCCAATCAACAATTAATCATTGGCCAATAAAACACGCGCGATTGGGATCGTGCAAGGGTGCTGGGGTAATAAAATAAATGAACTTCTAAGGTAGAGCTGAGCGTGAACCATGCATCTTGGTTGCATCGGGGTTTGGATCACGGACAGGGTTTAAGAGAGTGGAAGGAAAAACATCAACAAAGGATCAAGTAGCGGCACTTATATCTTGAGCCACGAGGAAACACTACGGGCAAATAATCCACGGGCTTCTTTTTAAAACAAATGCGCTTCGGAAGATGGAAAGCGCCCAATCTTGTAGGAGCAGTTCGTTGTTATTTTTTGCAATTATTTATTTACTTTCATCGCTCAGCTCCCGGAACATGACAGGTGTCTGATCTGGCAGGTCTTGAAAAGGAAAGTGCGAACATGAAGCGTATCGCTTGAAGGACCGAATCGGATCGAGCGAATGGAAGCCTCGTTGTGCTGTTTATTCAACACTCATGTTCCGCCCTTGGTTTCTGTGTTTGGGGAACTTAAACACGGTAAAACACTCACTCTATTAAATTCAAAAAAGGATAATCGTAAACGTGTGTGATAGGGGATTTGAGATATTCTGTTATTGCAATATGTACAATATCGGTACGCTTAATTATCGTTGGTGAAGGTTTTAAAACCTCAAAAAAACCATAAAAACAAAATGATGGCTTTCCCACATTTGTTGGCTTCTCAAACACCAAATGATCAATCAAACCTTACCCCGAGGATGTCCTCAAGCGCACGCTCAACTAGTAATGTGTTAATGAACCCGATAATTCCGCACTTCACCGTGTACGTAGCTTCACGAGCTCGTTGCTCCGTGCGAAAGCGCGTCGTACGCATCTCTAACAGCATCCGCGTGCAGCTCAGTGGCAGTAGCAGAAAAGTTCAAGTTTACGATCCTCAACCCCACCCAGCACGACCCAAGGGGGTTCCAAACGACGGACCGGTGTTTGCCGACGGCTCATCCGGGGCCACTATCATTAGCATGCTTAAAAGCAGGTTCCAGCCCGCTTATTACGTGCAAGCGACCACAAACGGGCCGTGGCGTCGGGAAAAAGCATCCCTTTCGCATCAACCCCACAGTGGGGGAGCTCGGTAAGGCCATGATCCGGCAGCGACAACCAACCCGGTGGCCGAAACAATCGCAACCACTCCGTGCACGAAGAAAGTACCAATTAGCACCCGGTTGCGGTGCGTTTTCCGATTGAAGAAGGAAAACGCAGCACGCCGGTGGCGGATGATAGCTTAATTTTTCGAGCTCACCACTTCCCGACCCGATGGCTCGTTGAAGCTGGTTGAGATCGTAATGGGCCCACCGTGAGAGTGAGAGTCGTGCCTGGTGCAAGTGCAGCGGGATTGTGGGAATACGGTTTCGCCTTCGGGGCGATGCTGATGACGGTTGTTTGCCTAAGGTGCACCAGGGATGGGATGAACTCCCTTCTGGTTGAAGCCAGGCAAACAATGGCTCCCAGTGCGTAAGGAAAGGAAAGTTTAATTGAATATTTTTGGAGCGACACTGGCGCGAAAAGTGACGCTGTGGAATTTAGCACCACTCGGGAACGATCGTCGGTGCGATCGACAGCCCAATTTGCATGTCAAAGGCAAATGTTCGAACGGTTGTTTTCTTTTGTTGTGGGATTTTCTGATGCTTAAAAGTCAAGTGTGTCCTCAAACCGGCTCAACGATCTTTCTATTATTGGATCACACTTCGAATCGAGCTGTACATGGCTATCGAATGGTGTCGAATGGTTACTGTCGTGCTTAAGCGGTTTAGCATGTGCTGAGTGGCGGTTTCGAGAGCTACAAAGAGGGAGTTAGGGTTAAAAGTTAAAAGTAAAGTACGTTTCAACAAGCTCATTTCTATGGCTATCAGTAGCTTTAGGTCTAACAGCTGCATCTTTGCAATTGCAAAATATAATAAATCATAGTCCGAGAAACAGCTAGACAAAGAATGAAATGAAAACAGACCTGCTGAACCAATACAATGTATCTGTAATGAATGCAACTGTATTTATGCTGCAAGTTTTGCAGTGCTTTTGGTTACTTAATAATGTCCTTAGATTAATATAAATAAGGTTGCATATTTTCTAAATGAGCTGTAATTTATGTGCTGTACATATCACAACGAGAGTGTTTATGTCTAATCAGGTAGAAGAAGGCTGTTTAGGAGGTTATGTTTTATATATTTATTTCATGTTAAGTCATTAGTAAAACACTTAATATTTTATTTCCAAACCATGCAGCCATTTTCTAAACCCTATCTAGAACACACTCCATTGATGTTGGGGCCTAATTAGTGCGGCTAATATTTTACTGTTCCCTTGTCCTCGCTCGATGGAACTCGTGGGTTGGGTCATGTGCAGTACTGTATAAAAGCGGAGTGGTCGCCTCAGAGCTAACTCTAATAAAGCGATCACTGATTGAGCGAGGGAATAAGCCATAGAACCAGTAGTGTATCATAGTTGCCGAGCCCACGACATTCCTGAGCTCGAGCGTCGTGCGTCCTTTAGCATACCCGATAGGGAGCAGTCTCTCCACAATGAGGCTGAACGTTGTTAGACTTCACGTGCCTCGGTAAAGCACTCAGTTTTGTAGCGATTGAATTGGTCGCTGAGGAATAGCACCATAGCGCACACTAAACCGAGATTCGCTCCGGACTGAGGTCGGTTGGGATTTGAATAGTTGCATATCGAATCAGATCATTTAAATGTTTCTTAGTCCCTCGAGCATGGTGAAGATTGTCTCTGGTGGTGTTTACCGTGCGTGCAGAACTGCCCAACGGGTAGCCCTTTTTGGTGCCCTCAAATGGTCAGAACTAATCGCAACGACTGACTCACGTTCCACTTGTCCAGAAGTGGCAAGAACGCGAACAAATTCCGTTGGAGTTCGAATTGCGAGGTGGAATTCCAACAGCCAAACCCTTTTTTCGGGGGTTCTCTCAAGTGCGAGTGGATCGTGTCTAGGTTGGGTGTGGAGATGGTGCAAAGCCTCCGTCCCTCGAACGGTGGTGAAGGGATTTCCCAAATCAGCGTTTGTAGCTCGTGGTCTGAGACTTCAAGGCCCCTTCGCCGAGGGAATCTAACCGCTGGGGGAGTGTACGTACGGGACCGATCGACATTAATTGAATCTCCAAAGTGTGTACTGGACGGCGGTGTAAAAGCCTTGCCATCGACGTCGGGAAATGTGAGCTTTTTTCTTCTTTTTCAAGCCAAGCAAAGGCAACCGAGTTATGCAAGCGTTCCTGGCAGGTTTTGGCGATGACGACACCAAGCAATGAGCTGCTCTGCATACATTTTTGACGGACGCTATGTTCGATTTCTGGGCTAAAGGGAGCATCGCGAGCGTTCTCGTTTCACTTGCCTGACAAATGCACGAAACGTGACGAATTATGTAACGGTGGGAATCGCGGTTTAAGGCCTAAATTTGATCAGTAAAAATGGGGAAATGGGCTACGATCATCTATGGAACAACGATCGACCACCAGCGACGGTCTGACGAAGTGTTTGCTAAAGCAAGAGAATGCTTTCCATACCTTCTGTTCAACTGAAGGGCATTATTATTTTCTTCACAATTGATGGAAGAAATAAAATACTTACTTATTACTGCACTTGCAAGAATAATTTTATCACATGTCTCACAGTTTCAAGGTGCTAGTAGTAAATTCTAAAAAAATTACACAACCAAACCAGAATGTGTGAGGATTGGGAAAAAATGGCTCACCATTTTTCGAACCAAAAAGGGTAAGCGTATTTACAAAACCTACTGAATTAGCGGTCGGTTGTTAAATTTACAACCGATAATTTTCGATTAGCTAATCATCCAAACAGCGCACCGATGGCAATAGCTCAAAACAAGCTTGCAAACACGCTTGTACGAGCGCTGGGCAATAGCCAGGGGAGTTCCTCGGTATTTACAACCAATCCAATCAATGGTTGTTCGATAGCACGTTACACGATGCATTTGCAATTGCTGTCCGTGGTTAGACAAGACAACGGCCCAGCAAAAAAAACACGGAAAACGGTCCTATACTGGCTCACATGTGGGGCAAAAGAATGGTCCACGGGTCTACATGCATCGACGACCGTATGCACCTGACCACGGTTTCGGACTTCGTTCCCAAGAATCGACGCCGGTTGCCGCAATCGCCATGATTATAGAGAGCAAATGCACGCGCATCGTTTAATAAATCAAACCCTCGGCCAATGGGAGAGACCACCCTCGCCGTTCATCAATTTTCCTCCCACCACGTGAGAATCCCTCGTCGAAGGGACGCAATCGGAGCACGCAAGCGGGCAGGAATTGATTGAGATCACTCGATCGATCAAGCGTCTCTAGCGCGATCGGAATGGGTTTCCTTCCCGCACGTGTGGTAGGGCATATGGAGCGAGCCGAGGTTTGAATAGGTCCGCAATGGCAATTACAGCTTCATAAATTTGTATTAATGCTTTCACGCTTCCGTGTTCCGTTGCTTTCGCAAGGACTCCAAATCGGGAACAACATGGATTGCATCGGTTCGGAGAAAAACACAAGAGAGTAGTTCAGGGGAATTGAATCGGATCTGTGGAGTCTATTAATGTCACTTAATCGTCGGTACCAATCCAGGGCCGCGGAATATCATGATTATAGATCACGGTAATCTTGTCCATACCTGGAAGGAAAAGAAGAGGAAAAACACATGAGTATTATGATACATATTGTGGCGAAATAATAGCGAAACTTTAATTACTTCTGGTGCATACTTTTGTGGGCATAAAAAGAGAATAAAATCGTACACATATTCGAAGAAACGCTTCCTCAGACACCTATAGAACGATCGTCAGCTCATCTCGCTACAGTTGCATTAAAGTTATGTTATTGCTGCTTTTCACACGCTTTCATTCCGGTTGCATCACCCACCAATAACGCGCAGTGAAATTTGGAATAGAAAATCCGAATCACTTTCGCTCTCAAACCGAGGGAAGCCCATTTTACAGCACCGTTTGGGTTGCTCTTCGTTGGCGGGTTTGCGCTCGACGCGTCGACGTAAGCCGTAAAAACATTTGTGGATGCGTTGCGTAGGAATCGGTACTCGAAAATAAATAAAATCGCTCGCTCGAAGGGAACCGCGGGAGGAAAAGCTAAGCCCCAAACCGCCCCGTGTTTGTGATGGCACGACGCGATACCCGGCGAGCGGATCCGTAAAAGGCTAATCGTAAAAATGGCATCAAACCACGGTTGGATGAGGGGAAAAAAAACCAACATACAGCAGGAAAATCACGCTACACCCCGTGGGCTGATCTCGCTGATTTTGGCTCAACGAAAAGCTCACGCATGCGTTACCAATCGCGGATGGGCGGAAGTGGGCATGTTCCGTGCATGGGAAATTGACAGAAACAATGCGAGGAAAAAAGGAAAATCAAAAGAAAAAAAAACAAGCAGACCGATTCATCAGCCACGCCGGTATTGCACGGCGACTGGAGATAAATTAACATTTTTGCTAATGATTTTTTTCTCTCTCTCTTCCGTTCGAATGGCCGGGCCAGGGGGCAAACGTAAGTTGCAATATTCAATTGGGTGGCAAAAAGAAAATCAGCAAAGCAGGAAGGCAAAAAATAATTGATATAAATTTCATAATTAAAATTACACGGTCGGTGCAAAATAAATCTTGTGCAATCGCGCACATTAGGTATTCAGTGAACAGGGAACGATGCGCGACGAAATGGCGAATGAATAAATGCAAAAACTGTAACCATGTGAAGGGAAGGCTTAGGAAAAAGATGGATGATGTCACGATAGTGGTTGCAACAAAAAATGGTGTGAAATAATCATGAGATAAGAAAACAGCAGTAATTGCTCTTCTAGATGTGTATACTTCATTTTGAATCATGTTTAAGGTGGCCGGGTTCACGTCCAACGCTGACTCTAAGCTACTTTTCTGCGATCTCGACGATGCTTTGGTTCCTTAGCGAACCAACTACCGTCCGGTACAGCCGATGAGCGCCAATATCGAACAAAAAGTCGATGTGATTCCACCGACGCACGTTGATCCTGTGCGAGTGAACTACATTCGGTAGTCGATCGGTCAACTCCTGCACGTCTTGTGCCGCCACGAAGATATCACCCTCACTGTAGTACAAAATGATCGGTGCAGTGACGGCTTGCAGTGGATACTCCGGTGGAATTTTTGTGCCATACCGCTTCACATTGTCGGTCGGACCATAATCGAACATCTGAAACGCCTTTGCGCGATAGTTCTGACCGAAATGAAGTAGTTGGTGCACCGAGCAGCCTGCTGGCGTGTTGGCTAGGATTTCACTCACCACCGACCGGTTGATGGAGTCGTGCGTCCCTACGAAATACCACACGTTCATCAGTACGAGATCAGTTGGGACGAGCCCTGTCTTGTGGCCGGTGTACAGAAGATCCATCGTTGAGCCAGGTCCACGACCTCCAAGCTCGTAGGTACGCGTCAGCTTGACGAACATCTCCAGCTCGTCAAGACGAGCTGCAAACTCCACCAACGGAGAAGTCGCATGGTGGACGTACGCCGCCGGAGCCATTAGATGGACACTCGCGAACCTAGCGTTGTACTCTGGACGCAAACTCGCCATGACTAGGAACGCAGCGCCCCCCTGCGAGTGTCCCACGAAGTGAATGGCGTCCGTAGAGGTGTTGCCTCGGATGTGGTCCACCATAGCCGGCACGTCGTATAGGCCAATCTCGTGAAAACTAAAGTTCCAGAACTCACGATCACGGCTGTTAAGCGATTCGTGTTCCTTCGAGAAGGTGTTGCCTCGCACATTTCCCAGCCATACATCATAACCTTCGTCGGCGGCGATGAAGGCGAGTGATCGGTCCGGTCCCTGTACGGTCCAATCGATGGAAGAACAGAGCAGTCCATGGAGCAAGAGAACGGGCGCTTTTTCCGGGTGATCGGAGTTCGGAATGCGAACTAGCGTGAGAATGTACCCATCCTGAGTGGTCACCCTGTGCAGCTCTACCGGGTAGCCATGCTTGGTGATCGATTGTCGCTAGAATTACGAGAAAGGCGCAAAACGTTCCAAACACACTGTACGATCAATGGGTCCGTGGGTTTTTACCAGTGTTGCATCCGTTTTTCTCGCGCTTGCAGGCACACTGTTTGCGAGCAGAGTCAGCAATGTGACGAGAGCGAACGCTACGCTTCCCATCATGGCTAGACGTTAACTGGTCGAGATGGAAAACTATGATCCAGGTGTTGCGTGTAGATGACCACCATCGCGATTGTAATTAGCTGTCACGATGGTTTAATAACCAGCTCATGGAAAGTTGACAGTGCACGCGTTTTCGTGCAATTATTTGTCATAAAATATGCCGGAATTTTTGGAGCGTTTAGATCGGAATTGGATACCATTTAATCGGCCGATGAAGTCGTACAGATGGGCTACTTCTTGTCACACTCAATATATGTTTGCAAATAATGCACTCATAAATTGTTTTATTTCTTTCATATGATTAATACTGCAAAAAATGAAAGCTGCAATTTCTCAATGCTAAAAGATGTAAATAAATAAACCTCCCATAATGAAGCTCGAAAAATATGCTAAACAGTTATGGTGAAATTTAAGCAACAGCTCATTTTTAATATTTTGCAATTGTCTGCACGCATTTCGCCTCGTTGACGTTAATAATGGAAATCCGGTCGGAAATGCGGCTCTTATCGGCGTTGCGGTTGGAAAACGTTGCATCATTCACATGAGCCGGCTGTTTTCATTAGCTCGACGATCAACGATCTCGATCGGTGACGATCTTGTCACGCAGCACGCACGCTACGTCCGGTTCCGGTTGGTAAGGGAAAAAGTACGCAGTGTCACACGGAAAAATGACAAGCCTTTCCAACACTTGTACCTTGTGCCCATCCACAACCAAACCATTACAGGCGGTTTCGTACTTTCTTTCGCTATCTCATCATTTGACTGGAAGATTCGTCTTGAGTGGGTTGAAACGTAAAAAAATATAGCCAGAAACCGATCAGTCAGCCGTAACTGAAGGTACAATAGAGAAAAGTGCCCTGTGCTAACCAAAAACTGGAACTAATGCGTTCGTCACAGCCACTCTTCGGTGGAAGATGGCGCAACCCTCCCTAAAGGCGCCCAGTTGGTGGGAGCAGCGAAAGTTGCCCACTTGAGAGCACCCGAGCACGGGCGAAATCTGATGCAAAAGATGCCAATCGTTCGCTGTTGTACAAGGTGAGGGCTATGATGCTGATGATGAAAGCAAGAAGCACTCGCGGATGGCATCTTAAGAGCACTTCCGTTTCCGTGGAAAATTCTCTAGCGTGACGCTTTTCGTCATAAGGCAACTCATCGTTGTCACTTCGCTGGAGGAAACATATTTTTATCATCCATCTTCCAAACGAACAGTCATGGGATAGCAATGGTTGGGAAATGCTCAGTTGTGCTCTGTGGCTCGTGTACTAAATGGGTGGAGTTTTTCCATATTTCACAACGTGAAATGAAAAAAAAAACGCCCAAACGGATGACTCGAATTAGGAGGGAAATTAGATAGGGGAAGGCAATGATGACGATGACGCCGATGTTTGCTGATGATGGTGAAAATCGGAGCCACACAGCTCGTGCTGGAAAACGGCATCCTCACACCAGATGCCCCCACAGAGGAGAAAATCTATGTGAGTATGTTAGTAGAAATCTGCCGCCAACACCGACTCGGTTGGTTTTATAAGGCGAAACCGCGCAAACGGCATTTATGGTTACGGTGGGTTTTCTCTGGAGCATAACCACACAGCCACGAGCTCGTGCTCTCTCTCTCTCTCTCTCTCTCTCTCTCTCTCTCTCCTTCACCGTCGGTTTGCGGACGGTGAGTCCAATTTTCTCGCCCCCTTGCACTGAAGCAGGGAGAGTTCAACAAACTTTTTTCGCGAAGATGCATCTCTAGCCGGGAAGCAGAGAGTGGGCTGGGGCATGGGCAGGAACCGTCACTTATCGCTAATGATGATCGTAAATGTTTACAGCCCCCTGTGCGGTGGGACCTCCCGCTCGAAACACCCTCCCACTCAGTGCATTGGAGTGTGAATTAACGATCGGGCTAATTTTAGCGATTTTATCATAACGCTACTTTTATTTTGCTTTTCATATTTTTTTTTGTGTGTGTTCGTGAACTTTGCCCCATTTCCGGGCGAGGCGGGTTGCCATGTGGTGAGAGCGTTAGGAGAAGCGAGGACATGCCCAATTTGGGATAAATCATGGCTAAATATCTAGCACCATCGATGTGGGGGCAAAAAAAAAAACGCTCAGCTGCAATTATATTCGCTACGCACGCCCCCTGTGAAAAACGGTTTGTGCAACTGGGAAATCGTTTGATCGATTAAACTGAAAGTTTTTATGTTACCCTGCGTTTAAAACGAAGCTTCCAGCCACATTTATACAAGGGGTTGGAAAGAAACAAAACATAATATTTCGCCATTTTTAACGTCCGCCCGCAATCGCAAAACCGCTCAACCACAACCCGAGCTAACGATGGCGATCGATAATTTATTCAATCTTCGGTTCACGCATTAATCGAAGCAAAATATGTATAAAGGAAGTCTGCCCGCCATCGTCGCCAGCTCGATCGCCCAAGGTCGACGCCTACCGTCACGCTCGAGTTGAATTACATTTTTGTGTGACGCGCTCGATGGCTCTCGATGTGGCAAATAAACCAAAAAAAAAAATTGCCCCAGCTAATTGCCGTTTCGAGCCTTTCCAACCCGCGATCGCGCATGTTTATCCCGCCCCCTGAGAGTGGGACGGTTTCGTAACGTTGTAAAAGGTTCTCCCCCGGTGCGGGACGCGAATAGAACATGTCTTTTTTTTTGCTGCGATCCTCGAAATCCGAACCCGCACCTTAAAGTAGGCAGGCTCGCTGGCCAACCTCAACCTCCACATATTTACACAAAAGCACCGGTGATCGTGCAAAACGGCTCACGCAGCTCACCTGGCTGCACGAAAATCGAACAATGAAAACAATCGCGCTAGGTGGGAAAAAAAAACAACGCAGACTGAGGTTGAGCAAAACGGCCGGTGACATCGCGAGGTGCAGGAACCTTGCGCACTTATGCTGCATGCCGTGGTTCGGAAGGAAATGTCAAGGATGTGGAGGGTCTCCCCATATCGAGTCGTACACGGCGACGAAACAGTGGGCTACTGTCGAAGCGATGTATTGCCTCCTCGAAATGGCGCTTAACGCGGCCTGCTGCTGCCGGGGTAATTCCCTGAGAACGACCCCTTTACAGCAGAGAACAGCGATTGTTGAGATTCAAATTAGTGCACTAACAATCGGTGAGCTTGCTAACAACGCCATCGTGGTTTGGGTTGAAGATGGCGTCGATGGCACACACAAGATGGCGGTCTATGTCAGGGGCTTTCCGCCCGTGAAAATGGCTCGCCCTTGTGCCTCCCTGTTGGGACCCAAAAGGTGTGGTTATTGTGTAACGATATTGATTGATTGGGTTGACCTTTCGTGTGCCACCGCGGGCCGGATGGGACCTTGCCCACGAAATGTGTAAAAAAAAAAAAAAAACAACGGTCGACCGCAAAACGCGATCGTTGAGTTTGACACTCGGAAGGGTCACGTGGTGGCGCGAGTGCGCCGTGTAACTGAACCAATCGTTTAGATGGTCGGCATAATGGTGTTCTGGGGAGGTCGAGACGACGCACTTCAAGATCTGCACGGCGATACGGAACGGGCCCCAAAGCCAAGTGGTTGAACATCGCTGAAACAAACGACCCCCAGAATCCTGCGAGCTAATTATGGAGCTTGGTGTGGTGCTGAAGCGCGTTGAAGCAAGTTTCAAGAGCAAACCATTGTTTCAAGCCGGACCCACCAGCACGGGAGGATGTGCTCGATATTCGTGCTGGTGCAGGTGATAATTGCAGGGTACAGGCCACCGGAGCACTTAGCTTTGAAGGCTTCGTGTGTAAGGAACGAGGCGAGGCTGCTGCCGGTGGCGTCCAAATATTCAAAACGCTCGATGAATGAGCAATAGAAGTAGTGGAAAAAAAGAGCAACATAATAGTCCGATGTTCAACATTGCTGTAGCGTCGAGATTCCGCGAAGGGGTGTGATTGATGACGGTACGAATTCGAGGGAATCGGATGAGGATATAATAGGGCTTCGACGCCTTTCCGTGCCGGTTAAAGGTTAAACGGAAGAGATTTATTAGTCCGGCACCTAATAAAAGCATAATACGACGGTAATGAAGCGTGCAAGCGTCGTTTGGGGGTTTGAGGCAGTGTTTGGATAATGTTATTGCTCATCGAAAAGCGAAAAAAAAGGTCCTCCACAGATCCGATCCCTTTATGTGAACCTAAATTTTGTTGCTTTCATACGCGACCACACGTTAGAGAGGCGTAAAGGATGAAGCCCTCAGGGGTTCTGGTTGGGGTTTAATTATCCCAACCCAGCAACAACGCGACAGCGCCGATGAAAAGAACGACAACACGATCGGAATTCCAACCCCCGGATCATAAATAATTCCTCTTTGTGATCCCGGGACATAATAAGTCAATCCGACACCTAGCCAAGCGTCCACTTGGGGTGCAACCAGGGAAGTGTTCGATCGATTAATCTTGCTCACCTCGCACCAGATCTCGATAGGCAGCTTGTTTGAGTGATCGACGGGAAGAAGCAAGCATCAGGAATCGTAGATCAGGAAGTAGCGTTTTCGGAGCGGCTATCTTGGGCTGGGTACTGAAAAACGATCCCAACCGTGCAGACTCCATGTTTTGCGGTTGTCGCTTCTGTGGCGCAGTGGCATCGACGGTCGTTCCCATGTACCAGATGTACGATAAATCGAGGGTCGGCATCAATCAATCGCTCCCGATCACAAAAGGCCAACGCGCCCTGGGAGCCGAGCCGCGCGAGTGCACGGCCCCGTACACTTGTTATTTATTGATGGTTGGCAAAGGTTGTTATTAACACTGTATCGGAACAAACTTGAAGGTCACCGTAATGGCGCGGAATCACCTTTTTGTGGGCGCTTTCGACGGAAATTTGCGCCGCATACATCCTTCCCGCGATGTCCTAGATATGCCACATGAAAGGGGTTCCGTAGCGGAACCGCGTAGCTTTTGGCCCACTTAAGCCTTCCAAACCGGCCCACGGTCATTCACGGTGTTCGGGAGCTCTCGAGCAGCTCTTCCCAATCGTACCGCACATTTTATAGGTCAAACGTATCGAACGAAATTCGCAAAAGCAAATAACGCTGGAAGTGGATCTGCTAGCCACCGTGTACAAACTCGAGGTAGGTCATTCTGAACCCGATTTTGGTGAGCTTGAATGTCGCGAAACGATACCCGCATAGGGAATTAATCGGGCATTCACGCTACTAAAGTCCAAGGCTCTCAAAGTCCGATTATGGAGCGATTTTTGAAGTCCACAGCGACGTTCCCCAAGGAATACGATTGCACGAACCGCTCAAAGTGACAGTCCGGTCAGATCGGTCCGGTCGTACAGTGATCGGATGGAAGAAGAAAAAAATCGTTTTCCCAACACAGGGTGGTGCTGCGCCTGACAGGCGAAGAACGGTGGAAGAATTCAGGAAGTAAAAGTAGCTCCTGCCGCCGGCTCGATCGCGCGTGATCGTGGCCGGTTTAGTTTCATTCGCTTTAATTTACATGATTCCATTTTTTTTCGCTATGTGTGCGCACGGTTGTCTCTGTATAGCAACAGAGCCTCCCCGTCACCGATCGGCCCGAAGGTCGCCCGGCTTCGAGAGGAAACTCCCGACCAGATTGTGATCCCATTTTCAATGCACCAGCTCGATCGAAAGGGACTGGACAAGACCGAGTGCTTGGGCTAGAACCGGTAGGTCCGGTGGTTGCGACTGGATTTTTTTTTCTTCCATCCACCACAACGGCCAGCTTTCTGCGTTTGCCTCACCAGGGTGACATACTAATGACAGTGTGTCGACTAGAGCATGTGCGTGTGAGCATTTACTGCAACCTGCCTTAAGCTGGCTTCAAGTTTCTTGAACCCTCGTCGGATAAATTCTAACCATCTCCAAGCGCACGCAAGCGCACGCGGAAATTAAGACATCGCTCGCATCACAAATTGTAGGTTCGATAAAATGGCGGCGTTTATCTTGCCACCGGTCGCGATTAAGCTGCTGTCCGTGCAAACGATAGAGCATAATTCATGTTTTAATTCGGCGCTTATTACTATAATTTCCGCGTGCTGCCACCGCGCGGTTCGCTTGGTCGGGAAGGATGCAATCGTTCTAATCAGAGATAACCCAGCCATTTTCTAACCACCACTTTCGTGGCTTCGAAAGCTGACCTTCACGGTGAAGCGTGTCGTTTTCTGTGCCTTTCGACGACAACACGCCCACTCGAGCTGTGGTAGCTCGAGCTCGATTGGCACTACCTCTAATGGATCTGTGCCCGGCAGGGGGTTGCCCAATGGGGCCTTATTTTAATGGTTGATTATCGCCCAAGAGAGAAGCTCGGTACCGCAACCCGGCGCTACTAAATTAGCCTCCGAAACGATCGCACAACCAGCAGCGTTGGGGGTGAAGTTTTGACCCCATTAGGGGAGGAAGTCAACTGCCGGAGGTCGAACCAATTCCGACTTTGGTTAAGCTGATTGGCTCGCGCAACGGGATTTTAAATGGTAAAACAAAGCAATGCAAAAGAAAAATCAATCAGTTGAAGTCTGTCGGGAGCGCGATGTAGCGAAGCGTGCCCCAGGACGACCTGTCAACGTAACGCAGTAATGAACGCTCGGTGACATCCGCTTGCTAACTACCTCCGTTTGATGCTGCTGTTCGTCGCCCCCACAGAGGGCTGAAGCTAAGGGTTCTGAAAAGCCATTCAGCTCGAAACCGTCCACGCGATGAAGTAATGGCGCACCTTCTCTCACTCTCTCTCTCTCGACAACGGCCACCAACATCGATGACATCACGCCATCGGTCGTCTGGCAGGGGGTTTAAATTAGATAATCCGGCCAGGGTGAAAGAAAGGAAAAGAAAAGCCCCCGAATAGGAGCTAACCTGTAGAACTCCACCGAGGCTGCACCATTAATGCTCGCGTTCGTACGACAAAAGAGGGCAAAAGGGAAAAATTGCGGTAATTGTGCATGCGCGCACACCACCGCGACTCGCGGACTTTCGATTTCGTTCGATGCACTCACGTGAATAGAGCGAAGTAACGAGACGTAGGTACCAACGGCAACAACAAAAAATGGCAGGAAATTGGCTGACTTTGGCACTTTGGCTCTTTGTGCGGCATTCGGTATGGAACGCACGCACGAGTGATGGAAGCGCTGGGTGGTGACATCATGTCTGGAGAAACGGTTACGAGTGAGGTTTTTGGTGCTTGGGCACTTTCCTTAACCCGGGAGCTTTCCATCAGGGGATGTTGCTAATGAATGTGGCTCATAAAATCGATACGCACGCGAAAGAAAGTGAAGATGCGCGTAAACGTGTGGCTTATGCAATTTTGGGTCGTTTCTGCATTTGCGCTTCGAACGCGTTCTTCCGAGTGGATCGAACGAGTACGATATTAATGAAGAATGGCTCTTCTGAGATGACTAACAGTTGAGAAAATAGTGATCACCGTGAATACAGAGATGTCGTGGATTAAAAGAAATTTATTGTTCAAATGGAAATCATCTCATCAGCTTCTGGGAATACGCTGGGAAGGTAAAAGCAATTTGCAAGCTTTCTGTGATTTAAATTTCTATTTTTATAGATGCCTCAGTAGCTTTTTGCAATGTATACTCTTTGGGCTAATTATAAATTGCACAATGGATTCAATTATCACATAGCAAGTCGGCTTCAACTGTCGAGTAAAGCAGTCTAAGTCAATTAGTTCAGAAGAATGATTGCGTCCTTTCACTCTCTCACTCACTGTCTCTCTCTCTCGCTACCATCGCTCTCAACCGTGCGCTCTAAATCAACGCGCAATAAAATAAAGCAAATTGCAAATTGTTTTAAATTGAGACCTCAAATTAAGCTAAACGCTGTCCGAACTGAATACACAATCTTAGCCCAACGGTTCACCAGCGGCCAAATTTACTCGTTTATTTGCCCTCTCTTCATTTCCCTCGGTAGGCCGGTAGGGAAAACCTCGCTTCGCGAAAAGTTGCAAACTTTCCACCATCGCCGCTAGCCACACCGAACAAACGAATCCACGGGGGGATGGCAATTATCGCGCGCTAGTGGCTCACTTCCGCCGTGTTCCGTTTTACGAGGCTTCCGCTGGCGCCATAACGGCGGTTTGGGGCTCCTAATTGAAACCTAATGGCGAGCGGAGTGACGACTCTGATGTGGCCTCCAGTGCGATCGTGTCCACGATGGCACGTCGTAAAACTAGCGCTGGCCTAGGGTTTGCGAATTTCCCGACTTTGACCAGCTGTTTCTTAACAATTGAGATGTGAGATCACTGTGACGCCTCTCCATCCAACGATGCTTTCTCACAGCCTTGCGAACTGTCTCGGGTGTGCTTACCGTGGCCTTGTGCGCGTTTGTCTAGGTCGGAAGGAAACCAAACTGGTCGCACAAAACAAACAAAACGAAACACCCGAGCCCACGAAAAGAACCCACCAGAACGGTGCAATTAGGCGCAATTAGCAAGTGACGCCTGGGCAGCTGCGATGGGGATTCAATTGCGCTGGTAACGGCCTCGGACTGATAAACTGCGATCTTGACTCGTCTCGCGAAACCTTCAGGTTCATTAGACGATCTTCAATCGGCACCAGCACCGAATGCCAAGCGCAAATTGCAAACCAAGCCGTGGGCGATCTTGACCGATCCATTCCAAATGGATGGAACATCGGACACGTTCTCACCAGGGCTCATTAGGCACGTGCTATCGACCTGCTCCGAACGCCCATCGTTCATGCCAACCGATCGATCTTCAGCAGTTAGGCTCTCGTCTGGGCAAGCGATATTGATCGATTGCGGTTACCGTTACCGAGCAGCTTCAAGACGAGGCCACACATCGAGCTTCAACCATCAATCGTCAAGCAACGTGTGCATCGTTCGGCCAGTGGCAATTAACACCCCTACGAGGACTTCACCTGGTCGACTGACCATTGAGTGGAGCATCACTCGACATTCTTATTGACCACCGGCAATGTTGAGTGACGGACAATGACGCGTGTTGGGTGCGGTCTACGTTACCACCCTCTGGCAATGACATTGAACCACGCTACCGAACTGTACGCCACACTTAGCTCCAAATGTGGAGTACGTTGGTCGGTGGATGAGATGAAATAAAAACCCCAAAAACGTTCGAGCTCGAACAAGGGTGGAGTGATGTTTTTGCTCTATTTTTTTTTCAAGAGGCCTGTTATCCTGACGTTGCCTATATAAGGGTGGCTGCTTGACGTGGCGTAAAGTGTATCACCGAATAAAAGCAAGAATATATTACTTTCGCGTTCCACCTTCAGTGTAGCTTTGGTGAACCTTCCAAGGTTCAACGAAACACACACACACGCCCCAATTTCGGGGTGGTTCGCATTCCATCACTCCGTGACCTCAGCGGTCTCCTCCTAGTGGTGCGCCATATTTGACAGGATAATTGGCGCTGCCCTCCTAAGCAGCCCTAATCCGGCCGCATGCTGTCATGCTGCCTTCGAGTGCATGCTGCCACCTCGGGCAAGCGCTTGAAATTGATGAAAAAATAAAGCCTGAACAGTGAGCCGAGGTGTGATATTGTGTGTTTCCCTAAAAGCGCACGCCCGAGAGTTTCGCTTGATGGCGCACGATGGCGCGATCCGCGAGTTGGTGGTGGGGTTTTACGTCGGTGGGTTTTTGATGAGGATTAATGCCGGATATTGGGGCCTGCTGATTAGCAAAAGTGTGCCAGCCGGGTGAGATCGAGTGCTCGAAAGCCCACCTGGAGATTGGGCGCTTTTCGCTAGCCGCTGACCTAGACCTGATTATGAGGGCATATTTTTTTTTTCTTTTCGTTGTTCAACGGAACGTGATGCCCTGCCGTGATGCTATTGAGGAAGCTATAAAACGCTTTCGGATAAACCTATTTATAATGCTCTCGTGTGGAAGCCTTTTCGCGAGTGATGGAGGCGCACGGCCGACCCATTAGCGCACCGATCGGGATCGAAATCGCCCATCTGCGGTACATTAATAAAAATAAAACACAACAACTATCTCCGATCGGTCACCGTGATGCGCGATCGGTAGCTAAGTAGATTCCAACCACGAATCTCCTGTGAACGATCTGTTTGGTCCCCGGGCGAAAGCCTGTGGAATTCGCGATCGCGAGCCATTTTAATCGCAAGCCCTTCTCGCGAAATGTGACGTCAAGTATGGGTGAGGGTAGCCTCTTAAATTAACCTGTCATTCGGTCCATAGCGTTCCACCACCAGCTTGTGTGTTTGTGTTTGTGTGTGACGTACGCCGATCGGCAGCTCCGATTCGTCACACCGTTTCGGCGACGTCCTGGCGCATATCCCAAGTGCTGGTCTCGACTGAAGCTGTTCAACCGTCATTCCCGCCTCGTGGGGCTATGTCGCGTTCGCGATGGCAATTAAATTAATTGCCTCGCTGTACCGCGTAACCAAGGGGACCAAACTGGTTCGCGCGAGCGAAGTGTTTGACGAGCATTTGGCACAAAAACCGGTGAGGCACCACCATTTTCACACCAGCTGGGGGCTGACGGTGTGGTGTTTCGCTGAAGAGAGGCGAAGAAGAAAAAAAAAGCACACACCTAGCACCCTCCCAAATGCAGCATGGGCCGCATGATCGATGGCAGTAGGTTCATTAGTGGAAGTTTGTTTTCGCGTCCCTTAAAGCATGCCCGCGGGCCACTGAACGTGTGGCATCGCGGTGGAAAGCGTAGCCGAGCAGCTGCTGATAGATTTCTTCATTTAGTCTTGCAGGTCATCATGGGCTAGAAGTCTAGACGGCGTGTAGTAGCTTATTTTTTGCTGATTAAGTCACCAAAGAGTCAGCAAAGGACGACTGAAAGCGGTTAGGGGATGATTCAAAACTTCCTTGAGTGACCGTAGAGTACAGCAGTATTCCACGATGACACACCCTTTGAAGGTCGATGTCTACCACCTGTTGGGATAGCCCCATTCGTTATGATCCCACGTAATTAAGGAACCAACCGCTTAAGGAATCGAACGCTTAGTCTTAATTGCTTCGATGCCCCATTCGTGAAGCATCTTAGGGCACCACGCGGAAGGGATTTCACCTCGAGTGTCAGCTGGCTCAATCAACGATCAGCTGATCGTACAATGGTACGCCAGCTTCTTCACTTGCATTTGCATGCCCGAACACGCACGATGAGGATCGCAAGCGTACTTGATCTACCGTTCGTCATCGTCACCGTCGGCGAGAGATGACGATCGCTGCGACGATCTCGCAAAACATGCGTGTTTCTTCATGTGCCGTTTGTCCTATCGGCATGTGAAAATCAGCAGCTACCAGCATCAACGTCGACTACAATGCTGACCTTATTCCACCGCTGCTGGTCGCAGCATACGGCCCGATGTGATCATTAACTTCGTGTGACCACGGTTGGGTGCGATTTTCGGTTGTGTTGTTTCGTGGGGCACCCTTTTGTATGTGTGTTGTTGTCCCAGACCCTTTTCGTGAGGGGATGATAAATAGCCAAACGCTCAAACAGCGGCAGCAGTGTGTTATCGTTGATTGCTCGAGCGGCTGGTAATTTTCGCGACTTTTCGAGTGTGATTTGCAAATTTGTTTACACTACTCACCCTTCGTGTTTTCTGGTGGCTGATTTGCAGTCACCCTTTACCTGTACACAAAGCACGTGGACACGCGCGAAGGCCACCTGCACGCCGATAGAGCTTTTACGCAATTCACGCAGAACGAACGGGGAATGCAAATCCTTCCCGTGCTGCGCATCACGCGGAGTCGTGGCGCATTTGTGCCGCTCAAGATCACGATAATGTTTTCGTGTCCTTGAATTAGAATTCGCTCATCGTGCGCGAACCCCCTCGGTGTGCCGGTGTTGCTGACTAACGAGCTGGAAAGCCGACAGTTTGGACACGGAGGACTCATCATGCGTGCACTCCATTAGCAGTGGTTCGTCTTCACGTGAGAAGGTACCAAAATGCCAACGATACGCACGGTACTTACTGGCACTTTTGGCCACTCTTTGGCAATGCTTGAGACGGTCTTTAAATGTCATTTCTACTAAACGGAATGCCGCACGGCATAGACCACCCCCTGGCTAGGTGGCTCGCCTTAATCTACGAGAATGATAAACCATTTATGAAAATTCTTGTCACACCTCGTATTTTTTTTTCGCTCTCTCACAGAACCGTTCTCACGGACCACACCTCGAGATGCAGCTTCACCAGCTAGAACATGATGAAGCACTTTTCCGTTCGCTGATCGTTCGGCTGAGGAAAATTTCCACCGAAGCACTCAATCCATCATTCCACAGGTGGTTCGAAGTTTCGCGGCAAATAAGAACCTTAGGATAGGTTTCCTATTTGACATCCATCGCCACAAATCGTCGATTGAGGATGATCATTAATTACCGTGCGCACTCCTTCGGTGTTGAGGTATGCCAATTAACAAATCGCTTCCTTCGACATCTTGCTGATCCCTTTTTTTATTTAACTCGTCGGCACAAACTGCTGCCAACCGTGCCCCGAACGATTCGATCGATTGGAGTGGCCCAGCGAGTCATATGTCCCGTAGCTGTTCGACAAGTGGATCTGTTGAGTGGCTCGGTAGCTCATCGCTTGCACATGCTGCAGCTGAGCCTGACGTGTGTGCAATGCATCTTTGCACATTCGTTTCAGCACGATCGCGAGCTGTAAATATCTGATGTCGTCCTTCACGACGGTAACCGCGGGCAATCGATTCGTTTTGGTGGCTCCCGCCTTGGGGCCGACATCGATGACATTTTAATCGCCACCGAAGGCCACAAGGGTGGAATGCAAAATATGGTCGAACACAATCAAAGTACGTTTCATGTGCTCTTTGAACCGCGGGAGGGACGATCGGACGTTCAGGTGGTGATGATGGCTTAATCAACTATGGACGATTACTTGATTTTAAACGCCACCATATGGGCATGTTGTTCGCTTCATTCGCTTACACGCACCGTACATTCACGGCCGACATGAAAGATATGACACGTGCATTGTCACCCCTTGCAAAGGGGTGAAAAAATGATCCCAAGAGTGACGTGAACTTGTGTAAGGAATGCTTTTTTACAACTTGACCTTCACGCCACCAATCGGCCGGGAATCGAGAGGGATTTACCGGGCGAATAAGTTTCGTAGGCTTTGAGTTCTCTTTATTCCCCGTTGCGCAAAATATGGCGCGACGGCTACAAGCCCGATTTTGTTGGTGCTATAATTTATAACCCCACGTCAAACCGCCCCAAAACAAAAGCCATAATAATGTGCCATACTCGATTCGGCCTTTGCGCCCTGTCCGGGACAATATTAATTCCACCACGAAATAAGCCATTTACGATTATCTCCAGCACGCAGGCACAGGGTGGTCCAGTTGGGTACAGTGCCGCTCGGGACTCGCACTTACCAGTCAATATCCGGTGCCGACTATCGAAAATGCCGTTCTCCGGTGCCTCTTAAGGCGCACAAATCTTAAGGTCGTTGTACGCCGCCGTTTGGGTGTGCAATATGCGAAATTGGTCGATCGATCCTCGGCTTTTAAAGGCACGAAAAAACCTCAGAAACCTCGCAGAGCTTCGAACACACAAGGCGATGACAATAAAACAAACGCCCACCGTTCGAGAACCGTCTCGGCACGGCCAGAAGCACCTTCGGTGAACGGCGACGCCATTTCCTTCCACGTTCTGAGGTGACCGATGGTAAGATTAAAGATTAAATACACCCGTACTTGGCGCAACGGCACAGGGTGGGCAATCCAGAACAAATGAGCGACTAAATCATGCCTCCTTCGCCCGCGGGCAATAGCTATCAAAATGTCAAAACTGTTAAAAGCCCGTCGAGCGCCCGTAATGGACTACCGCGCGAGCTGAAGGAACGCCACAGCAAGGTTGAACCTGCTGCCAGACGGGTGGTGAAAACGGTAACAACCACGCCAAGACACGGCACAGAACCGCTTAGCGGAGTTGAAGCCCAAGTCTCTTGCTGCCCTCAAGCCTCTCCCAGATCGCAGGCGACTTCGAACCAAACACAAAGAACCCTGGGGTGTGTCACTTGCTCGCTCACTTGCAACTCCACCTCGGAACAACTCCAAGTATGCTCGAGGTAACCTTTAGAGGGTGCCTACAACCGACCCGACTTCTCGAGCACGACTCACACGTCACGTCCCGTGAGGAAACCCTCAGGTCAGGGTATCACCACGCTGTGGCCCGTTCCACCTTCGAAAGTAATCATGCGCACATTGGGGAGAAGAAAGAAAAAAAGCAAACCTTCGAACCAACGCCAGGGCCGGGCCGGTTGTGCGAGCATTCTAATTCGTTCGCGATCGCACGGATTCGTGGCACATGCGCGTGAAACTCATTAATCTAGTGCACGGGGCCCAACGTGGAGGGCTTGCGAAAAAGTTGAAGCACAGAAAACCCGCCCAAAACCCACCCCAAAATAGGGTGGTGGTTGTCGGGTGGTTTAAAGCGCACCTGGTGGCGGCACGCCGTACTAACCAAACACTCGGCGAGGCGTGTTGGCGTAACTAGTCGATGCTAATACGCGTGCTACAAGTGAGTGAGCAAGCGAGAGACTACATTGCGTGGTCCACAGGGTGTTGGACAGCCTCCATCAACTTCCAGCCAGGGTGAAATAAAACCAGGCTTTAACTACGGCCCACTAGCAGCGCTGTGTGTTGGTGTTTAGCGACCAATTTGCTTGCGCCAACATCCGTATTCTTGGTTACGGATCCGCGCCCAATCGATTCGTTCTCGGCAATCGGTACCAGGATGTGGAGTTGTTTAGCTAACCTCGTCTTATTGCTTGTCTCTCCTTCATTCGCGACACTCGTGCCTGCAACTGGACGGCGATTTGTCACTGTCACTTGACCTCCGGCGAGTTGGCAGAAAGGCAACCAATTCACGTTCGTTGTGGAGAATTTGAAATATTTCTTCGACACTAGGCTTCAGTGGAGCATGTTTCCTGAACCAAACGGAAGGTGTCCGTCGATGGTAATAAATATGCCGCACGGACAGTTTTTAGGTGCACTGAAACTGCGTCCACTTACTCGCTATCCCTTCGCCATGGGGGTCGCAAGGGTGGTTCTAAAGCGACAGGATCTAATGAAATGGTAAGGTCACGGAAGCAGATAAATGTGGGAACGATTGGATTTGTCCAAGGACGCCGGACGTTTGGTTTTGCTGCCACACCACACCGGCAGTGACAGCGTTATCTAAATCACTACAAGATTTCACCAAACCAAGTGTATTTTTGAAATGTTAATTAAGCCCGATCGGACCCGGTAATGGAACACAGCCTAGAATGCAGCCTTTAAATGCGCGAGAACGCTGGAGGCGTTTTGCAAACGATTCCTCATCGTGACGGATCACTAAACGGTGTTCGTTGTGAGGAAAAACGAGGTTCCGCTGCATCCAACGACGCCAACTCCAATCCATCTAGATGATCTATAATGTCTCTGTTTTGGGTTCATTACTTACGAGGCTCATCGCGAGCTAGAACCTCGATCTCGATCGCCTACACGACACACGGGCACGGTTCGCCTACGACGGGTACCAACGATGTCACCATCGGTGTAATCCCCTTCTAATGGTTAAACCAATAAATAAATCATGCAATCATAAACGGGCCGACGCGCGCTGCTCCCACCTGCTGGCAGGCCTATGGCTGGCAGGTGGATTCTGCTGCCTTCTACCAGTCTGCCGCCATGTCTCGAGAGGCACTCCCAAGCGAGCGGAACGGACCTGTAGCTTGACATTTTGTCTCCGACTCGGAACACTCGGTAACCAGAGATCGGATGTCTCAGTGCCCGCAGGAGAAGGAAACCTAGCTCCGGTTTCGAGCTCCAACCGTGCCTGGTCACTGAACTGTTTCGGTTACCACATTGTCACGATCTCGTCGCGATCGCCATGGTTCACCTTTGATTTCTGTCTGGTGATACACCATTGCCTTAGAGGGTTTTGCTACTCCAGCTCGCGACGACCTCGTGATCGAGATTCGGTACCTCTCTTTTATTTTCAGACCGACTGAAGGGAACGGTGCAACGGTGCGCTTGCTGCAACCTTGTTAGAGTTGCTTCTGTGCGCAGGTGTTGCCGACGGTTGCAGGGTTGCTTAGGTGTCTAACTCCAATGCCGCAACCGCAACTGGAGCGTCTTCTCGAGCGCGTGACGCCTGGGAAAAGGCGATGCTAATCGTTCGCGATTACCCTTTGGCCGTTGGCATAGTTCACCCCTGTTCGTCCCGTGAGGGTGCCATCTGTTGCGAGGGGGTTCGTTTGCAACACACCCGCAACCCGTGCTTCAGTTTACTTCTGCTCGCCAAGCATCTGCGCACCTGCGAAACCGCGATCACCGCAAGGTTGCGAGGCTTGGCTTTGGGTTTTTTCCTTCTCCATCCGTACACCTCACACCGATCGCACCATGGCGTGAAGCGTGGCGTGAGAGTCGTGTGAAAATCCTCCCCAACCACCCGCGCTTTGGTGGGCTTCTTGTTTTACTTCTTCTTTGCGGCGCTGAAGAAGTTAGAAAAGCTCCCGCACTCTGCTCTCCATAAATAAAAACGGGCTAATCCGAAAAGTGGCCAAAATCGTGACGAAGCATCACTCACGAGCTGGGGACAGTGGGGTGGCGGTGGTAGTGTTGGTGGGGGAGGGAGTCGTACACAGGGCGATTCATATTTTGGAACACCCTGTCTCCTCCTGGCACCTGGCATTCCGAGCCACCAGGTGAAGCTTACATAAAAGTGCAGGCATTCATTCGACGCGCCGAAAACAATGGCGGCTGAGATCGGTGCTGTTTGGGGGCTTTTTTTTTTGTTGTTGCTTCGTCGTTGTTGGTTTTCGTTTGCCACCGCCCGCCGTACGCGTGTGTTTGTCCCTTTTCTCTGCCGGTTAATGCATTCATTTTTGAACACATTAAACTGTCGCCCGCGGATCATGCAAAGCCCTCGGGAGCTTCGCGTTTTTTACCTCCTTTTTTTTCTCGGCAAGTTGCGTCAATGTCGCGCCTGAGCATTTGGCTAAATGTTGTCGTGTGTTTTTTTTTGGTTTCGTTTGGTTTGGTTTTGGAAAGTAGAAAAAAATGTGATGGCTCAGCGATTTTCGAACATTGGAGCTTAGCCGTTCGTCAAGTGGGGCTGGTTGATCTAGTTTAGTCGACGTGCATGAGAGCGGTTTTTGCTGGGAACGAAGCGGAAGATTTCGCTGATAATGAACAGCCGCACTAAATGAGACAATTTTGACGAATCGGAATGAAATGCCCAATGAGAGTGATTCAATCTTTCAAGTTTTTAGCTGTTTCTTTGCACTCGAAAGGTGCAATATATTGTGGTAGAAAAATGTGATCGTTTGAAAGGAAACACTTCACCGACAATTGGAAAGTCAAATAATTTGATTTATGTACACGAGTTTCAACGTGTGTTTTTTTTTTGTTGCTGAGAGTATGTCAAATCCATCTAACGGTACCAACGTTTGTGTACTCCAGCTACGAAACGTTTTACTTGCTTCAAATTATTCCTCAATTACCACCGAGTACGCTGTTTCATCATTGCGCTGCATCTTTCGCGCTTGAAATGAAATTAAAAACCTGCCCCAAATGTAGCCCACCCCCGCACGGAAAATCGACCCCCACCACAGTTTTACCCCGTTTTCACGTGCCATGGTGCGAGTACGGCGGGCATTTTACCGCGCATTGTCAAGTAGCTTTTAGCTTTCCACCTTCGACGGTGCGTCTAATGGTGCCGCTCAGCTATTCCCAACCACCAACGGCACGCCCGATCCGGCCAGCAAATGCAATTAGCTCGACGTCTGGCATTAACCTCCAAAAGTGGCAAAATTTGTGTCTCGATCCTTTCTGCCGTGAAACGGACTGACTGGTGGCATGTTTCACACCAACCGGCACGTCGATAGCCCACCGAACCGGCCGAACCGGCTCGAATGGACAAACAATTATCAGCGTAATTTTTTGATTTAGATCTCACCACCGTGCGTAGATTCTGGGGTGCTGTTTTTCAGGCTGCGAGGACCTTCGGTACGCGTGTCAATCGCACATAAAAACCGACCCAAGCGAGTCGCCTGCGGCCCAGCCCGATTGGCAGAAGGCATCCGAAGGTCAGCGTGACGGAGGACGACGTCGGTTAAACTTTTCACACTCAAAAAACTCCCCGGAACAACGTCCGCTGATATTGGCCCGCGATCAACCACTTTTCAGTCCTGGGAACGAACGGTCGTTGGGCGGTAAAAAGTTGATAATTACTGCGTGCCGCCGGCCAGGTTCTCTCTGCGAACGGCCAAGCTTGAAAATAAAATCCACGCAGCCAGCGGCGATCTAAATGGCCGGCGGATTGATGGCTGGCTCGATGGATGGTCGGCGGTCGCATGAATGGATATATTTATTTTTATGCGGTCACAATGTTGTTTCATAACTTTTCAATCACCACCGCGAACGGACCGGGCCGCGTTGGCGGTGGTTGGAAAATGGCCGGTTGCGGGTCGGTGTTTTATGTTGCTGCTGTTGCTGTTGCTGTTGCTGGCCCTCGGTGGCTGTCGCTGTCAACATAAACGGTAGGAAATCGGTCGACTGCTCACCGCGAGTTTGCAAACCCTTTTCGGTCGCAACAATGCATCGCTTCCTCACCGGCCGTGGCGAAACTTTCGATTTCGTTGCTCCAGTTTCTGGGCCGCGAGAGGGTTTTTGTTTCGTTTTGCTGCCCCTGCGACTCTCGTCGTGGTACAGTTGTTTTATAGTTATTGCCCGCGATCACGACACTTTAGACCGGGAGCGGGTTCATATTTTAGCCTTGAGCAATTGGTGGCGGTTTCGGTTGACGGTTTTGTCCAATCAAACGATACATCAGTCGACAATTCAGGTGTCCTTGCGATATTTCACGTGTTCCGTGTTTTTTTTGCTTTGTTGCTCACGCAGCTTTATCATTTATCGATCTGTTTATAGTAGGGGGTCGATAAAATGGCCTCTTAAAGCATACTAAAAGGTGACCGGGGGGGGGGGGCGAAATTTTACTTTTCAAAAGCTCGATTCCACCTGTCTTGGAATGCACTCCATATTCATCGGTTAGGAGATTGATTTTTTTAACTACTCCCCATGAGTGCACGTTTTTATCGCAAGCTATTTTCATGCCCATTGCATAACATTCAATATCCAACATTATCGCATATGCACCGGAGGCCCACCCGCCAACCTGTGCGGTCATTCATTCGCGGCCCGTTTTGTCTTTCACTCGCCTCCGAAACCGACAAAACCACCGACCGCTCCAATTATCGATATTGTTTCCTTATGAAATATTTCACCATCGATGGAAAGCACCATTCCATCACATCGACATCATGCGCGGGCAGCCCGAAATATGCGCGTGTATTTGCTCGAATACAAGCTACGAATTTTTCCACTCGATCGCGAGCATCGCATGAGAAAATGGCCCAGCTTTGTGGTTTATTGTGTGGCTTTAAGGGGTTGTGGATGTTTTTTTTCGCCACTCTATCTCCCTTCCACAATAAACTTTTTCATTTCCGGGCTTTTTAATTGCCTACGAGACGCCCCTAGCAAGGCATTTTCGAAGCGCGTTGCTTCGCTGGCTCGAATTTTGCATGCGGAGGAAACAAATGGAGTCAGAAAACGTTCGAATATGTTGAACAAAGTAGGTACTACGTTACGATTTTGAGAGATTTTTAATATAGCTACATGTCAGTGAGATTTGTCCTCCAGCGTCCCAGAGCGTTGTGTAATCTTACCAACCTGAAACGAAAAACAGAAGAAAAAATTGGTGTTAATAATATTACATTACTGCTCGCCCGCTCTCAAGCTCCACCGGCCGTTACAACCGTGACAGCCGTTTTAATTTTTCAATAGGATTTAATCCAGCACAGCCAAAGCTGAGCAGGAGCCCAAGCAGCCTTGCAAGGCCTTCGCACCGGTAACGGTAGGAAGCCACGCAAATTGCTCCCCCCAAGCCCAGCGATTAAGCCAATAATTCCGTTACCGGCTCACCTACCGACGCCCACCACGATGGAAAGGGCTCGATCGCACACTCATCATCGCTCATTCACCCAAAAGGGCGCTCAGCAGCCACGTCGAAAGTGAAACTGAAGCCGACCGTTTTACCGCTCCGTTCCCATCCAATTGAAATTAATGACCGACGCGGGCCGATGAGCGATCGTCAACGCCTCACGGTGGAGGTTCACATTCTGGGGGTTGCTCGACGCAAAAGCACCCTCAATCCAATCTCGGCAGCAGATTAGCTCGAATCGATTGGAGGGCATCGAACGAACTCGGAACCCTCCGGTGCAAAGGGGCAACGGCCGGGCAAAATGTCGTCACTCTAGAGGGGAGAAGGGACTGTCGGGGGGAAACTCCCATCGGCAGGAGGGGGAGTTGCCCTTTCTCGCACGTCTCCCGCGATCGGGTGCGCATCCGGTGCGGGAAAATTGCATTTCGCATCAGACAGGTGCGTTTATGCAACCGTTATGCGGTCGGCGCCCTACTCGATCGGGGTGGGTTGGCATGATTTTCCAGTTTTCGCCGGCAATAATGGTGCGTTCGTGATAAGAAATTACGCAGCACGAATATTACAAAGCAGCATTATGAAATTGCACCTTGCAGATCCTGGAAATATTATGCGCGAAGTGTTTTCAGCGTTCTTTTTTGTATGGCGCCTCACGGATTGGAAAAGATCCGTTACTATGATCGGTTCGCGCTTTTGGGGGTAATCTTCTTAAATGAGTTTCATTAAAGCAGCTTTTAAAATATCATCATACTTTTCGTCTCAACAATCCTTCAAAATTATGCTTAAACAAAATAATTGCAATCAAAAAATGCTTTTTATTTGTTTCACTGGTTTAGTATAGACCTCCTAAGGGGTTTTAATTTTTCATAGTCCAAAGCAAGGTTATTGGCTTTATGGTGTAAAACATGTTATACTATCAATTTGATCCCCAATATAATGATTCGTGTAGCTTTAATCGTACATTTTATAGCACCCGCTGATGTTCACAACCGAGTATTATTAAAACAAAAAAACCGCAGCCTGCCAACAACTCATCATTCAACAATTAGATACGCACGATCAACGATCGCCCTTCACGATTGCGATGGTGCGCTTTTTGATAATTTAATTTGCTACCACTTTTCCACCACCGGCTGGGGTTTCGCTTCGGTTTTATTAATATCCGTCGCTTCGCTGCGCAGCTTCCCGCGTCGACGACGCGGGCGATCGGAGCTGGTAGTCGTCATGAAATCATCAGCAAAAAAGCAACCCCATTCCCGCTAGGCTGCTGGTTGGGGCACAAATTAATCATAATCATGCACACCAATGGAGGGAAGGATGAAAAAGCGAACGCTACCGCTACCACGTGCCATACCGAGAAGGCAAAAAGAAATTCAGCAGCGATTTCGTGCGCCCATTTTCAAGCGCCCTTTAGACGGATGCTACCCAGTGCAGGTTTGCTGCTAACGGTCACGCATCAACGGATGTGGTCGTCGAATAAGGGCTCTGATGGATCGCGGAATCACTCGATACCAGCAAGGGTGAGTCATCTGCTTTCGTTGCCACCCGATGCAATCGATCCGGCCGATGCGTTTGGATGGTTTGATATGTTTCGCTGATGTATTATTAATATTAACATCAACTGAGGCTCCTGGTGGATTACGAAACTGCCGGGATTGAAGCTGCAACAGAGACCGCGGCCTGTTGCAGCCAGTGCGTTAGGGCGGCTTTCGCTTAAAATTACCTCGGCGCAGGTTTCGCTGGCCTGGAACGAAACCGTTCCGCCGCCAAGGCACATACAAGCGGCGCGAGCTTTTGGTACGCCTTTTCTAACGACCAAACCGATGGAACGAGAAAGAGAGAGTGAGAGAGCGAGAGAAAGGAAGGGGTGGAAAATCTGTAACAAGTTTAACTTTTATTACGAACGAGCAATTAAATCGGCAATAAAGTGTAATCAAAATCGGTGTAAGCACGATAACCGGAGGCTGTCGTCAATCGAAAATAACACGCGTTGCGTCGTTGACTCTGCCGTAATATTCGCCACGCTTCTAAGGCGTGCGGGGTGCGTTTTGTTCCAAAACGGAATTCGATTTACATTAAACCACATTTTCGGACGATGTTGCGCCGCGAATGTTGAGCTACTTTTCACGAGCATTTTACGGTACATTAAATTGCGCCAAACGCCGAAAAGCGAACGTTATTTTCGTATTTTCTGGGGCACCCCAACCGCTTATGGGTGGATGTGGAAAAAAAACCCCTTACATTGGTTTTGGGGAAAGGGAAAAACAATAACACCGTTCTCGTTCGCAACGCCCGTAACCTATAACCCCGCCGGAGACAATATCATTATCGGTTTCTGCCCACCGTTTGACCCGGCACGGCGAACTGCTGTGATTTGGAAACCGTCGGTCTAACATCACCAGCGATCGCTTTCGGTTGTTTGCAGGGGCTTGCAGCCATTTCGTCAGCTATAGTCTCTCTTCGGAGGTTACCAGGGCAACCGCTGCCGTTCTGAGTGAGACTCTAGACCTCTGGCACCTTTTGCTTGCAAAACTCGCTGAAGCAACCCGTGGCAATCGATGCAGTTTCTTGGTGAGTTCTACATCGAATTGCACTCCACCGTTGAAGAGGAACAGCATAATTACAAATTTAAACTACCACGCCATATGGTGCCATCAGATCTAGCAGCCATACTACTGAGGCACAGTAGGCTCTGAGCTGGTAGGAGGTTACTGAAGTACAGCAATGGACACTCATTTTAATGGAAGTTGCTACCAAAAGAAGATGCCTACTAGGATGAGCTTACGCTGGACTTAAACTTCCCCCTGGAAAACTCGTTGGTTTTTCACTGCGAGAAAGCGTCCATTCCTCACGCTGTCTCCGCTTGATGGATCTCCTGCATCACCCCACACGCGAAGAAGATTTATTTCGGACAGCAGCGGAATCGGGACGTTAAGTGCCGGATCGTGTAGGTACGAACGAGCCACAGATCTACGCTCAACGATAGCATTGAACCCAGCGTGGGACAGATGCACCCGCAAACCGGCAGTTCAGCTCGGGACCGGCAACATTTGCATAGTAAAGCCGAGGAATGCACTTCGCACCGGTGTGTGAGGTGCCAACTTTTCCCAGAATTCACCTTCTCGCGGTGCGGTTGTGGCGAAAAACCGCCACATAAATCTCGAGCCCTGGTGCACGCGTCGTCGTGGCATAACATTCGTACGGTTTCATTTCGGAGACCCCAACCGTCTGTTGACGTCGAAGGAGGGTTCCTTATTTTTCAACATCGGCTATTAAGTTCACCGCTCGCGTCTGCCCGCTGGACCTCGCTTGCTGTTGGCATGTGGAATGTACGCCAGGGCGCAGGGAAGCGCAATTAGGAAAATAGGTTAGAAATTGCAACGCCAAGCGTTCGAGCCGTGGCAGAGCGCCATTCGTGCACCTCGAGTAGAAGGGAGCGAACGCCGAAAGATTCACTTTCAGTCGGCCGCAGGAGACGGCGCCCAGCTGGCCGGGGTGTCTGGTCGTCCAGCCCGCCCTGTTGCCCTCGATTTCGCTGGTAAGGAAATCGAAAATGGAATTTCCTCACCAACCACCACGCTACCGTGACGATCGCGTGCTGGGTCGCGTGAGGAGATCTCTCGTGTGGGATTTCTGGATCACTGCAGGAGTTGAAGTCTCGTACAGCGAGCGGTTCCTTCAGGATATTGGGGATGTCTCGGGATTATTGTGATCATGTCGAGGATCAAAGACCAATTCACAGAAAAGAGCTCGATCATTTCGCTTTCCCACACACAAACCCATCCGCTAGATCGAACAATTCGTCCATCCGTCCATCATACCAGGACCACTGTTCCGGTCCGATGCACAATTAATCTCACGCTCGTTGTTCCGATGCTGCACCGTGAAGCTTCATCCCACTCTCACCATGCTCGCACTCGCGTTCGTAACACACGCCGTATGTTATGCTTCAATCAGGACAGGTTTCGAACCTGTCATCGCGAGCCCGAACCATCGATGGAAAGCAAACCGTCCGTTCTCCTCACTCTCGAGCGGCTGGGGAAGCTGTCTTCCGTGAAACCCGATTCAATTTCTAATTTCTTGCTCATCGGTGGGTGAGTGAGTATGTGAGCATGTTCGCTCGATTAGCCGTGGATGCTGCGCGGAAAACCACACACGTACACGTGATGGGCTAACGGACACGGCGTCGAAATTGCACACCTGACGTAGCGTGCCCTTCTCGAGGGAGCGACTAACGCGACAAATATGCAAATGGTACATGTGCAGGCAGTATTTGTTCGACAAAGTGGTTGCAAACGGACTGTTGTTTTGTTGCGCCCTTTCGAGTTGTCGACATGCAAAAGGGTTTGCCGCTGCACCCAGATTGTTGAATCTTTCTATTGTGCATAATGGTTGGCGAGAGGATGCCGTTCTTTTAGGAATTTGCTTGTTTATTGTATTAGATATATGAAAAATTAAAGATTAAAAACATTCAGTGCCATTACAATAAGTTTCGCATAATCTATTAGGAATTGCAGCATCCACCGCTCACTGTTAACCAAAGCCTTCATGGCCAAATGTACTGGCAGCTCTGTTTTCACGATTCCTTCATTTCCTTGCGCGATTTTCTACCTTCATGTTTCATCACGTCGTGTCCACTTTCCTCGCTTCTTATACTCGTCTTCCCTCGCAATCGGTTGATCAGCCGATCATCGCCAAACGCCAATCACCGAATGGACGCTTGTTTTGAGCGTTTGATGAAGATATTGTTGGAGTAGACCGGATTTTTTGGGAAAGTTTAATCGAAGATCTCACCCTTGCGGTGGTGATCGAACGGAAGCGTCGAAAATTGGCACATGATCAGCACATTTAGCAAGCACCGTCATCGTCATCGTTTAACGGTGCTGAGAAACGTTTATGCTACAGCTCGATGTAATGGCAATTTTCTTACCCAACACGAGAAAAGCGATTGGCCATTAGACGCACTGACATAGTTGATTTTTTTTTGTTTTTTATTTCTGCTTGGTTACAATAAACAAATACGAATGGTGGGACCAACTAAAAGAGACCACTTCCGTTAATAACTGCCACAATCATTGGCTCAGTGTGTTTGGACAAAATAAACCCTGGGAAAAGGTGGCTCCATGGGGGTTTGAGTTTTTACCTTAATTTAGCAGAACTCCGTTGCGGGCGAAAGTACACTCAATTACCTATCGGAATCTCAACTGGCCAGGACTCTTCGGATCGTTCGCTAAATCTGTACCGGTTCCTGATCCCATCGCACAATTTAACGATGCAACCGAAACTTTCCTGTCGACGGAAATAAAATAAACGCATACGGAACCGGGTGTACACCCGGAACAAGCGAGCCACGGTCATGTGTGAAAGTTTGTTTTGTTTTTCCGCTCGCTCGCTGTATGCTTCGGTTTACATCTTCTTCTTCGGTGCTTATGCTGCATTGCCCGCTCGGTGGTGTTATTATTTAATGCTCCGCTTTGCGAACCAGTCTTCTCAACGATCCCCAATTGGACGCGCTCGTTCGTAACGGTTTAACAACAATAAAACGAGGAACGCCTGTGTGTGTGCGTGTTTTTTTTTTGTATTTATTCAAAACGTCCCCAACGTCGGTCCCATCGAGGCTCGATTAGCTGAGACGAGTTGGGGTTTTTGCTTTTCTCGGCCCTCACGTTCATTGTTCGTATAATTGAACTTGATTTTCAGGTTCACTTTCGATTTCGAAGTTCGCCGATCCGTGCTTCGTTCGCCCGGTTTGGGGGCGAAGGAGTCGCATCCGTTTGTTTGTCCTCGCCGGGATCCGCAACCGGTTCGAAAAGGTGGTTTGTGGCAGTTTTTCATTTGCCAACCTGCTCTACAGCAACAAAAGTTGAATTTGCGAGCAAAGATGGAGAGGAAAATCCGCTCGACGTACCATCCGGGCGATTGGCGGATTAGGAGCTATTTGGCGATACCAATAAAAAATATACCTTACGCTTTCTAACGAATGATGAACCATAAAACTCATGTTTTAACGCTAATTTCGCCATCTGGTTTGATAGTTTTGCTGGTCGGTTTATTTTGGGAAAATTATTGAAATTCTTGTTTTGAATGTTCTGCTTTCCTCTTCCATTTCTTTTGTGTTGTTTTATTATTCTGTTTAAGGTAGTTTTATTTAATTTTAATTTGGTATTTCAACACTTACTTATAAGTGCGTCTTTGTGGGATCAATTGGGCACCATCAAATCGCTTCATCAACAATTAAACGAAACGAGCCATATTTTAATAAGCTTGTGTGCAATTATGATGCTCATCGGCCGTTTCGAAACAACGTTCCGGTAAGGATATCTCTCAAGCGAGCATAAAAAAATCCTCCTAGCTCACCCATATGTTGCGAAGAAACGGCTCGTGAGCGCTTAATAAAGATAGCATCGTGTTAATTGTCCGACAGCTCGAAATTGAAACAATTTCATTCCTTCTCCGGCCCGGCACACGTGGCCGGGTGGGTTGGCTCAGTTTTTCCTTTCGACTTTTCTCTTCCACACACATGCGCCGATCAAGTTTGTATTCATTAGTTTAAATAGTTTCACATTGTTCTGTCGAAGCAGCGCGCAACGGACGTCATAAAAAAGTGGTGTTCAACATTTCCGTACACTATTTCGCGCCTCCTCTTTGCGTGTGCCGTCTGGCCGCGGTTGGTCTAGCCGTGCGATCGCACGCGAACGCATTACGATCGCCCAAATGCAGGAAAGCGCCGGGTATAAAAATGCAGGTTAAACATTTCCTTGCGCTCGTTTCCACGCCACCGTTCGTAGCCATCCCCTTGGAAGTGGGGAGCTTTTTTTTACGAGGAAACAGGGTGGCTTGCACTTTTTTTTTGATTTTCGATTTAAATTACCCAAATAAGCGCAATGGAAAGTGGGTGCCTCGACTGGTCGGCGTAACTCGGGTGTGCAGCAGGTGGCTCTTATTTTTATTTCCAATTTTATTTTCCATTTCCGCCGGTCCTTTTTGACTTCTTCTGGCTTCCGGATTGTGTTCGTATTGAAGAAGCAAACTTCTGTGCTTTATGCGTCTGATTTTGTGACCAAATATTGCAAAACAGAAGGCTCTTTATACAAAATGTATACCTTAGGAAACATATTGATTACTTTATTGATATTAAACTATTGAACAGATCGACCATCATACAGTTATCTGATACATCGCCGTTTTGCTCATTATCGCAAAGAAATCGTGCAAACCTAGTACCGTCGGAAGTTGCACAACAGCCAAGAAAGCGCACGTCTCGAGAGTGGAATGTATTGACGAATACAAAACAGAACCGTCGGATTTTCCACCACTTCTTCGAGTGGGAGGTGGCATCATATGGCAGGAAAACTAAACAACCTAATCATTGCCAGTTAGGACGGGCGGTCTCGAGCCGAACAAGCCGCTTGTGTGGTGCCAGACTTGAGCGCCAGTTTCTCCGAACGGGCATTGTGGATTTCATTTTTTCTTGCTTCACTCTGCCCTCTCATTAGCGATGCACGAATTTCTCCAAGCCAGTTGGGCTGCTCGAGGGCTCTCCACACATGCATCGCTGCGAAACGAACGGAGCGGCATCGTGGGCTCGGTGAAGAAGAATACAATTATTTCGTTATGTTGAAAAACATTTCTCTTGCGCTTCTGGGTGAGGGCGTCGTGGAAAAAGGGCGGAATCGCTAGTTAATCGGATTTTCTCGCTTTCCTCGAAGTGTGGGGAAAACTTTTGCAACAGACAGTGGAGCATCCGTAGCATTAGAGATTTTGGAACCATCTCATAAATGAATGTTGATTATTTTAATTTTAAAGTATTTGTCAAAACTCTGTGTTTGTTTTAGGCTTTGCTGAAGTAATAAATTAATGCCATTTTGCAGCGACCTAGGATAAAAAAATATTATAATCGAGAAAGCTATAGTAAAGCTTATTTCCATACATAATCTCCATAAATCACACAACCACCTGCAAATATTTCCACCTTTTACACCCATGAATACGTTTACGACTTTTACTTTCTCACAGCTTTGGCACAACGGTTTTGCAGAAAAACTGTCGCAAACACTGCACGAAACTTCAACGTCCTTGAGCCGTTTCCTGTCGCTTTCTTTTCGGGTCAAGCGCATTCGTGTTCCGTCTACGGGAGCGTCTCGGGAGATGGCCCTCAATTTTCTCCATCGCTGTACCATCACGATCCTCACGACATTGACCTTGCTCTGCGCTGTTTTGGCATACCAAGGAATCGGCAAACGAGAAGTACCACCTGGGCCAACGAAATGCTGCTGCACCAGGGCTTGGCGAGTGAAAATGGTACACACCCTTGATGCCCTCACCAACTGGGAAGCCGAGAAGAAAATAGTTGAAACGCAAACCGGTTACTAGCACTGGTTCCCGATCATTATCTCTCGTGCGCGCGCGCGCGTGCTCACGGGAGATGGCCGAAGATGACGCCGCGAAACATCGTCCCATCCAACGGATCGTTGCACCTCACACGACTAAAGAGGTAAGAAGGCGTTTTAGTGTAAACGGGGGTAAAAAACAAACGGTACTCCACGATTCCTGAAAGCCCTCGAGAAAACAGCCACGATCGTGACGGTGATGGTTGATCGCGCGAGAGAAAGGGAAAATATTTTACTGATCGTGATTGAAAATACAAACCTGATTTCGAGGGGTGTTGCAGTTGGTAGTTAAGGAGGAGAGAGATGGAAAAACCTTCGCGAGCTTCTGCCACTGTTAAGCGGATCGATCGTTTGATCGACTCAAACGACGAACCCCCTTGTGTGATACGGCATCGTAAACGATCGATCGATCGCTCATCGATGGAGAAAACGCAACAGCATAAAATATGCTAATGCACACGAGCATCCCACCGAAGCGACAAGGGTAACGGTAGTTTAACAGGCAGTTAGGGATGCCAAATTTATGGCACCCCCAAACGCTCGATCATAATAATCACGGTGAAGATTTCCTAGTTCCGCTTCCTTCCGGAGGGAGCGCTTTTTTGTTATTGTGAGCACGTGCGGGATGCTCTCACTCCGTCCGGAAAAGGTTGACTAGTAATTTTCCACCATTCATTGAGCTACACAGGATAGCGAAAACGGGTAGCATCAATTCGGGCTAATCAAGCAAAGAGTGCCACGAAATCATTTCTCACTTCCCGCGTGGGGCTTTCAAAACCCCGGAATGGAAAGTGTCCCGCAAACACGACGCTTGCCCATTTATCTGCAAGATGATTTTTCAATCAAACCCGATTCTCCCTGTTTGCACGATCCCGTGGCAAATTGAGAGGAAATTTACACTTTCCCAAATTTAAAGCAAGCTCACCCGACGGCCAGCCGGCGATCCCGCTGCCACTAGGCAGATAAATTATGGCCCAATTGATCCCAATTACGGCGCCATTGGCGGCGGCCCAGCGCGGCTCGATGAGAAAAATCAACCCACACCACCACCACCACTGGCGCGTTTTTCGTTGTCTCGCCGTGTGCCGGGAAATTGTGTGAACGAAAACATTTCCCAATTCACTAAATAATTACCACCTATAATGACAACAAGCGTTCACAACGCGCGCGGTCTCGCACGCTCGCAAGACGCCCGGGCACGCTATGGAGCAATTCGGTGCTGGTTTTTAAACCGCTTGCGCTTCGGCTGTTCGGTTTCCAGCGCCCTGAAGATGGTGAAAAATTTTCCCAATCCCCGCTCTGTGTGCCGTATCGTTTTCATTATTTATTTTTCCTAGCCTCCGTGCCCCGGGCTGGCCACCGGGTTCCGCCGAGACGGTGCCTGAGAGCTGAATTGAAAGAGAAACCCGCGAAATTCTCAGCCGCCGTTGGATGGGCTGATGGATACGAGTCTGGGTGGCGTGAGGCCGATGGTTGGCTCGATCGACATCTCTTGCGGGAAGATCTGTTAACGAGGCTGCCCGATTCTGGAGCATGATAGAGAGTGTGATTTAATGACGCCCGCGTTGATCGTGTTGGAGCCGAAAAAAAAGGTGTACCGTTTGCTGGTTTTTCTGGCACTGAGGTTTGTACATGCATTTTGAAATCTCTTGTCGGCATGCAGATTTTTGGGAATTGAGCAGTAAAATTTCCCTCCAACCTGTCCAGTGAAAGCACGTGCCGTTGGCGAACATTTACTTCCATTGTTGAATGAACATCAAACGCACATAAGATCCGACAAAGAAAACAATCACTTCTGTGCCTCGTAAAACATTCCTCGCCG
Organism: Anopheles nili; assembly: GCF_943737925.1. Taxonomy (NCBI): domain Eukaryota; kingdom Metazoa; phylum Arthropoda; class Insecta; order Diptera; family Culicidae; genus Anopheles; species Anopheles nili. The sequence continues at coordinate 26,255,857 of NC_071292.1, forward strand.
TGTTTGGTTGACCTCTGCTGGACAAGTCTTCCGAATGAGCAGCGTGGACGTCGCCATGTCGTAAAATTGTGTCCGTTTTACACCACCATAGCCATGTTAGCGATGTGTAGCACTTTACGATGTGAGTCAGCCTGGTTCGGCAGTGGCAGTGAGCCATGGAATTCGCTGCTGCACGAGAGATCGCTCCATTCGATCGCTTGGAGCATGGACACACTCACAGAGGCGCGCAAAATAATCCCAAAAAACCGATCCGATATCAAAAAATGACAGCTGAAAAATTTGATCCGCCCAAGTATCCTTGGCACGGACGCGGAGATCTTTCTGTAGTGGTGACCCTCACAAAAAAATCCCCGCGAGGATTTATAAAGTGTTGGCTGAGGGTTATATGTGTGTGTTTTTTTTCTGGCACATCGTTTGCTTTTTCTGATTACCTTCTCCGATTTTCTAATGAGCGGCAGCCCATTAGGCGAGGTGTACAAATTAAGTGGAGTTAAATTGATGTTCCCGTCCGTTTGACACCCGGTGCGCCCGACTCTAAAGGGCTCCCAATGGCTGATCGAAACTCATATTGGGGTGTGTAAAAGAGTTTTTTTTTTTGGTTACCGTCTGCCAATATTCGGGTCCGCCAAAGCATCGAAAATCCCGCCACCCTCGGGCGAATTTTGACCAAATCTTCCGGTCCTGATCATCGGAGAGCGAGGATTTCACTTGCGGTTTTTTTTGTTTCTATCACTCCAAAACCAAAACCCGTGTGGCTTTCGGTTGTCTGGCCGGCTCAGCAGTTGATAAGCTTGTAAGGTCGGCCCCGAAACTGGAGCTCACCTTCGCGGCTGAGGCAGTTCCGTTCGCCTGAGGGGGCTTTTACATCCCTCAGGCGGGTCTGGGCTCGGGCTGGGCCTCTCCTGTAGCCCCGTACATGGCAGTTTCAACTTTCATTTTTCTGCCCCTACCGGTTGAGGTTGGTCGCTTGTTTTTTTTTTTTTTGCTTTTTTTCTTCCATCGCATGCGCTGGTTTCGTTTGTTTGCTGCGAGCGATCCTTCGCTGCGGTGATGTGAACAGCAGGCGACATACGGGTGGATTTGGCCAAGGTCAGCCACGAAACCACCCGTGTCTGGCTTACTGGGCGGGTTAAGAGGGCTTTTGGTGGTGTAAGGTATGTGCGAGGATGGGAAAGGCACTGAGAGCAAAACGAGAGCGGTAGCTCCTGCGGTCTTTTTTTCGAAAGGAGTCGCCGAACCATGGGAGCATATTTAATGAAGCCGCCGAAAGGGAAGTGATTTGACATGGGCATGGTTCGATAGCGCGCTGGTGATTGTGACCGGTGTCGTGCAGTATAATCAGTAACAGAAATATGTTTATTGATTTTGAACTGCCTATTACGAGGGGATATATGTTTCCATACTACATAAATCTGAATGATAAATCATAAATAAACGATCAACAAAAGGGTGTTTTGTCAAATGTTAAGATAGAACAGAAGTTTCAACTGCAAAAGTTGTATAACGATAAGAAAATGTTAATTTTACCAAAGAATGCATGTTGAATGTTGAGTAAATTCAGCTTCATGTGTAACATCCTTTGTAGCATTAGACGACAAATAATGAAAATTAAGAAAGGATTAGTTAGTTATTATTATTTTAACACAATTAATGTTAGTTATGCTATGAATTAAGAAATGTAGCTTAAAAGTTAATCGAACAGAGAAGATTTTAAAATTACACAATTTACAATCGAACGCTATATACTGCTGCTTGTGCATAATTCAAAAATTTGCCATAAATCTGCCGCTTATTGCTGCAATCATCTCCTTGCTGATTACGATCATTACGAGCCCTCAGCGATTTTTAGTCTCTTGACTTGTCAACGGTGAAATAAAACCGAGAAAAAAAACCAATTACATCCCTCAAAAGCTACTTCATACTCGGCCGCGCTTGATAACAATGTTTTCTTCAAACATTTACTTTCGACCCGTCGCGGTTCGTTTTCTATTGTTCAATTGAGTACCTCCTCTTGCGAATGACTGATCTTTCGAAAATATCCGCTCCTGTGTTGGCATTGTTTAGCTCTTGCATTGTCTGCGTCGGCTTCGGTTAATTTTAGAGCGTCCCGAGAAAAAAAAAAGAAAAGCTGCCAAAATTCGCAAATTATTTATTTGCAAGCGCCCTCCCCTTTTGTGAAAAAACAAACTATAAATAGATATCGTATTATCTCGCCGTTCGGTGGTCGGCACACTTTCATGTCAACCATCCATTGCTCCCGCGGGCTGTTTAGAGGCTATATTTTTACTCAAAAATAGGGTGAAAGGCTGCTGGAAGAACAACAGACGAATTGGCTCTCCAAAACCTCTCGTCGAGCGGTTGCTAACGCTTCTGGACGGCGAGGAAAATTAATATCAATTTAAGACCCCTTCGAGCGCCCTGATCGCGCTGGAGACTCTTCAGTTTGATCAGGCGTAAGAGGAGCCTCATTTTTTGGAGCCATCGTTTCGGGGATACGCACAAAAGTGGCTGCTTGTTTTGCCTGTGGTACGTTATGAGATAATTATGGTACTTATACGCGAGGTTCGCGCGATGATTGTTTGTTAATTCGAAGCATCGACGATCGTTTTACTGCTGCGTTCGACACAGTGAGCTTCCTGACCTAGCGTTTCGTCTATCAACCACCTATCGACATTCCTCCTCTGCCATTTCGATTGCGTATGATTTCGTGAGTTGGAAAAAAAATTATTGGGGAAGTGGTGGATGCATGCTTATGTTTTTGTTTTGTTTCCACGTGTAAAACGACGAATGGGATATGCGCCAATCGATCGTTACGCTAATAGTGGGCGTGTGAGGTAACACACTGGCTCAACGTGTGCCGGAACTACGCCATAACTGAAGGAGCGATAGAGTTTTGTGAGTTTACCACGAATTCAGATGGATTGGTCTTGAAAATCTCATCTTATAGCAAACACACAACCACGTTCTAGCTTTGGTTGGCCTGCTTTTTCCATAAACATGACTGCATAAACCTCTAATCAAGCTAATTTTTGTGCCATACTTTAATAACCCTCTCCCTCGTAATGCTGCCATTATGCAACACAAGTTTCGTATCGACCCGTTGTGGAACAGCTAAAAACAAACGACACGGCACGGCACCACACCCCGTATGGTTCGCGGGGTGACAAAAAGGCAAAATCACTTCGCGGCCGCGTAAGGGTTCGCGAATCGAATAGGAAGCACGATCACGAACTGCCAGAGAAAGTGTTACGGGCTGCCGGGCGAGCTTCATGACGTGAAAATGCGACACCAGCTCGGCACGTGCCCTGGCATCGGCAGCGACATTGGTGTTCGGTACCGGAATTGTGACAGACATGCTTTTGATGAATTCCACGGCTGGCAGAGCGCCCAAATGTGGGGTCTGTTGGGTTTTGCGCACCTGAAAAGCGCGCGTGCAGATCACTAAGGGCTCTGCGGGCGTTGCTATATGGGGCTCGTTTTCGGGGAGGCGGTTTTACTTTTGCTAAGCGTGACGTAACAAACGACTACGGCAACCGCACGGTCCGGATATTTCGTGCCCATTGTCAGCGCCCAATGTTTCAATCGACCCAAATTTTATACCTAATTGATTGATCATTTCAAATCTCCAGTTCTTGCGAGCGTTTGGTAACGATCGTCATAAAACCAGCCGCCTAGCGTAAGTGTGTCAGTGGTTTTAGTTTCACATTTTGTTTAAATTTCACTACGAAGCTTAGCTTAACTAAAGCCGTGTGAGTTGCGTCGCAATTGATCACACCAGGTCGAGGGAGCTATGTTTAGAAAATTTACCCAAGAGTAAATGTTAAAGTATAAAAATACAAAATCAAATGATAGTTTTACCTATTCGGTTGTCAAATATTTATTTCAAATGTATTGTTCCTTTGGAAAAATTAAATGTTTTAAAAATCTAATTTATCGGAGTTGAAAAAAAAATGATCCAAATCCAAATAAAATCCATTAGCAACTTGCTTTATAAATTGCACACAATCTAATCCCACAATGGTTCGTTGTTCCGGTTTCCAGCCTTTGTGTGGCGGCAAATTCCATTCACTTAACGATCCCGCAAATCCCTATCAAGATTAAACCCAGTAGCACCGTGAATCAGCTTCACCAAAACCGTTGAGAAGAACACAGACAAAACCATAAAACATGCCGTTTATTCGCTTCAGGCGACTAATTCAGTAGCCAGCGGAGGTCCACTAACCGCATCATTAGAGCAGTACCTGCCGGCAGTGCCGAGAACAAATGGGCCCCACATCACCGGGTCGGGTTTCCTGGATGCATTTTCCAAAGCACTCGCCGCAAAAATACCCGAGAAAAAGGTTCACCTTCGGGGCGCGTTGGTCATTTTCATTTGTCAATTTAATTCAGCACCATAGAAAAGTCAGGAACAACGCGGTTCGGGTTTCACCTCGCTCGATACCATTCTTCTACTCCTGTTCGGCGTGTTTGTGGTTTTTCGATTAACTTTTTATGGCTTTTCCACTGTTTGTTTGTGCGCATTCTAGTCGAAAGTGGCAGCGGCCCTTTCGACGCAAAAAAGCATCGTGCACAATCAAGCCGTTTCTTTACATTCCGGCTCTTTGTTAGGCCTTCGAGAGGCTGTGGTGAGGAAAAACTCGATCGTAGTCCGTTTCCCTCGCGCACGATCGCACTCGTCGTACGGCGCGTGGATGCAGGTGCATATATGCACATTTCCATGCACCCGCCCTCGACAGGGGCTGTTGTTTCGTTTTCCTTTCCAGCCAGCTAAAGGCAGCAATGTAACCATAAGTACACCACCGTTTGGGAACCAACCGCCCGCGAAGTGGCGAGGTTTTGTTTTTTCCCCACCCGACAAGAAATGTTTATCTTACAGCCTCTGATGGAGGCCTGGCCGGGGGGAGGCAGAAGGATTATGGGGTAACCCCACACACACACACACACACGTCTCACATCTACATTGTCCTCAGCGGGTTGCCATGAGCGAGGGCCTATGGCGAAGTGAACAAAACGGGAGCCGCTGCAAACACAATCGATCACATGAGAAATGCACGGAAAAGCTCCATTCTCCACACAAAACCACCCACAAACCGCTGCGAGGAGGCAATGTTAGGGGTTGCAAAGGGCCACAGGGAAACAACGGCCACGAGCTCACACGTGCCACGATCGTCGAGCCCAATCGCGCCCCCCGGAAGTCTCAAGCCACAGGGGAAGTCTTTCAACTTTCGTTTTCTCTAACTCGAACTAGCGTGATCGATGGAGCAACGAGGATGGTGGCTCGCAGGCAAGAGGCATGTTTGTCGCGAGTGAACCACTTTTTGGTGTCACCCCCGCTCTTGGCGACATCGGCGATTGAGTCATGACATTAAATGTGGTCTAAATAAAATGGTGGAAGACGGAACGTGATGGAGGCCAGAAGGAAGTGACTCCATTTTGATGCTCCACCTACGCGAGTGGTTTACGCAAACGAATGTGGTACACGCAATACCGCATTCCTTTGATGCCGATGTGGCTTACAGAGTTCGCTGGGAGACACTAACGTGCAGCGAACTAGGTTTTGTTCCATAGAATCAACGAAATGTGTTGTGTGAGAGTTGGCAGAAATCACTGTTCAGGGGTTCACAGCCGTTTTGCAATTTTTTATTCGGCATTTTACCACGTTACGTAATACATTTGGTTCCAGATTAGCACTCGCTGTTATCAATTTGCGTCTCTCTCTCTCTCTTTTAAATGCCTCCTCTTTTAACACACGTACACTTGCGCTTTTTAACACCTCTCCAATCGTAAATTTCTACGCTGTGAATTAACATCCAAATTCCCTTCCAGAGACTGCTCCGGAATAGCGCCATGGGCTCGTGCAGGAGCATCGTCCCCGTGTCATGAGTTTGAGCAGAATATATGGCCACCAAGGTAACGGACTACATGCCTCATCGCGTGACAAAAGTGGCTGTGAAGGCTTCTGGAAAACGACGAATGCAGCCTGGTTCTACAGGCGTGCGCCAGCAATCCCGCTTCAAGGACGACTCTGCTCTCTCGCTCCGGTTGGCGAGCTCTAAAGTGACCAAATTCGGAAGCCAAACAGGCGTCCGAGCAACTGCAAGCGGTGCATTTTAATGCACTGTTGCAATGCAGACGGATTGCCCGCACGCGGAGTGACCGGAGATTTGCTCGGAATGCGACCGAAACCTCGGTTTGCTCGGTTTGCACCTTGGTAGTTGAGTGTGATGAAAAATGCAGTGTCTTACGCTCGTTCGCACTTGACCGCTGGTATTTAATAATAACCCTGGTGGTGCTTCGAACTCATGATAAATCGCTACATATGTTAGAAATGAAATTCAGGGGTGTCTCAAAAAAAGCGTACACAATAAGGATAATTAAAACATGCGTTTCCAACGACCTCCCAAGCAAACCAAAAAAAAACACTTCACAAGCTTCTCTTCTTATGCTAGCAAATGGAAAAAGTCCAATTAAGGTGCGCTATCATTGAAAAACGCTTTCTCAAGCACCGCCGTACCCGACATTCACGCGTGTTTTTTTCGATTTATTTATGGCCACACGCCGTCCTGCACTCCCGCATGGCTCCCCCGGGGGGATATCCTTCTCAAAGCGCGCACAAAGCAGCCATATTAATGCTATCGCTATCCACATCCTCAGTAGCTTGGCCTGTCAGCACTTGTCCGTCTGGCCTCGGGGATCGAATGTGGTAAATAATTGTCCCCAAATAGGCACCGTCAACAAGAGTGGCTCGAAGTTCAAGTTCGCTATCATTGTGAGCGCTGTCGGTTGGTGGCAGTGCGTCATGTCGACACGATACGAAAAAAAGAAGCTCCCGGTAGCGTCTGCCAAAAGTTGGTGAAAGGATGAGATGCTTCTTTTTTATTTGCTTCATTCAACCACGTCATTGATGCTGCGAACACGAGCAGGTTTGGCTGCCCGGAGAGGCTAGCATTAATTTCTGTGTAAAGAAACGGGTTTATTCGAGGCATGATGAGCCACCTTGAGTTACTTTTAACATTTTTCACGCTAATTTAATGCCATGATTTTTAGTACCGAATTCGATTAAGACGATAGCAGCGCTGAGGATTTTCTCTTTGATGTGATCATCATCCTTGAAATTTTTCATATTTTCAAATAATGCATTTTCTTTTCAGAAAACAGTTGCATACTTACAGTTGCCCTAAGAAAAATATCATTCTGGGAAGTGCTCTCATTATCGAGGATCCTTGACCTACCTTGACTAATCAGCAGCATAAAGCTGGCAATAAACAGCAATCCAAATTTGATATCCATCATGGAGCTATGTGTGTTTGTATGTTGGTTCGCGATACTGCCGTTGAAAAGGCCCACCAGTGAAAACGAAGGAAAATCAGTAGAAGGATGAAACAAAAGCTCTTCGACACTTCACTTGGCTCGTCTTTGCAGAGCCATATAGGAGGGTGACACTCCCGCGAACACTGTAGAGTAAATTTTCTTCTCCTGCCCAAACACACCAAGCTTCGTCTTCAATCGTTTGCCTGCGGAACGGGATTACCACAGTGTTTCATCGAACGTCGAGCACCGAGCGACGCTTTCTGTTCGATCACTTTCGAACGAAATCGAAATGCACACTTGCGGCTCGCCTCGCAACCAAACGGCAGCTGCAGGAAAAGCGGAGGGAAAATACGCCTCCAACGAGTATGAAATATTCGACACAATTTCTTGCTCCCTTTTTTGCTTCTCACTGCACACCGATCATTTGTCAGATCGCGCACACACTTTCGCACACACGCACGTAGACGCACACGCTCGCTCACTGACCCGAAAATGCTTGCATCAACCGGGAATGCCACCGGCGAGCGGGTTCCTTCTGCTTCCTGGCCGGAAAGGCTCGTGTTTTCACTTCGATTTTTCGTTGCTTCGACTCGCCCCCGTTAAGCTCTCGCAAGCCTACCCTTTGCTCGATGGATTGCTGCGATCGCGGCGACGACACTCGACCCAAACCACGCGGCACGCGCCCAGGGATTCGCGCTTGTTAAATCCCTTACGCCGACTTTTCCGGAGTTTTTCCCGGCGGTGCGGTTGTTGATCGCCTTTTCCTTATCGCGATCACGTGCTATCCGTCCGACCCGACGCGATCATGGGACAGTTTCTGCGAGCGAACCTCGATCAAACGCTGTCTCTCAACTAGCAGCACGGCTAGAGCTCGGCCTCCTTTTCGCGGACTATCGCTGCTGCTAAACGCTGCTGCTGTGGCACGACCGCGCACGCAAGGAACAAACGACCCCTTAAGACACGCCGCTCCTGTGTGCTTCTCTAGCGAGCACTTCTCTGCAACTTGCCGATCGATTCGGTCCGCAACGGTCGCTAGCCGTTGTAGCTAGCTGGGTTTGGTGGGTTTCTTTTCGCAACACTCGAGTGTTGCCCCTGCGAGTGAGTGGTTCCGAGCTCCGAAGCCCGAGCGCGATCGAAAGAGGGGGCGATCTCGGCCGGATCTCGCTTTGAGAAGCTCAGGCTCGATCGACGATCACTCCGAAAAGCTCGCGTGCTCTCCGAGCTAGGGTGGGGTTTGTTCACTCACGGATCCAGCTCCATTCGTCTTAGTAGACTCTGCACGCGTACGCACCTTGGCACTCGAGTGTCGTAGAGAAGGGGAGTCTGTTTGCGCTACCGAGTGGTGAATTTCCGTGGTCCATCGTTCATGAGGGTGATTCCCTCCCCTACAGCTGAAGGTCGCCGTGGTGAAAAAGAAAGCTACCTCCCCTACGAATGGGTCGTGGTGGGGCGACTCAAAAACTAGAGCTGGCTCTCGTTTTCGCTTTCAAAGCGAGTTCGGGCGAGCTTTTCCGCCCCACGGCCCACGCGTTACCTTGTAAAGGGAGATTGGGAAAAACGATCGCACCCGTCCTTGCTGAATTCCGGGCCCACTTGGGGAAGCCACTGGTCAGCGAAGGGAAAATTGGAACGGTCTGTTCGTGGACAGTCGAATTTGTGAGGGCCTGACGGTGGCCGAAATGCAAGAGAATTTGTCACTATGCGGCTTTGGTGGCCGCGAGATTTATGCAATGCTCGATGGATCATTTCGAATGTGCGCCGATTGAGCCGACGGTGGAGCGCTACTTTCATGCGCAAATAATTTGCCTGCGAATCACTTTTACCGCTTTGTGCGCTGGTCTGAGGGACAAGCGATCGAGATAGGTGGTAGGAAATGAAATGGTGGTGTGAATTTGTGCACTTTACGATATCCGCTGTGTGTATGCGACGTGCATCATGATTCCAAGACCTGCGAGGTCAACAATTGCATGGTGAATAAAATTTTATTAGTTAGCCCAGAGGTTTCAGGTTATTTAACAATTTTAATGTTTGTTTAATTAATTTCTATGACAGATTCTAGCTTTTCTGTACCTAGTTGGGTATACTGAAATTTATTCATTGGTTGGAAAAAAAACTAACTTTTTTTGTAGCATATTATAAATTCATTTGTTTTTATTTTTTTTAATATTTTTTCTGTTTTTTTTTTCATTTTATATATATATATATATTTGATATAAAATTGTTTTAGGCTGTCATTACAACAAAAAAATATTTACATAATATATTTTTAATAATAGCTTTTTTGAATTAATTGAATGTTTTGATTTACTTATCTCCTTGTAATTATTTTGCTTTTGTAGTTACATAGTTAGCGCATGTCTGCTTTCCTGTCATCAATCTATTAATGCATATTATCCATTCGGATATCCGTAATCCTTCACGTAAATGATTCCAATTTATTTCCACGCAGAACTCTTCTGGTATAGAAAATTATCTTTTTTTTACCATTGAAACAGTGAGGTGACATTAACGCACGAGTTCGATATCTCACATGAAAATAAATGTATAATCTACCGATAAGATTGTGCTTGGGCTCGCACGTTCGATTGTTTGGCTGCTCCATCGAGAGTTGTGTTTCTCCTTCCTGAGTACCATCGATTAAAACCCGCTCAGCAACACCCTAACAATGAACCACCATCCTGATTCCTTCTGCGGTATCATTAAGCAGGACAATAAATCCTTCAGCTCGGCTTCACTTGGCGCATAATTTCCGCTTATCAGCCGTCCTTTCCACAACCGTGCCATATATAATACTTGCCCCCGGGGGCCGTGTTTTATTTTTTATTCCCTACCATTCGTGTCACACTTCCGTCCGTCGGAACAAATCGACCACACCCCACTTCGGTTTCCCACTGCCAGGGACCAAACCCCGCGCCGGAATGCGGTACTTAATGTCAGACATTTATTGCCACTCTTCAGCCGCGTGACATGCGGGCCCGCCGGATCTTTCTCCTTTCGCGTGGAAGAGTCGGCGACATTGTGCCGTGCGTTTCACCGCACGAGAAGACACAAAAACGATGAAATCGACAACAACATTGACCTTAAACTTTGCGCCAGCCGGACACCGATGGCCGGCCAAACCGAGACGTGCTCTTTAACGCGGGCGGAACAGGCAAAAAAGTAGTACCATTCCTTGCGCGATCGAGCGGAGGATGGTATTTATTACATTTATTGTTTCAACTTGCGCGAGATGCCGTGCGTGCGTGTCCTTCGGCAACGGAAATTCGCTAGGCGGTTCAATCCTGCGCCCGCATCCCGATTACCACGCGCGGTTGAACTTTAGCTACCGCGTATGACTCGCGGTCCGGCTAAAAACCGGCTATTGCGACCCGGTGAAAATACACCGGGTGACCTTCCGGAGTCAAAACCGGAGCGCTTAACGAGACTTCTCGCGGGAGCAACCCAACTGGCGCACTCGCGCAGGTACGAACGCAAACCTTTATTTGGGAATGTCCACCGTGGGCAACCTTTTGTGTGTCGTTTTAAAATGGTTCAATGAAAGGGACCCGGTGGGGGCCGGTAATTGACGGTAATCGGTTGTAACATAAAAGCATAAAAAAAGACGACGACCGTTCTCTGGGCGATCCGACAATCGAGGCGATCGAGCCGAAGGACGAAACGCCCAACGCGATGCGTCCGGTTTCAAGGTGCGATTATTAGTAAGCGGTGGGTCGATAATTTCCCCGATACAGTTCCGCGCCCAAGGACGGGTGGTTTGGGCCGGGCGTTCGGGCAATTTGAGGCGCAATTGGACCATTGGAGAAAGGGATGAAGGAAGGAGACAGTGTGAGTGGTGGAATTTATCTAATTTGCGCTGTAATGGCTTTATTATTGGGCATAATTTTTGCTTCTTCAACTGCGAATCACTCATCGCATCTCACGATGGAAAGGTGCGAATAAAGCTTGAAGTGGTGTGGTGTTGGAGCCTAATTGGTTCTTCCTCTTTCTTTGGCGTGATTCTTCTCGATTGAAGCTCCGTTGGTGAAGCTAATCAGCTAATTATTTATTTCTTGTTTTTGACTTGATGCTTTATGAATCTTTTTAAGCTGATGAAGAGGTATCATTAAAGACCAACAAAATATGCTAGAAAAGCATTTTAAAAATGCGAAACAATAAGCATATAGTTGATTGAGCAACTCTTAAGCCCCAAACCATATGTTTCATTTCAACACATGTCAAAAGGACCAATCGTGAGATCGTTCACAAAAAAAAAAACCGGCTGCTTTTGCACCATCACTATTTGGTCCCCTTTTTTCGATACCAACGATTCCCGACCAAACGCCCTGCCCAGAACGCAGCGATCGGGCTGATAAATGATACTTCATAAATTCAATTACTCTACATTTCGAATCGTGATTTACTTTCCAAGTTCGATCGTTGCACCGGCGCTACAGAACGACAATAATTCAATCACCTCACCCCTTTTTACCAAAGCACGCCACCCCAAAGGGGTGATAAACACACCCTCTCGCAGCAACTACCCTCGGCACATTCTTGTACTCTCGATTCCCGCCCCGGCGTGGTCAAGGCTTGCGTTTTTTTTTTCACTCCTGCCCATTTGAACCACAGTTCTATTCGGTCTACCAGCGACAGTCGCATTGCCACGGCCTAATTTATCATTGCGCTCGAATGAATACAGTCGCCACATAGCCATTTCACGGACAAACCTGCACCGCGGCCGGCCCAAACGGATACGGGGCTTGATCGAGGACAGATCCGAAAATCGATCTCAGCGTTGCCCAAAGCGTTACGGGGATCGATGTGAGCCGAGAAATATGGTTTGACGCGGTAGACAAATTGGGCAATCATTCGTCTCGATGGTGGTGTGGCGCATTCTCGAGTGCCGCGTTGAAGGGTTGCTTTGCGAAGGGTGGCCCATATGGCACGCTACCGCTTTCTAGCCGTGATCGGTGAACGAACAAATTAAACCAGACCTTAATTTGATTTGATTTAATGGGCGAGTTTACTGCCGTTGGGGAAATTCCTCGGCTTAGCCCCTGAGCAGGTGATGAGATGTGGCCCAAGGGGTGTTGTATTAGACGGTGCGCCCAAATGTGTGGTAGCTTGCTGAGTGAGAATTGAAATGCGATTAATTAAATCTAGCTTGTTTCGGATACAGTTGAACGTGGTGCGTTATTGTGGAAGCTCTTTAATAGTAGAATGTTTCAGGATATAGCTAATTCCTTCTCCTTTCATGTTGCACACTACGTGAGAAACGAATTTAGTTGAAAAAATTATTTGCATGTCGTGTATTCATTTATTTGAAGGTCGTATACGAATATTTATCAAGAAGATGCCCTCAAGCGAACATTTCATCTATTTATTCTCAATCTGATAATGTATTTGTTTGCATCATCAAGTAATCTTTTCCTTAAACAGTTTTGAAAAATAAGCAAAGGTTTCAAGTTTCTTTACAATATTAGGTAACAAGTTAGTGAAATCCGTATCTCCCTTGAGTCAATCTACCATCAGTGATAACCTTAGTTAAGATGTATGAATCTGAATGTTAAACTCCATTGTACCATTGCCTTTTAACTAAACAAGCATCACTTGTAACTGTCAAGTAAGAATATCTGATACAAGTCTACATTCGCCAACCTTCAGCACAATGAAACGGTCGCATTTTTTGATATCTAAAATCAAACATGGTCTACCTCGTGGCACCGAATCTAACGCAACCAACCGGTGGCTTGGTTGAAAATTAAGATCGCGAATTTGATTACTGCTCTAAAAAAAAAAGAAATAAATGCGCCCTAACAACCACCAAAGCACCGTTTGATGAATTGAGACAAATGTTACCTAAAAAATTAGCGCAAAACCTAACCAAAACCACCGCGCTTGCGCACATAATCACCAACGTCCCCGCAGCCGAGGGTGAGAATTCGAGGCCGAGCACTGATTTTCCACGCCATCCGCATCCGAGGGCTTTGTTTCGGGGTTTTTGCCAAATTGATGGCCCGAAGAAAAATCACCTCCATTGCCGGTGGAGATCATAAATCGTGGACCACATCCACGTACCATCCCGAGCGCCAATCCCAAGCCCGGCAGGAAAAGCGACAAAGAGAAATCATTTTCCCTCGTCTGCCGGCGCGAACGGTGGATGGTGTTGATGGATTTGCTAATTTGTCTTTAATAAATACCACGATCCAAGCTTTACCGACCAGGGTTTGGGAAATGGAAAATGCGGGTGTTCCAACCCATCACGTAGAAGATTCGTCACCCGATGGGGGCTACAATTTTCCCATTTTCCCATTCGGTAGTTTTAAAGCATTCAGCAGCAGAAACGCACCCGTTCCAGCTACTCGGGTTAAATACCAACTAAAAAATAGACACCGATGGAAATGATCACCCAGCCGTTTCCCAATCACGGCTCATCATCACCGGTTCGTCTCGTTTCGCTTTATTTGGTCGGTCTCCCTCCCAAAGTGGGGAGATTAATTGAAAGCGCCCGAAATTCGAACGATCCGTATCATTCGGTTGTTTGCCTAAGCGCGCGCGCGCTCGAACTTCTAATGACTGCAATTTGCCAGACAAAGAGAAAGAGAGCGCAACAAGCGCAAAATCGCAAGCAGCCAACTACCGAAAAGCGACCGATCCGTTCCGTGGCCAAGCCCGCGCGAGCTGCGAAATGTCGGCGAGTTAGCAAATTGCGATCGCGATGCCAGCCGCGCTCGTGAAAAGTGATCTCCTTCTGTTCCGCTAATTGATGTCGGAATATTAATTAAAGCAGCCGACAGAGAGCGCAGAACTTTGCTGCTGAAAAGGTCACCCACAGGAAGCGGGATGACATTCGATTTTCCCAGTCAAACCCCTCGACGGGATATCGAACCTGTCGTTGTTCCCGGCAGGTGCACCAGCCCGGTGAGCTTATCCTGCAAAAGTTCCGCAAAGCGTAGCAGGAAACTTCAAACGCCAGCGAGGGGATGATTTATCTACCGCCTCAAACGTTCGACGCTCACAGTTGAGCAGTTGTCGCTAATTAAACGCGCTCCACATCGACGAGCGATCAGATTTACAGCTGCGCGCGGAAAAGGTCCCACCAAGTTGACGGTTTTATTTTAGGCTCTTGCGAGCCCGCACCAATATCCGGGCGATTGCTGGAAGATGGAAAACCGAGCGCACACGACATAAAACACCCCCACTTGGTGCTGGGCTTTTCGGGGAACGGAACCCCAGTGGGTGGTGAGCATGACAAAGGCGCTTAAATGTCAGCCCATGAGTCAAACCGTTCAGCCTCTCGGAGGGAGGGCTCGTGCTCCGGTTGACAGAGTCACCGACGCCAGCACGGGCGGTACAAGAATGTACACAAGAGCAATAAATAGTTCAGTCCCCGATTGCGCCCGACTCAAGGTTCTTGGCGTGGTTGCGCCTTTTGACCCACCAGATGCCGGTTTCGCGGGCGCGCACCAGGATGTGGCAGTTGATCGTTATTAAAGATCGTTTCCTGTTCCCGGGGAGGCACAAGCTCGCTGGTTTCGGGGGCAAGCTTTAGAGTGGGCTTTAAACCGTGCCGACCAAAAGCCTAAAGGTGTGGTCACACCTCGGCAGCGTTCGAAACACGGCTTAGTCGACCGGTGGCGGAACAAGCACTGGAATTAGCGATCGTATTTGAATTGGTAATCAGAGGTGAATTACGTTGATTTCTTTATCCACCGATCTGACCGCTATTCGTACTTCGGTTGCAGCTGTAACGATCAAACAACTTTCACTCTCGTGCGCTCGATCCATTAAGAACGCGACAGTGTTAATTATCTTTTAGTGGCGCTATGATTTATTTCTACATTTTGTTCTTATCGTAAGTTCACTACTGGTTTTTTTTTTCAGATGTTATCGAGCTATTGCTTCCTGAGTATCTGTTCGAAATTTGTCGGGAAATTCAAATCTCGGTAAAGTAATGGTTGAATTCATGATTTAACATTAATCCAAAAGAGGCGCTCTTAATCCAGAATTAAACAATTCGCTCTTTAAAAATGTATTACTCAAAATAAATGGACTATTCTCTCTTGAAATATATGTTTCATTAGTAATCACAACAATGAATTAAGAGGTAACAAATTTAATAAATGTTTACACTGTTGCAAGCATTCATCGACAATTCAAAATTCTAACCACTCTATGGTAACGTGATGTGGTAGCACACTAGCATGTTATTCTGAAATTTAAAAGGATGCTTCTGCTACTAGGTGCCAACTACTGAATTATGTGCTAATGAAATGACTTTAAATGTTTGCACTTTCAAACAGTGCCCAAGACGCCTTCCGAAAGCGGTAAAATTAATGTACGAACTAAAAAAAGATGTGTTCAAACAAAGCTCATATTTATGCATTGAGCGTTCCCAACAAAAAAAAGGCAACTCCAACAGCTCAATAAATTTTATTCAGCAACTTTTTGTAAATCCACTCGGTTTCTACTCGCTTCCGGAAACGCTTGTCCCCGAAACAACGCAACGCTGCATCTCGAACACCCCCGATCCAACAGCACGGCGCTAATGGATGCAATTAGTGAAGGTGATTTTGCGATGGGCGCAAGAGGGTGGCTATTTTTCAACAGCACCACCCTTCCGGCAGCGATGAATATTCATCTCGGTTTTTTTAGAACCCCTCTAACCATCGATGTGATGCTGCGCCAGTCAGAGAAGCCATTCTCCGATCGTTCTCGCGGCCCGAAACAATACTATCTCCCGAATGTCATCAATGTTTTACGATTGCTATCGCGTTGCGTATGATTTAAGAGCTCTTTATGGCGACTGGCAGCAGGGCAAGCCGAGAAGGGCCATCTTTTCGAGACGGGATCGACAAAACAACCGGATCTCAACGCGACCTTTGCTGTCGGCCACTTCCTCAAGACGTCGAACAGCTAGCTTAGTGCCTAATCCTTTCTAACGCTCCCGCAGGGGTCGTTCTATCGTACCTCCCCAGGGTTACGTTGCAATCAAAATACTAAATATTCATTACGAAAACATCTCTGCACGGAACGGAGGCACCCAACAAGAGGCACGCTGCAGGGCAAATCGCCCAAAAGGTGGGTCACTTTTTTGTCGCTAAGGTTAAGGTCGGCACTCTGCCATGGGCACACGAATTGGACAGGCGATTTGGCTTGGGCGCCCTTCGGTAAGCGGGAGGAGACAAATGAGCTCACCCGGTTTGAATGATCAGTCACTTAGTCGTTCAATCTGCTTGCGAGCTTTTTGCGGTCATTTACAACAATCGGGCACACGCGGGTCTCAGGGGGGCTTTAGGTGCGTGGTTCCGTTTTCCCTTTTTCAATCTCAAACGTCTTTCAACCCCTAATTGGACCCACGCCAATGTGAAGGAACGCATGTTTATGCTGGTGAAAAAATATAATCGAACGCGTCCTTCCACCCTCTACTAACAATGCCCGGTCACCATGATGGCCAAGGGAAACCGATTCGTCACACACGGGACGGGCTCATATGGGCGCTGGTTTTTTTTTCGCTTCTACCTGCGTTTAGTTTATTTAACTTACGCTCCCGTCGCGGATGGCATTTCCCGGCGCACGCTTGCCAAGGAAGCGATGGGGCGGTGCTAACAAGAAAATAATTTTACCATTTTGGCACGGTCTCAGCCACTAGCCCACCACCGTTGACCAAGGCCAGCTGGGCGATGGGAGAGAAAGAAAAACCAACGGCCTTTTGCAAGTCGCATGCCTCGAAATCGCCAGCGAAACAGCGATTTGCACCGGTTTCGACATCTTTTCGAGGCTCGTTTGTCAAATTTGCGTCGCATCAGTCATATGCGTCGCCTTGCCGGCGGATCTTCGGCCATTTGCGAGTGACAAATCTTTGGAAGGGCGTCACAATTTTTACTTACGTTTTAGAGTGGCGTCGCTGTGCTCGGATCGATTTCATTCCTGTGTACGAGCGCGGCAATTGGAAAACAACGCTGAAACAAAAAAAAACGAACACAACCATGAATCATTTTTGATACGCCCTCGGTCGTCTTCGGCAAGTGGCCGAAGGATATCGTTTGCATGTTTGCTGTGGATTAGTACTGATCGCAAAAACATTGATGGTTACAAATTGCGGAGGTAATGTGTTTTTTCCTTGCCTAAGTCCATCACTGTTTCGCGAATTTGAAGGTTGGTCACGATCTGTCAATGTTGTGGGTAAGGTTAATTTGGTTCGTAATGTATCGTGAACCATTCCATGTTGAATAAAACACACTCGTTTAGACAATGCCTTCCAATCCAAAACCCACAAAAACTTGGTTTGATCGTAAGTATTTTGCTCTTCATTTTTCGATTTTTCCTTTGATCAAATATAACAGTCTGATCAACACAAAATAGAATGTGTTTTTGCAGATATCGTTTAAATTATTAAAATAATATGATATGATAAATATGTAGCCTGTATAAATGTATTTTACCTAGCAATTCTAAAGCCAACGAGTTTATTTGTTGATAACGCCTAATTTGAATCAAAACGCATCAATTCTCATATTAACACTTTAATTTAACCGATATAACCCTCTGCAAATGCACGCTGTTATGTAAGATTGCACTTTTTCCTCTAAATTGCTTCTAAATTCCACTAGCTGCCCTCAGCCCACCTGAATTGGCCTATTACCGTCCGTTTATGTCATAGCACACGCTGGTTGGAGATAAATTTTCTCGCTCGAAAAGCGGGAAAGTCCGCAAAGACCCACTCTCTCCACCCCGAATTCAGTTGCTTCCCGCTAGCCCACTTTAAATATGCTTCCATTAGATACCTGCTGTTTCGCCGCATGCATCATTAGTCTAACATCGACATTTTAATCAATTTCAGTATCACCTCCCTGGTGTGCACAAGGCTGTGTGGCTCGTGTGCCTTGCCCAAACAGCCTGCGACCGTGCACGAGCTATTTCAAGCGGTACGTGATACGTGTAAGTCGCCAAGCCCTGGGCAGAAGCAGAAACCTCCCGCACCTTCTAATTGGAGCCGCATTGAAAAGCAACCTCACCCGCCTTACGCCCTGCTAGGATCTACACAAGGGTGGCGCAATGCTGGCGAAGAAAGAGCAGCAGAAAAAAGCAGCAGACATCAACGCAGAAACGAGCATGTCACGAAGCTAGAACAATTTTATTACCACCCCTTCTTACCGAACGATCGCCACAATCAATCTCAGGTTGGACTTTCAGATGGCTGACGCTGTACGAGTCCTGCGCGCCATTTTGCTGGCTCATGCAGCCATTCTTTCAGACGATTAGACGAAACCTACGCCCTTCGGGTCGGATTCTCACCGAGAGTGTGGTGTGTCTGCTTGAGTTTTTTTTTTTTTGCTTTTTCGCCCTAAACGCGATCCGTCGCCCTATCGATTGCATTCCCGCAGGGTGGACGTTTAAATAACAAGCACATTCGGGTGCCTTTCAATTGACGCCGACCGTCACCGCCAAAGGTGGGTTGTGGCTTAGGCGACGTGAAGCATAGAAAAACGCCCTCAAGACCAATGGGGCCCCCGTTTTTTTTTTTTTGCTCGTACCCTCGCGTATGCTCGCATGCCTCTTATGTTGGCACCGAACGCGCCACAATGCGAGCCGCGCCCAAGGAAGTTTGTTGCAAAAAACAGCGGTCGGGTCGAATCCCTTCGCAACCCAAACGCCGAGAGTACGTGGCCCGCAGCATGTGTATCGCTTCGCTTCTTAAAGGTCAGTCTAATTGAACGGATCACCGTCGTGGAGGAAGAACGGACCCGGTCACGACGCGATACGGAGGCCGTTTGTCGAACTACGCTACGTTTGACCAAATTTAGCATAAAAGAGCGTTGGCGATGAGCGGGGCTGGATGAATCATACCTGATGTAGAGCTTCGGATGGTAACGGGGACATTTTGGGGACAATCGAACGGAACACTGTTTTTTTTTTGTAAGACATCTTGCTTGTCAATGGATACTGGGGTTTTTGGTAGATTGGAGATAGGCTTTACATAACATACGTCTTTTGATGAGACTCAGTTTGCGCTATCCATTTCTACTGTTCATGTTTGAATACCATTTTGTTTAGCCATCTGTCTTCGATGTTAATTTGCTAAGTCATTTCAATGACCGAGCGCATAGCTATGGCTCATTTCTCATCTTAAGTACTTGATGAGAGGTTGTAGAAGCACAAGACGTTGTCAAGAATTAAAAGACGATTTTCATCAAACAACCCTTGATCAGCAGTGTAGCTAGACCGATTTGTTGACTCGTAGAGCATCTAAACCATAATTTGCGACACGCATTCATTAGCTTTACTTTAATTTGAATCTTATTCCGTCAGCGATTCTCTTCACGGTCAGGTCGTTCTAAAATTTAAATCAATATTGATTTTCTCTACATTACCCATTAGAATACCATTTGTCCTAAACAAAAACCCTCATAAATGGTCTTGTCTTCCTGGTTTAATGTAAATACCACGTGTACAGGAAACTCTTATAATTAACGCACATTCTAAACATGCTTATCGAAATCTTAGCATCCGCCTTTTCTAAGTCATCTCGGCGACGTAAGACACATGCGCAGCGCCACGGCACAGAGCATATTTTTCGTTTATCTCTCAATCATTGCTACATAAACAATAATAAACAGCCCATAATTAATGCAACCGCCCAGCCACCCGCCAATCATGCGACGGACCATAAAAATGTACGGTTCAACCCACGGTACCCCTTCGAATAACCTTTTTTTTCCCGGATCCCGATACCGCCCCAGCATTCACAATTTACGGGTACAATTTACAACGTCGTACCGTAAAACCAAAATTAAATTCTTAAACCCCCCAAGGCCACCACCGTGGGTAAAAGGGCAACCGTCGAAGGCTCTAGAATTTGTCTCTCCCCTCAACCGGTGACATTTTTTTCCCTCCTTTCCCGAGCCGGAGCCGTTGTCTTGCGCTAATAAAACTCATTAACTCGGTCGCAAAGTGGAAAATAAAACACACCACACTGGGGAGCTTTACGATCGCCAGGTCCCAGGGCCGTCACAGGTAGCGATCGGTCCGCCCTAGCAACACCCTTTCATCCGGAAAGTATCGATGCAAATAGTGTCTCTTTAGCACCGGGACGGGCTTTCGGACCAGACCTTCGGAGCGCTGTGAAGGAAGCTTCGGTTACCCATTGGAACCTCGGTGGGACCATTTCGATCGTGGTCCCTCAAAAATTCCCGCCAATAACCTTGTGTACTACTGGGCGTCCCACCATCCACCCTCGGGCGTCATCGACGGGTGAATGCCACCCCTCGGTGGACAACGCACCCCACCACGTCGGTGGCGACACCGCGCCCGCTCTAGATTGTAAACGACCTCGGGCAGCCTCGGTTCTTGCTCCAGCGGCCAGTTTACTTTCAAATCTCGCCTTCAAACCACCGTCATCGCACCGGGGCTCGTGGCCGTTTTGGCGTGGCACGGAATCGACAAAGCCGGACAAAAGCCGTGGGTTCTTTTTGCTCGCTGTTTGTTTCTATTCCGTGTGCCCTCATGATCTTTTCGACACACGCCCAAAACCGAACCGAGCGGTGAATGGGTGAACCCTGCGTATGATCGTGGGGCAGGGCGAAAACAAAAGGCAACCCCTAAAAGGACAAAACGAAAAGTAACTGAGGTGGGAGAAAAAAATACACAAACGCGTCTAACGCAGCCATGCCATGTGAGGTCCAGCATCAAGCTTCCTGTTCTTGGCAGCGGAATGACGAGACACAGCAGCCACAACCGGTACCGTCTCAATTATGACGCACAAACAATGGTCGTGCGCGATCTGAATTCGTTCGGCCGGTCGAAAGGTCTCAATCATGGCAC
Source organism: Anopheles nili (assembly GCF_943737925.1). Lineage (NCBI taxonomy): Eukaryota > Metazoa > Arthropoda > Insecta > Diptera > Culicidae > Anopheles > Anopheles nili. The sequence continues at coordinate 26,276,971 of NC_071292.1, forward strand.
CGCGAAACGTACATAATTTCCGGATTTCGAGGCTCGAATCGGTTCGATTGTTGGCGGTTGATTTGCGTTCTACGCAAGTGGCTACCCCGTGGGTGGGAACGAGTCCCTCAGTTGATAGTTGTAGCCTAAGAAACTTGAATCTACTACTTGAATCTTTGACAGCATTTTCCATTGGCACATACAACGGGTAACAATTATGAGTCACACACGTGATACGCTTGAAGGTAGGTGTGGCTTTTTTTTTTATTCGCTGACGTGTTGATTGATCGTTTGATCTTGCTTTGAATATATCAAAATTAGGCGCCAATGTCAGTGTTCTGACAGCAGCTGAGCGTGATTGAATCACGACTATGAATTATTCAGAACGCTGTCGATGAAAAAATAAAATAAAACCATAGGTAAACGTTGATTTCGGAATGAAAGGTGTTGTTGGGAATACAAATCAGGGTAAAACAAACCCAATAAAATAAGGATTACGTTCGTTTTAACGTTAGCAAGGACTAGGAACTGTTTGTCCATAAAAATATAATTAAAGCTGCCATGAGATAGTGTTTTAATCTGATCTCGACTTACTCTCTTAATCCTAATATATTAACCAAATCGTAGCTACATCCAAACTGTTGCTACATTGCTCATAAATCTATCAAATCCTTGCTGGGCTATGTATTTGCCTTCCAAAATGCCATTTCTCAACAGCAATTTTGGAACCTTCTGAGATAAGTCGATTTATGCAATAGTCTCACTTCGATAAAAGGAGCCAAAACCAGCCCCACCATCGGAGTCCCCAATCCGGCCGGGAGGTGAACCAGAACGCGGTTTATGGAACATTTGCGATTACACAAAAAGATTACATTTATATACATACACCAGCGCATTCGCACGCCGATCGATTGCAAACACGGCGTTCGGTGAAAGGTGGCTGGAACGCTACCGCAAATTTGATTTTATTCAACCATTCACCAGCGCCGATTTCCAGTTCTGGACGCGTGTGGCTGCTTTTTTCCCACATGGGCGTTGGTCAGGCGAGGCAGTCGAAAGACATTTCGCGCATGATCTACTTCGCGATTTCGTACTCGTTCGCGGTAGGAGTGTGGCCTCGAGCAACCTGTTTCCTGCCGACGGTGCGGGACTGAAGCGTGAGCAGGGACCGTATTTAGCCTTTTACGAGCAAGGACTGGAGTGCGTATGATGTATGAGCTGGGATTTGAATTATGTTCGTTCGAAGTGGCGCACGAGACCTGGGCACACCCGAAGGGTGATTTAAATGAACCGAAAACGGGTAACTCGTATGAGGTAGTTTTGAACACCTGCAAGCTAATAATAATAGGAAGTAAAGATGAAATGGATATACTTATTTTCTGTATTTTTTTAAGCAATTGATTTTAAAATATACTTTGATTATACTTTGACATTTCATAAAATCATCAAGAAAAAGTCTTAAAAAAACCTACTGTAAAAAAAAATATTGCGCATTATTCAACATTATTCATCATCATCATACATAATTAGAAACAATGTCTTGAATCCATATCGCAATTATGAAAACCACTGCAGGACGAGCAGAAGGATCAACAAATCAATATGAAAACACTTACACAAATTAAGCCGTCAAATAGCAAATGAAGACAAATATCAATCAGAGTGGAAATGCTAGAACAAGAAAACCAGAAAGAGGATCAAACCGCAAATAAGTTCCTTCGCGCTGCAAGTCAATCACAACATGCCCCTCGGTGGTGCAGCCTGCATAAAATACCACACGCTGATTGATGCGCAAACAATTTGTCCCCCTCGATTCGAGCCCTCGCCCTGCGAAGCAAACACATTTATTTTCATAATTGCACCGCAAATGTCATTAACAGCCCTTAATCACGCCAACCAGCGCGGCGCGTAATGTACGGGTTCGGCTCGAAGTAATCCACTCCGTTGGCTCTGGTCGGCATTAGAACGGCATTCGAGCCTCGAACCATTCTCGCGCAGGCTTGCGCCCACTTCGATCAGGAGTGATCCACTTCCAGAATGACGCAGGGACTCCTAGAAGTCCACCACACGGTCCGCAAATTGGCAGACCCGGACAGAAATGATTAATCGACACGTACGCGTACACGACCTGGCCACGGAAACGCTCGAACGCATTCCTTTCGCTCCGGGAGCGTGCTGTGTTTATTTTCATTTTACTCCGGACGTTTGTTACTAAGCACAAGGCTCCCGCGATCTCGATCACACCGGGACGCAATCACTCCAAGCCTGTCGATTCTATTGGCAGCGCTAGTTATTTCTCTTCCAGCAAAGCCCCTTCGCTGCGAAGAAAATTGAAACACAATTAGTAGAAAAGGGCCGGGTGGGCTCGGTGCAGTTGCAATCCGCTCGAGATGCTTGGGAAATCTCCAGCTGCCCATTCTTCTCGGCAGTTAGTGCTTCGTGAAAAAAGGAACCTAAAGGCGAGTTGAAGGAGAGAGAGAAAAAAATACGGCTCGTCGATTCGGACCGTTCTGAAATGGCCTCCGCCCTCGAAACGGTCGTCCAGGCCACGGTCGGATACAGTCCAATTGCGAAGTACTTCGTGCGATGAAGTACCACGCAAGCATCGGACTGGCCACGCCACACTTGCCAACACTGCACCCGACAGCGCTACCTGCATGACTTTGTAACTTGACGCGCGTTTGAGGTGCGCTTTCTGAAAGGAACCACCGTTACCTTCGGACGGGCCATCGAAGGGAAACTAACCCCAACCGTCAAGGAAACATCACACCTTGGCCGCCTCTGTGCGCTGAGGCAACGCTAAACGGGTGGCTTATCCGCTGACCGAACACTGCAGTGTCTGAGTGTATTGATCAATGCAGAACGCGATGCAACAGCGGCACTGGCTGGGAGGACCCAACCAAAGGTCGCCTGGAGGACGCCGGTGGATAATTCCGTCACGCGAACAAACCACGTTAAGGTGCGCTTGGATCAATCAAATATAGACGTCCGAAAAGTGAGCCGCGCGCTAATCGCTAATCGAGCTTCGGTTCACCCGCCAAACCAAAGGACTGACTGATTGGGTAAGATCAGACAAGGAACGGATTTCAAAGCATGGGGCACTCGGACCACCATCAGACTCCACCGGGGGCAGCCGACCATTTTGTCGAACGGGATCGATGGTTTGGGTGGTTGCTCAATTTGCTTCGACCGGGTGTACTTAAGCTTGAAATCGTGACGTTCGACCAGCAAGTGAAATCATTTACGGGGCAATTTTGGAGCTCATATTGTTGGTTTTCCATGGTGGGCTGATTCTTATTTTTGGATACCGATCTCATTGTCGCCCACCATTTGTAAACCTACATGAAATATTTAAAATTTTACCTTGTTCTGTGAGCTATGTTTTTGATAGTTTTCTTCCAAATGCTCGAATTAATTGATTTTAATTACTACTCAACAAACGACTTCCCAAACATAGTTGCGATCGTTTTTCTTTAAATACTCATGAGCATATCTTGCCTACCACCAAACATACCGCGGATCGGATCGTGCACGGTTTCTGAAGCGGAATTTCGTAACCGCATCATAACAATGCCATGTTCCGATAAATCTATCTCGCGACGAGAAAACTAACCACCCCCTTTATGATACGATAGTAAAGAAGAAGGAGAAAAACGCCTCCACCGGAGTGACGTTTGCATGCCTTCTCGCTGCCAGTTGCACCGAGCTCCAATTAATATTTAATCGTATTCGCCAGCATTCCACTCGAAATCGTACTACAGACAGGGGCCATCGTGTGCCGGATGGTGCAATGGATGCCATTTCAGCTCGCAATTAAGGGGGACGATATCAGCATAATATCGGTCGTTTTTCACTAACATATTTGGATCACTCTTTTTTTTACAACGCTAAGCCGGCTGTCTGCTTCGCTGAGAAGGGGCAGAGCTCCGAACCGAGAGAAGCGAAACTGGCAGTATGCTGCAATAAAGCTTTACTTCCTCTTTTCACTTTCGAGGAGCCCTTCCAGCGGAGACCCAGCGTTAGTGCCCTTGTACTCAACAGCAAGAGCTTGGGAGCTTTTTAAGATCGCGCCCGAGATCCCACTCGACCCCACTAATCATCTCCCGGAAAACGGACGAAGTAGCGGTTTGACGTACAATGCACCCGTAAGCGACAGCGAATGCAATCGCGATACGAGCGTGCGGACAAATAAGACAGTTTGCTTAGCATCGGGTTGCTTGAGTCGTGTTTTTTTAAACGACTGTTTAACTTCCTCAAAGGATCGATGTCCATTTATTTTTAGTAAAAAAATGCACAAATTACATTAATCATATGTTACATTTTATACATATTGTAAAACTCATGATAATTTATGATGCAATTGTGGAACATCTTGAAGCTACATCCCATAGTGCAGCAATTTACCCTAACAAACGATCATAAGGAAGCATAGTATGTTAGCTTGTGATAACACCTGGAAAAGACAATTCATTTTCTTTCACTCAATTTACACATTTATCAACATCAGTTGGGAGGCATGATTAAAATTTGGAAAGCAAAATGTAGCAAAAATGTCTAGCATCACTCACGTGAATCATTAGAAGGGATACAAAATGCACTAAAACACACACACACATCGTACAGAGTCAAGAAAAACTTAGCATCGTGGTTCAAAGCTGTTATTTTTCATTCAATTTTCCACGAAATTTAGCTCCCAGCTTTTAATGGTGGAAGATGCCGCACTCGAGCTCAGGTGATTGAAAAACAATTCGCTGGAAATACAACGCTCAAAGTCAGCGTGAACCTAATTTTCTCCGCTGTTTTCCGCTGTGCATCTCGTGGCTCCGTTTTATTGTTTGTTTGTGCAACCGAATTGGCGTTTGGTAATTGAAATTAATTAAAACCCTCTCCGAGCTAGACAAACACGCGCGCCACCAATTTGATTCGATTCCAGATGCTGTTAGGGCTTCACGTGCTTGAGAACTGCCTCCGTGAACGATCGTGGTTGCGTGCGGAATTGGTGCTAAGCTTTTTTATAAAATATTTTCATTTACTCCTTACGCAATGCTTTCACTCGATACCGATGCGTTTCGGGTCGTTTTTCCCACCTTTTTTCGTAGGCTTCTCCGCACGATAGGATGGAATGCGATGAGATTAACTACCGCATGATCCAAACGATGTTCGTCTCTTTGTGCAGTGTATAATCTTCTCAGCTATTTAGCTCTTTGATTCGTAGTAGTTTAAATTTTTGAAAAACACCCCGTTACCGCCCATCGATTCACTATCAAAAAGACTTCAACGCTGCGTAAACGAGGAACTTCCACAAGCACCGAACTTTGCATTCTCTCGATTCGCTTGGTCGTGTCAGGTATGACGCATTGAGCACGTAGCATATTTACACCACTGCCTGGCACGATTTGCCTATCTAGGCAGTATTCAGGTGCTCATAAGTGCCCCCTTTAAGCCGTGAAAATGGGAGCCCACGGCTAAGAATATCACTGCGTGTCCTGCGTGTGGTCGGGCGAGTCCACTCTGGGCAACTTTTTTGTAAATCAAGGCGTAGCCGGTGGCCGCGATAGACTGCAAGAGATATATTAACGATGCGGGGGCCGATTGCGAAACCCCGAGCTGAGAGTTCCTACAACGTGTGGGGATTTATCTGCACTATCCCAGCTGATAAACCATTCGCTTAGGGTAATGGCCATGTTTTATTTTACGTCATGCGTATTTTTTCCCTTTCTTTTTGTCATAGCACCCAAACACACCTTACACCTAACCGAAACACTAAAACGATAAATTATGCCCTAAACTGAAACGGCTCACTTTCAGCCGCATGCATACAAACGTAGGCAAACGTCTGCGGTTCGACGTCGAACACGCGTTCAAATAATATGGCGAATTATCTCAATATCACCGATCCCGATTAAAGTGCAATTCCATTAGTAACGCTGCTAGACCGAGGACCTAATCGATTGTGGTTGGAACAACTCGGGAGGGATACAATCAAATTAATGTGATAGGGATATGCATTTGTTTGTTTCCTTTTAACTCGACCAGGTAAGTGTAGCTTTTTAAGATAATTATAAGCCGTTTAAATGGTGCAATTTTCATATTAAAATTACATTCATTTAGATTTCTTTCTTTTAAAGTTTCTTTTTAAGCTATAGATCCCAGTTTATAATTTACAAAAACGAATGTTTGCGCTTTTATCCATACTACATTCAAGTGTTGCGTAATCAATTGCTTCCACTCATGGTAAATGGCATGCTCGATATATTGTCTGCATGATCGAATTCCACGAAATGACTGATATTGGCTTGTTAGTCGACAACGAACACATTCGGCTCAGTTTAGCATAGATTAGGCCAGTAACAGCAAAAGGAAACAACTGCTCTACATAGTTTGTTTGCAATTGTTTCCCTTTCGTTTGCTGCAAGTGCTGCCCGTTGGGTTTTGCAAAACATGCGCCCATGCACATTTTTCCGCCATGTTAACCACGGTACTGCTCTGAAACAGAGTACCTTTTTTGCAACTGATAACACCACGGCCGAGACGCTCACCATCGTTGAAGGCAACGGAAGCGATGCGTTAAGTTTTGCACATAAACCGACTGCTACCGGTACCGGTCTGTCTGTGCTGAAGCTCACGAGCGTACTTGGACACCTTTCCTATTCCTGCCCAGACACCGAGCAAAGGCTCTTTCTCTTCCTGGCGATAGATAGTTGTAATGCGATTCCTTCGACAGCTACGACAACAGAATCTATTCACTTCCACCTTCAGCGATGCGGCTCCTTACCAACCAGTCACTCGATCGGGGCTCGCTCGTACGCAACGAAACACCCGCTGCCAAGGTGTGCGGGTGCATACGCAAAATGCAAGCTCTAATTTGTAGCACACACAAGCCGAAGGAAAAAGGAAAAACACAACGCGCATACACAGATGCAAGTGCCGCGGTACGGTGTGGCGATGAGCGGTCGGAGGGCGGTTTGTTGGCGTATTTGATTTCTTGTGTTTTATTCGCCGTTTGCCCGCGCGAAAGGTTAGATTTAATGATAGAGCCCAAGAATGGTTGCGAATCGGCGCGAACGTGGCCGGCGAAAAAAAAAAAGGGTAACGAGGTGTGTATGTTGCGAGGCGACGTTAAACGATCTTTTTCGCCGCATTTTGGCGCGCTTTATTGAGCTGCTGCGCAAGGCAATGAAATTGAACCACCCCACGGCCAGGTGGTGCCAGGACCAGGCTCCTCGTTGAAAGAAGGCTGACGCCAACGTACGTGTGAATGCAAGGGAGTCTAATGATCAAAAGTTGGGTCCAAAAGTGAGCAGCACATTAGCTACGGTTGAAAAATGCAAATTCATACTCATTGACGTTGGTGTTATTGTGAATGTCATTTGCGAGCTGAAATAAAATACATAATTTTGTTAGTGTGGTACTTTTTTTTTGGAGCCCAATATCCGTTTCAACATGCTGGTGATCTCGAAACCCGGACGGACACCTATGCTAGCCTTGGACCTTCATACTCATGCTAAAAAACAAAGACGCGCTCAATCGGGAAGGATCATTTTGGGATATTTTGCAACCCCATTTGCTTTCGCTTCCATTTGCGCCGGCACACACAAACACCGGTTGTTAATCATCCGCGCAGAACATTTCTCGCTCCCGGGGCCCTTTTTCACTATTACTTAACCTGACCTTTGCACACTCCCAGGCGCCGTCAATCGTCGTTGTGTTTCGTTGAAGGGCTCGTTATTGTGTGTGTTTTTTTTTCTTTTTTCGCGCACACCATTGACCAGACCACTGTCCGCCCCAAAATGTGCCCTGAAGGTGCTGCCGACGCAATAGGCCGCCTCCGTCGTGCAAAAGTCAGATCGACCGTTTTGGTGGAACTTTTGGGGAATGGGCCCCGCTTGAAACATTTATTTTGCAGTTAGAATAGTTTATTGCTCTTTTTAACTATTACCGCGCTCTAAAGAAGCGGTGGGAGCAACTGCATTGGTATGTTGGTGAGAAGGGAACTATGCCCTTCGTTTGTGCTTCTTGAGCATAATGCAATTTTGTACACGTTGTCATAACCAAAAATTGGTTATAAAGCATAAAACGTTAAGATTCAGAATTTTGTCCCTAGTGTACTGTCTTCTATAAAATACAGAAATATTTTCCAACATGTCAAAGTGTTAATAATAATATAATACTAATTTTATTTGGAAAAATTATAGAGAGAAGCATTTAGACGAACATTTCAACATCTAAACATTCCTTTTTTACTACCTTTACGCATGCTAGTATGTTTGTTTTAAGTAGATTTCATGAGTAAAAAGCATTTCATTGTGGTGAAGCTTGAGAATCATCACCATGGGCTTTCCCAAAACTTGTGTTAATTTGTTTTCCTTATCGATACGTTAGTTAGTTTCCCAATTCTCGAAGCACCGTACATCCTTCGGCCAATGCTCTGGCAACACCCGTGGAAAGCAACTGAAACACTACGTAATCAGCAAGCACTGTTACATCTTACGCATACCATCCGATTGCGCCCACCACTCTCGCTAACTCGCACGAAAATGCCATCAAAATTCTTCCGCTAACGAACGTACGGTGGCAAATTGCGTGGCTCCGTTCCCCGAATAACACCTCGCAACAAGAGTGACCGGTTAGCAAATTTGACCGGAAAACTATCTTAACCCGCAAGCCACGGTTCGATTTCCTCGAGCCACGCGACATCCAAAGCCTTTCGGCCTCCAACAGTTGGCCTACCGAAGATGACCTTGAGCCACCGCCGTGGCACGCGACCGAATGAGAAGGGCCACCAGCTGGGCTTAGGAAATTCGTTTAATTTGCTAGCCATTTTCCGCGTTTCCAGCGCGCCCCGAGGAAAACGTGAGCTGGCGCGTTCGAAATGCTAATGGAATTTGGAAAAGCAACCCCCACAGTCCTTCACAAGAACGTTCCAATGCTCTGCGGGTGGGGTGAGTTGGGTTCCGCCCCAAAACGTAATTAAATGGCGATCGAGCGCGGGGCTTTATGTGTTTTGTCTTAGCCTTTCTTAATTCTTTCGCGCGTTCGCTCGCGAAACCGGCCAAATGTCGTGCCGGTGCTCAAAAAACACACGCTAATTTACGACACCAAATGGCACCCGTAGACGGAAAGGAATGAGCAAGCGAAAAAAAAATATCAAAAATCGCCATCACCTCCATCCGAGGACTTTGAAAGCCGCGCGCGACGGGCCAATGGCCCAATATTGGTTTACGTTCACATTCGATCGCGATCGCGTACGATATTCGTTCGTCACGGTCGTGAAGGTCGTGATACCGTCGAAACTGGCACCCGCTTTTCATGCGAGGGTGCGGTTCCCATATTATCCCTTCGCACGAACCCTAACCTCAAAGGCGTCTGGCCGGAATGGGGCGATTTAGGTGGCTTCCTTTCGAAAAAACGGAAGCCTAGTACGGCCAAACCGTTCGACAGCGTTGTTCTATGTTTCACATGCCTTCAATCACGCGAACGGCAGCATGCTACCGTATAATTTTGGTTCTTTACATCGCCATCCCTTCAGCCACCCCTAAGCAAACGGACAATAAAGTGATCTACTTTATAACCGGCACAATCGGCTGGAGTTCTCGATGTCTCGCTGGCGACTAGCGTAGATTAATTGTTGCACCACGTCCGAAAATGCGTCCGCACGTCCCTGGCGGTCCATAAGGTGTTCGGGCGGAATTGTTTTTCCACCGCGTGGATTGTTTTGATTGGCCGCTCCTGCGCCGTGGCACCGATCGGGTCATGAGGTGATTTATGGTTCGAGCGGCAGTCGCGGCCGCCCATGGTGGAATTGAGAACGGGTTTGTTCAATCGCGCCCGACCGCCGAGAGAATGCGGCCGTACGATTACAGCCCGTTGTAAAGGAGTAAAGTGCGACCTTGCTTTCGATAACCCAAAATTGGATCAGGGATTATGATTATGGCGGGAATGGATATAAAAGCGAGGCTCAATTCCCTTCGTCACGAGCAATATCGGTTCAACAACCTCTAATTTTGTGTTTTTTTGTTCGCTAGAGTTTGTTCGTATATCTTTTGCTTTAAAGTTCAACAAATATTATGACACGCAAAGTTTAATATTAACTCATACAAAATGTACACTGAATGTTGGTTGAATTACTCAACATATTGCCAATTTGATCATCAGGTAGATCTTTTTATAGCTAGCACGATTTGGTCAGTTCTGGCAGGGTAACATATTAATGGAATGTCCCGCTTTTTTGAATTAAAAAACCAATTCAAATTGCATCCTTCGCGTGGACCAAGCATTTCGTCACGTTTCACCGTTTGCCCGTGCGGCGCACTGGTTCCAAATTAATATTAGCCGGCCTTAAAAATGCATCGATAGTAAATGCATGCATTAAGTCCAAGCCAGCTCAAGGAAATGTTTATTCATATCCACCCGACGGCGAAAATGCAACCCCACTTGACTCTCGATTGCTGCAGCAAATCGCACGCAAATCTCTGCATCCACGACCTGTTCTGCTCGTGTCGCTGGAGCAACGAGCCCAAAAAAAAACTTCAGGTATATATCAGTCGAATTTCGCGCTCAATGACATCCATTCCACCCCCGGCATCATGGCAAACGTGTTGCATCACGGCTAGGGACGGCTTCCATACTGGCGCGATGCAACCATCGGAGGCTGCAATATTTCATGCATTAATCTGATCGAAGCGACAACGGCGAAAGCAATGTGAGGCCGGGAAGGAACAAAAATCGATCAGTTCCAACAACTCCTACTCCCATCGGCTCGTGCCTCGCTGTACGGAAAAGGGAAAAATTATCGGTCCCCCGTAAATCCGCGATCCTCGCCACCGGAGGACTTTATCCAATCATCGGGCAGGCGATCGCACAAGCCGTACAGTGACCGGCCAGGACGGAATGTCTTGCCCACATTTCGGCAAGGCGGCCAGCAACCGTCAATCAGGCGGAACCGAAGCCGTTGAATTTGTTCGCCCGATTTTAATGACCATTTGAGACGTCGATCAGTCGGATTGGGTCCGACAGGCTGACCGAGGGTGCGAGTGGGAGTGGAAAATAAGGGAAATTAATTGGCGTTCCCGTGCACCTACACATGATCGCAGCACTCTAACGTGTGTGGAGCTTTTATTATGAAAGTATGAAGTATGAAGCATGAATCTTTACGATAAAAAACACCTTCTCAAGCATTTAGCAAATTTAACATAGCTCACCTCAAGTGCAGTAAGAAAATGTTTATCTTTTCTATATTACGCCACCTTATGCATGTTGCATTTGAAGCAGGGTTCCTCAAACGCTCATTTCCGTGATGAGGAAAAATCACAAAATCCCCACCAGCACGGCAGAAGCCGTTATGTGTGCGATGCTGCGATTCTGTAGGTTTAATCTCACTTGATTACCCTGCCGATCGTGTGTCCCACCGTAATCCCCCCGTTACACCGGATCGATCCAACACGATCGATGTTGGTCGCCCATCGTGACAACGACTAGCCGCGCCGTTATGATCTAATTTCTTGAAAATTCAAGCCCGGTACTTGCCGCTGTCGAGCGGTCCATGCAAGTACGTCAAAAATTGCCCACACAAGCTGGCCACGGCCACGGAGGCCTTCGAAGCAGGAAATAGACGAACTAAAGCCCAAACCCACCCTCATTCTTTTGCTTCGGCCATTATGATGGAGCTCTCTCGACACCCGACAAAATTGCCAACCGAAACGAAGCGGCAGTCGGGCAGGCCGCTTTGCACCTACTGACATAATGATACTGTTCTCTGCGCATGTTCACCGTTGGTTCACCTCCTCAGCCGTGGCCATTTTGCCCCAGCAATTTGCGCCACCCACAATCCCGGCGAAAGGTGACCGAGCTGCGGCTAGAACTGAGCCAAAGCGACGGCCACGGGTGGGAGTTTGCATTTTCAACATTATCATTAGCGGTGCTGGTTGCTTGGTGATAGTGAAAATTCACACCCGAGCTGATTATGATTATGCTGATGTGCCGGTTTGACTCGGTGCACCCACCTACTCCCACTCGGGTAGGAGAGAAAGAAAAACACCTAATGAGCATCTTATGACGGGGCACGCGTACATGCTCTCGTGCGAAGGTGCGAAATGATTTCGGGCCGGGCCGGCCTATCGGTGCCACCAATCGACGATGATTATGATTGTTATGCGCGAATCATGCATGTAATCGAGCCCATTTATTGGCACGCGTAATCGGAAGGATCGAGCGCTGGGATCGGTGGCTGCTGATGTTGCTGCTGCGTGGTTTATTGGTTGGGCACCGGGTGAAACGAGAGCACACAAATGGAGGCTCATTTTTCTGGGGATTTTGGGTGGTGGTATCATGTTACGACACGTCATATGTTTTATTAGATAGCTAGTGTATCTATCAAGTGGAGAAATTACATTGTAGACGAGATGCTGTAAAATACGAGCTACCTAAAAGCATGAGATAATGCATTTTATGTATGAGTTTCAATTGATAACGCATTAACGTACATTTTTGAGCAAAAGTTGTAAATACATGAGTATTTGTAGCATAAGAATTGTCCTAATTGAAATTTTTAATATTTCTCTATATCATACAACATTTTTCTGTGAAATTGAACTACCAGCACTCAGACTAGCCCTAAAGTGCTCCTTAAATTAATTCTAAAAAATACATTCACTTAACAAATTGATTTTTCACCTAACACTTTTAAGTTTAATCGCTTTAACTAGCAAAAAAGAGGATTGTATTGTCCTCACTGCAGCCCTGCCAAGTTATTTCCTTTCTTTTCAACCTTCGTTTTTTTTCTCCCTCACCAGCGTGAAAAGCAAAGCCCCTACCGAAGGGATGTACTCACCAGACGCGCACCAGCAATTCCATTCATAATTCGGAAGTTATTTCATACGTATGAAGTAAGCGTGCGGCACCATAAAAAAATGCACTTTTTTAAAGCTCCACCGGTCGCAGCCGGCCACCCTCGCTCCGGTCGATAATGGCCCTCGGCCAATCGTGCCTCGCCGATACGAGATATTATGCCGTAATTCGGCCCCGCAAGAAGGCGAACAATTATCGAGACCCAACCGCTGGACCAGCGGGCGTACGCGGCTTTTATTGGGGAAAATTGTCGATGGTGTAATTTTAATTAAAGCGAGTGGAAAGTGTTCCATTCCACTTTCGGGAGCGCGGATGATGCGCGGTGTACGATCAAGTGCGCGCGTGCAAGGTTTTGTGCGGCGAACGGCCGCCGGCGTAATATCACAAGGAGGGCAATGGATGCAAATGAACCCGCAGCACAAATTCCACACGGTTCAGATTCGCCATTCCTGGTTGTGGTTTTTTTTTTGCGTGACATAATGACGCGTTCGTCGTCTATCGACGCGTTGAAGTCTTTCATAGGATAGAGGAAATGTTGGTGTATGAGACAAAGTTATTTCTGTCGTATTTTTTTTTGTTAGATTTGTGTTTTCAAGGAAAGATTTGTTTTGGTATAATTGAATAGTCAAACTAGTAAGCAAAAACTGTACCAAAAATCTAAGATCAATTTTTATTCACTTATTACTTTAGAGCATTGTATCTGGTTAGCTAGAGCGATTTATAGTTTTATCGTTTGAATTGTATCAGAACTTAAAAAAAAACTACCCCATATTTAAGCCCTTCTTTTGTGGCCAATTCACACTTTGGCCACTGGCCATTAGCAGTTCTACGCGATGTATCATTAATCAAATTACGTGGCGTTCTGTTTCCTGCAAACGTTACCACCCAACCGAGAATTGCAACACCCGGCCGGCTCACAGCACGGACCATTTGCCGGAACATATCATTACCGGCGTTCCATTCCGAGCAATCGATACCGTCGAAACCGTGAACCCTGCATTGTGCCTAATTATTCACAAGAACAACACGCAAACGTCGCGCCAGCCATTTAAACAAATCCTTCTCCGAACCACCGACCGACTTCACTGCTAATGACGCCGCATATGCAACCTAATCCTGCGCACTCGCAGGCTCATAATGCGCACCGTGAGCGCCTCTCATTTCGCGCTTTATTACGAGCGCACCCGGCCAAAGCACCGAAAGCGCAACCGCGTCCTTCCTGTAAATGAATATCGGCCGCCACCACGCGGCTTAGCTGCCCGCGAACCGGATGCGATTTCAGCGTTTCGCACCGCAGAAAGGGAAACCATTCGCCTTCGCCTTTAAACCAGTGCGCGAACCGCACCACACGTCTCGCCGTGCCTTTGCCAAACAACAATGGAGGCTCAAGGTCGCGCTTAGAACATGCTCAAAGACGACGCGGTTCGACAGCTACGTGCGGGGTTCTAACGAGCTGCCCAGCTGGCCATGAGAAGGGTGGCGATCGATGTGAAGGGAGGCTGGGAGTGATCATGGTAATGGGCGGGTGGAGTAGAGTAGGAAACGAATACGGACCCTGGCGGAAACTCCACGCCCTTTCCCTTTTGGGTTTTCATTGACCGTGGAAAGCGGTAGCCTTAAACTTTTGCATTAAAGGCTATCTCCAAAAGGGCTGCTTTTTGTTCTACCGAACTCGCGGTGTAATTGTTAATGACTTTTTGTCTTCATTACAGGCATGCACAGGGGTGTGTTTGAGAAAACGTGATCAGTTTGCTGTTAATTATGATCTTAATCTTGGCAAGTATATTGTTTCTTTGGTTTAAAAATAAATTCGTGAAGCAATTCAAACATCAAAACAATATTTTCTTTCTTATTGTAGTTTAACATTTTAAAAGCATTTCAAAGGGCAAGTTGCTAGAATTCAGCATTGATTAAATTGAAAATAAAAAGTACTGTAGTACAAAGCCTGTCCATCGTGCCAGGTAATTATGAAATGCCAACGAAAGAGATAAATTTTAGCCACGATCTCCGCCATCAACGACCCGTTAAACATTCTCCGTTTCAGTACACAAATTAACACTCGCAGTAGACCTCTCGAACGCCGGTCAGGGCCGAGGTAGGCCATGGCAAAGGCATTAAACGCCCTGATCGCCATCCAACAGGAGCTTGAGCGCGACCATATCTAAGGCATAATTCGTAATGAGCATCGATCCGCCACCGTGGTCGGGTGTGGCCAAGGATCGTTCGCTCGGGAGTAAATTCAACCCAGCCCATTCCGGTCCGTTCCGTCCTGGAGCCGTCAAGCCGCGTTCCCACAGTGCTGAAATTAATTAGCTCGTAACAATGTATCAACGGCAGTGTGCTCCGGTCCTTCGCGCACGGATTGGCATAAGTACACCCGACCCAGCCCGGCCGGGGCATGTCATTTATGAACGTGCAAATAAAATCGAATGTCGCTCACGCGGTCTCCCACGATGTTTTACAAATTACGCCCTGTTCGCTTGCACGCGGGAAACACGGGATTGTACAGTGGGCCAATCTCATACAAATACCGGAATAAAAGCTGATCGCCATTATTTACTGAAGAATTTGACTGAAACGTACCAATTGGTATTATTGGAAACGATTCACGATCAGTTTTGAGCAATTCTCTTACTTTTTTATTTTAGTGACGGCCTGGCCGTATTATTCTTAAGCTGCGTTATTCATAATATAAAATATAATACATAATATACAATTCATTCCACAGTTAACAATTCCGAATATTCGAAATCCGAAATTTCAATTTTACAAATTTCATGGCTGGTAGGTATTTCCTGTTCTACAAGTTGTACCATACATAGCGAAGAACAGACATTTAAGTAAGCGGACAGTTCGGTAATGCTAATGCGGCGTTGAGAGTGAGAAGAGGAGGCGTGGAAAAAGGGTTGGACAATTTCAAGGTATTCAGGACATAGGAAGGTAAGTAATCAGATGACCAAGCCATTGGCCGAAGCAAACCGTTGGAGCTCGTATCATTTTCCGCCAGCAAGTCACGCATATGGCTCTCCGAGAGCCTTGGAATAGCCTCAATTGCGCCCAATAAAGTTGGCCTCACGGCATCGTACTCCACGCATGCCCAAAGAAGATGGTCAATGTCATGATAGCCGACACCGCAGCCACACACTTTGGAGCTGGCCAGCCCTATACGATGCAGATGTGCCCCCAGAGCGAAATGGTTAGACCGAAGCCAGGATACCATTCGAATGAAGGCGCGATCTACGTTGAGGCCGTAGAACCAAGGTCTGGCGGAGACTTTAGGAGAGATTGAGTGAAAGTACCTCCCTAACACATTCGTATCCCACAGGGTCTGCCACCGTGCCATAAAGATATTCCTCGGAGCTCGCATATATTCGAAGGGAAGATTCGGACTGTTAAAAATAGCGCTTTCGAGCGTCCCCCTTTAGGCCAAAAGATTCTCATTGCCGGGATATTCGATCCTTTCAGCTATATATTCGATGTTTTTACATAGAACTGGAAAAATCCTATCCAAAAACTCATGAATGTGCACGCAGATTATGTAAAATTTAGGAAAAGGGTCACCGGGATTTATATAGAAAACCATAAGACGGCGACGCTCGCTGTGAATCGAGAGAATTTCGACGCCGGTTTTGAACGCCAAAATCGCTAAATTTCAATGCGCTAGTAACGAGAGATCATGCGTCGAAGAGGTTGCATGCACCAGCTGGAATACCACACTAAGATTAATGGATTTCCCCTCCAAATGTTATCAGTACATATGGTCGATCTTTCCAGCGCATAATAATCAGCATCCCATCTCGTTTGCTCTCGTTTGCTATCGATCCCGTTGCTCTAAGCACACTGTAAGATCTTTGTTGAGCAGTTTCTTGCCGGTCATAATTCGGTCACACTATTTTGCTGTTCACAATAAATTGTCAGCCTGCATACATTAAATCCTTTTTTGATATAAAACAAAGCATCAAACAGTGTGCAATAAATTTCTGTTACTTAAACCACTGTTCTCCATATCATTGAGCATCTTTTTATCGCAAAACAATATGAAAATAGTGGGATAATCAAACACGGTGTCCATCTAGCACGCATCACTTCATAGTGCAGGAAATGGTTACCCTCTAAGCTCGCCTGGTAAAAAAATATAGTAGTTTGTCCTTGTTGCGCTCACGTGTTGCTCTTGTTATCCGAAATAGTAATCTTTAAGCCCATGCCACCCGATTTTTATCACCAGTGCCAAATTTGACGTCGTTGCGCGTAGTTTTCACGCACGTGGATTTCAGATTACGTGGCGCACGCTGTGAATCGAGAGAATTTCGACGCCGGTTTTGAACGCCAAAATCGCTAAATTTCAATGCGCTAGTAACGAGAGATCATGCGTCGAAGAGGTTGCATGCACCAGCTGGAATACCACACTAAGATTAATGGATTTCCCCTCCAAATGTTATCAAATACATATGGTCGATCTTTCCGGCGCATAATAATCAGCATCCCATCTCATTTGCTCTCGTTTGCTATCGATCCCGTTGCTCTAAGCACACTGTAGAATCTTTGTTGAGCAGTTTCTTGCCGGTCATAATTCGGACACACTAATTTGCTGGTAATAATAAATTGTCAGCCTGCATACATTAAATCCTTTTTTGATATAAAACAAAGCATCAAACAGTGTGCAATAAATTTCTGTTACTTAAACCTCTGTTCTCCATATCATTGAGCATCTTTTTATCGCAAAACAATATGAAAATAGTGGGATAATCAAACGCGGTGTCCAACTAGCACGCATCACTCCATAGTGCAGGCAATGGTCACCTTCTAAGCTCGCCTGGTAAAAAAATATAGTAGCTTGTCCTTGTTGCGCTCACGTGTTGCTCTTGTTATCCGAAATAGTAATCTTTAAGCCCATGCCACCCGATTTTTATCACCAGTGCCAAATTTGACGTCGTTGCGCGTAGTTTTCACGCACGTGGATTTCAGATTACGTGGCGCACGCTGTGAATCGAGAGAATTTCGACGCCGGTTTTGAACGCCAAAATCGCTAAATTTCAATGCGCTAGTAACGAGAGATCATGCGTCGAAGAGGTTGCATGCACCAGCTGGAATACCACACTAAGATTAATGGATTTCCCCTCCAAATGTTATCAAATACATATGGTCGATCTTTCCGGCGCATAATAATCAGCATCCCATCTCATTTGCTCTCGTTTGCTATCGATCCCGTTGCTCTAAGCACACTGTAGAATCTTCGTTGAGCAGTTTCTTGCCGGTCATAATTCGGACACACTAATTTGCTGGTAATAATAAATTGTCACCCTGCATATATTAAATCCTTTTTTGATATAAAACAAAGCATCAAACAGTGTGCAATAAATTTCTGTTACTTAAACCACTGTTCTCCATATCATTGAGCATCTTTTTATCACAAAACTATATGAAACTAGCGAGATAATCAAACATGGTGTCCAACTAGCATGCCTCACTCCATAGTGCAGGCAATGGTCACCTTCTAAGCTCGCCTGGTAAAAAAATATAGTAGCTTGTCCTTGTTGCGCTCACGTGTTGCTCTTGTTATCCGAAATAGTAATCTTTAAGCCCATGCCACCCGATTTTTATCAGCAGTGCCAAATTTGACGTCGTTGCGCGTAGTTTTCACGCACGTGGATTTCAGATTACGTGGCGCACGCTGCTAATCGAGAGAATTTCGACGCCGATTTTGAACGCTAAAATCGCTAAATTTCAATGCGCTAGTAACGAGAGATCATGCGTCGAAGAGGTTGCATGCACCAGCTGGAATACCACACTAAGATTAATGGATTTCCCCTCCAAATGTTATCAAATACATATGGTCGATCTTTCCGGCGCATAATAATCAGCATCCCATCTCATTTGCTCTCGTTTGCTATCGATCCCGTTGCTCTAAGCACACTGTAGAATCTTTGTTGAGCAGTTTCTTGCCGGTCATAATTCGGACACACTAATTTGCTGGTAATAATAAATTGTCACCCTGCATATATTAAATCCTTTTTTGATATAAAACAAAGCATCAAACAGTGTGCAATAAATTTCTGTTACTTAAACCACTGTTCTCCATATCATTGAGCATCTTTTTATCACAAAACTATATGAAACTAGCGAGATAATCAAACATGGTGTCCAACTAGCATGCCTCACTCCATAGTGCAGGCAATGGTCACCTTCTAAGCTCGCCTGGTAAAAAAATATAGTAGCTTGTCCTTGTTGCGCTCACGTGTTGATCTTGTTATCCGAAATAGTAATCTTTAAGCCCATGCCACCCGATTTTTATCAGCAGTGCCAAATTTGACGTCGTTGCGCGTAGTTTTCACGCACGTGGATTTCAGATTACGTGGCGCACGCTGCTAATCGAGAGAATTTCGACGCCGATTTTGAACGCTAAAATCGCTAAATTTCAATGCGCTAGTAACGAGAGATCATGCGTCGAAGAGGTTGCATGCACCAGCTGGAATACCACACTAAGATTAATGGATTTCCCCTCCAAATGTTATCAAATACATATGGTCGATCTTTCCGGCGCATAATAATCAGCATCCCATCTCATTTGCTCTCGTTTGCTATCGATCCCGTTGCTCTAAGCACACTGTAGAATCTTCGTTGAGCAGTTTCTTGCCGGTCATAATTCGGACACACTAATTTGCTGGTAATAATAAATTGTCACCCTGCATATATTAAATCCTTTTTTGATATAAAACAAAGCATCAAACAGTGTGCAATAAATTTCTGTTACTTAAACCACTGTTCTCCATATCATTGAGCATCTTTTTATCACAAAACTATATGAAACTAGCGAGATAATCAAACATGGTGTCCAACTAGCATGCCTCACTCCATAGTGCAGGCAATGGTCACCTTCTAAGCTCGCCTGGTAAAAAAATATAGTAGCTTGTCCTTGTTGCGCTCACGTGTTGCTCTTGTTATCCGAAATAGTAATCTTTAAGCCCATGCCACCCGATTTTTATCAGCAGTGCCAAATTTGACGTCGTTGCGCGTAGTTTTCACGCACGTGGATTTCAGATTACGTGGCGCACGCTGCTAATCGAGAGAATTTCGACGCCGATTTTCAACGCCAAAATCGCTAAATTTCAATGCGCTAGTAACGAGAGATCATGCGTCGAAGAGGTTGCATGCACCAGCTGGAATACCACACTAAGATAAATAGATTTCCCCTCCAAATGTTATCAGTACATATGGTCGATCTTTCCGGCGCATAATAATCAGCATCCCATCTCATTTGCTCTCGTTTGCTATCGATCTCGTTGCTCTAAGCACACTGTAGAATCTTTGTTGAACAGTTTCTTGCCGGTCATAATTCGGTCGCACTATTTTGCTGTTCACAATAAATTGTCAGCCTGCATACATTAAATCCTTTTTTGATATAAAACAAAGCATCAAACAGTGTGCAATAAATTTCTGTTACTTAAACCACTGTTCTCCATATCATTGAGCATCTTTTTATCACAAAACTATATGAAACTAGCGAGATAATCAAACATGGTGTCCAACTAGCATGCCTCACTCCATAGTGCAGGCAATGGTCACCTTCTAAGCTCGCCTGGTAAAAAAATATAGTAGCTTGTCCTTGTTGCGCTCACGTGTTGCTCTTGTTATCCGAAATAGTAATCTTTAAGCCCATGCCACCCGATTTTTATCACCAGTGCCAAATTTGACGTCGTTGCGCGTAGTTTTCACGCACGTGGATTTCAGATTACGTGGCGCACGCTGCTAATCGAGAGAATTTCGACGCCGATTTTGAACGCCAAAATCGCTAAATTTCAATGCGCTAGTAACGAGAGATCATGCGTCGAAGAGGTTGCATGCACCAGCTGGAATACCACACTAAGATTAATGGATTTCCCCTCCAAATGTTATCAAATACATATGGTCGATCTTTCCGGCGCATAATAATCAGCATCCCATCTCATTTGCTCTCGTTTGCTATCGATCCCGTTGCTCTAAGCACACTGTAGAATCTTTGTTGAGCAGTTTCTTGCCGGTCATAATTCGGACACACTAATTTGCTGGTAATAATAAATTGTCACCCTGCATATATTAAATCCTTTTTTGATATAAAACAAAGCATCAAACAGTGTGCAATAAATTTCTGTTACTTAAACCACTGTTCTCCATATCATTGAGAATCTTTTTATCACAAAACTATATAAAACTAGCGAGATAATCAAACATGGTGTCCAACTAGCATGCCTCACTCCATAGTGCAGGCAATGGTCACCTTCTAAGCTCGCCTGGTAAAAAAATATAGTAGCTTGTCCTTGTTGCGCTCACGTGTTGCTCTTGTTATCCGAAATAGTAATCTTTAAGCCCATGCCACCCGATTTTTATCAGCAGTGCCAAATTTGACGTCGTTGCGCGTAGTTTTCACGCACGTGGATTTCAGATTACGTGGCGCACGCTGCTAATCGAGAGAATTTCGACGCCGATTTTGAACGCCAAAATCGCTAAATTTCAATGCGCTAGTAACGAGAGATCATGCGTCGAAGAGGTTGCATGCACCAGCTGGAATACCACACTAAGATTAATAGATTTCCCCTCCAAATGTTATCAGTACATATGGTCGATCTTTCCAGCGCATGATAATCAGCTTCCCATCTCGTTTGCTCTCGTTTGCTATCGATCCCGTTGCTCTAAGCACACTGTAAGATCTTTGTTGAGCAGTTTCTTGCCGGTCATAATTCGGTCACATTAATTTGCTGGTAATAATAAATTGTCAGCCTGCATACATTAAATCCTTTTTTGATATAAAACAAAGCATCAAACAGTGTGCAATAAATTTCTGTTACTTAAACCACTGTTCTCCATATCATTGAGCATCTTTTTATCACAAAACTATATGAAACTAGCGAGATAATCAAACATGGTGTCCAACTAGCATGCCTCACTCCATAGTGCAGGCAATGGTCACCTTCTAAGCTCGCCTGGTAAAAAAATATAGTAGCTTGTCCTTGTTGCGCTCACGTGTTGCTCTTGTTATCCGAAATAGTAATCTTTAAGCCCATGCCACCCGATTTTTATCACCAGTGCCAAATTTGGCGTCGTCGCACGTAGTTTTCACGCACGTGGATTTCAGATTACGTGGCGCACGCTGCTAATCGAGAGAATTTCGACGCCGATTTTGAACGCTAAAATCGCTAAATTTCAATGCGCTAGTAACGAGAGATCATGCGTCGAAGAGGTTGCATGCACCAGCTGGAATACCACACTAAGATTAATGGATTTCCCCTCCAAATGTTATCAAATACATATGGTCGATCTTTCCGGCGCATAATAATCAGCATCCCATCTCATTTGCTCTCGTTTGCTATCGATCCCGTTGCTCTAAGCACACTGTAGAATCTTCGTTGAGCAGTTTCTTGCCGGTCATAATTCGGACACACTAATTTGCTGGTAATAATAAATTGTCACCCTGCATATATTAAATCCTTTTTTGATATAAAACAAAGCATCAAACAGTGTGCAATAAATTTCTGTTACTTAAACCACTGTTCTCCATATCATTGAGCATCTTTTTATCACAAAACTATATGAAACTAGCGAGATAATCAAACATGGTGTCCAACTAGCATGCCTCACTCCATAGTGCAGGCAATGGTCACCTTCTAAGCTCGCCTGGTAAAAAAATATAGTAGCTTGTCCTTGTTGCGCTCACGTGTTGCTCTTGTTATCCGAAATAGTAATCTTTAAGCCCATGCCACCCGATTTTTATCAGCAGTGCCAAATTTGACGTCGTTGCGCGTAGTTTTCACGCACGTGGATTTCAGATTACGTGGCGCACGCTGCTAATCGAGAGAATTTCGACGCCGATTTTGAACGCTAAAATCGCTAAATTTCAATGCGCTAGTAACGAGAGATCATGCGTCGAAGAGGTTGCATGCACCAGCTGGAATACCACACTAAGATTAATGGATTTCCCCTCCAAATGTTATCAAATACATATGGTCGATCTTTCCGGCGCATAATAATCAGCATCCCATCTCATTTGCTCTCGTTTGCTATCGATCCCGTTGCTCTAAGCACACTGTAGAATCTTTGTTGAGCAGTTTCTTGCCGGTCATAATTCGGACACACTAATTTGCTGGTAATAATAAATTGTCACCCTGCATATATTAAATCCTTTTTTGATATAAAACAAAGCATCAAACAGTGTGCAATAAATTTCTGTTACTTAAACCACTGTTCTCCATATCATTGAGCATCTTTTTATCACAAAACTATATGAAACTAGCGAGATAATCAAACATGGTGTCCAACTAGCATGCCTCACTCCATAGTGCAGGCAATGGTCACCTTCTAAGCTCGCCTGGTAAAAAAATATAGTAGCTTGTCCTTGTTGCGCTCACGTGTTGCTCTTGTTATCCGAAATAGTAATCTTTAAGCCCATGCCACCCGATTTTTATCAGCAGTGCCAAATTTGACGTCGTTGCGCGTAGTTTTCACGCACGTGGATTTCAGATTACGTGGCGCACGCTGCTAATCGAGAGAATTTCGACGCCGATTTTGAACGCTAAAATCGCTAAATTTCAATGCGCTAGTAACGAGAGATCATGCGTCGAAGAGGTTGCATGCACCAGCTGGAATACCACACTAAGATTAATGGATTTCCCCTCCAAATGTTATCAAATACATATGGTCGATCTTTCCGGCGCATAATAATCAGCATCCCATCTCATTTGCTCTCGTTTGCTATCGATCCCGTTGCTCTAAGCACACTGTAGAATCTTCGTTGAGCAGTTTCTTGCCGGTCATAATTCGGACACACTAATTTGCTGGTAATAATAAATTGTCACCCTGCATATATTAAATCCTTTTTTGATATAAAACAAAGCATCAAACAGTGTGCAATAAATTTCTGTTACTTAAACCACTGTTCTCCATATCATTGAGCATCTTTTTATCACAAAACTATATGAAACTAGCGAGATAATCAAACATGGTGTCCAACTAGCATGCCTCACTCCATAGTGCAGGCAATGGTCACCTTCTAAGCTCGCCTGGTAAAAAAATATAGTAGCTTGTCCTTGTTGCGCTCACGTGTTGCTCTTGTTATCCGAAATAGTAATCTTTAAGCCCATGCCACCCGATTTTTATCAGCAGTGCCAAATTTGACGTCGTTGCGCGTAGTTTTCACGCACGTGGATTTCAGATTACGTGGCGCACGCTGCTAATCGAGAGAATTTCGACGCCGATTTTCAACGCCAAAATCGCTAAATTTCAATGCGCTAGTAACGAGAGATCATGCGTCGAAGAGGTTGCATGCACCAGCTGGAATACCACACTAAGATAAATAGATTTCCCCTCCAAATGTTATCAGTACATATGGTCGATCTTTCCGGCGCATAATAATCAGCATCCCATCTCATTTGCTCTCGTTTGCTATCGATCTCGTTGCTCTAAGCACACTGTAGAATCTTTGTTGAACAGTTTCTTGCCGGTCATAATTCGGTCGCACTATTTTGCTGTTCACAATAAATTGTCAGCCTGCATACATTAAATCCTTTTTTGATATAAAACAAAGCATCAAACAGTGTGCAATAAATTTCTGTTACTTAAACCACTGTTCTCCATATCATTGAGCATCTTTTTATCACAAAACTATATGAAACTAGCGAGATAATCAAACATGGTGTCCAACTAGCATGCCTCACTCCATAGTGCAGGCAATGGTCACCTTCTAAGCTCGCCTGGTAAAAAAATATAGTAGCTTGTCCTTGTTGCGCTCACGTGTTGCTCTTGTTATCCGAAATAGTAATCTTTAAGCCCATGCCACCCGATTTTTATCACCAGTGCCAAATTTGACGTCGTTGCGCGTAGTTTTCACGCACGTGGATTTCAGATTACGTGGCGCACGCTGCTAATCGAGAGAATTTCGACGCCGATTTTGAACGCCAAAATCGCTAAATTTCAATGCGCTAGTAACGAGAGATCATGCGTCGAAGAGGTTGCATGCACCAGCTGGAATACCACACTAAGATTAATAGATTTCCCCTCCAAATGTTATCAGTACATATGGTCGATCTTTCCAGCGCATGATAATCAGCTTCCCATCTCGTTTGCTCTCGTTTGCTATCGATCCCGTTGCTCTAAGCACACTGTAAGATCTTTGTTGAGCAGTTTCTTGCCGGTCATAATTCGGTCACATTAATTTGCTGGTAATAATAAATTGTCAGCCTGCATACATCAAATCCTTTTTTGATATAAAACAAAGCATCAAACAGTGTGCAATAAATTTCTGTTACTTAAACCACTGTTCTCCATATCATTGAGAATCTTTTTATCACAAAACTATATAAAACTAGCGAGATAATCAAACACGGTGTCCAACTAGCATGCCTCACTCCATAGTGCAGGCAATGGTCACCTTCTAAGCTCGCCTGGTAAAAAAATATAGTAGCTTGTCCTTGTTGCGCTCACGTGTTGCTCTTGTTATCCGAAATAGTAATCTTTAAGCCCATGCCACCCGATTTTTATCACCAGTGCCAAATTTGGCGTCGTCGCACGTAGTTTTCACGCACGTGGATTTCAGATTACGTGGCGCACGCTGCTAATCGAGAGAATTTCGACGCCGATTTTGAACGCTAAAATCGCTAAATTTCAATGCGCTAGTAACGAGAGATCATGCGTCGAAGAGGTTGCATGCACCAGCTGGAATACCACACTAAGTTAAATAGATTTCCCCTCCAAATATTATCAGTACATATGGTCGATCTTTCCGGCGCATAATAATCAGCATCCCATCTCGTTTGCTCTCGTTTGCTATCGATCCCGTTGCTCTAAGCACACTGTAAGATCTTTGTTGAGTAGTTTCTTGCCGGCCATAATTCGGTCACACTAATTTGCTGGTAATAATAAATTGTCAGCCTGCATACATTAAATCCTTTTTTGATATAAAACAAAGCATCAAACAGTGTGCAATAAATTTCTGTTACTTAAACCACTGTTCTCCATATCATTGAGAATCTTTTTATCACAAAACTATATAAAACTAGCGAGATAATCAAACACGGTGTCCAACTAGCATGCCTCACTCCATAGTGCAGGCAATGGTCACCTTCTAAGCTCGCCTGGTAAAAAAATATAGTAGCTTGTCCTTGTTGCGCTCACGTGTTGCTCTTGTTATCCGAAATAGTAATCTTTAAGCCCATGCCACCCGATTTTTATCACCAGTGCCAAATTTGACGTCGTTGCGCGTAGTTTTCACGCACGTGGATTTCAGATTACGTGGCGCACGCTGCTAATCGAGAGAATTTCGACGCCGATTTTCAACGCCAAAATCGCTAAATTTCAATGCGCTAGTAACGAGAGATCATGCGTCGAAGAGGTTGCATGCACCAGCTGGAATACCACACTAAGATAAATAGATTTCCCCTCCAAATGTTATCAGTACATATGGTCGATCTTTCCAGCGCATGATAATCAGCTTCCCATCTCGTTTGCTCTCGTTTGCTATCGATCCCGTTGCTCTAAGCACACTGTAAGATCTTTGTTGAGTAGTTTCTTGCCGGCCATAATTCGGTCACACTAATTTGCTGGTAATAATAAATTGTCAGCCTGCATACATTAAATCCTTTTTTGATATAAAACAAAGCATCAAACAGTGTGCAATAAATTTCTGTTACTTAAACCACTGTTCTCCATATCATTGAGAATCTTTTTATCACAAAACTATATAAAACTAGCGAGATAATCAAACACGGTGTCCAACTAGCATGCCTCACTCCATAGTGCAGGCAATGGTCACCTTCTAAGCTCGCCTGGTAAAAAAATATAGTAGCTTGTCCTTGTTGCGCTCACGTGTTGCTCTTGTTATCCGAAATAGTAATCTTTAAGCCCATGCCACCCGATTTTTATCAGCAGTGCCAAATTTGACGTCGTTGCGCGTAGTTTTCACGCACGTGGATTTCAGATTACGTGGCGCACGCTGCTAATCGAGAGAATTTCGACGCCGATTTTCAACGCCAAAATCGCTAAATTTCAATGCGCTAGTAACGAGAGATCATGCGTCGAAGAGGTTGCATGCACCAGCTGGAATACCACACTAAGATAAATAGATTTCCCCTCCAAATGTTATCAGTACATATGGTCGATCTTTCCAGCGCATGATAATCAGCTTCCCATCTCGTTTGCTCTCGTTTGCTATCGATCCCGTTGCTCTAAGCACACTGTAAGATCTTTGTTGAGCAGTTTCTTGCCGGTCATAATTCGGTCACATTAATTTGCTGGTAATAATAAATTGTCAGCCTGCATACATTAAATCCTTTTTTGATATAAAACAAAGCATCAAACAGTGTGCAATAAATTTCTGTTACTTAAACCACTGTTCTCCATATCATTGAGCATCTTTTTATCACAAAACTATATAAATCTAGCGAGATAATCAAACACAGTGTCCAACTAGCATGCATCACTCCATAGTGCAGGAAATGGTTACCCTCTAAGCTCGCCTGGTAAAAAAATATAGTAGCTTGTCCTTGTTGCGCTCACGTGTTGCTCTTGTTATCCGAAATAGTAATCTTTAAGCCCATGCCACCCGATTTTTATCAGCAGTGCCAAATCTGGCGTCGTTGCACGTAGGTTTTGCGCACGTGGATTTCAGATTACGTAGCGCACGTTGCTAATCGGGAGGAGTACGAAAACAGATTTTGAACGCAAAAGCGACAAATTTGATACTATGTGTAACAGAAAATAATGCGTCGAAGGGGTACATTCCGAAAATCACTTGCTATTCAAGGGTTCCAAAGATTAAAGTCAGGTTAAAAAACTTAAAAATTTTTCAATTTTTTCACACATATTCGACTTTGACAATCTGCTACTCCGAGAATGTTGGACTTAAACCCATAATATTTTGGTGTTACCTATGTTTAACCCTCTAGTTTCAGAATATAATAACAGTTTTTCAAAAATCTCAAATTTGTTTTTTGACTTTTATCCCGACAATTACCCAACGTGAATTGGTCGCGTTCATCCCTGGAACCGCATCGATCGCTCGCGGCATCGATCGGTGCCAGCGTGAGTTATATGGATCGCGACAGAACGCGAGTTCATAGGCTCATGTGGTGTCCACCGATTGGTTCGGGCAAATTGACAACGTTTCGAAATGTGCAAATTGAAATGGTTACATTGTACACATGGTAACAAACGGTGGCTTTGTGTCAGGAATGTGCAAAAGGGGAATAAAACTAGACTGTTGAGAAAATGAATTCGTTCCGGACATAATTTATCCGATTAAAAATAGCGTTACAGTTATAGACTTTATACTTGTTTTATTTGTCATCCTAGTTGTATTGAACATTTCATTTATGCAATACAATAAACGTCCTGATTAACGAAAAAAAAATGTGAAAAGGCTGGCAAAATGCTTCGAATCCTAAAAAAGAAAGACCAGCTTCTATAGGTGCGAAAACCTTCAGAATATCTGAAGTTGTTACCATCCGGCATTCCAAGACATTTACCATTCCCAAAGCACAGCATTCTGAATCCGGTCTTGGCATTATGCTCTGTCATGTGCCCAGATTCCATGCCAATCCCTTCTAAAGAAATATCAAGGCCAACTACATTGCGACACTGAAGCATTTCTTTTTCGAAGAACATTCGAAATATTGCTTTAACATCTACCTTTTCGTGCTTCGACTATGCACTCTGCTAGAAACGACACCTTCTCTAGAACCTTCTCTTCAATAGGTGAGGTGGTCCAGCAAGGCCACAACAAAAAGAATCCCACTTGTCGTGTCACTCAATTTATCATGCCGTAACACAAGCTCATTAATCGACGCACTTGAGGTTCATAAAGGCAATAAAAATGGAGCGTATATAATTTATTTTCAACAAATCCGTACTGAATAATTGCATTCTCATTGCCCGCGAACAGTTCCGCTTGACGAATGTAACGATTGCAAAAAATAACGCTAATGATTCGATTTAACACGCCACCAACGGTAACGATCGGCATAATTATTCGTACCCATTTCCAAGTACATTAGCGTCCGTTTTTCGAAACCGATTAAAAAGAGCCCTTTTCCATGTCACCTCCCAAACGAAGGCATCGTGCCACCTCGAGGGTAAGTGTGCTTAATTGTCCCTTTTGATTTTCGCCTACCTTATACCGCCGAGAAAACGATCAACAGCATCAAGTTCGAGAGAAGGAACTCTCACACAAGGAGCAGAAATCCGTCAAGAACCGAACGAGCGTAAAACGCCATTATTACTATTCATCACATTGTCAAATTTTCCTTCCCATCGAGGTCCGACCTCAACGTTGGGTGGCGGTTTGACCGTCTTTCAGCGATCATTGCCACAAACGGCGTTAACATACGCGATCGCGCATTATGTTTGTTATGCTCGCGCTGCTGCACCATTTTTGTCGTCGCCCTGAACGATCGCTGCCGGGGTGATTATTAATTTGTTTTAAAGTGCGATCAAAACCAGTGAGCTGGTGGCAATGCCGGCCTTTTGATAGAATCTGAGCAAAGAGGCAAAAACAACGCACACGGCGGTCCCGAACTTGGAATGCAATGAGGACAGCCATACATAATGGCCCGATCTTTAGGCAGCACCTTTACGGGCAACAATGTTCCGCCAACAAACGCGAAAAAATCATAATCCAAAACGGCCCCACGAGCGCATTAATCATTTGTCAGCGGAATTTTTGGCCACCATGCATGTGTGACTAAGATTTCGTTGTGCGGGCTCTAGCAACTTGGGCACGGCTTCGCAGTGGCAAATGCAACAGCTCTTCTACATGGGAAGCTAACCGTGCGAGCATAATGGCATGTGCCCAATCTGGTTCCATTGCCCAGCGCCACAACCATATTCGACCAACGGGCATGGGGCAGACTCCCTTAGCACATGCCCCGAAGGGCACGCGGTCGGCACGACATTCCAGCGCATTCCGAACGCACCACACCACGCCTCGATTTTGGTGCCGGTTTAGGCTCACCTTGCCACTCACGGCGATCGAATTATGCTCACGATCATTATTATGAGCTCGTAAAGAACAAAGCTCAAATCGATTCGCTACCATTGCACCAACCGCACGGTGCTAGTTGGGTAAGAAGCAAAATGGACATAAAATGCGGGTCATTTTTTTATTCTTGGCGCATATTGAGAGCTGGTTAATATAGCTAGAAAAAGGCTGAAGCTTCATAAAATTGATTTTTGTTGTAAATGTTCTTCAGACAGTCAAAATAAAAATAAGTGTTGATTGAGGGAGCATTTTTAGGAATTGATTACTTTTACATCGATTTGCAGAATTCCCAACAAAAACCAATAAAATTTAAACATTCTCCACTGGAATTGAAAACAAATATCACGATCGAATCTAATTCACGCCACCGCATCGTACTCCCCTGCATCCCTTCCCATTGCTTCACTGTGTCCTGATCGAGGGCACTGTTTCAGCATAACATTAAAATATTTTCGCTTCTCGTTAGGGCACGCTTCGCTCTCGATTACACGAACGTTGGTTAGCCTGGGCACAAGATTACGGCTACCGATGTTGCACCAGGCGTCGTCCGAGGAGAGTTTAAATGCCCTTACACACGGCTAAAGGGGGAAAAAAAGCTTAAACATTAGGCTCGTTCTCGTCCACACCTTTGGCCGAACTCTGCGGTTGCGAGAACCAGCAAACCGCGAGCCAATGTACACCCGCGTTCGGACACGAGCCAATAATCGAAAGTGAATGGAAGCGAACTTTTGTGCGGATTTGAAGGGTTTTGGCTAGGAAATAATATGCTGCCCGGTGCCACCCCTAATCCAGGGGGTGTGCGATGGTGGAGTTTGGGAAGGATTTTATGTGGCGCGTTACGAGGAGCGACAAGTTATCGGGCGGAATGAATCAGACAGCAAATATACGACCGAAGTGGATGGTGAAAAGAAAACCTCCCTACGAGAACCCATTCAGGTCGATGATATTTTGAGGAATACTGTTTTCGTTTATTCAGGGACCATTAATGATGTGTTTGAGGTTTTGATGATCTGCATTCATGTGAATATTTTAACTTTGTAGTAAAACATTTACGTGCCTGCTTCACACTATCTCTTCTATTTCACTGCTCGTATTTATCTGTTCCTCATCTAATTTAGGTCTCCGTATATCCGAAATAAAGTGAACCTAGCTAGTTGTAGCCTCTTTGAAATTTCCTAATATTATTTGCGGATTGTTAAGTAGTGAAATACGTTGACGCGTTGCTTCCGCTCAGTGGCGTCACGTGGTCTTGGATTTCTGGATTTAATGCTAGTTTCGTCTACAGTATGTACAAAATATCGGTTTAATGGAAAGGCTACCATTTTCGAGGTTGTGGGCATATGATCAAAACATAGAAACACATAACAAATTTTGCCAATATATTTATATACAAAAATGAAACCACCTTCTAATGCACTGAAATATTTTAATTTCGTGATTCGTGTGATATTATTTTTTGTTATTCAAACATGAACCTTCAAACCATTTCGTTTGAATCAGTATTTTGTTAGCCCACAAACTGTGCATATGTTTCACATTCACCCAGTTTACAGCACATTGATTAATTCAGTAAAGATTTACATGCCACCGCGATCGCTCGTCGATGAGTGTTCCAGATGAGCCTATTAAAATCCCATTGGGCACTAACGATCGGCTCGTTTGACCCGTCCGGAGGGAAACGAGCGATGCGAGATGCCAGCAACAGTTAATAAATTTCCAACCCGCCAAGCCAATATCAATCGAACTCATCAACCGCTGTGCAACATTGTGGCCATTTAGCCCTTCCAGGGCACCCATGGCTTCACGGCGCAGTGAAAATGGAGTGACTCAATCGCGAGAAAAAGAGAGTAAGAGTGAAGCAGCGCGCAAAAAAAAAAACTGTCCTATTAAAGCCCCATTACTGTCAGCAAATAATGTTATTACTCTCGCGGTTGCTCCGGTGTGGATGGGCAAAGGGCAGCTGAAGGGAAGCTCAAGGCGCGCGGGGGTAAGAAAGCCGAGAAAAGAACTCCACTCGAAAAGCGGCTCGTGCAGCTCGTTTGGACTTCCTGTTTCGATGGCAGCTCTCCACTTCATCATCGCTGCACGTCAGATCGCGCGAGTGAAATGAAAATCAGCTCGCACAACCCCAACGTGAGCACGGGTGGCAGGATGCGAAGGGAAGCGAGAGAAAATGGCCGAACGACACGAACCTCACCCCCCGTGGACGAGAGGGTGCCAGCACAATCAAGAACTTCCTGAACGGCAAACGGGGTCTGGTCAGCAGATGCTGGCAGCAAAACGGCGATCGTGCTTGCGGGCGCGCGCCTAATGAGTACCGTTCGCGTAACGCAAACAGCTTTTGATTGTTCGGCGAAGAATATGAAGCCTGTGGTGGGGAGGGGGTGCCCGTGGATGAGGTGGAGCCCCGCCAGATGATCGAACGAGGATCGAAGTATCGAAGCTGCGAAAAGAAAGCACCCTCTCGGAGCCGCCCAGATGCTGGCTGGTTTGGCCCGCGTGATGCAGAAGTGGAGCATAATGAAAGCAACAAAAAATATAAACTCCTGCACACACACACACACCTCTAACAATCCCGCCACGCCGGTAGCCAGCATTGGTCCGGTAGTGCTAAAGAGAAATTACCCTCCACCCTCGAAGCTGGGACCCAAACCCCTACGAAGCATTAGAAAAAAGAAGGTGGTATGTGCGCGCAAAATGGTCACGCTTTTTTTTCTATTTTTTTTTTCTCTCTCTCGCTCTCTCTCTCTCTCTCTCTCTCTCTCCCTCTCACCAGGTCGTGACATATTCGCGGGCCAGCCCTCATCGGATCCTGCGAGACTGTCCAGACGCCCCTTTTCCACGCGCACCACACCGCCCACCCGCTCTTGGAGGGCCGGATTTTCGCTAGATTTTCGTCGGCGCACTCATTACGTAAGCGAATGTAGAGCAAATACGAAATTGGCATTTTCTGCTGCCCACATGCCCACCCTGGTGTGGCAGGGGGCGGGTGCGAAGGCAGGCGGGCAGAGCCGTGCGGAGAGACATTTCGTTCGAGCCGCTCAGGGGAAGCTGAAAGCTGGTCCAGGAAAAGTAGGCCCGCATCTCGAAGGGTCGAAGAAAAGCGAAGCCTTTTGGGCTGCACGAACGGTGGCGCCGCACACAATCGAATAGGGTAGGACGAAAGGGCCGAGGAAGGGGGTGGGTGGTGGAGTAGGTGGGCGGGGGAATTTAATACACTGTTTGCCGGAAATTCTCACCCCGACTGGTGTTAAACAGTTTCTAAGGTCATTAGGCTGCAGTTGCATAAACATCACTCACCAAACCGTTCGGCGAAGTGGCATTAAATTATGCTGTGGAGAATTATTTTATTATGATCCTATGCAGAGTGGCGTAAGCAGGAATGAATTTCTTTTAAAATCTCTTTTAAGAAGCACCTTTTTCTATTTTTAATTGAGGCAAACACTGAAAAAATATATAAATTTATAAATTATTGGTGAAATAAATGATTATATTTTTGCGAGTTTTTTATCTTAATAAATCTTTGCCAAATTTTGCTTTAATTTAATCCGCATGATATCTGTTTATTATGAGAAAGATTTAAAGATTACAAACCATGTTTGGCGAACATGTGCTTGTTAATTAATGTCTATTTTCCACAAGCAAACAAGCCAGACTGTCCACCCGGCGACTAATCTGTCCGTTTCGGTTGGCGTAATTTTCTTCTTTAAAGCATTCTTTTTTCCCATACTTTCCTTTTCCCCGCTAACACTCCGTGGCCACCATAGCGCATGGCCAAACTGTCATTCGATACGATCGCGCCCGCAAAATCGATCGGGAATCGGCTTTTTGTTTTTGTATGCCTTCACTAGTCCGGCTCGTTTTTGCTTCCCACTAATTGTTCCACATTTTCTGGCCGGTGCAGCGTAATTAAGGGGCGCCCACGGCCGTCATGCTAAACTTCGGCGAAACGGTATCATAAAACGTGATAAATTGCGAAGCCTGATTCAACCGGGCGATAGGCGGATTAACGATCGATCAGATATTGGCGCACTGCACTCCACCTTGGCATGAATGGGACCGCCCCATCGTACAAAGGATTCGTTTTTTTTTGCCTTAGTTTAGCTTATTTTTATCCCGCTTTTGCGATCGAATTCCAATGCAACGAAGGGAGTAGACACGGGGTGAACATTAGGTACAGTTTAGCTGTTATTTTTTAACGCTTAATGGTTTAATTTTGGCTATTATGTCCTAATGTTGGCTCCGTATCGCGATCGCTCCCATGGCTAGGATATGCGAGCGCCGCTCTTTTATTGTGATGCAATGCGCCACCAAGTGAAGCCAAGAAAATCGAATCGATTCCGTTGTCTTTAACAGCTGGTGCAGCTTCGGGTAGCTTCGGTACCTTTCAGAATATATCCAAATAACAGATCAGCTCAACGAATAATTTTATCGGCAATATGGCTTAATATGGTCAATTTTCATGTTACTTGCTATTACCGAAACGGTTCTGTAACATCAATGCAATAGAGTTTAAAATACGGCCATCTAAATATCATATCATTATTATCATATCATTATTTCAAATATATAAATATGTTTTTTGTTTGATTGTGGTTGATTAAAATCATTAAAATTAATCTTACACGAGTCCTGTAAATTATTTGATGTTGTTTTTCTAATGTATTCTCTGATTTGTTTTGGTTTTTTGAACAAAATCCATGAGAGATCATGTTGTCTCGTTCTTTCGCATATCCATTACCTATTTTTGTTTCATTTTACCTCATACGTATCAGTTTCGCTACTCCTCACATGAGGGCGCTGTTTAGTAAAATCACCTAGCGGATGATAGCAACTGTTTTGTGAATTGCGCTCAATTTTTAGCTCAAAATGCATCATTTGATTCTCCACGTGGTATTTTCTTTAAGCACCATTAAATTTTGCTATTATTTCTATATTTCTATCTATCAATCATAGATATATAAATACCGTCAGACATTTGAATCGTTATGAAAATATATTCAAGAAAATATATGATGTAGATGAATACAATAACGCATGAAAACCTAATTCAAATAAAGCATAACATATCGCAAACATTTGTTCTACGCCACGTGGTGTTCTCGACTAAAAATGTTATCATTATGTTTTATTCTACTCATCTTCTGTTTTGATTTTTAGATCTAGTGTAAAAAATACAACGGTTTTCACGCCTACGCTATGAGCAATATACCATCGGTAAAATGTATCTATGCATAAGGGAAGAAATAATTTAAATTTTAATGTAGCAGAAGAGCACACCATATCCCCGTACCAATAAGCCGTAACAAAAGATAAATGAGATTTGAGTTCAAAGAACATTCTCGAGTGTTTGGATATTGCACATGTTCTATCCCTCTATGATACATCCTGTTGCTTCTACCTCGGTCAATGAGCACTGACAAACATATGCTATAGAACATGATGTATTCGAACTGTTTCCAATTGCAATAATATTATCATTTCACGATACTTTCTCTACCATGTTTCTGGCAAAACACCATACACATGTAGCTGAACCTTTTTGTTTTTAGAAATAGCGCAGCTGTGTGCGTTTAAACATTGCTTTGAAACGAGGAAAAACAGAGAGAAATAGCCAGAGAAAACAACATCTGTGTGCATTATAAAAGATATGGAGCATCGTGTGGAGCGAGATGCAAATAGATTTTGCAAAGTAGAACGAGTGAGATCGTATGTTACATATATTTTTGCCCCATGCAAAACGAATAGTGCAACGTGTGTCAGAGCGAGCAAGAGCGACTGGGGAGCATCTTTCTGCTCTTTTCATTGTTTATCTCACTCTTTCACCTCGCATTCTCATATGCCCTTTGGTACTGTTCCCTCTCGCTCGCGCTGACTTAAGATTAGTAGTACACCGTGGCCTGCGCCCTGGGGAGCGGAAAACGACCCTGCTGCTCCATCGCGATACAACCACCACTACGCAGAGCTCCCCAAGACGCACGACGCAGTTACAGCTCTC
This sequence comes from Anopheles nili, assembly GCF_943737925.1. Taxonomy (NCBI): domain Eukaryota; kingdom Metazoa; phylum Arthropoda; class Insecta; order Diptera; family Culicidae; genus Anopheles; species Anopheles nili. The sequence continues at coordinate 26,312,793 of NC_071292.1, forward strand.
ACTCGCCGTCTCATTTTGTGATCGGTCGTGCTCACGGCAAATACGCGCACTATTTCTCGTGCCCTTTTCCGTGGTGCAGCGTATCAACTGTGGTAAAATCGCACCCTATTCGAAACCGGGAAAACACCGACTTTTCCTTCGGTGGAGACGGAATCGAAAGGACGACGAAACACGTTGGGCGAAATTTCGAGCGTGTTTCCAGCCGTTGAATTCAAGCGTGCGTTTGTGGAAGGATAAGGCCCAAGGATTTGAAGCGTGTGTGTGTGTACGTGTGCGTGTGTGTGGGGGAGCTTCCATCGCTTCCTTCTTTCCAAAAGTGCCCAAAATCTCTCGCAATCCCAAAAGCAGCCCGGAGCAACAACACGGATCCAAGTAGGCTGCATCGCTGCTGCATGCTTTGAAAATAGGCCTACACATTACGCACGCACATGACTCACACATACCACGTACCCCATCGTGTGTTGTTGGTTGCTGGGTGAGGAAATGATAGAGAAAAAGTGGGGCTACTCGTGGAACGAACGCACGGCGCGTGTGTGTGCGTATTGTGCGTCTGTGAGGCATGGTTTCTGCTCCCGGGGTAGCAGGCATAGCACATTAGCAAGGGCTCTACTATGCAGTGCGTAAACTCGCGGCTAACACACGCAACGAGAGACAAAACGAAAGTTGTGAGAAAACAAAAATCCTCCCTGTCAAAATGCGTAACATCGCGACTTTGCGTATGTCGTTAGGTTAGTGATATTACCCACGTGGAGTTCAAAAAAGTCGACGGTCATTCTGGACCTGCCCCACCAAGTGTCGTGCCGTTGCTTGACATTTCGGGAGTGAGGTGAAAATTGCGCCAAAACAGCAAACGGTGAAAACTCGAATTCATCCAACCCACACACAGCTGGGGGTCGAGTCGAGTGTGTGCTGGCCGTGTGTGGGCCTTCTTTTTCTGTGACCATTTCCCCACGAGCCATGGATTCGAACAGCCTGCTGAGCATGAATCTGGCGTTGAATGTGGCGCGTAAATGCCGCATCTGCGGCATGGACATCCTGGACCTCACGTGCGCTTTCCCGATCTTTGGCAACGAGCGGTTGGACCGGAAAATCGAACGCTATCTGCACCTGAACGTGAGTAATGGTATTGCACAACAGCGAGTGCGGGATGTTTTTTGGAATCGTTCGTTTCATAACTCACTGCAACTGCCTTTTCGAATGGCGTATTGAGGCGTTTTCCTCCCAAAAAGACTCCCTTTTCAGGCGGTTTTCCTCGAGGGATGAAAATAACGCAGCTAAAGCAGGCTTTTCCCACTTTATCGGAAATATACACACTGCTCGTTACATGGTCAGAGAGGTGTGTGGCGACAATGGCCTTGATAGTACGAGACAGAGACACCCAAATACGTTGCTGAGTGCGAGCGAAAGAGAGGCAACAAATACGCAGCTGTAATAAAAGAGGGAGAGAGAAAGCACGATCAAAAGACGCGCAAGATACCGGGCGAGAGAGCGAGCGCAAAGATGATGTAAATTCCGTCCTGTGGCTGATGCACCAGCCTACTAACACAACTGCTCGTTCGACGATGTAAAAAGAGCGCGCGATTTTTATTTCGCCTCAAGGAAGACCACATGCAAGCGTGTGTTATTTTGCAACGAGGAGAAATTGAAAACATTCCTTGAATTTTTTTTTATACCTCTCTCTTTCTCTCTTCTTTTTGCTATCTCTCTCTATCTCTATCTGCCTCTCTCTCTCTCTCTGTCTCTCAGCACTTAACCGATGTTGAACGGGCGCAAAAGTGTGTCAACATCGGTGAGCTCCCCAGCACTTGTTTTCCATCCTTATCACTACAATGCACGCTGCGTTCGCTTGTAGTTGGAGCTTCTAGCCCCAATAAGCTGCCCTTCGCAATTCGTTCGTGTGTGCGAGCGAAAGAGAGAGGTGGAGCGAGCCTCTAAAAGAAAAAAAAAACAATGAATCACAAAACAAAAATAAACCCTACACACATTCGCAAACGGCCACTTTTGCTACGCTGGGTCGCTCAAAACGAGTACTTCACGGCCGTGGTGAGCGAGTGAGTGAAACGGAACATCATCCCCAATCTTGGCCACGAAAAGAGAGTAAGAGAGAGAGAGAGAGAGCCAGATCACGGTCAAAACAAAAGGTCTCCCGCGGCATTAGACAAGTTTCGTTTGGTGCAGGTCGAGCTGCACGTCAAGATGGTTTTTGCGCAAATGAGTCGGCACGAGAATGTGAGCTGAGATAGAAGATATGGACGGTATTGCAGTAAGAAACATGGCAAACGCAAAGGGCCTGGGGATATGGGGGGCGACATCCACACACCAGCTCATGATATTGATTTTATTTTTAAAAATCTCCCCACTCATACACACAGCATCAGCTGCGAGTAAGCGAGACGGAGAGCGTGGTTGTACCTCTCTTTCATTTCGTGTGATCGAAAAGTGCGACGCGAAAATCCATCCGAGAAGGCTCTGCTGAAGGTATTGAACTGTGAGTGAGAGAAAGAGAGCGAGAGAGAGAGAGAGAGAGAGAGAGAGAGAGAGAGAGAGAAAAGACCCCCCATCGCACGACAACGCATTGGGAAAATTTGCTCACACGTGCTCACGAAATTCACAAGTGCAAGTGCACAATGTGCAGTTGTCAACGCGGAACTTGACATTCCTGGCATTGCCACACACACACACACACACTCACACACATGCAAATGTGCAACTGAAGTAGGGCAAAGATACCACCCGCTGAAAGGGGGATTTGGAGCTGCTGCACAACCGCGGTTAGATCATTTGTTTTCGCGCCATTTTGCAGCGAAGAGAAAGTTGGCCAACACAGCGAAAGGAGGAGAGTTCTTTCTCTCGCTCCTTCTTTCTCTCCATTTCCCTCTTTCACTGCCTTTTTTTTCAAGCTCCAAGTGGTGGCAAGAAAGGAATGGAAAATGAATTTACGCACATTTACGCACTACGCGATCGAATATTAAACTCCAGTGAGACGCGCAATGATGGAGGGTACGCACAAAGTTCATGTTGACACGCTGAGTTTATTTATTCAACATCACATCACCACGTGTTTGCGATTGAGAAGTTGATGAGTGAAAAGGACAGACGGAGAAGAGGGAAACGAATAAAGAGAGTGAGCGAGAAAGAGAGAGAGAGAGAGAGAGAGAGAGAGAGAGACGGTTGAGTGAGAGTGAATCATAAACGATGGTTATGCAAAGAATACGAGAAATGGTGACCTACAAACCGTCGAATAGATCTAATCCATAGTAAATAGTATACAGAAAGAGACAGGACGCTTCTAAGCACCCGTTTCACTCGCACCTTTACAACGAGCGCTTACTTTTGCTCTTTCATTCGGTGAGACGTTAGAGCGAGCGAGCTCTCATTCATATTCTCTTTCGTTCGCTCTACTGTTGCTGTTTCGCTGCGTGTGAGCGAGAAAGCAAACAAACAAACCCCTTTCTGCCCACCCCCCGTGCCAGATAAGCCCTTTGATAGTACTCCAACAGGTGCTAAGGGATGAAAACGCTTCAAAGATAGTCTCTGAAGGAGCCTCTTTTCTCTCTCTCTCTCTCGGTTCCATTCGAATGTACGCCACAAAAACTATGTGAAATTGTAATGTTTTTACAGTAATTTTAATGCTGTTACCTTTAAAAATTTCATCCTCAAATATATCTTATGTACTCGCTTCCATTTTATTCCGATCAGGATTCGATTAAAGTGCTCTTTCCTTTGTATAATGCTCCCAGTATAGAATAATTCTGAAATCAATTCTTAGTGCATCTATCGATTTTAAATAACCATTCTCTAAATCATAATTTTTCTCCGCAATCAGGGAGCTTGAACAAACAAACACTGACCCATAATTTTTCACTCTCTTCTGTCCTTCTCCCAGGTGCATATGGATGATCTTCTCCCAAAGTGCATCTGTGGCTCGTGCTACCTGAAGCTCGAGAGCATCGATCAGTTTGCGCTGATGGCAAACCGTACCGAGGAAGCTTTCCGTGCTTGGATCGGTCGACTTCGGGGTCTAAACTGTCCAACGGAAGTGGCCAAAAATGTCAACGTCGTGTTGCCTTTGTTCCGGCCCGATCCCGAGCTTCTCGAAGCTCAAAAATCACCTCCAATCCACGCTGCATCCTCGCCAAAGGACTCCACGAGCACGCCAGCAGGCGACAAATCCGCCATTTCGTACAGCGATCTCAAGCTGGGTTTGCTGATCAAGGATCAGGAACTGCTGAAGCTCATCCTGAAGGCACTCAAGTGGGCCGAAAACGATCGTCGAGCATCGTTCGAGGTGTTGATACAGCGCCTGAAGAACACGAGCTTCCGGGAGATCCTTTCGAACAGGAATCTGCTGAATGATAGCGATCTAACGCAGCTGCTGAAGTCCTACATTGGTCAGGGTGTGATGAACAGCCCACTCGTACAAGCGTCCTCTACTGCAGGTAGTCCACTCAGTAACAACAATAATGGTCCATCAGCGATTGTCCTGCAACCGGGGAGCGTCGTACAACCTGCAGAAAGCTTTCCGGATGCGAGTGTGGTGAAGGACATCGTCCAAAGTACACCTTCTCAGCTTGACGGCACGGTGTTATCAGGTGGAGCGACTGTGAATGAGTACCGAATTGATGAAGGAAACGTTACACAGATGGAGGTTGGTGTTGATCCTGATCTGTACCTGCCGTATGAGGATGAAGATAGCAACAGCACGACGAAGTACGATGTTCGGATCGAGGAAAGGCAGGAGAACACCGTCACTATTAAGCTGGTGACGACGAACCTCGCTGGGGATATGATCGAGAACAAGCGTGTAAGTGCGCAAGATGAGTTGGGGGAAGTAAATGAGTCCTTTTGGCTGATCTCAAGAGAGTTGGAAGCAAACAATATACAGCAGATGGTTGGTTCCTTCGGTTTTTGGGGACTAAATTGGGAACCAACCAATACAGGAGGACAAATTTGTCACGAAATATTGTTTTCAGGGCTTAAAAATCAAACCATTTAATCCATTTATTCATGTTTATGACCTCTAAGAAACTGTGGTGAAATTACGCGCTTTAGTTTTAGATTATTTTTACCACAAACAACGTTACTTTGTGTCTTACGAAAGACTTTCTTTTATGGGGATTTTGGGTAAAAGACTTTCTTTTTCTATTGCTCACGTAATCCTTCCAACACAGAAGGTCCTTTTTCTTGCTTACACTCATTCAAAAGATCGCGTTTTGGGCTCAAAAATGAATGTCCAAACGATCCTTACACTGTTCTCCATCCCATTGCAGATGATTCCAGCGATCCTGAACGTTCGCGGAAGCAAACGTTTCCAGTGCAGCGGTTGTCCGGAGTGTTTCGCAACCAACGGTGAACTTCAGCAGCACATCGTGACACGACACATGCACCGAACGAATCGCACCGTCATTACGGAAAAAGGCAAACCGGCGATCAAAATTCGCGTCCGCAAAAACAAACCCCTGTCCGTGGTCGCGACTGGAGGTGTTGGTGGTGGCATGCCTTTGGTGATTCCTTCTCTGCCTATCCTTTGTCCACCACCACCACCACCAACAACACCACTCCGGCTGGTCGAGGTTGAGGAAGCATCACCTGAAGGTCCTGTGACGATTGTGCCGTTGAAAATTCCCGCTTCAACCACCATAACCGTGGTTCCGGCATCTCCGAGCAGGGTTGAGGATGTAATTCTTCCGCCGAAAGGGGATGGTGAAGGTCACGAAACACCTGCCATTGTTAGTGTCACTTCGGAGATGAAACTTCCGGTTGAATCACCTCCCAAAGTGGAGCTTTTGGTTCGGAAATCGAAACGAAAACCTGTGAACAAGATGGCTAAGGTCAAACCCCGGTTAACTGAGGCTGATGATAAGCAAAAGAGCAGGAAGGTGAAAAAACAGGATCCACCGCAGATGATCGTGTCGGTGGAGCAACCAACGAAGCACCCGAGAAGGACTTCCGGTGTGGCGTTTTGTTCCCTCTGCCGGAAGCGACTTCCGGTGGGGGAAAATCTGCGCGAACACATGGAAAAGGAACACGCGCGATTTGAGTGTCGAATGTGTGATCGAGTGTTTAAAAATGCGCTCAATTTGGGACGTCATCAGCAGTGTCACGGAAGCGGAAGTGGTGGAAAGGGTGGTTCCGGTTCCGGTTCCGGTGGAAAAGCTAAAAAACCAGCGAAGGGAGCGCAAACGGAGGCAAAGGAATCATACAAATGCACGCAATGTGAGAAGTCCTTCCGGAGGAATCAAAATCTACAGGTAAGTGGTCGGTAGAAGAAGTTGAATTGGAAGGGGACATTCGAATTACAAAACTCGGACTCGAATTTATTGACATTTTTTTCTTCTCCCGCAGCTTCACATGTACCATCACACGAGGAATGCGAAGATGAAAACTTCCGCACCGGAAGTGAAACCAACGGCGATGAGTGGAGCGTCGGGTTTACGCAAACGAACGAAATTGACGAGTGCCACCGGAAGCGGAAGTAGCGTTGAGGGATCTCGAGTGTCGAGGAAGTCCGAGGTGGTGACGCGGAAAAGTGCCATGACTAGGAAAGTGAGGTTTTCTACGTGATCAAGCGGGCCGGAAGTCGTTTTCTTTTCGTTGCCATTTGCGTGCGGAGTGAATCGCCGAAGGAAGGCGATTTTAGTTTAGAAATAGGCGATAAGGTTAGGCGTTTAGTTGTGAAGTTAATAAAACGATCGAATCAAGATCGTTAACTTGGGAAGATACGCTTTATTTGATGTTATGATGTTCATTTGAATTTGTATGAGCAATAAATAAGATGGATTTCATGCGTACCATTAATCATAGGCGCGAGCAAGTTATTTTTGTGTTCATTCATTAGTTAAGCCAAGTAGGTGTAAATCATTGATGTAAAATAAACGTTAAGACTCGCCGTATCGTTATGATTTTTATGGCATTAAATAAATTAAGTTTAGAATAGCCCGGTACACGCAGCGATCGATATGAATAAATTTTACACAAACCTGTTTTCGAACACAGAATTGCATGTGTTCAGATATTATTCTGCATTTTCCCTTACGAAAGAAACCATGCTAACGTTTCGCTATGCACTTCGGTTGCAGTTGCGAGTTCGTCGTATAATTCGAAAAAGTTGTCTACAATTTATGGAGAACCATTTGGATAGAACATACTCGTTGAACGCGAATAAACACCACCAAGCAATCGGAAAAAAATGAATTTTTGGAAACCAAAAGTTGACCGGAAACATCAGTGGTGAAACAGCGAAAATTTTTGCCCCAGTAACAGGAGAGCATACCAGCCAGGAGGTTGCATTTGGAAAAATTAGACGATTTAAATTCCTAAATTACACTGTTACGAAAAGTTGTTGAAATATTTCAAACGTACAAAAAGTTTAAAAAGTTGACCAATAGATGGCGCTAATAGCGTGGAAGAGATTTTAAAAATTCACTTATAGATGGCGCTGATTGAAACGTTTCACTAATTGAAATTTTTCACAACGCTTCATTGAACAGCGCCATCTATTGCGAATTATTGAAAGCTGATGTGCCGAATTCAGATATCCATTCCAGCGCCGAAAAATGTTTCCTCTTAGTCGGTATGCTCTCCTGTTACTTTTGCATAAAATTTTCGCTGTTTTGTTCGTGATGATCGCGATCAGTTTTTAATCTTTTTTCTTTTATCTTTTAACCAATTGGTGCTGTTGTCTATTTGATTTTAAGGGACATGTTTTTTGAGAATCTACTTGTTTGCAAAGCAGCGTGTACGTTCATTGTTTTGATAAATTGCAATAATTATGTATTTTTTCGACAACATTTAGACTCAAACGTTGAGCTCTCTTATGCTTTTGTGGGGTATATACGTACATATACGTAGCCGACGAATAATATTTTTGGTCGCATAGTTGAGAACGTGGTTATAAACTCTCGCTTTTCCTTGATTCTATCTCCAAAAAGTGAACGAATATTAAGAAAAAAATTGTATTATAATTATTAGAGTGTCCTTGTTTACCTTTGTCATCAATTTGAAGAAAATTTCAGTCAATCTAGCTGCATTGTTGTGTTTAGTTGTTTAATTTCTTTTAACGATAAAACGAAAAAAAAAGCTTTGGTTTTTCTGAAGCATACGTTGTAAAGATGCCTAAAAAGAAGCCTTGCTAAAAGAAGAATTAAAAATCCTTTATCACAAATTTCTGCTAATAAGAGAACTATTCCCTTCGTTGTCGTGAGTGCATAGAAAGCGCATTTCGAATGCAGTGCAATGCAATTGCTTTAGGTAGAGCCACAAGAGCTTCTAAATACGGCCAGGCCGTTCTTAAATAATTAACAATAACAATAGCCGCAAGAGCTCTTACATATTTTATGAATGCAAATGATAATAGATGTTTACAATAACATCTCTCACATTCATGAATTTCTTGAATTCAAATCACATTCACTAGAACAAAGGAGCTTAGAAATAACTATGAAAATTTATAGAGAATTTACTTCAGATTAAATCCAGTATCATCTTCTAAAAATTCAAAAAAAAAACAATTGTTCAATGTTCTTTTTTGAATTTTTAGAAGATGATACCGGATTTAATCTGAAGTAAATTCTCTATAAATTTTCATAGTTATTTCTAAGCTCCTTTTTCCCAGCGAATGTGATTGGAATTCAAGAAATTCATGAATGTGAGAGATGTTATTGAGGATACGTTTTGCGAATAACATCTTTTGGGCAAATTAAAAAAGGTTTCCTTGCTATGATACAGCATATGCTGGGTTATTTTGGAGATAATTTTTCTGATTTAATCTAGCATGTAAGGATGTGAGTGTTTTAACATTTGCTATGTAAAAAGGACGACGCCAAAAACGTTCGTTATCGAATCGAATGCTGAAACAAACCCTGCACGGATATTGTACAACATAAAGCGGTAATAAATCGAGCTGCTCTTCTGTTTAGAGCTTCAAATATCCTTGCAACATCATTGTAAATCGAAGGTGCCGGAGTTACAGAAGGAATATCACACATTACATGCATCACACCTCTGCCAATGAAATGCATTATCCACCTCCCTTCTTTTCCCACCCACGAGCTCCATTCACCTAACACCTCCAAAAGCGATCGTTGCTCATTTTCGACCCCAAAGCCCATCACCCGGAGCAGAAGCTCCAGTTTTCCTCCTCAACTTCCACCATCTCCTCCCCCCCCTCCCCTAAACTTCCCTCACGCCACCCCACCATCAAGGCGCAGAAGGTGCACGCTGGTCCCGGTCGGAAAAGCAAATACCGAACATTTATCTACTTGCGATTCTATCGGCCTATCGGGTGGAGCAGAGCGCGAGGACCCATCACCAGGGGGGGGGAGGCTCTGGGGGATGCGAAAGCTCACCCCCACCCTAATCCAACCCATACCTCAGGGAGGAAAAAAAAAACAACCCCTTAACTCCAACGAGGCACCGCGCGGCAACACGCGGTCTCCACGTTGTCTGGCGAGGTTTCGTTCGCCAGCCATTCGCACACACACACACACTCGTCCTGGGTGCGAAAAGGGGTGGACGGGTGGAGTTCGGCAAATGAACAAGGAAACATTTACATATCTTATACAATCACCCATTAAAATGTTAGATTTTAACAAGCAACAGCAAATCATTTCTCCCCGATCGTTAGTTTTAAGTGCAAAATTAGCATTTTCAATAAATCTTCAATCAGGCGCGCATTTCAGAACCCCGCTCGTGTCCTTCCCTCGGGCTCCCCCACCCTCCCCCACCCCCTCACCATCGTGCTGTGTTTCGCTTTATTTGCTCACTCGCCGCAGAAACTGGACACATTTGCGCTTTGAGCGCGAGCAGTTCGAGGCGCAGCATTTAGGCCTTTCCCGGGGGGTGACATGGCACTGGGTGGGGGGGAGTGGTACAGAAGGTGTGTTGTGCCTTCCACCCTCACCACCCACTCCCACCCCCCCCCTATTTTGGTCCCCGGTCACCGGTGTTCGATGATCGGTTCTCCCCATTTTGTGGCTTGTGCGCCTCCATCTTGCGACCTTACAAAAACGTCTGAACGTCAAATAGCGCAGTTTGTCTTCCGCGCAGGTGCCCATTTCGGTGCTGCCCGATGTTCTGCCATTGTGTGCGGGTGAATGTGTGTGCACATGTTCGTGTCCTCCGGCCGCATTCCGTGGTGGTGCCTGGTGCCTGGTGGTGACTTGCGCGAAAGGCATCTCGGCAAAGATCGCGCCGAGTCGGGCGTATTTTCACGTTGTCGTTTAAATTAGAAAACAAACATATCGGTTTTTATTTACAATTCAAATACCCACCCAAAAGGGGGGGGGGGGGAAGGGGGTGTGAGGCTCCTCTCTGCATCATCTCCTCCCTCACCGCTCGCCGCGACATGGTGGCAGCTCTCTTTCGAACGAACGCGCCAGACCGGGAGGAGTCGCATCCAGGCCTGGGGTTTTTGGGCTTCCACACTCAAACCTGTTCTGCATACGCGCGCAGGACGACGCACAGCAGGCTCGCAGGTCCGCGGTCGCTGGAGAGCAGAAGGTTTTTCTTGTTTTTTTTTTTCTTTTCAATCTGCCCACCGCCCGGGTCAATCCGAGTGTTGTTGACGCGCGCGAATGGGCTCAGGATGCGCGTTCGGGCAGGAATTGAGAGGAAAAAAAAAACCACAGCAGAAGCATTCGAGGTGGGAAAATAGGCACTAGAAATGGGGTACGGCGCGCTGTAGGTGTAGTCGGTGTTGACGAACCGAAGCCTTATTAGCATGGTTTTGGATGCGTATAACAGTTGCCGTTTCAATTTGACGTTTCCTTACAAACGCAGTGACAGCGAGATGTGACAGGTAGTAGCTGAAGATGAAATGCGATGTTTACGGCCGTCAATTAGCATATTAATTGCGTGCCGTATCGTTTGCGAGAATGTTTTACATATATTAATGTCATAGAAAATAATGTAATGCTGCGTGGTGAAGGATGACGGCGTTCGAAGGTAAAGCAACGTCCGCAAAGCGAGTTGTGCAAGGCTTTCGGATGGTGATGAAATGTCCTTCCTAGATTGCTGTGTGGGAATTTCTTGCGTTAATTGAACGTACTTTATTGAATCAAAATCTTTCATTCGACGATTGACGCTCACAGCACAGTGTTAGCAATTGAGTTTGTTGATTTTCCGATTGCATGTTCAACGGATAAAGTTCGTCCATCAATCTAGCCTCTTTTGCGCTTCAATTGAAGAAGGAAAAAAAATCCCCCCCATCGCCAGCATTTTATCGAAGCAAAAATCACTGATGCATTTTAAAGTAGATAGTATTAAAATTCCACCCCAATCCCACCGATTTCTATAAAATTTCACACAATCCCCCCCGGCAGCCCGCAAAGCGATCCTCCACGCCATCGCCCCTCGATCGTGACATCGATAAGATCGAGGCAGATTCCCGCCGCAGCTCATTTCGAATTCAAAGTGGATTCTGCAGAACCGTTCGAGCGCTGTTAATTGGTAAATAAATTGATTGCCGCGATGACGATTGCCGCGAACAAGACGGCACAACCCTCCGAACCCGCGGTTTGTGTGCGTGTGTTTTACTGTTCGTTTTCCTCCCCTGCTTCGAGCGGCGAATGACGGCAATACATCAGGCGATTTTACGGCGACATTTTGTCTAGTGCTCTCCTGCCACCTCTATCGCAAGCTAGCTGGCCGGGGGGTTTTGGCGAGGAGGAAGCTCACGCTAAATGGAAACAAAGACGAGCTGGGAGCGTCAACAAAATGGCACGATCTGTTCGAGGCGAGCCCGAAAGTAAACAGCGAACCTTCAAGCGAGCCTGCTTGGCTCAGAGGATCAGCGGCTTATCAGTCGGTCGATTGTGAGTCCTTGAGTTCGCTTGATTGCGCGTTCGAGCCCAGTGCAATTAACCTCCGCGTACGTGGAATGTATCGACAACGTCGCGTTATTGACGGCAGGGGTTGTAGAATTCGCGGAATTTGGCAAACCTTGCCGACGCATAGAGGGTTTTGCTGGTTCCGAGAATGACGCATCGGATGCACTTCAGGCAGGATCGATGCTTACAATCTAAGCCCGAAGTGGGCATGCAAATTCTGTGCTGATCTAAACGTGGCCTCTCGAGTGTGCGAGCGAGCGATCTCGAGTGGCAGGTGTGTTGTTGCGTAATGGAATTTGCACCATCTCATCGTTGGAAGGCATTCCTGGTAGGAACCTGTTTGTGAACTGTGGGCTTTGGTTTGTAGCACGCAATTTGGCACAGCCGCTTTTTGGTGGAATCCGTTTTTGGATACGAAAGGGTGTGTTAACTAATCGGAAGCAAGGTTTTGTTTGATTGATGGCGGTTAAAAGCTATACAATTGCAAGGGAACAAATGTTTCTCTTTAGTATATACGAAACAAATGAAGATAGATTGATCATTTGTCGTTATTTGAAAGGAAAAGCCAAGAATATGAAGTGAATATTTGGCTTTGATAATCGATGACAAACCACTCATTTCGGAGCTTTGAAATAAGTTGACAGCTGTCCAATAAACGTCTTATGTATTTCACTAGAAAATAAATATAAGCCTAAGGCATTAAAGATACATATTTTTTTTGATAATAAATCTACATGAATTTATATGCAAATACCTATCAAAAAATGTAAATGAAATTCAATTTAGTCGATCATCTCCTGAATTGTTGTAGAATTATCTTTGTATGATAATCATTTATTGCTTCAATAGTTATTTCTACTTATTTCAACCAATATTATACGTGATCGAATGAACAAGAGTTTATATGCAAATTGCAATCTAAAACTGTCCGCTGGAATGCCTCTTAACGTTCTAAATGTCCCTTGTGCCATTCCCACAAAAGGTGCGATGTACTTCCCTCCCAGCAACAGTGGCACCATTTAGTCAACAATTGCACATTATCCCTTTTCCCAGCAACAGCTCGACCAAACGGCGATGTACACGACCATCTACCAGATCCTTCCGCATGTCGGCGCCATAACTCCGCAACCGGCCGATCGATCATTAAAATTCGCGCCCAAGGCAAGGGCAACCATGCCGCCCTACAAATCCCACGCCAATCGCAACAGCGGCACTGAAAACGAAGCGCAAATTGCCCAGCAACACGCAATCCGCAACACAATGCGCATCGGAATTGATTTGTTCGGCCAAATTTGGCGCAACGAAACCACGGTGCTGCGATAATTGAACATAAGTACCGGTACCGATCGAAACCAGTGCGAAACCGGGAGCGCGAAAGCACGCCACGGTTGATAAATAAATAAAGCTCGCAATGTCTTCGGAAGAAGCGCGCAAACAAGTCGCACGTTAAAAAAGGACCACCAAATCGGGCTGGCTTTAATTGAAAAGCGAATCCGAAACCACGATCGAAGGTGTTGCCCGCCCGTGGAAAGACAGAATTGGAGCGTCTCGATGGGCCTCGCCCGGGAATCGCGGGCGCGTGTGTCCATCGTCGTCAGGCCGTCAGTGCGATCGTTTTGCGATCAGATAGGGCAAGGGCGTTGGAGAAAAAAAAAACGGGCCGTTATACCCAAAAACGGAGGGTGACTTCAAGCGGACATGGGAAACCATCGGCACGAGAGCCCTGAAGGATGGCTCGGGAAACTCGAGCGGGTGGGCCTTCGGTGCAAATAAGGAAGGTAGCGCGCGTTTCGCCCTTTAAAAGGGCCCGAGCAGCTTTGCCAAGCTTGGGCTTCAATAAAAAAATCCGCGCTCGCACACGCGAAGAGTTGCGCGCGAGGTGTGAACATTGTATTGACAGCAATTTGCAAAATTAAGCCATCGAGCCTAACCGAGATCCGATCGGAGATCGCGGGTCTGATCGCTCGAGGGTGGTTTGTCTGAAGGGTGCGAGCTTGGGTGCTCTCGAGTCGACGCAGTAATGACTCAATTTTCGCCGTGATTGATGCGAACCGGACAAATAATTACAGTCATTGCGAGGAGGTTTATTATACGCACATGGTGGGCCAGCGCCGTGGCATCTCGGGGGTTTGGAATTGCGAGTGCATTAAAGCATTCGATTTCTGCTACCATTCGGTATGGGAAAATGGAATGTGTGCGACTTATTTTGCAGCGATCTGGCGCCAGGCGAATGCGATCAACGATCGTGGGGTGTTGATTGGGTGATTTAACAATTTGTATTTAGCTTCCTGTTGATTGAATTCCTGCAGATTTTATTTGATTGGGGGTTCATTTTATGAGCTTTATGATACTAATGCGCAGAAACGAACCTTCTATAAATTAGTTAAAATACAAAGACTGATCTTAAATACTGTTCAAAAACTAATGGAATTAAATGGAAATACTTTGCATAGCATATGCTGTATATCATGAAGTTTTATAGCGTATTTGCCCTTCGTTTCATCTAGAAATTTTCCTAAAATTCTCTCCAAACCATAGATTCATAGACTCCATTTGATCACATAGACGGCCGACTCTCAGGAATGTGGGTATTTTCCTGGAAAACATTTGCGATAGCACCGAAACATGCCGAAGGATCACTCGATAGCCCATCCTTTTCCCATCACCCGGCTCGACCGTCGGCAGTTCCGCGTGATCTTAGGCGCATCCTTAGCGATGACTCACGCCAGTACCGGAAAATTATCTTCCCTTTAACGCTCCCTTCGATCCCGGCGGCTTCGCCGGTGGCAAAGGAGCGCTCCGGACGCTCGGTTGTCACCGCTTTCGGTTGAAGACAAGTGCAGGTCGGGCTCGACATCCGGTCGCCGGCTGGCATAAAGAGCGCACCGCTTAGCGCCACTTCACGACGGTGAAAAGGAAGTTTCAAAGGGTCGGTAACGGGCATCACACAACGATAATTTAGACCAAAACGGCAACGGTGCGAGAGCGCACCTTGCTTTGCCCAAATGACCCGAGGAAGGATCTATAAAAATATCAATTCCTTTCGCCGTCCGTCCCGATGACTGGCGGTCGATTCACTTAATTTATTATTAGCTGCGCTTCGGTTCAGTGCCGACTTAAATGACTTTTGACTGGGCTGTATATAAAAAAAAGAGAGCCGGAAAGAAAACACAAACCCCCGCGGCCTGGACTTGGTGCTGCTTGCAGAAAAAAAGGTCGTCCTTTGGCGGCGGCATGAATGGGCCGATGAGAAGGTTTACTGATTGAAGCCTCCGGAGAGAGAGAGAGAGAGTGAGAGAGCGAGAGGGATAAAAATAAACCCACAAGATAGAGTAAATTATACCCCCAGGATACGTTGATTGGCCGACGATCGGGCGCTCAAGGAAGCGACCGGCAAAAGGATAATCTATCGGAATCGAAGAATCGAGCGGGGGTGCAGAGCAAAAAAGAAGAAGCTAGAGCTAAAAAGGAAATGCGAGGACGAGTGACTTTGTTTCGTTTTCCGCTCTTGCGCTGATGCGAATGTGAGATAAGCCATTCCCGGTGTATGTGTGCTTGTGGGTACGTAAAATGGATGCCGGGCCAAGGGACACACTCCCTCAAGGTTCGGGCTGTAGATGGCTGAGCTGGATTGGAAGATTGATTGCGGACGTTCTGTCGACTCTACACGGCAGAGTTTGATGAAACTGCTGTCTTTTGAACGATCCCCTCGTTTGCAAAACTTGTGCTGATTTCCATCGCAAAGATGCATCCGCCCGAGAGCGAGCCAATCGAGCGACGTTTAGTGGGTTTTCCAAGGCCTATTAGATCCCGATCATTCGGAGTAACAATCATCGATCACTGATTGATCCTTAACCAATGCCGTCCAACACGCAGACCACCTGCAGCAGGTCCGGCGGGTCGTGCGGCACCGTTTGACGGTCGAAACATCCGCTCAATTACATGAATTTTCACTTAACCTCCCATCAGGACACGATGTCCGATGACACGCTGTGCCGATGAATGCAACACCGGGCTGGCAACGGATCCTTGTGCGGGTCGTGGCAACAAAACGGAAAATCATCTGATAGCCTACGATAGGGCAGGAAGTTTTCGCATTCCTTTGAAATTGATCCACAAGGATACGGCAAGGCGTACCCGCTTGGGTTGAGCTTATCTAGAGAGGACGAAATGGAATTTTTACCATCCTCGCCCGGAGGCAATCACAATCGAAAGGTGTCGGAACCGGTGCGCAGTGTGGCACGTCTTTTTTTTTTTTTTTGCTCACAGACCCCCGGGATCGTACAGGATCATTTTCACTCGTTCGCAGAGCGATCGTTTCGGAAAAGATAAGGCTCCGTTGGGAGGTCGCCGGTGCTTGTGCTTGTGTATGCGTACCGACGATAGGTTGTTGAATCCTTGCGTGATCGATTGAGCTAGACCACCAAGAAATCAAGAAATAGAGCGCGTTTGGATGTTCGTGCTGAATCATCAGATGAATCACCCAGTGATCGAGATGGTGGGCAACAAGCTTTAAGCTATCGTTGATACAAGAATGAAATGATATTCTTTACGACAAAATAGCATCAAATGATCGTACGTGGATGCTGTTAAACTTCTCCAGTAATCTGTTTGAATTACTCCTCCAAAGAAATTATCCTTACAGCGCTCAAAGGCTTTATCATATCATGTAGCTCGCTCAAATCACTCTGGAAAATCTCCAAAAAATGGACGCCCGTAAACGATAAACCCAAAAGGCCCATAAAGATCACCCGTTTGGGTCTCGGTAACGTACATCATTACCCAGCCAATGGAGGCTTTCCGCTGCTTTCCGATGATTCATCCACGGGAGAAAATGGAGGCACCCGCTGAGCGACGATCGCCTTCATTGGCTCCTCGTCCATAACCGAGCGGGGCTCGATGCGTGGGGTAGCTCGGGTGGAAAAGCCACCGCCATTGGAACGCACCAAGCTCGCCTTTCCGCATGCTTGGGAGAATGGCATGGGAAGAAAAACCACCATGTTCTAGCTCTCGTTCGTAGCTCGCGGGTGTTGGACTTCCACAAATCCATGCACCCAGGCTACAACAATCATCCGAGCATCATTAAAAACCCGTAGACAAGGGACGTAGGGGATGAGTCCTGAGCGCCTGGGGAGGGGGGAAGCAAACAAGCACACACACACAAAAAAAGGCTAGCGCATCGACGAGGGTGGTCCAGAAGGAGAACCGTCGCTTGACCGTCGCTTTGGGGCATCCCGCCGTTACGCTGCTTCGTTTCGTTCGGTTTTTTTTTTTAACATTCGCCCCGGTTCTCTGTTGCTCGCGTTCTTTCACAAAAATTAGCGGGCTCCATATTCCGCCTCAAAGAAAAAAAATGGGGGGAAAATAACAATAAAAAAACAAATAAGCAGCTCATCCAGCTGAAAACGCTTTGACGATGCACGGAATGGGGCGGCTTGCTTCGAACAGCGAAATGTGGAGATGATTTATTTACAGCCTTGTTTGACATGGGTAGTACAAATGGGGGTGGTGATGGAAGTGGAAAGGGATCGCGAAAGGGATTTGATTGCTCTCTTTCTCTCTCTCTCGATCGCTTAGGGGGTGCGATCGTGGTCGGCTTCCAACAACTGAGCTACAAAACGGAGCCCCGGGTTCTGATTGGAATGCGTTCGCGGGAATGAAATCACGATAAAGTGAGACATCAAATGGAATCGGTGCGGGCGAGCTCGCAAAGTGACTCATATCGCAGTGGAATCGTAAATTAAAACATCATTAAGCAGTGGAAGTGATATTCAGCGTGGGGAATCGCTTACTCATCGATTTACTTACGTATTTTTGTATTATTCGAGCGTCTTTAATATTTCTTTTATCACGAGTCGGAATCGGATCTTGTTTTAGAACCACAAGTTGTTCCCTCTAGAAGATGCTGGCAAACATGTTTAGCTGAGGTTATATCGAAGGGTCGACTTATATTATGTTTGGTTCAAATGAGCTAGGTTTATTAAGTGCATATTGAGTTGGTAGTGTATATTGATTCCATAGCTCCATTATTCCAAGTCATCTTTTTCATGAGTTTCAGTCTTGACATATTCAGTCTCTTTTCTTTGTATCTTTTAAAGCTCTGATATTGATATCCTTTTTTTCCAAAATAGAATGGCTTATCCATTAATTTAGTATTCAAATTTCAGATTCGTTAAACCATCGCCAAAATGTTTTCAAAATTGAAAGATGGAACATATAATTCCATCAGGATGTAAATGCATAAATCAACCATCCTTACAGCAGCACGATCGAATCACATCGATCGATCGAAAACGAAGCATTTGAAGAGTATCACTCTGCAGCATAGCTACTTTTCTAAGCTCCTATTCCTGCGCAGGTCTTAAAATAGTTCTCACATCCGTTCCAAAAAAAAAACCATCATCAGAAATGCAGCGCGCAAATCATTCCCACCCCGAATTATCCAACTTCCGCAGCGTCGTGGGCCGGGTTTCCATCACAGACACACTGGATCCGTCCCGGTGCCGTCGCGGTGGCTAGCCAAACGTCGCATCGAAACCCACTGGAGCAATCGAAAGGGATCCGCCCTATCCATGTGATCGCTAAAGGACAGAGAACAGCAGCCCAGTCACCGACCACCTAGCCGCATGCCGGTTTGGTTTCGGTTTGAGCGAGAAAAATTTAACCCACCGAAACCCAACCGCTAACCCATGGGTCCAACAGCACCCCAATTAAGCGCATCAACCCTCAAATATCCTCGGGGGGTCCCACCGGACCCGAGGGCCCCACGGAAAGGCCCATTCTTGGGCTGTGCCTCGAGATTCCATTCTTGGAACTTGTAAAAATTAAGTGATGAAATGTGGCTCTCGATTAACCTTCGGTGTGCCGCGGCATGAGCCCATCCGTCCCCTCGAGGGGCCGGGATTCGCCATCACATTAGGGCCACTCTCTTCTTTTCTCTCTCTCTCACTCTATCGCTCTCTCTCGCTCTCTCTCTCACGCTCGATCGGCGTGGTCGTGGTCTATAATTTCGACGGAATCCCACCGCATCCGTCTCAGTGCGCGCGCTCACTCGCCCGGATGGGCGGACAGGTCGGCCAGGAAGTTACCCAAAAAAGGGATCGGAAATTTTCGGTTTATGGATATCACCCTCCCCCTGGCATGGACCCTGCGCGTCCATGGCCCGCGTCCGAGCCATGGCCCGTCGTGTTGACGGCTGCAAAGAAGCGAAGAAAACGCGAGCAACATTTTCCCTCTGGCAGCCATGATGGCGTTGCGACCCCGAACTGGCTACCTTTCGACGCAATTAGCTCTTGTCGATCGGTTGATCGGTTGAGGGTGGCCATAGGAAAGGATGGCCGGAAGGTACGGGGAACATCCTTGACGGAGATCTATCACCGGTCGATTAGGCACTGACGCATCCTTGCGGCTCCTCGATGGGGCAATTTCCGTGACAAGTCGCTGCCAGCATCATCACCGACTCCAGGCTCAGGTTGGAACACACACACACAGCACGCTCACTTGGGTGGGCATTCGTTGCTTTGGGGTTTTCTCCTCCCCCCCCCCGCCCCATCCCACCCCTCAACCCCGGTGCAACCCCCTTTGGTCGTGCGTGTAGCGCGGACATTTTGTGGCTCGACCAGCCGCAGGGAGATGATTAATATCTATTTATGTTGGCCCTCGGGAGTCCCGAGCGCTGGCAACCGAACAAAGGAAGCATAAACGGTGCTGCATAAAACAATTCTGCCGTGTGTGTGTGTGTCCCCTGCTTCTCCATACCCCAACCAGATCGCGTTCGATCGGTCGGCGGTTGGCCCACCAACGCGTCGTGCGCAAAAAGCAAAAATAAAGCAGGGAATAAACTCCACGGCGAACGGAGCAGAACGCGCGCTGGAACGAAAGCCCCGGGAAGGCATTTTTCGTGCGGCCAACATTCTTGGGCTCGCTTTTCCCGACGATTGGCTTTCCCGGGGAGTGAGTGAAATCGCCGGCCAGTGAGCACACCAAGCTGGAGGGCGGAGTCGAACGCACACGAAGGCGCTTGCGTTGGTTTGGGGCGAAGAAATCTTGTTAATTTTCTCACGCATTTATTTGGGCAGTGCGATCGCGAGACGGGTGATTTCAGGGTTTGCAGGGCTTGCAGGGCTTTCAGGGCGTTCGTTCTGCCGTTCACCCTCGGTGGCCAGCGACCGCGAAACATTCGCCGACCGCACACATAATCGGCAGGCGCAGGCGGGCCGCGATTGAATTATGAATCATGCGATCCCACCGGGCTCACGGACGCGGTTTCAGCGAATACCGAAGGCGGTTAAGGGCGATCAGGGCTTGCGTTTTCTGGAAAGCCTCTCCCCCCTCGGTAGCGCTCGAAAAGCTTCAACCTTGGCGGTTTCGTTTCCCAAAGCGCATGATGACACGGTATTTGCCGACGCCCAAAGCACGGTCGGAGCTAGAACGGCGTGTGCGTTTATTTTTACGATCGTTCGTTCTTTTTTTTTTTTCATATAGTCATCACGTTAATAAGGCATGGAGAAAATCAGTTTCGGGGAAATATTATTTGTTTTTCAAATTACTTTATTATCGCTCGTTTCGCTTGCGGTGTTCGCTTTTCCCTGCACTCGCGCCACTTCTCCGCTTGGGAGAATGTTTTTGGAGGATGAAAAGCAACTCGTCTCGACGTGAAAATTAAGAGATTTTTGTAAGCCGCCGGTACGCTATTCTGCCGCCATTTATTACGTGTTTTTAGTTTATCTTGGAGCGGGTATTCCGTAATTTTGGAGAGAGCTTTTATGTCTTTTGGTCGCCCCATTGGATTTGCTCTAAATTGCATCTGCAATAGTTCAAAAAAGTTTTTAATTGAAGCCAGCTTGTGCTGTTGCTTACATTCAGTATTAGTTTTGATCGTTGTAAATAAATTAAATTACGTTCACATGAATGGCACAATTTTTGTGATTCTTTCAGCGATTATTGCGTTTGAATTTTGTTAAAATTACGAGGAAAAAAACGAAAGAATGAATCGTACTAATCTCTTTTGTATGGAACAGTTTCGCAGCTTGCGTTATCGTTTACATTAAATTTTCACCTACAAAATGGGTCAACGCGTTTGGCTCGCACGTAACCAGCAACGTCCGGTAACCAACTTCCACCGTAACGCGGGAAATGACCAATTACTATCGACTCTTCCACACCGCGTGTCATACCTGTTTGCCACTTCCCAGCGCTGGCATCGAAACGAATTCCACACCCTCAAGAAGCACCCGCAGCCGGTAATTGTTTTCCAATTCAATTCAATCAGCTTTACCGTTTCCGGTCACATCCCGGTCCCGGCACCGGCACCGGAGGCCCCGAAATATTAAGTGTCATCTCTCATTCCGACCACTCATGCCCTCTAATCGGTGGTGGCCTGCGTTCTCGGAACCACCGGCAGCATCCACTACACCGGCACTCTAGCTGGGCGAAGCGTCGAGGGTCCGTTTGTCTTACTCCTTTATCTCTTGTCATTCCTTCGCCGGACTCTCGACGCTTCACGCTTTGGCCACTTACCACGACGATGACCACGACGACGACGACGACGGGGAGGCTCTGAAGCACGCCTCTGGCACGGTACACTTCAGCCAGGCTAAATCCCCAACGGACCGAATGCCAAAACCATCGAATGGCCGAAAATCGGGAGGCCGGCGAAACGGAACCGAAATCTTGGCAATCATACACATTTTGATGTCGATCGAGCCGAGCTGAAGCCATGAGAATTCATTTTCCACCATGACTCATCGGAAAAGCGGCGCTCAAATCTAATTAAAATTCTTTGTTTTAAGTCTTCGCTTCGGTCGGTTTCGGGGCGCTGGGAATGCTTGAGAATGCAGTCGAGTGTGTGTGAGTGTGTGCGATCGCGCGAGTGTGAGAATCGGCATCGGGAAGGGGGTGAGTTCGGAAAAATTGCTAAAGATGCCCGCTTCGGCAACGAGCTTTTAAAATGATAATCTACCGCACGCTGAAAGCCTCCCCAGCCTGGTAAGGAAGGCAACGACCAAAGAGCGTACCAGCGGCCGCCCTTTAGTTCTGCTCGCGTCACGCCGCCACACACTGTCGTATGGCGCTTATCGATTTCATGCCGCTGGATACAACAACAACAACAACAACAACAAAACAGCTCCATTGTGCTGCTTTCGGGCTGACTTGGGCAAACAATCGCGATCTAGGATCGGCTTACCGAAAGCGAGTCGAGAGAAAGGAAAATTGATTGATCACAGCCCAACTAGGGGCTGATGAGGATGGGATGGCCCTTTTTTTTTTTTTTTTTTTGGTCGATCCGCCCGTTCATCCGCGCGTTCCGGATGTGGCCGATTCCGTCCGGTCGATTGCGCGGTCGGTTAGGTTAATTTAATCATCGAGAGAGAGAGAGAGAGAGAGAGAGAGAGAGAAAAGCGATCCGTAAGTATGCGCCATCACACCGCCACAAAGGCTCGTTTCCACGGTGGCTCTCCGTTGGGTTTTGGTTCCCCGGGGGGCTTGCCGTGCCGTTGCTGGGCGCCTGAGGGACGGGAAATCAATCATACAATTTTTAAGAATGAATCAACGGCTCTCAATGGGGCACCCTTTTGGGCGCGGACCTTTTGGCCACGGTCAGGTACCGAGGAAGCGACGAAAGCCGGCGGGTTTGTTCTCGCTACATTGTACAAACACAACCGCGGTTCACAACCGTTTGGCTGCCGATCACTTGAATCCATCATCGGCATCCTCTGGACCCTGGCATCGGCTTTAATCCTGGCCCACCGTCCCGATGATGTGATTACTTTTGTGCACTTCACAATAATTCGATTGTTGCTGCCATTAACTGAATTGTACTCTCGAAAAGCTATTTATATTCCACCACCATTCCTGCCGTTTTTACGTGTTTTTTTTCGCGATAAATGGGATACTGGGACTGTTCGAGAGGGCGTGTGTGTGTGTGTGTGTGTGTGTGTGTGAAGCAAAAGGGCACACTAACAATGTTTCCTGAAGTGGCCGCTAGCATAGCTCTCGCAGATAATTGATGATAATTCATTCAATTTTTTTCTTTCCCTCCTTCAAGCCAGGTTGAGTATGTTTTCTGCTTTAATTTTGTTTATTTTTTTTTTCAACCCTCCGTACGCCCGTGTATGTTTTTTTTTTCATTTCTCATCTTTTCGCAAACCACGATGCCCACGATGATCGCCGTTGCGGTAACATGTGGAAAAGCACCAGCACCAGGGATCGTGTTCAACGTCGGCGTTGATTCGATGGCCGGTCAGGTAGCAAAACGTCAGGCTTACCCGATCGCCGATGCAGCACCGTGTTTCATTTAAGGTTATCTTACACCCGGTGCGATCGGCATTCCTGCAGGGTCCGGTCTTTAGGATCCCATTACCGTGCGCTAGATGCCACCGTCGACGAATGCGCACCGGCAATCAATCAGAATTGTAACGGACAGCGAAGGGCCCGGGCTTTGGTATGGATGGTTTTGGGCGTGCGCAAGTGGCGCAGACGTTTTCGGCTCGTTCCGAACCCGTGGAATGCAAGGCATTGAAAGGGCAGCTGCGTTAGGTTGCAGATGTTCGAGCAGCACGCCAATATGGACCCGTCCAATTATTGTTTCGGTTTATAACAAGAGGTTGGGTTATAAATGTATCACTCATGGTATCGTTTATCGAAAACAAAATGCAATGTCGAATAACACGTTTTGATGATGGAGCTGAAAATTATACTAATTTTACCAAATTATGAACTAAAATCAATTAGATGGGCTATATTACTTAAGACTCAATGTTTTAAGCAACTACCAATTTATGAATTATTTGAAAATATTATTTTGCACCTTTTTTCTTGTACAACACCATTCAAGCGTACATAATAATTTCGTATCATGAATGTAAACAAACATCTATAAATAAACACATAGTTTTATTAAACACACCACCGCCAGCAACAAATTCAAAATTAATTTTCGCGGGTTCGTCGCTTGCAGTCTTTCGTATCATTTCGCGCCTCGCTACGCTCTTCGCAACGGTCGCGTACCTTTTAGGTCCTCGAATGTGTGGCCCACTTTACGGCGCGGATGCAGCCGAATTTCCTCTCACCAGCTGCAGATGGCCATCTCGGAATTCGATGGACCGGAAAAAAAAGTCACCTCATAATAAATAATCCTTAATTGCGCTAATACCCGACCGAGCCATCTATCACTGCGCAACGATGCGCCGAAAGGACGAGGACGTAAGCGGACGGATTACTGATTCCACATTTCGCCGCTGTTTCCTTCCAACTCTCTTCTACCTGTTCCACCACAGGACGATTCGTACCATCGTATCAGTACGTTCGCCCGCCAGGAATCGCGCCAGTGCCTCGGCCGGTGTTCGCGTTATTATTTCCCATGGATTTATTGTGCACTCAGGCCACAGGAAACACCGGTCCGAGCGCATGTGGCGCTGTTCGGGCGTGTGACAAGCTGTCTGCCGTGGTCCAGTGGACGGGTCCAGAAGCACACGGACGTAGACACACGCACATGGGTCAGCGCCGAATAGCGCGAGCAAAATTCGATGGTTCGCCAGATCACGGTCCCGATCGCGGTGCAGGCAGATGCCGTGCGATGGTTGCGGAACGCGCAGGGAAACAGTACACACTCATCACCCCATTAAAGCTGTCGATTGCGGCAACGACAAGCTATTCATTTTACTTAGTTTCCCTCGTTCGGGTGACCGGCGTGGTGACATCCGTGACGATACCGCCGTGCCCTTGCTGTGGAGTCCTTTCTCTCTCTCTCTCTCTGGGGCTGGATGTGGTTGGGTGGACCAGGCGGGCAACATCCAATGCCGTCACCCGTCGCCTGTCAGCACCCCGCTCGGTGGATGGAATTAATGGAATTTTAATTTCAATTCAATTGTGTGTGGTTTATTTATTGCTCACCTTAAGTGTCCCATCTGCACTTCTCGGGCTCTCCGGAGCTGGCTGGGGTTGGAGAAACGAGACAGGCAGATTATTCCCCGTTCGCCATCGGGACGAAACCTGCGCTATCGGGACGCGGACACTGATCCCGGGGGTCGATCTCAGCACGCATCTCGCCAGCACCGACAGCATCATATCAGCACACAGGCTCAAGGGTGGGCTTGCCAGCCGTTCTTTCTCCAGACCGATCACCACTCGATCGTGATCTTGCCCACTGCCTGTTGTTCGTGGCACCTATTGAACTTGACCACTGGCTTCCTTTCTCTCTCTCTCTCTCTCTCTCTCTCTCTCTCTTTCGTGCGCAAGCCATTCTCTTCGAACCGTGGCGTATAAACGTACCCAGAAAATGGGATAAAAAAAAATTAAATCTCCAACTGCACCACGGCTCGTTGATCCTGGGGGTAATCCTCGCGCGTGACGTCGTCGGGTGCGACAGTTACAAGTACCAGAAAAACGTGAGCAACCAAACGACTTGGCAAAACGACGATCGGGACGTGTTTCGATGGCTCCTTTGTTGCATTCCATCCTGGGGACCCGCGTGCGACATTGTGCGGACCCTCGAGGATGCAATTCGTCCTGGTGTGGGGCCGTTTTTGCTTTCAGCTGTCATCGGGACGAATTTGAATTCCGAGTCCGCGTGGATTGGGCGGGCCCTTGTGGGGAGCAGAAAGATATTTTAATGTTCCAGCTAATGAACGTCTTATCGCGGCTGGTTGGCTTTTCGAGCGCACAGTCCATTTAACGATGGTCGCGTTTCGTGCCGTTTCCTTGTGACAAAAATGATCCCCACGAGGCGAGATGCGAGGCGGATGAAAAATCGATCGCTTTCCCAAGGTTCGAATCCGTGCCTTCCGCCGCTAACTGATCTGGTAGACAAATATCGTTTTAAACCCATCCCGGAATGCAACCACGCAGGGTCTGTGAGCGAACGTGAGTAATCTGTTCAATCACGCCCGGAAAACCAATCCATTAAACACGATATAAAAGCCGGGGTCTGGGAAGCGTTTTCAAGCGACAAAGCTGGTGAGAACGAGACCGTGAAGAGTTGTGTCACTTGGCTGCGTTTACGTGTGTTCTAATTTGTTCTAATTTGATCGGTGGCTGCGACCATCGCGCTACCTGAACGATGGGACTCGCTGGATTTCGGGATTTCAGGCTCGATCGCTGTGCCGGGTCATTCATTATGCCCTTATCGCAGGAATGCACTCTTAAGCGACCCACTGCTTACAGCTCTTTCTCGCTGTTCCCATCGGAAAGCTCGCCAGCCCGGGTGAGTCATAAATGTGCCTTCCTCCGTTTCGTGGACCTTCTTCGTGTGAAGCGAGTGTGCTTTCAGCTATCTCAAACACAGCGAGACACGTACGCGTGTAATAATGAGCTGGATCTGACCATCGCCTAATTTGCGATCGTGCGCTCGAAAAAAAAAGGGAGAAGTTATTAATCTTAACGAACGGACGGCTCGCACCGGACTCGGTGGAGTGCATTAAGGAAATGTTCATTTGACGCCTCACGAACGCCCAACGCACGCCTCGAGCTGAATTTATGGACCATCCCGTGGAATCGGGTGTGGTGCATTCACTTCATTACGCTGCTGGGGTGCACTCGATGCATCAAAACCCGACGACTGGCAGCAAGAAGCGAAAGCAAAGAAAGAGAGATAGCACGATAGCACCCCGAGAGTAAGACGTTTTGTTTTGGGAAGTAATTAGTTCCGAACTGTTAAACCCGCACCAACAAGCGAGGCGCATCATTTGCTCACCGTTCCACATGCGGTGCGGTCGTATTTTTTCGGCCATTTGACAAACAAGCTCGGTTGTGGACTCATTCCAATGCACTCGCCCTTTTTTGAGCCACAATGCGCGAGACCGCCCGCTGAGATCTGGCCCGGCTAGTTGGCTGATTATAACTTTTACGCGCATACTCCTCCGGCGTATCTGATCGTTACCATCGCTGAAACAAACGTTTCAATCCCCCCAAAAAGCCTGGCCAGTAATTGGGCGCTCTTTTTTTGTTCAGCCTCGCAGAGCAGCTGCCCATGCCGTAAGGTATTTGATGTGTCATTTTCCGTTGGCACGATCGACGCATTAAACACTCCTAAAAGCAGGAAAAACTGGAGGGAAAACACGCGCGTTTCTTATCGCCGCATTCCACACGCCCTGAGACATTGGGACGACTCAGAGTCCCGTGTGTGTGTGTGTGTGTGTGTTTGTGGGGTTTTTTTTTTGCTCTCTCCTCCAACTGCGGTAGGGCGCAACAGCACAGGAAAAAGGGCTCGAACTCCACGACGCAATCTCAAATCCATCGGGATCACCCAGCGTGTGTGGTGGACAAACAGAGCTCCCGAGCGGGGTGAAGATTTAAATCCGTTCACTTAGCAGCAGCTCAGCTCAGCGGGTCGACGAGCAAATATTGATCGCGCCCTGCTTAGCGCTTAGCCTCAAGGTTTTCCCACCTGCCAGCGTCGCTCGTCCCAAACCCCCTAAATGGCTCCCCGTTTTTCGGAACGTGTGACGGAGCGAAAAAGGAAGGAAGAAAAAAATACCAGAAGCGTTTTTCGGTCAACAGCGAACGGGGCGAAGCTTGTTGGCGCGCTATTGACAGATCGGTACGGTGTTAATGACACATAGACGAGCAAACAGGCGCTGCAGTAGCTGCAACTCGCACCCGGGAGAAATCTTGCACCCCATCACCATGTCCTGCGCCTCCATCACACCGTCGCAACGCAGCGATTCAGTTAGCTAAACGGTTTAACCTTAGGTAAGCATCACGCTTAGCAGCACATGCCGACAAACGGTTGGCGCGAGCTCGGATGCGCCTCGAAAAGGGGCTTTTTCGGATTGCGCCCGAAGGTCCGGAGTGGACCTTTCCACAAGACTGGCTGCACTAAGTGAGAACTCTATTTGTGAACGAGCTTTTCCCCCGGGGTCCAGCTTTGCTCACGATGGGTGGCATCGTGTTGCACAAAATTCGTTCATCGGGAACGATGTGGCGATTGTGTAATGCATATTCAACGATCGTTTGTTGCGAGGCAAGCGAAAAAGGACGCACCCACGTTGTCGGTGATATCGCAACATGATATCTTCATGGTAACCTAGTCAAATGCTAATGTTTCGGTAATTATTTTCTATCCCCCTGCCAGCGTGAGCCAGTCGCGTAAACTCACCGCTCAAGCAGGAGATCCTCGATGTGGTTCTCTGCGTACTTTTTTTTTTTGCGTTCACCCTCAGCACACCGAAATGGAATCCCGAAAGCACGAGAGATGGGGCCAGAAAATCGCGCTCCAATGCCATGTTCCTGTGGCGGCCAACCAAACCAACCGAACGACTCCGGTGGACGTCCAGCCGGGTGGACCGTTTCATTCATTCGCTTAATTACAGAAACGCGTGATGGAACAAGACAAATATCTCCGTAAAACAGTTGCACAACAAGGAGTTAATTAAATTCCGGCCAGCGTTCCGCGGCCCGTCACCGTCGCGGTTGCAATTTTCGCCTTTCGAGCGATCGCTCCTTCCTACGACCGCGGGGTTCGTCCATTAAACCGGGAATAATGCGCCGAAATAATACCCACGGCGAGCGAGGCGAGACACGGGGCCTTGCGGCCAGCAAAACTTGTCCGAATGTTGCCCGATGTACGCGATGTGTTTCGGATTCCGTCGAATCTGCTGCGGATGTTGTCGCTGTTAAACGTTACCTTCTTTTCCCTTCAACTTTTCGGTTCATGCTTTATATGTTTTATGGTTTTGTTTTTCCGCTGCATTTTTTTTCTCTCACCGCGCGGCGGTTTCCCATTCCTTCCTGCGGCTGGCGTGCATTTCGAGATGGACTCGCAACCACGAATCCCGGGCATTCCAGCGCGATGTTCTGTTCGACCGTTGAGCTTAATGATTTATTAGCGTTCGCCTTTCGGTTGCAACAATTAAGGATTTGTCGTGAGGATGTCTTCTCGGGAGATGTTTTACTTTCCACTGACGCCTGGTGCGGTATCATGCTCGCGGCTCGATAATAAGCACCTCACGCGCTCTGATTGCCTGCTCGCTAATGAAACTTATTATTGCTAGCTGCTATGAGCGAACGAGCCCTCCTCGGGAATTCAGTGGAGAAAAAAAAATAACCGCCTTATAAAACGAATCTAATGCAGTGAAGCTTCCTGCGAAAAAACAAAGCCCTAGCTATTAACATTCCGCAAGCGATCGGACATCAAGCGAACGGGGGTTATTACTGAATTCAAAATAAATGCAACCTACTATCAAACCATTAATTGCGCGCAACGCCAG
The DNA here is from genome assembly GCF_943737925.1 of Anopheles nili. Lineage (NCBI taxonomy): Eukaryota > Metazoa > Arthropoda > Insecta > Diptera > Culicidae > Anopheles > Anopheles nili. The sequence continues at coordinate 26,341,828 of NC_071292.1, forward strand.
CTCGCACCGTCATCGGTGAGCATTTACATGTCATTACCCTTTTTTGGTGGGGTAACGCTCGGGACACCGGAAATCAATTATCGAATGGGTTTTCGATCAATGGCCAGGCGGCAATCAATGAGTGGTCCTGCCGCCCCACGGAAAGGCGTTCCAATTTTACGAATCATTATGAGCGTGCCCGATTCGGCGCGCTCGCTAGGAGACCTGAACCGCGGATCGCTAAACGCGATCGAGGCGTGCAGTTTGGACGCTAAAGGGTCTAACGCTGCAATAGGTCCACGGGTAGGTTGACCGAAGGGGTTCAGAATACAAAAAAAAAAAGACAAATCATTCTAATGGTCCTCCCTCGAGCGTAACAATCCTCTTCCGAAGCGAAGGCCGGGGCCACCGTGCCGACCCTATAATAGTATTAAAATTAAAATCAAATCAATAAACCTCGACCACGGGGAAGGCCCCGATCCCGGCGCTGTTGTGTTGTTAATCAATGAATAGTTGCGGAAGATTAGGTTCAATTAAATTATAGGCTGCGAGCGTTCCGACCGCGAACGCCGGTGGGAGAGCCATGAACGGGACCATTTTGATGGGTCGGATGGTCCAAAAAAACAAAGGGAAGATCAAATCCCTGCACTCAAATCAGGAGTCGGCAGAGCGAGAGATTGGGCGGCGTGGGTCAGAAAAATGCGCGGCATTCCCGCGCCGATCGATCATCGTCGTGGGCTCTTGCCTTGCATCCCGGGGGGGGGCAAGCCTTTTTTTTGGGCCGTGGTTCCGAGAGATGGGTCAATTAGGTGGCTCCCAAAAGCGCCCGCTCCCCGGCGATTCTCTCCAACCGGTGATGGGGCAGCCTTCTAAGCTTGCTCGGACCGCGACCGTAAACCCGCGGCACCGATGCGTAAAAGCCCTGAGCCGCAGTCCATAAAAAAGGGACTTAAATCAAAACCGTGAATTGGTCCCGGGCTCGATGATCGGTCGATCGCCCTCGGCGCGGCTCTTCGGTAGCCCCCACGGGTGGGTGGTGGGTGGGTGGGAAGGGGAAGGAGACGACGAGTGGGAAGCGCGGAGCGGAAGTGTTTCGAGTGTTCCTCTGTATATTTAGGGAAGCGAAACGTCGAGAGATGAATCTCGCGTTGGCCGTCGGCAAGAAGCAATAGAACCATCATTGACCGATCGATCGGACCGTCGAGAAACAACGCAACAGCAACAGGGAGGGAAAAACACACACACACACGAACGAAGGAACCATCAGCACTCACTGCACGGTCAGCACAAAGGAAGAAGTGACAGAGCAAAGTGCAAAAGAATGGGGCGAAGAGCGATCACTAGCGCGGGGGAAGGGTGGTGAACACAAGGGGAGGGAGGGGGGAGGAGGGTGCGAAGGGCGATCGCGCAGGAACAACGAATAACCACTTCAACCGAATAAAATCGAATAATCAAAACATTGTAAGTATCTAATTTGGATGATGAAGGCAAAATGAAACATAAAACAACGATTTTTAATGCCTCATTATAAGTTGTATCAGCGTTTTGTTTGATGAAGCGAGCGATCAACCCGGGCGCACCGTAAATGCTGCCTTGTGGGGGGGAAGGGGGGGCGCCTGTGAAGAGCGAGAAGAATCGACGAAACAAGGCGCAAGGCCAGAAAGGCCAGAACCCTCGATCGCTCGATCGTGAAGCGGTTGGTCCTTTGGATTCTCCCAGAACCCGGCCCGAATGCGAATGCACGGAAGAAAAGGGATCAAGAACCGCGTGAGGTCGCCCGCACGGGAAAGGAACGGCACGATCGGGTGCGGGTGCACGCGGAAAGGGAAAACACCACTCGATCGAAGGGCTCAGCCGGCGCGCGCAGTGGGGTGAATGGATTTGGTGAATGGTGGTGGCGCGGTGCGTGGCTCCCTTTGGCCGGTGCAAACAGACAGCGAGGGAGCGCGGTGTTTTTCTTCTTCTTCTTCTTCTCCTTATTCTTCTTCTTCTCTCCTCAAGCCTCCCGCGCGGGGGCCCGGAACCGAGCGAAGCGACGACGAAAGAGTTGAGCCCGAAAACGAAACCGCAAGCGACGAACCCCCTGGGCATCGAAGCGCCCTCCACAGCGGTAGACCGCCAGGCGGCTCCATTATTGTACGGTCGGCTGCGATCGCTAACGTACGTGTGTGTGTGTGTTTCGATCTTGTGCGATCGAGAGAGAGAGAGAGCCCCACTGACCGCCAGGAGGGCGGGCTCGGTAACGATAAAATAACTATATTTTCTGAATTCTTTTACGTCGTCATAAAATCGGACCGCCACTGCAGCACGGCCCGTCCCAGGCGTGTGGGTCCATTATTGAGCACGAATAGGAGAGAGGAAGGAAGGGAGGTTTGGAGGAGCCGAGGAAGGCCAGGCTACAGCTCATTTAGACCCCACAGACCCCGCAGGACTCGCGGAAACGAGCGGTATTTGCAACTCACCGCCAATCGATTGGGGCGCGCTATCGGGCGGGCGAGATCTTCCTGGAATCCTGCGGGTTTTTCGCGAGGACGTGTGCCCCACGGGAACCGGCAGCGATGGCTAACGGCTGCGCTTGTACCAACAAACTGACAGCGCACGGCGTCGGTCATCAACTAATAAATCTTTGCACTTGATCGGCTGGCGGACCGGCGAGTGGATTGTGCTGGTGCACGAGGAGTCACGAGACGGGGCTGATCATTTTTCGAAATGTTATAATTTCCTGCGCTGCTCTGGACATTTGCATCGAGATGCGGCACTGGAACCTTGGTTGGGTGTTGGTAGGGTGATCGTGCGCTGGCCTGATCGAGATACAATGTCGGATTCGATCGGAGACGGGGTGCATCTAATGCACGTTATGCATGACAAAAAGGACAATATGTGTAACATCTTAATTTGCTGGGATTTGGAACGGGGGGAAAAGGAATCGTGAAGAAGTAAATGTTCTATTTGAAGGTGGTTAAGTATGATCGGGAAAGACATTTACTTTTGAATCTTGAGAGTGGGAAGAAATATTGCAGAGTTTATGCTGCTTAATGTACGTTTGAGTAGAAATTTATGCAAGATAAACTGACTCCCAAAAATTAAGCAAGCAAATAGTTATCATGTCTAAGTTCATTTTTCTACCTTCTTCAATGTTTTCTTCGAGAAGTAAATCTTTATTTTTCAAATCCATTTTTTTGCTTTCAATTCTAAACATTATACTAGGTACAACGTTATAAAGTTAGAATATTCTTAGCTTTGCATTGGAGTATTTTTATAACTTTATTTACATAGGAAAGCTGGTGAGTAAAAATCATACTTTTTTTTTTGGAATCAAATCGCAGTTCGCAAAGACGATCTTCAATCTGTGCCGACTTACGAAACCCAACGCAACAAATAGAAGACACGCAGTCTGCGATCAAGCGCTGTGGAATGAAACGTAATTAATTTGTTCAACCATAAAACTTCATCTACCACGATCGAAAGAATCCGATTGAGCTCTTCGCTTCTTCTTTTCTCTCCTGGCTTCATCGAAGGATACATTTAGTTCGATGTAGAAGGCTGGCTTCTCAGATGGCCATGAAAAAGTGCTGCTCCATTCATGCTCGAGCAGATATTCAATCTTCCACCGAAACGCACTCAATCATTGCTCCGCTCAGGAACGCATTCCGAGCTTAAAAGCATTCCAAACGTACGCAAATGTGGACCCGATGCTTGATTCCAAATTGTCCTTCCTTTTTCTTTTCCCTCCGCCCAGGACTCGTTCTCGAAACGCGAGCCTTTTGCCAGCCGGCTCGGGACCACCGTCGACGCTATTGGCAGTGCGTTTGGCGCAAGCTGCGCGACTCGCAAGCCAGCGGGACATTCCGGGACTCTCGGAAACGTACGCGCCGCTAGGGAGCATAAAATTCTAACCGAGCGAAACTAATAAAGGAACGAAAACGACCCGCTGAAATGGCGTGGCCCGTGGCTGGCTAAGCAGCAGCCCCGCGGAAGAGGGTCGTAATTTTTAATGAATAAATTAACCCTTTTTAACGAAAAAAAAAACCAAAATTAAAGAAGCGAGCAAAATCTGCGAATGCGAAACCGTTGATAAATCATAAATTATTTTCGCCGCGTGCACGTTTGCGACCGGGGTGGGGGGGGGGAGGCTCGTAGGAAAGGAATGGTGAAGATGCAGGTGGAGAGGAGCAGAAAATAAAATACACAAAAACCAACATCGTTGGGGCGAGCTTGTTGCGGTATCTGTGTGTGATCTTGTGCAGCTCGCTTCTTCAGTGCAGCTTGGAGCTTCGTTCTTTCTCTCTCTCGCTCTCTCTCTCTCTCGCTCTCTCAGACAAGGAGCACCGAAACAGCGTCGTATCCTTGCGAGCCGACACACAGGTGGATGCGATCTTCATCAAGCCGTAGCCGCAAGCGATATCGATGAGCACGGAAACGATCCCGCCTGGTTCGTATTCTGTTGGACGCGCCGAGACGAGGGCCGCTGAGAAAAATCCCGCTTTACGAGCCCATTATGCACCGGCGTCGCTGCGAAAAGGACCTCCCGAGCATTTTCCCGCCGGCGCAGTGAGCCGATCCTCGGCAATGGGGCATTTATGGGGCGAAATTAAGCTCAACCTCGCAGGGTTCGCAGCGAACGAAGGCGAATGTGCAACAAAATACGAATTCCATCCCACGGCAAAGGCAACGCACGAGAACATATAACATCATCTTATTAACGTGTTTGGATAGGTATACTTTTTTTTTTTGTGGTTGCGGGTCGCTCCTCACCTCGGTCTCTCGGTTTGCTGGCCGGTGGAAAATTGCACGCCATCGATGCCGACCCGTTGATAGGTCGATCGTGATCGCCACCCCATACGCGCTACGGTGGAAGCGATGCGCGGTAATGAGAATTACCTGCCTTTTGGAGGAAGTGCGTCACGAGCCCTTTTTCTGGTTCGAGCCCGCGTTGGGCCACCAGCATCGATTGAACGCCCGGGAAGCTTTTGGGGAGGATTTCCCTGAAATTAAGCACCGGTGGAAACGGGGCAGAACACGTTGCTCCTTCTCGACACGGCGTGGCTGTGAGAATCGGTTATTCGGGAGGCATGTGGACAACCCATTGTGTGGTTTGGTGGCTCGGTCTCAGTGCTTGTTATTTTCGACCCTTCGCTCGACGATGGTGGCCCTACTGAAGAGGGTTTGGTTTGCATCGTTAGACTGAATGGCGGATTCGCGAGCCCGCCGCGTGAGTTTGGCGTGATCGGAACGATTAATTTCGATCTGAGGGTGGGCTCGAGTTTGCCTTTCAAGTTGCCGTGGTTTTCAAGTTGCGATTTTTGTTCGAAGTTTATCGTACGATTTGCTTCCTTTTTGTTCAGCGCAAATATGGCCTGAGATTCCAGACGATGGCACTTTCTTTCAAGCCCTAAGCGATACTGCTCGTGTGTGGTATCGATCGATGGGAACGAATCCACGATGGGTTCATTTGAACAATTATTCAGGGAATAAGAGCCACTCCACGTGCGAGTGTGTTTAATCGGAATGAGTAATATGTGATTCACCTGTAACCCTTGCGCGAGAGCGGCTCCCAACAATCGTAATCGCTTATCGCATCGCACATCGCTTCTTAGAAGGCAAAATATAAGCACACTAAGTGCAACTAATCAAGCGAAAACTGCAGCGGCATACACTTTCTCTGGAAACAAAACAGATCCCGCCACGATCCCAGAAGCTTGTTTACTAAGCAACCGCTTGGTGCTTGCCGCTTTGAACTTGATTGCAATAATATTCACGCGCGGATAAGGACGGGACCACACGCACGCACGCGAGGTCCTTGCTTCCTGCTGGCAACACGCCCAAACTGCGGCTCGCGCAAACAACAATCACCAGAACCGGCGCGATCGATCGATCGACCAACGTTCGCAAACAAACTCTGACGCCCGGCCGTCTCGATCATTCGCGGGTCACGTTCCGAAACCAGCCGCAACGACAGCAGCAGTTGCGTCTCATTTCCAGCCCACCACAGGTTTGCACAAACGTTCTGTTAATTTAAACATGGTGCGCTTTATTTGTCCACTTTCCCGCATCCGGCTGGGGTGATTCATTTGCTCAGCCCAAGCGCTATCGATCGGTGAACGATCGGCGCGTGTGATCGATGAATTTCGCAGGGTGCAACTCCTAGCGCACGCGTTGCAGGGGTGCCAGTTGCGATCACTCGAACGATCGACCGTGGATAATCACCGTGATCGAGCGCTTTAAATATCGGTTATTTTTAGCAACCGCCTACCCGTCGCATTAATGGGTTAATTATAGAAAAAGCCGCCCGTTTCCGCGGAACCGACCTGTGGGAAGGGTGGTCGATTAGCTCGGTTTCGATTAGATATTCGTGTCCGTGCCACGAGCCCACAAGGGGACACATACCAGCGCACATACCCAAGCGAAAACATGGAGTCATTAGGGCGGCATACTCACAATTACGACTTCGCCACTTTTTTTTTTCAGACGAGTTCGGTGGGGCGTTTTGATTGCTGTACGATTAATCGGTTCCGCGGCATATCATACACCTGGAAAAGGCAAGTGTCGCGACTGATGGTGCTTGGGTCGTAATGCGATGTGGCGTGCGAAGGGTCGATCGTTGGGGTAAAATCGATCGGGCTAGGGACAGATGAATGCGAGCGCGAGTCGGTCGGAAACTGGTTGAGATGGGGAAAGTCTAATGAGTCGTGTGCGCGTGGTTGCAATGGGTGGGTGTGCGTATGTGTCACGATGGTCTAGAGCACGTTACGTTTAGCAAATTCATTTTTTGCTTGCAGATTTCTAGAGAGTTGAGTTCATAGAATAGCAGACCAATAAAGCTCTAAATAAGTTATCATTTTCTAATCAGGATATCTCAAAACCGTTAACAAATTTGTTTTACTTTATTTGAGCAATTTTGTGTTCTTGAAAGCAAACGACACTCCAAGCATTTATTTTGCATGCCAAACTTTCTTCAAATAGTCAACTGCACTTTCTTATCACCCATTTGTGTCTAAAGTCTATCAGAACAAATCGACATCATCAGACTATGCGTCGATCCCCCGCTCAGTACGCTAAGGAAACGATCGGATTTTCCCGCTGTTGTTCAAACAACTTGAAGCTACGGGAGAATAAAAAAAAGTAAATCCTCCAACCACATTCACCGCCACGGAACGCAGAAAACGAACCGATCAAACGCGCACGTCCCCACGTCCCCGTCATCGGGGGCGAATGTGTTCAATTGTATCACGCAATGAAATGCGCCAAACATCCGCAAAACGTCATTACGGCCACGGTGCACACACGAATGGGGTCGTGATTATGCAACCCGGCAAGCAACCCCACTCGACAGGGGGCCAACCCAACACGTCAGACACGTTAAAATGGAATTAAAATACCAACAAGCCAACAGCGCAACGTGATTAGCGACCGGGTGATCCGGGCCTATTTGGGGGCCATATCGGGTGGAAAAGGACACTCCCCGGGCAGGGTGTTAGCCGTGTCGCTTCAGTCTTCTTGTTCTCAAACCCCGCGTCTAAATAGCCGAAGGAATACGGTACAGCAGCAAAAAAAATAAAATAAAATAAAATGAAAACCAGACCTTTATGCACCACATCCATTGGCCAAAATTACACTCATTGTTCTCGCGAGCCGAACCGAGATAGGGGATGATACCTTGGCTGGCAGGACATAATGATGCGCCCCCCTCCCATCGGGCCTTTTGGGTCGCTGCTCACAGGTGGCCCTTGACGTTGAGCGGCCAGCGGCTGCATTTCAACGGAATCCAAACAAAGGGAACATTTTTCACAAATATGTCTGAATGGTGTGTTTTTGCCGAGCTGCGTGGTTTTTATATATGTGCGCGCACCCGGCCGAGGATCGCGATTTTTGGTGCTTGTGTTCACTGCCCCTTTTGTGTGTGTGTGTGTGTGTGCCTGGCCCTTTTGGGTGGTCGGGTTGGGTGGTCCTTTCGGGCGTAAGCGTTCCCACCGCATGATATACGTTTGTGTGTTTTTTTTTTGCTTATTCGCGCGCGTTGGGGCATTTTTTTTTTTTCATTCGGCTTCCCACTAACGGGGTCCTGCCACCCTGGTAGACTGCGAGGCTGTGTTGATCTGAGAGGCAAATGTTGCCAGAAGGCTCGCTGGACAGGAACATCCCTCGGTTCGGATCGTGCGACAGTAAAAAAAACGCATCCCCAGCATCCGTGCCTTGAAGCGTGATTTTGACGCCGAAGAGAAGCCTTCTGGAAGGAGCTTTTTATCGCCATTTTCTGTCTTTCATTCACACACACACAGGATCTGAAGGGTGATGCATCGAGAGAAAGAAGAAGAAGAACCAAAAAAAAAATAACACCAAACACCTAAAGCCGTATGGTTTGAATTTCTTAAAAAATTTATTCCTCAATTACACGCTTCCGTTTCGTAAAATAAATACGTTTTCCTTCCGTTACAGGTACAGTAATAATATACAAAATTTACACACAAAAAACATATTCAAACATATTCGTAGCAGTGCCCAGGACGCCGGTGGTGGCGCCGCGGTCGGTTTCGCGGACTTCGGAACTTTATAAAAGCTGCCAAACGCAACAAAAAGGGGGCAGCATCGCCACAAGCCGTTTTTCACGCTTTTGTTTGCATTTTCCGCTTTCGTTTTCGCAATAAATAGCTTCCGGTTTCTCGTGGGCCTACTCTTTGTTACCACCCCTACCTAGCGCACTATTTTCCGTCTCGTTCGCTCGCTTTCAAGCTCTCTCTCTCTCGCTCTCGCTCTCTCTCTCGTATTCGCTTTATACACGTGGACGCTTTTCCGCTTTTCCTCGCTCGCTGTCCTGCTCGCTTCCTATCAATAAATATTTACAAATGAGCTGCCCCTCTCTCCCACCCACTTCGATGTCCTTACTCCCCCCCCTCCCCTCCCCCTCCGCGTTCCCCTTCCCTCCTCGTGCTTCTCCATCGCACCCCTTACGCCCCTGAAGGTGGTCCACCGTTCCCCAATTATGGCATCAGGAACCAGGATTCGGCTCCCCTATGGTACAACGCCGTCGGCCCACCCCGCCTAGCCCCCTCCTACTATCCTAGTACGCTCGGTCGTTATACACAAAACAAAGAATTAAGGTAATAATAAAACAAACAGTAGCGGCCCTGCCGATTCCTATCTTCGTCCCATCTCACAGGGGTCACAGGGGTCCCCCGTCGGCTCACCGGCAGCCACACCCAACCACCGTCATGTCCTGATAGTTCTTCAGGACGACCTTATTCTGCTCGTTTAAATACAGCATCGAGATGGAGGACAACTGCGTCGGCACGCAGCACGCCTTCGGGGCCAACGACGGGTTGTACGAGTTGACCAACGTCTGCACGATGGCGTGATTCGTCGTATTTAGGTGATCCGCGATCGGGAACCGGCAATCCCCATGGCAGAAGTACGCATCATACCCCGGCGGTGCCACAATCCAGTCATTCCAACCGACGTCACTAAAGTCGACGTACAGCGGTTTCCGTTGGCAGAGCTCATTTTTCCGCCTACTGCTCCGTTTGGCCGATGCACGCCGAGCTCGATTTGCGCTGCTGATCGCATCCCGGATCGGTCGCTGCTTATGCCGCCCATCGTCGGTGTACGTGAACAGAAGCGGTTGCTTTTGGGCCCAACTTTCGTGGTGCTCCGAGGTGCTTCTTCGCAGCCGCACATGCTCGTGGGCTGGCGCTGGTGGCCCGGTGCTACGCCGCTGTCTGCTAGACCTTCGTCCACGACCCATCACCTGCACGAAGAGACCGTGGTTACGCCGCGGATGCCGCAGCCATCGTTCGACGGCTGGCATCACGTCAAAGCTGGCCGTGCCCGTCTCGTTGATGGAGAGGGTTTTTGTGTCGACCAGCAGGAAGGTGGGCGCTCGGCGGCCTTTTACGCCTGGTCGCACGATGTCGTACACCAGGACCTGGTAGAGGGCCGCACGCGCTCGACCGGTCCGATGGGCGATTCCTTCGCGCGTCAGCGTCAGTTCGGCGGCTCGCAACTTTTCGCCTCGCGGGATGCTGCTCACGTCGAACAGTAACCGGAAGCGGTGATGATGCTGGAACCGCTCGTCTATGTGGCTCTCTGTGGGTGAAAGAGGAGAAAAAGCGAGAAAAAGAGTTTTCATTAGCTCGTGTTGATGTGCGGAAAATGCAAGGATAATGGCTTGTGATTGAGCATCTAAAAGTTCCTTTTTTAGAACAATTTCGTAGCAAGTTTCTCAGTGTAACATCTATTTTGAGGTCCTTGATATAACTCCAAGTAGATCTAAATTATCTGTTCAAAATCAAGAAATTTATGCAGATTTAATCGCTACTAACAATGGTTCTTTAAATCTCTTGTCCACAAGTTTTCAGCCACTTCATACTAAACATCTCAATCAAAATTTCTCACATTTCCAGGTCGCTAAATCTTGAGCAACTTTACCAATTTTTCTGCCTTACTACTAGCAATTATGGTCCTTTTTTGAGAACAATTCCTCAGCTTGTTCATCCCGTGAAGGGCCCTCCTATAGCTCGGCTCCAATCGTTGGCCCCAAAACGGTAGTAAAACAAGCATAATAAAGGATGCTTGCCCTCTGACATTTATCGAGATCAAATCATGCCACAAAATACTACAAGTTCTCAGAATTGCAAGCCCCCCCACACGTATACTAACTCATCTGCTCCGCCTCACCACTCAGACGCATTGTGCTTCGCGTAACAAAGTAACGCCGCAACTATCGCTTCCCTAAATTACTCTGGCCTCGCTGGTGTGATGCATAGTGCTCATAATTTCTCCACCATCGCTTGAACCGCGACCAAATAAACACACCATACCTGTCCGTTCTTGCCATACCTGGCCACCCTTTTTCGCGCTAATGATGCCCGCCGTCTTTCGGACAAAAACCAGAACCACTCGGTGGTCTCCTCGGCAACAACGGCGATCGATCGACAGCACTTCCCTCTAATCGCCGGACCGTGCGTTTGGGGTGCGGTTTAATCGATTTGGCAAAAACTCACCCCCCAGCCCCCATTAGCGAAATCGGCGGCTCGCTTCGAAGGGAAAAATACTACGCATCGCGTCGATTTCGCAACCCCATCGTACCGGGCGCTCGATCGCTTGGGGGAGTTTGTTTGTGATAAAGCTGGCCGCGGGCGCAATTTGCCGAAAATTGCGCCTCACGGCGGCACTCACGTTAATAGTGCTTTGCGTGGGGGTGGGTTTGGGTGCGTTGGGGCTAATATTTCTACTCTCAACCGACCGACCGAAAGGTTTTGTTTACAATCGCGTCCGCGCTCGGGAAAATGCCGACACGTTTTGGCGTACTTTTCCCGCCGTACGCGTTGTGGCCACCGTGCATGGTTTGGTCCGGGTTTTGTGTAAACAAAATGGCTGCCACCCCTTCTGGGGGAGGAGACCTGCAGGGTGCACCATCAAAGCAGGGTGGTCGAAGTGTCGACGGACAACGTGCGATCTCCTTGAACCCGTGCAGCTGGTCTCCCTACCGTGGGGGCCTCCTTCCGGGCTACTCGTGTGCAAAATTTAGCCGATTATTTTACGCACGATGCTTCACACGCGCGCGGGCTGTTTTGCGTGGCGGCAGGTGTACCCAGGGGACAGGCCGCCGTTAATCGACCACCCCCAGCGTTGCCAGGATCCAGGAATGGAAAAGGGGTTTCGTGTAAACAGCGCAACGTTCCGGATTACACAAACATAGCGCGCTTCTTTATTGCACTCGCGTTTCGAGATAAATGCAATTAAGTGCACCGGCCATTTTGAGGGAAGAGGATTCTGAGAAGCATGATGATACGCCTGTGTATGCGTGTGTGTGGGTGTATGTTTAGTCTCCGCCGGATCGTCTAATTAGACCAATTTGCGTGTTGGGGTGGAAAATGCGCAATTACACGTGAAAATCGCCTTCGCCATCAAGGGCGTAAAAGCAACCAGGTACACGGTCAATAAAACTGAACCATTTTCCAAATAATAGCCTATTAATTAGCTGCCCGAAAAGGTGTTAAAAAGTGCTAAAACACTCCAGGGGTAATTTTTCACAAGCTCTTTGTGCCTTAAAGGTACCAAACGGTGTTTAAAGTGCAACAATTTCGTCAAGATTTCAGCAAAAGCCAACCAAAGATCCTGCTTTAAGACCCTGTCATGCTCGATGTTGCGACCAGGCGTTGAGCAATAGCTCACGTTTAAGTAGCAAACAAGTTCGATCGATCACACGTTGCTCAGTAAACAGCTCAGATACACAAAAAAAAGCCACGCACGCTACCACACACCGATCTTGCGATCCCTTCCAAGGTGCTCCCCATACACCGTTTTTTTTCTGTCCAGTTTGTGATTTTTGTTTTTTTGCACCAGCATGGGCCAGAACCTTCAGCGAGCCAGCAGTTCCTAGTAGTGACGGTTACGTACCTTCGTGCGTGAAACTCCGCACCGTGTTGGCGTTGCGCGTGTTGAGCCCCTGCTTTGGTACGCTGACGGAGTCGACCAGATCGTGGCCCATGATCTGGGCGTACAGCTGCTTCATCGCCTCCGGTATCACCACCTTAGATCTATCGATTTTTGGTCGATTAGGAAAACCGAACAGGCTCAGGAGATTCTTCTCGATTTCGACTAGTGTTGTAGGATCGGGCCGGCTGGCGACGGTACCGTCGGCCCCGTCGACGACCTGCGATTCGCCGTCGCTGATTTCGTTCTCCAGCTCCGGCTCGGCCGGTTCCGGATCGTCGTGGTCACCACCAACCATGGGTTGGCCACCGTCACCATGTACCACGTACTCGGCGTACTCGCTCGTCTCACCGGCGGTGTTTGTGGCCAACGAGGCCGTACCGGTGACTTGCAGTACACCGTGGGACATCGCTAACAGCGCGAGAACGCAGAACAACGCGTGCATGTTCGCTGAGGGCAGCCTGCAATTTGAGAAAGCGAAAGAGACAGAGAGAAATGCGATTAGAACCTAGACCAGGTTGCACATACACACACGCACACACACGTGCATGCACCGAGGCGACCACTTGCGAGGCCAAGCGACGGTTCGACAATGATTACTCAAGCTTGCTCCGGGACTGGCTCGAGCTAGACATCGCGTCTTCGAGAACGCGCTTCCTCCGGAGGAAGCTGATAATTAAAGTAAATGTTTTCGAAAACAACATACCCGTGGGAGGGGGTAGGGGTGGGGGGTGGGGAGGTGATAGTGGGGAAGTGGGAGATGGCGATTTGCGGTCAGAGATAGGGACAGACTGGACGGCGACACGGCGACGCGGGTTTGCATCATCGCAGCGCGAGGAGTCACCTCGAGTTTGATCGCGCGTTTTTCGGCGCCATTAAGGGTTGACGCGAAAAGAAGAAAGCAAAAAGAAAAGCCAAGAGCCAAGAGAAGGAGACCTTTCGTGAGTCAGGTGCACACGAGTGTGCGCCCTCCTCCAGGACCTTTAGCAGCAAGCGCACACACAAAGGACACAAGCTGTGAATCTCAAGTGCCTCGTTTTATGAGAGTCCTGTGACGCGGGCAGTCCCTTTTTTCCGTCGGTGATCCGGTGTGACCGGGTGTGTGTGTGTGTGGGAGAGAGAGAGAGAGAGGCATTGATGGGACCCGCACCCGTACTCGTAAACCCTTCAGGCAGGCAGGCGATTACACGGAAGATCCCAGGATACCCAGGATATGGGCTTTTACTACCCTGCCCGGGGCACTTCGAGTGGGCAAACGGACGATTTGACGACGGAAAAAGGGGCTTACGCACCGCATCCCGAGGAGGGAGGGGAACTGAAGAATGTGTGCTTCGGGAGCACCGCCTTCGTCCCTCTGCCACTGCCACACCTCTCACTCACCAAACCCAACCCAACCCAACCCCGCGATGCTACCCGTCGTGTGCGCGTTCTGTCAGTTGGCGTACGGGTTTTCCCCAGCCTGGCGTCCATTTATGCCCGGTCCTTGCTGGTGCTGGTGGACTTTCCGTACCCCGTTATCAATGGGGCGGGGTGTGTGGGCGAGCTAGGGGGGCATCTCGCACGCCTCACCGCGTCCATTATCGGCCTGTGGAATTGTAGGTCACGGCGAGGCGTAAACAAACGAGCTGCAGGCTAATCTCACCACCGAATGCATCAAATGCGCCAAGTTCGAGCCGTTGAAGTGCGTCAAGCTTACGATTCCTTTTTTTTTGCACCCCCTTGAGGTGTGTGTGTGTGTGTGTGAGGGGTGAATTCCAACTCCTCAACCCCCCCCCACGGGCGATCGTATTTCCTCCCAATCGAATCCGCGACCCGGGTTAAACTTGCGGTTGCCACCGACCTCCCGACGAGTGTCGGAGAAGTGATCAACACCGACCCTTCGATGGAGATCCCCTCCTTCCTCGGGGTCCCTGCAAACCACCCCCCCCCTCCCGCCCACCCCCTCTTCCCACGATACAGGTTTGGTATTTTTAGCACTCGCGAGCTAGGACAAAAAAAAAAGCGCCAGAAAGGGGCAAGAAAAACACGGAACGATCGACGACGATCCGAGCACGGGGGAGCGCGCTCGGACTCACGTAACACGCGGAATTGTTAATCGCATTTGAATAATAATTGTCAGCGCCGGTGGTTGGGTCTAAAATTAGCCACCCAGCGGGGTTGCCTATCTTCGGAAGCTTGCTCCGGCTGACGGCGCCGCGAATCGGTTCAATCCGGCCCAACTCGGCCACATCCAGACTGAACAACTGAGAGCTGAACGGCGCGGCGCGCGTACATTTCGGTACCCTCAGGTCAGGTCCTTTTGCCCGGCGTTCGCAAACCAGACGGTTTATGACCCCTCGGGACCGGATTGCCTCACACGTTTCGCGGGTGCTAAGCCAGGGTGTGTTGGTCTCAAAAAAAAAGGCAAACCCACGATGGTCGGGTTTTTGCACCACAAATCACACCGGTCAGGATTACCGGTCGATTGAGGTCCGTGTTCCCAGGCTTTTGGTACAAGTGCAACGCCAGAGACACGTCCTTCCCGTTTGGGACTGATTTACGATCGTTGGTACAGTTTTCCCGTTGAAGAGCCTCCACTTGACAGTCACACCGTCGGTTTTAGGTCTCACGAGAACGCAAAGAAAAAAGCTCCCACCCGATAGCGATCGTCAGCGTCCTTTTCGCGTTAACAACAGTGATTTAGAGCCCGCTAGTGATGGCTATCGCACTAGAAGTCGCACTAACGAGTACCTACCTTCGACGTGCCGCCCTAAAGGATGTCCTGCTGGCCGGATCGGACCGCTGCTGCCGTCGTCCGGAACCGCGCGGACCCTGCCGGGTCATCTGCACGGAGCGGGCCTCCAAGCGGGCACACGCTCGACTGGAGCCTTGGATGGGGATGCACACAAACAAAATCGGAGCCTTGCGGGCTCTACTACTGCCTACTGCTGCACCACTGCACTGCCGGTGCGAGCACACCACCGAACTTGCACACCCACAGCTGGGCGCTCTCGGGATGGGGCACGTTTGAATGTTTCCTGCTCACTACTGGCCAACCGCCGGCTTCAAGCATTATTTCACCAAAAATCCGCAACTGCTCAAGCGCTCCGTCACCGTCACTAGGGCACACACTTTCACATCGGGCGCTGCACTATGGGACTCGCACTACGGGACGCCCAAGGGTGGCCCCGAAATGGTCAGGCTTTTGCTTGGCTTCCTTCGTACGCGCTTCTTTTTCTTGTTGACTCTTGTTGCCTCGAGCGTGTGTGTGGGGGTGTGTTTCAAGATGTATTTTGGTTGTTCTCTCTCTCTCTCTCTCTCTCTCTCTCTCTGCCGATATTTTGTTGTTTTGCCCTACCGCTGGTTTTGTTTTAAATTTCTCCACTCCGGGCTTGACGTCGCCCCGAAAGGACCTGCTACCTGCCGATCCTTCCCGGTTGCACTTTTCCCTTTCCCTTTCTCTTTCCTTTTTTTTTTGTTTTTGGTTTCTTCCCCCAAGCCCAGGGCAGGTTGCAGCCTTTCCGACCTTCGGCACGGCGCAACCGTTTGCCACACCACGCTCCTGTCACCGGCACTTGCCAACCAATCTCGGCCCTACGTGGCCCTGCGAAAGTTGCTCGCTCACTTTGATCGCCTACGATCGCGTAGGTGGCAGGTCCCGCACTTCTTCACGATACACTTTCGTTCACGCGAGCACGCGAATGGGGCGGTAAATTATTCGCTTCAAGCCCGCCCGTTACATTCCAATCGCGCCTGTTCGTTTTTGTGTGTGCGTTTGTGTGTTTTTTTTTTCTCTTCTGGCGGGTGTGCAGTCTCGCGTACACACACACACGCACACACACCCGGGGACCTTGGTAAGCGCGCGTACACTTCTGCTGCTGCACCTTTCGACGAGTTGCACTACTTGCACTTGCACACGTTCACGGCTCGCACGGTTCACGGATGTCTCGAAGGCTCTGCTCTGCGCACCGAGCAGGCTGGACCGAGCGCTTAAGTACGTTTAATTTTTCCAGTCACTTCACTGCACACGATCGATCGATCTGTTGGCGCTGATGCTGCTGCTGCTACTGATGCTGATGCTGCTAGTGCTGCTGGCGTTGGACGAATGAATGAATGTGATGAACATGAACTCACTGAATGAGCTGCGCGACTGATCGCGCTGAGTGGATATGTGCGAGGGCACTCACTCTACGATCGCCTCTTTCTGTTTGCTCTCTCTCTCTCACCCCCCCCACACACACGTTCGTGCTTCTCTTTCCCACACACACACGCGCGCACCCAAACGCTCAATCCCGTCCCGTACGTAGTGCAGTCCTTTCGCGAGACGGGCATGGTGTGCGAGTATCGATCGATTGAAAAGGGGCGCGAAGGCAAGAGTGATCGCTGATTTATTTTGTTTAAATTTTGGAGATGCGTGGCTTAGGAGGAATGGTAGCTTTACACGGTATCGCGATCACGTGATCCTCGGCGAATTTGTTTATTTCTTGGTACCGCTAGACTGGCTCAGAATGACTGACTTTCCAGGGTTGGTACATTGGAAAAGAGTCAATAATTTTCCCAACAAACGGATTCTTCAAATGTTTATCGAATGTTGTAGTTCTGAATTCAAAATGTGGATATCATCCATCATGCATGTAGTTAATGGACAGACTAATGATCGATGCTCCAGCACAAACGTTAAAAAACAGTCAATTTTCAGCTAAAATGGTAGTGTGCAACATGATTGCTTCAGCTGCATAAATTAAACCACTTGAGCAAAAGTAATCATAGTTGACTTTAGCCATCTCATTAGTAGTAAAATACTTCTTTGTTATTCGACTACAACTAATAGAATGAATTTTAGATGTTATATTATTTTATAGATTTTAAAACGAATTTCCAATAGCATCTAATTGTTGAATTCGAATAACAATCAAAACTTGTGTAGACCGATACGTCGAATTTAATTTTCAACGAAAAAAAAATACACAATTTCAAGAACTCGTGCCAGATCTTCACCATATCACCAGGAAAATTAAACATTGCTAAGCAACGAATCAAATTTGCAAAAAAAAAGCAATGTAAAAACAGTATTTTACTATCTTCTAATGGCGCGATCACCTTCAACCCCACAGTAAACCACTCACAGAGTTCCCGTGGAGTGCGATCCTAACTGCACGAGATCTTCTCGTTGATCGTACCTACGTATACACATACACAAATCTGAGCTTTTCATCGATCTCCTCGAGCGAACGTTGGTGTATGTGTGATTTTTTTTTATAGCTGGGCTAGGCATGATCGCAGTGAGTGTACAGCTTGTGCCAGAAAAACAATTGATCTTCTGTTGGCAATGCTGCGTATTATTACTGCAACTTTTCCATAGTAAATTCAATTCCAACACCGTAAAAAAATGTTTTAAGATGCTAAAGAGGAAGGATTTCGACCAAATCATCTATCCGAACAAAGTTTGTTGCGAATGTATTTTGCAGAAAAAGAAAATCACTACACTAAACCTGTACTCTTGGTTGGTGCTAAAGCATCATAAACAATCTTAATTGATGACCGAAACGGCAGCTGAAAATGCAGAGCCTTCCAGAGAATTTCCCACAGCCTAGTGCAGCATATTACTTTTCAATCACACAACATGCAAGTCGTGCTGCTGTTTTCCTGTTCCCCACTGTACCCATAACCAACTCCACCCCACCAAGGGGGAGCTCACGGCAGAAGCTTTCCGTGGGGCCACTCACACCACCTCGCAAGGAGCAAAAGCACGGTGGGTTCGCGATCACAGAAAGCTTCCGCCGCTCGCGGGCGCGATGATGCGTTTTCGTGCGTTCTCTTTCCACCTGAAGGCTCCCGTACGATCAATCCCGCGAACCGCTGGCTGTCTCCCTCTAGAACGATCTCGATCTCGATCTTCCGCGTGTTCAGAACACCCGTTTCACCCGGGAACCACCCGGAACCGCGGTCACCATCCCGAGTGCCCAAAAGGACCCTAAACCCCTCCCGCTGCGTGGCCACCGGCGGTGGGGAACCGCAAGAACGCGAAGGTACACGCGTATGTGCAGCCCTTTACGGACCAATCAGAACGAACGTGCCTTCTTCTTGGTGGACGCGTTCTTGGTTGGTTTTCATTTCCCTCCCCACTGAGGTGAGTGCCGGTGTGGTGCGCGACGGCCAGCCATAAATAATTCGCGGCTGATCTTCTCAGAAATCGGGAGCGATTTTCCAAAAGGGCACCCCAGGGCTGGCAGCTGCAACCGAGCCACGACACGGGTATGCTGGATCGGCGAGTCGCGTCGTAATTTTGCAATTAAAAATAACGCCGCCGCTGCTGCTGCTTCCACACGCTGGAATAACGCAAAACCCACGCGGTCGAGCGGAAGATGCAGCCAAGGGTTAGGAGAGAAGGGGGGGGGGGGGCGGGGGGGTTTGGTGGGGCCCCGCGATTGTGGTTATCCTTGAGTTCAACTAACCACAACGGCGTGTGATGGCGCACGAAGGGTGGGTGTGCCGGTTGTGGCCCTCGAGCGTTACGGAACTGTTGCTGTTGTTGCTGTTGCCGCCGCACCAACACAGCCACACTTTGCTCTAAGGTGGAGCAAAGGGTGGGTGGAGGGGTGGGGGGGGAGGGACAGGAGAGTCGGCGGGGGAGAAGAAATATTGAGGAAATCATATTTTCATTAACAGTTATTTACACTCCAACAAATCGTGAAGATTTATGTAAGCTGTGTAAACTTTCATCTCTGCCCCTCACAGGAGCGATCGATCGATCCGCTCCCCCCGCACCACCCTTCCGCCTCCCACCCACCCACTGGAGTGCCTTCTCCATAGCACCCATTACCCTGATTGAGCGATCGCGGGCCCGCGGATCTTGCACAAGGGAGAGTGAGAGAATATTTATGAGGGCCGATTTTGTAAACACCGCGCCGGCGGAAAAACGCGCTTTCCCGGCCGTGTCTGGCGCACTTGTCGTACCGATATCGAGCGATCGTCGATATCCAGGCCACCGGCCGTCGAGTGCCGACGAGCAAAGAGGATAGACAAGCTGACGCGATCCGCAACCCACCTTCGTTGTGGCCTTCGGTCTGTGTCGGGGGTGGAATTTTCCACCCACCAGGATGGCGAGCATTCGCGCACGCGTGCGACTTGCGTGCTAAAATTCACCACCACGGGAAACACGGGCGCAATTGCGTGTCATTTTCACTTCCGAATTATTTATTGCATCTTCACCGCCGCGGGA
Organism: Anopheles nili; assembly: GCF_943737925.1. Lineage (NCBI taxonomy): Eukaryota > Metazoa > Arthropoda > Insecta > Diptera > Culicidae > Anopheles > Anopheles nili. The sequence goes on from NC_071292.1 coordinate 26,361,440, forward strand.
TTACGTGCTGCCGCAAAGAGGGCCCGGGAACTGCGCCACAACTGACAGCTCCAGGCGCGCACTTGATCCACGCCCGAACCCGCGATTGATGCTCTGTGAAGTGAAATTTATCTGTTATTTAGATCGAGTGAATTGCATTTAATCAAACAATTAATAAATTATCGCCCAACCATGCGGCCAGAAGCCGAGCCCGAGCCGGTCTGAAGGGTGTTTACGCTAGCACCTTGCAGGTCTGAAGGGTTCCCTAGATGGCGTGCGTCGGTGGTGCCGATCAAACAAGCTTTTTCCGGCTTCGGTGGGTTTCGATTGTGTAATCTGGGCCACAGCGGTCACTACGAGCGCGAGCGATTCTGTGTTTGGTTGGCCACCGATAGGGTCAGTTCGACGATTTTCCTTCGGCTGATGATCGCGAAAGTACCACGGTTGGTTGAGTTGTGAAAAACTACGCTACCCAGAGCTCCTGGTGACAAGCGTGCTCGGGAAAAACCCCCAGCCTTTCGTTCATGAATCGAGCGATCTGCCTGGGTGCTCTGTTTTGATGGCATAGGAAAAACACGACACCCGGGTGAGGTTGTTGTTTTTTCACACCTTCTGTCGTGGCACGTTCGGCGATGGTGACCCTTTCGCTGGAAGGTAGTGGGTTTTTCCACGTTTCCGCTCGATTGAGCTGTGGCTCTGTGTTTCGGGGAAAAACCGGCCATTTTTCAAGAGGTTTTCGTTCGGTTTTGCAGGCAACGAAAGGCGTCGTGCAGGCTTTCAAGGTGGAGGCATCCTGATGATTGTCTCGTAAAACTGTAGCACAGAGCCGTTATTACGAACAAACAAATAATACTGTACCTATGAGAAGGATTTGTTCCATTGATAATTGTGGAGATCGTTGCAGCTAAATAATTTAAGACTTTCTTTCATTTGGAATAAAAATTGCTCTTTATAAAATATCCTTTGAGTACTTGGATGTAGCATAATCCAGGATATTTTTGTAACAAAATGTCTGAGATCAGAGGAAACATTTTGTATTGCTTGTATGTTGAAGTAATTTCATGTTTGTATTGTATCCAAATGCTGGAAAGACTTAGTCAAATAACTTTACATAGGCAGAATTACAAAAAACCGGGCAGTATCGATCTCGTGCCAATTTTTCTGCGGTTATAAATGTTTCTTCTACATAATGACAAAAACGGCAATGCAAAGATCGCGTAACATCCATATATAATAACAGTTCTATCGAACAATAGCTGTAACGGAAGTGAATGTAACATTCACTTCTGTTAAGAAAAGTAATATAAATCTTAGATAATTCCATCGATCTGCACAGCTTTTAGCTCATTTCCATTGCTTATCTAACAAAACATGTACGCTATTATCCTTTGTGCTGTTATTCAACATCCTTATGTGTCTTCAAATCAATACAAATCGTAAAATCCTCTCGTCAATCGCTACATAACCCTGCGAATGTACAATCTCCTCGTTCGTAGGTCAAGCCAGTAATGGCTCATTTTGAGAAACACTTGTCCCACGTTCCCAGCCACCGATTGTAAACCTACGAATGGCCCATTTCGCGACATTACAACCCGGAATTAAAATAACACCGGCGACAATTTGCAACGAAATGAAAACGGAAATCCTCGTAAAGCGTGATCCATCGTAAAGCACATAAAAAACCGCCTCTAAACCGGTCAGCCCTCAGCAGAGGCGGCTTAGTAGCAGCAGGCCATGAACCTTGCGCCTTGCGGTCGACCCCCAGGAAATGAGTCAATCTCTTCGGAAGGTCAGTAATCGAACACCGAACAGACGAAGGAATGTTCCTCCCCCCCACGGGCCATTGAGGATCAGGATCCGATCACAAAACAAATAGCCCAAAAACGCACACAAAACGATCTCGGCGATCATTTTGCGAGCCTCCAGGCGCTACATTGTAATCGTCCCGTGGGGCTTTCGTTTTTCGTCCTTCTGGTTACCCAACACCGCGGACCGGTATCGAGTTACACCGAGATGTCCCTGGCAGCCCCGATCGCAACGAGAAAAAAAAACCAAAAAGCACCCCCCCAGTGAACCCAAGTGGGTGGCTGGAATGGGGCTGACTTGGGTTTCTCCTCTGCCAACAGGCGAACGGGTTATCTGACAGGCTTTTATGAGTTGCCTCGCGAGCGCCTTGATTGCTTCGTCTTCGCAAGCGCGAACCGTTGCGTTTTATTATGCCGGGTGTACGATGTGGTGTTTTTTGTTTTGTGATTCCTTCGCGAGCGTTTTTTTTTTTCTCTGCCTTCTTCGTTCAAGCCCCGTGTGAATGTACCGAACAGAAGCACAACCTTCGCGGATGGCGTCGAAGGACGCACAGCATAATGACCAGACACGCTGGCTCGGACCGTCCACTCATTCTCTGGCTCCTTCCGAGAGCAGGGCCACCAATACGCAAATAAACGAAAATAACAAACACCTCAAGGATACGGCTCAAACCCGGGTTTCGGCCTTAACGGCGAAGGGAGCAATCACTCACCGGGGCCATCGCGGTCATCGCGGCTGGGCAGCGTCACTCGACACCTCGCCCATATATTCGCGATCGATCGATCGATTCCGGGCGCCCGGGTTGGGTTCAGTTCGCCGACCGATCCTCGCCTTGTGATCTCCGAGCCGCCAGAACGTCTGCTGCCGCCGACAAAACCCGCTCGAAACTCAGGCGGCGGCGGCGGCGGCGTCGGCACCGGCCTGCTTTTGTCGGCAATCATTATCGTCATTAATGGGGTGCGGCGCGAAGGGATGAAAGGGGGTGGGGGGCAGCGGCATTATCGGCGGCGCAGAAGTTCAATCAATTTTACATCGCGCGTCCGCGAGCGAACGAAACGGAGCGCGCAAAAATTCCCGCTGAGCGATCGAACGCGATCGCGCGCACTTGGCGGCTAAATATATAATCAACCTTCTACAGGGCGGTGAAAAACGGAACGGGTTCATGCTGGATGGGGTGTCGTGAGATGAACGAAAGAAGAAGAAGAAAAACCGGTGCCGGGGAAAGTAAACATTCTTCCGGAATGTGCCATTTTATATGCTCCCTCGAGCTGGTGGCTGCTGCTGTTGGTGTTGAATTGTTTTTGTGCTTCGTTTCGGGTTTGGCAACCGAGGAAAATTGCATTTAAATGCCGCTCATAATCGGTGGCAAAAAGGAGGAAAGCGATTCGGTTGCGACCTCCATTCCGACCGGCCTAGGATGGGAAGGCGATCGAGTAATTCGCCGATCGGCGATCGAGTTAAATAACCGACCACAGTGCCTTGTGGTGTCGATGCCACATTAAAAATGCTCCCTTCGAACGGGGCGATTTTGACGCAAGGACACTAAAGTACAATGCGTTGCAGTAGCGCAGCTCATAAACCAACATAATGTGCTGACTTTATGAGCTTTTGCCACTACCCGGTCGTTGCATTCAAAGGAGTATTCTGTTACATTCGCCTCATAAACGCGTTGGCTGTTGATGTGTTTAGCTACCGATTATATGCATTCACTGTTCACTGTAATGACACCAAGCGACACACTGCACCGCTGCACCGACCGTTGTACAACCCTTTTATGCACACCTCACAAACAGCGATAATAAACCACTGCAGGCTCGGCCACTGGCTTAACGGCTGCAAGCGCCCCAAATGGGCCCCATCTGCCGCCAAAGTGAACGGATCAAATTATGCAACATGTCACGGGCGATGCTTCTGCGACCATCGCCACTTTATGGGGCATGAAATTTACCACAAATCGAACGTCCTCTCCACACCCCATTCGAACCAGCACCATTCCCAAAGGGTTTGACCTTCTTTCGGTGTGGTGTGGTGGAACTGAATCAATGTAAGAAAAGAAAAAAAAGCACACGCGAGAGAGATAGAGAGAGAGAGCAAAAAGCCACAGGGAATGGTGCGGCCCACGCGCCATTTGGCGCCCTTTCGCGGCTCGCACGTCGATGACACAAGCAACCCCCCGGTTGATGGGCGCCGTGTGTTGCAGACGGTTGTCGTGTCGGTGCCACCAGCGACAGGCTGTCTGGGGCGATCCGGCCTCTCGCTGTAGCCCACAGCCTTGACGGCGAACCCATAAAAGGAACAAAATAAAGCACGGCAAACAACCACGCGCCCGCCTGAAAGGTGTGTACGCGCTTGGGTCGGCCATTTGCAACCAGGGTGGGGTTGGGAGGGGTGGGAGGGAGGAGGGGTGAGAGAAGGAGATGGCAGGGGTTCGTTCGCAAGCGGTTCGTTAAATGTAAATAAATTATGCGGCACACCGGTGTGAGGCTCGGTAGGCTTTCAGCGAGCCCACAATAGAAGCCCTCTACGTTTTCGTCCCTTGCGGCCGTGATCACTTCCCTTCTGGCCAACAACCACCGAGTTCACGCTTTCGTAAGAGCGGCATCGATAGTAATCAACAGCGCCGAAGCCGATGGCTGTCAAATTCGTGCCACACTGGGAAAAGGGCCTCACAATAAGGCACCCGTTGCGGTTCCGTGCGCTCGAAGCGCACACAATAATAGCGTGATCCTCTGGCACATCGGGCGAAGGCAAAGGTGCCACATACTCTCTCTCTCTCTCTCTCTCTCGCTGTCGAGAGCCCTTGTCCGCGCTGATAATGGGCGAAACAACGTGGCACCAGCACAATGAGCACACGACGGGTTGCCAAGCTGCGCAATAGACAATGGGCGACCTAATAAGATTGTGCCGGATCGCCTGCCACGCCAGCGATCGCCTTTCAGGCGAGCCATCCTGATGGCACACACACACACACACACGGACATGCCCAAGGGTCACGGATTTCACGGCAATGTGCGAATGGGCAGGCGGTTAAAAAAAAAAGCGAGCCACATTTCCCGACCAACTTTGCCAGACAGCTTGACTCCGAGCTGATCGTGGGTTCGGAGGCTGCAAAAAGTGCGCCTTCAAGTGGAAGCGGAGAAAAATCCCACGCACACACACACACACGCAGGCAGCCAGGCACACGGATGTGTGAAATTTGGACAAGAAGCCCAGAACCCATGCCGTTCCCGGTCGCTGGCCCGGAAAGATCGCAAAACGCTGTAATTCGAGATTCCCATCGAGATCTTCGCTTCGAAACCGCATCTTCACGCCGTACAGACAGCGATCGAGCTGCCTGGTAAATGGCTTATCGGCTTCCACTCATCGTGTGTGTGTGTGTGTGTGGGGTGTAGTCGGTTGGTAGGCCCGTTTTTCCAAGGATCGTCTCTCGAGACGGCATTCCCCGAACTAGCGCACCATGTGCTGAAGGCTCACTCGCTGCCATGCTCTAGCCCACTTTGCCACTCGAACCGATCGCAGCCTTTTTGTGTGCCTTCTCTGGGGTTTCCAAGGACTCTGGGCATGACTTCGCAGAAATAGACACTCCGGAGCCGGTCGGGGTTTTTTTTCTCATCTTTTTTTTTGTTACATGGAACATGCCGACCCTCGATGTCCGAGATTATCATATTACATAGTCAACGGCCGGCGGAGAATGAGATACCGTTCGTTCGGTAGGAGTATTGCCTCGCCAATCAACCTTCCATGTGCATGGGTTGGCGGTTGAAGTAAACAACCCAACCGTGCCCGGAACACGAGCATGTTACAAGGGTTTTTTTTATTGAGAAGATTTTCCAGTGATTACAAGTGAACAGCCAGCATTTTTGGGTGTCGATTCTGCTGGAGTATTGAGTAGCATTGAACCACGATACCAAGAAAGCGATTGTGCTGATGTAAAACCCCACTTATTGGCCAATTTCATATTAGTTACTCATCGAAAAATCATGCTTTTTACTTTTTCAATGTTAACATTCCCCTTTCGAATCCCCATTATCTCGAGATACAAGCTGTTCAGCTACTCCCAAGCGCATCCCACGACAAAGAAACTGTCTCCATTCACTCATCACTCGATCACAACACCCAAACGATCGCACCGAAACCGGCCGACCGGACGTTTCCTTTTTCGCGCATTTCATTCATAAAACAAGCCCACAGCCATCGGTAGTGCCGATCGCGCCAACAAACCAGCCCACTTCCGGTGACCAAGCCGGCACAAGATTCCTCGGCCGCAGGCCGCAAAACGCTCGACTCGATAATAATCGAACATCGATCGAACAATCTGGCCCTTGCGAATGGAATGGACGGACAAAACCGCAGGACACCGGACGGTCCGCGTCAAAACCCCGTACCTTTAATTGATACACGCATTGCGCGTTCCTCAATGAATTGCAGATCGCGCGCATCCCCAATCCCGAGGGCCGTTTTTCCACCACCGCAATGTGGGTTTCGAAGGGTATGAAGCAAGGGGAAGGGGTTGACCCATTGCCGGCGGCGGCGGCGGAATGCAAACGGTTCGACCGCTGACGGATGCTGTGACGGGTATGTCAATGTTAATTTCATCGGCCGCCCGATGTCGTCTTATGTATTTATTTATTTTCTTCCCGTTTCCTTTCTGGTTTTCCTGTTTTTTCTTTTCTTTTCTTTTCTTTTTTTTTGCTTCACCACCCTCCGCCGGGTTCGCTGTTCGATTGGCCAGCTTCTGCGCTCGGTTTGCCCGGGCGTGCATCTGGCCTCCCCCTCCCTACTCCCTGGGACACACTCCCCCAGGCCACACTCTCGGAGACTCGCGGACTGGTTTTTCGTGTGCTTATGTTTTATTTATTTGTGTGAGCAAAAACATTCCGCTTAATTGGAATGGAGTTATCTCCTTTTATAGGAAAATTTGTTTTTAATTGATTTTCCCCCCACCGGTCCAGGGGGTGGAAAGGGAAGGGGGGGAGGGGTTTGCCGAAGGGGTGGGCTCGTGCGGTCCAGTCCCGGTGCGTCATGCCGTGGCCCATCTGCAATCGATACGCGATCTTCGATCGGGAGCGGCGAACCTGCTAGCCACGGGCCAAACGGGTGTCCTCTCCGGGGGGCAGAAGGGACAATGGCTGGGGGCGGAGGGTCCTCCACGCCGGAATCCGACAGTTGCGAGGCGCTCGTGCCAATGCCTAATGACACACACACACACACGCACGCACAAACACACGGAAACCGGTCCGTGGTTCAGAAATCAGGTTCCAATCGAGACGAGCTTCCAGTCTGGTTTTGTTGGAGCGCCTTCAGTTGGCTTCCGTTCTTCGCACGCTCGTCCCCGGCCACTAGATGGGGTGGTTTTTCACCCTATCCCACCGCACCTCACAAGCCCGCTCACCCTCACCCTCACCCGGCTCACCAGCGGTTTTTTTTATTTATAGGACGCAACCCGGCAAATGGCGCATTCTGTCAACGTTGAGCCACCGTTCATTCCGTGATCACCGGCACCGGTTTCCAGCGGACCGAGCGCAAAGTGTCAACCAAACATGAGCCGAATTCACAATCAACCCCCCTTGCGCTAAGTGCTGGACCATGCATGCATAAACGGTCTCTGCGCCGCGGGTGTGCATTTTCAACGTCGATCGTCAACAATTCTCCCGAAGAAGAAGCCTCCATCAGCCTGCAATCAGTGGGTCGCCCTTTGGTCGCTGGCGCCATCGATCCCGGGGCCCTTTTTGCGCATGGGTAAACATCCCTTAACCAGCTTCTGCGTGACATGCAACAACATCGACAGAAGGGTTGCACATTTGGCACGGCAACCGATTGGGCGCCGTTTGCTCGAATCGCAGTACACACGAGTCGCGAGTTTGTGTGCGCAGTAAACAGAGATGCGCCACCGGATGTGTGCCCTTGTGCAACTAAGGAGCCCTTTTAGCCCTACCGCGAGGTGGCCCTTGTTTGCGGATCGATGGTGGATCGAGAAAAAAAACCCCTTTTGGTCTGGCGATCGCGAGCTCTGGCATCGATTTCTCGTAACCAAATCCGCACCATCGGTCACATTCGATTGGAGTCCGGTGTGTGGTTTCGTAGCGGGGTGGTGTTTGACAAAGGATTTGTTGTGTGGGGGTGAGGGCACACTAGCCACGGGACATTTTGCGCATTTGTGAACATGCACCAAACGCAAACCGCAGCTAGTCAAAGCAAGCCTTGGCGGGTGGCTCTAGGAGCGCTGCACGATCAGGGCTTCAGCTGTGCGTTCAGCTGTGCAAAATAAACTCCATTTCAGCTGTATCCCTTTAGCTCCCTTGCTAGTCCCTTTAGCTCGCTTGCTAGTCTCTTTCAGCTTTTAACGACTGCGTTCTAGCGTTTCTTTGACCGAAGGTTTGTATTATCAATCGAGCAGTAATTGCGGGTTGCAACAAAAACCGCGTATCGATGCCGTGGAAGGTGTTGAGTTCGTTTGTCGTTTGTGTAAGTAACGGGTTTGTCGATCTTTTTGCAACTTACTGGTGTCAACATGGATGCAGAGTACATCGAGATCATGCAAAATCTCCTACTTTTTCCCAACAAGCAAACAGCTTTCCTTCAACAGAAGATAATGTCCGCAAACAACGATGCTTTCGAAATCGCCCCAAACCCCTACCAAAGCACGCAACATGAAGTTTTGAATTGCATCCCTTGTCAATCTCACCTAACTCTCATCCCGAGGGCAGGTGAAATTCCCTTGAGGCCAGTTAAAATGAGCCCAACCAACTAGCCGATACTCAATCAATCAAACGGACCATGCAATGTGCGCTCATTTCAGCTCTTTCGATCGGTTGTTTGGGTCTACTAGACCACCGATAAATAGATTGGGCTCGTTTCTGTCTCACTCTCCACCAACTCCTTTTTATGCTGGCCTGACAAATGGGCAACATTGTAGAAGAAGCGCCACATGGCGACCTTGCCAGCCGAGCCTACACTTTCACAAAGACCCTTCCGGCGTTTGGAACGGTCCACCTTTTGGAGACGGATAGACGATGCTTTCTACAGGCGCTGGGTGACGAATGCTTGTCCCAGTGCTGACCTCAAAAATAGGACCTCTCGCCATGCACAGAGGACCTTGCGCGACTATTTGCTGTGTACTATTAAGGCTATCAAAATCGCTCATAAATCTCAAGGCACGTTCTTTTTTTTTGAAACACTTCTCTTCAAGCAAACGCACCGTTTTTCTCCCTGTAAATCACGATCACCCGATGGAGTTTTGCTTTTAGTTTGCGTACGTTGAGCTAGTTGCTCGGGTGAAAAAAGGATCTTTTCTCCTTCGCAGCACCTGTGCCTCGAACCGATCCAGCGCCAGCGCGATGCCGTTTCATTCGCATTCAGTGTTGTGTTATTCTTTCCGCTGCATTTTGTCACCGGTTTGACTGCGTTTTCTTCCACATTTTCTTCTTCTTTTTTCCATCCACATACACACACACACACGCACACAGTTGTCAACTCACACACGCATTCCCCCCACCGGTGATCTTTTTTTACTGCTTTAGCATTAACTTGCTTCGATTAATTCACTGCCTTCCTTTTGCTCCTTGCTCATTTCCTTGCTATTTCGTGCCTCTCGCGGGCGCGCACACACACACACACGCACGGACACGGACACACACAACGGCACACAGCCTCCGAGGCGCAGCTTTTCTTCCTGCCCACTCCATCCCACCCACCGAGCGAGCGGGTGCCACGATAACGCTTTTCTTCTTAAGCGCGCGATCGAGCCACGGAACCGATTCGCTTCCCCAGCACACGCAACAGCAATTCCCAGCTTCTCTCGCTCTCTCTCTCGCGCACGCGCGGGCTTTCTTCTTCACCTGTCGCTCACCTTCGTGTACTTTCACCCCGGTTCGCACCGCGGTGGCAAGAAGCCCGCGGAGTCGCGGAGTCGCGGAGAAGCCAGAGCCCAAGAGCAAGCGGGGTTTGAACGACTTGAACGGTTTTGCGCTGCCGGAGCGATGAATTTGTAACAATTTTCCTTTCTCTCCCCGATCTGGCGGCTGGTATGCGGCATGCGCGGCTGGCGTATCACGCCAGGCACTTTTCGTTCACTTGCGCATTGCCGCGTACGCACGGCGCAGGGACTGTAGCTTTTTCTTTCTCTCGCTCTCTCTCTCTCTCTCTCTTCGCTTCTTCGCTTCTCCACTCGCTTTTGGGGCCCGAGCGAAGCGAAGGGGATTTGTGTGTCGTGGCCACCCGAACCCGGGTTTTGGGTCACACACCGCGAACACCGCCACGGCCACGGCGCAAACTTTCCGGCGATCACACTGACCTCTTAAAACGCGCTCCGTGTACCTTTTCCCGTGTCAGTCGATCACGTGGTTACTCCACACACCGAAGGAAAAGAAAAAAATCATTTTTTCAGCTACCACGGTCACTCCGGTCGGTTCTACCGCGAAACTTGTTTCCGATCCTGCGGCTGAAACTGTGTGTGATCGCGCGCGCGCGCGCACGCTAGAGCTCGTCCTCGTGGACGTTTCGCTAGCAGCGGGGTTCGTCGCCTATGCTACTGAGCGCAGGTCTCAAGTCTTTCGTTCTGCGATTCACTCGATGCGCTCGGTTTGCGACCGGGGAGTAATTCGATCGCCAGATTGTGCCAGTGGATTATTATTTCTTTTTTTTTTTTTGCTCTTACCACCGCTACCCTACCCCTTGGTGGACCCCTTCACCTGATGGGCTGCTTACCGCAAATTAACGAAAGCCCTCGAAATAAAAAAAAAACCGACACACACAAAAAACTCCGACCCCACGGGGAAGGAGAAAACACTAATCCAACCCAAAATACGGACGGTTCGCGGCACCAAGTCGCCTCGACATGCTGTTATGTCTACGCTCAACTCTCTACTGGTTAAATCTATCCGTGATTATTTTAAAACTCCCCCTCCCCGTTGGGCTTCGCGGTGCCGCCGAGGCTCCGGTGGTGGCTGTTGGGTGGTGGGAAAGGGGGGGAAAAGGAGGGGTGTGAGATGAGAGGGGGTGGCAGGGCTGCTCGCGAACCTTCCAAACGGCACCCCGGAGTGGCAGGAAGAAAATCGAAATGATTACGACGATGACGCCGCCGATGACGATGGTGGCGATGGTGGCGATGGTGGTGGTGGTGGTGATTGGTGGTGATGGTGGTGATCATGATCGCGCCCCGAAGCATACGATATGGCCGTGCGACCCACGGCTTGCGGTGCGGCAACGCAGCAATCATCGACGAGTTTTTCGAGCACCAGCCAGAGCCGTATGTAGATGAAGCAGCTAACCTGCGCAACAGGTGGATCAACAGGCTTGGGCGATCGACAAAGGGGGAAGGGGGGGGGGACTTGATCCATGAGGGAGAAGGGATGAGAGTGGTGGTGGTGGTGGTGGTGGGGGGAAGGAGAGGAGGGCCGTGTGCGACAAGGTTGAGTCGCGATATGCCCGCGACCATCTCGATGGCTGCTATTTTTATTTATTCAACCTTTTTTTTTTCCTCCTCCTGATTTTCTCTCTCTCTCTCTCTCTCTCTGGCATGGGTTTCTCTCACCTGCGAGCTCCACCGGCGCGAGTTGCTTTTCAAGTTTCCAACCCAAACCGAACCGCGAGAACATCGACGATTTGCATCGTTAGAAATCGGCGTAGAAAATGAAAACCCGCGGCCGTACATTGTCCCGGTGCGAGTGCAACCCCCTTTCGGGGTGGCTTTAGCTTCCTTTCCCGACCAGTTTGTGACACCCTGCCCATCCCATGACGTTGTTTCTCTCTCTCGCTCTCTTTCTCTCCACTTTTCTTTTTTTTTTTTTGCACGACCAATCCCGGTCCCGAGCCAGCCTTCGTGGAGCCCCGTGACGCGGGACTCTTTGGGGTGTTTCTACCCCTGTTGCGGGTGGGTGGGAACGATGGGCTGGGTGTGAGCAACGGGAAAATATCACCCGGTTACATGATGCTTAATTTTATAATTTGCATCTCCCCCAGCGAGCGGCTAAAACCGGGCATGTTGCCGCTGATTGCTCGCGAGTTGCAGCCGATACTGATGCTGGAGTTGTTCTGACGATCGGGCGAGTCGCTGATCAGTCGTTCACAGTCGGTCAAGGAATTCCCACCGAGGTGTACGCAAGTGGAGGTGTTTTTTTTTCTCTTCCAAGGGATGTTTTTTTTTGGGCACTCCCTTTTTGCGTTTACACTCGAAGGATCACTGCGGAAACGAGCGATCCTCGATTGATCCTCGAACAGAGATTCATCCTCCGAACGTTGTTCTGCATAAATCCACGGCTCAAGATCATGTGACTCACGCAACCTCGGTTCGGTTCTATCCACCCAAAACCACCCCCATGAAGGGGGCCAAATGATGCGATGACATCTCGACGCATCTCGCTGGAGGGTTGAAAAGGCCAGGCAAATAAAAAAAAAAGCGCCCATCAACTCAAGCAACTCAAACAACATTACTACGACCAATCCGCGCTACTAATAAGAACGTGTTTTTGTCCCCGCGCTCCTCGAGAGAGGAGAGACCCCCGATCAGGTCCACCTCACCTACAGCCTACGGCAGGAACCTGGCCCGAATCAAGCGCGCCTGCTCTGAGCCTGAGCCTGAGCCTGAGTCCGACCCACAGTCGAGCGGAGTTGCAACCGGTCTAACCGGTGGCCTTCAGTTTTTCGAGTCAACGTATTTTTCCCTCGCGACCGCGTGTTGCGAGTGGCTTGCGCACATAAAACCAGGTGCCATTTCCGCCGTCGGAATGTGTGTGTGTGTGAGCGAGAGAGAGAGAGAGAGCCCTTTGGCAGGTTGTGCGGCCCACAAAAATCATCCCCCATTTTGCAAAGGGGCATCCTCGGGTGTGTGTCCTTGCGCAATTTGTACGCGCGCGTTGTCGAGGTGACGACATTTGTGTGGCTCGTACAGCGTACTGTGAAACCGATTGACGATCGAAGGATCCCCGCCGAGCCAAGAGGCTCCATTTGAGAGGGTGGAACGATCTTCGGTGGCTTTTAAGCTGATCGTTCCCACGGCTAAGCTGCTGCTGACAGTTCGACGAGACTTTGCTTCTTTGCGAGCGCCTGCCTCAAGCAATCGAACGGGCTTTTGCGCACTCAAAGCGAAACCCTCTACACCTGGTGCGATTGCGCTCATGCGATTATGCTTTTAAATGCTCGCCTCGCACCATCCCACACACACACACGTAACCCCCACCCCCTGTGTCCCGTGTGGAAAGGAGCAAAGCAGACACACGGACGCACACAACGTGACCCCATCGAGGCACTTGGGCTTATTTTAAGGCCTAATGTGGCTTTCATAATAAAAATTTATTTCCCTCTCGTTCGACCTCCATTTCTGCCGGCGACGTGGTTCCGCCATCGTGGCCAGGCGTGAGGATGTGGTGCTCCCTTGCTCGCGCTTCTCTTCATCCCCCGTTTGGGGTGGTTTGTGGGGGGTTTTTGAGGGTTGTGTGTACGATGATTTTTCTTCTGCCTTTTTTTTTTCTTCTGCTACCAAGCTACCGGCCGGGGAATGAAGCAATGATAATCGATAAAAATCATCAACAAACACGCTGCTGGATGCTTAGAAGCGCGCGCTCAGTCAGCCAGATAAAGAAGAATGTCGTATCAGAAAGGGCCCCCATTCGTCGGGCGTGCTGTTGCCCTTTACGTTTCGGAAAAAGGGTCTCTTAAACGCACGGGCAGGTGTTGGATTCGGTCGCTTAGTTTCACCCAAAAAATGAGGAAAAGTCTGAGCAACGAGCATGAGGTTAATTTCCAGGCTAAAGCACTCTTGGAAAGCCTCGTGGGGGGATTCGAAGCGATGCATTTCGAATGCGCTGACGAGCACGCGGCCGTTTCGAAATGAATGTCGAGTGGAATCCGTGTGGCTGCTTGAAATGGGAACGCACCTGACCAGCGACTCCTACGGGACTCCTAGGCCACCAGGCAGGCTGGCCGGCACGACGGAATGCCACGGGACCAGCCCCAGACGGTTAGCGGGCCGATCGTGACGATGAGCCGATGATTAAAGATGTGTATAGGACACCTGTTTTTTGTTGTTTTATGATTATTTTTATAGCCTTTATTGATGCTGGTGGATATAGCTGTTAATTAGTGGGAAATTTTAAAACAAACTCGTTCGCTGGCTTTCTCGCCCGAACGGGCTGGGCCCTTTTCCTTCGGCGAGGCTCTCACACACACCCGTTTCTCACGCCCGGAATCGGGTGCCCCTAGACCGATGCGATGGCTTGCTGGCAGGTGAAGGAATGCTCCCGTCCTTCTTCGGCTCACCGCGCACCTCGACAAGAGGACAGGAAATTGCTGGGTAGGCACATCCGCCACCGCCGCTGCCACCACGATTGCTGGGCTACGATTTTCTAATTCTTTTTTCACACGTCACCTTTCGTCGGCCCTTTCCCGCGCAAGGTTCGCGCGCGTCGATCAAAGAATGCGCCGTTTTTTTTTTGTCGTTTTGTTTTAATGAACATTAATGAGCGGCCGGGGATTGTTCGCGTTTTCCCGTTGTAAAGCTGTAAAAGCCGATAAATGCCGCCTCAATTCGAGTGATCCCCTCGGTGCACGCATCAAGGAAGCAATGCACCAACGATCCTTGCATCCTGCGCAAGTTCAGACGGCACAACTCCGGGTGGAGCTCCAGCCATGCGCTGACGTCAAAAAGAGCGTCGAAACTTCGAAATTTACGTCATTTTGCGGACCCAGCGACGAGCCCGAGACCCATCTAGGAAACGAGTTTTCCCATTCGTAGATGGGCTCCGGATCAAAAGCGCATGAACGAACAAAAAGTTAAAAAAAAAGAGAAACAGGTTTCGCGGCTCCATAGCGGCCGTGTGGAAGAAAACAAACCGCCTGACCACATGGTAAGGCGTTGCACGACAATACGCGGTAGATTCCAGCACCAAATGATTTACGGTGCAGAGAGTACGTAAATTCAGCTCCACCTGTGAAGGAATTCAACTCAATTTGGAAACCACTCGTAGTCGCAGTCTGCAACTTCAACCGAAAAGAAGCAACTTTCAAACGGCCACGTGGTGAACATCTCATCGGCTGCAGCACGCATGAGCATAAGGGATGATGATGCCCTCTCCAAAAAAAAGCGTCCCAACAACGTCGAAACCAAGCGAAACACTCGACCGATCGTGGAGTTGCCAGCGCCAGACAAGACGACGTCGAAATTCACCTCAAACGTCCATCCGGCGTGCGCGCGCTCATGCGCCTACCGGCATTATGCTTCATTTTCCGCCTTCTTCTACTGCTTCTTCTTGGGGGCTGTTCACACCCCGACGGGCAAGTACCGTTGGTTGGCGCAGTCCTCCATCGGAACATCGGACCGGACCCGACGGTGACGGTGGAACCGAAGAATGCTCGCCGCAATTAGCCGCAATGAGTAACGATCGCTGATAATTGCATTCCCGGCGGCCGCTGCAGTTCGGGCTGCTTTTTCCTCGCCATGCTGCAACTGACACCGTCGAATGTTCCGGCGTGTCGGTGCGCGTGAGTTATGCTAGAATTTTCGTCTATCCGCCTTCCTCACGGAGGTCCGCGTGGAGGCAGATTATTCAATTTATTAGTTTGATGAGTTTGCTTCAATTAGCGTAGCTCTCCGTCGGGTCTGGTCGGATCCGTAACGGAACCGGGACATCTCGCCATCACACTGTTCGATCGCTGACCCAGACCCACACACACACACACTAGGAGGGGTGGAGACGCCGCGTGGTCAGAAGGAAGTAAATCACACAGCGTGCAAGAAATACCTGAACCCTTTCGACCCGACCCCGGGCGATGCCGGATCGTAACGGACCGTTTTCTTCCCACATTAGAATTAGCCCGGCCGAGCATCCGAGTAGGCCAATTAAACGCGCACCGGAAATGACCTCCCTCATCCTCTTCGTTTCTAGCTCTTGGCGTTGTGGAGAATCCAGCTGAGCTCGGATCGCTGAAGCTGCCATTTAGTCTGATTTTGTCGGTGAAGCTGGCGAAAGTCCGGGAGCGGGTGGAATAGAAGGGGATCCGTCGGGGAACGCCGGACTGTACCGACGTGGCTCCATGCTGTCTCTCTGCGTTCCAGACCTCCGGAGGCGTAATGGGAGGTGCGATGCGAGATTAACGCTTTTGCGGATGCATTTACGCCTCGGATCGCGCAAAACGACCCGCAATGGAGCGGAGTTGCAGGACGTGGATGTGTGTGATTTTTGCCCGCCGAATGACGCCGTGTGCATTGCTGGATTGCACTCGATGGTTGAAGGGGTTTTCGAGCATTAGCAGATGTTGGCAGCGGATGCTCAAGCGGTGCGTTACGGCGAAAGTGAAGATCGACCGAGATCGATGACGATCGAGCGTTGTTTTCGTTTCTAGAAGCACTTGAGAGGATCAGTAAATCATTTCGAGAACGAAGCAGGAAGATAGGACCTGAGCTCAGGGAGGGCTGTGAGATACACTAGAGATTACTGAGGAATTCGATGCAGAAGAAAATCGTTCATTTTTCTTTCAAATTCCATTCCGAGTAGCTTTATTTGGGATGATACTCAATTTTTTTTGGGTATTTACGAGCTCGATGTTTAAAAAAAGATTGTCTTTAATGTCGGAGTTTTCTTGTTTGCTCTTGGCACTCGTTTCTTTGTCCTGAAATCATGTATCACCATGTTCGAACATCTCGCTGTCCGCACCCTATCACACATAATGGATCTTGACCATCGCACCAGCAGCAGTTTATGCACTCTCACGAAACCGCGGAAACTAAAAATAACTATGAATCACTGAATCCTCGCACCAGCGAAACCGCAGCCACCGCCCGGTTTTGGTTAGTGAACATGTTTACACAAACCGAAACTCGCAGCATCCCCGAGCTCCCAAACCTCGTGCAGTGAGGGGTAAATTGATAAGAAAACCTGTCAGCGAGAAAACTTAATGTCGTGAAGTCACAGGGAAAAAAAAAGGCATACCGGCGAATATCTCCACCCGGCACCATTATGCGTGCATTCGGCCCGATACGGAAAGGAGAACATATTTCATCGGATTTATCCATTTACTTTCTTCGTCGCCCGGGACAACCAAGCGCGTGTGTGTTTTGTGGAGAAGCCCAGAGCTTGTTTCCTTCCTTTCCGTGATCCTGCGCAAGTCCATTAAGTGTGTGACAACAAACCAAAGACACACACACAAAAAAAAACAAAGTAAACCGCACAGAAAGTGCAGCAAATTTTGGCATTATCCTTACCCAGCAAACCCCCTAACGGCTTGAGCCTCCACGCGATCGTTGTCCAATCGCCCAATGACCGATCGTATGCGCAATGCGCAGCCGGTCCGGCGTCCGCGTGGCCACGCAGGTGAGCAAAACGGACGGGAAACCAGCGTGCCACCGGCATCTTCGCGATCGTCGTCACTCAGTGATAAGTCAGCGGTGGGGCTGGATTTTTCGTCTCACGTTATACGACGCTTTCCTAATATGCCAACCGGCAGAACTGGTCAGACCTCTTCAACAGATGTACAACTTTTATGAGAATTATTATATTTTTGCATAATTTTAAGATTAAAGCAGTAAAAATATGTAAATTGAGACCCCGGCCCGTCAAGCCGAGCAGATGGCACGGAATGGAAACCACCAAGCTATACACACACACACGCGCGCGAACACATGCGGCGGCCAGATCCCTCTTCCCCACCGCGTGGCACCTTGTCCGTCCGTGTCCAGCGATAGGTTGGAGTTGGGCTAATTTTTCGAGAAGACTGCCTCCCATTGCCTTCATCTCGACCCCCGGGAGCGTCAGGCCTAACGAGAGATCCTCGGAGCAGCATGGCTATGGGGAGAAAATGCTCGCCCGTTGTAGAACTAACCATACCCCATGCTGGGCTTTGGGGCGGTTATTCCATTAACAAAACAAAATATCCCACACACACACACACACCTACTGGGACCACGAGAGGGAAAATAGTTCACAGACCATCCACACATCGGATCGTCATAAATTACGCCGGTTTGGTTGACTTCTTCCGGTGTGTTGCTTTCCTACCGGGTGACTCATAATCTGGCGGGGGTAGCGAACCAATACAGGCTGTGGGAAGCTGGACTCGTAGCAGTGAACAATGAATTAGACCAGCGAGATGAATTTATATACATTTTTTTTATTCTCAACATTTAAACATATAAAACAAGTTTCGATTGATTAACATAATGATCGCTCTTACGTGAAACAAGTCGCTTTGCGCTTTGGTTTATGCCGAAGGCTCTATGAGCAGTAGATGTAAATCCATCACGTTCGTTCCGGTATGGCCAGTTTTTATGAAATATTTCCCATTATCGAGCGCTTCGTAGAACCTGTACGAATCATTGCGGTTAATGAAACACGTGCCGTCCTCGTGGGAGTTCAGCCGGTGGTGTTCTCTTGCCACAAAGGCACCTCCAATTGCGCCAGCTACATCGGTCGGACCGTCGATGCCATCCGTACCGGCTGAAAGGAAACACACCGAATCAGGCATGTGTTCCAGTTGGTGCAGCCCGTAAGAGAAACGAAGAGCAAGTTCTTGATTTCGACCCCCTTTTCCGTCACCTTCTAGGCACACCGTTGGTTCGCCGGCTCCAACTATCAAAAGAGGCTCATGCATCGATTCAACCACTTGTGCGACAAATTCTTCAGATTGTAAATCATCGTATGGTAGCCGTGAGAACATAAGTTTGATCTTATCCCTCAGCGTATTGGACGGTAAAGTGCCCATTTTAAACCTATGCAACAGTTCTGCTAATTCTACGTACATGTCAGTCACAGCACTTACATTTCCTTGCACCATTTTCGATAAAACTATACTATTCAATCCTTGAGAACGGGCTTGCTGAACAACGCACTTTACGGCCACCTCATTGCTGCCCAGTACAAATAGTTTATTGCTATCCGCAGCAACCTTGCTGTCGGAAGTCGTTGGTTCAGCGATTACGTGCAGAGCAGACGCGGGTAGGTTGTTCCATAGATTATATTTAATTAAAATATCTGTTGCTTTCTTATTTACGTCGACTCTACTCTGAGGAACGGTTGGACCGCTAGCAATTAAAGCTACAGGATCGCCGACAATATCTGATATTACGTACGAATAAACCCGATACGCGTTTCGGGCCGCCAATGCCAGCTGTCCTCCTTTCACCTCGGACAGAGCTATTCGAACCTGATTTAGCTCATCGATTGCCGCACCCGCAGCTGACAACGATTTAATTATCTGTAATTTTTCCGCCAACGTAATAGGATGTTTCGGGAGACAAAGAAGAGCGGAACCACCACCTGAAACCAGAACACAAAGGACATCGTCCGGTGTCATGGTTTGCGCGATATGCGTTATCTTTCTAGCAGCCACCAAGGCTGTTTCGTCCGGTAGGTTATTAAGAGCGCACTCAATTACCTCGATAGTAGTGTTTGGAGATAAGCAAAAGTCACTATCGCGCATGAAACGTTCGGTGGTCCCAATAGGAATGGCTATACATCCGCTGTTAAGTCGAGAGCCTAATAGTTTTTCGATTTGAACTGCCATTCCAAGAACAGCTTTTCCGAAACCGACGACATGATATCGTTTGTGTTCATGCTTGAAACTGTAGTTGATATCGTTGTCAGAGCTGCATGGTCCTTGAAACAATGCCTTGGGTTTAACCGCCTCTACACCACTTAGAAACAGTTGGTTTAATTTCTTCGTCGCATTTGACGAACTCATTTTGCGAGCAATTGGTGAGAATGATCTTATCATTTGTGCACGTGTAACAACAGGAATGTACGATGTCTTTACTGAAATCATAAACTATTCCTGGAAACAAAATAATTCAACATTAATTTCAATGAATTTGAATTTCTCGCTTTAAAACATTACATGAAAATTTAAATCCCTACAAGCAAGGTTTGAAAACCAAAGCAATGTGACGTTTTTGACGTTTTCGTAGATCTTTCTCTATGTAAAGAATTGATAATTTATCGTACTTTGTGGAGCAAAATGAGTGATGGTTACTAATGAAACTTTAAGCAACACAACTACGTTATATTATGATAAACATTCATTTTTGTATGAAAATGAAAACAAACTGCAACAGCGTAATACCGACCAAAACAAACAATATTGACGTTACCGAGACTTGATCCACAGTGGTTACACTTTGTTGATATTTGAAATACAGTGCTTGCCATTATTCGCAATCAGAACTTTTGAATTCAAATTAAGTAACACGTGTTGTTTCAGAAAAAACAGTTTTGAAAACCGAAGTGGTCATTTTTTTAAACCGAATGAATGATATTTCACTTATTTTCGTTAATCTGTCCCTAGAAATGTTTAAATCGTTTGTGCAAATCACGTTTCACGAGCAGCTGCCAATTTTTTTCTTCAAAATGTGATCGACTGTGTACTTTTTTGAATAAAAGTTTTAGTCTTACACTACAATAAAATCTTTTTCTATCTCTTCCTTTCGAAGATAATACTTACATTTGGCTTTTTATGGAGATGCTCTAACAACGCTAACAACGCGCACGTGGCTGTAACGAAATCCATGTGTCAAAACAACTGTCAACCGATGTGTTGCATTCGGTTGCGGCATTCTTGTGTTTATTCGTCCCGCGCGTTTATATTTGTTTGTGGACAAGAAAACAAGGATCTTTGAGTAGCGTACCAACGCTGGGTGATGTTGAGAAGAACAAAATATTAAAATGGCTACAAATGGGTTTACTGAGGCGCGCACTTCAATCAGGTAAGATTGTCGCCGGCAGCATGTTTGGTGCGAAAAGTAGTGCCTCGCTTTCCGTGTGACTTCATCTATGTGCACGTTCTTCTCATTGTAGCTGCGAGAATATACCGGAACTGTTTCTAGATAAGCTAATCGCAAAAACGCACTTCAGCCAGTTTGGCAAAATCAAGCGGTTCATTTTGCGACCAAATAGACTATCATGTACGGTGGAATATGAACGTCCGGAAGCTGCACAGCTGGCCTTCGAAAAGGGGGCCCAGTTCAAAAACCACCCATTCAGCATTGACTGGACCGATCAGAAACCGCCTCAGGATGGCGATAACGGCAAGACGAGTGGATCCTTCCTTGATGCAGATGTGCTAATAGAACTGGAAGCCATCGATTATTCCCGCGGTGCACCGTCGTCTAGTAAGCTCAGCAAATACCGGTAAATGTTACAATGCGTTTCAATTCCATATTTCTTTTCTTTTAAGACATAATGAGTATTTATAAACTACCAGAGCAAAGAACTGGTTTGGTTAGCAGCAATCGTCCTGCTCTGTCGAAATTATCTGCACCGTTTTTAGTCCGGGCCGATGTCGAAACAAGAGTGGGTCAAATTCGAACCGAGCCTGACGCTTCGGCTCGCAAGTCAACATCCACTGTTCGTACAGAAACGGATGTGAAGATTGGACAGGCCCGATCCGAGCTGGAAACGTTAGCCCGTAAGCCGGCAATTACGGCCGAAGAGTGCTATCGAGTGCTAGAGGCAAAGGATCGTTACATCCGCCTCACTACGGAACGCACAACTGATATCCGGAAGGCGAAGAACATCGTCGGAACGTGCGATGACATGTGCCCGGAAAAGGAACGCTATCTACGCGAGTGGAAATGTATGGTTCCATCCTACGAACGGCAACCGAACGCCGGCGGAGGCGGAACTGTCATTCAGATTGATCACGTGAAGGCGATAAAGCAGTATTCGCGTAGCTCTGCCGATCAGGAGCTGCCTTTGCCACATGAGCTACGCTCGCAGCAAGCTCTTGGACGCACGATGCACTTCCTGCTCTCGAACCTGGCCGATCTGTGCGATTCCAACGAGAGTGAAGGCGGTGGAAATGTGAGCGATTGGTTCCATTATATCTGGGATCGAACACGAGGCGTTCGCAAGGACATCACTCAACAGGATCTCTGCTCACCGGAAGTTGTCGATCTGGTGGAGCAGTGCACACGCTTTCACATCCACTGCGCGGCACGACTTGTTTCTGAGGATCCATCCGTGTTTGATCAGAAGATCAACACCGAAAACATGACCAAGTGCTTGCAATCGCTGAAGTACATGTACACCGATATAGCGCAGCGCGGCCAACGATGCCCGAGAGAGGCCGAATTCCGTGCATACATGGTGTTGCTTTACTTGAACGATGGTAATTTCCTGTGGGAGTTGCGACAGCTCCCGGCGACGATTATCCATTCGAGCGAGCTTCAATTTGCGCTGTCTGTTTACTTTGCGCTGGAAGAGAACAATTTTGTGCGGTTTTTTCAGCTAGTTCGATCAACGACGTATATGAACGCGTGCATCCTGTTGCGTTACTTTACTCAGGTGCGCCAAAAAGCACTAGACGTGGTCCGGAAAGCATACGCAGTGCGTGCAACAGCGAGCTTTTCTCTATCGTACATGACTCGAGTGCTCGGCTTCGAAGACGAGGAAGATGCGGAAGCTTTTTTCGACCATTACGGTATCACAATCGACCGCGAAAGTGGGATGGTGCTTTTTGAACCGAAACAGTCGATGTACTACCAACCGGAGCTGCCGTTTACTACAGGGCGCGCGA
This sequence comes from Anopheles nili, assembly GCF_943737925.1. NCBI lineage: Eukaryota > Metazoa > Arthropoda > Insecta > Diptera > Culicidae > Anopheles > Anopheles nili. Next base: position 26,383,724 of record NC_071292.1, read on the forward strand.
TTAATCTGGTGGAAAGTAAGCGTACTTGTTCTGTCGGTGAGGCCATTTGTGGACGCCCACTAGAGCAGTGGGGTCAACAACTTCCGGAAATAATGCAACCAAAAAATAGCTTCGATGAGCGCGGTTGTATGAAAGAACAAGTGCTGGAAGCCGTGCTCAAAGGTCGCCGGAACACAGAGCAACCTGAACCACAACCTCCACTAGCTCAAGTGCATGAAAAGGACCCTGAGCAGGAGACAATGGAAGACGATAAGACTGACTGTCCGGTGCGCGCGGATTTGAGCGTGCGGATTGAACCACAACCGGACGATAGGCTCCTGTTTAAGGTACCATCACCGACGATATCAGTGCCTCGGATATCTCCTCGTGCTCGTACTCCTCCTCTAAAACCATCAGCTGGTCTGTTCGCGGAACAAATTGCTTCAACCGTTACCTCAACTGCACCACCGATCCTGTCAAGTGCTTCCATTTTCGGTGCCTCAACCTCATCCAAGACACCGACGGTCGTAACGAGCTCGTTTTCGCTGCCTGTAAATACTGGTTTCAACAACCTTTTTGGAAGCGTCAAATCATCCAACAATTCATTCGCGGTGTCTGCTGACGACACTGGCAGTAAACTGTTTGGTTCGTTTGGAACTCCTCCAAACTCCACCATGCTGGCGGGCGGGAATTTATTTGGAACCGTTACAACCAACACGGACAACACCGTGGAGGACATTGTAACGAAGAAGTACCCAAGTCCTTCAGAAAACAAATCGATAATGCCTGCCGGCCACAAACGAACGTTCTTTGGATCGACAAAAGAACCTGCAGCTCCTTCACTGTCGAAAGCAACGGGATCAGCGGTTGCTGGAGGATCCTTTTTTCTCCCCAAACCTCCGGTTCAACCGACAACGGTACCTATGGTAGCTAGTGGTGGTTCTCTCTTTGGTTCCGTGCCCAGTTTCGGAGGAAAGCTGCAAACGTTCAACAGTACTACATCGAACTCATCTTCCTTGCTTGCGGGAGCCTCCTTTTTTCAGCAACCGCCGATGCCAAAGAATGATAATAATGATGCGCAGAGAATGGTGTCTCCTCGGGCGGATTCGAAGTCGCTTGCGATTGAAATGGAGCAAAAGAAACGTGAAGAAAGCGCAAGGCAAGAACTCCTCAAACAGCAGCAGAAGCGGAAGGAAGAATTGCAGCAAGCCATCGAACGTGGCAGTGTTAAAGAGCTGGAACAATTGCTCGATTCGTTCGTTCAAGAGAGTGTCCACGAGATCGGTGAAGCGGCCCTAACGCGACACAAGCACCTCCAGAACTATCCAGTGGTATTTTTGAACGAAATTACAACTGAGCTGATTGCACACACGGTGAGCTCATCCGCCAAGTCCGAAGTTGAGCGTTTCAAACGGTTAAAAAGCAAAAGAGCACGGCAGCTTAGTAAGAAGTACTTCCATCGTTGGCATCACAACGCCCAAAGCGCCACCCGATGGCGTAGGCTCATGCGCACTGTCCCGCCGTCGTTCATTAACGGTGGAATTCGAATGGACGAATTGCCTCCCTGTGAACAGTTGCGTCCGTTACTGAACGCCCGACTTACTGGCTCGCAACGCAACGCCAACGAACTGCTCCAGGATGATTCCATTCGGCAGGAAGTCTTCCTGTTTGATGTATTTCCCGACACTAAGCTAATCGATCCGTTCACGACGCTCGAAGGAGCGCTCCATAAACAACCAGCTCGGTCCCACCGGGGCGTGCTTGGACTTGCCGAGCCGGTTTACTGGAAGTTGGCCATATCGGTGCCGATTGAGGGTGAGGAAGGCTCAGTCGGTTTTCCGAGCTTTGTCGATCGTTGGCTACAACGGTGTGCATTTCGCAAGGACGAAGAAGATCCAACGACTGCGAGTCCGTATTTTTTCTTCGCAAAGCGATTATCTTCTTCAATCGAGACCACAATGCAAGGAAAGCGTCGGTCGATTGAAAACCAAACACGTAGCGCTATTTGCATGCGGCTGCTTCGAGGACGTGCCGTCAATAGTGAAGCGGGCACCGATAGTGTGCACGCGTGTAACTTCACGAATGGATTGTTATTTCTGCTGAACGATCGCTGCCGAATAAATGAAGCCCGGAACCGTTTGCACCGTGTCATAGAGCGTTGTTCTTCTCCACCACCGTCGATTGCGATCATTCTTTACTGTCCGAGTAATCACGGCTCCAACATTGCTGCTGCAATCGATCTGGACAAACAACTAGGGTTGCACCAGGGAGCCGTGAAGCGCTGGCGTATATTTTATTGGAACAAATCAACCGAAAACGACACTCTGCGATCCGCACTCACATTCCTGGCCCACTGCTTCCGGGCTCAGCTACAATACGATAGTGAATACTATGATCAGCGGTTAGAAATGCGTCCTCTATCCGATTTCCTGGCGCTCTGTGTAGGATCGGAACTGTGGTATCGATTAGACAAATGTTGTCGCTCGCCGGACCAAAGCATTACGGTTGGACGGAATGCGGCTGCGATCGTTCAGCTTTACAATACCGCTCTGGATCAGGTTTTGGTGATGGTAACGCAGGATTTAACAAAGTTCGCGCATCTGCCGAAAGAATTCGGTAGCCTCCGGGATGCAGCTGCAACGACGGGAAAGTTTCTACCGCTGCCAGAAGCATATTTCCCACCCGATTGGCATAGTGTTCATCGAAAGGACCTATTGCGGAGGCTGCTAAAATCGCTCGAGCTCCATCCGCCTCCGAGGACACTGGAGATGGCAATCGACCGTGCTGCTGTTGCCGTCATCGAGCAGGGTATCGCTCTCGACGTGACCGAGCTTCAAACGGAGCTGCACCATTATCTTTCCGGATATCGCGTGTTGCAGGAAAAAGCACCGCATGAAGTTGACCCACTAGCACAGCAGATCCTGCAAGGTATTGTGACACAGGTAGCAGGCTATGCATTCGAGCTAGAAACGCGTCCCACGAACGCCAGAGAACACCTAGGTCGCCGCTGTTATTGGGTGCCGTTGTTTGCACTGGTTTCAGAAACACTATTGCGCATTTTGGTCGCAGATGCTGGTCGGAATACACGCGACATGTTACCGCGCGAAGTATTCTATAGGCGAGACGAATTTCTGCATCACACCGAAACAGACTGGTGGAAGGAACAATTGTCGGTGATGCAGGAGGAACAAGAGTCATCTCGAGAACTAGAATCAGCTCCCGCCGTCCAGGTGAATCAACAACCGCCGGCGAATGTAACGCAGTCAAATATACCGGATCGAAAACGAGCGCGCTCTGAGGTGTTCAACGACGTGGTTTCTGTTGACGGAAGCATCGCCGCAGATGGTAACTGTAGCGAGGAAGACAGTGACGACGACAGCTGTAATAGTTCTGCTAAAACTGGTTACAAACGCTCCAAGATCGTCAATGATGAAGCCACCGATTTATACGTTCTGGATAAGGTGATCGAGAACGGCATGAAAGCGTTGGTGCGTGCTGAAGAATTGCTCAGCAAAAAGCACGCTTTGGCTAACGAGCTGCAAATCGTGTTTGATCCAATCGAGAAGAAGATTCAGGAAGTGGAGGAATCCTGTCGATCGCTTAGTCGACAGCACGGACATGCCTCTGCTTATTAAAGGCGTTAGAAAATAAACACAAAACAAGCGATCATCAGACCATACTCTCAGGGATCATCTTATAGCATTGTAGTCGTTGTATACCATTTTGCTGAAACAATCCCGAACTATTATGATCCTCATCTATAAATTGACTCAACTGACTTAACATTAGAAACCGTACTAGTGGATCAACGTGAAGCAAATAATACCGGAACAATTTGTGTATGCAGCATTTATGACGCGCTCACATCATTTGATGTGCTAACTTACTTTTGTTACTAAAACTCATGTAGAACATTGTATTAAGCAATATTGTGCGGTCGTTTATTTTTTTGAGATAAAAATGCTGTTCTGTCCATGAATCCGATCATGTTTCAATGGTAATAAAAGTAATTGATTATACTTCAATCAATTGTTGTTTGATTTCTATATTCAAAGAAAGGTTAGGTTGCGCTCTGTAAAATCTCTCCTATTATTACTGGCTCTCCTGACAACATGTTGTGCTTTAACTGTCTCGTTACTCTCTCTTTTGCATATGCACCCAATTTAATTACATACGTTTAGATAGCAGTATCTAAATTTTCATTACCAGGTTGTGTGATTTACATGGGGCTTAATGCCAGCTTAATTAACAATGTATAATTTATTTGTTTATGGTAATTTTATTTCAGCTAAACAAAACAACCACCGTTTCGCTTATCACTTTTAGACCGATTGAAAAATAACCAGAATAATAGAGTTTGCCCCGTGTTCGTTGTTACTTTTTTCTCTACTTCTAATGAGCTGCTACTAGTGTTTTGGTGTTGATAAACATAGCTCCCCACGCCAACATCGCCCTATGGTCTATTACCTGGCGTTTTATAGCCTCGCGTTGCTCAACATGCTAAAGGGGGGCTAATTAAAAATTCTTTAAAACTTATGCGTCTAATTATTGAACGCCACATGCCTCATATTAAAGCGCTCCGTTCGTTAATCGATGCATGATCAACCTCTTTCCATACACCCTCTATGATGACACGAATCTTCTTCGCCATCATCGCCAAGTTTAGGCTCAATCAGAATGTTAAATGGCATGCTCGGCGAAGGGTGCGGTCTACCTTGACATAGGCATCAAAGCTCCTTTCATAATCAATAATGATACCGCAACAAGATCACACCGTACATTATCGCTCTCAACCTCGCAAGGCAACTCGACCTCATCACGGTCTTATGGAGGTGCTAAAGAAACGGTTCGCGATGCGGTCCATTATCGTCTCTGAGGGTGCCTTCATTTTTGCATAAAAGCTCGATTAAGGTCAGTCAATTCCAAAAAAGGCGTTACGCATGAAACATTCTACCACCGAAAGCACCACGATCAAAAGATGTGAATTCGGTGTTCGGTGTTCTTAACCCACCCCACGATCGACCCGGTGGGCTGCAAGAATGCAGTTCCTGGCGAAGAATCGCGCCGTTTCGAAGACAGTTGAAGCCAATCGCTTCGATGCGGCACACATTGCACTCGACCGGCGGTTGCAGGTATTGGCATTGATGGTGCATTCGTTCTCGTCCCTCTGTGTGAAACCAACAACATACTGCAACGATAAACCCGCCAATGAATAATTGCCACCCGGAACGTGTTCCGATAAGCGACCGCTCGTGGTATAAAAGTGCTAAAAGAGAAATTTTGCGCTTTTAGAATGCCCGCAGCTTTTCGTGGCAGTCGTGCGTACGCTCGTGTGTGACTTGTGGTTCTTGAAGAAGCGTAAAATGCTCCCCCAGTGAAGCCCGCCAGATTGACGAACGGATTTCAAAGTGATGTTAGCGGACGCGTTTTACCGCTGGCTGTGCCTTGTTTCGGCTACGATCAGCCTGCAGCTGGCCGCCGGGGCCGATTGGAACTATTTCAAGTGCTTCGAGACGGTCAAACGATGCCCAAACCAAAACGTGTCCTTTTATCTGTACACGAGGTAATTATTGTTTTATTTCACCAAACAGCTAGATGATAATGGTTTGCATAGACATTAACTATTATTCCACGTGGACATGCGCGAATTCGCATACGAACCGACGGTTATTCTCGCGTGCTATAAAGACGCAAGATAAGTTTTGTTACACGTAAAGATGGGCTATAATTAACTGTACAACGCATCCGAGATTGTTCCTACGTTAGTGAATTCACTTAACCTGTACTGCATCTTAGAATTCCACTAAGTGTTGATTTAAATCAATTTTAGACAATACTATCTATTCAGTCTTCGATTTTATCGATCGTCCCGTCAAGAAATTGTCCTTAATTCGAAGCACTACCTTCAAAACGATCACTGACAGCACGATCACAATACCAACGACAAACGACAGGACATCGTATGAGTACTTCTGGAACCAGCTTAAATTCACGGCACGTGACTGAAGCAATGTGGCGTCTGGATTCCGAAGAACCCATTCGCACCACCAAGCCGCCCGTTCCAAAGGACTCTCGGGTTGGTCCCGGAACAGTCGCGATATTTGACGCATTCTGGCGCCATATTTGGCGTTGCCCAGGACCTCTTTCACAGTTTCAACCAGCTCGTTTGCCTGGAAGTGTTGTATCGAGAGCCGCTTTCCAATGCCCTCCGACACACAGTAGTTGATGTTTCGGAATTGATCAGCAAACACGGGAAATCCGATCACCGGAACTCCGTGCCAGATGGCTTCCTGGGTGCTCAACAGCCCACTGTGCGTGATGAAAAGCTTTATGTTTGGATGGGCCAACAAGTCATTTTGGGGCATCCAGGCTCGAATGAACACGTTCTTGGGCACTGCCATCGGTAGCTTAGTCTCATCTGATTCGAATTTCCACAAGAACTGATACTGAGGTAGTCGCTGCATCGCAGTCAGGATGTTACGAATACGTTCAGGTCCTAGTAGATCGCTCCGTGCGTTACTGCCGAGTGAGAATAGAATGAACCCGTTCTTGGCACTCTCGACCACACTGTGTAGGTCTTGCGGGAGTGATTTTGGAGGCTGAATCTGCAATCCACCGACCGGTATTATATTTGGCAACATTGGTTCCTTGTACTGGATGATCGGGTTCACGTTCATGAGTGACAGGCGAACATTTTTGTAAAATGTTTTCGATGAGGGTGCGTCCGGATATAACTTGCGTATTATCCTGTCCGCTTCTGGATGTAAGTACGTTTCATGTAGAATCATTTCGTACGAATCGTAGTAGAGATTTTTAACTCGCTGCACAAAGCTCATCGTTTCCGGTGCATCAAACACGTGGTTTGGTACCAGTCCGGAATAGGCATACGAACCAAGCACAGCAGCCCCAGTTGACGGAGCGTTGTATGGTGATGAAGGGATATAAGGAATGTCCTTGAAACGATGCATGATGATCGAGGGTATGCACGGCCCAATTAAAAAGTCACTCACAAACAGATCAAACTTAAAATCCTCAGGGTAGTTGAGAAGAAAGTTCAAACCTTCCGATTTGATGGCCGCTTCGCAAAGATTCATTCCAAACTCATCAAAAAGTCGCAGCATCGTTATCGGACTCTCTTCTGCCATTTTAAAGAAATCCATTTGCTGTTGCATGGAAGTGTTGTACATGGTACTGTAGAAGTTTTCCAAGTGAATGTACGTTACGTTGGTTGGTGGGTTTTTCTCAATATCCGCACTCAATACGGTCACATTATGTCCACGTCTTCCCATTTCGTACATCAATGGGCGTAGCCTATTGTTAGGAGGTATTTTTTAATACTTGGTCGTAATTATACTACCAGAAAACTTAACTTACCATATGTAGTGACTCGGAGAAGGAACACCGGACATAAAGAGTATGTTTGCGGAGTGTGCCACTCCTAACATCAACAACACTGGTAGGACTTTCCACATCGTTTAACTCCTTAACAGTACACTCCTGATAGTGACTCTAGACTAGCAAGACACTGTCGCTTTTATGCAACCACAATCGCTTACAAATTCAGCAAGCCCAATCTTAGATTGTCTTGAGTGTGTATGGTACGCTACTCTCGTGCAAACATCCATGACTGGCGAGAATTTCAGTCGGAACTGCGTGGCCCCTTGGCACCTGGTCATTCAGTACATCGTGCTACCACACGTGAACGAAGATGAGACGGTTCTTTTAGCGCTCAATCCCGAGCGTGGAACTTATCTGACCTCTAAAACTGCTCTGCACACCGCCGATAACACGATAGTATATATCACGCACGAATCAGCTGCAGCAGCGAATGACGAAGGCAATGTCTGGCGAGTAAAACGTGTCGCACCGTTTATCAATGAATGTACAGAACAGGTTACTACTGTCAACAGGTAAACTAACTTTGTTGCATTTTCATGCATATGGTGGATGAAGGTGGTTTTGATGAGTTTAGTTGATGGAAAAGTAGTTTAAGTGCTTCCTGCACCATTTCTGATGAGCAAAAATTATTTCGGTTTGAGTAAACATATCGCCACATCATGATTGCTCAGCGATTTTTGGTGGGTGTGTAATAGCCTCATGTTTAGAAAAATTGCATGCGAAAGATTACCTTAATGCTTTTGATTTTTAATGCTTTTGTCTCTTAATGTATTTATGCCATAATTTATCTGTACGAGCAAACTCATGCGCTCTTTATTTAGTGGATAATAAATTCTATGCGCACTACAAATTGATCAATTGGTCTCTTCATCAATGTTTCATTTTCCTGTACAAATGGAATATTCTTCATAACTTCTTCTACTTTTAAAATTACGTGTTGAATTATCTTTGATCAGCGCAAGATCATTCTTTGAACATCGTTTTAAAAATTGCAGTTAGTTACTATTGCTAACCAGAAATATTTTACATGTAAAAACCAATTTAAAGTAATGTTATTCATTACTACAAAAGGTAGTTTTTACTTTATTTTACCATCCATCTAAATAATATAGGTTCGTGTGCTCTATATTGCTACACATGGAATAATTTTTAATTTTTCATTCTTAGACTCAATTTAAACATAATAAAGTTATTTGTGGCATGTAATAATATGCTAAAATCAACTGTACATTATAGTATCAACAGTTCCTATTCAGTCTTCGATTTTATCGATCGTCCCGTCAAGAAATTGTCCTTAATTCGAAGCACTACCTTCAAAACGATCACTGACAGCACGATCACAACACCAACGACAAACGACAGGACATCGTATGAGTACTTCTGGAACCAGCTTAAATTCACGGCACGTGACTGAAGCAGTGTAGCGTCTGGATTCCGAAGAACCCATTCGCACCACCAAGCCGCCCGTTCCAAAGGACTCTCGGGTTGGTCCCGGAACAGTCGCGATACCTGACGCATTCTGGCGCCATATTTGGTGTTGCCCAGGACCTCTTTCACAGTTTCAACCAGCTCGTTTGCCTGGAAGTGTTGTATCGAGAGCCGCTTTCCAATGCCCTCCGACACACAGTAGTTGATGTTTCGAAATTGATCAGCAAACACGGGAAATCCGATCACCGGAACTCCGTGCCAGATGGCTTCTTGGGTGCTCAACAATCCACTGTGTGTGATGAAAAGCTTTATGTTCGGATGGGCCAACAAGTCATTTTGGGGCATCCAGGCTCGAATGAACACGTTCTTGGGTACTGCCATCGGTAGCTTAGTCTCATCTGATTCGAACTTCCACAAGAACTGATACTGAGGTAGTCGCTGCATCGCAGTCAGGATGTTACGAATACGATCAGGTCCTAGTAGATCGCTGCGTGCGTTACTGCCGAGTGAGAATAGAATGAACCCGTTCTTGGCACTCTCGACCACTTTGCGTAGGTCTTCCGGAAGGGGTTTCGGTGGCTGAATCTGCAATCCACCGACCGGTATCATGTTCGGCATCATTGGTTCCTTGTACTGGATGATCGGGTTCACGTTCATGAGCGACAGGCGAACATTTTTGTAAAATGTCTTCGATGAGGGTGCGTCTGGATATAACTTGCGTATTATCCTGTCTGCTTCTGGGTGTAAATACGTTTCGTGCACAATCATTTCGTACGAATCGTAGTAGAGGTTTTTAACTCGCTGAACAAAACTCATCGTTTCCGGTGCATCGAACACGTGGTTGGGTACCAGTCCAGAGTAGGCGTATGCTCCTAACACCGTTGCTCCCGTTGACGGAGCGTTATACGGCGATGAAGGGATGTAAGGAATGTCCTTGAAACGATGCATGATGATCGAGGACACACAAGGTCCGATCATGAAGTCACTCACAAACAGATCAAACTTAAAATCCTCAGGGTAGTTGAGAAGAAAGTGGATTCCTTTCGATTTGATGGCCGCCTCGCAGAGATTTATTCCAAACTCGTCAAAAAAATGCAGCATTACTGTCGGACTGTCGTCAACCATTTTAAAGAAATCCAACTTTTGCCGCATAGATGTGTTGTACATGGTACTGTAGAAGTTTTCCAGGTGTATGTACGATACGTTTGCTGGTGGTTTTTTCTCAACATCTGCACTAAGCACCGTCACATTGTGTCCACGTCTGCCCATTTCGTACATCAGAGGACGGAGCCTTTTTTTTGTGAGAGAGAATTATGATCAACACGAATTTTCGAAGCTCTACGCTAGTCGTGATTTTGAAACATTAGACTTACCAAATGTAATGACTCGGAGAGGGAACGGCAGACATGAAGAGTATGTTCGCTGAGTCAGCCACTCCAAGCGATACTAACAACACTGGTAGTACTTTCCACATCGTATGAGACCTCATTGCAGTAGCAGAACAATCCTGATAGTGACTCTGGATCGGAAAGGCATCGTTGCTTTTATGCCCTCGAAACTCGTGTGCACTGCACTCTTAGGGAAATGCATGACTGGCAAGAAGGTGCATCAGAACTGCATGGCTCCTTACAGACTACCCGTGTTGCCACACGTGAACGAAGTCGAGACGCTCTTATAAAGTATATATTCCCGAACGTTTGACTTATCACCGTATGTTCTGCCTGGTACAGATAATACCATTGTATATATCACGCTCGAACCGGCTGCCTCTGGAAAAGTAAATTGTCTGGCGAGTGAAACGTGTCGCTTATCAAGGAAGATGATCACTGGCGTCGACAAATCTACACAATTTGTGACGTTTCAGTGCCCTTTATCAATCTATCGGCTGAACACACGTCGCTGCTGCAGTTAGTAAACGGGAAAGAAACGTGTGTGTCTTTTTTATTACCTCTATTATCACCTTTTGGGGTAAGGATTGCTTTAAGGTTGTTCTACGAGGAAACTCTTATCAGTTTCGTGGAGAATAGTAACACCAGGGACACTTGCCGTTTCATTTCCGTTTGTTGATGATAAACTAGTCATCTGAGATTGCAAAACAATCCTTTGGTATGTGTTTCATGGATGAGTAGTAGTAAAAACCACAAGTGGTTTTCGATTTACTTTTGTTTACACGATATGGTCTATAAGAACTCTTCCTTAAGTTTGTTAGGTTTTTCACAATGTGAGCCACCATATGACCTTGACCTATTTTTTGTTTTCTTTTCCCGGCTGCTGCTGCTGCGGTGGCTTTCCTCTAGAGACACTCAAGAAAATCCCACCCAACTGGACATGTTCAACCCCGAAACAATCACAGGCGCAAACTTCGCACGAGGCCGCCCTCTGATAGTGCTGATCCACGGGTACACCGGACACCGTGATTACGCACCCAATCCCACAATTCGACCTGCTTATTTCGCATACGGCGAGTACAACATCATATCCGTCGACTACAACCCGCTCGCTCTGGAACCGTGCTACCTCCAGGCGGTACGAAACCTCCCGACGGTGGCAAACTGTACGGCACAGTTGCTCGATTTCCTGATAGCCCAACAGATCGTCCCTCTGGAGGACATCCACGTAGTAGGATTCAGCCTCGGTGGTCAAACGGCCGGTATGATCGCGAATTATCTACGATCAGGTCGTCTCAAACGCATCACCGGGCTTGATCCCGCTAAGCCACTTTTTGTGTTCGCCTCTAATGACCACAAGTTGGACCAGTCGGACGCGGAGTTCGTACAAGTCATCCACACGGATGTGTTCCAACGAGGCATCCTACATCCGAGTGGTCATACCGACTTCTTCGTCAACGGTGGCGTGGTCCAGCCGGGTTGTGATGCGGCTACTATGATGACCACAGGCGAATGCAATCACAACCGAGCGCCTGAGTATTACGCCGAGTCGATCGGGACTCAGGTCGGTTTCTATGGTTACCGGTGTGCTCACTGGTACCTCTACATGTTAGGTATCTGCAGAGGAGGCGGCTCGGATCAACAAGTTGCCATTATGGGCGCGCACACTCCAGACACGTAAGTACCACGGCAAAAAAAATCCCTTCATCAGGATGAAAGTAAAAATGATCTGGCAGTCTAAGGAAGCTGTTTTTGTCGGTTTCCTCCAAAACCGTGTTATGTGCCTCCATATCTGTCTGGCTGTCACCGTGAGCGATCATCAACCATGTGTGGGATGTTTCCCATGCAGAAAATAGCATCTCGAGTGTCGCACAATACACGATACGTTTCTCTAATGTCCCATGTATTCATGTACGGGTTTCACTCTCATTACTCGAGCTGGGCTGCCTAATCTAGGTGTGCTTCGGTTATGTAAGCGCCTGGGCCGGCTTTGATTAGTCCACCTTGACGAAACCACCTAACCACACTCAAATTACTCTATCTTTCCCCTGCAGAACCCGGGGCCTGTACTTCCTGACCGTTAACATGATGCCGCCTTATGCAAGAGGAAGAAATTTCACCCTACGCGAGGAGCTGGCGGCCCTATCGTCCAACATTAGCAACTAATCCGGCGCCTGCCGTGAACGGATCGACCGACCGACCGGATCAACGAGACCAGCTGAGCAAAAATATATAATTGCAACCACTAAAACCCAACGGCTACCTCCTCCCGGGGCGCTGTGTTTCATTTGACAACTACCGCGGGGTCGTTTAAAGAGGAAGAGTCTCCCAAATAGGAGTTGTTGGAAGATTTTTTGTTGCTGAAACAGCATATGTTCATTCCATCCGACTATTTATGGTGATTGGAAACAGTCATGCGTTCCACTGTTAGAAAGGCGAAGAGGCGTTCGATTTGCAATGAGTTGCGTAATGGAGCTTCATATTACTAATCCCCCTTCTAAGGAGCTTGTTTAAAACATTTTCTCGCGTGGCATACGACTAGCACTGGAAAAAAGCGTCGTTCCCGTATCGCTCTGAGCTGGTTGAACCACTTTTCTCACCACAGTCTAATTTATGCCTAGTAAGACCTTCCGCCGTAGAATGGTATCGAGAATTAGCATGAATTAGCGAACTAACGCACTCAACGCGTGATGCAATACCGGTGAGCCTTATTATCAGATGTTATCATTGAACTGGAGGGCAGACTCGCAGCAACCACGGCCAAGGCAAAGGGCTCAGCTACCTGCCGGATGGCGGAACAACCCTGCCAATTTCCATGAACTTCAATCTTGCGACCTACGCAAGAAGATGCAAAAACTGAGGGCTACGATCGCAACGATCAGTCTCTCAAAAGTGCTCGGACGCACGCATTCACCGTGAATGAATACAGCCGGGTGCAGGGTTGGCTACCCCAAGACGAGTCTTTGATTTGAATCGCTTGGAGAGGCTTTTGAAAGTTGTATCCTTTTCGTATGTTAACATTCAAGAGTTAATGAGCCATTCCCACCAACTGACACTCGGTTGCTTCAAGACAATATCACACGATCGTCGTTAAGCTAGCTAACCCTGCAATGGTGGGGTTTTTCCGATTCCCCTACTCCTGAACACTGGCCATTGCCTCCCTCTTTATGCTTGTTTCAGCTCACCAAAGAAACGCATCTGAGACCCCACGTCGGAGAGCCACGCGAACACGATCGCGAAGTATTCACATAACCAGCGCCAGGTGCGGTCGCGTGTTATTTCACTAGCTCTCGCGAGCTCGCGTTTGCCCGTTTCGAGTTATTTCACCGTCAGCGTTGAAGTGCACATTTTATCGATCACGTCGTATCGGAGATCCAGTTCTCCATGCAGTGAATGTTTGCGGAAGTACCTCCATTGATCGATCAATTGCTGGAAGCGGTTTCGCCTCTCAGTATTTGTAGTGCACCGGTGTGGAAATCATAATCCATTTTTAGATATCTCAATCGGTGACCTTTGATGTGGAACGCCGTCGTGTTCGTTGGCAAAGTGACATAAGCTCAGCATCCCAAAACTGGGCGCCTTTTGCTGTGCAAGAGTGGCGGCAAAGTCGAACCTCCATAAACCGGGTCTAGCCGTGTCTATTTACCGTTCGCAAGTGACGGTCTAAGCGCATCGAAAACGGGTATAAATCAAGACCCAAGCCTTGGACGAGCTGCGCGAACAGCGAACCCAAACCGTGCCCCGGAGAAGTGTTACTTAACGCGAAGATCATCATCAGCTGTTGCAGCTCGAGTCCGTGGAAGTGATCGTTCGGACCGGACCGGTACACCGGATAGTATTTTCTTTCCAGCCAATTGTGCGCGCGCAAAAAAAGATAAATAAATAAATTATGGTCCAACCCCGCACGCGAAAGGGAGAGTGAGATAAGCGAAAGTGTTCAATACCAGGCGGGTTGCGCGTGTATTGCGCGACACGTGCGTTCAGATACGCATCGGGCGTTTTCGCGCGAACGCAGAGGCGAGAAAAACGCACGCAAAACGGTGCTCGCAAAACCGGCTCGATTGATGTTGGGGCAATCCAAAATGCAGCAACTTCCGCTAGCCTCGGTTGGATTGGTTTTCATTTTCCTCGCAGCGTTCCAGAGCATCACGGAAGGTAAACAAACGCCAGCACGGTTTCTCGTTTTTCGTGCCTTTATGATCGTGTTGGATTGCGCGGGAGTTAATGCGATCGTTGCGTTTTACGATGCTAAACCTGTTTTACTCCGCATAAATAAGAACATACCAGAAGGGTTTTGGGAATGCCTCGGGCTTATCGCACTGTTTGTTTTATTTTATGTTCCTTTTAAGTCCAACATTTACAGTCGACTTTAAATGGAAGGAATCATAACTGAACAAACGTTGATGCGTTTAAACCGGTTTGCATTTGGTTCAGAGTCTAAGCTGCCATTGATTACGATGGATAAAAAAAGGGAAACGACCTGACCTTGCTCTAACACTTTGAGCTTGGGGCCTCGATCGCTGCGATTAAACCAAGGTTGTGTGCTAAGCTGTCGAAGGTTGTGGGTGATGAAATTCGTGATTAATCTATGGTTTTTTTTAAGTAGTAGAACGAAAGTTAATCCCATGCTTTCGTATTTTTGCTGAAAAAAATCTCTCAAACAGGCTTAGTCTAATTTTTTACCATAGTGAAATTCAACAAAACGTTGCACGATAAATTATTTATATTGAAAAAAATGTTTTAAGGAAGACCCAGTCATTATTATAAATAAGCAAATGTGCATAAATGGCAACATTAACTGTTCATAAATGCATCGTTACTAAGGAAAGGCTGATTCGCTTCGGCATTAGCCGGCGCATACTAAGTTGTAGTTAATTTGGTATCCAACGAAGCGTAGCAGAATCTATTTGCAAATGAATAGAAAACCCACCCACAGAAACCGCAGCGCTGCATAGCAAGAGAATGAACCGTCGACAAAATGCGGTGACCAAACTCTCCACTGGCCTAGTTTTGTGTATCATAAAGAAATTACGATAATGCTGTCACTAGTGAAATCCACCTACCGTGCAGCAGGCCTTTTCTCGTTCGTCACACCATTTGACGAACCACCAAACCCACACTTCAGGTCCTACCGCAGTTCGATCCTTCTATCGTTCAGCCTGTCACCTGAAAACGACCGCACCATCGACCGAAACCGCTTCATTTAACACGCTCTGTGGCAAATCGTGCTGTGACTTAGAAACGCCATCGAAGGTGACAGCTTTTCGGAGCTTCCCACCACGACCCGAACCCCGGTGACTTCTTTCCTTTCAAGGTTAACCGTGGGGTGGGTTTTTTGTGTGTGTTTTGCTCTCGCTTCTTCAACACAATCCGCAACCCAACACCCCCCGTGGACTGTGCCACTTTTCACCCGCTCGTGATCGCGACCAATAACAAATCATCGCGATCACCATCGAGGCCATGACGCAACTCAACCAAGCCTTGGTTTGGTCGTCTGTCCCTTACTTGCGGTCGCACGCGCCACGATTTGTTAATAAGCGGCCCCAAAACACCTCCGTCTGGGGGTCCGGTTTCCCGGACTTATTTTTTGTTTAGCCCCGATCGCTTGCGGGCCATTGCGCAACTAGGAAATGCATCCTGTCCGGGCTCACAAAACTAGCCCCATAAACCCAGACACCCGCACGGAAGGAATGTCGGCTGACATCAACCTTGGCGAAGGGGCAACTTCGTGATAATGGCGCCGGCAAACCCCATCCTGGGCTAGATCAAGCGGGCTAATCACCGGTCACGAGCAACGCAGCGAGCAGATTACATGCCGTGTATGGGTTATTTCTGGGAAGTTTGTCCTCGGGAGCCACGTTAGGCGACTGCTGCACGCTTGGTTGAAAGTGAAAGGAGTTCATAACCGGTACTCGAGCGTGTGCGCGCACGCATTCGATGACGACGAACCAGAGTTGTACCTCGGAAGTTCATGCGAGCTGTCACTTGGGGTGAGGCCCTTCGAGAAGGGAGTGGTCGTCCTGAATCATTAAAACTTGAACACTTTCGATCGTGGTTCGGGTGTAGAAATTTCTGGAGAAAGTTCTGCGCGATCGCGAGGAAGCTAACGGAGCGCAATTGAGCGGGCGATGCATTCGGTGCATCGTGATGCAATCGGGAGGTGCAATGCAGCAGACGAGAGAGAAAGAGAGAGAGCGATGCGAACAATGCGTAAAGCGTGACCAGGTGGATGTGGGTCCATTGAGGGAGCTGGAAAACGAAATGGAAACATGCAAACCGTCGGGCAATCAGTCAAGCACCGTGCGTTCGTCTACTCATGCTGTAATGCTGCAGCGATCATGTTGTAATCGATCGAAGGCGGTGGTGTGAACGGTAGCCCTCGAGACAGGGTGGTTATCGTGGTATTGGCGGCCATATTTTTTTTTCTTTTCCACTACGTCCAACAGCCCGGCAGCTTGAATGGGCATCTTCGTTCCATTTTGGCGACCTACAAAACGGATTTCCTCGCCGGAACGGGAGGGTGAAAGTGTTCGACGGAGCTATGAATCACGTACGAAGTTGACAGAGTCACTTAGCTGTTGTTGATGGTTTATTTAAGTACCCCAAAAAAAGATACGCGTGCGTGCGTTGTTGCACATTCCGGAATAATAAAGGCGCATTGCAATAAGAGAAACGCTTGCTGCTCGATAGGGGGTTTATTCATCCTTGTTGGGGATACTGTCATTATTGCACCCCAATAAGCTCGTTTTCACACACCTCAATCAGATGATTCTCAAGATTTTAATTACCTCGCTGTGTGTGAGATGTAATAAAAAAAAATCATGCAACCAACAGTATCGTTGCTCGTAAAGGCGAACAAAAAATATATCGCTCGCTTTTCTCTCAACGGTTCGGTTCGATCGCCACTTAATTACGCATTCCAATCTCGCAGGCTGCGCCAGAGGTCGGCCGGAATTAGAAGCAGGGTTGCGATTTTCGAGCATGGCACAACGTGCACGGAGCGAGACGGCAATACTACCCCTCTGCAGGCACCCTTGAGATCACGTGTAGCGAAGCTTTTGCCGGTGGCGTTGATCTAGCAAAAGCTCGAAGGCGAGACCGATCGCCATGTCGAAGAAAAAAAAACACCACGATCGATGAGGTCGCGCGTTACATTCGCCTGGCATTGAGCTGTGAGCTCGACAACTGACCGCCTTGTGAGATCGTTTGTGAGGAGAAAATTTTCTACCAAACAACCCTCCGGACCACTGGGGACCCGAGTTTGGATGGACCGGTGTAAAATAGCTGTGTATTGAAAGCGGTTTGTCGATCCACAACCGACAAGGTTGAGTTGCTCAGTGTATCTATTGCTTTAGCAATCGTAACAAGGCATGATAAAATAGCGTCACTTTCTGAGTCCCTTTCGCCACGGTATGGACAAATTTGATGCATTGTAACATCGTGGATTGCCGTACTGCAGTCTAAAGAGATTATCAATTAACCTTAAATTGCTTCAATCAATCAGCCTCCAATTGCATATAGAAAACGGTAAATTTCTCTTTCAACGGTTGACAACGGATGATGGCAGCCATCAATAAGCACATCGGTCGGTTTCATCGTTGGATTTACAGTCAATTAATTACACATTAACCAACCCCAAAGGGCTTGATCGATAGACCGCTATCAAACCCGGGTCGATGCGAAAAATTTGCAATCAATTAGCCCTCGCGGTAGCAGATTATAGTGGTCGAGTAAGCGTTTTAGCCAATAACATACGTAGCTGGGAATTGAACGCTCCGCTAAGACGACAGCAGTTTAAATGACATTTCACCGACGATTACAGCACACCAACGGACGAACGAGGGAAAAAAATGCGCATGCCATAAGCGGAATCATTAAAATGTGGCCTAACGATGCGTCATACTTACATGCTTCTGGGGGAAAAACGTTACGTCATGAGGTTGGATCCACAGCGAAAACCAGGCAGTTCGCGTACTATCTTAACTTATCGCACCGCTATCCAGACCGGCGACAGAGGCAGATGAACACAAATCGTCGCGTAAAATTACGTATTGCCACGAGCACCTCGGTACCAGCGAGAACGCTGTAATAATGTGGCGTGTGCAATAATGTCGTTGTTCATAAAACTCATGCCTCGTAACCACGTGTAAAATGCTTGTTTCGCTTGACCCACGCGCCTTCGTTGGGACCCGTGCATCTTGAAACGTGCATGCATTCTGCACAAGGCTGCATCGATGTGGGTCAATTATTACCTTCATGAAAATGGATGCTTGCCGCCGTGTGGCGTATCTGCTTAGTAACGAGCACGCCTCAGCTAAAGGGTTTTTGTCGCAATATCATTTCGATTGTA
Source organism: Anopheles nili (assembly GCF_943737925.1). NCBI lineage: Eukaryota > Metazoa > Arthropoda > Insecta > Diptera > Culicidae > Anopheles > Anopheles nili. The sequence goes on from NC_071292.1 coordinate 26,402,267, forward strand.
CGATCAGCCAAGAAGTCGCGTCAGTTCATTAGAGCAGAAACCGTCCGCCAGTGGGAAACGTTCCTTGTTTGCAAGAGATCTACACCATGTTTGCGGGAATACTAACGATTTGTGTTATTTTGCTCTCCATCGCAACGTTCTCTTCAGCTCAAAAGACGGATAACAAAAATGTGTTCAACACTAGCTCGTGTTTGGAGAAGCCTTTTCGATGTCCTCATCCCAGGATCAAGTTCTATCTTTACACGCGCCGTACTCAACAAACTCCGGAGCTGATCGATGTCCTGGATCCGGAGTCGCTTTACTACACGCACTGGAATCCTTCACACCCAGTGAAGATCGTCATCCATGGGTTTGGTGGAGGTCGTAATCTCTCTCCAAGTCCGGATATGCGGAAGGCGTACTTCACACGCGGGAACTACAACATCATCATCGTGGACTACGGCTCGGCAGTGACGGAACCGTGTCTCAGCCAGATAGAATGGGCTCCTCGCTTTGGGAGCCTTTGTGTGTCGCAGCTGGTGAAGTACATCGCCAACCATCCTCGAGGAGTTCGGGCCGATGATATGCACCTGATTGGGTACAGTGTTGGAGCACACATTGCCGGTTTGGTAGCGAACTATCTCACTCCGACTGAAGGAAAACTGGGACGTATCACCGGACTAGATCCAACGATCTTCTTTTACGCGGGATCAAACAATTCCCGCGATCTGGATCCATCTGATGCACACTTCGTGGACATCATCCACACAGGAGCCGGTATTCTGGGACAGTGGAGTCCAGGAGGACATGCGGACTTTTATGTTAACGGTGGCACCAGTCAGCCGGGTTGTGCTAGTTCCACCATCTTTCGTGAGTAGATCGAGGGTGTCTGAGTTGGGTACACATCGAAACTTACCTCCAAAACTTCTTTCCAGAAACTCTCGCTTGCGACCATACAAAGGTAACGCCGTACTTCATCGAATCCATCAACAGTGAGCGAGGATTCTGGGCCGGTCCGTGTCCAACACTAATATCATACCTCCTCGGGTGGTGCGAACCGAAGGACTCCGATTACGTCCTCATGGGAGAACACCTGTCCAGACAGTAAGTTCAAAAGTTGATGACCTCAAACGAAGCAAAAGACGGCAGCTAATGTTTCAATTTTTTCCCCCATATCCAGAGCCCGTGGAGTGTTCTACGTTACGACAAACGCGAAACCTCCATACGCCCGAGGCTTTCCAGGCAAAAACCGACGCACCGCAAAAACGTCCGAGTACAGCGGCGTCAGGCGGAAGTAGAGCCTGCCGAAATTCGTCAAAAGCCAACTGGTTGTGATATTGTTTACCGGAAGAGAAAGGCTGGGTCGAACACGCCTTCCTGGGTGGGTCAAAAACCGACCAATTGACCATACGCCGTTCGAGCCAGCTGCCAAGGGCGGCTGCAAGCCTCCAAAAAGCTATCTCCCGAACAACGAGAGTACCATGACGTCACGCAGCAATCCGTTTCAAGGCATACTGGTTGCCAAGCAAACCCATTACATTGATCCGGCAGCACGTTTACAGCACCCGAAGTTAGTATTAGTAGCGATTAATAGCGATTAGGAGCGTAGCTTAATTAGGGTTAAGTTGTGCAGATAGAAATCTCGCCCAAATCGTCGCCATTCTACAGCGATCAGGTCGTTTCAAAGATGGCCGACCAGCCAGCCACGTTGCCAAGTGCGTCAAACGAAGTTCGTTAACCCAACGCGTGTGTTTTCCGACCGTTCGGTTACGCATTAATGGCCACATCATGACCGATAGCTATTAGCCAAGAGCGAGGACGCTTTAGACAAAAGCAGCAACGCCTACCTGGATGCCATTTTTCGGCACTGTACATAAAGAGACGTCAGCACGTCATCAGGAGTTGGGGAATGTTTACGTAGTGGGAATACGTTTTAGTACGCGAAGAAATAAAGCACTGCCTAATTCGGGGTTGATTCATTTCAACAGTTTAAATATACGCACTTTTATTTCATGGTTTACGAGTGTAAGAGTGTATTTCTGTGCGCACGTGTCGGTGCGTGGGAATGAGTGTGTCAGCTGGCGTTCGAATGAGCTTGCGAATGTCCTTTTTTTTGCTGCATTCGCCGCTGTTTCCGTGGAAAACACATCGTACCCCACACACACACGCGCGCACGCTTGCACACACGGGTTTGTATATTTTTCGTTCACTCGATACAAGGTGGTAAGTTCATACACGTCGCTAAATACTATTGCCAATAAGGAATACTTAACTATTAAATGCCATAATTAGTTTTTGAGTGCTCTTGCTTGAGAGAGAGTGTGTACGAGTGTATATCGAACGAGTGTATTTTGTAATTTTGCTGCCTTCCAAACCCTCCCCCCGAGCTGCCTCTCTCTCTCTCTCTCTCTCGCTCTCTTGCCTACTTCATCGTCCTGCCAAATCTGCTTATCCCACTAGTGGCTACTTATCCTTCTAGCTACTCCACAACCCCTTGTCCAGCGATAGTTACAATGATTGATTATGATGCGATTATAACAGCGAGACGATTTACTCTTACTACAGATCGCGCCGTTTGTACAGCTCGGAAATATTCGTTATTCCCTTCCCAACGGGGGTACCTTCCTTTCTCTCTTTCTCTCTCTCTCTCTCATTCCTTTCTACGCAGGCTAGAATAGTACACCTGGAGTACATGCGGGGGCTTTTCCGGCTGTTCGCCGTCTACTGCGCCTGTAGCCCTTAAGCGCACCCAAGTGCGGGTAAGTATGGTTTGTGTATGTATATTTATATGCAATGTACAAGGGTGGCGCCGGTTTTCCTAGCGCCCAGCAGATATTTACTATTCAACGTTTACAGCTATACCGTAGCCACTACGGCTTATATAGTTTAAGTACATGCGCTATGCTGCTACTCCGGAAAACAACGAAATTACAACTAACTGAGCCGCAGAAGGTCTGCGGCCCAGGGGTTTGCGATGATGTTTTGCGTAATATTCTTGTATTGTTGCTCGGTAATGTAATTACCAATTGGGTTGGTTTTTTTTTTCATTGGGACGGGATCAGCGCCCATACTAGTCCAGCTGTTGCAGCTGTACCGACGTTCGGGTGTACCGTCCCGCCCACCTTCCATACACCTCGTTCTCCTCGACCAATCGTGTACGTTTCCACCTTCATATATACGTTTATTTATTTAGATATACTTTTGAATTAACAACAACAGCTAGAACGACATCCTTGCGGTCGAAAACAGTTTAGAGAGGCTCGCGTAAACATAACGACATAAACGTAATTATAACCATACCATCAACAGTGTGTGAGTAAGTGCTACCAGTCCTTTATACAGCCCTACACCTAATCTCGTTGCCCGTAGTGCCACGGCACACGTACTACTCCATGCCCGCACCAGAACGGGCGTTACGTTCAGGAAGGATACTCTACCAGAGAAGGGAGGATGAAACAATGGCTGATTGTCACCCTGATAATATATTTTTGTGCGTTGTTCGAACGGCCTTCAAGGATCGCCCAACCGGCCACGATCGCCTACCCTGCAGGACGATTGGAGTGCGATTCCATTCCCAAACCGGGAACTATATATGTTACAGTTGGGTCTTCCTAATCAGCACGGTTTTTAGGGTACGGGCGGGGTCGATAACTGAGGTCGATAATGTACATCGGTACCGGCGGCTCGACAGGATACGGTGCGCTCGATCGCGCAGAGCAGATCGGAGGCTGGGGTTACAGAACGAGGGAACTAAGGCCTACCTACTGTCACTAAAATTTCAATTGATCGCGTATAGGGGTCACGTTTCCGTAAGAGACATTTTGTTCAAGTGTGTTATCTTGTTTCCCGTTTCCGAAATCATACCTGATAAGTTTTACAACTCTACACCAGCACCCGCACTGGTGCACCATGATTACCCGTTTGCTTTGGATGCACTCTAGAACCGCGGACCTCGTGGGGTCAGGGATACGGGCCCAATTCTCCCCCTTTTTCTCGCTTAGGTATGTACAATCTTACCAAGTATGGTTGGTTTTTTTTTTGCAGTACGCCACCAGTCTCTAGCCTCGGTCCAGCCGAACTGCGCGGCAAAGGATCGTTGCGATGTCTGTGGATTTGGTAGTGTTTTCTATGATTTTGATCCTTTTCGCTCGCTCTCTCTCTCTCTTTCCCATTGCAATATCCTTCTGCCGAATTTGAGTGCCGATCGAGGGTTGTGACCATCGACGCCTTCGATCGTTTCCCGCCGACGGTGGACGTGCACGAGGCTTCAACGTGTGTGCCGCCCGCTACTATCGGGGTTCACTTCGCATTGCAACGATTTACTTTTGTTGATGAGCTGTTTTTAATTCACTATATCACTGACACCTCGCGGCATTAACACCCTATGACCTTACGAGCTAGCGTTGGTTTGTTATTGTTTTTTCTGTCACATTGCCGCAGTACCTGTGCGTCGACATTGCTGCCCTTTTTGGGTCAGCGTCGAGCACCGGCGGAGCTTAGCCTAAAACCGAAGGAAGTGAAACGAAACGAAAACCTCCAGGACTCATGTACAGGGTGTCGCCGGTTAAGCTTAGCATTTACAACATCAGCGGCACCAAGTACAGCATCTTCTTGCGTGGATGCGAACTTGTTTTTTTTTTTAAATTTCGCAATCAACCAACTAAATGCTACTGCTTACGCTACGGACCGGACCTCGGAGACCTGCTTTTTGTCCCTGGACCGTTCCCTTCCGTCTATTTATTGTCGCCACAGCCTTTGAGAGTGAGTGAACACCTCAAATTTAACTCGGTCTTACTTACGGTAAAGGAAATTATATAATTACACGCCCCATGTCGTCTTCTTGCGCATTGCCCCCGGGTTTGGGATGCAAACTTCATTTATCTCTAATGTCTGGGTGTTTGGGTTTTTGTTGTTGCGTTTCTTTACTGCTGCCGTAGAACTAACTTCCCCGACTGAAGACGAAAATGAAGCAGGAAAGCGATAATCATCGCGACCAGACAGCCCATTAGCAGTTCGTTCAACTTTGGCCTTTTCCGCGTGAAACTTTAGTGTTCCAGAGTCCGGGCATCCGCCGGCAAATTGACTGGCGTTAGTCGTGCTTATTGAGAGATGCATTTTACAGCTAGCGAATCACGGAACATCGTAAGCATAAAGACTGTATCTCGTAGTGGAAGATTATGTCTCGCTACATTTCGCTTTCAGGATTGATTGTGGTATTTCACCTTGTTTGTCTAGATTACCTATAGGGTCTGTGGATTTCTAAGACAACAGATCTTTGTGTGTTTATGTTTGCAAATCTATATCCTCTCGTGGAATGTCTTTGCATCTCGGTACAGGCCGGTGTTTGCTCGTCATCAAGGATCACCTGCTACTCAGTGCGTTGACTTAACAATTGTATCATTTATGGCGTTCCTAGTACTCCTTACGGCAGTAGTCGATAGATGTCTTTGATTTGCGATAATATTATGGCGCACGTTTATGCGTAATATCTCTCTATATATATAATGTAATATGTTAGTTTTTGTGTGTATGTACACCCTTCGCTTTGTAAATACGACGTGCATCTTCGCTATGTGTAGGTATTTGTTAGTCACTATCTAGTGTTTTTAATTGCTTAAGCAGGGTTAAATTTTATTTGTATCCAGCTCGCTCTCGCCAGCTCCGGGTCCCGAGACCCGGGCCCGTCCAGTTCTAGTCTTGCGTCCTGGTTCCAGCCCTCAGCCCACGAGAGGCAGCCTGCTGCAGAAATGAAGAATATGTGCACGTGCAGTGCGCCAAAACTATGAAATCGGCCAAAAACAAGCCGGCGGCCCTAATTCACGCTGAATGTTACGGTTTTCTTCATGCGAGCAGGTCAATAGGTACGCTCGGTGGGATTTCCGTGTAAGTACGTGTCCCTAGCTTCTGGTTGCACCGGTTCCTCGCTGATAGTATTTGGATAAGCGAAAGGATTGCCGGCCACGTGTTGCTGGACCGCACCGTAGCTGACCGTTTTGGAGGCGTTGATTTGAGCCGTTGGATCCATGGTCCCGTTCCCGCCGCCTGGTCCACCGTCACCTGCATCGTTGAATGTGGTCTCCTTCTCTAAGCCTGCTCCAACCGGGTCCCAGGCTCGTTGCTCGTCGAGAGTTGGTTCCGCCCACGGTTGCAGCTCACCTGACGCGAATATGGCGTAAAAGCTGATACCGACCAGGTGAACCGTTGCTGCTATCGTGAACACCGTCGACCAGCATGATTTTGGCTGCAGGGAGAAAGAGCGAACAGGATAGGTTCCTTTAGTCAACGAGTCATTAAATACCTGACGATTCGTAGTCGTTGAAACTGTTTCAGATAACAGACGTACATGGCCAGAGAACTGAACTGCACATGCGCATAACATCATGCAGCGCACTGTGTGTAGGGCGAATGAAAGGACTACTGTGGGAGCGAGGCGAAAGACTGCAACGAATTGCTTTGTCTCTGTTTAAATGCTAAGTTTGAGCTTATAATACGTTAGATGGCGCTTCTGAAGGGATTTCAAAGGGCCTAGTTACATTTGAACGAATAATTTAACATGATTCTATCCGATAAATTGATTAAAATATGAGCAATCATCCCTAGAACTCTAGAACATTTATCATGTTTTTATTAGGAGCGCTTTTGAATTTATTTTTTAGTTTTTTATATAATTTATTGTTAGATCTCCTTTACCTTTTTAATAGGATGTCTATTTTCGAGCAACATAAAATGCACAAAATGTGTTATGTTTGCAACACTGATCATTACATAACTGCCACAATACGCCAACCGTCACGGCTTCTCGACCACACAAAAGCTGTTTGAAAACATCCCGCCAATTGGATGGTGGCGGTAAATATTTGCATCCTTTCCGACGCAAAGCCACCGATTCAGCCGATTCAGCTGAAATTGTGCACAAAAAACCAGCCTGGATGCCGTACATATTCCACCACACCATCGAACGCAACAATAGCCGTTCCGCCGTTTCGCTCATCAGCGTTGAAGGGGAGAAAAACAGTCGACGGTGCAAAAATCACATCCCTTGACGACGGTTGCTACGTCCTCACGCAGTTTGTAGGGTTTCAAGATTTTAAAAGCCATATCCTTTCGCCAGACATGCTAGGACGAGGGCATCAAAGAGCTGGAAGCTGCAGGTCGCAAGAGGAAAAACGTTGGAAAACTCTTCCGTCGTTGGGGTAGAACCGCTAGATGGCATGGTAGCCGAGTGTGTAGGGTTTCGTGGCCGTTCCGACGCTTGAACGGATGCGCTTTTGTTCGAAGTCACGCGGGCATGTAACTTCGTAGCAAAATTTAATTTATTTCATCGAATCAGCCGCCACCAAATGAGTGAGGGCTGTGAGCTCCCGATATCGCGCTCGAACGCTGTTGCAATCCGATTAGTAGGCAAATGTTGGATCCGATTCCTTCCCACACTCTGAGTCCCTTAACTTACCTGCCCCCGGGTGAGATGGTCTATCGCAATGGGACAGATCAGGCCCGCTATCGTGCCGATGCCGTTGGACATTCCCATCAGGATACTCGCGTATCGGGGCGCGATGTCCAGGTGATTGACGTTGTAACCGGATATGGCAAACCCGCTGAAGGCAACACCGAGCGTCAGAGCTGTCACGGCACCCATCTGTGGAGCAAAAAGCGGATCATTAAGGACACATTGTGGCGCAAGGATTCCTTAGCGACACTTACGGAACTCGTGGCGTGAGCCACGACCAGGAAGAAAAGCCCCTCAAGACCGAATCCGCCGCAGTTGAACAGCTTCCGTACGTTGGTGGTTGAAAGTAGACCTGTCTTTCGGATGTGATCAGCTAACATACCTCCGAACGGGACGATGATCGTCATCAGCAGATGTGGCAGTGCTCCCAGCAATCCCGTCTGCAACGAATCAAATACATACGAAGAAATGAGAAAATTGCACCAGCTGACAGGGATTTAGCTCCAAAAAATTACCTCCTCAATCCGGAAGTCGAACGAATGCTTCAGATAAGCGCTTTGGTACAGCACCAGCAAATAAAAATTCCACGAGCGGCAAAAGTTCGCCACAATGATCGCGTACACGGGCATTGAGGTTAGGAAGTGGCGCCACGGAGTTGTCGCGATGGTAGGCATCGGTAGCTGTACCGACTCTCCGAGTGACTTTTCGATGTACTTTAACTCCTTCACGGAGATGGTCGGATGTTGGCGCGGTTTCTCAAATGACAACCATAACCAGAAGCAGTACCAGATTAGGCCCATCACACCGTAGAAGTAGAACGGTGCATGCCAGCTGATCGAACCGGTTAGGATGCCGGACATTGGCATACCTATCACGACACCTGCGTACGAACCACTGAACGCCATCGTAGCCAATCGAGATCGCTCGAGTGGTGGTGCCCAAAAGCGCCAGATACCGTGGCAAGCCGGGTAGGTGACGCCCTGTGGAGGCAGCCAAGTTGCAGAGGAGTTATTTGAGAGCTGCAGGATTCACAAGGATTTTAGACACGTACCTCAACTAGACCCTGCAAGACGCGCACCAAAATGACGACGGTTGGGTGCAGCATCATGGCGCCTGGGACGAGCAGATTCAGGAAGGCTGAGATGGCGATGGCCGTGCCGAAGATGCGGTTAGCTGGGAACATCGAGGCCAGAAAACCTCCGGGAACTTGCGTTACCAGGTAGCCCCAGAAGAAGGACGAATCGACGGCGCTTTCCATCGCGACGGTCCAGTTGTACTTAACTGACTGTAAGTGAAAGATAATAATGATATTTAGAAGGATGTAGATGAAGAATGCAACTGTTGGGAAAATTTACCAATTTCTTTTGAAACTACAGTAAAAGTTATGTGCTATTACTGATTGGTTTTCGTTGCTTTATGCGGAAAATAGTGAATATATCCACAAAAGATCGCTATACTACTCATAATTTATATTAATTCTCCTTCAATAAGCCCTTGATAAACCCATCAATGTTTAAATTATTATGTTACTCGTTGCAAAATGCAATAAATAAATCACTGATCATTAAATAATTGTTGATTTATTATGTTTTCTTGTTCCATTTTTGTCAACACGTCCGCGTCCGCTCGTTGGTTCCTTAAACACGTGCCAAGCGCCAATGCGCCACGATAGCGAGTGTTTATGCGTTCTGCTCTCATTTAAGCCCCCACATTTACCCATAATAATGAAGCGAGAATAAAAATATGGCCATTTCCCGTTGTTAAATCGAGCCGATGCCCCGGAAGTGGAGCGTATTTTCCGCCGCACAGCGAACAAAAGAGATTCTCCCGAGTTGGCGTAGCACCAAAACGAAACCCGCACCAGAACGGTGCCAAAACACGCTCTCGGTAGGGAATCGAACAAGGACATGCGGAATGAAAGCGAACTCGAAAACGACATCCGTTAACGCATCACGGTTGCGCTCTCGCAGCGTGGCGTCGATGGGATTTTTTTTTGTCCCCAGTCCGCAGGGGTTTGTTGTCATTTTCTTGCTCTTTATGCTCGTTTCCGGCTTTTCCGGCCGACTTCTTTATCCGTTTCCTTTCGTCGCGATCGAAAAACCACCCACCCACCAAAGCGGCCCGTGTGCGTCCTTTTATGTTGGCCACGTGATGATATCAGCGCGCCCCAAACCGCCGTCCCTTTCTCGCCGTGGTTCTCGGCGCATTTCCGCGTTTGAATGGGGAAAAATACCCCGGCGCAATGACTCATGAATAAAAAATTATCATCTTTTGTCGGCGCACATTTCTAATAAATGCTTCCATTATGTTTGACTCCATAAAATTTCATATTTTGCCTGATTTTCACCAAACCCCTTCGTGCGTCCGTCCTTCGATCGTCCTTTTTCCCGTTGGGCATCCCGACGTCGTCCGTGTTTCGTTATCTATCGCCTGCCAAGTGACCGATCTCGTCATCAGCAGCGCTCTGGAGGGGAGAAAAACCCCCTTTGACTCAGGGGTTGGAATTTTCGGCTTTATTTTGCCCGCTCATTATCGTTCATTTAGGGCTCGCTCATCGAGCCTATCGATGGATGGGCGATTACAACGGCACGGAAAAGGACGACTCACGTAATTTCCCCGATTATGTTCATTACACACGGGTGGATCGCTCGAAAAAATGCCAAAATCGGAAGCGAAACGACATACAAGGACGTTGTTTTTGGGACATTCACACCGACCCCAGGATCTACTTCCTTGCAATACGTGACAAAATGGCACACGCGTGGGTCCCTCTTTCCAGGTGCAATGGTGGAATCATAAGTGAATCGATCGAACGGGGTAAAAAGGCATATCACCGTGACACGTGCCAGCGTCGTGAATAATTATCGACAACCAAACGCTAATGGAACCTGGCCGGAAATCAGGAAGCGATGACTACTTCCGGTGCTTGGACTTACCCCATTCTCAAACTGCAGCTTGGCCATACCCATGTTGCAGCGCATGCCGAACGAAATGATGAACCCAAGACAGGTCATCAGCGAGATCGTGTACCGGGTCGTCTTGATGCAGGGACACTCCGCTCGGACGTACTTGTCGACGTGGCGTAAAGGAGGCCGCTCGATCTCTTCGAACGACATCGGCGAATCGTTGCCACCGGTGTCCGTCTGATAAGCGCCACCGACGGCGCCTCCATCCATCTGATCGTAGCCTTGTTTGCCTTGGGGCATTTCGAACTTTTCGAACCCGACCCTGCAAGAAAAAGAGTGGGACTTTCATTAGTGGCGATACATACGGTGTGCGATTTATATGCTGAAATGTTTCCCCAATCACGGTCGGGTTGTGTTCCTTTGTCAAGATCCCGAGAAGGAAACCCATGTTCAATCGCTTCCCTGGTCGCGCTCTGTGAACGGTTCTCCCAGCTCAGACACTCGCAGCTGTCAGGAAAATGCTTCTCGCGCCCAAATATAATTGAGAAAATGAAATTAAACGAAAAAGACCCACTTAACGTCATTTCCGGGCACGCAAATGCCGTTGCTTGCGCGAGTCGTTCGTTTTCTTCGTCGTCGTCTCCGTTGCTTGTGAGCACGCAAAAGGACGTGAAAGTCGACGCCTTTGCTCCTGGAAGGATCTCGAAAGTCGACGAGGCTTTTCCGCACAGCAAGCACCGCCGATTCTCCGCGGTATGACGACGATATTTAGCGACCATCTCACAGTGGGGAAGCCAGGAACAAATCGCGGTCATAAGTATTGTTTGTCAGAATTTCTTGGTTTTTTCTTACAAAATGTGTTGAATGTTGACCAATTACTCATTTAAGACGATTATTGGAAGTGGACATCCAAAGGGTGCCACTGTATCTACATATACTATGTTGATAGATTGTAGTTCAAACACCTTGCGTGCCAAGCGTTTTTTAGGAAAGTTGTTGGTGATACTGTGAATGTCCGGTAGAACCATCCATACCCCAATTGCACAACAATACCAAATTTGCCGAATTTAGCTTCTTTTGTTCCAAATATTCTTCAATAACCTCACTTCGCATCTCTATTATCCGCTCTGCTGTTACATTTGCTAAAGATTGAACTCTCACTTTCACACTATTTTCGCTCACTTGTATACCTGAAGGAACACATAACTTTTTCGCTTTTTGCACTTCTTTATACGTTGGAAATCGTGAAGGATCTGTCCGATGACTTCCTTCGTATTGATCTTTCGATAAATTATAATCAATTAAAAATCCAAACGCCTCCTTTCCGTTCATCAGCTATGTTTGACTCGGATTTTCACTTAAGTTGAATGATCGATTCAATAATCTTCCTAACAGATATACCACTTCGAACTTATTTTCTTTACGAGCTATTTTTCTTGCAAATTCTAGCATTTCTTCCAAACTATATTTTTCACCCAAATCACTTTCTATTTCACTGATTCTGCGCCGTCTTTGTCGTTTGCCAATAATTTCGAAAGATTTACGAGGTCTTCCAAATCTGCTATCATTCTCCTTTTGTGTGCTTTCACTTCGACATACAATATCAAAATTTGAATTTAGCCACTTTTGATTATATTTTTCAAATCGCATTTGGTGTCGATTGGATCTATCGTACAATTGTTTTGCTTTCACTAAGAGCAATTTTATTCTTTGTCGAACAGACTTTACTGGCAAATTTCTTGTTTTAACCACTTCCAGAATATAATTGAAAATAATTTCCGTATTTTCTTTTACTGAATTTGAAATATTGATTTGCTTTAAAATATCTTTAATGATGAAATAAGCCATGTTGTTTATATACGTTTTATGTTTGGAATGAACTTAAATGTGAACTAGTAGAACTAATTATATAAGATATGGGTAGCTTAATGTCATCCTATATGCCATTACGTTATATGGGAATCCCATATATCATTCAATAAAATTATGCTGTATATAGTACAGGTAGCTGCTAAGTTTTTATGCTAGCATAATATGTGAAACCCCCCCCCCCCCTAAGGCAAAAAATGCCGCCTCAATAACAGTGGTTACCTTCAATGGGGGTAACCACTGTTATTGAGGCGGCTCTTTTTGCCTTAGGAGGGGCTTTTCACATATTATGCTAGCATAAAAACTTAGCAGCTACCTGTACTATATACAGCATAATTTTATTGAACTAAAACACAGGTGTAAAATTTTACAAACAGGTGGCAAGGGTAGTGAGTATTATTGAGGCGGTGATGTTTATAAGTTAACATATCTAGCGTCAGGTACCATGCGGCTCCATATGTAAAAAAAGTTTACCTACAAGATTTGATTTTACAAACGAGTGCGCAAGTATGCGCAGCTGGAAATGACTTTAAAAGTTTGTTTAAATATTAAACTAACGTTACTGAAAATTTGGCGATGGTACTTTTTGATACTTTTTTTTTATTCATTACCAAAGTTGAAAAACATGTTTTTTTCCTATTTTTATTATCAAAAAACAATTTTTTTTTTCTTTTTATTATAAATAAATTTATTTAAATAACTTTAAAACAATGAAAACTTTATAATCTTTCGAACTATATGCAATTTGCATATAATATTGTAGAAAAACAGAGCAAAACATCCCATTAAACAAGAACGCTCAATGTCCAGAAATTTCATCGTTTTTTTGCACTTTTTCAACTTTGGCATCGTATATCTCAAAAACTACTAAAAATAGAACCCTGTAATTTTGGCTTTTTCTTAGTTAACTATTTCTTAATTCATCACCATGTTCAAAAATACCCTACCATATATGTAAAAAATTGGACTTATGACCGCCTTTTCCCCAACGTGGCATCTCACGCTCCCCGTGGCAGGACGCAGAAGAAGTCACGGATGTAAATCACCCATCCCAGTCACGGCACCACACCGGGAGATGATAAACGCGTTTCGGGTTCGTTCGCAGTCGGAAGCTAACCGTTAGAACAGCAGGGGCGCTTGTAGAGAACCGACATACCGGGCAGCACTTCAACGAGATGGAAATGAATTTCCCACCAACCGACTGGCCGTGTGGGGTGAAGCGCAAAACAAAAGCCTAATGTAATTGATAATTTGTCTGACGACGGGACATGCATTTGTGGCTGTGATCGCACGCTTCTCGACCAATGCAGCCGGGTTCGTTAAGGAACTGTGCACTATGATTCCGAATCACATCGTTCTTTCTGCCGGGGATGGATGAATCATGTTGCTGGGCATTCGCTCTAAAATCAGAACGCTCCCACTTACTGGCGACAAATCGCTTCACTCACGCGGAGCTTTACGATGCGCCATAAATCCTGAAGCATTCCATCCAAGGGAGGCAAAAAAGTCCTGCCACCATATCGGAGCATAAAAAATAATTGATTTGATAAATGTCACCCAATAAGGCGAGCGGCAAAAACACAACCAGAAAGCCACTGCGGACCTGGCGCCGAAACAAAGTTATCCTTCCATCTGACCGTCTAGCCGTGAATGCAGAAACGCCGACAGATCCTTACGTGAAACAGGAGACAGATTTTTTTGTTTTCCTTCTTATGCTGCGTTCAACCCTCCCCGGAAAACTCTCCGCAAGAAGACGTCATCCATCCCGATTTATTGCGAGGCAAAAACAGGGGAAAACTAAGCCCAGCAAAAACCTCCCTAGCTCCTTGCGAACTCGGGCCGGAACTGGGCAGGAATTATCGTTGACAAACATAATTAAGTTACTTTCGGGAGGTTTGATAATATTGTTTACTAATATCCGCTTTCAAGAGCTCACTCCCTAGCATAGACCTCGGTGTTGTTCGTGGATGAGCAGACAAAACCAAAGCCGACGCTGTGGGCAGGATTTCGTGGGTTTCGTAGGACCGTGATGAAATTGAATTTCCGGGTCTCCGCCTTCAGACACATACGAGTGTCGAAAGTCGGTAAACCAACCGCCGAAGATGATGATGGTCATTCGCACCGATGATGACGGTGGTGATCTTTCGGAGAGAGATTAAGAGCGCTTTTGTGGAATTGATCAGTCATCGAGCGTGGTGACGTGAAGGGTATTAATCCTAAGTAACTTTTCGTGACGCCTTTTGATTGATTACATTCGAGAGAGAAATAGTTGATACTCGACTGCTGGGGGTGGCATAAAAGATCTATGGAAACTAAGTTGCTCGCATTTTGTTTTGCAACTCTATTTGATGTACATCTTCTAGCTACAGCTCGACGACATAATTGAAATTTACAGCCTAAACAGCGCACACATACACGAAAAAACCACCCTAGTATGCAAATAATGCTCGTTCAATCGAAACGATACTCGCCCAACGTGATTTTTTGGCACATAAATATCAATTTGAACCATCAAGCACGTGTCTTTTCCGACACCACCCACTCGAAGCCGGATGAGGCAGCCAGGATCACACTATCCCGGTGCGTCACCTAGCCGGCGGTGGGATGAAAATTAATGAAATCGCTTTTCAAGCATTTTTAATTTAAATTTGTCAGCACTTCAAACGATTGAATCCGGAACCGGGTGGAAATCGGCCGTACGTTACCATGGAGACGCAGACGAAGGGCTCGTTCACGCGTCCCGATGGAAGGGCATCATTGAAATCCAATTCCCGTAAATATCATTTACAATTCTTCGGAGACTTATCTTTTAATTCACTGGATTTGCTTCGCTACCGCTCGGGGAGCCATCCACAGTGCCATCTTCGTCTTCGGGAAGACATCCTTCTATGGTGGATCCCATCCTTTTTGCGGGTCGATTGTAACGCGATCCTTTTCCCGCAATCAGGTGCGCAAGCGACCAAACTTCGCCGTTGGCGGGATTACTTGGGTGAGGCTGGGAATTTGTCGGTTTGCGTGAAAATGCCGTAATCCCACGGGTTTGTGTTCGAAAGCGCCGCTATCGGCTCGGCCCACAGGACGGTGGGAAGAAGAAGAATCAATGTAAACAACGTTTTACGTTAAACGATTAGATTGTTTTTCCGTGTTTGGCATGTCCCGAAGCGTCCGATGGCGGTGTTTACAGTTCTCTTCTACAGGGAGCATAAGTACCTTGGAGAATTAGCTCTCGGACAGGAAACAACGTGAATCCTTTACAAATCCTTACGGGTTTTCGATAAATGAAGGGAATGTGTTTGAATTTAGAGGATTTTCTTTAATACTTTTTTGCAACAAACTAATCTGGTGCAAGAACTAAATACATATGATAGTGCATAATATAGATACACAACAACATCCAATATATCACATATTATTCTTATCCTTTATTATTCAATTAATCATTTTCTTAAAAATATATTGTAAGTATTTAGTTTAATGTAAAGTCTGGAATGCAAATTAAAGCAAATTACTCAAATCCAAAAAAGTACAGTGAAAAATCCAGATTTAATAAGAATAAACCTGCTGAATTTCAGCATCATTCAGGAACTTCCTCAATCAAACTTTAAACTAACCATTCATGATGATTTTTGCGACAGATTTTTCCTCCCGCGCACAACTCTAATGAACACGGGATCAACAGGTGAACGAGAAAGATGGTCAACCATCAAAAGGAATATTCCTCCCCCGGCTCAAAAGGACCGACGACCCCAGCACCCTGGGGGTTTTTCTCCGCACCCCTAACGACTCACCCCAAGGCAAACGAATCGCTGAGGTGAATATTTGATGAAACGTGGCCAAAAACACGCCACCACCTACACCAGCGCCGAGCCGTGACGTCTGAAATTCATACGTCCTTTGGGAGCTGCGGTGAAACTTTTATGATTATGCTGGAGGCCCTCCCGAGGCCCTCCCGGGAAAGCTAGCCGGGAGCTCGTGTTGATTCGCTTGTTATGTTTGTGATTTGATTTCGAGCTCGCGATACGAGTGGCATGGCCATGGCTGAGGTGGAATGGACAGGACGCGAGCGCAGTGAATTTCCACCGAACACAGTCGAGGGAGAAAATTTAGAAACAACCCACCCTTTGCTGCGTGCGTGGGAAAGAAATACATAATTTATGTTATTAACTGGTAACAATCCGCTTTACTCACGGTACGCGACCGTTTTTCGTGTGCGGTTGGGTTTTCCCTGCCGGTGGAGGGTGGCGATCGAGCGATAAGCACCCCTGGAGCGCCAGACCGGTAATTGACGGTATCAAACGTTTGAGTTTGGCTAATTGATATTGGCTTCGTATCCTAGCGATGGGAAGCGGTCGAAGAACGCCACAATGGCACCCGTCGGGTGATGTATTACTGCTAGGAACATGTACGGCTTTTCCATTCTCCAAAATGGGCTCATTAATCTATGAGTAGTTTTGTGAGGCTTTCGGGAAAATTTATATTTGGTTGTGAGTAATTATTTAACGGTAACTTCTACAACATCAAAGGAAAGTAATTTCTTTGGAAATACAAAATAAATCTCTTTTTTTCTAGAGCATATTTTGCCTGAAAGTTTCACATATTTAGTTGCTTTTTCCTAGAAAAAAAATCCATTACAATGCCATAGTGTCTCAGTATTAGCCTTAGCAAGTTGTATATTTGAAAAACCGACACGCATAAAAACACCTGCAAACAATAGTTTCAATGAACCGAATATGATCAATCGTGCAACGCAAACGCAAAGCCTCGCTAAACATTCCTAAGATAAATAACCCCGCTCAGGAGCTCGAATGCAGGGACGTGAAATGAGAAATGTTATTAAAAATGGACCGCTGCACTCGGCAACATATTCACCCAGCACCGGAAAGTCAAACATTTGCTCAAAAGCTATTAAAACCGAGATCCGAAATGGAACGCTTGCCATCTTTCAACCCCGAAACAAGAGATATGCAAATAAATTTAATTTCTAAATTATGGATCATATCAATATTTGTCGTGTTTTTCGCGTTCCCCTGCACCGGGGGACCACCGTCTGGCGGAAAGACAAACATAATAACGGCTACGTTTAAACCGCACCACCGCCGGCCAAGCGAGGGTTAAGTGAGGTTTATTCGCGAAGGGCCGCTCGAAATCGACAATTTCTCCCGAGGGACACGACCCGACCCGGGAGACCAATATTTGTGCCGACAAGCCCGCTCGGAAACTGTAGCGGATATCAATCAAAATTAGATAAGCATATCGGCTGAATGCCATCAAGCCGTACCATTTCCCTGCGTACAGGCACGAGCGGACGGTATCCTTTTTGCTGGGCGCCATTTTGAAGGTCATCCAGCACCAAAAGAACGACCCACCCGACATGTGCGTGGGCCGCGGATCCTTATCTGTGCCGGGCCATCATTCGATTAAGCCTTTCATTGTACCGGCGATGATTGAATTTCCGGTTGAAGTATTTCCATCGATCGGGAAGCGACACATGGTTCGGGCCGGGGCGGAACGCCAGCTTTAATGAAGTTTTGATTGATGGACTGGTCCAGCCATCCGGAAGCCGAGCATCTGACGGGGCATCGGAGTTCATTAAAAACGGATTTACTACTCCACGGAAGGAAGGCAGCAAATATTGTGGTCCACTTGAAAAATAAAGTAGCATAATATTCGCTCTTCAGGCAGGCTGCGAGAAACCATTATTGCCTATCATGCTGTTGCCAAGCAACCTGGAGGGTGCGAATTCAGGATGGTTTTTAGTTTGCTACCCAACGAATGCTCACGTTTCGTAGGCTTTTTAATTTGCCCCCTTTGCGGAGGAAGAGGAGGTCAAAACAAAAAGAATCACGTAAAGAAACCCAAGCACTTATTTATTCATTAAACGGTAATCGTTCGTGCGAAATTGAATTTCCCTCCTATTACGGCGCCCGGAAGGTAGGCAATCTGATTGTCTGACCAAGTGCCGCCTCTCGCTCGCACTGCTGCCGCTGCTGTCTCTATCTAATTATCTGACTTTACCCATCTTCCTGCATCTGGATGGCGCCAGGACACACTCCATCGAAATGCCTACTTCCCCAGCCTGATTCGTTTGCAAAGCAAAAACCGTAGAGCAAACGGAACCAACACCGCAGCAGAAAGCAGCACAAGATAGCAGGCCCAGCCCAGAAGACCGACGGCCGAGATTTTCCCTCGGTTTCCACCGGCAACTGGTCTGGGCGCATTCGAAGGGCTTCCAGAGCTCCGTAGACGCGTGGTAAATAGCGTAGGGAAGGAAAAAGAATCCCCATCAACGAACCAAACAACGTACATCCCCGGGAAACACCGGACACAGTCGGAAGCATCCGAAACGGAAACAGAAAAGCAATCATTAAAAATAGCTGTTAAAAGATTGAATCGTCCAGATTACGTAACATAAAAGATTCTCCCTTTCGTCCTTTTTCGGCACGCACCAAAGGAAAGTTGGCGCGAGAAGACATCTCCGGTGATCTCCGGTGAAAGTAGCATTAGGTGGTATTGTTTCGTTAGCCTCCCGAACTCTCACGTGTGTCCTGCGGTGATCGGCTTTATCTGTGAAACATGTTTCGAAGGATCTCTTCCTGGAAGACTGCATCCAGCTTCAAGTTCCCGAATGCTCCCGTGACGTTTGGCCCGTGACGTGGCTTCGCAATTTTCCAAATAGACCGTCGCATCGTGTCAATCTTTTCGAGATTTGATTTTCTGAGAGCAACGACGGCGACACAGTTCGATGAAACGGCTGAAGCACATTTGAGCCGTGTCCGACGCCCGTAACCCATTGGTGCGCCTGGAGCTTATGCAACCCGCTTCAAATCCGTCAGCAAACAAAACCGACAAACGGAAACAACTCAACGAGCGGGAGAAGCGCGGCGGAAACAGGGAGGGAAACCGAAGAAAAATAGAAATGTAATAAAACCGATACATGACCCCTCGTTTGACGGGGGAAGAAAAACAGCAATCAAATGAATTGGCAGGATTGATATCGGGCGCGCCGGATTCTGCGTTCTTCAATACCCGAAATCATTCGCTCTCCTCATGCCCATGTCGACGTTTGAAGTGGTGCGGAGTGGCAAGGAAAACCCCGGGAAAACATAAACATCCGCTTCGGAGGGAGTGGAAGCTCCGACAAACGGCGCTCGTGAAGCGTCCTGTCAGCAAGAGAGGATTTCGCAACAACCATTCCCATAATCCTTCCTGCGCCTTTCGGTTACGGCTGCTGGAAGTGTAGCGGAACCCTCTTGGAGTTTCTTTTAAGCCCACCACAAAACGTAGCGAGCGGTTCGTGAGAGGGGCAAGCCCTACGAGCAGTCCCTTAAATCGGGGAATAAAAATAATGCCAAAAGATTTACTCCCAAGCGAAGAGAAGAGACCAAAAAAAAACAACACATTTTCCCGAGACATTGCAGGATTATTCAACCCGTTTTCAACCCGCTACCCGTTTAGGGACGACGAATTGCGTCAAAGGGGCACTCTATCGCGCCTGATTATTGTTTCGTAATGATGTAATTTAAAGTCATTTCTCAGGCGAACACTAGCCGGTTCGGAATTGTTCGCGTGAAACCATCCTCGGCGTTGACGGAGCGATTTGATTTATGGAGCTCTCACCAAAAAAAAATCACCAAAAGACGGCAAAGAAAGACGACACGACCGCCACGACGCTGAGCGGTTGAAATATTGGAACAAATCCGTTGAAATTCAATTCCTGTCACTCGGTGGGGGGAAAGAAGCCTGCTCGGGAATTCTAAATAATGGCAATTTTTCATACGCCGGCCCAAGTGCGACACCATCAAAGAACTCGTCGCCTCGTATCGATCGATTTCCCAGTAGCCGCCCCGTTTGAGTCGGGCGGAAGTCGTCCACACGACGGCATCGATCGCGACGGGCAGGAAAAAACCCCCATTTCCCATCTGATCTACCCAGCCACCGAAGGGTGGGAGAGAAAGCGAATTGAAATCTCAAGATGGCGAAGAGTGAAAGCGAAACGTGACAATCGAGCCGCGTGGCGTATTTGCACACAATATGCGAAGCGATCGGAGCCGTTTCGTATCAAGCGTTGTGGGGGTGGGAAAATGGGTGATGGAATTCAAGGAAACCTGCACGCGTTCACGTGTACGAACCGATGGAAAAGAAACCATAAGGCGTCCGGAGTTTGAAGTGGTATTGAAGTGCGTCTGCATATTAACACATATCGTCATTTCGCGAATATCTTCGCCTTTATTTCTCAAACGATCTTAGGACGGTTTTGTAAGACCGCTCAAGTTTTCCTTCCATCGGCTTTTCATCAATCTCCATTACCTCTAATCACAGAGAGCTCAAGGGAAACATCTCTGTCTGTAGTTTTCTCCAAAACCAGCAAGGGGTTAAACGGCTCTAATTACGCCAACGAACAACAACCTTCTGACGGGTGATGTCCTTATTTTCCCGCAAGCGTGTGCTCGTCCATCATGGCGTCAAGCAGACGCCCACACATCCTGCACCCATTCGAAATCCTTCCCCAGGGGCAGGAAAAGCGTCACGACGCGCCTGTGATTCAAATTAAGATCATTTATCGGTCCGAAAATGAGTCCGGCATAATTTAGTCATTACTTCCACTTTTATGTCGCTCGTCCTCCGTTGGCGTGGCAGACAACAGGACACGTTTCTGCACGTTTCCGGCGAGTAGAGGATGACGCCTGGAGTAGTTTACCAGCGCCGTGCGTTTGTCCCATTCTCACCCTCTGACCGGGGATCGGCTTTCAGAAGCAATTTCCTGAGATTTCGCCACTTTTGTTTATTTATCGTGCGTTTCCACGCCTGGACCGTCCACAGGGACGACCATCGGTGGTTATCAGATTCCCCTGTGCCGTTTTCCGCACGGACGCTCTCTCAGGTTGGGCTAAAATCAGCAATCAAACCCCGAAAAGGGACGCCGGGTTTCATTTATTTCAGATTTTGTGCCACCTTTCCCAGCGCATCGGGCTTCGAGCGATGTTTGCGCTCGGGAAATGAAGGAAAAATCAGCGAGATCGAGAGCTAAATAATGCCGCCGAGAACAGGAGTGGGTATTATCAGCGTCCGGGTGTCGCGAGTTTTCACAACTTTACGCATTCCAATCACGCTCCAGACAAGTGGCTTAATGTGTCTCGCTTTTGCATACTCTTCCTTCGATCGGGCTGGGGATGGTCAGAGTGCTTCTGAGCGCGAGATATATCTCCATTCTTCTGCGGAACATCCATTAGAGAGGCGCGTTTCTGAATCCACGCTGGGAAAACGGGAAGGATATTTTATTTCCATTTCTGTATCTTCGTCTCTGCATAGAGAAAGTGGTACATTTTCCTTCCAGTGCACTGCTAGTGGCGATAATTCGCGGTTACAACACGGTTACAACAACTTCATAAGTGTGACGCTTAAAACCCGTTTGTTCCACTGACCGTTGAGAAAAGGGCAAGCGTCTTTAAGACATTTTCACTTTCTAATTTAGCATCAACAAAAAGGTGCTAAGAAAAAAGTTCAAATGGTTGTGGTGTAGAGATCCGCATCGCTCTGGAATCCAGACGCCGCTGACGGGAATGCATGCAAAAGAGCCCTGATCGCTATCGATTTTACCATTAACAAAGTTCATGTCACATGTATGACCTAGTTCGTGAGACAGAACGATCACAAGGACATTTAAAGAACGATTTAACAAGTCACAGCTAATATTACGTCATTTTTTGTGGCATTAGAATGTGAATTATTACTGCTTTTACAAAGCTTTATTCAATGTATGAGCATCGTAGAGTGTCAAACATGAATTTTATTGCTCCTCAAAAGCACTGGGATTGGTAAGCCACGACTTGTCGATATGTCACAAAGCGAACCACATCACTTACTAAATGAATTGCAGATTCAACGTGCTCTTATCGTCATGCCATTTTTCATTCCACCCATTGGCTTTACACCAACAGCCCCCGAGATCACAGCCTGCTGCTTTTTTACTTTTCTTTTTCCCCGAGAATGAGTCCATTATTCTCCCATCTAGTGTGCGTGGTGAAAAACCCCTTCAAACATGATGGAAACCCACCCTTCGACGATGAAAAGTCACATGTATCAATCACCGGTGAACGTGATATCGGCTCGCCCTCGTCAATGATTGCGGAGGCTGTCCTGGCGACAGGACGAGCCACGGTTTGCCACCCTTCTTTTCGTCCTTTTCCGAAGTATAGCCCCCACCGCTTTTTCCCACTCATACGACCATTTTGAAGGTGTGGGAGCGATCCTTCTCAACCGTATGGGGCACACCACGCAAAGCTAAAATGCGCTCCCATCTGAAAGCGGTGAAGCTCTTCACCGAACAAGGACATCCAGGCGCTCGTACACAGGATGAATGTAGCGGGCCGTCGCCGGGCGCTCTTCCTCCCCAGGGGAAATCATTTAAGCCGCATATAATGATGACAACAAAACAGCTCTCGACAGGAGATTTGCTCCCGCCGCCTCCGGTTTCGGCGGTTAATGCGCGTCTTAGCGGAAAAAGGATTGCACGGGTCCCGTTCCTCGGTATTGACAGCGGTTCCATTCGAAACGAAGATAAACGTGATCACTTCACGAGCTGATTAATCAACCCGCTGCTCGTTTGTTGCGCATTTCGTCCCCATTTTCGAGCGCTACCCGCAACGTCGCCTAACAGCCTTCCGAGGTCCTTCCAGCCAGGATCAACGGGAACATCAACTGTATCACGTTCCGATGATGCCCACCGTTACACCACAATGACGCACCTCATCCAGAACACATCACGCTTTGTCACCCGCCGGTTTCGGTGGTCGGTTTCCCTTCCCGGGAGGTGGTTTTTAGCACCGTGTTAATGAGAGCAACCGAGTTTTTGCTGAATCGAGGGGAAAAACGGCCCCCCGGCTTGTCAACAACGGTAACCAGCAGAAGCCAACAGCAGCAGCAGCAGCAGTAGCGAGAGCGGTGACAGCAGAAGTGGAAAGTGAGACATCACGCTCGTCCCTTGTCAGGGAGGGAAAAAAGGCAAGGAAAAATCCACCCTCACCCATTCGGACGTTCTATTTCTGGTGGTTAATTCCCGATTCGATGTGCCACGCGCACTTCACGGTGGATGAAATTTAACGTCACTCTTTAAACACGGCCGTGCGTTGGTCGGTTTCTGGCCGGGGAAAATGCTGATTAAGATAAAAGTACACTCGCCTCACTTATCCTCCTCCACACCACCGTCGAGCTGATCATTGTTTGAAAAGTTTTCCCCACCCCACCAGGGCCGCGTTCCATTTCGTCACTTGCGGAGCTTCGCCGAAGATGATTATCTTCATGGGTTTTCCTTGTGATATTAATTATCATTAGAGTCAACCGAAGGCCCGGCCGGCGCAGTTAATTGATTCGCGTCTGATTCAATCACCCGATGGGTGGCCGGGAACGGTGAGCTAGATTTAATTAAACTCCGCAAAACGCGCACTTCGGGAATGGAATTTTCATCAATCTTCATCCCGCACACGGGTTTACACACCCGTGTTCGAGTGTCCAAATTCTTTCGAATGGTTTTTGTAATGGCAAAAAACGCATTCAAATCTCATCGTGTAATGCTTTCAACAATCCCAACCACTGCGGTTGTGGCTTAATCTCCCGGCCTGAATGAATCCCTGCCCCATTTAAGGACGTTTGCATGTGTCCTGTTTCCCGTTTCAGCAAGCATTCATGCTCACATCAAACGCCTCTGCCTCACATCCATGCAAGGGCTCGGAGATGCAAGCATTAAGTCGCGGACGTTCCTCACAATCTCCGGGACTGCCGGGTTTTCCACCCGGTTCATTATCATACGCCAGGCTGCCAGGCGCTTGGGCCACTGAAAGCCGCTTAGTCGTGGCTTTTCTGCTTGCGTTTTCCCTCCGGAGCGTGCATTCAGCCCGCGCAGCGTGTGGTAGATGGATGTTTTCTTGTGTGATTTATTTTATTTCACTCCCGCTCTATTCAACCGCATTGCTAAGCGGAGCAAATTTATACCATTCATGAGAGCTGGCGTGCGTGTGTGTATGTGTGGCGGTGTGATAATAGTGGCCCATCTCTGGGCGGTCGCGCTTATCCTCCCGTGCCGGCTCCCCAGAGGGGTTTGGTCGAACAAAGACGCTCAAAACGGCAACTCAATGCTGGAGGACATGCCTGGACCTGGCTGCCTAGCGCCGAAAGGACACGAACACGGTTCCGAGCGAACCAAGTGCGTATCGATGGCTCTCGAGAGCATGTCGAGCGGGAAGTGAGGTGGAAAAAAATCAAGACACTTTCAACGGCAGCTCACTTTTCGAAACGATACCATCTCAAGGATCTTTTGAGCTACTTCATCCTGATGGCGTTTTATGCTGGACGAACGGCGCAAGGGACGCAACGGCAGGTCATTTTACAACGATTACGAGCGACGAAAGGCGGGAGGACGTACACACACACATATGATATGAAAGAAAAAAAATCACAATGATCTCGGAAAGTGGGAGAAACTCAGCCAATCCACGGGTTTTCCATGCAAGCAGTCACATCTGGACGAGCCTGGCGACAACAATCGCCATAATGGTGGTCAGTTGCATTTATCTAATTGGACTTTTTCACTCGAAACACCCTAAAAGGGTCACGCTGGTGGAAAATATATCAAAACACCCGAGCCCTGCTTTTTCACCACGTGTCTGGCTATTTTCCTGCAGGATGGGTTGGATTTTTGACTAACAAATCAATTTCACGCTTCACTTGGCTTAATTAATCACACCATCAGTTACGCACCGTTTTCCACCCACCATGCGAAAAACCGCTTTCCATCGCTACCTTCTGGGATTATTTGCAAGAAAAAAAGTTATGATACCACAATTTACGATCAACGTCATCGCTGTTTTCCAACCGGTGCCGGGGGGTCGTTCGATTATTCGCCCACCCAAAACCGACCCGTGGGTTAGTTTCCGGCTCATGAATTTTCCACCACCGCAAAAGGAAGTCGATTTCTCTCCCGGGGTTATTTTTTACTTTCCGACCATCCAGAAATATCGAAATAATCCTGCAAAATGGTCGCTAAAAATAAGAGGACAAAAAAACCACTACACATAAGCTCTGCCGAAAGTTTGTCCTTCGTTTTGGGGTGTATTTTTTCCGAGCGTGCGCTTATCAGGAAGATGGTGAACTAGCATGATACTTCTTTTTTATGTTACGATTTTGTTTTAATATTTCCCGACCCACCTTCCTTCGCTTCTGTGCGACCCCTTGCCCTGCTCTGCGGTAGATTGTAAATCCGATTATAACTTTGCTTGCACATTCTTTCATCTTGCAATTTATGGGTTGGAACGCCGAATTGGTGACATTTTTTTTTTTTTGAGTTGCTCCTTATCAGAACCGCCAGTCAGTCTGGCATCATAATCGTATCGGGCTTGATTACACGACAACTTGTACCGAGTGGTAATTGGATTTCATCATTCTGCGTTTTTTTTCCACTAGCCAGATGGATGCTGATTTAAATGCAATATTTCGTGAGGGCTTCGGCTGCGAGCTTAAACACTAACTCTATTTAATCCCCGTCCAGCAGTCGGTGGAATATTTTCAGCAGCATCATCACACGAAGCGTTCACGGTCGTGATAATATTCGCAAAAAAATGAACACTACCCATCGGAATGGCACAGTCGATCATCAATTATTGTCGTGAAGGATAACTTACATCGAAGTGATCGAAAAAAAAACACGCCGAGAGGAAACATATTTCGGGTATTGGAAACGCACTCTCCGCTACCACAACTTCCATGGCACCATGGCTTCGAGAACTCAATAAACCACTCGAGAGCTAAACTGTGTGAAAGCGAAGTACGTGACCGACATGTCTAATATATCGGCCCTTGAGCCGTTGGGTCGTTGGCGTTCTCTCGTGAAGGAAAGTGAAACGACCACTCATCGGCGCAATCTACTCTCGATACACCACAAGCAGCCTGCCACGGGATGCCATCGGGAAAAGCGTACCAACTATTCTGGTTTTTCCACTTTTCTTGGAGCTCATTTTGCCGAAAATTCGTCCTCCTGCTGGCACTGAATTTTAATGCCACCGGTTTTCGTCGACGTTATTTTATTTTCTGTTTTATTTGTCCGCCTTACGATTACTTCGACGATGACATTATTACATCCGGTGTGGAACCCTCAACCCAGAACGACACACGCTTTTCACGGTTGCCAAACGCGCCACGTCTCCGTTTCGAAGGGGATATTGATTTATGCGGAAGCGGATTCTTGCAAGCGCGCAAGAATGGTAATCAATACGATAGCGAAAGATTACGGGCCGCGTTCGACAAATACACCCGGGCTAGTGCAAATAGCACCCCGGCGCATTAGCTAAAATATGCAAATTTCGAGACATTTATGCAAAGCAGCGATCGTTGCGTTTCTTAATCTGTTTTCAGTGCGTTACGGTTTCGTCGGGAAAGTGGCTTGGGGGTGATGGAAAATGAAGTGTGGGACTTTGTTAAATTGTAATCGATAAATGTTCATCGGCTTTAGCAATCATTTTTTTATTATGTTTTAATGTCACAATGCCAAAGTTATATTCCATACTTTATCGTTGGAGATTCTATTTGACAAAGCTATTGGTCTGTTAGGATTTATTTTTGTTTAAATGTCAGCTTTTATTGTATGAGAATGATTTTATTATTTTAGAATGATTTTATTTGATGAGGTTATTGGTCGATTGAAATGAATTTTTATTTTGAAAATGCATAAATTTCAAAGTGATCAATACTAAGCTACTTAATTATATAAATGAGAGCATTTCTTATATGAAAAACGATATAAATGAGAGCATTTATTAAATGCGAAACGATTTATGCTTAATACATGAACATTTTTTGTCAGATCATCAGTCCCCATTTCGGAAAAGTTTCCTCAAAACAAGTTGTTTATTCGTGTACATTCGTTTTTTTCATTCCAACAGAAGACAACGCTCCCAAAACAGCCATTGCTGGACCTCATTCAAACAATACATTGTGCAATCAAAGTTCGTTCTAGACTCTACTCTGAAAAAAACATACTAATAACACTAGAAACACATTTAAAAGCCGCTTCTTTCCCTCAGCTCCCAAGAAGCACTTCCGATCCGTCCCATTCACCTGCCAATGCACCTCGCCACTTGCAGCTGTCCTGCATTGCCAGCATTGCCACACACAATTACAAAACCTTACAGCATGCACATCCTCCCTCAATTTCTCTCTCTCTCTCTCTTTCTCTCTCTCTCTTTCTCTCTCTCTCTTTCTCGCTTCATGACTCTTCCCTAGTGTGCCGTTCAGTTGAACGCAAATGGATCCCGCTCGGTACAACAATAAAATCCATTAACGTGATTAAATTGCTTCGGTTGTTGAAACGGCTCATCCGCCGCGAATCCTTCCGCTCTCGTGTTTGCTCCTTTCTAAGAGGCGTTCCATTTTCCAGCACATATAACAATCAAACGGTGATGTCGCTCGTTGACGCAATCGTTCCACTCTGGCAACTGGCTTTCCCCATTCTCCACGCTGCCATTCGATTCGGTGTGCGGTGAGTTTTCCCTCAAATCGGAACAGACGAAAAACACCTCCAGTGCGGTCGTTAGAACAAAAAGTCACTTTTCCGAGGCGTACGTCAAAGGGGTACGCGAGTGTCGACGGTGGCGAATTCATTTCCACCCTTCCGTGGCCACTCGCGAGGGTGATAAGTAAATGCAGATTGACGACCGTTAGAAACAATTACCACCCTTTTACGGTGTCGTGCTAAATTTTTCACTCGTCCATTTCATTTCCCGGGGTTTTCCCTCCACCCAATGGGTGGATAGTTTGTGAGCAAGGGTGCAGATAGTGTCAGTTCCGCTTAAAGCAGCCACTCTCAGCGGATTCATCTGCTGAAGCGGGACAATTCCATCCCGCGTGTTTATCGATTGACCGAATTCCCAGCCTCAGGAAGCACGATCCGCTAGGCCAGGCCAGGCTTTGTGGCTGGCGACACACTTCACCGCAGACGAGTCGCACTCGACTACGCACCCATCGAGGTTACGGCGCCGCCAAAAAGTCGCCAGTCTCGCCAAAAAGTCTGGCAATACATTTTTTTTATGGCTGCGGGTATGCGATTGGAACCGCGCCAGCTACGGGAAAAACTTCACCGATAGTTCTAGTTCTACTCCCTGGAAAAACTCCTCGGGGCTGTTGGTACCAAGGGATGGTAGTTTTCGGGGGTTGCTTTCTCCAACCGCTTCCTGGCGCATCCTTACGACGGGTGGAAAAACATCAGTTATTAGTGCTCTTGTCGCCGGGACGGCGGCCAAGCGGGCGGTTTTGTTGACTCTTTTGGCTCGCATCGGAGTCGGGATGGTTTTTTTTTGCCAAGGAAAATGCGTGCCGCAGAACAACGCTAAGAAGGGACGGAATGGCGAAGATCTTTGCGAAGATATTGGAGATATCCTTGGCGCCACCGAGCCGGGAGGCCAAAATGATAAATCGTTTTTGGGCCGCAATACGAGCTGCGGCTGAGGGAACGGGGAAAACCGACCGTTCGGCGGATGGATGCTTTTGCATGAGAAAAACTTCATTGAAAAAAAAAACGTGACGGGTTTCCCCGGCGTATCAAATAACTATTGAATATTTATAGCCATTCAAATTGGGGCGAAAATAAATTCATTGGCTTGGATTGAGATTTCAGGGGATCCTTCTTTTGTCCTCTTCATGAAGTATTTGTCGTGGCAACCTACATACTTTGATTAACATGTTTAATCCTTACATTTAATCTAAACTTGGTGGTGTTTTATAACAACTTGATTAAAATTAATTTCATATTTAAGATTGCTTCGAATTTTAGCACCAAATTAGTTAGCATGATAAATGAAATTATTCTCGACTTATTATTGTTTTATGTATTAAGTGTATTAAGCATTTTAATGTGATTCAAAAACAGTACTCCGCCGTGGCTTGCTCTTCCACTGAATTAAGCCTGATGGATGCTTCATCACATTTATCATCGGATGCATCCTCAAATCGCTATAATCTCATAAACAATAAACCACCCCGTGTGACGTAAAGGACATCGCGAACGAAATAAAATTAATTTCCAACACCGTGAGCCAACTAATGGGCGTTGACAGGTCTACCACCCAACGGCAGGAAGGTCCTCATAAATCTGCTACCATCACAGCAGGCGGTGCGCGTAACGTCGCGGGAAACGTCGTATCCTTGTTCCTTCGCGCGAGGACATTTTCCACCACCGATCTCTCGATGCGACAAATAAACAACCTACGAACAAATTGTTCCCCGGGGGTCGAATTAGATGGCGCATATTCAATGTTGGCAGAAAACAAGCGACCTACACGAGACCGAGAATGGACAGCCATCCGATCCGATCGTCTACGCCTTGAGGTGCTGTTTGAAGATGGCTCGAAGGTAGAGAGAGCATCCAACAACAACAACAAAAAAAGACCCAACCGGAAGTGGAGGGATGGAAAACAGAGTGCCTCAAACATAGTGTCCACATTAGAGGTGCATAAGCGTGGCGAAATTGGCATCGCACGTGCCGTTTGATGCGTTGCGGCGTCGCTCATATTGTCACGGTTACACGCTTCGTCCTTTTTTCTCCCCTTGCACACTACTTCATACTGTTTCTGGCCGGAACAATGCCCTCTCCATCGTCACCGTCGGCTCGTTCGTGTTCCACTCGCCGGCGGTGGTTAAAAAACCGATCGAAACGCTCTGCTCCGTTTGACGTGAAACCATATCACATTTAATATTTATGCTCCGCTTTTTATTCGAGGGTGGTTCTTTGATTTCTGACGTACGTACGGCGATACATTGCTGCCCCCGGGAATGGCCATTTTGTGCGGTGAATACAAAGTTCGCCCGGCTCGCAAGCTTCATTAAAAAGTGCCCGCAGCCACGGTGCAAGGACGCGCGCAACGGAACCAACGGTTTCCTTCCTTTTCCTTCCAGTCACACGGCAAAGAAGTTCCCTGTGCCCACGTGTATGGTCTCGTTGCATAAATCTCCTCATCGGTGGGCCCCGGAAGCTGCGCCACGGAAACACCCTTTCCTCGTTCGGTGCTTAATTAAATTCAAAATGCGTCCATCAGCCGTCAGCAAAACTCCACCCCATCAAAAGGGTGTCCGGAGTTTTGCCTATCGAGTTGCTGTTGCCGGCAAGCGCACACAGACATTGTGTCGTCCTTGTGGAGTCCGCGCACCCGATTCCACCCGCTGTGTCGGCACGTAATCTCCCATTAGGCTCCCATTAGGCGGTATTATCATAAGTAAATTCTATTAGGCAGGCACGATATGGATGAGGCAGGCCGGTAGGCGCTTGAAAACTCGCCCGCTCCGAGCGCGCTGCTCGTCCTGCGAGGCGGCCAAGGATTGCGAAGCGTTTGCTGAGTGGGCGTAACCGATGAAAGTGAAACATGTACTTTAGTCATTTATAAACAAATCCGCACAATCCGTGCTTCGGTCGTCCGTGCCTCGATGGTCCGGGCAACGAAACGCTTGAAAACGATGCAAATCCTCTGGTTTGTGGAGGGATGCGACGAGCAATCCGCTTAGAAATGATGGTATTTTTTAGGCAGTGTGTAAAGCGGTCTTTCTGTGTTGGTTTGCACCTAACTATGGAGCTGGATTATGTTTATCAGTTGCAATAAATATTCGACTTGATTTATATTTGTAAGAGATGAAAAATTGTCAGAAAATTTAGTTTTTCGCCATGTTTGACTGTGGTCCAAATGCAATTGAAATTTTGGAGTTCGAAAAAATTTTCAAATCGATTATCATTCGAAAAAAGAGAAGGAAAGTAATTCCCATATCATGTTATGAGCGGAAGTACAACAATAAATACATGCCTTCTTCTCGTCCTTCATGAGTCACGCTATATGCTCAATTTACTGTCGGGATTTTCCAATCACCGACAAACCGATCGATGGCACGCATCATAAACGCAATGAGCGCATCAAATCCGATCAGCGAATTTTCCTCCATCTCCACAACATCTCACGCATGGTTGCTAACGAACGAGTCGCTTCGCTACTGCTGCTGTTCGTCAAGCTCACAAAGCCGCTCACTAGCAAATCGGGGTTTTCGGGCGCGGGTTTTTCGGTGTACAAACAAGTGTGGAACCCTTAATGCTAGGCCCACCAGTAAGCCCAAGATGTGCTAACTTCCTGCAGGAGAACGGTTGCTACTTACCCACTGAAAACGTTGGACGCTCGGTCCTTGAAATCTGCAAAACCCGGCATCTTGCGTTGCTTGGATACGGCGCTGGTTCAGGTGGTGATTATCGGGCGTTGTCCAGCTCTAGCCGGAGAACGGGGTCTTTCTACTGTAGGCTGCTGATAGGTGCGCTAGTGTGCAGCTGATAACGAGGGGTATCTAGCGAACGTGGCCCTTAATGGGCGATGATAGGTCGGTCCATAATCACGACGAATTTTCTGTGCGTATGAAAAGCATATAGAGATTTATCAAATGAGTTGGTCGGACTACATTGCGAAAAATATATTACATTGAAAATATTAAAAATAGATCAACGAGAATTAAAATAATCACATTTACAGACCACCATCATTCTTGATTCTGATTTTGAGTATAGTTTCAAAATGGTAAAATTAAAAACAAACTTATAGAGCTAAATATCTAAGTAAAAAATAGGATAAAATAAAGATCTTCACATATACATTAATTTGACATATAATGGCATACGAACAAACTTATCCATAAGTCTAAAATGCGCAATTGTATTTAAAAAGTTGAAATCACTATCCATTGCACGCGCTAACTGTGCATATTCAAATACTGCTGTAATGCAGCAATATTTTTATATTTTTATAAAAAAAACATTGCACATTAATATGAAATGAGCAATATTTTTTTGATTCATATACTTTTATAACAGCTATGAAGTAGTCTCTGCATCATCCATGAAGCTATCAGACATTGGAATATACCTTCAGTTTCATGTGTCAATTGAGATGCTTGGAATATCTCAGCCCTCCTACTTGATTGTTAGATTGAATTTAAAGAATTCATGTTCAAACTATACTCTAAACGGAGCTAGCAAGATAAAGATTAAAATCCTTGACAAGGAGCTTCCGGTTACACAACACTTTGCACAATATGGCCTTGTTTCTGCACATGATCAGCAACGGGCATGCTCTATGACCTCCACTAGGTTGATCATGCGCACAACCCACACTTCTAAGGGCTGCGCAAACAATCTGGACCGTTCGCTGTGGTGTCAAAGGCCCGTTGGAAAAAGTTTTAATACATTTTGTGACCCAACATTTCCATTTCTACTTACAGTGTTCGAGTCACACGCGCTCTGCAGGGTGTTTGGGAGGGCTTGGACCTTTTATCGTTTGCTGATCGCGTCTAAAAGACCAGCGAGGGCGAGGGCAGAGACCCAATCAACACTTCAACACACGGACCCACCCTCGCAGCTAATGCACCCAACGTGCAGGACTAAAACTGCATCGATCTCCGTTCGCTTCACCCTCGATAGAACATTGTCACTCTGTAGGACGCATCCAGGATGGCGGAATCGGTCTCACTGCACCGGAAACCGGAACTGCTCGATGACACGGACACCCAGGACATTCGCCCACACGCACGCCAACCACTACGCACCCACCCACACACTCACACACGGCGCACACACAGCGGACGCACTATGAAAACCCGCACCACGGAAGGTCCTTCAGTTCGCGGAGACGCCACCCAGCCCCAGCACCAGATCCAGTCCAGCAAATGCCCGACCCTTCACCGGCAGGAACACGGATGGTGTCCGCAAGGTCCGCTGCTGTGCGCAACCGAGCTGCCAAACACCCAACTGAACTGCCTGCGACGGACTCCGGCGGGAACTGCTGCAAAAATTCACACCACCGACGCACTAGCGACGACGACGGTCAGCAATCGTCTGCTGTACGCCCGGGTCCGGCTCGTCCTTGTCTGGCATCCTGTCAAGCGAATAGCGCCACACTCGGCCAAACTCTCCCAGGACCAGCTGGCTCTCGCAGCTGTGTTCCGTGCCCGTTCTGGCACTCGGGAAAATGCCAGTGTCTAAAGACGCGCACGCGCCGACAGTGTGTATGCTTGTGTTGGAGCGCTTTTCCCCCCAATCTCTACGCACACTCACACGACTCCAACTCCGGCCACTCAGAAGCATCCGAAATCTCGGGCCCCGGGTATTTCGGGGTGGCAACAGTAGCTACTGCCTGACTGACTACCTTTACATAAGGTGGCGCAATAGGCGTACGCCAATCGACGACCGGCGAAGGTGGAGCTCGGATGCGCTCAGGATCCGTACGGTGCTTATGTACAAAAGACCCCCATCCAACCGCATGTCGACGATTCTCCTTCTCCAGGACGCACTCACACCGCGGGTGACGAAACTGTAGCCGGTTTTGAGCCACGAAACCGTGGTGAAATTCTGCCCGGGCCCACGACAACCACAATGGCTGCGCGAACCCGCGCTTAGACCCGTGGAAAACCCGTGCAGCGTTTGAGCATCCTTTTTTCGCTAACTTTTTTTTTGTGCGTCACTGTCAACGGCCACCTCCGCTGTCTGGTTTTTGCCGTCTCGGGGGCTGTTAATGGAAATCACATTACCGGCTAGACGCCGCGTTCCGTACGTTGAAAGTGGACGGTATTTGGAGAAAAAAAAATGAGCAGCTAGTGTGTAGAGTTTTAGAACCGTGATGTGATTTTTTTGTGCGAATGGCACCATTCGTCAGGCGGCACCTGCTTGGTGATGGGAAATGTCACCTTGCGTGCGAGGTGGAAAAAATGCGATCGAATGATTGCTGCCGCTAGTGCTGCCCAGTCGAGACGGAAGGAATATTTGCCTTTAATCACTGCCGACAAGACCAGTAGCAGAAATGTTTGCAGACTTTTTACTTTCGTAAAACTGCTGTTCTGGAAGCAAAGCTCGTTTTTGTAGTCGAACATAGATTATTAATGTATATTTTCAACACAATATTGGAATCAAATTCTAGGCTGATGTACGATGTTAAACATGAACGCCAAAGCTATATTAAATGGATATTAGCTTCTTTACTGAAAGCCAACAACAGCAAATTTTTAAGCGATATAAATTTGGTTACTTGATGCGGATGAAACTGATAAAAGATTCCTATTGTGAAGTGAAATTCTAAAACATAATATATTTAAATTTGTTTTTCAAAATCAGACAGTACAGTATAAGGAATGGTTCGAGATCAAAATGAACACATTATGACAGAGCATTAACGGCGATATTTGACATTTTCAGTTGAGAGCGTAACTGATATCAGATAAAAACTGCAAAATCTGTACCTGTTGGTCGTTACAAACATGACTAACTACACCACCATAATTGTATAAGGATCATAGATGATTAATATAGCAGGGATGTCATAACCCAGAGTAAAATCAACAACGACATAATTTATGTGGACTTAATTCTCACAACCACTTGAAACCAAACAATGTAGCAATCCAATCAGTATGTTGTTTATATGCAATCCACAAAAAATATTTACCTACGAATCTATTCCACTGCTATTAGTATAAATGGAAATAATATAAATACATTCATCGAGGAAATCGTTGAATTTTCTGCGAAATGCATATCATTCTTATAGATTTGAACAGTTTTCATTTAAATTACCTGAGAAACGATTGGTAAAAATGAATATACTTCATTATCAAACCAATAAAAGCCTATCAATCTTCATTAACGGAAACATAACTCAGTTTATTAGTAACACAACATATTTGTACACCTACTTTACTATTATAATCACTTGTAAAACATTCAACTGCACCGATCGTTGGGAGAAGAGCTGCAGCTCAACGTTGCGTTAAACTGACCAATCTAGAAGCAGTTCCCACAGCATTCCCCAGCACATAGTCCGCTGCGGGCACATTTGTTTCCGTGCCACTACGCAACAATCCAACAACAGTCTCATCTCTTCCTAAGACGTTCCCGGTTAGGGATGCACCTTCTGGGGTCGCATTCTCGACAACAGCCTTAGGACGATCTGGACCAGTACCTGTTAGCACGTGTTCGGAAACGGCCGGTTGAACTATCGATGTTCTTGGCAGCTCGTTTCGCAAGGGTACTACATTACGTCCTAGGACTCTGTTGAGATCGATGAGAACACCACCTTGAGGTTGAGTTGGGATCATCTCTGAAAGAGGATTCATCGTAGAAGCGCTCAATCCGCTGCCTACTAATGGTCTTCGGGGTTGCAACAGCCCACTTCCCGACTGCTGAGAAGGCTGTCCTTGCACGGGAGACCTTGGAAATCCTTCTGTCCGCATCACACCTGTAGACGGAGCACGGCCAAGGAAAAATGGGAAGGAAACTCAATTAGTACTTCATGTTCGTGGACGGATCTTCCCCACGTTAGGTACGTACCTGCCAGTAGTGACAACAAGGGCATGGTGTACAGGAAGTAGTTCACCGGGAGCTTCTGCTTCTCCTGACAACTGCGCCTGGCATTCTCGACAGCCTGATCCACCGTTTGTTTGAACTTTATGAGTCGATTCTGGATCACCTGCTGGGGTGTAGCGACTTCCAAAGGAGGCTCCTGCTTACTCGATTCCTGCTCAATCGATGCCTTCTGAATCGGTTCATCACAGAACAGATCGTTCGGCAGCAGAGCCACGGTTGCTTCATACTCATCATCATAACGCACCGCGCGAACCGCCAGCACCACAACGGAAATGTAGAGCACTACAACGCACGATCGCAACATTGCCGAAAAATGAAACACAATCGAAACAAACCCGGACCAAATCAAACGCCACCAACTTTACACCGTGACCACCTGCAGACACCGACCATGACCGTACGCCGACTGAAACGTGCCGCGGCCGGTGTTTGCGCCTTAAGTAAAGTGTTTTGCGAACGGCTGCACGCCTAATCAGCAGAGGCGTGAGCATCGCAGCAGCAGGTTTGGGTTTACCATTATCGTTGCTTTACCGAGTTTCAAACGCTGGCAGATGTCGTATCGGGTGCGTTTTTAGCGCATCCGTTTATCTAACGTGGATACGTGTAGGTATTGCCATCCTGTGCTCAGCTTTTGGAGCCAAACCAGCGACAAAACAGGTAGAAAACGTAGAGCGTAAAAACATTCGTCTTAGAATGGCTTAAATATGGGTTAATGTGAACATCACGCACGTTACATAACGCTTGGGTCCATCGTTCAACATCGCTTACTTTAATCCCGAGTTTTTATTCCGCATACCGCGTACAAATGAAGAAATAGAGCTGCGATAATAAACGCAACCACGCAGGCTACTATCAATCATATCACGCAGTACCATACCTCGCAAAGGGCGGCTTGTTACATAATAAACGCGTACATATTACCGTCCAATCTTATCGGTCTCGCACAGTCGATTTCACCCGGGCTTGCCGATTTTTCCCGCTTCTTTTCCCTTTTCCCATTTTCCCACCCACACAGGGTCGCGCTTTTCCATCGTCGGTCGCACGACTCCCCAACCTTCTCGACTTCGCGCCATCCCATTCGCCACGGTCGATCGCAAACCGACACGCGTCTCAGGCATTCCCATAACTTCCACCCTCAGTTGGTGCGAGTTTTCGGGGTGCCACCTTATTGCCACTTCTGACTCCTGACCTCTCGAGCGAGCACTCGTCCTGAGTCGGCCGTGCAGAGAGGATAGAGCAGTAACGGTCTTCGCGATTTTACCTCCGTAGAGGCCTTCCAAGACTTCCAAGGATGCGTGGAGTTGGCACCATGCGTCATCCCGTTTTATCCGCTCGCGTGAAGCAAGGACACTCGAGGAAGGGCACACGCGCGCGCGCGCGCGGATGTTGACAACATTGCTCGAATCTTTCGCATCGGTCACGGCGGAAGTTAATAAAGTCGTTCAAACACTCACTTAACGGTAACTCGAGCACTTGCACGAAGGGTGGCGAGATGAGATGTAATGAGCCTGTGGCTCGGTGGGGTTGTGTCGAAGGACCGGTGTGAGATTTTCGATTTTCCCGGCCACGAGGTGTAGGTGGTGGTGGTGAGAACTTCACCCAAGCCGAATTCCACATCGACGATCGATTCACGGTGGCAAAGTACAAAATTTGCCTCCGCATCGAACTGCCAAGGCAACCGCTGTGAAATGCAGTACTTTTGGTAGGTTTTTGACGTCGTTGAAAAACCATTTCCATGGCAACCCTCCGTGTTCGAGGGATGCATCCATGCGGAAAAAGGCATTTCATTGTACGCGAGCGTTCGGTGTGGGGGTGCCGGAGATGAAACAAAACGAAGAAGCGATGTATTTAATCGGCTATGATCGATGGTGGCAAACAGCATTCCGAGTAAATGTCATTTCGATAACAGCAGGAAATGCAAGGAAAATAAATCCCAATCTTCGTATTCATGAGATTTTCTCGAGATTTTTATCTGTAACTCTATTTATAAACAGACAGATTAGATAACTCATTTTTCAGTACTAATTTACTTGTGAAACGGAAATCCCGGAATTAAGAAGGCTGAAGCATCCTAAGAATGTCAGTTTTAACATATTAAAATGCACTTGTATGTGCAATTATAAATATTTATCCCTTTCATACTGTAAAAAGCTTTATAAGGAATAATGTATAAATATGTTTTTATATCTAAATACGTAATACAGTATTTAGATATACAAACATATTTATACATTATTCCTTAATGTAAAGCTTTTTACAATATGAAATTGATAAATATTTTAAAAAATGTTCAAAGGTATCAAATAATTACTAAATAATGGAGTTTTACTGACAATAAGTCAAATCACTTTTAAACCCCCATGGGAGCATGGTTTTAGTGACTCATTTTACTCAATTTACCTAATATTTTCCTTGACTCTCTAACACCATATTTTGTTTAATATAAATCCCAGAACTTGTTTCAAATAAATTCCTTCGAGAAATCGTCACAGCAACCAACTCGAGCAGTTTTTAGCCCCATTTCGAGCGATGCGTTGGGCTGCGTTCCATCTTTGCCTGTTTATCCACTCATTTCCGATGAATTTGCTGCTCGCATGTTCCATGCAATCGCCCCCATGTTGGGTGGAGTACGACAAGAATTTCGCATGCTCTATCCTCTTCCCAGGACGCCAAGATGGTCGACTATTCAAATTGGCACAGGCAGCTGCAGCTGGGGAGATTTTTCTTGCTAAAAACCACCCAACATTTGCCTGCTCCCGCAGCCTTCGGAATCGCGTTTTAATGACCTGCGAACTAATTTACAGCGCCCAACAAACCACCCACCAACGAGCGCCCATTGGAGCCTGCGTTGTTTCCCCACGGCCACCTTCCATCCCCACGCGTCCTCGAACTGCTCCACCTGTTCGTGGATCCGCCTAAACTCCGCCTACTCCGGTGGATTCTATGTACCAACCGATGGCCGATGTTACGTTCGCATGGCTGGCTCTAGAAATGGCCTCGTTGATATGGATACATTCTGGGTTGCCATTTCGGTTGCCAACGAGCTTTCTTTTCTCCTCGGGGCAGCTACGCGCGAGGAATGCAACGGGAAAAAGAGCACGGCGTACGAAAGAACGAGCGTTTGCGTACGAAAGAACCTTTTTTTTGTTGTGAACCAAAGAGAGTGAGCTCGCTTTGGGGATTACGCCATTATGCGTGTTATGGAAAAGTGGGGAAAATCACCGGGCGCCCGGTCACACTGGGACCGAAAATGTTCGCTCGTTCTGGGCGCCGTGTATTGATTTTTCCGCCCACGGCCCAGCGCAAAGCGTCGCCATTTTACCGCACGCAAAGGAACACCGAAGGGTCTTAAACCCTTCTTTTATTGGGTGGTTGCTGTTTTTGTTATTTTTCAAATTTACTTTTATCGAATCTTTTGTTCGATATCATCATAACTATAACGCGACGCGATATATGCACCTAGTAGGGCACGTTTTAGCGCACGTTTGGGCCATCGCGTCGAGAAAATATATGGTCATTAACACGCGGGTGCTGAACGTGCATCGAGAAATCTCATTTTCCATCGTTACATATGCCTTCGCACATAGCTTCGGTGGGTAGAGTGTGCCAATCTTTCCCGTACATCGTCTTCTTCCAAGCTCATTGCGAATAAATGGCCATTGGAACGATAAATCAGAGTCCTACGTGCCTCCGGATGCACTTTGCATAGTTCTATTTTAATAATGAGACAGCGGATGCGTGACGTCCCCAAGGTTTCTATTTCTATCATCAATTGTGAAATATTCCACGTTATGAAAGTATTACAAACTGAATTTTAAGCTTTATAACTACAGTAGTTTTCATAACGGTATCTCACTACATAATGGTGTCGATATCGATAAATATGAACAATTATCCTTCCATTCGATTGCTAAAATTGAATTTGAAAGTAGTTTGGACGGGTGATTAAAAGTAAAACAAACAAGACCTAAAAATCATATAACCGTAAGAATTGCAGTTGTTGTTTTATGCTAATTTTATTTTATTTATTAATTCAACAATAAACTACAATTATTTTGATTTATAATAGTGGTGATGTCCAAATTATTTTCTCCTAATATAGAGCCAAATAATTGTTTGGAAAATTTTGTAGTACAACTTTATTGGGCTTTATATAATTTTTGTTCGTTAGCCCTGTATTTTCGTGCTTTTCAACCTACAAGCAAGCTTTATAGCAGTGCCATAATTTCCCACCGTTACGCGTAACGATGGTGTCTTCGCTTGAAACGCATATCCGACTCGATTTCTATTTCCCAACTAGCTATATTTAAATTTAACTCCGGTGACTCGCTTTGTGCTTATATTTAACCGTATAAATATGAATCCTGCCATAAAGTTGGTTAAAACATATTTAATTTTACTTCTTTGTTGCAGTTTCCATGATGTTTCAAATCATAGTATCCTTTGGAACGCGCTGCCGCTCAACTGTCAGATCACGTGTAGAAGAAATTATAAACAGTTTTAGGCTCTTTTAAGTTCAAATCTCACTTAAGGTTCCGTGAAAAACCCCACCATGAGCGGAACTAGAGACAACGTGACAGATCTGCGGCTGGCGTTGTTCGGGCCAACGCTGGACGACTCAGTGCTGTACGGAATTGA
The DNA here is from genome assembly GCF_943737925.1 of Anopheles nili. Lineage (NCBI taxonomy): Eukaryota > Metazoa > Arthropoda > Insecta > Diptera > Culicidae > Anopheles > Anopheles nili. Next base: position 26,442,525 of record NC_071292.1, read on the forward strand.
TCAACTGATTGGATGCTTTCAACCACGAGCCACTTCCGACGCACAGTCCTCTGATGAAGACAGTTTCTACGCATCCTGTGAAACACTACCGGTAAAGGAGAAGCTACTGCTACCCCACGAACCGAAGCTTTCCTTCGACGAAATGAGTAGGTACGATGTATGTCACCCGATCTGACGTATTCTTACCGGTTACATTCCGCGTTCCGAACCACACTAGATTATATCATCGACGCGATTGCCCATTTCCGGCGAAGAAGTCGAGCCCGCCACGGAGACGGATCCAGGGCACGACCAAGAAGCACACCCTTGTTACGCCACTCGCGATGGGCACTCGCGCGAATCAACGAGTACGATGACGGAGCGAAGACTTATGAAGTTATGAAGGCACTAGACGAGATACCAATCCCGCCGAAACCAAAGTCACAGGACACGGAAATTGTTTTCGCTGTCCTGCAGAATGGAAACACGCTCACGTACCACAGCCAGCCACCACCAAGTAGTGCCTCAAGCCGGTGCTGATTGGCCGAAATGCTCTACGCTTCCGTCCAAAAATCCGCTACTCGTGGATTTTGTGCAATCAAAATATTTCGAAGTAAATTTTTTTCCCGCTCAACCATCCTGCGTTTCAATTTGATTTGCCCGGGGTTTTTTTGTTTGTTTGACCCTCTACCAGCTGTAGCTTCATCGAGCGCATGAATCGAAAACGAACACGAAGAAAAGGACCTCCGCCGCCGAATGGGATGGAAATGATAACAGCATTCAAAAATCAGTCGTGCGCAATAGACAACCAGACAGCGAAATGGACCGAACGCCCGCCAAAAAGGAGTCCTTCTGGAAGCGTCCAAATTCAATCTGCGAAAGTGATTACCAACCAGGCAGCACATCCTTTCGTTCATTCCATTTTGCGCCAATCCCTTTTCCGCCACACTTCGGCGGGGCTGCATTACGCACGCCGATGCACTACCGGCAAGCTACCGGCAGCTTTGTTTCGTAAGTGAGTCGTTTGATCGTTTCCCTGCACTGCAACGCGCTGCAGTAAGCCGCAGTAATCCCGCTTCCAGAAGCAGTCAACGCGAGCCGGCCCCGGGGTCAGTAATTGAATGCCAGAATCGATACCATTACGCGTAAATATGTCACCACGTCGGTCCCGGCAGTCGGTCGGTTGGTGGCCATTTTGGGTTAATTTTACGACCCGCTTTTGGTGCTGCGATGCGCAACATTCATGCAACATAATCATAATGACGGTTTGCCGAGTTGGAATGCGCGGATTGGATGTTAAAATTATTTAGCATCTTTAGCCTTTAGGGTATGGCGCGTCCTTTCGGTGTGGCACCGACGGCAAGGATAACGTCTTCTTTCTTCGTTTAAACAACATACTCTGCAACGAGCGCTCATATGTCGGTCGATCCCGTGAGCGATGTGGCGTTATTCATCACTCTTTTCATGTGCAAAAATCAATCCCGAGATATATTTACCCATCGGTTGATGCGCGGCTCAGACAGATTTATTTGCCGCTGGCTGGCTGGCTGGCTGACTGGCTGGTTCGGTCCGGTCTGGCAGGTTTTCGGTGGCCCCAGTGGCAGATCCTTCGTCGAAATAGCGAGACACCGAACTGTTGGTAAACAGTGCCCAGACGCGTCCTCGAGGGTTTCGCGGGTCTCGCGAACCAAACAAAACCGAAAGCATACATCAAGCATCAAGACAGATGGACAGATGTTTTATTAGTCACCCTCCTGGGCACCCGTCGAGCCCTCCGTTTTAGGGAGCAAGAATCCGAAAAAAAGGAAAGAAAAGCGCGAAGAATACCCATCGAGCGAGCCGGTTTCGCAATTTAGGCGCCATTGCACGGCGGATAGCGTGACCGAGTGCGAGCCCCACACGCAGGACTTTCGGGGAATCTTCGCCGAAACATTGTCTGTCCGGGTTTTTTGTGCGGGATTTCTTCGCCCGGAATCATCCGCTCGAGGCGAGGGTTTGAGTATTATTATTTAATAAGCGGCTTCGGCACGCCATCGCGTTGTTGTGGGCTCGGCTCACGCGCGCCTGTGTGTTTGTGCGTCGCATGGTTGCGACCATGCGGTAGCTGGCGTAAAAAGGGACCCCGCTGGAAACGACCGAAAAATCGCCCAAAAACCCAATCGTTCCTGAAGTGCAGTCGTAAAGGGAGGAGCCCGAAAATTGACACACTCCGCGATTATGGCTGATTTATTACGGAAAATGCTAATAATCCGCACGTTCGTTCGGTTTCTTTCGATTGACACGTCCGCAAGCGGTGCATGGGTGCTGGAAAACCGGATCGTCCTTTGGAGGTTGAGGCCTTTTATGGGTGTAAATGTGAAGGAAATCAGCAACACAGCTTTCGCTCCTAGTTTTCGTTTATTAATGGTTTATTTTTATATGCCTGTACTGCTGTGCTTCTCCGTTTTTTTTTGTCTCCTTTCGTTTACACATTTGTTTTGTGTCATTTTACAACTTCATTATCAACTTTTATTAGCTTCAGTTTTTTATTATCTTGCTATGTGACTCTTCTTCTACGTTCACTCTCTCACACTCTCTCTTTTTCTTTTTTTATTTCTCTTTTTTCTTTTTTTTTCTCTGACGCTTTATTTCACTTGCGCTGGAACTGTGAAAACAATTACTAGAACATTGACTTCGGTTCGGTTTTTTAGATTAAATTAGCCATCCAGGAGCCGTATGTCTCGGCCCAGCAAGAAGTGTAACCCTTCATCGCGGGCCACCACCCAACTGCGCGTGCGAAGGGCGTAAAATCGCCTTATCATCGTACACCCTTTACGCCCTGAGCCAATCGCTTCACACCTTCCAAACCTGCGCTTGGGCACGGGAAAAGCAAAGCACTTGCGCATCCCAGCTGCTGCTGCTGCTGCTGGCGCGTCTATCGGCACGTCCTCAGCCCATTTAAGGGCTAATTGCCGCGGCTAACAACTGGTCCAATTAGGCGCCGCAAGCACGGTGGCAATGACTAATTAGTATTACATTCGTAGGAACATATGAAGCCGAAGCTTGTGGCCAAAGCTTTCTTCTTCCCCAAGAATTCGGTATTGTGAATTAATTTCGATTAAGTGAATGTGCTCTCCCGTACCAGGTGAGCGAACCTGTAGCGGGATGCTAACAACGAACAACAAATGCTGCATAATCACATATTTCTCAAACCAATCCGATCCCTTTAAACGCCCGCAGCTGATCGTGCTGCAGCTGATCGTGTCTCCGTTTGACTGTTTGTTTGTGTGTTGAGATAAACCCTTTGGGGAAATCTTTTGTTTGCTTTATTCAAAATGCCACTCTGGAAGTTTAAGAGCCCTTTTCCGTCGATTTTTTCGTCGTGTCGTTTTATGCAATAAAAAAGAAACATCTTTACAATTGAACAGGAACTCTCTCTCTCTCTCTCTCTCTCCCGTCGGTCAGTTTCTCGTCTAATAGCTTCAATACTGCTGCAATGTGGGGAAGTTTTGTCGCACTCGCCAAAACGCCCGTTTACAATTCCTCCATAAATACCTGGCTTACAACGTAACACAAAATATATTTAAAAAAAAAACACTCACTCGCACACTCGTAACGCATTACATTATTCGACATGGCATTCGCTTACAGGATCTAGTTTGCTCTTACATATCTACTGGTTGTAATCGTCCCCGTAATCGATCGCTTTCCCACTCTTTCTCTCTCTCTCTCTCTATCGTTCGCATTGGTTCATCTCGTTTCGTTCTAATGGTATTTCAGTGTCAATGAGTTTATGGTGCTTTAAAGAACAACTCCGCCCGGAGTTACTTTACTTTCTCTTACTACTTACTGGTGTAATGGGTTTTCTTTTGTGCTTATGTATTATTTGAAAATTTTCGCATTTTTCCTTGCTCTTTCTCTCTTTCTTCTCACTGCTCTTCCTGCTGGTTCGGCTAGACAATAAATATTCTTTGCAACTACAACTAGAAAGGTGGTTACGATTTCATTACTTCATGTTTATTATATTCCACAAGGGGTAGCTTTTTTTTTGTTGTTGTTTTGCTCATTTGTTTGTGCAGTTTCGCATCGTTCGCTTTCGCTCTTGCATGTGCATGTGCGTAATTTATCCCCCCTCTTTGTCACGCAAACCCCACTTTCTCTCGCTCCTCCCTCGATCCCAATGGACAGGGCGCATCCCATCAGCTTATCGCTTCCCATCGGTCGCGAGGAATCCTTCCTGCACTTTGCGATCCGTTGCTGCGTCTTTAGTGGAAATTATTTCACATAAATTTCGCACCCCACCCCCAGCTCACATTCCCACCCGCCGCCGCCGGTGCACATTAGCATCATAAACGACCAAGGTGCCACTGCAAAATGCCATGATGCTCCGGGTATCCTCCACCGATCCAACCCTTGCGCCATTGACTGAGACTCACACAAACGCGATCGTATCCGATTGCCGATCGCCGGCGGACACCCTGGCGACGGTGATTCATCCGATGCAGGTGATTCCAGGGCGTTTGGGGCATCCATTGGTGGCGCATATGTAGTGACAATTCGGCACAGATTTCGGCCACACGCGCAACAACGGCAAAAACGAACAACAAAAGCGCCAAAAAAAAATCGTGCTGCGGTGACTTATGCAGACACAAAGATGGCGACAGGATTTCGGTGCTCCATTCGGGCGGCCATCCATTTTGGGTGGTTAAACAAGGGGTGGTGGATGCGAGCCCAAACCATGACTCACTTCGTTCGGCCCAACTATTATTGCGCCTTGGCCGCACCGGAACGCGTGGAAATTCGACACCCGGGCAAGGAGGAACGCGTAAGGCGCGAAAGCCTTGGCCAAACCACCAGTCCATAATTAACGCCGCTCGTTCGATGTTGCGGCAGCTCGAAGCCGCTATCTCCGATTTCTTCACCCTTATGTCGATGGGATGAGCCGTGGTCCACCGTGGTCTGCGTTCGTCCAGGTGACATCGGTTTGCCCCTCTCGATCCTCGCCGATTCTCGCAGCGAGCCGATCCAATCATAACTAATTTATTCGTACCCCTTCGGCCGGGAAGGATTATCTCATCGCACGCCTTGGGACTTGGGCCTTCCGTCGTTGGCCGAGGAACCATCACCATGACATCAGAGATCAGCAGCACAAGTTCACGGACGTTTTCGCCCCTCGAATGACGCTGAATTTGGAGCGCTGACGGTTACCGTTCACAACACCGGGGTGTTCTAGCGGGGAGGGGGGTGTGTGCTAGGTAAAGGGGTAGGCGGGGTAGGCGGTGAGGGACTAATGAATGGCTCCCAATCAATCGCGAATCGGTCACGTGCCGCGAACGAGCCCTTGGAGGCGTTGGAGTTGCTGCAACACTCGGATGCAAACGACGAGTGGCAAAACATCCACCCTCAAGGGTGCTGATTTCCCCAAACCACCCCCATTTCCGAAGCCAGCCCCCCAAGTCGGAACTACCCCCCCCCCCCCCTCAACAGTGAGGGGATGCGCCCATGGCGGTTGGCGAGGCCACATGGAACGAATCAGCGAGTAAAGCTACCACCATTCATGCCGTTCGTTGCGAGCAAACAAGCAAGAAGGTAGAATGATGGAGCGAGACGGCATGATGTCCCCTCCCTCCCCCACCCCCCCCCCCCCAGGGTGGATCCTTTTTTTGGCAAATTCGCGCACCATTCATCATTCCCGCGGGCAGAGATGGCGCGAAATTACCACCTTCCTACGAGCGAGCGGCAACTGGCAACTTCACCGAACGGAACGTCCATCGCACGCGTTTATCTTGCGCACGCGGACATAAATGGAAGGTTGGAAAAACCCACCACACACCACACGACAATGGCCGCGAAAGATGGGCACACACACAAAAAAAAAGGTGGCGAAACGCGAGGGAAAAAAAAAGAAAACAAACGCCCGCCCTCAAACGGAAACAAGCGTGTTTTTTTTTCTTCTTCTTTCGTAATAGGCTACGTAATACGGCGAATAATACTAATCAAATCCCTAACCCTAGCACACAGGTTTCCTCGCACACGCACTCTCGCACACCGGCCCAAACACACACACGCACACACACACAGACACACACCCACACCCACACGCAACTGCACACCCTTAGTGCAGCGGTTCAGCGATGCACTTGCACTGTTTGATGCGCTGAATGCGCTTCCGTCGAAGCTGCGGCACAAGCGACGGACAACGCAGCGTAACAGTCACCCAGGTGAACTTCTTCGGTTTGCAGAACGCACACGAACGGAACGCGGGTCCTGTGAGGTCTTCGTCCTCGAAATCACCATCCAGCTCCCGCCGACCAGCGGAGTAACTGGCGACGGTCGGCTTGGCGGCATGTCGCCTGCGTTTGGGTGACTTCGGGATGTAGAAGGAGTTGCACTGGCCGTAACAGAAGCGGTTCATGATCGTCCGGCTCATGCAGCCTTCCTCGCGGATCCGCTGTACCAGTGGTTCCGTTTTGCACCAGTCCTTCTTTAGATACTCCTTGCGCGTCACCAGCAGTGCGTTTTTGCTCGATTTCAGCAGCTTGTCGCCTCGGTACGCGTGCAGATCGGCGAGCAGATCACCGGATCCGGTTCCGGCTCCAGTTCCACCGCCGGAACCGTTGTACGTTGGTGTCGGTTGATGGCGGTGTCCCTGGCGACGTCCGTGGAAGTCGAAATCGAGCGCTACCTCCGGGGTTTGGTAGAGCTCACTGCCGTCTTCTGTCACGTCCTCGTCCAGATCGTTCTGCGCAAGGTAGCGGCGTTCGTGTTCGCGTGACGCGTTTGCACGACGTTCGGCCAGGATCTGCTCCACGTGGCGGGTGTTGATGATGTCCAGGATCGAGTCGGACAGCTGTATCCGGTGGCCGGATGAGTGCACCAGCAGAAGGGCCAGCAGCGCCAGTAGTTTCATCGTTAGATTCATCTGCGGCAAAGGTGAGAATGGAGATTTGTGAGCGTTTTTCGTACAACTTGCACCCCAAACCCATTGAAATTCAAGTACCCTGGTGGGTCTTTTCCCCAGATCATGTGACTTATTCGAGCAGATGTCTCAATCAAATTTTGACCTCAATTCCCAAGCTAAACCTATGCGTTCTCCTGAAGAAACTCTAAGGGTCTCTAGACCTCTAGTAACTCTAGACTAGACTGCCAACACCTTGAACCCAGGTACTCATAGCACATAGAACCGAACAACTCCACACGTCAAGACCACGGGAATCAGATCATCCAGCACGTCTTGACCCGAACGCCATACTTCATCACACGGCAGGCGCAGATTCATCAAACGTCTTCCCGGAATAGACATTTCCACTCGTCGTCTAATGAAATAAATTTCAAAGGGAAGATAATCGCACCCCAGCCCGGCCAACCCAGCGAACCTCCTTCATGGAGGCGTTCCGGGTGGGATGGGCCACCACAGGCCCTTGAAGCCGGCCCGAGCGTTGGGTCGCCTCCTCGTCCTACACAAAACCACCCATGAGAGTGAGCGAGAGAGAGCGAGAGAGAGAGAGAGAGCGAGAGAAAGAAAAAAGCACATCGAATCGAAGCAAGACATTGTTGGGACCCGTCAGTTGGCGCTTCCCACCTAGTGGCGGGGCTCCCAGACACTTGAGACACCGGCGCCACCAGCTTTTTCTTCCCCCGCCTGCGGCCATCCCACCTGCCGTTCCTGCCCACCCATCGTGTACGTGTGCACCGGCTTCACGAAGGTGACACACGGACGGGCGGACGAGATTTTTCATGAATGAAAGCTGGAAAATACGCCTCGCGTGTGAATGGCGGTGGTGCTGGTGGCTTCCCTGCTCCCCCCGGGGTCGGGTGACCTTCCTCCCTCTCTATCTCTCTCTCTCTCACTCTGCCTCTCTGTCTCTCCCTGGAAACGGCGTCACAACTAACCCACCCTACCTGAAAACCGCGTGGAGTCAAAGCTGAAAAGTGACTTGCGTGCGATCGGTTCAGGAGGGGGGGGGGGGTTTGGCGTCACGCAAGAAATCGCGCCAACAAATCGGTCGCGAGTCGTAAAACTAAATGCTCTGGCGCGTGGGATGGCCGCGTGCGCATCAGAGGCCCCCGAGCGGCCAAACCACACACACACACACGAAAGATACGCGATCCATCCATTTGGAAACGCTCCCCTTCTTTTCGTGGGTGGGGAAGGAGGGTTGGGAAAGCGGTGGGGAGGGAAAGGGAGAGCAACGTCAACAACAACAACAACAACAACAACAACAACACATACACCCGTGTGGCCTCCGCACGCGCCATCATCGCTGTTGGGCAGCGTTTTCTTTGGTTAGTGGCCTTTTTTTTGCCTTTATTTTGTTGTTATTTTTCACTATTTTTCACTTGGTCTTAGGAGGCAGAGAATTGGCAGCTCTTTTTTGGTCCAGCACTGTACCCACGTGTCGAATGCGTGTGAGACCGAAAAGGCGATCCAAGCAACCCGTGTCAGCTTGAATTTCACATTACAAAAAGAAATACCAAAAGTTGCCTCTTAATACATTGTTTTTCTTTTGAGTAGTTTCGTGCATTATTAGAGGACATTACATACACCTTCAAAAATAAAAACACCCTCTACGCCATTTACCACCTCGTGAGCGTGTCGAAATCGCGCGCAAAACGAAGCGCAACCGATTTAAAACCCCAATCTCGAGCCATCCTCGAGCAACCTCGAACATCCCAAACCGATAGAGTTGTCACCTCGCCCGTCACGTTAATCACCGACCACACCGACGCACCCCTAGTGCCCCCAGTAAGCTCCTTGCTCCCTTATCTCCAACCCAACCTGGCAGCGTTTACATGCCGTGAAAATTGTCACCTCCAAGCGACGCGGCACACCCACGAGGACGAGCCCGCAAAAAAAAACAAACGGGGACGACGATCCGCGGATCGCCTTATTAGTCACCTCACTCGTGCAGACGATCGAAACACACACACACGCATGCGGGTGTGTGTGTGTATGCCACACCTTCACACACATCCCTCCCCCCCCACCGGGTGACGACCTCGCGGAAGAACCCGCGGTGAAATGCGACACCATTAATCTAATGGCGAGCGTCGAATTTTTAATCAGCCATAAAAGCGCTGACTAACAAACGCTCGCTCGCCAGGCCTCGGCGAGGTGTCACCGTCTTCCAGGCGGCACTCTTTGGCTGGGTTTGGGAAGGTTTCACCGACGCAACTCCGCTCCGTAAGGCTCCAATCGAGATCCCTTCGTCCTGGGAGCCAGTCCGGGTCGCCAAAAATGCCACCCCCAAAAAAAAACGCCACAACGTCGCGCATGATACCATCGCGCATATTCCCGCGAAAAGGTAAAATATTGAGACATTCGACCGATGGTGAGACGCCACCATTCAAAAAACCCATCGGTGGGGGCGATCTTAGCGGTCGGCGATCTCTTTTCGGTCGCATTTTAATCCGAGTTTCATGTGCTGCCGTGAACGTCTACGTCTTCTGTGTGGCGCCAGGAAAGTGCGAAAAAAAAATACGAGAACCAGCGCCATGTTAACGGAACGCCTCCTGGAGGAAGGTCCACGGTGTTCCAGTTGGCGACTGCATTAAACCCCCCAATGTGGCCCTTGCAGAAGTCATCCCGGTCCAAAGGTCCAACGAAACCAGAGCTTCCCAAAAACCAGTATTCTTCACGCACCCGAAGAGGTGACCATAATTGTGTTCACCTGCGCAACGTCCGTGCGGCCTTTTCCGAACGGTTTGCTTAGGGGTGGCTTATCTCGCCATACGCCATCGCGAACTACCCCCACACACACACACACATACACACACGCGCGTACACCCATGAAGAGGTCCACCACGCTTAATTACGCTTGGGACGCGCGCGCGCTCGTCTTCGAAAATGGTTCGCGGCCCACCTTCAGAAGTTGAGGCGCCCGATTTGGCGGAAACTGCCCATTTCCAGGAAACCACCATCGGGGGAAAGGTTGGTGCCGTTTCGTTCGTTGCGTCGGGAGGGGGGGGGGGGGGGTTTGTGTGAGTGTGTTGGAGTTCGTCTTCCTTTCGAGAACCCCAAACGAAGCGTCCTAGTTTCCAACGCGACGGTTGATTCCGCGAGTGATTGTGCACGCCATTTCGGGGACGGCCAGAAACGCCAGAAGATCTACGAGACCCGCGCACTTGACGGTCGCTAATTGTGGGCCGTTGAGATGTGCCGATCGTAAAGCTGTCCGTCTCGTATATGGTGCGCGCGACGTTTAGACCCCTTGGCGAGATCTTAATCTGCCTTTTTGGTCTATTGTAAAGCGATTATTAGCGCGAACCTCAACCGGCTGAATCTCGGTGTTGCGTGGTGAGGTTCGACAGCAAAAAAAGGGGAGAAAATGTGCCATGTTTTATGGAGAACTCCCTCGGGTTTGATTCGTTAACAAACCCTTCCAAAAGGTGTTCGGTGAGCTGGCCGAGATGAAGTACTCACGAAACGCTTCTAATCTAGCAATAAAACGGAAGCTAACCGCAATCCTGCCACACGATAAGATACCACCCCAAAAAACCCCTAATGGGTCAACCCACCCAAACTCTGGGTCGTGCTGCATTCATCAATATACTCCTACACGTCCGTCCAGAGCGACGATCAGCTCCTCAACCGAAACCGAACCTCAGGAGGGCGTTCTGGTAAACCGTAAAGCTTCCTTCCGCGTTCGATCTAGATATCCGTCATCCGTCGGTTCCCCCCTTCTCTCTCCCAAACCCAAACCCCCAACCCCAAACGCGACACAGGGTGACTCAGTAAAACTTGGCGCGGTTTTTAATAGCCGATAAATCTGGCACGGAATCACCACCAGGTTGGGGTGGGTGGTGGGGCGTTTTTTTTTTGCGCGTTTCGCTCTCATCAGAGCACTTTATCTGAGTCATAAATTTCAGCTAAATTTATTGTTTCCCAATGGCACACCTTACCGACGGCGCGATCGAAACCGATCGCGCGTTGCGAACGTCACGTCCGCGCGCGAGAACGGCCCGTGGAGATCGGCGGTGGGAGGGTTTTCCTCCAACAGGGGGGTTGGTTTCGCAGAGGGAAAGGGTATTTGCGTGTGACTAAAAATAAAAACCTCCCGTTCGGAAGCACACCCTCCCATCCCTGAGTCATGACCCATAATTTGATGGATTTGAGAAATCGAGCGCTTTTTGTTGTGTTGTAGGGGTTTTGTATTGGCTGCGCTCGATGGCGACGATCAGCCTCTCGACAGCCAGCTCCTGCGTCAGAACGACTCCCTGCCAGCACCCCCATCAGGACCTTCGCTGTCATCATCTGGTTTCGTGTAATGGATCCCCGCCACGCGCTCGCGGTACTCGTGCACGATAAATTTTGATCCCACGATCTCCCTTTATTGCAAATTATTACAACCCATCGAGCGTCTAGACCGGCGATCGGTGTAGCATAAAAACCAGACACGACCCGGGTCCGTGGCGGGCCGCGAGGATTACCGCAGCTTTTACTTTAATTTACCATATCATAAATCTTCAAACGCACCGAACGCTCGAGCATCTGCGCGAGTTGCGAGCTTCCGCCAGCCAGCGGATTAACTGCATGATCCCCGCTTCGGTTGGTTGGGAATATTGCGATCACCTTCCTGCGAACGACGCAGGAAACCCCCCAAGGGTCGATCCATTCCAGCCCTCCCGATATCGCGATCACCCGTCGTGATCGCGTGTCGCGATGATGGATTCACCGATCCTGCCGGGTGACATTCAGCTAACGAAACAATTAACACCACAGGCTCGCGCGGCACGTTACATCGGGAATGGGGCGGCAAATTTTATATATCAAAATATCACCCCTAAGTACACCATAAATCTACCGCCACGGGTGACACTTGACAACTCGTTTCGATGGCAGCACACACGCCTGAAGGTTGGGCCACGATCGTGAGAAATGATACGCCACCCGCCCCCGGGTTTGCTGCTCCGGTTCATCTCATTTGCAAGGTGTGATGCTCGAAAAGAAAAAAAAAAGCGCAATAAATATATGGATCCCTGCTCCTTTTGCGGGCCGAATCCGCTTGCCACCACCTCCCCCCCCCCCCCCGCCTCTTTGCGATCCGTGTCACCTGAAGTGACACGGGAGCGTCACCCGGCGGTGCAGGAAATCAAAACAGATCGTGATTTCAAATATTCAAATCGCAATAAATCACCCGGCACCCGGGCGCTTGCGACAACTGCAAATTACCGTCGCCATCGTCGCCCGGTTTGGGAGAGGGGATGGCCGAAGGAACAAGGGACTGCCCCGGACTGCCAAGGGTCCCTCTGGCCCTGGCCCTGGCCCTGGCCCCGGGTGGCGTGTCGATCGTGCCCGCCACGAATGATGAATTCCTGATAAAGCTCAGACGGCACGACACACAGCCAGAGGGGTTTTTAACGTAGGGGGGGGGGGAGGGGGAGGTGGGGTCCACGGAGGAGAGGGGAATGGGAAATTGGCAACAACCCCTTTGGGCCCCCATTCCACGGCCAGTGAAGGGACGGCCGAGAAATGGATTTCCATGTGACATTCTTTTCAATCGATTTATGACACCTGCGGACAATGGGCTGAAACAATGGGTGGTGTGGCGGGTTTGGGAGGTGGTGCCCTTTTTTCTTGTCACGGCTGGAAACCTCGTGTTTCCCCCCGTTCTTCCCGATAGCCCTTTCAATTCCATTGCCACGAGGGCGAAGGGATCGCGGTCAAATCGTGCCGATTAGCCGTGTTTTCATGCAGACCACAAAGTAAGGGCAAATAGTCGATAGGATATGTGTCGAAAGGACAATAAAAAATGTTTAAATGCATTCAATAAATTCGTACTTGATGTGTGTGTGTGTCATTATCGCTTTATATTTCACTGGAATTAAATCCGCAATTAACACAAGCTACAAAAGGTTTGTGATTAGAATAGTAATAGCTTTTTTTTTGAATCCTCTAAGGGCAATCGCACAAATACTCATCCCCCAATGCAGCCAGGAGCACCACACCGTGAAATGCGTTTCCACGCCCATTTCTCCCACTCCCCCATCTCCCTCGCCCCCCTCCTCCCGAAAACCCACCCCACCTGCACCGCAGTTTATGAACGCAGCAGAAGGTTTGAGGCTATTTAAATACTGACACATTGTCAATTCGAACGGCCGGTGGCGCCTCGTCGGCATACCGAAATAGCTTTGCACCACTTGACGGCACCGGCTTTATGGCCCACCAGCCATAACTCCCAACGGGGGCAACGGGTTGCATTCCTCCATGCGCTCAAGCGGTCTCGATCTGCCCTAAAATTACACACGCCTTCCCGCGCGAGCCAGTTCCAGCGCCGCAATCGAGAGCTGTCTGCTTGCGTGTGTGTTTGTGTGCGTCTCTGTGTGCCCTTTAGGCTCGGGAGTTCTAATTCGGGAGCTGCAATTCCCGCCGAATTGCAGTTCCGGCCCCAGTTGCACACCGAAGAGTCGAACTTTTGCTGCCCGGCTTTATTGAGGGGTCGCACAATCTCGCATTCCGCATTGGTGATGGAGGTTTTCGTTTTTCCACCGGACGCGGGGTTTATTTACACGTTCACTGGGAAAATGGTTTACTTTATAGGTCGGGGTACGACTCAAGCCCTCCACCACTAGACGTAGACTTGCGTTGGAAAATCGAAAAATGACCGAGTGAACGTAAACACAAAAAAAAGGAACTCCCCCAAAACAGGTCGCCGTGGCTCAACGATCAGCTGATCTCGAGCAGTCCAACATTCCCGGGGGGGTTTTTTTTTGTCGCACACCACGGAAGAGCCCAGCTGAAGGGAATTAATGCCACCAACACCAACGACACCATTAGTGTGGCGACGATCGCGTGATCGCACGAAAACCTTTCAGGACGGGTAATTACGTTTCGTTTAATTAAAAATCCATCACTTATCTCCCGAAATGGGTGCGATAAAACGAGCCACGAGGGCTCGAGGCACGTAAGGGCTCATGGCGTCGATCGTCGAAAGGACACAGCTTTAGGTCTGCCCGGTGACATTAGTCTCCTGCAGCCGGACACAAACCGGAAGTGCCCGTTCCAGCGCAGGCTGCATTCCGATGCGGATCATCCGAGCCATGCCGTTCCGGGAAGGGTTTTTCGAGGTTGTTGTTGTTCCTTCTCGGGGTCGAGTGAAAGCCGACCCTTCCGGGTGGTAGAATGGCTCCGGGGGTGGCACAAAAAAAGGTGTCAAAATTGTCCCACGCAACGGAAGGTTTTAATCCGGTTCGCAACGGTTGGTCTGTTCCGGTGTCCTGTCGATCGGTTCCGCTCAGGTAAGCTGAGTTTGCTGAGCTTTGGAAGGCTTGTTCGGTTTGGTTGCGGCCATTGTTTCGTGGGCTGGGATCGGAAGAAGACGTGTGGTGAAGAAACGCCCCGGGATTAGGTTCTAGCTTTAAAGGTTCGGGCCCAAACCGGGACAGGTTCACGTATTGATCTTTTTATGTTAGAGCTCTGTTGGAAACGAATCACGCATCAGCGATGCATTCGGTGTTATAGTATGGGGAATTATTATTTCTGAGAATGGAATTTTAGTTTCAAATTATTATCTAAATCAAAATTTTATGCTCAATGAGTTTTCCGCAAAAAAATCTCATAACATAAACTATTTTTTGATCAACATTTAAAATTGTATCAAATCGAAAACAACTATTATAAAGTGTGCTACATATTACAAAATATCTAAATGAAGGAAATAAAATATCCTTGAAATTCATCCAATCCAAATGTTATGAGTCAGAATCGGCCAGTAACAAATGATTGAAAAATTTCACGGACCGTTTAAGCTGAAATACACACAGACACAAAAAAAAACACAACAAAAAAACTCAATCAGCTCAACCGTCAGTCAGTCATTTCCATTTCACTAGCGGTTTAATATCTCCCGAACCGTGGCTGTTTGTTCGTGGGTTTCGTTTCGTTCGAAGGAAACGAGACCCGAAAAGGGAGCTCCCTTTCCCCTTAGCAAACCCCCTTTTTCGCTCAACGCAACCGAGACGCGTAAAAGTCTTCTGCCGCGCCGTAAAATCTCAAGATCGCCACGCAAAAGCCGCGCCGCGGATTTGTTTTCGTCGCCTTCGAAACGCCGGCCGGCTCTGGCGCGGCACGACCCCCGCGAGACACGACCCAGCCCCCCCCCTCTCCCCTTCCCCTTCCAACCTCCTCCCACCGCCCAGTGGCACTTGATTTCCGCATCCCACATTTCCATACGGTTTATTTATAAAAAGGCAAATAATTGTATCGAAAATGAAAAATTAATTTCTGATATCATGCTCGTAAATATATACACACACACACACACGCGGGCACACACACACACACACAAGTCGAGGGCGCCTGGCCGCCGTGTCGCCAGCCGCAAGTCACGCTGGGCTCCCGGTCCCCTCCCAGGCGCCTCCTGCTTGTGTCTATGTGTGTGAGTGTTTTTTCTCTCCTTCTTCCTTCATTTTGCGCTACGTCGCGTCGCGTCGATCGCCGGCCCGAAAGAGAAGTCCCAGTCGTGAGGTTCATGATCGTCGATCTCCTCGCCGCCTTCCACCGTCCTCCCACCACCACCACCACCACCACCATCGCCCCCTCACCATGGCGCCAAACGTAAAACTGCCCGCCTGTCGCTATCTTATTTGTCAGTTAACCTTAAATCTTTAGCGCAACAACCGCGCCGTGATCGTCTCCCTCGTGCGAGGGGAGGGCCCGGAGACGCCCGCGAGACGTGCGCCATCATCATGCCCTTTTCCCTACTCCCCCCCTCGAGTCACAGCATCCGGCCGGCTTGCCAACCCTCCGGCGTGTTCCCTCTATCTGTCGCACTCGATCGGACGGACGGACGGGCGACGACGACGAAGACGATGATGATGATGATGATGATGATGATGATGATGATGATGATCTGTCCGTCTCGTCGCGCGCTCTCAGTGACGCCAGCTCGAAGCGCCATGGTGCGGGTTTGGGTTGGGGTTGGGCCCTTCAAACTACCCCAAAACCCACCCTGCCTGCCACCTTTAGAACCTTCCTCTCTCTCTCTCTCTCTCTCTCTCTCTCTCGCTCTCTTTGGCTGGCTGGTGGGCCAAAAATTGATTCGAAAAATCGCACCCGCCGGTGATCGCGCGTTCTCTCTCTCTCTCTCACACACAAACTCTCTTTCTTTCTCACGCGAGCGAGTGCCCAGTGGCGCCCCGGTGTGCTCGTAAACTCGATCGAGCGCGATGGAAAAGGGCGGTAAAGGACGACAACGGCACAACCACACACACACACACACACACACATTGGCGGCGCGTGCGTCCTTTTGCGTTGGTTGCCTCGGTTTCGCGTGAGAAAGCCAACGCAGCAGGTCCTCGGCTCCGGACGGTGGAAGGGTGTATAATCAGAAACAACTTGTTAAGCGCCACCAGAAGGCCCCCAAGCGTCGCCAGATGCAGGGTTTGGTGAAAAATTACTACATGCCGCTTTTGCTTTTGCGCTCCCTGCCCTACCATGGCCCTACGCAGGGCTGGAGCCGCGGATGCGTTGCGCGGATTGCGAACAATTTAAGCGCCAGTCGGACGCGCGGACGAGTAAATAAAAAAAAAAACCCGCGTGCGCCCGATCGCGGGACAATGATCGCACCGGGGCTCCCTTTTCTTTGGGGTGGGACCCTTTCCCCCGGGGGGAAGTGGTGCGGAAAATTACCTTCCTCTCAGCTCGTGCTCTCTCGTGCTCTTTCGCTCTTTTACGCGTGCTTCACCGATTCGGGAAAATGTCAAGCCGGCGGCACAAAATGGACAGCGCCGGGCGGGCGCCCTTTTTTGCCTGTCAAAGGGCGCCAGGCGGCGCCGTTGGCCACGGTTTGAGCTTCACCGTGCTAAGCGCGTCTAAATCCGGTCTAAACGCGGTGCATCATGATGCCGGTCATGGTGATCGGTGCGCTGGATCGAAAGGAAAAAGGGCACGTCGTCCTTTAAAAAAAAAAAAAAAGCCGCAAAAATGTCACGCATGATAGCCAGCTTCCTTTTCGATGGTCGTCGATTAGACCGTCGATCGATCACCGAACGTTGGTGGGTCGTTTTCTTCCGTGGCCGGAAAGGTACGGAGCGCCATCGTCAAGGTTTTTTGGCCAGTGCTCAATTGCATGCCCCGTATTGCGCCGGCACAGCGAGCGGACCTCTAATTGCGTTTAATGACGGAATGTGGCTGGTGGATTTTACGGTTCGGTTTTAACCCCTCCGCCGGGTGAGGAGTGCAATATCGATCGGTATGCGTTGGGGAAGCATTCGTGGCGAGCTAACGCGCGTAAGGACAAATGAGCTGTGTAAGCGAAATCGACCAACGTATCTCGTGAAAGCGGGACAAATGTGTAATCTCAAGTTCCCAGTGGTCGAAAGGCATTGATGGTGGATAATTATTCATTTAATTACTAGGTATAATTTGTAACAGTTTGTCCGGAAAGTTATTTGAAAGGATTAAAAATTAAACCACTCTTATGAAGGTAAAGTTTCTCCAATTTAAAGCTTATAACGAATTGTCCCAATTCCCTAACCAACCTCTGCATATAATTAGCTACCGCACGGCCCAAAAGCCCCCATGGCCACAGATTGTTTGGATTCAACTCCTACATGACGTCATCCTCATCCCCAACTCAAGACAGCTCAACGCAGACAACGAATTTTACAACTTCCTTCCCATAAAGCACACCAAAGTCTCTCGCAACATGCTGGCAAGCGCAATTTTCACCACGTGGCGATCAAACCATTTCCATCGAACCGGCGGAGACTAGCCAAAATAAACGCGCCAACAAAAACACCCAAGGTTTCGTAATTCCACGCCTGGGTTTAATTGGAACCATATTACACCGGATCGGTCAGCTTACGCGTGTCAACCGTATCGCGCGCCTGCTCGTACTTGATCGCGATCACACACAACCACATCGCCCAGCGGGCGTGCGAAAACACACGCAACGGAAAACACACCAAACATCGATCGATATTTACATACCGCTCTGTGAAATCGCACATATCAATCAGCCACGCAGCCATGGCTTCGGGGGTTCGGTGCCATTCCGAAGGGACGCCGAGGGACGCCAAGGGACGATGACGGAAATGGACGAGGTGCCGGAAAAATCGAACCGTGGCGCGAGACACAGTTTCAGACGCGCGTGTGCGAGTGCGCTACATTCCACATCTCGCTATTTGCCTCAATTATCTGTTATGGAATTTTAATAACACCAACGACAATAGTAATGCGCCAATATATTTGAACCGAGTGGCTCGTGGCCGACTGCTGTCGGTTTCAAGCTGGCTGGAACACCTTCCTTTCTTTTTCACATATTCAAATTGATCACCGTTCGGTGTCGTGGCGCGCGAAGGATTCCTGGGATGGTCAATGTCAGCTGCAAGCGGCTGGTGAGGGCAAAAAATGTAGTGTACGTCTCGGAATGTCATCTCACCCCTAACAGCCACTTCAACCCCTTGTTTGTGTTCCTTCAAACTCCCCCCCCCCCCCCCCGAAACACAGGTCTCCAGTGGCCATTTCCCGCAGTGCAACGTACGTTTCATTGAACTCGCGGAATTTCCAACCCACAAAACACCTTCTCCCCAAACAGGGGGGCTGGAAAACTCATTCATAAGCCGCATTCCGCGCGTGCCATTCGTTCGCGTAAGCAGATGCGCGTGATGTACCTGGCTGGATGGCTGCTTTTCATCAGCCGGGACGCGTTAATCACCCACCGGGGGGAAGCGAAT
Source organism: Anopheles nili (assembly GCF_943737925.1). Taxonomy (NCBI): domain Eukaryota; kingdom Metazoa; phylum Arthropoda; class Insecta; order Diptera; family Culicidae; genus Anopheles; species Anopheles nili. The sequence goes on from NC_071292.1 coordinate 26,461,161, forward strand.
TTTCCAGCCGAACCGTCCCAGGGAGCAGGCGAAAGGCGTGGCTGAATGAAGGGGTGCGATTGACCTATAAATAACCGGGCCCGGTTCATTGTTTGACTATTTCCGATTTTAGCCATACGCTGGCAGGATGGCGTTAATGGTTCACTCTCTCGCGCGCTGGTGATCGATTGATGGATCGATCGTCTGGTCGATCGATCGGATCGGGCGTTATCAGGTGTTCGAAGTGATGGCTTCCGGTGGTATCCGGAAAATCCCATCACAACCACCCACACCGCACAACGCATTTTACGTGCGTCACTACGATCACGGCCAGGGATGAGCTCCTTTTTTCGCCCACTCGAGTGTGCTTAAGCAGCATTCGCTGATCGATCAAAATTAATCACCCACTTATCCCGACCCATTAACGAAACTCGCCCAAATCGAAACCCATGCCAGCCGTGATCTCATTCCCGGCGCAAGGATTTCCATCGGAATGTAAACACCCGCGGATGATGAACAAGCCTTGCTCGTGTGTCTGGTTGGGATGCACATTTATTGGTGGCACGACATCCGGGCCTTTAGGTGCGAGAGAATTCTCCTTTTTGGCAGGGTTTTCGACAAGCGAGCGAGTATATCACGGTTTTGTGGGTGTTCGTTTTTTTTCTCCATTCTCACCTCTTTTGACCACGACCAAAAACCCACCCCATTGTGGGGTTCGCACCCCCGTGTAACGACCTTGCTGCCGTGGTGGTGTGGCGTTCGCGCAAATTGCCACAATTATGATCTGTTGATGTTATCCCAAATAACACCCTTTCAAGCCGATGTTAACGATGCATTGTAAACACGACGCGTTCGACGCGCCATAAAACCACCCCCCAGCAGCGCTGGTGATCGTGCCCAAGGGGGTTGACAATACAAAAAACCCATCGCCACCAATAAATCAAGCCATCAGACGGTGTGCTTATGGATCGTGGATCACCCTGATCGCGCTCGACAAGCGACCATCGTGCCGGTGTTTCACGGCTTAATGAAAACGACCGTCCCAAAACGGGGGCTCGCGGATTTCGAACAACTCAATCGCTAATCCTGCTTGTCGTCGCCCAAAATCTCGCCCAAATCCAATTAACAGCGACGTTTGGTGAGGGAAGTTTTTTTTTTTCTTGCTGTTGTCGCCACTTGACAGCACGCTGGCTCAGGAACGCAGGAATCGCGGTGGCGTTTTATGGCACGTGTTGTCGCGGCTAATCCGTTTGCGGCTGCTGTGACGGGTCGTCATCGTCGGTTGGTGCCATTTGGGAGCTGCATCCGAGACACCTGCACCATGCGAAAGACGGGCGCCTTCCGGGAGTGTGCGTTTTTTTTTTCGCGGTGGCATTTCGGTGCACTTGCACATGTGTGCAGTTTCGGAATGGCAAACAAAGCGAACCGGTGGCCATTTGCTCGAGCTCGCTCATTAGGCAAAAGGGTCGTAAAAACTTTCGGAATTAGTCTTCGACACTCCAGTGCGCTGCTGCAACCTTGAACTAGTTCGTGTTTTTTTTTTGCTTTGTTTTAGCCATCCTTCAAGATTACGATCGTCGGTTCCGTGCCAAGCCATCCATGTTGAGGGAATGCGGCTTATGCGTTCCAGCAATGCTGTGCCTTTTGGAGTGTGGAAAACTGGTTGAGGGGAGAGTGGCCTAGGACTGGAAAATGCTCATTATTGATGACCTCGGAAGCTGGAACATAAACTGTGGTGGACTCAATAATCGATCGTCCAACTTCCGGGGGGAGGAGAAAAACAAGTGCTGGGAAAAGGGATTTTCTTTGGTTTTATTTTTTCCCTTCTCGCATCCTTTAGAATATGAACAGCATCAGGGATTAAATAGACGCATTAGAACTAATTTAATTGGACTAATAATTTGATTCGATTAATTTAGGGATTAAATAGATGCATTAGAACTAATTTAATTACGTGTAAAACCTTCCGTAGTACGTTCTTTTTTGACTTTGATATCGACCTTGAAACAAAAATCAATGAAATTCAACTAAAATTAAGAATTAAACTTCTCCATATATTCTGTCTGTTTATTATGCTACGGACAAAAATAGCAATATAATTTTAGTCTTAGATTTGTGAATTAAATTTAAAAAAAAAAACCAACGCATTTCATCGCTAGTGTTTGTCTCAAACGTGGGAGGCTTGCTCGCTTTCGTTCAGTATTTTATTGTCAAATCTAAAATATCTCCACTCAGATTTACAACCTCAAATGCCACTTTACAAATGGACAATGGAATCACATTAAAACCAGCTCCAGAAAAAGCACAATCTCGAAGCGGCAATTTAAATCCCACCACACTGGAGCACTCTCGAGATCCCTCTCGGCGGCGGCTGTAGCGCTTTAATTAAATTACATCAAAACCCCGCAAACGGATGCACCCATCGGAACCCCCCGGGAGGGAGGCCAAATTCGACAACGTGCCCTCAACGTCACCCGCGACCATTGATGTCCCCTCCAGGCCCTCCAGGCCCTCCACTGACCCCAAAAAGACACGCTCATCTCGTCCAGGATCGCCCAAAGCGGGCTATCTTACCATCGCAGTTTTGCCATAAGCAGCCGATGCCGCTCACCTCCAAGACCCACGTGAGCGCCCCCGATATCTTCAACCCCCTCCTTACTTCCCCTGCCAAACGAAATAGGCCAACCAATCGCCCGGACTCAGGCGCCCAACGCCAATGACACGCCACACGCGAACGATGTAGGTTTGATTGCATCCGATTTCGCACTCGGCTCGAATTACCTGGCCGTGTGCGCACGACAAATCCACCCCCCAACCCCACACACACACACACACATACACGGTTCCACGATTGGCGGCGGACTACTTAATGGATAATTAAACACCTTATCCGGCACCGGAGCCGAGGTGAGGACGACCGCACGACTTCTTGGGGGCCCAAATCCAGCCGCAACCTACGATCTGTGCCGCCCATCCGATCGACGCTGATTGGTGGAGCACTTCGGGAGGGGGGGGGTATGTGGGGGGTGGGGAGGTCGGTTGAAAAGGGGTTGAAGGGTGGGAGGCTTTGCTTTTCTCGTCGCGCATTTTATCGCGCTGGGAGATGCAATTTAACACCCCCGGGAGGAGCAAGCGAAAAAAAAAACGCATGCTCCTCGCGATCGCGATTGCGGTCACACTCGCTACCAGGTGTCCGGAAGTACCCCCCCATGGGGGGTGGGTGGGTGTGTGGGTGTGCAAAAAGGGTGGTGATGCGGCCCTTGAACAAGCTCCACCGAGCGAGTGACAGATTAATTACGAACTCGCTTTTCATCACGCCACACACAAAAAAAAAGGATGTTTCCAAGGAGCAGCGCAAAAACCAAAAAGGAACCAACCATGTGCTTCCGCGAAAGGCGACTAAAGGCTGGCAGGCGCGCGTTCATCTGTTCTGAACGGAAGCTTTCTCCCAAGCTTCCGGCCAGGCGGTTCCATCGCCACCGCCCGATGACTGATTACATTGTTTTGCTGGCAGCGGGACTCGAGCAATTTGTAATTTATCATAACCGAACCGGGCGCCAAACGCGCCTTCCCGAGCGGCGGAAAAGGATACGAGGGACCCGCCACCAATCATTCGAAAGACGATCGGCGCAGGATGGGAGCCAGAAATGCGACCGCTCGAACGCCAGCCAGGCCCATAAATCATGCGATGGATTCTCGCTTTCGCTCGCTCGCTCGCTAAGGACGACGAGAAGGCTCGATTGCAGGCGGGCGGTCCTTTTTACATGCAGCCCGATCAGCTGACGGTTGTGCTCGCGATGCTTAAAGTCTAGACACCGGGTGCCCACTTTCGGGGGTCGCCCATCAAAAATCCATCAACGGTGGGTGGGGTGGCTCTTTTTCTCGTGGGGAACTTTTTTTCTCTTCAGCGGCGGCATTAAATTTCGCTTTATTCAATCGTAAAGCATGGCGGTTCGCGAGCTGCCGCAGCAGTCACTTTTGTCCTGAGAAATGAAACTGTTCTGTTCAAGGCGATCCTTAACATTCATTCGAACCTTCCGTGGAATAGCTCCAATTAAAATGGCGCACGCACGGTGTCGATTTTCCAGCCCGCTGTGGAATGACGGTGAAAATTGCCAACGTTCGCCAAACAACTCCCCATGCCCGCAATCGAGCGTGTGAATTTACAAACACAAACATTCATCGGTCCGATCATACACGCCATCACAACTAATAAGAGCGCATTTTGCCGGTCCTTCGTTCCGCCATGGTGAAAAGTTTTCCCAACCCAACCCAGGCTTCCAGGTTTTTCAAGGTTTTTCCACCAGGCGCACCGAACCTAAGTTTGGCCGTTTGTTTTGCCCCAACCGAGCTTCCGCCAAGAAAAACAACCACCCGCGGGTCCCTTTCACCCGCACGGTGTCCTTTCTTCATCATCATCTATCCTTCTCTCTCGTTCTCGCTCCCGTCACCAAACGGTGTGCCGCTGCTGTTTTCCCGGCGGAGAAAAGTGTCGTTTCGGTCGTATAATTTTAAGATCGCACTTTTGGCGCATTCGTGTGTGTGTTTGCCTTTTTTATTTTCTTGCATTTGTTTTTGTGCCTCGCCCGTTTCCGTGCGGTAGCGTTTTTATTGCAATTTTATTTCCCATTTCACCCACCCGGTGTTGAGGAGCACACATATTGGGTTTGCACACAACCCTGGCCAGTCAATATGTTGCCAGGGATAAGAAAAGTCGTTTGGAATCTTGCACATTTTTTTTTATTCCCATCTCCGTTCGCCCGTTTTGAATAATATTTGTTATCGCGATAAGGACCTTGAAGTGTGTGTGTTTTCAAGGACCGGTCGTTCGGGTACCGGCAGATTTCCACGCGGCTTCAAAAGGGCCATAAAAGAAGTTCGTTATATTTATCTGTTGACTGCCCAAAACGGCAGCCTCGAAAGCAGCGCGTCACGCCTTACATCATCACGTGCTCCCCGGGTTCCAGGGAAGAACGTTGCAGAAATGAAACAAACTTAAAACCCAATCAACCCTCCACATGAATCATGCCGTTCATGCGCACACTTATCGCTAATGGGCGCAAATCAACAACCACCTCGGCAGGTTTAGCTAAACAACGCAGCTGGGCGCGCGCTGCGATTGGGCGACCTTTTGCGCTAAATTTAAATAATTTCACGCGCCCGGTACGGTTTCCGCTGGCAGGGCTGGTAATTAAAACCCCCATCAGCCGACGTGCTAATTGATTAAGGTCGGCCTATCGGGAACCGCACATGGGAAGGACAACGCGCGCGAACGTCTCGAATAATATAAAGCATCCCCTGCGAGCGACCCATGCGGGATCGAACGGAAGAGGTTTGCTGGAGCCGCGGTTTTGGTGGCGAAAAACTGGCTGTCTTTAAAAAAAAGTCACACCAAACCCCATCCATCAGCGAGAACGAACGCTCTCACCCCGTGGGTGGAGAAAAGCGAGCGAAATAAAGAAACCAGAAAGTCCTTTCGGTGTGGGCCGAACGGTTCAAGTACACCCGAGACACTGCGGCTTCGCGACGCCATCTCGAGAGCACGCTAAAGCTGGAGTGGGGTTGTTGAGTGGACAGCTGAAATCATCCCCCCCGTGAGGGGTGCGTTTGCTGAATGATCGTTTTTCCGGGAACCGTTTCGATTGCGCAGGCTGCGATCGCTAATTGTGGCGTGACACTGGCCGGGATCGCTTCCGGAAGCGGACGCAGTGCTGCGATCGATGTGATGATTTATCACGTGCGGAAATTGTGTGTTGGGTGGGCCCTTACGAAACCAACCGATGGTGGTAAAAGGGCCAACCCACGGGCAACAGCCACGATGCATTTCCGTTACGAAATCGAGCTCCCGTTGAGCCCGGGAAAGCTCGTGCGATGGGTTTTGGTGGGTGGGCGAATGGAAATAAATGTATTTTTCACAGCAACCGCACAATTATGGAGTGATAGGCGAGTTGTGGCTTCATTAGAACCAAATTAGTACCCAGCCGCTTCCGAGGGTGATCACTTTCTAGGCTTGCGTGGGGAGATTGCTTGGAAAACTGTGTTGCAACAAGCGCAAATGGAGTGCAACTGGAAGCAAGTGGAAACCAAACTGAAGGCTTTCTTTTGTACCAATTTCACAATCTCAACCGACAGCGACAGTATTCATGAGCAGCTAATCGAACATGTGAGTGTTTTTTGCACCATTTAAAGGTTTAATGTGAAGCCCTCATATGCACGTGCAATAATTGTGAAAATAATGGAGCATTTCTCATCTCCAGCTCCAGCATTCCCGTTGCTGACAATGCGTGACGATCGTGTGCCAAACGGATACGAGTCATTCATAAAACTGCTCGAGTCACGAAATAAGAGAAGCAAAAAAAAAAAGGCCCCACTCGACAATGCATATTAAACGGTCCTCCACGCGGCTGCGACCTCTACGTGCGAACAACGAGCCAGTAAGATGGCAATTAAATGCACATCAAGATCTGACCTGCAAGTGCTAATACTCCCATTAACCGCTTGCCGGCCGCAAATGGACATACTTCCTCCGTGATTCACCCACCCCGTCCCTCTTTCCGGCATGGGAAAAACTTCCCGCGGCAAAACCCCCTTCAGCGGTCTCGCATTCCCTGCCAAGGAATGATTTCTCCTTCCACGCGGCATCGCTTACCTTGAACGTTCGATCCAACGGGGTGCGAATGATAAAGTCTCTAAGGGCACACCGGGCGCCCGTGTACACACACACACACACCCTCACGTCGTCTCGAGCAAATTGTTTCTAACCGTTTCGGTTGATGACGGCGGCGACGGCAATCACCACAATTGCATCACTCCGATGGCGTCAACGTGGGAAAAACGGCTTCCTTCCGCGGCCGGAGCCTTTCGAGCCGGAAAGCGGGAAAACCACACGCGCGCGCTCGCACACACACACACACGCGCACACACGCGCACACACTCACAAGCACCGGAACACACGCGCGAATAGAGGGGACGGGCAAAAGCACCGAACTGGGCCGCTTCGTGATCGGCAACCGGCAACCGGCTTGATCGGTTATGACTGTTTGGGGAGCAATTTTCGCGTCGGAAATCGTTTTCACGGTTTTTCCTGCCGCTGGGGGTGAGAGCGTGGTTTATTTATGTTGCTGCCCATATAAATCATCAAACAGCACGCGGAACGCGACGCCCGATCGCGCCCCAGAATCGTCAGTAAAACGCACGCTTTTCAACGGGTGGGGTAGTTTTCCCGGGTTAAACGATCGAAGGGATGCGGGTGGCGATCGTCGGAAAATCACGTCGTGGTAATGTTTTTCTGCCAGCCGGTACGAGACGCGACACGGTCTGACCTTTTTTGATGTTTTTTTTGACAAACAATCACAACAACAACATCACCGATTCCCGGAAAAACTCACATGCACTGAGAAAGGTTGCGCCCTCTCTAATTCACCCTTACGATCGTGGGACGATCAGGTCACTTAGCGCTGGTTTGTTGGCAAGTCGTTGGAAAGGAGTTGGCTTTCCCTTACGTAGGGTAATGCACCATGCGTTTTTCTTAGTTGCTTCCACGCTTAAGGTTCGCTTAATCACTGAGCGCACGCAGAAAGCAAACGGAGCGCCGAACAGGTACGTGAAAATCGGACACAAATTTTGGCATTGGAACCGCTTAGCACCATTGCTGTATGGACTATTGACAGTTATTGCAACACAGGCACGTTTAGATGCAATATCTGAAAAGAAATTGGAAGAGTAATTAAATAACATGAACCCGTAAGGTAGGAATGTAAGCTTTTTTTCATTACATTAGGCTTATGATATCAAATAGCTTAAGTTTGGTACTCATGATTATTTATTAAAAAAGTTATTGAGTTGTAGTATTCATTTCTCCTAAAGGTGTCAAAATATCAAGTTGATTGCTTTTTTATATTTAGTTTATTAAAAAAAATAATTGCAAAGGAAAAAATGTTGAAAAAGTCAGTAAAGTAAAATGTTGAATCAATCACGATAATTATAAAATCTATCATGCAAATAACAATCATTTACATAGCAATTACATGCACAGTTAATTAGTATAAATGAGAACAGTTTATCCATTGATTCTCATCGCTTCTTCCCACCATTGCGTGCAGCATCGATGCGCATACACACGCACACACAAACGGTGGCAAGTGGATTCATTGAAAAAAGCATGACATATCAGCGTGCATGGTTTAGAAACACGCGACGCAATATGTCATCCAACAAAGGCTTCCTTTCCCGCTCTTCCGGAACCGACAGTGATGTAATGCTGGTGGAATGATTTGATTTCCGCTCAAACGCGCAAACACGGCTACTTCAAAATTGTCTCCACAACGCAAAGCGCATCACGTTCGCGTTCAACACGCGGCAACCGATCGCGAGCTGGCGTGATACGCAACCACCCTGCCGGGCTGATAATGGTCGCGGGAATCGCAAAGCAACCCTATCGGAAATCCGGAAGACGAAGGATTGAAGGGGCGGATGGATATTCGACGCCCGGAACTCGGTCTCCGAATCAACCGCCGATTTCCCGGTCGAGGGCGATCGCACCCGGAATGCGACGATGCTGCATTAAGTAAGGGTTGAACTTCCTACGAGGGGTTGAAAACGAAAAAATATTGCTGCCAATTTTCGCCCCATCTAAGGCAGCAAGGCCCAAATGGCCTGATCGAATCCTCACGAAATCCCCTACAAATCTCATCCTTACACCTGACATGACTATGACCTATGCATTTCCACACCCGGCACACAGTCGATCACTCACTTTTCTCGCGTTGCACCCGGCGAAAATGGCGTTCATCGAGTCGTCGAACCAAAGCAAAAGAAAACTAACAACAAGTAACAAAACAAACCACCGCAGCCGTGGAAACGCGAACTCGTTCGATTTATCGCACTTTGCGGCACTACTTTGCGTCACTGCACAACACTCTGGTGTGATCTGCAGCTCCCAGTGGTGGCGTTCTACACTGCTTCGCTGCCGAAGTTGAAGTAAAGTGAAGCTGCAAGCTCTATAACCGAGCCAACCCGAGCTGGCGTGCGGCAACGTTGATTCGCTTTCCCGACTGAGTTCCCCATCTCAGTCCGTTCCACGCTCAATCTCGCTCACGGTTACTCTTGCTCTCTCGCTTGCTCTAGCACACACACACACACTCCGACACACTCTCTCCCACTGTCGCTCTCGCACCGGTTTTAGGTGTGGGAGCTGCGCGCATCTGAACCGTGCCCGCGGATGCTGCGACGAACCGTTGTCGTACACGGTGGGCCGGTATTGGGATAGAAATACTGATCGTGTCGATCGTGTGGGGGCTGTGGAAATTAGCGGGAAACAAATAGAAAATGTAGTGCATCAGAAGGTTCGAGGTATCCCGTGCTGATGCATCAAATAGAGGCATCATGTCGCATTAATTGCAATTTAGACAACTAGCTACAATAGCCTTATAAAAGAGTGGAAGTTTATCTGTTGTAAAAATTTTTAGAAAAGCTTATGAGTCTCTCCAATAAATTGCATCATTGAATTCCACATTTATCGATGTGTTTTCCCATATACCGTGGATTCAACGTGGATTCCCATATCCCAGCGAGCTCCCATAGTGCGATGGGGTGCTTTTTTATGCGTCGCTTCGTGCCTCGTGTAGAAGCTAATCAGTCGAAACGGAGCGCCGAGGAAAATTCGCGGTGCTATACAATAAAAAAAGAAAGAAACGATTCCCTCCCGATAATAGAAAAATGCGATTTTTTTGCGCCAACTTTATGAAGTCAAGTTGATAAGCGTCAGAAGCGTGGCTAGACGTGTTTTATGATGCCGATTTCGTTTCCGATACGTTGACTGAATGGCGAAAAGCGGTGGAAAACAACGCGTAAAAGCAACACAATTCGTCACTCTCCAGCTCGTTTCGGGGCAATGCACTTGCGTTCGACTGAAGGTGCATTTCTTTATCAGTGAAAGGTGTTAATTAGTTTTGTTGTTTTTTTTCTCTCTCCGTGAAATAACATTCAACATGTGTACTCCATTTGGTGAATTTGATACGGTAATTGCGTGTATTGACCCCATTTGCTGTTTATATTTAATTTAACGATTATTTCCAGTGCAATTGAGCCAGAATGCTCAAACGTTTTTGTGTTTTAATGTAATGCTCTGGAGCAAATTGCAGCCCAACATTGCAACATAAATGAAAGCTAATATAAGAAAAAAGTATTCTACATTGCGTAGTAAGCAAGAAATATTTTACTCTTGTTTTATTCTTAACAAACCGCCACTCGAGCTGAATGTAAAATGTAGCCTGTTTCATTATCTCTCGCTCTCTCTCTCTCTCTCTCTCTCTCTCTCTCTCTCTCTCTCTCTTTTGTCTACCTTCAACACAATTGATGCACACCGCCAAATAAAAAAGAAACGCAGCGCCAACCGGCCGAAAGCTAGACGATAAGCGTGGCTCACTAAACGACACGATCGCACTAATGGAGACGCCTCGTATCTCAAACCAACGCTCGCATACGCGAACCCGCCCTGCTTATCGGCTTAGCATTTGCACAATCTTATCCATCCATCGCCACGATCGGGTGGCCAGTCTAGGCACCGGATCCTGGCACCGGAATCCCCGCCAACAGCCGGCAAATTGCTGCAATCGATTAGCAGCTCGTTTTATTTGCTTTTTTGTTTCTTCGCTTCAACCCAACGTCAAAAGGACACCGGCACGAGCGAGCGGGTGACCCGGGAAATTGAGGAAGCAAAAATCAACGCCAAGACAAACCCAACCCAGGCCCAACCACTCTCGCTCAGGGCGCTGCGCCCTTGTCTGGTGTCAGTCTGGGACGAGGCCCCGGAGATTATTAAATCAAATCACCATTAATCTACATTCCCGCGGGGGATGCCGGTTTCCAGTGCATGTGCAGGCATCCGGCGGCCACAACGACGTCCACCGATGACAGGACCTGGCGGGTGCGATTCTGTCCATTTGTTTCTTCCTTTTTTTTTTGTTTTGTTTGATTTTGCTGCTTTTCTCCACCCAACCGGTGTGCGCTGTGTCTTTGTCAGTTCGTTTAAATATCACGCCGGATTGTGCACGCCGCTTTACACCGACCAATTGTGTGTGTGTGTGTTTGGCTTTTTTTTCTCCTGCTCCATTCGTTCCGCTGCCGTTTGGCCGCACGCGAAATACATGAAATCTTGTTTTCCATCCCATTCCCGGCTGGCCTTCCCGCTTTGGGTGGATGATGCGGTTTTCAGGCTGCGGTTTGATTGAGTGAGCTCGGTGATGGAAGAAGGGTGCCTGGCCGGGGTCCACGAGATACATAAACTTTTCTACCGACTTGTGGTTTTTCGTTGCACAGCCCCGGGAGGGCTGAAGCCTTTGTCAAACGAACGCACACACAATCACACACACCGCCCATTGATGACATTGCAAACCAGCTGTCACGTCGGTGGTGAGTGATTCGCGCGGCCAACTAGATTTTGTTTAGGGGTTGTTTTTCTTTTTTTTGCGTGAGTTTCCACCTATTCGATGCACCGTCCTGCACTTGCAAGCAACGGTAAACGAATTAATCACTTCTGCAGCTCGTACTCTTTGAATGAATTTTGTTTTCTTCTTCCCAGCATGCGCCTTCACAGCATACATAGCGGGAATCTATGCTGCTAGCTCGAGACGGGCTCGGTTACGAGTGGTAGCGGATGTTGGAAATTATTCAATGAGCGCAACCGAGCCGTGGCTTTGATTTAATCCCATCCAATCCAATCCCGGCCCGGTCGATTGCGCGCGACAACCGCCCCAAACATCGCCCAATGCTGCCCTTGTGTGTGCGTGTGTGAGTTGCTCCAGCAAAGAGGTGCTGTTTGCCCTTTTTTTTTTGTTCTCTTTTTTGCGCCACCCCACGGTGGAGCTGATGGGGCATGATGAGGCGTGAGCAGGCGGCAGACGCGTCAACAACATGTTCGCGTGCTCAATTGTTCACTTAGCAGCCAGCGACGTAACGCCGCATGTGAGTTGGGAGTTTGTCACCCTTTTTTTTAATGTTTCAATCTTGCAGAAGATCATCTGCGGGAGTAGAGATCAGAAGGCATTTTCCTATACGACGATATGATGAACAGCTGTACACCTGCACACGTTTAATAAATCAGCAAATAAAGCGACCTTTCTGATGTTGCGTGTGGCGCATTTTACCATTCAAAAACAGGTAGTTGAACACTTGTACACCTCCCGGAGTACGAAGCCCTTTCAGTCTATGCCCCACAGAGATCATTCAAAGCACTACAAAAAACACATAAAACACTTCCATTACACACCATCGAGGGAAGGCACAATTTTCCTCCACGAATGAGGTAATGTTTGTTTAATTTTTCCACCCCCTCAACAAACCTGTCACTGGTGTGGCACACTCGAGTCTTAACGCCCTCCTCCCCCCCCACACACAGACAAAAAAAACCCGGCTCATCGGTCGATCATCCCGTGGGCCACCGGTTGTAGGCCGCATAAAAAAAAAACAACCCCCTACCACATGGAAGCGGCCATCATCATCGGCGGGTTTGCTCCGGGGCGCTACCGGTTCATATGCCGGCAATGGCAAACCATAACTCTCGGCAGGCGTTTGTGCCCTCAAGCTCTCAACAATGTTATTACTCGCCATTCCGAGGTTCCGACCCGGGTTGGTCGTTTTTTTTTTCTTTTTGTTCTCTCTCCTTACCTTACAACAACCCTCCTGCTGGGGCAACTGCAACCCACCCGGCTGCCATCGTTCGCCGTGCTCGTGCGCCTCCTTTAGCACCTTCGCCGGAAAGGCAAACTGTGAATTAAGCCTTCCCACGCCTTCCGCTTCGACTGCCGAACGGGTGCTTTGGCGCACGTGGAAAGGGAGCACGTTTTCTTCTGTTTTAGCTTGCGCGTGTGGTTTTTGGGTGTTTGGTGGTGATATTTGCGGCACAACTTCGAGTTGCGAATTTCGCGCGATTGAACCGCCGCCACAAGCGTGACATTCGGCCTGTCGATCAGCTGATCGGAAGTGGATTCAATTGGGGGCTTGAAATGTTGCAGTGCCGAATGAGTTGTGTAGATGAATGCAAATTCGAATTGTTCACATTAAAGTTGATTGGTTAAGTGTGCAAAATATGCTCTAAATAATCCACCAGAAGCCCCATCTGCTCGATCCAATAAACCGCTGATGATCCTCGCACTGATTGATCAGAAGGACACGAATGGTAGCTATCGCGTGTGCCCTCGCGCACGTGCTAGGTGGATCGGGCTGGCACTAGTTTATTGCTACTTTCGCGTAGCGTTCCGTAAAATATGGCCATTTTGCATGGGACTATTTTATTTTCCCGGTCATTTGTCTGCCCGAGCAAATGTCCTGCCCACGCGACCGACCGAGCGGCCGAGGCGGAAGGCGCACGCGAATCCACGAAATATAACACTTACCCGCTTTGGGGGCCTTTGAGGTGGTACTTGGGGCGAATTTATGTATGACCACGGGCACTTCAAAACAGGCGCTTTTTTATTATGATTTCCAACCGGCTCCCTCGTGGTTGGTGGTGGTTTCTTGGGAGAGGGGAAACCGGCGGCCGACGTACTCCGCCGGCCAGGTTGAATGAAGTTCCCCGTCCATGCCATGGATGGATTTTTATGAATGAATTTAAGGAAGGGAACGGACCACTCCACACTCCGCACTCTCTTAAGGCGACGTCGTTAAAAATCCGCACCGCAACCGGGACGGGTCTGACCGGGTTTCGTATGTGTGTGCGTGTGTGTTTCTGTGTGTTTGGCAGGTTCTCTCCTTCTCTCTTTCATCATCTCTGGAAGCGTGGACTCGGACGGACCTGGCCAGCTCAAGCCCCGGCTCAAGGAAATGTAGGACCTGCCGCTAGAGTGGGGATGTCGAATCGGGACCACATTCGCGGGTGGGACGAATCTTGACGCCCGCCAAAGACTACTTTCCCGGCCAGCCAGCAGTGGGTGCGTTTGAGTCATCGGTCTCGATCAAACTCCGAAAGTAACTACCAAATGCGCGAGTAGCGGAGCTAGCAAAGAAGCGCCTACCTCCATTGCTCTGTCGATAAAGTAGCATTTTTTTTTCGGTAACGGTTACAGTTACGGTGTACAGTTTATATTAAAATTTTCCACAAAAATTTAAGCCATTTTCCAAGAACTAAAAATACTTTTTTAATGGATACAGCAAACATGCGACGAACAGTTGATTAGAGCGGTTGCTAATTGTAAGTGACATGTGTAGAGTTCTTGGTCGACTTTTATAAATACCAAAGTGCATGATAGTCAATTTATTTATTTATCAAAATTATCTAATTTTAACTACTTTAGAATACTGCTCATAATTTAAACAGTTGTAACAGATACTACAAAGCATGTATAACTCCTTCTAAAGAACACTACCGCTAAAAGCACCGGTGTTCAGTAGTCATACTACTGCTATCCACCGCCAGATGGATAAGCATAGGTATCGACGAAAGCTAATTGAAAAGCATAAGTAAAACAGCATGCCTATGAATTAAATACATTATTTGTGATAATATGATGTAAAACAGTGCTTAAATACTGAAAAAACCTAAAAATGTCAATCCAAATTAGATGTCTATAAATCCAACACGAAACAACTTACAGAACTAGCGGTAGCCACACAAGCACGTGTTTGCTTGTCAATCAATTACAACTGAGATGAATAAATTTTAGTTTATCCAAAAACTGATTTAAAATATCCTTCCCTTCAATGCTGAATGTACAGCACAGCGTTAAAATATGTACCTTCCTTGAACTAACTAAATCTCAATTCAAACGTGTATAACAGCTGCTCAGCTCCTTGTGAATTGTGACAGCGTTCAGCAGCTGACAGACAATCGTATAACAACTGACAGTTCAATTCAGCCAATTCAGGACGTTCAGGCCATGGTATGACAGTTATACAGGTCGACCAAACGTCAAAAATGCTCGTATGGGGGACTAGTACGGACGTGCATATGTACTTGCGCTTGTGAAAAAGATTTCGTGATTTTCCCGAGATACTACCGTGTACCGATCGCAGTGCTAAATACTTCGACCGTAAGCCAATCTTCCCGTTTCGGTTTGTGCACGTGGTTTGTAGCCGTTGGATTCTGGTGTTGCATAAAGAGACGCGTTTTGAATCGACGTTCAGAACGTACGGGTTCTGCCTTATCCGGTCCTGCGAGAAGGTGCTTCGAAACCGCACCGAAGTGAATTTCAGTTTTTCCTCCCAAGGTTTTACACCGACCGTCCGTTATCCTGTCCGCCCGTCGAACGCCTCCACCCGCATTGATCACAATCGAGTACGTGTCCGAGCGGCCACCATCGTGCGTAGAACAAAATGGAGTGTAAGCGGCGCTTCGGATGGGCTACAGCCGGAAAGATGGGAGCACGCAATGCCTGCCGATTGGTTGCAGGAACCGCTGGTTCCCCATCGACGGGGCAGCGTGTGCAGATAAGCACGAGCTTAGAAGCATGCGGCAATTCTCAGTAACAGCGTGTGCTCCCCGAATTCCACGCCTAGCCTTTCCGAAGGAACGTGTCGCAGCGGGACCATGTCGAAGCAAGGCTCCTAATCAAGAAATATGGCAGGTTTTTGGGAGCATAATGTGTGAAAAAAAAGAACCCACCCCGTGCCCGTGTGTCGGGGATCCATCACTTCGTGGGCTTTTTGATTTGTGTTGCATGACGGTGCATGAAAAAGGTGCTCCTGCGAAACGGTGGGCGCACTCGTGTGCGCGCGATGTGTTTGTGTGCATGTACATAGAAACGCACGGCTGCGGCGTGTGTGTGTGTGTGAGTGTCGAAGCATATTTGTGGCGTTGTGTCCTTTTGAAGGATTGCGAACGGTACGGGCGAGCGTTTCCTTCTGGCTCCTGTGCCGCTGTCGCTTCGTACACGAACTCTGATGGATTACCTTGGGCCGGGATGCGTTCGATTCCCGTTGAAGGATAAAAAGCATCCCTTCACAGAGTGGCCGCGCAGACAGGAGATCCGTTATTGACGGAAATGAACCATGGATGCAGCTGGCTTGATGCGCGCATGTAGCGAAGGGAAAAGCGGGACGTCGGCTTGGAAAGAGTGAGAGCGCGTGTTGGGAAAGGTTCGGTCTATTTTTCCCCCTTTCCCGGGTGGCATTCCCGACTGTCATGGAGAAGAACTACTCGGGAGCGCCTGTTTTTTTGTTGTTGCGGGAATCCTTGCGTGGATGGAAAACCGTCTGACTGCCAGTTTCGCACATTTAGCTTCCGCCCGAGGTCGGAATGTGAAGGAAATCGGATCCCAAATGGCCACTGGCACGAGTGGCGAGCGTAGAGCGAGATAGCCACAGTGGGCGAGCACCGGCAGTGCATAGAGCGTGAGCGAGAGAGCGACAAAAGGAGGAAAATGTCAAGACACACATGACGAAAGAGTGCCAGGCGGGCCAGCGGAAGTGGCTGCCGGGCAGGCGGAAAGAACGCGCCGTGTCGAGAAAACGAGAAAAGAGCATCCGGCCGCCATGGGCAAGGCAGTGCGCTAGAGCGAGATGCCACTAGACTGCCGCGGTTGCACCAAGAACGAAGGAAATACGCGACGGCAAACGCAGGGCGTCCGTGCGCAGCGAGCGCATTAAACACAAGGGAGTCGACAGCAGCGAATCGGGCAGGCGAAGGAGTCACAGGAATGGGGCGCCACGGCCACTGCTGCCGGAAAAGGACAGCTAGCGCACTGAGGGCCTTGTCACACACTCAGCAAAATGCGTGCGTCGTCGTCGTCGTCGACGTCTGGCCGACTGGTCGCAAGAGAAAACCCACCCAACCGTCTGACAGTTCTGCCCACACCTAGTTTCCCCCGTTTCCCACTTCGCTCCACACCAGCCCTTTTTCGTTCCACTGACCGCTGGCTCATCGGGGTGTTCCTTCGCGAAGCACACACACACACACACACATGTACGGGTGGAAAACATTCACGAGCTAAAACTAAGGAAGGCTCCATCAAAGAAGGAGCCTTCTCTGGTGTAGTCAGGACCTGTGCTGGTCAATTTCCTTGCAATGCTCAGTGCCGTGTTTCCGCATTGGGTGTGACGTTGAGAAAATCATCCTTCATCTCGTGTCCCTTCACCCAGCCCTACTGCGATCCATCACCGAAAGGAAATGAACCGAATCTTGCCAGTAGCGCAGGATGTCAAAAATCAGCGAAAACGAAAAAACACTCACACCAGGAGGAAAACTTTTGACATCGCAGCTTCCTTGATCGGCATTTAGTGACGTTGCATTGTTCTAATTAGCAAGCACCTTTGGTCACAATAATGGATTGATACGCTAATCAACATCATAGGATAGTTGGCATACATTCTACGCACTCCTGGAGGCTTTGTATTTTTGGCTATTATGAATTGCAACTTTTCGGTTTAGTTTTGTCCTGTTGCCCGTGGCAACGAAGCGTTTGTACAGGATTAAACACAAGCCACCCCCAGCCAGAGCGCTAGAGGCTTCAAACCGGACAAATGTGGTTCCGTTTTCGAAATCACGAACCTACCATGGCGATGAAAATCGCATGCGAGCACTATTTTAATTGTATTTTAATGGCCCAACGCTGGCACGAGAGTCTGAATCGGAATCGGTCCCACCACTCTAGAACCGCTCTAGGGTTTATTTTAATTCCCCCTCTCGAGAATCACCGCAAAGGTTAGTTATTTTAGTATTGGCTTAATACGCGGCACTAAATCCGCGTCCCCCCCGTACATGGGTGGCTGATCCTTCGGTTGCGATAAAATACGCCGTACTTTCGATTCCACCTCGATTTTTGGCCAACGAGCACCTCAACGTTGGCCCATAGTGTGGCAGCAAAAGCGTATCTCGCCAAACAGTGGACCATGTCGCTTCCTTCTTCCATCCTGTGCCACATCCCCGTGGTTTGTCCTTGTTGGGGATTTAGCCAAACCGAGGGCTCTGGGGTTGTATCCCTTTCTTGACTGTTCGGTGACGTGTATACCGTGTTTGGGAACTCTCCTTCTTTTTCCCTCTCACTCTCTCTCTCTTTTGATCGACTTTTACGGGAGAGGTGTATTTTTGTGCGAATCCTTTTTGCTTTCGCATCACCACGAGGACACTTTCGTCAAACACACACACACACTCACACACAAGTCGCAGGAGAACTCCTTGGTGTGGTGTGGCTGTCAAACTGCTTGTTAAATCAATGGATTGTCGTTGCTTTTTTTTCTTCTTCTCACATGGCTGTTCTTGGTTCAAATTTTCGCGACCTGCTTGCGGTAAGAGCCCCCCCACCCATCCCCCTCGGGAAGCAGGTTCTAGTCACTTACATACCGCGCTCGGTGGCACATGGTTCATGGTTCGCGTGTGCGAGAAGTCACAAGGTAACTTGAATCTTGCCGAGCGTTTTCTGCCTTTTTAGGAAGATCGCTTTGGTGCTTTGGAAAACGATCGAGTGGGCTTTGGAGGTGGGGGGTGGGCAAGAATGAAACAAAAAATTAGCAAACCCAACGCCGAGATGATCACACTCCGGTTCTGCACGCTTCATCGGCAAACGCCAGTCTCAACACCCGCTTTTTGCTGGACCTAACCTAACCTGCTCCCGGAGCGAGCCTAAACAAGACAGAGGAAACATGATCGCGCCTGTTTCTTGGTGCACATACCCACACACACACACACCCGGCCACGCGGTTCTGAAGAACGCGGTTCCTAAGCGAAGGAAACCGTCCCAGCGGGACGGACCCTCCATCAGTGTGTGAGTGTTCCTACGAACGCCTGGTGTGGGGCCACCTCTCCCGCACGCCTCCCTTCGACGGTTGGATCCTTCGACGGCAACACCGGCTGCCATAACCTTGGGATTCTGTTTCTCTTTCTTTATTAGTGAATTAATTTCCTTATATTAAATAGGCGAAGCGAGAGGCAAAGCAAAACGCGCAACTACACGCGGAACCGGCCCCGCGGTCCAAAGCGTGGTAATAATAAGCATCAAGCGATGGTGTGGGCAAGGTGAGGGGAGAGGATGAGGAAGAGGAGGAAAGGGGGCTGAGGCCAAAAGGAGCGAACGAGATATCCCCACGATCAGTGTTGGCGTCTTGGGGGCAAAAACTCTCATCTGCCAAAAAGGAGAGAACGGTGTTACTGGCCGAGTGTGTGTGTGTCTCTGGTGGAAAAACGGAGCCAAGATGTGTCCGTCCGTGTGTGTGTGTGTACGTTGCGGATGAGAGAAGGAAAAGCATCAAACGAAAAAGAAACGGATCCAAGGAGCATTGGGCAGGAAAAGCGCACACACCAGGTGAAGAGGCACACGCGAGCAAAGGCCTGTGGCTAAAGCTAAGGAAAAGCAAAATGGCAACGAAAAATCGCATGGCAACAACGGCGCACACACCACACCACACACCAGTAAACCTCCCTCGTCAGCCTCTCAGCAACGTCCTTCCACCCTTAAAAAACCTCCCGCCTGGGGGTCGGTTGGGGGTGATTTTCCTTTTTTTTTTTGGAAAAGCGCCTCCGGAGGCAAGACGGTGCCGCGAAGCGAAAGAAGAAATTTGCGAAGAGCCGGCGACAACTTCCACCCCCCCCCCCCACCAATCGTCTCCACTCTTCGTGATCGTGTGTCGCGTATGATGTACGCCTGAACAGGCTACGGACGGAACGTGTAAGGAAAGGAGCGAAAAAGAAAAAAAAAGCGTGGAAACACACACAAAGCGATAAACGAAGCAATCGCGAGCGAATCTCACTGTTCGCGCCCTTTCCCCTTCCCTCTTCCACAGTAACCCTCATGTCACACTGCGCCACGCATCGACAGATCGATCGCGTTTGGCGTCTTCGTATTGCGAATCTGGCCGCGGACGGGATTGATCGCACAAAGCTGCAGAAAGAGAAGAGTTAGGGGGAACGGCGGGGGGAAGGGGAATATTCCCAACAATTTTCCTTGCCCCCCCCCCTTCCCTCCACCCACAGCCAGCCATCCCAACACCCGCAAACACGACTGCTGCGCGATCTCGAGCTCAAAAAGCACTCTTCCACAGCACGGGGCGCGGATTCGCGATTTTCAATTTCGCAAGCATCTTCGATTTCCATTAGCTCCTCCATTCCTGCTCTTCGCTGTGTTCTTCCGCGATGGCGGCCAGCCCCCGCCGGGAGGTTGCTCTAGTTTACCTGTTTTTTTTTGTTTTGCGTTTGTTGTATAAATATCTAAACCGAAGGTTTTCTGCAGCTGCTGCTACTGCTGTGGCGCATTTCGATTTGTTACAATATCCGTTTCGTTTGTTTCTCTATTTCTCCACCCGGTTTCCCGCGGCCTGCTGATATGTTCGGTAATTGTTTAGCAACCACACCAGCAAATCGATCCCTATTGAACCATCGCATCGCAGTGAGCGTGTGTGTTGGCTGCCCCTAGCAACCGAGCGTCCGGTTCGGCAAAAGTGCAGTCTCTCGCGTCGAAGGAAAGTTGGGCGAATCGCGAAGCAAGAAATCAGAACCAAAATTTTTAAGCAACTGTGCAAACCAAAACCCCCTAGCAGCAAAAAGTGAAGTAAAAGTGCGGCTAACAGAAAACGGAAAATCTGTCACAAAGATACTTATCGCGTGTGCGTCCACCCCGGCCCCAACCCACCCCACGCTTCGTCTAGCAAGTGCCCACCAAACGTGGAGAAGTTTCAAGGCCATACCGGGACACCCGCCGTTGTCACCTCCGTCGCCGTCGCCGCCGCTTCTGGTCTTTCTGGTGAAGGGGGAAAAAGTACGCCTGCGGAAAGTGCTGCACCAGACATAGTGTGCGAGAAGGCAAGAGAGAGAGAGAGAGAGAGAGCGAGAGAGCGAGCGTGTGCGAGAACGAGAAGTATCGCGAAATCGAGTAGCACAAAGCGAGACACCGAGAGTGAGTGTTTGCGTGCGTGCGTGCTTGTGTGTGCGGTTACGTTCGTGTGCTATCGCGACTTGCGTGCATCTCTTTCCTCGTTTCGCGGCTGCAGTGAACGCGTGTGTGTGTGTGCGTGTGCGTGCTTGTGCGTTGGTGTGTCGGTGGAAATAAAAGGAAAATAATTCTGTCCTTCTCCTGTCGTCGCGCGCAGAGTGCCTAAAGTGCAGCAGCAGAAGCTCAGTGTGTGTGTGTGTGTGTGTGTGTGGCAGTGTTTGTTTTTCCGCACCCCACCGGTTTTCCACGTAAACGTGTTCCTCTTCTTCCTCGCGGCCCAACTCAATCCTCCCACCCACGAGGAGTCGCTCTGTTACACTGTAAGCCCGCCCGCAACATCCAGTGGGTTTGAATTCCGCGCGCGCGCACACACCAGCAAAGATCGCGATCGCGTCGCTAAGGGCGTTTAAGGGTGGGCAGAACGAGATCCTGCTGTGCTGTGATCCCTCCGGTGGCTGCTAAACGTCCGCGGATTACCATAACACGTAACTCTCAATGGAAGTGTGGTGTTTGAGAACAGAAGCTAACATAGGGTAAGTGAACCAGATGCTCCTGTTTTCTTCCCATCCAACCACCCTTTTTTCCCTGGGAAATGCATGGGTTGACGCTGTAGTTGCAGGCGGTTGTAAACGCATGCCAATTGGTGGCTATCGACAAATCTCCAGCTCACCGGCACTAGTCACCGAAGCAGGGTTATCGGGTTCAGCTCGATAAGCTCGACCTTCTGATAAGCCATGGGGGTGCATATATGTGACTCACCAGGCGCGGTTTCGAGATGGGAAGTGACGATACCGCGCGGCACCTTATCTAGGCTCCACTCAAGCACTTAAGGAATCCATCACGGGACTTTTTAAAGCTTCTGGCTAGACAGGCAGGAAGTTGCAAAATTCGATAAACTTTGTGCCTTTTTTGCCCTCTATCTTTCCCGACATATAAATTATTCACCCCCGGGGGGAGGCGTTCGTCAATCGAACCAAACGATGAGCTCATTTTGGGGAAGGACTAGCGCATGAATAAATAACACACACCGGCGGTGCCGAAAGTTTGAATATTGATCGCTTAAAATGGGTCGTAACATGCGGCTTAAGCTGCATCTAGGGCAGCAAAAAGGGGAAGGAGATGTAGACGCAACGGGCGGATGGGGGCCACATTAGCTAATTTGTCGCTGGTGATTGTTAATCGGCAACAAATCGAGCCCCAGCGCAACACGCGAGACGCATCGGCGAACATAATACCGTGGGTTTGGCCATAAAACGTTAACGATCGATATAACCTGATTCTCTGGCTGATTTCGGCAGAAACTAGACCTGACCTCTGGACATCGGGACGTAAACTTCCACCGAACGATTTTCCGGCACACGAGCGCGCAACCCTTGGATGCTGATGTTGGGGCTTCTTTTTAGCTGGCGTTTTCCTACTAGTGGAAAAACCATCCCGAATGCGCTCTCATCGTCGTGCCAATGGCCGAAAATTGTTTGCGAATTTGGGAATAGAAGCATAACCATCAGTTCTGGTCTAGTACACGGATAGTTTCACCTTTTTCCTCTGGCGGCATTTCCACCGAAATTCGTCCAAAAGTATGCTCCGAATTCTAGCGTCAAAGCTAGCTCTTCTCCAATACCTGCTCGTGGTAAAAGGTGATTTTGTTGCTTTTTGTCGTGCCATTTTGCCATTTTTTTTCGTTCCCTCTCGTTGTGTTAGTTGATGCCTCAACTTCACATCGCATGAGTCGGAAATGATGCCTCGGCGCTGGCGCTGGCTCGGCCCGTTGCAGATGTACACCTGAGGGCTTTTGTGTGGGAACGCCGAGAGCGAGAGAGTGTGCTGGGTTTGCCAAAAATTCCAAGAAACCCCCCGCCCTGGGTGAGGCGGTGACCGTTCGGGGTGGAATGGGAAAATCTCCAAAAGTTGCAAAATAATTTGCAAACGCGCTAGAAAAAGCGTTTCCGGGATGGGCGTGTGACGGTAGAGTGAGGGAAAAGCGCACCGGGACGCGAAGCGGAGAAAATGAGCAGAAACGAAAATGGTTAACGTGCTTTCGGAAACTGTAACAAAAGAGCAACCGACAAACGAGAGGAACACAGTGCGTGTCGCGTATTGTTACCGCCTTTGGGTTTATCCGCTTGTTGGTTATGTCCTATTCAGATATCAAAGCTATAATGACTGCCAAATTTATGGGCCTTCTGATCTTGCGCTTTCATTGCGCTGCCAATTGTCACTGTGTGAGCAATTTACGTCTGATATTTTAGTTTTAATTTGCCCCCACGCGAGCTGTGCGCCTATTTGTTTTGTATTTTAATGTATTTACATGGAGTCGCAACCGCTGCTTTAGGATCCCTTTTTTCTCTCGCACATCCAATGCCGATCTTTGACGTCAGTTTCCATTCTGAGCAATTTGTAAGCGCGAAACGAAAATCGTGCATAAGCATTTGAAATGAAGCGCATGGTTCGGCGCACGGCTGCTATCGTTCGTTTGATAATAATATTAAATATTCATAGTCTAGTACGATAAGCATCACCTGGAAACAATTACTCAACACTGTAGCGGCTTGTGTGTAGTTCCTTTAGTTGTGTGGATGTGAACACACCCGTCTGTTTTGGGTTTTCTTTTTTTTTCCCTGCAGTTTGTAGCACCGACCAACAGCCTTCTACTGGTCGAAAATCTTGCTCAAATCTTTTCCAGACCAATCTCGGTATGCTTTTGCGTCTGAGATGTGTCGTTCTCTCTTTCTCTCTATCTCTCTCTCGCTCTGTAGCTTCGTCTGTTTATTTGTTGTGTTGTGTGCTGTTTTTTTTGCTTACCGCTGTCCATTTGCAAACGAAGCGAAGACGTATTTTATGGGGAAGAGCATTTTTCGCAAAATTAGATGATTAAGCAAAAAAGTTCCAGCGAAGAGCGTGTGGGGCTAGGCTGGAGGAGACTCCAGTCTACTCCTCCGTCAGGTACCATGTCTAACCTGTCTCGTTCATCGCCGTCTTGGCTCTCGTTTAAGAATGGAACAGCAAAAAAAAGAGGTTTCCTGCAGAGCTGTGTTTCGTCGAGAATTCACCTCAGAGGCGCAGCATCGTTTGAGTGGGGATTTGGTAACTGAGAGCTGTCGGTTGGAAGAAAAAAATCCAATCGTACTCTCATCTGCATTTTAGTATTTAGAGAAACAGCAGGTCAGGTCAACGAAGGCACTCTGGCTCGATCGAAAGGTGAGCCAAAGATGATGTGCACTGGACTGTGAGCTGGGTGGGAAATGAAGCTCTGCCCATCCAACATCAGATAGCGATGTTGATGTTGATTTCCGCCGGTGCGAAAGTATCCAAATATTTCTGTCGACCCCACCGGGTTTACGTCGATTCACGTCATGTGGATTTCTTCCCAAGACGCGCGGCGAGTTTCGGCGATAATAATCTCTTGCGCCTGACAAAAAAATCGCATAAAATTCAGCAGCCTCAACGTCAAGGCAAGGATCGTCTAGCGTCAGTGTGTACGATCGCTTCCTGCGTCGACGTCTCTATCAATCATCGCAACACCTAATGGGACAGTGTTGCTGGCCAGGTCTCCAGAGTGTTGTGTCCGTCCTGTCGTGATCTATTAGTGCGCAGTATGATGGAGCTGATTTTGATGAGTTGAATCGTCAGTTGATCAACGCTTTCGAAACCTGATCGGGCCTTAGATTGGATCCTGTTTGTTTTTTGTCCCAACCACCCTTATATAGCCTCGTATGCGTTCCATGCGGCCACGAACGCATCCGGGACCATCGAATGGCTCCGATTTCCACATCACAATCGCGTCTGGGGAGATATCGGTGTTCGATCACATACCGAGCAAAGGCATGGAATGCAGCGGAAATGTCGAATAGCAACGAACAGCACTTGTCGATAAAGGAAAACTCCTTGACGCAACTTGAAGTACACCGTGAGCTGTACCGGTTGTGCCGCATTGCTAGAACAGTGCATTCTAGTTTAGGGGTATGTTCGCGCATGTGGTGGGAAAAATGTGTTCTAAAACATGCTCTCTGTGTTGGCGATCGAACGCGGATACCTGACGGTTGTTGTACAATGCAACCCCCCTAGTCCTTTGAACTCCTCTGAATTCCGTTGCGTCAGGAAGGCAGTTACCTTGGAGTTTTGCCAGGGTTAATCAGAATAGCAAACCCTCTTCTAGTTGCCCTATGCCTCAATACGCGGGAATCATGAAGCCAGCGGAGATCCCCTTTGCGATGTTGATCTTAAATTTTATGATACTTCACGGGTGCACAATGGCGACTAAGCAAACACCAATCGAGGCTCTAAGCGCACGCGGCGCATATCGTCGGGGTCAGGTCTCTGTCCGCGAAACTGCGATTCCAATAACGGGTTGACAAATGGCGCCTCATTCGATGTATCGATTCCACTTCTCACGCGCGCACGCCGATTTGCTGTAACGGCTGTTGATTGATTTCCGCATCACGACAGGAGGCGACACACAACGTTACAACGCGTCCGGGGGTGAGATGGGGTAGGGGTGCATGAGGGAGGATGATAATTAATTTACGAACTTTTCCAACCCCCCACCCATTCGCGTGCGTGGACAGTTGACAGAGATTGTGGTACCTCCGGGAGTCCGTCCGGCCGTATTAAGTTTCCATAAGTACGCGACCACACACTGGCCACCGAAAGGCTCAGCAAGTGTATGTGTGTCTGTGTGTGTAAAGATGTTTTTTTATACATATCTCATTGCCTTCTCGTTCCGTGTTTTTCCTCGCTGTTTATGAAATCGATCCACGTGCATCCACGTCCGTCTTGCGTTTCCCTTTGCGCTCTATCCCGCGGGTAATGGCTATTGTTTTACATTGTGCTAGTTTTTTTTCTTGTCTATCCATTCCTCCTCCCTTCCCCTCCCCGCGTGCTGTCCCCTCTCTTACTCTAGCTATCACTTATTCAACTATTTTATTTGCCTCAACATGGACGTGATTTTTTGCTGATGAGAGCCGTTTGCGGCAACTCCGGTAACGAATTTCAAAGGAGGCCCCCCACCCCATTTGTCGTAGTTAACCACGTTCTTCACGAAAGGAATGTTCAGCTCGCCCTTTTCCGGTTGTGCCTTTTCCCCGAGCCTCGAGCGGCGATGGCCCTCCGGAAAGGGAACAGATCATTTGTATGCGAAAACTTAATCCATAAGCGTGGTTTTGTGCTATCTTTTTGCATAGTGTGGATTTTTTTTGTTGTTGTTGCTCCAAGCGACTGAGAGTTTACCGGTTCGTGCTTAACTAACTCCTGCGAGGAGGCATCAGCCAGAGTGGAGTTATCAGTTGTCCTTGGAGGTAAATAAATATATTGAATTGCCACCGCACGCACGAAGTGAGCTGCGAGAGTATGAATTAGACCCGGTACGGAACTTGACGAAAGTTTGTGTACTTTTTTTTTGTCCTCACTTCTGCTTATAGCTAAACTTGTGAATAGTACTACGGTCACGAAGCGCAAAAACTTTGTGCCGTTTTATTAACGGTTCTCGCGTGGTCGAATCGCGGTTCTAGTTTGGGCGAGGGATTTTTGTTTTTAATTATTCATTGGATTTGGGGCATTGTTTTCGGTTGATTAAAAAAATGTTCTACCAACTTTAAACGTCATGTACGGAATATTAATAATTCATGTCCCCCTCTTCCCTATGCCGCCACCTGCTGCCACCTCGGATAGATAATCAACTCATTCGTATTCGTGCACGGGGCGCGTTTGGGAGAAATTCGATGTTGCGTCGTAATGATGGCATATCGGAAAAAAGAAGAAAGAATAATTACAATGCGATCGAAATTTGAATCTCATTGAAAGGTGCGGCTCTCGAGTGTGGTTGGCAACCGGAACCCCTTCCCCCCACAGGAAGCAGAGCCGGTAAATTGTGCCCCTTCCCAAAACCCACAATAGGCAACGAAATCGCATTCAAACCTCAACTCTGCGGCTGCACCACAGTGCGCGATTTGCATAGCTTTGATGCACCATCGGTCGCCGCCGTCTCGTTGTAACCATCCCCTCTTCTCCGGCTTCGGTAGAGTTTAAAATGTAAACCCACCTCGATTATATAGCCAGGTTGACCCGATTGTGAGTGGGTTGGCTCGACGGATGAATCATCGTATCCCCTGGAAGCAGGGCGCTTTGAAATCGCGTTCCAAGTGGGGCGTTTCCCGTGTGAGGGGATGCGTGTCACCGTAAGCGTGTTAGTGGTGACTCTCTTTTCGCCGACGGTAATACCACCCGACAACACAACGGGGTGGAAAAGAAGCGAGCAAAAAAAAAAAGACGTGCCAAATATGCGTCATCCTGCTTTGAATATTGTGCGCTAACCAAGTCGCATGCGTTGCCAAGGGACGGAGGGTATTGTAGGGCTACCATTTCGCGTACGAATCGCGCCTTTCCACTCACCAGACGGCCTTGGGTGGGTCCTCACGGGCAAACCTACACGTCATGGAACACCACGTGACAGCCCGGGGTTCCAAGGATCGACGGCACCGTCTGGCGATGACTTTCACACATTGCGTCACAAGACGCCTCTTCGTTTTCCAGCCGTGGGCTTACGTTCTTGGTCCGCGAAAGTCTCGCGTCCGAAACTCACCCCCCCCCCCCCCCCCCCGAAAGCTGTCGAAACCCACGCTCCCCAATCCACTCTTTGGTTGTTCCACCTTCATCGACCCAGACCATCTGACCTTGGGCGCAAGGAAGCCATTTGGAGCTCCTTGGGTGCTTTTTACGTGTGATTTTGCTTCTTCTTCTTCACCCACCGACCGTCGATTTGACGAGTGATTAATGGAACTTTCGGACCCGACGAGCTCAGCTGAGAATCATTTATTCTCCATTCGGACAGCAACGTGCGTTACGTTATTGTGCCCGTGGTGTAGCCTTCTAATCCTCTGTCGCTTGCAGACAAGGCTAGTTCCAAAGGGCTTGGTCGTAGTAGAGTGTCATCAGCCTCACCAAACTCTCGTTAGCATGTGCTATCTTGGTAGCCAAAAATGACCG
Source organism: Anopheles nili (assembly GCF_943737925.1). Classification (NCBI taxonomy): domain Eukaryota; kingdom Metazoa; phylum Arthropoda; class Insecta; order Diptera; family Culicidae; genus Anopheles; species Anopheles nili. Next base: position 26,488,976 of record NC_071292.1, read on the forward strand.
GAAAGGTGGCATTTTCCAAAAGAAGCGCTTTCATGTTCCAGCTCGTCGGTCCGGTGGAAGATGATTCGATTCGGGTTCGCTTTTTAGGGCTTCCGGTCGGGAGAGATCCGGCAGCGACAACATCCTGCGGCGTTCAGGACGACGTAGTGTCATGTTCCGCTGGTCGATGGGATTGGCTTTGTTGTTTGGTTATGAAATTTGATGTCGTCCTTTAGGTGCTCAGAAGTGGACATTTATGCTATCGAACGGGATTAGCTGAGGATCCGGAAGAGTCCTCAAGACGCCGGTGTTGCTACCTCTATCCAGCAGATACCATACGCCATCTGTTGATCCGGTTCCGGTTCCTTTTTCGGTGCACATTTCGCGCTAATTCACGTTCAAGTCGATTCCGTACTGCCGCCGCTGGGTGGTGAGAACGGTTGTGGGTGTAGAATTACGTAATTTAATCGAAATACATCCGCTTAACGAGTCCGTAAGGCCCCCAAAGGCCTGCCTGCATAGGAATGGATCGAGAATCAGTTGCTAGGGCGGTTTCTCCAACCGGAGGGGGTTTTTATTTTTCTTTCTAGTGTTGTGTTTACACTGCATTAACGTCACGACAGTGCCAGGAACGACGGCGGTGTGCGAGAAAGAGAGAGAGAGAGTGGAAAGGAAAATGGTGGGGTCTGTGAAAATAATAACTACACACATTAGCAGCGCGCACACCCTTTGGAAGCAAAGTAGGACAAGAACGGAAAAAAACGAACCGAGTTAGAGAAAGCCATTTTTCCACCGACACACCCACTTTCGGTGTGGAGCAGTTGTTTTTTTTTTGCACTCCGTTGCTGGATCCTTACTGCACCAAATCGCGTGGCATGTTTTGCCTTAAGTGGCCGGTTTGCCAAAGCGATTGAAATGCGTACGAAAATGTTACCGCCAGCCGTCCGTGAAGGGTCGGAGCATGGTTTGGGGAGCAGTAACAGGGGGGGGGGGGGGCCTGTAGCCCTTTCTGACCACTCGGCGGTTGGTCGCGACGAGCGTGCAGTTTTTTTTTCTTGTGCGCTTTCCCACAAGGACCGCCTGTGCCATCACGAAACCAGCCGGGCTTAGCATGCAAAGGTCTAATGAATTCACCTGATTTATGAATCCACCCGTCTAGACTGGACGAACCGAATGGTCCACTGTCCTGGCGAGTCCTGGTTGTCATTGGACGGCACTTTGGCTGGATGCGTGTCCGAGAGACAGGTAGCTTGTAATTGAGATTATAGTGGGCAAAATATGACCCCACTGTCGACTGATTTAGTGACATAATTTAGGCTAGAAACGCATCAAGAACGTGCGGCGCGTATCATATGGTTTGGCTCGCGAAAAGTTGATGTAATGTCTGTGTGTGTGCATGTTTTCTGTTCGCGATCGTAACACACGATACAGCAGCAGAAATTCGATGCCGATTCGCATGATTTGAGCGGATTTTTGAACATCCGCCAGAAACAGCAGCAGCAGCAGCATGCGTGTTTTGTTAGCTGCTGTACGGGTATATGGATAGAAATTGGTTGGGGATCGCATTTTCCAGCACACAAACACACACCAGAGCCCCCTGTGGAAAAGAAGGTGTCCAGGAGTGGTAACGCGGGTTTCCTAAAATTCGCAACTTGGCGTAAAATTAGCAAGATTTTTGCCGAGCGTGCAGCGATGTTTACATTTGTTTTTTGGGGGTCGTAAATAAACAACGGACCACACCCGTGGGGTGAAGACTCTCAGTGGATGATCGAGCCGAACGAACGTAATTCCAATCCCTCTGGACCGTGGGGCTGCAGCTGGATCAACGCGGTCTCGAACTACAATCATCAGCGGTGGCAATAATTCAGTGAGTGATTTATGGCGGCTTACAGTTTTATGGGCCCTAGATTTGTACGAAAGTGCGAATATTGATTAAACGTTAATTTTGCAACAATGCACAATATGGTCGCGAATTCGGTTCGTGCGAGCGAACGCGGATCAGCACGTATCAACATGCTGATAAATGCCTTAAAATTGATCAACCGAATCAATCACACCCCTGGAAGAAGACACCATCGTCGCGGTGTTGAATGCTCGAGAAGGAGGAATGGTTGTTTCTTTGATGTGTTCCACCGGTTGGTTGGTGCCTGCGAAAGGGGGTTTTATATTTATGAGTAATTAAACAGCTCTCTCAACCGACCGATCGATAAGCCGGCCACATTTAGCCGCACCTCGTGATTACCGATCGACTTGCGGCACGGTGTTTGTGCTTTGATTTTGCGGCGATAAAACGGGTGGAAAATATTTGCATAGTAAAATTATTTCATTGAGAAAGTGGTGTGTGGTTTCGTCGTTACATGACCGATGCATTCCATCGTCGGTGGACGTGTGTCTGTGTGTGTGTGTATGGCCCTGAGGGAAATGAACCGTAAGCTGAGCGCGCACATGACAGCTCGTCGTAATCAACCTCCGGAATTCCGAGTATGGAACCGCCGCCACCGTTGGTGGCCGATTTCGATGCAAAGACGTATTGTTCCGGTCACCGATCGTGTGTTTTTTCTTCCCGACCAGTCGCGTCAACCCACCCCAGGGGGGGTTCATCTGCTGCTTGGGGTGCCTTGCCTTGAGTGCCAATGACGCACGACGGGAGGGATGCGTTTTTTGCGCGTGGAATGTGTTGGTATGTCGTTGATGTTTTTTTTTTTTTTCGTTTGAATCCTCCCCTTTTAGTCCGTTTGCTTTCTGCCCACGAGCGACGTTCCTTCGTCTGGCTCTAGTGCATTCATAGACTCAAGAATTCCACGCCCGTCTTTCCACGTACGCCGACGACTCCGAGCACCCAGGCCAAGTGCACTGACCGGAAGGCGGAAAGGAAATTCACTTCGGCATTGGCCGCAAGCAAGATGCAGATAAAAGCAAGCGCCTACGCAAAACGTTTCCTTTTGTTCGGTTTTTACTTTCCTCGGTTGCACCCGCTCGCGCGCGCTCTTTGTTCGTGCGGTGGTTGGTTTTGTTTTATTTGTCCCCCGGGAGCGCAACTTTTCACAACGCGAAGATTAGCCATTTTAATTACGGTGCGAGAAAATGAGAAACCCAACCCCAAGCCCGTTAATCATCTTTAATCTTTCCGTAAGTTCTTTTACATTAAATGGTTTAGCGAAAACGCTGATATGAGCGTGAAATTCAGCGCAAAACCCACACGTGATGCGTTTTATTTCGTTTGTGCATTTACTTCTACTTGTGTAATGTGCTCCAATGTGCTCTGGAGCGTTCGTGCGAGTTGAAGGTGAATTTTATGGACGTCTATTTGCGTCGTTGTTTTCGATTCGAGATGAAAGGCAGCAGCTAATGCATCTGCAATGTTAACATAAATGGTATTTGCACAGCCGCCGCATTTGCAGCCATTACGATTGTTTTGCAGAAACAATATTAGTCTAAAATGCCGCACTTGAGTACGCGCTATGGAGTTTTTTTTTATTTCACCATGTGCCAAAACACACCCAATACACGATGCATGCAGCTCGCAGTTTCTTTGACTTGGTTTTGCGTACACAGCGGCAAAAAGTTGATAACTTTTTGCTTGTTTGAATTTTTGCCTTGTTTTAAACCAACCGTGTTGGATTCAAAGGATGTCTGGAAGCGTTGTGCACACGTGTACGTTTAGAAGGCTGTAGAGTTTTCAATCTATTCTTATTTCAGTGCAGATCTACTAAAGTACACGTGTGCCTCACAAATTTAAAGCTCTACAGAAAACCCAATTTATTGCAAAACGAAGTTCTACCTTCTTTGTTTTTCGCTCAAGCGAAGCATCTTTTCCGCAGCACCAATATTGACTGGAAGAAAGGTCAACAGCGGTACAAACAGCATCTCATCCTGGTGTATTACCTTCCTTTACTTTTTCTGCTCTTCTCGCTCTCTTACACTCGGTCGTGATTCACCGTTTCTGCCATGGAAACAAGGTTAACCACTCGAGATAAGCAAGGATTATCTGCTAATGGATTAGTGAAGATGAGTTTGTATGAATCCCTTGGAAAATAGGACAATTCGCACAGCTAGTCAGCCGAGACCGGCTCTTCGGAAGGTGGGGTTTTTATCTAACGAACGTCTGGACTCAAGTCAAATGATCCAATAAATGTAACTTTAGCAAACGTGGACAATTCGATATAATGAAGCGATAGAGCTCAATTTGATAAAAACTGAATTTAGATAAAATGCTAGAAATAAATGAACGAAAGCCAACTAATGATGCCTCACTGTTTCAAAAAAGCAATTAAAACGGCCCATTTGCGACTGTGTGAAGTTGTGCATTGTTTAATTAATTTAACACTTCACAAATTCATTACATGATCATACTAATGAGGCCGTTTTGAGCTGTCTTCTGAATATACTCATTTATATTTCAATTAATTATGTTGCACTATAAAATGCCCCGCACTCACACGGGTGCTTAATTAATGATGCATGCTTTTCCCGGAGCGTGTGCCGGAAGGCAGTAAACCGGCTCCTTGTCGCACCTTGCATCATCTGACCAAAATGCATCGCCATTGCTGCTGCTGCTGCTGCTAAATTATCAACCTGCTTTCAGTTTGCGGTTTCATCAAACCATGTGTGAAATGCAATCAAGCTTTTCCAACTTTCCCAACCTAATCTACTGCAACATTGCCTTTTTTCGCCTTTTTTGTTTGGTTGCGTACGAATAATATATAAGGTATAAAAAAAAATAAAACTGCACTCAATCCTCACTGCCTCAATCCTCCCCGTGTCCTACCAAGTTTCCCTTATTCCTCTTCCTGCTGAGTAGTGCCAAAATTGGCCAGTAAATTAAGAGCGCACACAAACCGGCAAGAGAAATGCATTGGGTGGAAAATTTCTCCAGTCTGCCCCCTCCTTTTCCAGCTAAAGCCCACGTGATATCGGACGGTGCGTGTGTGGGTGTTTGAGGTTGACGAGAAACAGAGAAAGAGAGTGCAACCGTGCCTTCTTTTCGTCTATTTTTGCTATGCCTTTTTTTTTCCTTCTCCACCAGTGCAATTCGGTGCAGCAGCAGTTGAATCCGGTGAAGTGTCGTGCTGAAACGGAAAGGTGAACACCAGCACCGTGTTTCGAATGAAGTGCAGAGAAAAACCATCGCTCCGGGGATTCGATGGCGGGGGTGGGTTTTCATAAAGCACCCCCAGATTTCGGTGGCTTTCGAAGCACTGCGTGCCTCAGCTGGGCGGTATTTTGTGGCATGATTAGTGAAGCCACCCAACGGGCTTGTGTAACGCAAGGGGTGGCTCATGGACCACACCTGGACCACTGGTTGGCTTCTCGCTAAGCTAAATAGGAGATTGAAATGTGGGTTGTTCCTAAAAGCAAGCGATCGCAAAGCCACATAGCCCACAAGGGCTGTTGCTGCTGCTGCTACTGCTGCTGGTCAATGCACCGCCAGTCACCTCTTTTGGTGCGGGCTCTTCAACTAATTATGATAATGGTTCGTTTTGGCGCTGGAAAATTACCGAAACATATGTTGCATGCGCAGAGTGAATTTGTTTTGCAATTGTTTAACCGGTGCAGGCGAGCCGCATCACAGCTGGTGTACTATGCACGCACTTCGTTGATGGTAATGGTCGAACGTAAATATAACTTTTTAATTAATTTTTAACAATGGTGTTTGACTTTGAAATGCTGAATCTCGAACTGCCATTTTAATTGCACCAGAAGTAACTTTCTAAATCACTTGAAGCGATTTATGTTGTGTCAAAGATCCCGTAGTTCATAGTAATTCCTCTTTCTTCTTAGCTATGGATTCCTCTTTCATGCACCGTTAAAGTGATGCCCATCACTAGCAAATAGCTTGCCATATTTCTTTCGTTTGTAAGATCGATACCGGAGGAAAGCCGTGGGAGATCCCCGAGTTATGTTCGCTTCTGTTTTTTATTATTTCTCTTCTTGTCGGTCGTGTATTGGTTTGGTAGCATCGGTCAACCCGGTTTTGCACTTTTCAACCATTCGCACCGCATGTGTTAGACAACAACTCAAATCACGCCCACCCACCGTGACGCGCCCGTTCTGAGAAACCGTTTCGGGTGGGAATCGGTGTGAAAGGGCGCTTTGGAGATTGGCTTAAAATATTCGCAATCTGAGAGCATGTTGGCACGAACGCGGATTTTGGGGTCCTTAGGTTGTCGGGGAGGTTATGGATGCGCCAACTTGATCGAGTGGCACGGTCAGCGTTCAACTGGCAGGGTGCGATGAGATACGAGCGTGACTTAATCACACAATCAAGCTGCCATATTGAATCAATTAGCTTGCCGTGTAGAATTAGTGCAGCAGCTCTACGGCTTGCTAGGGAACATGGATATTCTTAGCTGCCGGAAATATTCTTAATTAATCGTGCATGTTTGTTTTCCAAATATCGTATGCATTTTTGGATTAAAAGGACGTGTTCTAATTTGTGGTATAATGGTTATAAGACTATATATAGTAAGGCATAAGAAATGAGCTTAAAATGGGTGGCTTTCTTTCCCAATTCGGATTTGCTGTAATTTACTAAAGGCCCTCTAGGGTAATTTTTTCTGCTCCTTTTTCCGATCGCGTGCCTGGCGTTGGAACATTTTGCAATTCGCTTTTCCTTTCCTATTTCGGTGGCATTGCCAAAATTATCTTTTGACACTTTCCATTTGGAAAGTCTCTTGCCGGTTCCTTTCCAGTGGTGGATGACCTCCGATTGTTCCGTCCTTTCCAAATGCATTTCAAATCAGTCGTCCCCTCGGTCCGGTGCAATGACTTTCGATTTCCGCCGGGAGCGGGGCAAATGAGAGCACTACTTTCCAAATTTATTACACCACCTCACCCCACCCTATCTTGTGTGTGTGTGGTTTTGAACGTTCGCTTTAGTGTTATGCGTATCGTTCCATAGGACGTGCGTGTTCATATTTTTTAGTCACATGCCAACTATATCATAGGTTTTTTTTTCTCAAATGACAGCCGGTCACTGACATGAGGTATTGTGCATTGAATAAACAGAAAAAAATAATTATTTGCAGTCGATTTTTTTTCGTATAAGTGTTCTATAGAACTACTGGCTTACAACACTTATCGAGATAGTTTTAAAATATATAGTGTTTGCCGTACATTTCCAGTCGAAATGATACTTATTTTCACTAATTATCTATTTGCAAGATAGCTCAAAAAACGTAATTACCATTACGTGCCATTTTATGTGGTTGTAGAACATTCTTCCACCGTCTCTGTCTCTGTTGGTCATCATGCAAATGGTTGCGGTTTTTGCATGAAAATCAAATCTATTATATTGTTTTTTGTTACTCACTTATCATGGCTCATTTCATACTTACCGGGTGGCATTTCCCTTTCGGACACCGTTTCGCCGGTCGTTCACAGACATATGTCAAACTCGTAAAAGTCCAAACTCATGCAGCTGAGAGAAGAAAAAAAATTCCAACTCGCCATCGCGCTTACCGGCGGCAGACATGCGATTTTATTATCATTTCATCGGTCGTAATGTTGTTCCAAAAGCGGAATAATTCACCCCTTGCACGCGCGTGTGCCTCCTCACGCTGAAACTGTTCATCATAAAATGTGCTGACTTGCCTGGTCGCGAAGAAGACAAACATTTATTTCGATTCTGTACTGTGGGCAGTGTTTCATCTTCGAGCCAAAAACCTTACGGGAGCTCGATATATTATGATTTGTGAGCGTTTTATTTGTCTCCAAAGTCCCTGCGACATTGATAGCAACCTCTCGTCGATCGAATTCCATTATACGAATAATCAATTTCGTATTATGATGAAATGTTCTGCTCTGCCGATTCTACGGAGCGGCAATTCCTAGCGAACGGCCAACCCACACCGCCTCAAGTGCAGCGTTTGAAGGCGTTTTACAAGAACGCAAAAAAAAATGTCCCCCACCTCCTTCAAAACGTTAAAAAACTACGTGACATTCCAAGGACGTCATGCTCTCCGGAACGGCACCGCGGCGGCTAACTCCGATCGGCAAAAAAAAAAATGCGCCCTTTAGCGCCACTCTCACAATGGACACTTACGCGTTCACAAATTAGCCTTAACTAAGTTTAGTTGCCTTCCGCGACCAGCTTCTGCGATGCCACCGGCAAACGAATGCACGGTTTCGTGCTCTCGTCACGAGTCGATGAGTCGTGTGCCGTTTTGCTGAAAATTTATTAACACTGCTGAACCGGGCTAGACCCCTGTGCAAGGGCAGAGTTGAGTCACTAGAAATTGTGTTTATTTCACGATAAGAATAATACATGATTCACACGTGGTCGGGACGTTAAGCTTACTTTTTATGCGTGTGCGTCCGATCGTTCGATGAGATCGTTTACTAACTCCGAGAAAATGCTGCATTTAGTCATGCTTCAATTCGGATTCAACCAGCTCACACGGGGGGAAAATGGGACTTTTCGGTTTGCAATCTTACCGCGGTTAGTATCGGTTCCGTTTTGGGGATGTTACGTTTGCAACAAAGAAAAAATAAATATTAACACAACCCGCCATTAGTATGGCGCAATCGATGCTGGTCGATCTGCAATTTCTTATCGGTGTTTTTTGTCCGATTGAACACCGTCCCAAAACTGTCCCCACGAACAAGGAGACAATCGCATGATACCGAGGTCCGATGGGGGCTAAGATCCGTTTCACATCCGCAACGCTCACGCGCATCCTTGCTCGCGGCAGTACACCGATAAAGTTCTCTCGATTAACCCTTCGCAGGCAGCAACAACGGCCGGTGTGTCTGGCCTGTCTGAAGGAGAAGTGACTTTCGTCTACAAACCACCAGACCGTTCGGTTGTCCGTCTGGCCAGATGATGATGATGATGATGGTGCGCGCGTCCCGTTCCGGTACTCGACGCCATCCCTCTCCCAAAAGACCTCTAATAAATCACGTTAAATGCGTACATATCCCGCGTTGCTCACGTTGGTGTGGGTGGGGATGTTCTGGCCGCGTGAAGATGGTCTCCTTCTCCGTAACCGGCCACTTGGCTACCGTTGTTTGTGTTGAAACGTGAAACCACCGCGACATGAATACGGTTCGGGGAGGGGGTTGCCTTTTTTTATGCTTTATTTTTATCGTGGAACGATTAAAGTCAACCCGCCCTGGCTGAGAAAAGGAAGAGGCGTATCGTGTGATATCCCCGGCCCCAGTTCCGCGATTCATTGAGACGTGGGCCGAGCCCCCTTGCTGAGAATTATTCCGCCCTGGGAAAGCGAGACGGTTACCGTGAATGTTAGAATTTATGTTATAGAACTGAAAAGCGATACAATACACCCCCTAACACTTGGCACCATGCGACCCAGTTGTCCACTTCAATTTTTATCGCATCACACCGGTGTGTGGGTGGGTTGAAAAATAAAAAACAAAAACACCCAGTAGGAAGCACCCCCCAATACCGTTGACCATTTGATTCGCGAGGAGTGCAACAAAATTTAGAAGAAAAAAAAATAGTGCTTAACCCCAACAAAACTCGATCGTTCGTGGAAAGTGCCGTTGTGTAGCGCTGTTCGTAATTAATTTTCCATAAATTGTGCACACGCGCGCTCGCGCCCGCGCGTCTCACACAACTCTGAGGCACGCGAGCCAAATCGCCGCTGTTTCGTCGCATGTTCGAAACATGAATAAGCGGTGGTGGCCTGCACGGACTGTGATATTGGAGCACACAGCGAGCCGTGTGCCGTGATTCGGGCTCGGAAAAGCGGGTCACAACAGTGGTGCGCTGCTGCTGCATGTAGGTCGGGAAAACAATGCGCTCGGGAAAGAGAGCCACCACTGCTCGAAACCGGTGAAGGTCACAGTCGATCGAGCTTGGTCCAAATGCACCTGGAAAAGCGCGCGGAGGGTGGTGGGTAGTCGTAAATAATTTGGGAAGTTACACGTTGCCGTTGGGGATTGTTGCGTTTTGTGTCCCCCGAGAGAGTGTGCAAGTGCCGCTTTCAATCGAGCTCGTGTGCTAAACTGAACAATAATAAACTTGTGTCTCCGGTGTGACGGTGCAACAGCAAGCATTATGGTTGGTTGAAATCGAACACTTACACATACACACACCGATGGTGCGCCGTGCACCATGGTAATCGTAATAACAGTGCAGCTCGTTCGTTAGAGCCATGTTGGGTGGAAAATACAGCCCACTGGCGCTTCGGTGGGCGCCTGAGAAGTACAAAATTTATAAAGGTCAAGTTCACGCTCCCGTTTGCCCGTTTGTTTCGTGACGTTCGACGTTCTGCGGTTTTCCGTCTTCCAATTCCGACGTGCGACGTCGTCACCATCGCAGCTGTCGTCTTCGTGTATAAATATATATATTCCTACATGTGCAGTCCCTCCTATCTTCGATCAAAAGCAGCTGGCACATTCTAATTGAGCGCGTCTCGCCCGTTCTTCCCACTATCCGTTTCGTTTCAGGTACTAATTAAAATATCCTCGACACCCGGAGGTCGGCCGAATATTTTTTCCCAAGTCGCTTCTGTTCTGCCATGCCGGGTAGTCGTTCCAGTAACAACGATACCGAGCACAACAGGTCCCCTAGAGAGAGCGGCGAGGATTCGGAGGATGAAAGTGAAATTCTAGAGGAAAGTCCCTGCGGAAGATGGCTGAAACGCAAAGAAGAGGTAGGCATTGGGAGCATTCATACAATTGTGCTTTTCTGTTTTAATTTGTTGCCTCAAAAACAGCCGTTGTCTGCTCACGCGTGTGTGGGTTTTGGAGACACATTACAGATGTACTGAAGGTGAAATTGAAGTAAGATCATTCGGGAACTGACAGACGCACGCGGACAGGGGAAAACAGCAATAGACATTTACGGAATGTTCATATCTCATTTAGCCTTTTATCGGATGGGACGCGCGCGTATCTAAGCATCCCTCCATCGGGATTGCCGAACCGTTCCGGGTTGGGACCCGCGTCTGAGTGCGAACAATAGTTAGTCGAGTTAACGATGATCATCCGATGTCGTCGGTGTGGTCGTCGTTGTCGTTTTGGTGTGTCCAGCGTGGATGTGTTTGCACTTTTTGCAAAATTAATTTGACCTTTGCAAGACTCTCCTCTCGCCGGCCGAAGTCCGTGGTGGACCTTTCTATTTGTTTGCCTCACAAAAGACGCAGGAACCGACATGCGGAAAGGGCGATAAGCGCGGGACTGGGTGATCCATGTGGAGAAATGTCGCCGATTCGGTGATTGTGTGCGTGTGTGTGAATAAGAAATTGCAAGCATGAGAAGGCAGGTATTGTACACTTCATCGCACTCTTCCGCTAGAGAAGGATCTCGATTGTGTCCTGTGTTAGGCTCCACAATTTGTGTTCTTCTAAATAATGCACACTTGTACACAAATGCGACAGATGCCCATTGATGGGTTTCGTATTGTGTTCAGTGTCGGGGAGAGCTCTTTTACGGGCATAAAAGATCCACACACATCCGATTTGTCCCCCATATCGCTGTTGGCTCTAAAATAGATTCAACACACCACTTGCGCCCCGGTATACGGGTGTTTGGCCACGGTCAATCATTCCATTTATTCACTTGGGCCTCACTATGTGCGCCACCCTGAGCGAGCAGCAGAGAAGCCGTGATTTATTAACACGAGTCTATTCGAAATGGTTTCCGCTACAGCGTCCTGTTCGTTGTTCGTACCCAAAAAAATGCACCATAAGCTGGGGGCATGTATTTTGTTTCGTAATAGAATGTTTTTCGCGCTCCATGGCTATGCTCGTTGGCAATTTCTAGTCGCGATTTCGCGGAAAAGATTCACCAATCGCGCTAGAGAGAGTTTTCCCCCATGTGGCCTCCAATGATGCCCATATGTTAACTAACTCCGATTCGTTGGATTTTTGTTTTTCCAACCGTGATTCATGGCTGAGGATTTCCGGTAAAAGAATGCGACACTCTTTTGTTGGTGTGCTGTTTGGTTGTGCATGTGTGTTTGCGCTGGCTTTTACTCCTTCCTATTGCCATTACAAGTCGGCCCGCCATGACGCCTTTCTGTGCGAGTTATTTGAATGAGAACACGTCCAATTAGTCCATAAATTAAAGCTTTAATTGTCACATCCTTCGCCGTGGCGAAATTGCGTCGCGACTTATACCACACACTGCTCCGGCTCTCGGATTGAGATGGGACAAATTTACGGTGCAACGATCGAGACGAGAGTACTATTTCCGGTTGCGTTATGCAGCGGCATGGAGTTTATGTCCATTTTCGGTGCAGTTGACGGTCGTTCGGAGAGGACACCCGCGAGGAGGCTATACGTGCGATCGATGAACCACGGAGTAGTCAATACTTTCGAATTGGATCGCGGAATGCATGTCCCATTGCATCAATTTGGTGCTGTGCAGTTTTCTGTTGCATGATTCAGTGTTTTGTTCTCTCTCTCTCTCTCGCTCGCACTCTTTTTGTCTGTTTATTAGCTCTGCAGACGAAGATGCGCGATATCTCATGGCGAAAAGGGGAATTTTGGTGTCTTTTGCTGCAATGAAATGATGTTGGAAGGACATGGAATGGAATTTCGCAAATTATCGGTCCGTTCTCCGCAAACGTGTAATACGTTTTGATTTCGTTTCTGTGTCAAATAGCAATCCGTAGTGACATTGGTTCAATACCATGACTGCAGCTTATCAAAAAATTCTTTTCTTTTTACATGGAAGCTTATGTTGCTTAGGTGACTAAGCCCCTTTGCTATAATTCAAAATGCATTTTTCTTGATTGAAATGGTCAAAGTTTGTTTGAATTTCATTGAATTAATCGAATCAAAGGAAAGCAATTTGCTCGAATTTTGCATTGATTCATTCCGATAGTTTGACTTTGTGTTTATTGAACTAGTAATGTTCAATGGCTGATACAAACATGGTTTGGTTGACGCGTTAGCAACCCTCAATGGTATGTTTTATTTCTTTATCATACCATCCGCAAAGTGTTCATTAAACTCATTCAATTTGAACCAGGAAATGGCAATAAATTGCTCCCAAAGACCATGTTATGTCCCACATTAGGTGCATAAAAAATAAAAGAAAGCAAGAAACGGTGCATAGGTCCTGGAGCTAGTTGCAACATCCCTGTTCGCAATGGATGGCATACACCCGCTCGGGTAGTTTGAGCCCTCCCGAAGGAAGCGCATCGTAAAATAAGGATGGTCGTAAATAATAACTTTATTGCGCTCTAGCAAGTCCCATGGCTGGTCTCATTTTAAGAGCACCTTTCCAACCTGCAGCAAGCCATCGTGGGACTGCTTCTTCCAGCGCGCTACTCTCGGTGCTTGGAATGCCGACAAAAGGAATGGACGACGCCGCCATCATTGAGACTGGAGAAAATAGTCTGGTTTTTCTTGTTTTCTTTTCTCCTCTTTGTCGCAGTGGCTGTGGCACTAGTTGTAACTGCAGCACTTTACGGCAAATCAGTCCACGTAGGCGTGGAAAAATGCACCCAATGAGTGATTTATAAACATTACCATCCTCCTTCGCATTCAGTTCGCACAATGAATTATTCCCGAACTCCATTCGCAAGCTGAAGGAGTCTGTGGGCCTTCGTTACAGTCTGCGGAAAAGAAAACACGAAGAATAATGTCGCAAAAGGCCTAGTGGTGGTTCAGAATTGCAACTTCTGTGAATCGAAGCGATTGAATTTGTATGCATAAATGGCACTCGAAGACCGTGGAGAAGCAGTGCGGCGTTCCTAGAGGTTGGCATGTCGCGTCTTGCGTGTGGAGGCACTTCTAAGGAGATGGATGAGGTCGATGTACGTTTCTTTCTTTGCATTCGAGCATCACGGAATAGAGCAAAGTGACAAGATGCGTCCATCGTAACATTGTTGCAGCCACCCACCATCAACTGCAGTTTGCTGCAGCAATATGACGGTGAAGGAGAAATCCCTGGCACACCAAACCTGCCCGCCTGAACAGCCGTTTTCTCTTTGTCCCTACCAGAGAAACCTTTTCGACTGCCTGCCCCCTTGTGGATGACCACTGCTAATAGGCGCACCCCCCTATAAATATCACCTTCTGCACCCATCATCAACGCCGGGAGACGATACGCGCTTAATAGACCAATAATGGTGGCTGTAAAATTTCAAATATTTCACCACGCTGCCCCGAAACCGTCCGCTCCGTCAGCCATTTCGAATGAGAAGGGGTTCTTCGCGCGAGGTGCGAATGATGGCGTGTGTGGTAGACACCTTCGCCTGAACGCCGAGGGTTCGTGTCTTTACCTTCTTTTTTTCTCTCTCTCTCTCATCCGCGTAAATTTTGCATGAAGCCACCACGCCACTGCTACTGCCACTTCGTCCTGCCGTTCGCAAACGTCAAAGGATCCCGTAACGCCGGTAATGATCGGTCGCCTCGAGACTCGGGGCCTTTGCGCGCTGCATCGAGGTGTAGTCACCATCGGGGAGACCTTTCTAAAAATACTCCCAAATCAGCATTTAGCCGACGACGATGGCGGACAGGCTGCAGACCGTAGGCTTGTTTGGGGGTGGTGTGGGCGAGAAGTCTGCTTCTGTCCCACACGACGCGTCTGGCAAATATGTGCGTACAGTCCCTTGTGGTGTGGGGAGAATGCACGGAAAGCCCTTAACGTCTTCTTCTTCTCTTCGGTTTTGCTGTGCTGAACTTAGGCTTTGCTTAGCAATCCGAAGCCCCGAACCAACGTTGTAGCAGCAACGATGGGGGAATTTATGCCTTACGCGCCCAGATCAAGACATTGCGAATCGCCAGACCCGTAGGATTTGCTTCGAACCTCGTTAGTTCTCGGTCTCGCTCACACAAATTAGTTTTCGCTTCGCCCATTCATTACATTTTATGTTAACCATATGAAAATCGGCACCAGCCTCGCCGACACACAGGGACACACACCGACCGTGGCTGTTCATAATGCATGGAAAATATGCTCCCGGCGTGTGTAGAGCATGGAATGTGTGAGTCATGGCGAAGGTCTAATGCTTGGTTCCATTGACGGCGAAGAAATCGTACTTCTGGTTGGCGATGCTACTTTGGAGCCGAACCCTATGGAGATCTCAGAAGTTTTGCGATGGTCGAAGTAAATAAAACGACAAATTCATTTGCAAATTAGAAGCCGGGTTACGAAGAAAATGTTTATAAATGTATCACTACATGTATCGCTAGAAAATGCCTTTTTTTTGTTGTTTGATGTCGTTGCGCTAGTAATTCCAAGAAGTGCTGAGGTTCGTTCTGTGCATATGTTGTCGAAAAATGTTTCTCACGCTCCACCGTGTAAGGGCCCTACCTTCGGTGGGTTGCGTTGTAGAGCGTTCAAAGGACTTTGGTTTTATGTTTCACATCAAAGTTTAGAACACGTCTGTTTGATGAGCCACCACATGCGCTTTAGCGTGGCGGGAGAGGTCGATCAAACATCCGGTCATATCCGGGGACAACGTTTTGCGAAACGGAATTCCAAGAGAATGTTACATCTCGCACACTCTCGTCACAGTTGTCAGAAAACTTTGTCTATCCTGGACAATGTTGACACCGCAACACGGGCGGTACATGTATATATAGCAGCAGCTTTCTCCCATCAACTAACACCCGAAGCCAGGACCAATGGGCTCCCCCGGGGGTGGATAGAGTGAACGAATGCTCCTAGCATACATCCTGTGTGTGTGTGTTGGGGGGCCGGGGAACCATATTTAGCAACATAAGCGACGCCTCCTTTCGATCGGTGCTCGCGCGCGCGTGTGTTGGAGCCGTCTGCCGTTTCCGTGGCGTTTGGTGTGGGGTGTTGTTGTTAAAAATAGTTAAAAACCCTTGCCATCCTCTGCCCACCTAATTTAGCGATCGCCTTCTCCTAGCCGTCCTAGCAGTCAAGTCAAGGCCATGGAATCGCTTTCCGCTTCGACAGGTTCGACGGATCTATTTATTTCTATTTATTGTTGTGTTGTGCTTTTTTTTACCACGCGCGCCTGTGACGAAACGCGAATGGTTCGCATGGACGCTCGCATGCATGCAAAGAAAGCGCAGACATCGCCCCAACCAATATCAGTTAAGGGTGGGCAGAAGTTGACTGCAAAGCGAGGGGGTTGAAGTGATCGCAAACGTGTTGTGTGTGAGAACGAGAGAGAGAGAGAGAGAGAGAGAGGCATCGAAAGCGCGATGACTCGAGTGTTGGTTGCTGACTTTTCATGAACTATTCGCCTTGAACGGGGTTGGCCGAATCGGGAAGGAGGCAGAAGCACGCAGCACGATGATATCAAGACGTCGGTAATAAGTGATGAGGCAGAAACGTCAGCATATTAAGGTCGCAGCCGTAGGAATGGCGGCTAGGGTTAACAACTTTCTCCGTGGTAAATTATCGCTTTTCTTCCTTCCCATTGCTGTTTGTTTCTTGGTCGTTTTTTTCTTTCCTTCTCTTTCTCTGCGAGCATGCTTAGCTTTACGTCACACAAACCACGCATGTAATACGTTTTTTTGATAATCCTAAAGCGACCCTGAATGTTGGCTATTTGTTTTTTAAGTTATTTGTGAAAACGTGTATGTAGCAATTTTTTAATAAAATATTATACTAAAAAGCATCGAACTTATCTTCATAACCCCTGGAAAGCTGTTTTTCTCATGCCCCCAAATATCTGGCTATTGTTTCACTTAAAACAAAAGATGCCTTACCGGCATGCATGTTTATTTCCGCCAAAGTTTGTTGATTTTGCTAGTGTCCTTTTTCTAACTGCAAACCATTTTAGGAAGACACTTTTTGTTCTTCTTCATATCGTTTAGCCAAACTTCAGTCCCCTTTCGTTCTGCTGCAGGCTCCAATAAGTCTGCGCGAAGTTGCGCTGTTTTTGTAGAAGCAAAAAAAAACTTCTCTCTTTTCGCCAAACACATTGACGTAGTTCGCATTCCTCACCAATTAGGCTGCAAGGCGTACAAGTGTGCCTGCTGCAGAGTATCAGCGCCAAAGAGAGCGAAGGTCTTGATTGGCCATTTCTTTTACGAGCCCGGCTTGTCGTCCTTTTCGTACTCCGCAGCGGCAAACATTGACGACTGTAAACATTTCGATAACATTTCGTAATGATTCCGATTTCATTTCATTTTTTTTCGGTCACGTTTTTGTTTTTGGTATCTACTTTTCGCTTTCTTGCCAGCTTTACGATATTCGGTAGAATTTCCAAACGATCGCGCGCGCGACACCATCCGTCGGCGTCGGTTACAGTTTGGATGCAGGCCAAATAGCACAAAATACACTGCTTCCAACGCCCGAAACGTGGCTCCCGGTGGTCCGGATGATCCCAGCTCAAAGGGGCCATCCACTGGGTTGCCAAAGAAGCAAGAGCGACCGGCGGCCACATTTTGGCACCGTTACGTCGTAGGCAATTTTCGTCCAAAGACAGAACCATGCCCGTGGGTAAACTGTGCCGATGACAAAGGCATGGAGGGACATCCAAAAGTACTCGAAACAGGGGGCAATACGAGTGCAAGAGGCAGAGAAACACAATATTTTGCACCCAGGACCTGGGCGCATCCTATCAACGCCAATAAAACCCGTCTCAATGAGCAGAGATGGAAGTAACGTACGTACGGAATGTCCTTTAATGTGTCTGGTGTGCAATGACGTGGAAAGAAGGAAGCAAACGGTGGGCCAACGAATTCGGTGGCATTTGTTATTAGATGCTACTTTCCGCAATGCTTCCCTAATGAGCGCACAAAGGTCGAAAAGCGCAAGAAACAGTCGGACAAAATCGCACCCACCGGCAAGGACATCCGCTGTGGAAATGTGTGTCCTTTTAGTGAGCTGAGCTGTTAACTCCACCGGCGTGTTTCGTGTGCTTCCGTGAGATCGTGTTTCGTTTTTTTTCTCCTCAAGAGACGTTTGCGACACGCTGCACTTGCTAACTTGTGCTAACTACTGACATTTGAAGGCCCTTTGAGTGTGGTCGGCGCACTCTGCACACTGACGCCTACGTGACAATCTTGCCGATGGTATCGGTTGACCTCGAACTCCCGGTCGGAGCCTCGGGGACGTGGCAAAAATAATAATAAAAAAACAGCTTATTAGCATTTATGCTCGTTATATAAATAGTCATCTGCTAACAGCTCCTCCTCAAGCGTAAACCTACGCAATTCACCTAGCGCTCCGAGAGCTACTCGCTTGTTCCGTGGCCCGAATCGATAGTGCAATGTCGTTGGTGTCGTTGGTTTTTCACACGCCCACGGCAGAAAGCCCATACTAGGCTGGTTTTCGTTTTCCATCGCTACAGAAGATAATTATCGCAAAACACTACGGTGGTTCTATTGATTCAGCCTTGCGGCAGGATGGACTGTGGCAAAAACCGCAATGTTTCGATATGATGACCTGCCTTTGGCATTTACTTGGAGCCATGGTGCATAGTTTAATTTGCATCAAAAAAGGAAATTCGATCGAGAAAGAGAGTATACTAGGATGGATTGGAGCGTAGGAAAAACTCAATGATTTCAGGTGGGGCTGAGAATTTTTGTGGTAATCAATTCACGAATGAAATGAGATAAAGTATTCAAGAAGAATCAAAATGTCTCGCAACAGAATTTACCTAAAATGTCTGATTGATTTACTACACAGTGAAATATTGGGACTATACCAAAAGCTTCCTCCTTAATATTCATTCATTCGATGTTTACTAACTTCGTACTAACGTCATAGTCCAGCTGAACTTTTCTTTTTTCTGTAGGACATCCAGCGTAGGTTGCTAATGCAACCTACGTAACGAACTTGGGAAACCACTCGTCAGTAACCAAACCGTTACTGATCCTTATTATCCATGGTATTAACCCCTGCAGTAGGTGATATCATTTCCACCACCCAATGCCCGTGGGTGACTGTTTGCTGAGATTAATTTGCTTATGCCTCGTGTTGCTAACTGGATGCGAAAATGTGTGCATCTGAACACAACACATATGCTTCGTTTCCGCCCGGAAGGTGATGTGTTTGGAAAGCCTGAAACTGGCACCACCATGCACGTTGTTTAACATTGCGGCTTCGGATCGTAAAAACCTCCGGGTGTGGATATCGTTTTATAAAACAATTCCTCAGCCACACTTTCCGCTTCTGGTTGGTTGGACCGGTGCGTCTTAATCATATATAAAAAAAAACACTCAAATAATTACGCACCGATAGTGAAAGAGGCAGCAGCATAATTTATACACCACCCTAAACGAGGTGATTAAATAAAGTAAAGGTTGGTTTTGGCTGCGCCAAGCCAATCGAGCGAGAGACCTCCGTCTGAGCCCGGTGCAATCATGGATCGTATTTTACAATTGCGCCACGAGCCCAGCCAGCTCAGCTGCACGATCTCAGCTGCGTCAAGCTGTGGAGTCAGTCGTTTCGCAACATAAAACGTTGGTTTTAAAATTTTTAATTTTATTATCGCTCCCAATAATCCCCTCCTGCTGGCTGGCGTGTGTTGATAAATATTTTCTCCGTATCCAGTACCATATGCTGTTAGTTTTTGCTCCCCAGCGCCAAAGGTGGTGGGTGGTGAGGCGGGAAATTCTCCCAATCATCACCTCTCACCCCCTGGCGCAGCTCAAGAAGAGGCCAGTGTGTGGTGTGCGCAATGTGGCGGCTTTTATGATAGGGGTGTAATAAGTGAAGTTGTTTTGCTTTTTTACCTTTGACGTTTCGCCGGAAACCCGCCGAACTCGGCCACTTTTACTGATAGTGCCTCTCGCCCGATCGAAAGATATGCTCCGTTACTTTGCGATGGTTGAGAAATGCTTCGTGTAAATGGTGGGGGTGCGCATTTCCTTCGCACGGCGAAATGCAATTTTCGATGGGGTTGAAATATTGGAGCAGTTTTCCAAACGGTAGCTGGATTTAAACGAATCAAATTATTTTGTGTGTGAATTTTAAGGCGCTGAATAATCACAGCAATTCTTTGTGTGGGAAAATAATAAGAAAAATATTCATGCATTTCTAAAAAATAATCGTTGTTGATGGGAGAAAAGAAATAAGTACAGCAAGGTGTCATTAAAATGGTATACAATCATTGTCACTCTTACATCTGGATAGTAAAGACCCGAAGCGATCATTAACACGCAGGTTTTCTGTCTTTGCTTCGCAATCTGTGTCGTCGTGATTTCCTTATGCCATCTTTTAGCGAAACTCGTTAGCATCCAACCTGTTTCTCTGCATATTTCAACTAGTTTAGTCATGCCTGTAAGGTATGCATGTCCTATCCAGTTCAATACCTGGATCGCAGCATAAATAAGGAGATGTTCCTCGGCTATTTTTAGGCATTAAACCCATGATCGACTCGAGCTGCCGTATCGTCTATAATTTACACCTTAAGCCTACGATGACGTTATGCCTTTAAAATCGTTTACCATCGTTCACCGAGCTATTCATCGAATTAAACGCGGAGGGTTTTGGATGGAAAAATCAAATCCTTTCACTCCGAATCGGTTTCTCCCCGGAAGAAGCAAAAAATCCGTGGACACATCGTCGGAAGTCTTCCCAGAAGGCCGGCCCAAGTTCACCTTCCACACGGGCGACTGTGCACTGACCATTTGTGGATAGATGTAGATGCGACAACCACGATCCTTGTGTGCGATCGATCGGTCATAAACCAGTCTTCCTCTGCCGAACGTCAATGATCACCGAGAAACGGAATTCCAGTGTAACTGCGCGAATACCACCCTCCCTGAGTCAGAAACTGGTTCCGAATGGATATTACCGCTACTACCGGTTACGTGTCCACCTAAACTACTCCCCAAGAAGAAGTAGGCTGTCGTTCCGAGGAGGTTCGTTGCGGGCCCTCCTCTCTCACGCGGGTGCGTTGCCCTCACGCTGCTCGCATTTTCCATCATTTGGCGAATCCGTCATTGACCTTCCAGCTCGAGAGAGACCAGCTGCATATGCGTGAACCGCGGACTTCGCAGCATGACGGTGGGATTTGTAACAAACTTGGCCGCTTTCCTAGACACGCGAGGTTGGGTTCAAAGTCCGGTGGAGAAAAAAAAATTTAATCCCCTCCGCGCTTGGAGGCGTTGACAAATCGCCAAATGGTCGCTCATCTAGCCAGGGAATTAAATGTGATATTTCAACACAACTATCACTCTCACATTCACCCGTGTTACCGTCATCTGTTCCATTCACAGTTTGTTTTATCGAGAAAGCATCCCCAACTACTACTTCATCATTCGGTGTTCGTAGATAAGCTTGTGGTTACGTAAATAAGATTCAAGATGAGCCCAAAAAAACAGGAGTCACTAGGGGTCAGATGGATATTTTTTTATTTTACCCTCATCCCTTGGACGAAAACCGCGCGACATTCCACTCTCACCCGCGTTTGGTGGGTTTGTTACTTCCGAATGGGATGTCTGTCTCCCTGTTCCACGCAAATCACCTAACGCCATAACGCCACGCATCGTAAAGTGGAATTACTCAGCCTTCAGAAGCCGGGAGGAAAACTGACTTTAGCCACGCACGCTCCCAACCACGCGTGTTGCCTGCGCGCGTTGGTGGGATTTTGTGAAAAGTGAAAATTCTGCGAACAAATTAACGCCACGCTTTTTACTGCGCCAGCGAAAGCGGGCCCCCTCCTGGTGCGCACATGGCAATAAAATCTAGCGTGTTGTTCCTTGGGCGAAACGTCACCGCCATAAAACCAGCAACCCCGAGGAGAAGGCGTACAAACGGCACCCCCTGAGCTTTGCACCGATTCGTGATGGAGCCTAAGCCCTTTGCATTAATTGTGTAAGAAATATTTACTTTCTGTCGCCACAAAGCGCACCACAACAGCGCCAGCAAAACCAAGGCGACATACTTAACCCGCAGTGCAAAAGGAACACTACGTGCGCTAGAACAAGCGAACAGACGCAGTGTGCAATTATCATCATTATTTGCGCGACACACTTGCCCGCGCACGTCGGTGGAATTTTGTTAAATCCGCGGTCTAGTAGCTGCATTATTATCTCTGACATCGGGGGCACATCGCGGTGTCTTAATCCAATATAAGTGACGGCGTTTTGAAGGCGTTGGTTACGGCCGTCGCCACGGTGCCATAATTCTTCGATTCTTTCCAGCGCCCTCGTCTGCGTGACAACTTTATGGCAAATAGTAGTAGTACCCTATTAGTGTTGCCTTTCTGCCATCTGTTGCGCCGTGTTGGCCCTTTTTGCGAGTGCGAAAAGTCTCGATGTGCAGCTAGTAGCTGTCTCGTAAAGTTAAAACCTCCTGAAGGTAAGAGAATGTACTGGAAACGTAAGAACGTCAGTGATCGCATCTACTATCCTATCTGGCAAATGGAGAAAGAGTACTACATTTTTTATCAGCCTCAGGGTGATGTCGTTTCGCGGCCCGCACCCGGATGGTGGCAGTGAATTCAAACGAACTTGTCAGCTAACTGCTGTGATTTCACGTGGGACGGTGGAAATGCCGGACAGAAGGAAAGGACCAGAGTCCATCAGATTGATGAAGACATCTGACGACAGCTGCATAAAACATGACCGCGAAGGCGCACGGTGCATTGCAGCAGATTAGTTCGCTGAAGTGAGGCCAGAAAAATAATATATTCGCCGCGAAGACAGTTTTGACGACTAACAAAGAGACAGAGAAAAATGAACTCATATCGTCACAAACGATGGGGTGGAAAATGAACAACCCGTCGTGTTTAAATTTTTCGCCAAACATTCACGAAAGTAGCTCGAGAGCAATCGAAAGTGAAGAGGCCAGGGTCAGAGGTTAGGCTTCGATTGGACAGGCAACTCTCGAGTTGTCGATGGTAGCTTAAGCATGCGTCAAGGACGACGAATGATTGTACCATCTCATCTGAACCACGGGAGAACGGACGCCGAGTGCGCTCCAGAGTGTTTAGTAAACGAACCGACCCGACCCGATGGGCGATTGTGGTTTCTCGGTTAAAAGTTTGATTTATTAATGGGTTTGAAATTTATACGCGACAAATACGCAGCTTTTAAATGCCCACCGCAATGATTGATGGAATAATTAGCCATCGGCCGCTAACGAGCTGCTGATCGTTTTCTTTGGCTACTATTTTTATTTCGTTTTAAATATATCTAAAGTGTTGTTTTTTCAACGTCTTTCACTTTTCTTTCAGGTATGTTATATCGTCCCCAAGCGGAGTTCGTAACTGGTTCGCAGAAAATAGAACAATTTGGTAGCTATAAATTATATTAAAATATATCGAAATTCGTCCCGCGGATGCTGTTGTGCAGACGAAAGCGGGTTAGAGGCAAGCTTTGGAAAAGAACGGCTGTTTGAACGACTTCATAAAACCGCAATCATAAAACGCCAATCGCCGCACACGCCAAGTGGTCAACCTAAGGAACCACCAAAAACCGTGGGGCAGAACATAAAACCTGGCCCGATTGAATACGGGATCCGGAATGGAGCTAAAACAAGAGTTTCCTCAGGAGCACACACGCGCGTTTACAACCGATCGCATCGGCGGAAAACCACCGAAGCGCATGAACCATGAGCAAGAACTGCGAACATCAGCGCGCACCAGTCGAACTCATGCGTCATTAAACGGCCAAGATTTATTTATATTTGCAAAATATTTTATGCGATTCCTTCGCGGTTGCGTGGTGTGTGTGCGGCGGGGGTCGGTGGTTTAGCTGCGGAATATGGGTGGTTTTTTTGTGCTTATTTCGAACCGTTGCGTTGTGTTTATGCTTCACGGCGGTTTTCACGGGGCTTGCGCATTTTCATCCACGACAAAGACGATTCAGATTCGTACATCACAATGCACTCGATGTGCGTACTCTTCCCGTGGCAATATTAGGCGTGTTTGATTCCGATCTGGGCAGGAATGGGGTTTTGTTTAAAAGGCGATATATAAAGACTTTATAAAGACGATAAAGTATCAACGCAGTCGCTGACAACTGTAGACGGCCAGACTAGGGATGCTTCAGTTACCTCATTTCTCGACGGAGACTGTCGTTATCTGGTCGATTTCCTTGACACTAAACCACGGCGGCCCTGCTGGTATAACTCGTTTTTCAGCCAGTACTTTGTGAGGATGTGAGAAACACTACCGCTGCGTTTATGCAAACATGCTGACAACAGTATAGCTGCTGCACCGACCGCAAAACACATGCGCTAGCTGTCACCAGACGGCTTCCAATACTGGTTCCGGAAGTGAAAAATCAACCACGGAACAGCCGGGTTTGACGAGATCGTGTCCATCCCCTGGTGGGACACGAGATGTTGGGATGTCATTTGATCGGGTTTTTTTTCTTTCTCTTGTACCAGAGAGGGTCTTGCGGCGCATCTCCAGCTAGGCATATCATTCCATTATTTAGTTTAAATGCCTACCAAACCGTAACAGAATGCCGCCTTCGTTTTGACAAAAAAAATTGGCAACGAATCAGTGTATCAGAGATTATGCAAATGCTCTTTTTGCCGTTTTGCGAATGTAGGGGCGGTTTCGACGAACCCAAAACACAAACTCTCGGTAGATTTCTTTTTGTTCATTCACCCAACATTGGCAGACATTGTCAGGCACATGTAAATCAACTTGACAATCGGTGGAATTTACTCCACAGTAGGTCGATGGAGAATAAGCATCCGGGTTCCGTTCTCGGAGGTTGGGCTTATTCTTTGTTGGATGAATGGAAGTGATTTACTGCATTTTTTGGAAGAGTGCAAAATTTTTCAAACAAGTGATCTATATGTGATGTAAAAATGATAGTTATATTACTTCTTATCGTAGACGATGATGTAAATTTATTTCAGCTTCTGATTGCACCAATGAAAAGAGATAAGAATTTTTCGAGAAATAAATTAACTAAACTGGTCAGTGGAGTACCAATTCGTGTGAATAGCCAAAGTATTCACTCTTCCAGTTAGGTACTAAACTGATGTACCTTAAACACAACAATATCATTGCATAAACACCTACGTACGTGTACACCTCTTGATGGCATGGAAAAACCTTTTTTCATTATGCACTCAAGCAGCCGTGTCCCATAATCTTGCTGGACGAAACGAACAGAACCAGGACCGGCGTGACGTTTCGATTCGAGGACGTTTTGTTTACGTTTTGTGCTTGTGCGCGTACGTGATCATATGCGGATGGGACCGGATCGCACTACTACGATGCGGTGCATACTGTTGCACAACCCGTTACACCGCCTGATAAGCAGCATCGTGGAGGAAGCTAATAATAAAAGAAACAGCGAAATAGCGACAGACAAAGGCGATACACGAGTGTGATAAGCGGGCTGTGATAAGGGAGAGTTTGTGCGAAGAGAAACGCCAGCGGAAAATGTGGCCGAAGTAAGGGTTGTCACAAGAAGCGCGCCCGACGTTTGATCATCGTCGTCCCTTTCCTGTCGCTCCTGCTGGGGGTTCAGGAACGAAGGAGAACTATTGCGACGTCGTTTTTCGCTAGAGTAAAAGTTCCCAAGATGCGCCTCGTTCCGAAACCACAACCACACGGTGTAGCGCTGTTGTGAGCTGTGGTGGCCCTTTGGTCACTCTAATCACATGTCGAGTGATAATATGTAACATAATGTGTTGAACACTTGGTACACTTCGTGTAAAAGTATGCTAAGATAGCGCGGTCGCGCTCGAGCCCCCCAAAGCATCGAAATTCCTCCACATTGTCAAAAGAGACCAGCGAAATCAAAAACAAACAACCAAATCTGACAGCTGACAAGTCGACGATTGCGTCGATAAGTTCGCACAAGCGTAAAACCACGCATAGTTCCAACCGCTAACGCCAACGAGCGCCTATCTACGCATAGCTCCAAACATAAGTCCGCTAAGTCCTAAAGTACCGATTTTTGTTTTGTTTTTTGCTCATCGCCTTCAAGAACAACCTGTGTTCAGTTGGCTGAGACGCGTCAGAGCGCGGTTGCGAGTTGGTGGCGCATTTTCTAGTCCGTTCGCCATTCGCCGTCGCGCAAAAACACACCAAACCTTGACCCCTCTGGGTCCGGTTTGCGGTTTGTCAAGGAAGCGCGATGTGGTGGCCGACCGCGAGACGACGACTCCCAGCTACTTCCCAAACTTCTCGAACTTCTCGCGTTTCTGTGCGTGCGCACGACAGACGCACGTTGTTTTTCGTCGCGCCCCGTACCTTGAAGGGCGTTCTTTGCACTCATAACGGTTTTATGTTTTGAAGCGAAATAAATCGCGACAGCACAATAGAATATCGCCGAGCGTGTAGGCAAATCAGAAGGGGGTTGGTCGATCGGTGGAGCTTAGCGAAATCACGTTGCTTTACGAGAAGACGTCAGATAGTAGACTGGGCGGCCAATCCTCTCTGCTTGGGCGGGAAATACTACGCAGTAGCGAGTAGTGCCCTCGAGTCCCGCAAAAGTCGGTCGTTCTCGCGATGGATGTCACTCATTTATGCACTCGGCGACGAATGTGTGTTGAAGGATGGTGTACTTTTTTTTGTTTTGCTTGGTTTTGGTTCTACATTCTTGCTCAGGGTTTGTCAGGGTCTATGACTTAGATCATGTGCCATGTTGGGCTTTGCAATCTTGTTTTTCTCCTCGTTTTGCATGCTAATTTTGGGGCTTGCATATTTTTTTTATGCTGGTTTTAGTGTAACATTTTCCATGATGGTTTTCAGTCCCAAGCTGTCAATATTCCACCCACGTGTGATTTTGTTCTAAAAAGCGACATATTCTCAGTCGCGATACAAAGTACAAGGACCGCAAATGACAAGACAAAAGTAAATCGTTTCACGGCTTATTATCTCGCAAAACTACGCCCAACATGGGACATTAGGCAGAAGCGCTCCCATCGTTCGAGACAAGCCAGAAACACAGAGCTGGTGTGTTGTGAGTAAGGCGAGCCAACAGAATGGATTGGCGCCAATGATTGATGCCGCCGTTGACGCTGCCATCGCTTGTTGATGTTGTAATCCCGTACGTCTCTGTGAGCGTAATTGATGTTTGGCTACATTTCGAGTGGTCATGATTAGTTGCTGGCCTAAATTCAAAGAACGTCGTTTTCTCTCTCTCTGCAGATTGCGGTGGGCGACCATTTTCCCCGAGAGCACCTTCTGCCAAACCGATGGGAGGAAACCTTCGGTTGGGTGAGGGAGCACTCGTCTTTTCGGGTCGGGAAAATTCGAACCAAATGAATGGAAGCAAATTGAGCATTGTGCAGGCGTGAGATGGACGTGGTTTTTGGGGAAGAATGTGCTTGGTTGGTGGTTGGTGCCGTTCGCACGGTACTAAAAATTATTTAAATTCCAATTCGAATCGACTGTTACACAATCGCCAGGGAGTGTCGGTCAGAATCTACGTATTGCCTGCTGAACGAGGGAAAATACTGATCGGTAGCGAGAGCGAACTCTCCGATGTCACCAATTGTAGAATCGAAATTTTGGGTCTATTCCTGTAGGTCAATTTCACAACCACCCAGTTAGCGCTCGTTTTAATGAGACCGTTCAATTAAAATTAATTGCTTTTTAACTGATCCCAAAAGGCGCAATCAAAAAATGGGGTTTCAACCATTAAGTGTATCACTGATGATTGACCTTCGGATTGGGTGGTACGTGCTCTTCGAACGCCCTTGACGACAAAATTGTTTTGCGTAAAAATCGTCGGCGAATTAGATTTGGCTTTCTCGGTTTTATTTTAGTGATTAGCTCTGCTTCATGAAAACACCTACACTCTGCGTTGCACCTGCAGTACTTCTAAAACATTATTTAATGGGCATTAATAGGGTTTACAAAAATAGGATATTGTTTGACACGTTTTTGCAAAGTGTGACTAACAAAAAAGACAACCCAAGAGCTGCTTCGTTGATATGACTCATGCAGATTGGAGAGCGAGTAATCCTAAATAGTCTCTTTTTCGCGCAAGCCATTCAATAGGCAAGTTTTTGTGTTATTTCCAGATTTATCCAATGCATCACCCGGTGGATGAGTCATCGGAAATATCATTTCCGGTTAGTCAGTGACTACCTGAAAAAGATGTGACATACTATCAATTAGCATGCAAAGGGCATTGCATTATGCCGCATGCTTGCTATTGTCACCTTATTCAGGCATCATTTATTATGTGCAATATGCTTTTATGCGCTTAGAATGCAAAAAGTTTCAGTGAGCTGAATAACATTTTCATATAATGGGATCGTTAATATACGTAAATAAGCATTTTTTTTAACTCAAACTGTTTATTTTCATATCAACGTCTTTGTAAAAAATATTGAAAACCGAATTAAAGAGAGTTGTGTGTAACCGTTTAAAGGGATAATACAATGATTATTTTATTTGCTCAAAGAAAATGGCTGTTGAATACTACTGATTAAAGTATCATAAACAGCAACTTCATTCAATGAGGAATTAACAAGCACATTCAATCCATTGATTACTTCAATGTCGTATTGTGCAATCACTAATTACGATCAATTCGAAATCGTTTGCACTCCTCATTGGCAAGAAATAACAACGATTTCGTGCCCAGCATCTTACAGAGCGTTAAATGTAAATCTAGTACCGCGCGCTTTAGCCTTAGCCGACGGTTTCACCACACTTAACTGAAGTCTTTGCATTAGCTTTGTAACTGTTATTAAATAATTAGTGTCTTACGAATCGCGCATCAAGACGTAGAAGGCATTCCGCTTCGCTAATGCAATCTCAAGTGTTCGTGATTTGCTCGCTGCCAGCAAAAGAAACATATCACTATGTGATTGATCGTTGAATTGTGGTGAAAATGTAAAAAAATAAGACAAAAATTGTATCAAACATAAAAGGATAACGTTCTGCAACCCAGACCGACATATTTATGGTTTTAATAAAATTGATTATTTTTTGTAAATATACAAGCATGTGAAATGCACATTGTAAATGAAAACTACTAGTAAAATGAAATTGTTCACCGCGCGTCTTCTGTGCTGACCGAACAACCACCAAATTCAATAAACATCTGAAAGGAACATTTGATGCGGTAGATAATGCACCGCCTGATCTGCAACAACACCTCGCTTGATGTGAATTGTTGCCTTGAGACAGACAGTTGTTGCTTGTTCCGCGGCTGAAGATAAATAGCACCGCTTTCTTTCGGAAGAAAGTTTTTCTCGCTTTGCGAATGTTTATCATTACCCACCCCACCACCCACCATCCATGCCGGGCATCAATCATACGCCCAAGCGTGCCTTCGGGGCCGTCATTCGAATTTATTTACCTTCGGCTTGTGCGGCATCCCGCAATCCATTCTGGTGCGATTACGCCGCTGTCAAGCGATCATAAACCATCAACACACGGCGTGTGTGCGGGCCTTTGTGGGATAAAAATGGTGTCAGTCAGAGTGGCACGAGACAAGCCATAGACGCAACTAAACGGGGTTCAAAGAAATCCTACTTCCGCACTCGGTTTTACAGCTCTTTATCGTGTGGGCGTTTCAGAGCTATCGGTGGTTGGTTTGTTATTAAAATGATACTTTGTAAAGGAATGGAAATCACTATACACCGTAGAGGAGAGTTGTTATAATAAAGAACACCATATGTTCTTGATTATCCGTGTGCATTTTACTAACAGAGCCTTAAAGGTGGCCCTCACAATTGTAAGTCTCCATGCCAGGGATGCTTTTGAATTCAATCAACCTGGAATGTGATTTTTCTCAACACAGTCGATCAGGATTCATCCCACGCTATCACATAATGTATTCGCGATCATGCCGCCTTTTTGGGCCAGCGCTTTTCACCACATTAGCGCATAGTGCGCGAGCCAATTCGCTCGATTCGAATGACGCAGCTTCGAGTCGGTGTGTCCCACAGCTGTACTATCAAACAATACGCACGCGTCTCTTCCCATACACACCCAAACCACAAGCCTTTCGCGCGTTCTAGTCGATGCGCGCCCCCATCCGTGGATACGAGGCGCGAGTGACTTGGCGCAAAACACCCCACACCACTGGGGCACTGGTAGTGGTGCGCGTACTGCGTCAAAGCATTCATTTTCCTGCTACCCTCTCGGTATCAACGTGCCACCCTTGGACGTATGTACTGGCTAAACCTCGCGCTTAATTAAGCGAAGCTGGCGCCAGCGCTTATCATACCCGAGCTTCGTCACGGGGATTGCCAGAATACTGGGGGGGTCGATGTATTTTTTTTTTACGTGTACTCTCAAACCCGTGATACCCTTGTTTCGGTGGGGGATGCAATCCGTCTCGACGGCGGGGTACGCTGCGAGCACCAGATAAAGCGGAAATAATATGTTCTGGCGCGCAAACTCACGAGGCCCAATGGGGGTGTTTTATGTACGCACGCAACACCGCAACGTATCGGATTCTTCTGCCACGCTCGACCGCCGCGTGCGTGTACTCCTCCAACCGTGGAACTTTTATTTCCGCCCTTAAGGAGACGCCCATGCCGCCACATCCCCCGCCCTGGAGTCACGTGCGGACGCGCAAAACCGCGCACGGCCACGACATTCAAAGTTTGTTTATCATTCGAACGCATCATCGGGCGGGCGGGCGGGCGTGCCTAGGTTATCTACGGGTTTGGGTGTTGTTGGTGTGTTTTAAGCCCAGCCAAAAGGGTGGCCAGAAGGGGGCAAGAAGACGCGGAAATGTTGGCGTGGAGTGTAAACACGCGCACCGGAGAAACGCAAGTTTAAAGGTCGCGGACAACGTCGGCATTGCAATAGTGTGTTTAGGTTTCCGATTACGTTAACGTTGTTGCAGGAAATTTGTTCTTTTCTTTTCGCCAAACTTGTTCTTTGGCGGAAAAATGAACGACCAGATGTCAGAACAGCTGTAACGTGAATTGAAAGGTCAAGGAAATCCAACTGGGTTCTAAACTCAAAAGGATGGGTTGAAAAAAAAATGGTTTAATAATGCTTATTTCTACAACCAGCCCTTTGGCCATCAGCTTTTTCTGTGAAACAGTATGATATCTACATACGTCCTAGGAAGCCATCCAGCTGCAACCACCCGCATAGCACGTGATATTGATTGTTCTTGGCACTAATGTGCTGTTGCCCAATGGCAGAACAACATTAAATGCAACCTTGATATGCGATAAGTTTGAAGAGGAATCCCTGATCATTCTATGTATTTAAAATGCTGAAACACAACTAAAGTCTCTCCCGAATCTTTAATTCTGGTACGGACTTCCTTCCGAAACGATACGATGCAACCTTGTGCAAAAAAAAAAAATAATGACATGCTTATTATATCTCTCAAATGTTTGCAGTGAAATTTGCCAAAACATTTCACGCACCACAAGCCATCCATCATTACGCTCGGGTGGACGCGTTCAACTGTCTTGGCCACGCTTTAAACTTATCAATCCATCAGCTCGCCGAAGGACATGCCACGCCCGCATTCTCTTTCTTTTTGAGGTACCACCTGAGCGAAAGGGTTTGTTTACATTGTGCTCATCCCCCCTCCCAACCACGGGGTGGGTGGGTGGGCGTGCGTTGCAGTTGAAGCAACAACAAAAAAACAAAGAACACCCACTCGCTCATGGTCAGCCGCGTCTCGAGAACTCGCGGCAGCGGATAATTATTCGGTTTAAATTCTTTGCGCGCCTCACGACTCATTTTGGTGGTGTTTGTTGTTTGTTTGTGTGTGAGGAAGGGGGGGGGGGTGGTTCTTTTTTCTGCTCACTGCCCTTCTCTCCGTTTCTGCTGCTGGTAGGAGGCGCCACCGATTGTCTCCCCGCGGGATGAATGTGTGCATCGAATTAAAGCATGCTCTAGTGCCCGCAAAGGGTCAGTCTGTGAATGATGACCCCCACCGTCACACGTTTGTTGTGTTTTTGTGAGATTTATTTATAGCCACCGTTGCATGTGCAGCTTTTGCATCGCGCATACGGGAATGTGCCCGCACCATCTCCCTCTCTCCGCCGATCATCGCGTAAAGCGCAAAATCCGGACCAAGGTTTTCCAAACAATCGACGGTGATAAGATGAAGCTAAAGTTTACGAGATATTCTTCCGAATGCGCCACGCGACGTGTTCGGTCCGTCAGAGCTAATTGATGTTGCATCTGTCTTTCGGGCGGCGTAAACCCATTTGTTCCTTCCTGTTTGTTTTTTTCCTGCATTCGATTGATTGATCGTACAGGAAACGGAACGACGGAGAAAGCCTTGTCGTGTTCTGTCCATTTCGCCACCTTCGTCCTTGGTTTAATTTTAGGGAGCAGTGGTGATATTTTTGGATTTTTTTTCTTGATGGTAGTGAAATGTTGCCTGCCTTCTCATTTCCCTCCCATTATCAGCGTACAGTGGGCTGTTTGCGGCTTCACAGGGATACGGTAAATTCGGACCCATTAACAGAGCCGAGGGAGTATAAATAGTGACCCCTCAAACGGTCGCGAATAAATAAATCAAACTGTTGTAATCGAATTCACTCTCGGCCAAGAGGAAACGTGGAGTAAGCTAATAAAAATAGTTTTTCATCAACATGATCGAAATAAACGGTGGCGCCAGCATGAGCGAATTTAGCCCACATGCTCTATTTTATTTACACGTGGGCTTAGACTCCGCATTAGCCGCTACAATATGGTGCAATATGGTGATAAAATAGGCCATGAAGCTTCCGTCTTAAAGCTAAATCATCCATAAAGAGACCATTTTCTTCTTTGCCAATTTTAAGGATCCAGGTATTCGCCCACATTGTCAATATAAAGGGCCACCCGTAGTGGTGGTGTCGGTTAGCCTAATTCCGCCTAATTCGCCCATTGGGCCTTGCCAACGTTCACAATGACGACGCGACGGCCATAAGCGCGCCCCACGTGGGTTGGGTTTCAACGGTCCGTTGCGCGTCTTACCAGACATGCTACCAGACCAAGTGCATGCTCGTGTCCGCGACAGCTGTGGACCGTTCTTCCCCAACCAAACCAGCCCAAACCAAACTGCCCGCGTGCACACTCGCGCCATCATCGGATAAACCCCGCCAAGTCACTCGGAAAATGGGCAAAAAAGTGTTAATGAATATCAAAACATGACACCTAATTAAAAATTTAACCACCACTGTTCCGCGTCGCCCAGCTAGCTTCCCTGGCCACGTTTTGACGGGGATTCTCTTTTGCCGTTCGATATGGTCCGAATTTTGTCAAGCGTTAATCCACCGCAGCGCTGACATCTCGACCGGCTGCCTCGGTTCATTACCGGCCATTAGGAAAAAGGGCCGCACGGAAGAAGATGTACATTTGCGCCACTAATTAAGCATTTTTCGGTTGACCTTTTCCTCGCTCCTGGGCACCGTGAAAAAAGGGGTGGGCGTATCACACGTCGGTGCCACTTCCGTAACCGAAACGTGCGGTCAAATAACGTCTAGAAAAGGCACCACCCAACGAATCGGGATGCGTGTCCGTCACCTTGCAATCTCATCCGTGGGCGGCTCCACCAATCGGTCGAAGCAATCTCGGCCTGCAGCATCAAATAATCAATAACGGCCTACCGGTAGCATGCGACGAGAACCGACTGATACCGTAACTGAAGGAAGTTAACGCAGTCTAGTCGTGGGAACCATCAAAACAAACGCTCCCAAAAAAAAAAAAGGACGAGCCGGTTACCACTTAGGACATGGCGGGCCAACTTGATCGCTCCTGCCAAGGACGTTTGGCGAGACGGAATAAATATTAATACCATGCGCCATCGGTAACAATTACGTCTGGAACCTGATCCTGAATTATATATGTTCTTTGTCGGCACCCTACGACGAGGAAAAATCTTGGCGCCGTCACCCAAACCGGCGCCCAAACATCAGCTGTTTCATGAAATATTTCTCTTTTCCCTGTGCGAATGGCGAAGGCTATCTTTCTCAATCTTCTACAGCTGGTCGGTAAAACGTCCGAGCTTATCTGTTACGAAACTGTTACGGCTAGATCTAATTTGTGAAAAATAACTTATCATTTCTATTATTCACAAACTACCCAGAGATTTTCGCTTGCTGGTATGTGATTGGCAACGAATTGGAGTAAAATGTGTAAACAGCAAAACATTTATTCTGCCTCATGGATCCGAAAGCATTGTGTTACAAATCGGCAAACTCAGGCTGCCCACTCCGCGCCGACAGAATCGATTTTTGGCACTAAACATCTGCTGTAGACGGTGTTGTGTTTGACTCCTGGTTCCGATTTGATGATGCTGCATTCAAAAACAAACACCGATCGAACATTGGCGATTGTGCGAAACCTGCAGCGGGAAGGATTCCTTTTCGCAACAGCCAAAGGACACCGTCGAATCAAGCGCGTTACATCGCCGTGTAATGCCTGGTAGCCTCCTCGACCAGAGATCGATGTGTGTAATTCCGCAGGGCCTCCAGGGATTCGAGGAGGCATTCCGAAACGCGCAAAACAACTCAAGCGGCACTTCTGAGGCCAGTCAGGAAAGTAAAAAGGGACGCAGGAGGCCTATAGTTTTTCGCAATCTGGGCGCGCCGGTTTATGAACACTTTCAGTCACGTTTTCCCATCAAATTGAATTTATTCCATACCGTTCCGTATTGATCGAAGAGCGAAAACATGTGCGCCCGAAAACTCCATCATCGTCGCGTCCTGCGGGCGGAGTTTCATAATGAGATGAAAGTTGGCTGTTTTTCGCTTGAACATTAAACGAAACCACGATAAACATGTACACTAAAGTTCGTCTATTTTCACGTCACACTGTGCTTTCTTTACTCCCCAGGTCGAACAGCGCGATGTTCCCGGTATCGACTGTGCCCATTTGGCGATGGACACCGAGGAAGGTGTCGAAGTCGTCTGGAACGAGGTGCAGTTTTCCGAGCGGAAAAACTTCAAATCGCAAGAAGAAAAAATACAACTAGTATTCGAAAACCTAACACAGTTAGAGCACCCAAACATAGTCAAATTTCACCGTTACTGGACGGATACGCATAACGATAAGCCTAGGGTAAGTGAACGGTTCCAGGGTCAAGTGGGACCGTGGACGACCTTCCCGTGAGGGACAACTCGCCGTCTTTGCTTTTAACTAGTTTCATGCAAACATTTAACATCCTCTTATCGTCATTGCAGGTAATATTTATAACCGAATACATGTCCTCTGGTTCCCTGAAGCAGTTTCTGAAGCGTACCAAGAAAAATGTTAAAAAGCTACCACTGCAGGCATGGAAAAGGTGGTGTACTCAAATTTTATCTGCACTTAGGTGAGTATATGCCGTGCATACGGGAGTGCGGAAGAGTTCTCGTTGGCGGAACGTGACGCTTCTAAGAGGACGTTTTGTCGACGCATAGTCGTGGTGCAGAATAATGAAATATTTCACGTTGTCATCCTCACGCTGACTTATTTTCTCCTCGTTTACAGTTATTTGCATTCCTGTTCGCCGCCAGTAATTCACGGCAACTTAACCTGTGATACAATATTTATTCAGCATAATGGTCTAGTTAAAATTGGTAGTGTAGCTCCAGATGCCATTCATCATCATGTAAAAACGTGTAGGGATAATATGAAAAACATGCATTTTATAGCACCGGAATATGGATGTAAGTAACCACGGAGGTGGCAACTCTTGCCGAATCATGCCATCATAATTGTTATTGCAATTTTTCTTCCCGTGCTTTTATGTCATCTCAAACATCGAATGAGCAGCAGCCGCATCGACGACGGCCATCGATGTCTACTCGTTCGGCATATGTGCGCTGGAGATGGCCGCACTGGAAATCCAAGGGAACGGTGACTCGGGTACGCTAGTCACAGATGAGCATATAAAGCGCACTGTCGAGAGTCTTGAGGATGCGCAGCAGAAAGAATTCATCATTAAGTGCCTCAGTCATGACCCTGCCAAAAGGCCTAGCGCTAGAGAATTACTATTTCATCCGCTGCTGTTCGAAGTGCACGCACTCAAGCTACTCGCCGCCCACTGTCTAGTGAATACCTCATGTAAGTAGAGTACTGCTGCAGGCGTGCTAGTAAATCTCCAAGGCATATTGCAGAGCGTTCTCCTTGAATTGATATTCCATCTGGCCCGGCTGGCGTGCTGGGTGCCGGCTCCAAAATAAATATTTCATAAGCAGCAACCGGGCGACGGTTTCTGCCCTCTCTAATCCTGTGTCAAAACTTTCTCCCTTCCCGGTCCGCCGCCGGCCAGTTGGCATGGAATATCAGAGGCAATACGAGAAACTGTTCGCAGTGGGGACCTTTTTTTGGTGGCCACTGTGCGCGCTCCCGTTACGTTCGAACGACGAATTTGGCGAACGGATTGAATCTCGTTCGCTGTTTTTCATTACTTCATCGGTGTTGATTTTAATCATAATACATTTTCTTTGCTTCACCCACTCGCCGCGTTTTCCCATCTGCATCTCTTTCTTTCTCTCTCTCTCTCGCTCCGAACATTTCTTCTTTGGCCTTTCGTGCACGCGCCGCCTTTCCGATTGGGGTCGGATGTTTTTGGCCAAAAATGCAGCCAACTATGACGAAATGCTGCAAAAGCTCTATAAGCCAGATATCGTCTATGCGGAAATTCGGTACGCCAATGAAGTCTTCAAGTACCATCTTGGCGATGCCATCGCCACGGAAAAGCTGGAAAAGTTTGTTGAGGACGTAAAGTAAGTGTTCCGCCTAATCGTGCGTGCTCAGTTCGAGCCGCTGCAAAAGCTGGCGCCATACATGCACTCCCACCGTGGATGATGTGGCACATCGTCAATGATGCTTCATGCTCTCCCGCCCAAACAGGTACGGCATTTATCCACTGACTGCCTTTTCGGCACAAAAACCACCCGCTTCCCGACCGCGAGCAATATCGCCCGAGACTGCAGAATCGGTGAAATCGGCTACACCGGAACCGTTAGATATTGAGACTAGGAGAGTTTTGCATATGATTTGTAGTGTTAAGCCGCGCGAGGAAAATTGTGAATTATTTGTAAGTATCGCTAATGGGGGAGATTCTGTCATGCTTCCTGCTATTCTAACATAACGAAATCGTTGGTCTTGCCACCCTTTTTTCGTTGGTTGTATTTACAGATGACAATATTATTAAGGATGGATGATTCGATGAACCGACAGTTAACATGTCCCATCTCGCCGGACGACTCAGCCGTAACGCTTTCGCATGAGCTAGTACATTTAGGATTTATTCACGAAGTAACTAGACGAATTTTTAATAATCTTTACTAACGGAATGCAGCAACAGTATACCTAATTGATTTCCTTTTTTTGCTTCTCTATTTCTGCTTCTGCTGTGCTCTTTCCAATCTGTTTTCCAGGACGATCGCTTACGAATGGCTGGGATCATAGAGGAAGCGTTAGGGTTGCAGAAGCTGCACAATGCCAATGTGAAAGTGCAATCCACTGCATCTCTCACGTCGTCCGGCTCGGTTACGGGCGATATCGGTGTTGCGATCGGCTCCATGGCGAATCCGTTGACTGCCAGTACGTCGGCTGCGTCTCTCTCGGGCAAACCCAATCACCTGCATCATCATGTTCCTGTACACTCGGCCAGTTAGTAAACTTTCCTTCTTTGACATTTTAAATTACCCCTTTTCCTTTTATGTTCTGTTGTGTTTATTATTTTATGTTCTTCTCATAATATTTTCGCACATCTCAAGTTTTTTCGTATTGTTTGTTTTTAGTTTTTCGTCCTGTATGTTCTCATTCACCTTCTCCCTCCTGTTGCAAAGATATTAGAACTGATCGTTGCGATAAGGAAAAAGAAAAAAAATCAAACATCCTTTACCTGCAACTATTTTACATATTTTTTAAATGAACTTATCATATTTAATCATAGTGTGTTGCATAACTCATCTTTTCATGGCATAATCATGTGTCATGACAGAATTTTTCGATTTCTTTTTGCATTCACCCATTAAACAGCATATATATATATAAACATATCTATATTCGTATTTAAAAGCAAAGGACTTCATTTACATTATCTACTCACAAATCCACGCACTGAAACACTTCGATACGCATACATACACATATTTACACTCAAACGTATCAGCTATATGACGACTTAAGCGAACGATGAATCAAGTAACGTGTAACTAGCACCACATAAAGATGACGCTAGTTAGTTAGATTGCTTAGTTGGTGAACTGCGCTATAGAGATATGACGGTAAGCCCTCGTCCAAGGCGCGCTTCATTCATCTTCGTTTTAGTTCACTTTCTCATATGAAAGAAAACGAAAAAACGTTCTCAAGACGCGTAGGAACAACTGACCGAAACGACCGACGAACAGAAGGACACACCGAAAGAACTGTCGATTGTATCTTTGTGTGTTGTGTCCTATTTCCGCCAAACCACGAATAGCCTTCAGCGATCTCCCGTAGGGAAGAAATTCGTCCCCGCTGCGCTTAATAAGTATGTGTGGCAGAACAGATTTGCGATAGGATAACGTACAGAGCAGGAGTCTATCAATAAACATCTATCTATTGGGCAATAAAGCGGAGTTATCAAGAGGTATCAACAAATTATTATTGCACATACATCGCGTATTCCTCTAAAGTACTTGCATTAACGTTCCCCCACACATACCCAAAACATTATGGTGAACGTAGTGAAACAGGCGTAAATAATAGAATCAGACGCGTACACAAGAGTTACATTCGTGGAAATAATATTAAAAAAGAAAAAAAAACATTCGAAACAATAGCTAATAATAAAAACGTCAACTATTAGCAGTACTGTATCATTTTGAACGATTATGAATAGCGAATGAATGAATGGCTGAATGTAAACGAATCGAATCTGCAATACGGCAGATGTAGCTAGTAAATGAAACGAAATCGTAAGAATAATGATTGTGTTATGTACCATAATTCTCTAATAAAAAATCACGACCTAATGAGCAACGGAAACAAACTGAAACGAATAATAAATTACTACAAAAGCGTGTTGTTGCTGAAGAGCCGTGGTAAAGATACGACCAAACGATAGGGTTTAGATAAATGTGTCCTAACCACTGTTCTCGAAAGACAAGCGTTAGATGCTGTTGTTGAAAAAGAAAACATCAGAAAACCGAAGATATTATGGAAATACAAGAATATGAATATTTTTATATGTAATCTTTTGCAATCATTTTATTGTCCTTTTTTCCGCCATTGTTTTACTGTTCGTGTAAAAACTGCTGTATCTTTTTGATATTCGTTTCCGTTTTTATATTTTGTATTTTGATTGCTGGGTACCTTGGTTTTGTTCGTTCGAATCCATATTACTTGTTCGATGATTTCGTCTTTTCAATGTGTGTTTATTTTATTAAATGTGTTTCTTTCTTTTGTTTTTTCTTTCTTATTTTGTTCGTTTCTCCCTTGTCCGTCTCTAGCCCACACTAGTTATAATTGTTGTCGTCTTTTGTGTTGCTGATCTATTTTACATTGGGTTTATTCTGTTTTCAGTGCTTCAAGAGATTCGTGTTTTTTGTGTTTTACTTTACCATATACTTAAGACGTTTTTGTCACGTGATGTTCTTCGTTAAAAATCAAAGACTAATATTTTTCATTTATTTTTCTTTCATATCTCTTTTGCATGCAATTGAAAACCAAATCTGGTGGGTCAGGTTTGGAACGAGGTTGGAAGGTAGCAGACACGGAATCCATTCTTTCAACGATGCCGGCCATTATGGAAACCTCCGGAATAAGTGTAAATAGCATGGATGGCGGAGTGTTTAGCGGCCATCTCGATGATGCGGAGGAAGCATGCGAAAATGAAGACGAGCTGGAAGCTCTCGAGCAAATGGTCGCCCTTCGTCGCTTCAGCAACAGAGCGCAGTCCGCGGGAACGGCAGTATCGTACTCCCATATCGAAAATGAATTCATTCCATCCGGGAATTGTTCACCACCGACCGTACAATCGTCGTCATACCATCAGTCCTTGCAACACGGGCTTCTCATACAGGCTGACACCACAAATCCGTCGGCGAATATGATCCTCAACTCCACCAATCCTGCTTCCAGCGGTGGCAGCCAAGAAGAGGCGGATAACCCATTATCTAGTGAAACGATGGAACCGTATGAGGCTACCGATTAATAATTACTAAGCAATCTATTTGTGAAATACGAAAACAGAGCACACTCTCGTTGTCTTATATAACCGAGGCAATGTAATGTTCGAAATTCTCAAGACCCAAATCCTTCGTGCATTAACTAAACCTCGGCGCGCTTCGGGGGTTTTAAGTAATATAAAGTAAACACGGCACACTGATTGCAGTCCGGTACATGGGATGTGTAAACATTATAAAAATTACCCTAGTAAGGATCGCACGAATGCGTTATCAATATCACAGCTGTACCATCCCTTTCTGGTCAAACCGACAAACATTTTGTCAGTGTTATTGCTGTATAGAATAACTTCGCAAACAAATTTTAGTTCTAGCATATTGCGTTCAACTGCATTAGGCAAAAACGAATACAAATTGAACGAATTACTGCAAAAGGGTTCAAAACCGCAAATAGAATACTGAAAATTGATGTACACGCGAAATAAAATGAACTACAAAGTATAATACATTATCTCGCTGAATTTGAAAGCATGATGAAACGGTGGGATGAATCGACCGTAAGACACACGCGGTTTTATAGGATAAACTGCTCAAGTGCGCTAGTGCCGGTGATCGAAAGTATATAATGCACATACACCAGCTAATGAATGATAAAAATCCAATCTATAAGAAAAAGAGTGGCATAATTTACCAATCATTTGGATCCATCGCATCTTTGAAGCCTTTCGCATATGATTATTTACCATATCCTTAAATTTTGTTTTGTTCATCTCAAACGTTCAATACAAACAGCAGCAACACGATCCAAATCATTCGATCTCAAAAACTTTAGTACTGTACCGTAAACAATTTAATTTCGATATAAAATGCACTTAACTGCGTTGCAATTTGGTTAGCTACAACAGATCGATCAGTGAGATATAAAGATCGGTATTGTTTGGTAATCCATCAAATCCACCAATTCAGTTTAGTCAATGCTACACATTCTAGCGTAAAGCGACTTGAAAAGAAATAAAATAAAAACTCCGTCAATAGTGTTATTAGTAGGGTACAGCCGATAATATATAATCATGATACGTGAGTATTAGGCATTCGCTGTCCTTGGACGTGCGTGCATATGTATGTTTGTGCGTGTGCGTGCGTGTGATAATGAATGATTTGCTTATCATAATGCCAGAATCAGCCAGCATCAACCTACCAGCTCGGTAGGGATGAGAAATAGTGTATAGGAAGGAATGGAAAACGTGCTAAAATAGAAATGTATCGAATGGTGGTAGAGTAAGAAACGGTTCCACGCATGCGAGAGAACCAACCCGATCGAACTCCTCGACGAACTGAACTGGAAACGCTGGACGATGTGATAATTCTATTTGTACTACAAATTTAAGCTAACTTCATGTACGTGTAAGAAACTTAAAAAAAAACAAATGAGAGAGAGAGAGACACACATACACACAAAAATGCATTTTGGGGGATTAAAAATAACGTTAGCAAATTACTGCGGATGTTCTTTTTATACACATTGGCATAAGATGGCAGCGTATGGCATGGTACGGGGACGGACGTTACGAATTTGATTGCAAGATGGTTGGAATTGGGCAAATGATTGCAGAAACCGTTTGAATGTTTTGAAGTTGAAGTATACAACTTGAGTTATACAAGGTACACGAGTAAAACATAATGCAAGCTTAAATAGCCGTGAATTATCCTTGATGTGTACTGTATGTGTATATAAGCCCTTTTTAAGAGCAGCTGATACTGAATGCTTGAAGTGAAATCTATTTTTCAAATGAATAATTGCTTACAATTCGTAGTGGTATACGAATAATTGCTTGTTAAATGCATTAGAGCCGAAGGATCATGATTGTGTCTCTAATATGATCCGTATTTTCGCGCATTCCCGACTATAGCTAAACTCCGTGGATGTGATGCACCGTGGCTGAATCTCTTCCACTAGTAGCGTCAACCGGTACTTACGCTTGTGATCAGCGTAGAAAAGGCTCCGATTGTTTTTCAACGCTTTCGTTTCTAGTGTCCATTCATGTGTACGTGTGTATTTAATTTTGTTCAGTTCATGTACACCACCCAAGCTAATCTTATTGCCCATTTTTGTGAAAGAACTGTAAGAAGTCCCCAAGGAAATCAGACCATAAGCCGACAGTGGGGAGGAAATAAAGGATTGCTCTATGGGTTGAAACATTCCATAATCACTTCTGAGAATGAGGGACACAGGTCGCTTTCAGTCGAATTTGGGGTAACGAAATCGGTAAGTGGTTTAAATTATGGTTAGATATAAGATACACAAAATAAATGTTGAGGTTTAAAACCTCGGTCAAATACGCATACTAGCATGGGTGGCCGGAAGGGTAAAAATACCCCAAGTGAACCGAAAGGCTCATACATCCGCGTGGTCGATGGCAGCAGTACCTTAAGCAGCATAAACCATGTCACGTCGTGAGCCGATGTACGGAGAAGTAGATTTTATCTCGTAGAAGAAATCTAGGCGTTACCCTGAGTCTGGAAGTGTGCGATAATGTTTATTTTACGATAGTAATGAAATACTGCAAAAGCGTGATAAAATAATAACTGCAAGATGTCGAACAACGCAACATAGTACCACTTTGAAAATCCGCAATAGCAGCAGCCGCCGCTCTCTCTTTCTCTCTCGCTCTCTCGGGTCAGCGTAACACAACCGTATAAGAAATCAAATCTATTCAACTATAGCCACTTGAATTATACTAAAGGATACGTCAGCTTGCTTTTGAAGCGCTAAAGTGCATGCGGTACCGTTTTTCGATCGAAGTAATGGGATACTAGCAGAAGCCCCAATAGTAATATAATCGTCACGTGCAGTGAACTAGTTTGGATTTTAGGCTTACGACGGGGCATCGGGATGGTAAGAAAACGAAACAAATTTCAAAAATGGAAAGGGATTGAATTTGAAATTGAAACACTTGATATCAGTGCGTGAGAATGGTACCAGGTGTCTAACATCAATATCATCAAATGAAATACCCGGATGAGAACAGAGGTAGCACAGCCCGAATTGTGAGATAAACCAGTACGGCAAAGAATTGTGCTATTCATACGGAAAAGAAAGATAATAAAAGAGCCCAAAAGCGGAAGTATCGCTATGGCATTCAGTGGAATGATCATAAATCCCTCGAGCTTCGATTTGTTGTGGAGTTATACGATGACAAAACCGTGTTCAAATTGCCTGGTAAGTTTTGAATTTTTAAACGGTGTATTTTATGGATAGATTTATTTGAATTCTTAGAGATAAATGTCTTCTTTGAAATACCCAATGTTAGGCCAAAATAAGCTCAAAAGGTCCTTTTTGTAAGCAGCCACATTTGCTGCTGATCTGTTAGCAAGGTGGTTGTCTAACGACTAAAGCACGTGGTTCGGATGGAGAAAGATAACCGAATGTATTATAAGAGAGAGAGGGAAAGCATGGGCGAGTTTATCTTGAATCAACTTTATCGTATAGTGTAGCATAACATTTATCATACTGCGAATTAATCCAGCTTGTGTTGTAATTTAAATATATTTCAATATACACCTCATGGCCTAGCATTCAAAGTTACAAGAGAGTTTTTACCTTGACAGCATAAACCACATACGCACACAATAAAATTGCGTTTGACAGCTGACGGACAGTATAAACAAAGAAAAGGGATAGAGAATGCTTGTGAAGTAAAAATAAGATTCGGTCATTTGCATCATCAAGTGCAATACGCTTTCTAAGCGCATAATCTGCACTCACATGGGTCAATAATCACCTGCGTTCCAAATAGTGTCTAATCTAACCGGGCAATTGAATGTAACTGCTCCGATTCCATAGCGAAGAACACAGGAGAGGGGCTCGAATAAATAGAATAGTGGTTTCGTAATGAAGAACAACAACATCAACAACAGCGGGCAAAGCATGGAGCGATGAAAATAACAACCAAAGCGAAGCGTGGAAAATACTTAGCGGGGGAGTTCCCACCACAGCAAATGCCTACTCGAATGCTACCGCACCCGCAGTGAAAAACCGAGCCAAGCTTGCCCTGAAGGATTAGTTCTTTCTCTCCGAGGGTCAGAACACCGGGTCAACGAAGTGCGGCGCGGAAAACTAGTTGTGTTTTTTGTGTGTGTCGTGCCGTTT
Source organism: Anopheles nili (assembly GCF_943737925.1). NCBI lineage: Eukaryota > Metazoa > Arthropoda > Insecta > Diptera > Culicidae > Anopheles > Anopheles nili. Next base: position 26,532,912 of record NC_071292.1, read on the forward strand.
TCATCGATAGAAAGGTTCTGCAGCGTGTGGATGTGGTACGAGAGTGTTTTTTTTGTTATTTCACGCTATCACTAATAGTGCGAAAACATCGGCCGCATCTCGTTAGGCCATAATTAGTAATACGGTGAAGAAGAAAAAAAAATATGCTGCTCTTTTGAGAGCTGCTGACGTACCAGTGCAGCTGGCGTTGCTTTCGTGATACCCCCTAGGGTTTCGTCGGTGGGAAAATAACTGTATCACGCGGAAAACGAAGCAACGCTCGCCGCAAACGCGGTGCATCTTGTCGTGTAAAACGCTGCTTGAGGTAAATGCCCAAGCGACTTGCTACGAAATCTGCAGTGCACGGTGCCATCACCCCAAACTGCGAATTTTATTCGCCGATCGATTGTGTAAGATTGCGTTTAGCGCGCGGTGTGCGAGTGTCGAAGTGAAGAAGGTCGCATGCAATAGCAGGTAACGATTACAGCGACATTTCTGCGGGGTGACTAACGACCATCACGCGATACCCGAAAACACCCCCACCGGTTCGACTTCCGGTCAATGTTGCCAACTCGCGGCGGACGGGTTTAGGCAATCCAACAGCGGACGACGATGGTCGCCTGGACGGTGTCCCACAGGCGGCACGTTCGGATACTGCTGGTAGGAGATCAGGGTGTCGGCAAGACCTCACTCATCCTATCCCTGGTCAGTGAGGAGTTCCCGGAGGATGTGCCACCGAAGGCGGAAGAAATCACCATACCGGCGGACGTGACACCGGAACAGGTTCCTACAAACATAGTCGACTATTCGGGTGAGTGTCTTCGTTTCCTAGCAACCCCAACAACTAGCAGGCCGGAATCCAATTTACCGTCAGTGTCATGTGATTTAATTCCTTCTTTACGTGGCTTTTGTTCCAGCGGCTGAACAAACGGATGAGGCACTTGCGGAAGAAATTAGAAAGGCACATGTCGTCTGCATCGTCTATTCCGTCGAATGTGAGGAAACACTGGACGGAATTACGGAACGATGGCTCCCGATGGTGCAGAAATGCTCGGAATTAGAGCGGAAGCCGGTCGTGCTCGTGGGAAACAAGATAGATCTGGTCGATTATTCCACCATCGATGTGAGTATCATGTCAGTGGTTGAATTCAGAGGATAAATCCTACATTGCATGCGGTTCATCGCCTTATTTTTAGGCGCATTTATAACATAGATTGTTGTGTTGTCTAGTAATACTTGATTTCAATTTAGAAATTGACCTATCTAACAACTTACTACCCAAAGACTAAATCCAAACTTTGTATTTTTTCCACCATCAGCATGTTCTCTCGATCATGGAAGACTACCCCGAGGTGGAGAGTTGTGTGGAATGTTCTGCCAAAACGCTACATAATATTTCGGAAATGTTTTACTACGCACAGAAAGCAGTCTTACACCCAACTGCACCGCTGTATATAATGGAGGATCAGGACGTGAGTGATGCTTTGAATTATGCTGCTCGTGATTTAATAGAGGCATATTTCTTTTTAGCTAACGGAGGCGTGCAAAAAGGCGCTTGTTCGCATCTTCAAAGTGTGCGACATCGACGGCGATGGTCTGCTGAATGACTACGAGCTAAATCACTTTCAGCGACGCTGTTTTAACGCCCCATTGCAACCGCAGGTGTTGGATGAAGTGAAAGCGGTGCTAATGAAGAACACACCCGACGGTATCCGAGACGATTCCGTAACGCTAAGCGGGTTCCTGTTTTTGCATTGCCTGTTCATTCAACGCGGCCGGAACGAGACGACCTGGGCCGTGTTGCGGCGATTCGGGTACAACGAAAACCTCGAGATGAGCGATGAGTATTTGCATCCGCAAGTAAAGATCCCGCCCGGCAGCAGCACGGAACTATCGCACCGTGGCCAACAGTTTCTTGTCTCGTTGTTCGAACGTAGCGACCGTGACGGGGATGGTGCGCTTTCGCCAACAGAATTCCAGAAGCTATTCAGCGCCTGCCCAACGCCGCCATTCTCGACCGATATCAAACGCACCATACCGACGAACGAGAACGGTTGGCCAACGCTTCATGGATGGTTGTGTCGTTGGAGTTTGATGACGCTGGTTGACGTGAACAAAACGCTCGAATATTTGGCGTACCTTGGCTTCAGCGTACATGAGAACGAATCGCAGCTGGCCGCAATTCACATCACGCGCGAGCGTCGGATCGATCTTGCCAAAAAGCAAAACAGCCGCACGGTGTACATGTGCCACGTGATCGGTCCGAAGGAAGCCGCCAAAACGACATTCTGCCGAGCGTTCCTTGCGCAGGACATGAAGCGGCTAACCGATCGTGACATTCGCCACAGTAACCGGTACGCGATCAACACGGTGCAGGTGTACGGACAGGAGAAGTATCTGGTGCTGCGGGACGTCGACGCCCGCCTGGTGCTGGATCCCCTGCAACCGAGCGAGGTCAATTGCGATGTAGCCTGTCTCGTGTATGATGTCGGTAACCCAAAATCGTTCGAGTACATCGCAAGGATATACATCAAGTACTTTGCCGAGAGTAAGATTCCCGTTTTGATCGTCGGCACCAAGGCAGATTTGGAGGAAGTGCGGCAGGACTATCTGCTGCAACCGCCAGACTTTTGCCACAAGTACAAACTACTGCAGCCGCAGTTCTTCAGCGTGAAGCACAACAAAAAGGACATCTACACGAAGCTTGCGACGATGGCGGCTTTTCCGTGAGTAGAGCCTTTTGGCATAATGGCCTCTTTACATTTTCTCCCATTCCTTATGTTCTTGATGATACATATGATGGAAACCGAATGAATAATCGCTAACAGGTGAATGTCAGTATAGTTAAAGGGTGAATTTTTGCTTACAGTTGCGTCAGAATTGCACTGATATATTAAATATATATTAAATATAGTTTTCCTTTTCTCAACATAGCTTACTAAATAAGCGTGAAATTTTGCTCATGTATGATTATTACAACAAATAAGCATGTAGTGTACATTTCAAAGTTTGTAGACGTTTGCAGATCACTATACATTAAACAAATCAACGAACATGTGAATATCGAATAGGATATATTTAAATTTAATTAAACCTTTTTGTCTCCCTTTTCTCTTTTCTTCTTTGGGTACACATTTTTATCTGTCCACGTTTTTGTCGCATTCAGTCGATTTCAAGCAGCGTGGATTCTGTTTTATAAGCATAGATTGGTACAACTGTGGGAAACAACGTAAGTCTAGTCGTGTGCACAAATGTATCAATTTCGTTCGTTTTCATATGCATTTTGTAATCTAATAACATCATATAATCTAGGCGCAACTAACGCATTAGATTTGAGCTTACTTCCTTAAATGGAATCTTGCTTCGAAGCCACAGATTACTCGCACGTATCACAATATATGCACGCGTTTTAAGAGTGAATAGATTTTGCTTGCATGATTGTGTGTTTGACATGAAATTGCTCTCTTTCGCATCTTTCTTACGGCAATCGCAATTCATTCTTTCCAGTCAACTAAAGCAATTCGGACTCATGTCAAGTGACCCGCTGCTCTGGTGGAAAGCTGGACTGGGCATCGCCGCTGCAACCGTTGTAGGTTTCTTCGTAGTCAAAGCGTTCCATGGTCCCGGCTCGACAGCGGCACGATGAACAGAAAGCGAGCATAAAGCATGGATTGTAAATATACCGGTAAACATAAATGTCATTCGCAACGCAGTAGTACACTAATTAGCTATTCATAATTACGTAACCGGAACAAAGGAATCGATTCGATCGCCGTGTTACGATCGATGGTAAGAGTTTTCCACTCCGAACGTGTTAGCATGAACTATGGTTTAAAGAAGTTGAAGTTGAACTATGGTTTAATTCACTCGAAACGTCTCCCATTTGTAGTGGATACACTTACAGAAAAGGCGCTCTAAATTTTAGCGTAAAGTTAAACAGTTCGCTAGGTGTAATTTCTGAGCAAGGTGGAAAAACGCCTACCATTGGTATTCGAGCAATAGTTCCCATTTCCAACGTTCAAGCTATGTATCTTTGTTTTAATTTAACCAATCATTATTGCAGTCCGTCGGTAACAGTTGCTTTATCATGGAGTACGGTTTTACAGCCTTCGGTTTTTGGGTTTGTTTTGAAAAAAAAAGTGTGGCTTTAATTTCCTTACTAAGCATAAGTTTACCACCATCTGTCTGAGACGATGCGAAGGGTCCATCATATGGGCGTGTGTGGAGAAGCAAAACACATTAATTTGAAGCTAGCCTTGCCCTTACGATCTTTTGCTAGTCTTTTACCATTGTTCGTTGTTGGGAACACGTTGGAGAAAGCTAAGAAATTAACGATATTAATTATATTCATCGCCAAAAACCCCGTGCCCTGCACGTAGAAACCTGCCGGTTTTGAAGAGGGCTTTGTAAAGAAATAAGCAGACTAGAAGTTGGCACCATCAGCAGTAGGATTATTATTTTAAACCAATCTACCCTAGTGACTATGCGAGAAAAAGGCAAATATTAACCCAAAAAAGGCATTATTCGCAACGAACAAAGCACGAGTTTTTTTTGCAAAAGGAAAGAAAACGATCCTTCATCATCATTGCAAAGATGCCAGACGAGTGAGTATTATTTTCTCGATTATAACACTTTATTGTGCAAAATACATTATCTAGATTTCTTCTTCGCGTATACAACACCATCATGATCGTCGCCATCCTGCGGCGCATTGTTGTTATCGATTTGAAAACTCAAATATATTGCGTAAAAGAAAAACGAAAAACAAACATTCAAAATATACAATAATTATCGACCCGAGATGCTGCAGGCTGATGCATTGCTGGCAGTACTTTTTCTAGTCAGCGTCGTTCCCGAGAACGTCTTTTGCAATCCGGTGTTCTACGGTCTACGCACGTGTCTTGGCACGACCGTCAGGTTTCACACGATACGTTGCAGTTTTGCTTGGGTATCACGGAAAACGTCGATCAACGATTGAGTGTCCAGTTTGGTGTAGATAACGTTGAGCGCCGCCGAGATGAGGTCCTGCGACTTTGTCACCACCTTCCGGCGGTCCTTCAAGGGGATCAACTTCGGTTGGTTGACGATCAGCGACAACAACGCGGAGGTAGATCGGATAAGATACAGTTCGTCGTCCTCTGTCACCCAGACACGTTCATTCATGGACACGAGGCTGTGATAGAAATGATTTTTCCGTTAACAATGCACATCTTCTCACCCAGCGCAACAGCATCCGTCGAATAAACGGAGTGAGGTCACTTACCGCGAGTAAATGTTCAGCAGCTCCTCGATGTCCAGGTTCATCTCGATCAGCGTTTCCGGTACGGGTGAATTGGACATTCCCAGCCGAAAGCACCGAATCTCCAGCTCGCGCACGATGAACGCCAACGGGAAGCAGCAGCCCGAGTTTTCGTACTCCAGTGCCAGACTTTTCACCTTCGCCAACAGCCGCCGGCAACGCTCAGCGCAGCTGTCACGTCCCATGAGCTCGTGATCGAGGATATGCGTCCAGACGGACTCAATCAGCAATGGGTCGTTGTGGTGTGAACAGTTCAGTATTGTCAGCTTGCACTCCCACAGTTCGTACTGTTCGGCAAAGTCAGCGTACAGCTGCGTGAGGTTGTACAAGTTAGAGTCGAGCAGTTTGAGCGCGTTGTAACGCTGGTCGTTGTCGGACATCTGCAGCGAGAGGGCGTCGTACACCTGGCGCTGAATCTGTCCCACCTCCAGCTTATCCTCGAGGTCCTTCAGCAGCACGCCATTGTGAGCGGAAAAACCAACCGACTCTGACCGCATGCACATGACGGCGCGGGCAAGATACTCGATACGTTGCTGCAGATTGATACTGTCGCTCGCGGCATTTGCCAACCTGTCCAGAATCTTTGCGGCTGCCGCATGTTGCCCGTTGCGTTCGTGATACTTCCAGAGCAAATCCGCAAGCAGCAGATTTTCCGGAGTTCGCGACATGGCCCGGCTTAGGAAGACACCCAGCGAAGGCTCCGTAATTTCTAGCAACTCAGCTAGCAGGTTTTTCGAAAGCAACCACTCGTAGATAGCGATGTGTAGCAACTGGTCAGTATTTTGCAGCGCCTGTCCGATGATGGTCAAGACCTCCTGATTGCCGGCGACACGTTCCTGCAGCTCCTCATCGTCCACCAACGGGTACGTGCCATCCGCCGCAGGCTGTTGGTTGCAATTTGCCGCCGCATCATACACACCGTCCAGCATCACCTTCACTTCCTTGTACCAATTCATCCTATTCTGAAGTGCAATGTAGCCTTCCTGGTTGTCGAGCGGTTCGTTATTTCGATAAAAGTGCAGTGCACTCTCATTCGGATCACTTTTGGCCGCACACACGGTGCACAGCTCAATGACCCCGCTGTAGAAGCCACAGGCCGCAAACTGTTGACACAGGGCGCCGAGGGGCAAATTTGGGGCAGCACTTTTGCACAGTTGCAGAGCAGTCCGCAACCGTTCGTCCTTCTTGTCACGGTCGGTACAACCGCGAGACAGCAGAAGTATTTCGGTGGCCTTGTGCGACACCGCATCCTCGTTACGGTAAAGCGTAGGGCAGACTTCTCGAAGTTTTGAGGAAATCGAACCGACACTCGCGTTGTCGGCCAGATACGAGTTGATTAGCGTCACGATGAGCAGACCGCATACATCAACTCGCGAAAGTATAAGATCGCGGAAGGTACACGACTTTAGCACGTGTTGTTCTTCTTTCGAGAGCTTCGCCATCAACAGATGGCACTGATGTTCACAAATCACCTTCCAGAGCCCTACCACTTCACAGGATTGTTCTATAAACACAAGGAAGAGTATTAATTCACGTAAAATGGTTAAACAAAATGCTTGAGGTACTTACTTATTAGTCGGACCAGTGCATCCAAGGACTTCCGTTCCTCCAGCAAGGCCTCTTCGGTGCAGTTTTTCTGCGCCAATGCCACACCCGCCGTACTTGCATATCCGACACCGGTGACGCCGTACTGCTGATGCGGTGACATATACCCAGCGAATGCGCCTCTCTCACCACTGCTCAGCGGAGATTGCAACAGCAAACCGGATTGACCCTGAGCGAATCCAGATCCGGTGGAACTGATCCCCATACCGCCCGCATTCGACCTCACCGTCATTCCATTGCTACGGCTACTGGCGTACCCGACCAGGCTGGTAACCGTCACATTCTCCAAGAATCGCCGGATGGAGTACAGATCGTCCAGCAGCACCAGGCAATCTTGCTGCGAGACGGTCGAATATAGCCGCTCGTCGACGCATGGCTTTCGCCACACGCACCGTAACATTCGGCACACGTACAGGTACAAGCCTGCGTGTTTGGCTGAATAATGGAACAATGACGATTCGGTCATGTGCGGTGCCATCGAAGGGTTGTTGTTGTTTAAGCTCTGCGTTGGAGAACCACCACCGTACAACGCTGAATGCTGCTGATGTTGCGGATGTATGCCGTGTTGCTGGTGCATGGCAGGCGTTCCACCACGACCAGGGGTCGAGTACGGGGTGGATGCGTACATTCGGCTTGCTGGTAGAAAGTTGGCATTTTGCTGCAAACTTCCATCCATACCGCCGCCATACCCACCCCCAGCTATGGGGGAGTTAAACCCGAGCTGCCTGTTGTCCGGTACGGCTCCATCGACGTACGGTTCTCCTCCATATAGAACAAACGCCTGAGCAGCCCATTCGCCTACCTCCGTGCCGCGGAACGACTCTAAACAAGCTAGTAGCAGTGCCGTCGCGCAAGCTTCCGGTTCCGTCTGTTTGTGGAAGTATGTCTTAACGGCTTCGTTGTGCGGCCCGTGACAGCTTACCAGAAGCTGCTGCAGAATGTCCACCGTTCGCAGCACCGACACGATGTGGACGCCCTGGTTCGTTAGTAATGCCACTTTCCGGGGGTTTTGTGCCACCCGCAGTGGAGTGGTGATCGAAACGCGATCCTTGCGCTTCACGTCGGCCACGGCCCACACTTGGCCATCGAGCGGCATGAAAGCGGACGATTCCACGAGGTTCTGCTGCGACTGGAATTGCTCTGAGCTGAGGCACATCAGAAGATCTTGGTCTGGTTGCTGGCGCGATATCATCAGAAGCGATCCCTGAACGTAGTGAGCGGAGTGAACTAGCTTGGGTTTGCCAACGAGGGAATTAGCCGTTAAGCCGGGAGGGACGCGAACGTGCAGCAGGTACAAACCCTGCGGTTTGCTTTGAAACGAATCGGGCAGGTTGATATTGGAATTCACTTGATTTGCCATCATCGTCTGGTTCTGGTGCATTTGCTGTTGATGTTGCTGTTGCTGATGTTGCAGCTGAGCCTGTTGTTGCTGGTGCAACAATTGCTGCTGCTGGATATAGAATCCGTGTAAGTGCAGTGGAATCGTGGAGAAGTACAACCGCACGCCACTCTCCGTGATGGCAACGAGATGCAGGCTGGACGAATCATCCTCTGTTAGCGGGCAAATTGCGGTGATTGGATGGAAAGCGGTTGAATCGATCGTGCGAAGAATTTGCGACGCGCTGGAGATGATCTCTTTGTATGAGAGCCGAGCGATACGCCTCGTGCTGCCGGAGTCTTTACCAAGATCCCACGCCTCTATGGACCCTTTGGACATGAGCACGTACAGCAAATTGCGTCCGTTATCTACAGCCAGCTTCTCCACGGAATCGGTTTCGGTGAATATTTTGAATATTCCCGGCACCAAGTGGGACATCAGTCCCTGCGAGTGATTAATCTTCCGGCAGCGCTTACCAAACCAGTTCGATTCGGCCTGGTAACTCACCTCGTACAGACACCCGTCGCGCCCGCCCAAGAATATTCTTCCATCGTCCGTGCCCTGAACGCACATGATAGCTACGTTGTCCGTGTTTAGTACGAAAATTGGCGTGTGCATTAACTGCATCTCTTCGTTGTTCTGTGCCGCTGAGAGGCCACGATTCGGTGTGCCATTGTTAGCGTCACCAAACGTAACACCAAGGACGACGATCTCTATCGGCGTAGTCAGGACTAGTAGATACTTAACGTCGGCTACAAAAAGGCCCGGCTTAGGAGCTACTAAACCGACGCTTATGATCACCTGCGAGAGGCCATCGAAATAGGCAACATCCCGTGCATTTTCGTAGGTCCATATCTGGAACACATTTCGTGCGATTACAAAAGTGTTGAGCAAGAGACAAACTGCTCGTCTCAAAGGCACTTACATATAAGTCCGTGTCGATTGTGAGCCACGCTCGTCCTATTTCGGGGAATAAGCCCATCATACAATGGCACTTTATGTCTGCAAGTGAACCAGATAAATACGAGATCAGCGTTTCGCATCATGCCACCATGTGTCCACCGGGAGACGTGTCGAAAATACTCACGATTGAAGTGTTCCATAACTTCCGAAGGAATGGGAACTTTGTTGACCGTGCATAACTGATTCAACTCCTTGTAGCCCATCGACAGGCTGCTGAGTTGCTGGTAATCAAACTCACTTAATCCACTGGCGGTCGGTGTGCCGGCTTGTGTGACTCCCGTCAGCTGTGAAGAAAGAAGCGGAAGGAATCACAACACGTTATGGCAGCACCACGGAATCAATGATAAATAATGCCTTTTTTAAACGGTCAACCCTTGTTCCACTAACGCTCCATCGTTCGCACTTACTTCCAATAAACCAGGGGCTGTATTATCAAAGCAGTCATGCCGGTCCAGCATGATGCCGGCTGCTTCAAGCGATTCTATCGAAACAGTCGGTTCGCTCATCGTGAAAGTTTCCGTTCCGGAAGCCAGTCGGTGTTTTCGTCGCTAAATTCTTGCTTCACCGTCCACAACACGCCACACACTCTTTATTTTCCTTCGACCCGATGGAACACAAGCACTTAGCAATCGCGACGATTCTCAAAACGGCGCTCAATTTCTGGCATGAAAATGCGTCCACTTTGACAGCGGCGAGAGATCACACGTTTTTAAGCCGGCTTGGTTGATCGGAAACTAGCGTCCATTGTGTGGCAGCCTTATGCCACTGTAGATTGGCTCAAGTAACAGACCTTTGCTGTAAACTGACCATATTGTTCACAACATGCAGTTCTTCCAACAATTCCGTTGCACCGTACAACGATGAGCAAATCTGTTAAAAACGAACGTTGGATTTAAGGATATATTGGGAATATTTGTAGAATAAATCGAACTTTTGTAAATAAGGTTCATGTCTTGTTTAGCGTTTTTTTGGAAGGAAATAAAGATGATTTTAATTTTCAAATAAAACCGTAATGCAAGTTAATCGAAATGTCACGCGTAGTTGCAGTTCTGTTGACAATCGTGTCAATGTTTTTTCCCTGCTAGAAAAATGAGGAAAAAATGCAGAAAAGTGTAATTGATTAGCAATTTTTTACGGTAAATGTTTCACAATATTGAACTCCAAACTGACGCGCGTTGCCGTTTTGGCAATTGGTAATTAGTGTAAGCCGATAACATCCACACTTGGCGAGTGTTCCACGAGGCAAACGATGAATTTTGTAGACCCATGGGACCCGACGTACACCATTAGTGAAAACACTCCGCCTGCGAACGTAGCAGCTCAAGAGGACGCCATTGATGCCGTCGCCGTTCCGCTAGAGTTCGAAGACAACTTCATCCCCGAGCAACCGCAGCTAAACCCGCGGGAACCGCAAGATAATCGTCTTCCGGACTCGGACAGCTACATTCGCACGCTAGGTAACAATAGGCGGCGTAAAAGAGGCGGAGTTAGTTGGCAAAACAGATTCTTCCAGTTTCGGTTGGCCCAGTTGGTGCTGATAAGATTCTTGCGACTGTGACGCTCTGCTGATTAGGATTCTTATTTTTTCTCCACGCGTTAGAAAGGCGATTGCATCGTTTGAAGAATAATCTCAGCATCCTCCAGCAGTTGACAGAGCGTCGTAACGCCTGTATGCAATCGTTGCTTAACGGGGACATAACACTGCACACGGAAGCTGTGGACGAGCTGCAAAACACACTGGTTAACGGCAACGAGCTGCTTCGATTCTACCGTCCAGATCAGGCCCTTACGCAGATCGAAATCGAACAACTCCTAGAGCACGATCATTTGCAGCTGCAGGCGGAGGAGAACGAAGAGTAACACGATAGCGCCGGAGCAGAGCAATACCTTGTCCACACCGTTATCGCCTTCGGTAAGGTAAGGTATGCACATATCTGAGACTATCAGAAACTCACCAGTTCGCTTTTGGTTTGAGGGCTATGCTTATCTTTTTCTCTCTAACACGCGCAAACTGCTTTGCTGATTTACTTACTTTTGTCATACAAGTAGTCTGATGTTTGTTCTTCTTGGCTAGTTTTCGTTTTTTTTCGTGTTGCATCCTGTAAAAAATCCCTCCCCCCCATTGCATAGAGCTATTATCTGCAATGGCGGCTTCTACGATGACTACGTCGACGGCCGTCAATCTTGAGCAGGAGGCCTACTTTCTCGTTACGGGCGCATCCCGCGGTATCGGCGCCAAAATAGCCATCGAAACGACGCGTAAGTTCAAGCCGGGCTCGGTTGTCGTTTTGCTGGCACGGTCCGCTTCGGGCCTGGAGAACACCAAATCGGAAATACTGGCCGTCAATCCACACGTCACCGTCGTGACAAGCTCAGTTGACCTGGCGACGGCGTCGAAGGAGTTGCTCAACGAAATACTGGAAAAATCACTCGGTAAAAAACCGATCGACCAGTTCGGGTTGGCGTGCATCATCCACAACGTCGGCACGATTGGTAATGTCGCCCGGAAAGCGGTCGATTTGGATGACCGCTCGGAATGGGAGCAGTATTTCGGCACGAACGTCTTCACGGTGGCCGTGCTGAATAGCTGCTTTTTGCACAAGTTTGCAGCTGCCCCCAGCAAGCTGGTAGTGAACATTACTTCGAAGGCTTGTCTGGCTCCGTTCCCGAGCATGACGTACTACTGCGCCGGAAAGGCGGCTCGAGAGATGTACTTCCGCGTGCTCGCTGAAGAAGAAGCCGCAGCTGGCGTGACCGTGCTGAACTACTCTCCTGGACCGGTCGATACCGACATGACCGTCGACATCCAGGCCAACTCGAATGCACCGGAAATTCGTGGCTACTTTAAGAACCTTCGGGATACGACGACAATGCTTACAACCGCCCAAACGACGTCCAAATTTTTGCATATTCTCCAGAACGGACTGTTCAAGTCGGGTGATCATGTAGATTATTACGATCACGAGGCCTGAGTGGTTTGAACAAGCTCCTACAACAGCAACTGTTCGGGGTCAACAGGCGCACCATTCCGCAGAGGTGAAAGGCTTCATCTCTCTAAAACTTTCGTACTATAACACGTGCAACGCTTGAATTTCTTAATAAAGAAGCACATATATTCACTATTTGTTCATCATCATGTTTTTAAAAGTACTCGGTATTACGCTTTCTGGTTTCGTTTTTGTCCGCGCTTATAACAGCACAAAATAAGAGTTCTTTGTCCGCTGATAACACTGCCCATCACCTCTTTCTCTCTCTTCCTGTTTTTACTTTCACTTTCCTGCCACAGATTTCCTCCCATGCGTCGCCATTCGGAATCGGAGCAAGATGCTGGTAAATTCAGCATTCGGCCGCAGCTTCCTCTTCCTGACTAATCTCGCCTGGAAGGTCCGGGTCGCGCTGCCGGCGCTGATCATGGCCGGATGCATGGTGTTTAACTATCGGGGCGAGATCGAGATCAACATCTACACCGAACGGATCCCGCTACACGGCCATCCCAATCTGGGACAGGAAGGCGTTGGTGCTGCCCTTGGCGGTCTTGCGATGGACGAGGACGACGATGATCCGTTCGGTAATTACGACAGCGATGAAGAGTATACGGACGATGAGGAAGATCTAGAATCGGCGTCCTTCGACGAAGAAGACGATGAGGACGATGATAATATTGACGGCGATTGGCAAAATGCGACGGTTCTGCTGTATCGCTACGCGATAGTCAATATTCACAACGCTCATAGATAAGCGGGTTGGGGTTGGGCGAACGACCGGGGTTGCAATTTACGCTCCTCGTATTGTTATGGTTTAAGAGGAATATACTTAGCTTAGCGTCAAAATATACCGTGCGTTTAGTGGCCAAGTTAATGGATAGTAAATTTAGCCAATGATGTAAGTTTCTGCAGAACTGTATATATTTTATCGGAAATGTTGGATTAAAGAATTGTATGTCACATTATTCGTATGCTTCGTTGCTTTTATCCGAAACATAACGTTGGGGATTTGAAAGGAGATAACTCCATCAAAGATTATTGCTGGTCGGAGTCAGGCTCTCGACACCCTTCCATTCAAGGTGCTTGCTTTGATTGTGATATTTATGTATTGTAACGATCAAGTGCGCAAAACAAGCAAAATTATTATTTAATACAGAACGATAGCTGTATTAATCTTTATTTATCCTCTCTGTTACACGCATCAGCCCAGCAATCTAAGTGGCATAAATGTGACTGTCGATAATCAGACATTTAGCGGGCCAACAGAATGGTTGAAGAGTAATACAACTTCGCCGACACTCGATTCTTCCAGCTCCTTACTTCTCCTCCTGCTTAGAGTAGACAAGCGTCAGGTGGCACTTGCCGCAGTAGTGGCGGTTTTCGTGGGCAGCCATGAAAATGCCAGCACCGCACGCCTCGCTGGTGCACTCGCGACGCAGACGATGAATCTTTCCGTTCTCATCAACCTGGTGGTGGGAAATGCGGTGGAAAATCAAATGAAAGTTAAGAAGACTGCCAACCAACTGTTTCTAAATGTAGGTGTGTATCATCCCGCTTACCTTGTAGAACTTGAGGACAGCGAGTTTGACCTTCTTCCTCTTGTGCTTGATCTTCTTCGGGGTGGAGTAATTCTTCTTCTTGCGCTTCTTGGCGCCACCACGCAGGCGAAGCACCAGATGAAGGGTCGACTCCTTCTGAATGTTGTAATCAGACAGCGTGCGTCCGTCCTCCAGCTGCTTGCCGGCGAAAATCAGACGCTGCTGATCTGGGGGGATACCCTCCTTGTCCTGGATCTTGGCTTTCACATTCTCGATCGTATCCGAGGGTTCAACCTCAAGGGTAATGGTCTTACCCGTGAGGGTTTTCACGAAGATCTGCATCTTGTGCCGACTGTATCCCGGGGAGGGAAAATCAGGGTAAAAAATGTACAATCCATGCGGATAGAGTAATCGTTAATACGAATTATCCAAATCCCTGTGGATCAAACCCTCCCACCGGCTCCTTTCATGGAAAGGGCAATTTGTAGTTTAGGTTCATCAAAATAAGTTAACGTATCATTTTCTTGTAAAGATGCTGAATCTGTGCTAGTAGCCCTTATTATTGACTGCTTTCTCATTCTATACAAACAATTGATACATTCCTGATCTAAGCTAGCAGCTATCCATGGAATTTTTTTTTCGTTCTCTCTGTGGGATCTTAATGAAAATCTTAACCGTTATCACGTACACGCGCGCCTCGTAAATCCTTAGCTCAAGTCTACTCCCTGCTGATCCATAACATTCTTCCTTAAATCAAAAGTACCGCATTTATGCAACCGTCATTTTCCGGGTTGTTCGTCACCTGAGCATACTTTCCCCACACAACCTTGCCGGACTGTGTTACGAGACCGAGCTCGGAAATGTTCACCTCAATCACGGTACCCTTCGTAATCACTCCCAGGCTCGTGTACATCGGCGAAGAGGGATTCTTCTTGACGCCAATAATGGGCAGGTGGAAGGTGGCTTTCAGTTCGGGATGTGTCACGTGCGCCTTGTTAAAACGTAACGCCATTGGGCGAATGAAACGTTCGTACTTTGGCGGTTTACGGGTGAAGTTTTCTCCCACGTACGTGACCTTCGTGACCATGCGCTTCCAGGCTTTCCGCTTAGTTTTACCGCTGCGGATCACTTTGAACACTTCGGCATCGGACTGGGCGCGCACCTTCGGAATCGGTACATCCCATTTGCCGGCCTTTTCCTTGCGCTTCTGTTTGATCATGTTCGAGAGCACCTTCGCACTCGATTGGATGCCACGGTCCATCAGGTACGGCGGAAGTGCACCATCCTCAACCTTTTCGGTCGTCTTTTTCACCTTCTTCTCTTCATGTGCCTGAATCTTTTTCTTCATCTGAATTTTCTCATTGCGGCGCTGCTTCTGGAAGAGCTTAGCCTTCATGCCCCGCAGTTTACGGGCCATGGCGGCGCGCTTCTTAGGCTCACGTGCCTCCCGCTTCCGTTTGCGTTCCTCATAATCGAGCCGGCGACCGTACAGCTTCGTGTGCCGCTCAATGTACTCGTTCTGCGGCATTGTGGATGATGTTGCTCAGAGAATTGCTGTAAACACAAAATCAAAAAAACGCGTCATTTATCATCGAATTCACCATGGATCTGTTAGAAGCAAATAAGCACACCGATGACACATTCTTTTCTAAGTGAACCTAATGCAAGTATTCGGGGCGCACATTACACCACATCCAAAACAAACCAGCAGTCCAATATAATGTTCGTCCTGGAGTCCACCTCAATCAACACATTTTCATTCAAGAAGACCTGTCGACGATGAACACGCGGAAGACTATGCAGACCGTGACCACGCAGATGATCACGTACGTCGCCGTACCACTGCACCTCCCTTCAGGAGAATCGTTTATATCGGATACTGTGTGCACTTTTGGAAGGGGTATATTGCGTCCGAATACTCGACATGTTTCACTTAGATAAAGAAGGCATTCATCGGGGCTCATTCCGGGGCTGACACTTACCCAGGGACAGAGGATGTCGCTGCCGCAGTACCACGCAGCCGGAGAGCAAACTTGCGCGCCGTGCACCTTCCTTATCAAAGATCCCCAACAAGTCGGCAGTATTCTTCACAGTTGCCCAGAAAATATTCTAAAATTACCCTCAACTAACGTAACACCTAATGTAACTACTCTTTATCGCTAAGTTATACAGCTTTGGTGAACGCACGTTCAACACGAGGCAAAAACTTCAACAAACGCGTGAACGAGTTTGTTTGACATGTGCCGGACACAAACTCGTGAAAATCGGGGTGTAATACTATAATTTGCTCTAAACTGTAATACCTCTCGACAGTAACGCTTTAAGATTTGTTGTTAAATACGAATTAAACTTATTTTGATCAACCTTAATAGCAAAAATCACACTTTTTCTCAGCCACGACACGAAAACTCACCTCTCTGTGACACCAACACAAAAGAAAAGAAACAGGAAGTGGTCATGCAGCGCGTCCTACGGTCAAATCGAGAACCAACGTGACAGACCAAGATTCCGGGTCAAATTTCGAGCAGAAATTACACGTCAAAGTCATTTGAGCTCGAGCTGTTAGAAAAGTTTGAATTTTACTCATTTTGATTAATTAGTTAAAGTTTACATTACATTAGCTTACAAAATAGAACAGTAAAAAAACCATGATTTATATGATACGTGTATATTGATGCATTCACATTCGGTTAGTTTTATCATGGTTACATAGATTAATATCCAAACACATCTATGCTTGTTAGAACATAACTATAATGAATCAACAAAATATAGTAAATCTATACAAATTTGCTAGAAAATAAGGGTACTAGTAAATCATTAAAAGAAATCCGTTAGTAGCTTCGTAATTATATGTCCCACTATGCCACCCTGTAGATCACAATTCGACTGTCATAAGAGTCCATACCTGACACTCGCTGGAAAGAGAGTTGTTTACAAAGTTTGTGGTAAAGTTTTGCGGTTCTTCTCCATAAAATCCGCAATATTTGTTCGGTAGCGATGCCAAATTGGTACTACGATAAAAAAGACCTGCGTAACACACCATCAGCTAGAGATGGGGTTGACTATGAAACTGAGAGACGATACCGCAAGGAAGGTGCACGATTCATTATGGAAGCCGGTGCGTCGATGAGTTTAGGGCACAACACCGTGGCCACGGGAGTTGTTTACTTCCATCGGTTCTACATGTTCCATTCGTTCCGAACATTTCCGCGCTTTGTCACAGCAAGCTGTTGTTTATTTCTCGCCGGCAAGGTTGAGGAAACGCCAAAAAAGTGTAAAGACATAATCAAAACCGCCCGCACACTCCTGGCCGACGACAAATTTGTTTCGTTTGGAGATGATCCCAAGGAGGAAGTCATGACGTTGGAGCGAATCCTGCTTCAAACCATTAAGTTTGATTTGCAAGTGGAACATCCTTATTCGTTTCTGGTTAAGTACGCAAAATGCCTAAAGGGTGATCCAGCAAAGCTGCAGAAAATGGTCCAGATGGCGTGGAACTTTGTGAACGATTCCCTTAGCACAACTGTTTCGATCCAGTGGGAACCTGAAATTATCGCTGTGGCACTGATTTACTTGGCGAGTAAGCTGAGTAAATTCACCGTAGTAGACTGGGTGGGCAAGCAGCCGGATCATCTCAAATGGTGGGATATGTTTGTGCAAGATGTGACAATGGAAATATTGGAGGAAATATGCCATCAAGTACTGGATCTCTATCAGCCAGCCCAAGCGGGGAATGCTCCGCCGGATAGTCCTCCACAGCTTCCACCCAGTAAAGCATCGCCTCCGATGAAACGCGCTAATATTTCGCCAATAACTAGCAAAAACTCGCCCAACATTGCGGCCAAGGTAAGCCTCATCTATTAGCATTTTTAACAGTAAGGTTGCTGACCCCTAATTTGTATTTTGATTTTCGTATATTATCAGACTCCACTACCGCCTATGCCACCTGCCGAAATAGAATCAAATCCCATTCCGAAGCATATCACAACCGATAGCTCGCATTATCCATATCCTCCGTACCCGATGCACACTGCGCCACCGTTGCCTCCACAGACTCATGGACCGCCGCCACCGTACGCCGCTATGCCTCCAGTGATGCCGCCACAACCGCCTCAACCATGGCAGCATTATCAGCACCCGCATACCAACAAATACTATCCTCCCGGACCACCTCCAGGAAGAAATGCCTATTATCCTCCTCAGTAGAATTAGCTAACATCAGTGTTTTAGGAATCTTTAAATAGGGGAACATAAGCATATTTGACATGGGGACGGAAATGTAAAAATAAAAAAAAACTTACGTACAATAGCGTAGTTGATAATTTCGACTTCCATCGCGCTCAATATAATTTTGAGGAAGAAATCACAAACTACTAACAGAACGGTTAAAACGTTTGCTTGGAAAGAACAATAGTTGTCATTTTAGGCCCCTTCACATGTCGCCGCAGCTGAGCTAACAGCTGTCAAAGTGAAAAATTTCTTATCAGTGGCTGGATAAGTTTCGTTCCGTGGAAAAGTCGGATTTCCACCTTGTAACTGGAATATATCTTACCATTTTCTACTGTCAATGTATGCCAATGTGGGTTTTGTAGTGAGAAAAATAAGAAATTCATTCGATTAGTTCTGTTGTTTTGAGACAAAAAGGAATTACGAGCCATCGCGAAGAGCTCGTCCAATCAATAAAAACAATACATACACCACCCACCACCACCGTGTATTTACACATTGACAGATGATTTTGTAAATAATGCCTCAGACGATGGCATAATCCCGTGATTCGGTGTAAAAGAGAGCCAACAGTAAACGAATATAATTCGGATATACACGACACCTAGGTTTTCCTGATTGCGAAAGGCCATCTGAATTAAACAGTGCATAAAGACAAGCAGTGTAAACATGCTCAATACCAATCTCGTGGTCCCCGTGGTGCTTTGGGGCCCAAGCACACCAACACACTGCGTGTCGAGCGTCTTTCTGTCACGGGACCAGAAAATCCTTGCGACAGGTTGCTACGATGGGCAAATTTGTTTATGGTAATGCGATTGTGCTGCCCCTCCATTGTATGTTATGCGATGTTTGTTCACATTCAATTTTTGTAACGCTTGCAGGCAGGTGGATCCGGAAACGCTGCAAATGACTCCACGATGTCTGCTCGTAGGCCATACGGCACCTGTGCTGTGTCTCATGCGTGCATCGATTATTCAGGACAATAACTTCCTAGTCAGCTCGTCGGAGAATGGAGAGATGTGCACGTGGGATTTGGTAGATGGAAAGTGCACCGAAAGCATCAAGATGCCACA
Source organism: Anopheles nili (assembly GCF_943737925.1). NCBI lineage: Eukaryota > Metazoa > Arthropoda > Insecta > Diptera > Culicidae > Anopheles > Anopheles nili. The sequence continues at coordinate 26,551,961 of NC_071292.1, forward strand.
GGTGCACACCAACATCCAGGCGTATCACATGGCCAACTGCGATGATATTCGGCTTTTTTGTAACGGATACTATGCCGAGATCATGGTGATGGATCCTTTCAGCCTAGAGGTTCTGTTCTGCCTGAGCTCCAAGGTGAACCCCGACTGGATCTCTGCTCTGCATGTTTTGCGACCGTCAAAGCGCAAGGATGACGTTGTGCTGGCCATAACCACCACCGGAACGGTGAAAGTGTGGACCTTAGTTGGCAACGAAAACAAGTACTCGGAGCCGATCTTTGAAAATGAATCGAAACAAATACGTTGTCTTAACGCGATCACGATGAACTGCTGCACGCAGAACCAGCGGACGGTGCTGATTGTGTGCGCAAAGTACTGGCAGATATACGATGCTGGAGATTTCACCGTATTGTGCAGTGTTATTTCACCATCTGGGGAACGATGGATGGGTGGCGATTTCCTTTCGAATGACCGTGTTATTCTGTGGTCGGACGAAGGCAAGGGCTATCTCTATCGATTACCGGCGAACAGCATACCCGATAACAAGGATTTCCATGGACCGTCGGTTGGCAAAGATTCACCGTTCCTGTACTGCGTTCTTTCGCAAATGGGTGAAAAACCATTGTCTTGTCCACCGACGATGAAACTGGTTACTTCGAACCGTGGTGGTAAAACGCAAAAATACCTACTGCGCGGTGATTCCGAAGGGTACGTCAACATCTGGGCAGTGCCTGATATTTCTATGGATCAGATTAAGCAGATACAAATTCAAAAACAGCATCCGGCATGTATGTATCCTAGCGAATAATGATAATTGATTAATCAATTAACTATATCACTCATTTTTTAGCATTGGAAGCTACTATTTGTACGTCATTGCTGGAAGCGTGGAATAAAATGAATCCGCTTCCGGTAGGCATACTGGACCAGCTTTATCAGAACAGTGAGCCCATGATTAAACTTACGGCAAGCATTTACTTACCTCAACAAAGCCGCTTGGTTGTTGGAAGGGAAGACGGTAGCATCATCATTGTTCCTGCAACACAAACGGTAATGTTACATTTGCTTCATGGAAATCATCAGCAATTCAGTGGTACGTTTAGCATATTCAGAATTTGGTGGACATTTTTTAAATGTTGAATTATATTCTAGATTGGCCTCCACATCAAATTCTCAACGGTCACAGTGGAAGAGTAAATTGTTTACTTTGTCCGTCTTTGGCGCACTCGCGATACGAAAAATCACACCTAGTATCTGGAGGAGTCGATTTCGCTGTTTGCCTGTGGGACCTGTACAGCGGATCTTTGATTCACAGGTTTTGCGTGCATGCTGGAGAGATTACTCAATTATTGGTTCCTCCTCCGACGTGTAGTGTAAGTAGCTTTGATTAATTCAATCTTTTCGTCGTGTGTTATTTACCATCGTAACTTACTGTATGCGTTTGTTATCTTAAAATGTTATTTCTTGCAGCCACGCATCTTAAAATGCATCTGCTCAGTAGCATCGGATCATTCCGTTACTCTACTAAGTCTGCAGGAACGTAAATGTGTAACGTTAGCTAGTCGTCACCTATTTCCGGTGGTTTCCATTAAATGGAGACCCCTTGATGACTTTTTGATTGTGGGCTGTTCTGATGGTACCGTGTACGTATGGCAGATGGAAACCGGGCATCTGGATCGGGTTCTCCACGGTATTTTGGCCGAAGAAGTGCTCAATGCATGCGATGAGAACAGTGGTGAAACTGGCAGCAGCACGGGATCAACGTCTGAAATGGGGCTGGCCAATCCAGCTGTTCATTTCTTCAGGTAATGAATTCATGCTTCACATTTCCGTATTTCTGGTAACTGAGACTCGTGTTTTATATATTTACAGAGGTTTAAGGCATCGTAACATTAATGCAATTCGTCACGCTACCCAACGAGGTATTCACCAACTGCAACAACTACATGCACACAACAATCATCACGGAGATTTTTTAATGAAGAACAGAAGCAGTCCTTTGATTATTCAAGGGCTCCGAACAAACCCCAAAGGTGAGTAAAATCAATTTTTGAATGCAGTAGTGCTCTGTTTGATACATAATGACCCGTTCATACGTTTGTTTGTAATCGCAGATGCTGAGAGCCATATTCTTTTCTTCGATATCGAAGGGCTGATATTTGAGCTACATGCCGAAGAGTATGCTGCTATGAGTCCAAATACGTTAGAGGTCAGCATAATTTCCCTCTTTAGTTTTGCTTGTTAACTTTTACTAATATGTCTTACATCGAATTAATCTTAGGCTGAAGGTTTATTGATTCCTGCCGGTGCCGATAGCCACTCTTCCGATGCTGGAAAGAAAATATCAGGTAAACTAACTTTCTCATCTCCTCATACCATTTCAATCAACGGGTTATTTGGCATCTGGCAATCTTTCACATTCCTGTAAATAACGCCATGGGCTCTGTAGAATAGTTGATACGTCATGTTTTACACGATGATTTTCTCTTTCATTTCTTCTTCCATGCTGCATAAACTGTGTATGAAAATAAACCGTTTGCTCAATAATATTTAACACTCAATTCTTCGTTAAAATACAACACATTACAACTTCTGCCACATCGACACTTTGCAACACGCAATCTTGCACCTCAACGTAGATTTCTTTGGACGCGTAAAGAATAAGGCTGGTGACATGGAGAAAATACTAAAAGAGAAAGATAAACACGGTTTGTTATATTCCTCGCCATTAGTATGTCTTGCTTAGCAGCTTAGGAGCAATGTTTTGTTCGTGTGTTTTGTTGGGAACCGTTTTATGGTTGTTGCCTGTAAATGTTTTCTTTTTTGTAAGATTAGATGGTACTTACACGGGATATAAACTCTTTTTTCAATATAAGCTATAACTTAGACTTTTAAGCGATTCCTTCACATGACCTCATGTGGTGTTTTGTAATGTAACATAATTGCAAGCGGAAACCAAAATAGCATTTTAGTTCAACAAGAAACAGATGTTTTGCTTAATCCTACAATTGATAACTCATCTACTGTCTGATTCTTATTTGATTGTGTTTTTCTTATCTTGTAATATTATTCTACCATTTGAGGTTTTTGTAATGTTTTATTTTGACTAGTGATTGGCGGTCTAATTCGAATTTCGCTAATTTGATTCTTGTTTCCCTATAATTGAAAAGGTATTCTTGCTAAAATGAAGGAAGGCGCGGAAAACGTCCAGACAAAGGTGCAGGCAAAGCTTGATAGCGTCGTGAAAAACGTTGGCGAAACCGGTAAGGGTAAGTTAGAAGTAGCGTAGAAAAATAGAAGGGAAGTATTTACTGGAGTGCATAGTAGCATTTATTTCGTAATGCACAACATTCTTTTAATACAGTTGGCAGCCAACTTTTATTCATTTATTGTAATGCTTTGTGATCTTACTTTAAACTCTCTACTATTCATTTGCTCCCGAGGACGATTCGGACTGTGATGGTTGTTGGCCGTCTCCAAGTCGTCTACCTGGGTCCGATGCGTTGTCGAATTGGTCGGTTAAACCAGCAGCAACTACGTGAAGAAAACCATCGCTAATGCATGTCTTACTTTTGTGGAAATATCGTTAAACTCACGAGATTCATAGTCATCCTCGTTTGTCGAATGTTGGTCCTCGTCGGTAGAGTGAACTTTATCTAGATCGTCGGAACCATCATCCTCGTCGTACGTAGGCTCGTCGCCCGTCGCGTACTGTGGCACACTCTACGAGCAGAAGAAAAATTAAATCTCGTTTACTTCAAAACACTGCTTCACTTTTCACTCTGATAAGCTGTTTTGTAGTTCTACCTGAGCAACTGCCACAAACGCGATGCAGAACAAAGCAAATACGAAAATTTTACTGGCCATTTTTAATCCCTTTTTATCCTGGCAGAAACTTGCCCTTGTTTTTTTAGAAAATTGTCAATATGCTACACGCGGACTGATATTTTAATGTATCAAATCCTGCTTTTATATACTGCGCCGTATGTTCGAGTTCTGCTGAGTCAACAGATCACCTCGTTCCTGGTGATTGATTGAAGGCAAATAGTGTGTCGCTTGTGCAGATTGCACTTATAAATACGTCTCATGGAATAACCGAGTTTTATGCTGATAAGAACACGTGTGTTGTAAGAAAGTAAATAGCTATTCTTGGAACGCTACTGGTGTTTGTGTTTCATTAAAGTTATGGGTAAAGCGAAATCACATAGTGTTTTTGCCAAAGGTTCTTTTGTCGGAGCCGTTGCTTTGACGTAGCAAAAATGGCAAGACACAACAAGAAATACAATCGAAAGCGTTTGTTCCGGGCAGTAGATGGATCTGCCCCCATCTAAAGCAAACGCAAAATAAATTTATGTATGTGTTTTGTTTGATTTTAGATTCGTCGGAACTTTCGAAAAAAATAGCACCTCGCATGGAAGCTACCCACGTGATGGAGGTAGCACAGTTGCTGCTATCGCTGATTCACTCCTGGGGTCTCGATCCGCACTTGGACAAAGTGTGCGAAACGCAATTAGGACTGCTGCGTCCGATGGTGAGCAAAATGGAGCATTGTAACATGTGCGGAAATTTGAATGTTTTATTGTTATGCCATAGATACCGGTTTCGTTTGGAGTGCTTTCCAAAGGCGGCTACATGTCACTGTTGTTGCCGACCTGGCAAAATAATATCGTTATCAATTCGACTCCCGAGCAGCTGAAAACGGTGGCCATGACGCCAGAACTGTTTCGGCAGGAAGGCCTCACGAAGCTGTTTACCGCACGGCTCCATTGGGAGCTCAGCACAACTCTCACCTCCAATCATCTACTTGCCATGGTGGCAATGTCTAACACGCTAATGTCGATGAATATGGCTACTTTCATACCGGAGCAGGAGCGTGCCCGCAAGTTGCACCGACAATCGACGCGAGCCACCTGGAGCAATGAGGAAGAACAGGAGGAAGCTTTTACCCAGCAACAGGCCCAAATTAAGCAGGGCTGGAGTCTACTTTCGACTCACCATTGTTTCTTGTTGCCCGAGAAAATCGATGCCCTAGATGCGAACAACTTCAAGCGTCCCCAGGTGGAGATGATGGCCCGAAGGTGGCAACATCACTGTCTGGAAATTCGAGAAGCTGCCCAGCAACTATTGCTCGGTGAGCTTGGGCGAATGGGAAAGAAGGGTCGCAAACAGCTCGTCGAAAGCTGGGCCCAGTATCTGCCCATGTACACGCACACAGAACCAATCGCACAGCAGGCGCCAAGTGGCGGACAATCGAACGCCGGATCTCCAACTTCCAGTCCCACCGGGCAGCCTGGACTGGAGCATGAGGAAGAGTCGGAAGAAGAGGAGGAAGTCGTTCGCAAACCGTCCAGCTTGGCGGAGCTGAAACGCAAGCAAACCACGGCTGTCGTGTTGCTGGGTGTGATTGGAGCCGAATTTGGCCAAGACATTTCCGCCACGGATGGAAAGCGAAACAATGACAACCGTCGCAAGAGCTCCGTTGTGGAGGGTTTCGGTATCGGCAACAATAACCTCGCTCGCTCGACATCGATGGCTCTAACGCACCTGCTTCTGGCGCCTTCGACTCAAAAACTTCCCGCGTTCACGCCCCTGCGCCGAGCAGCGATTGATTTGATCGGGCGCGGATTTACCGTCTGGGAGCCATATATCGACGTTAGCAAGGTGCTGCTGGGGCTACTCGAGATGTGTTGCGACTCGACTCGGTTGATACCGAGCTTGAATTACAAGCTTCCGCTAACACCGCAAGCTGACGCATGCCGAACGGCACGGCATGCCCTGCGGTTGATAGCGACGGCACGTCCGGCCGCTTTCATCACGACGATGGCGCGGGAGGTTGCCCGCTACAACACGATGCAGCAGAATGCGCAGGCGATAAGCGTCCCCATTACACACTCCGTGCTGCACCGGGCCAAGCGAGAGATTCTACAGTGCGTCGAAATGCTCATTGATAAGATGCAAACAGAGATCGCTAATCTGCTCGTGGAGGTAGGTGGAAGCGTTAATAAAGGGACAACAACATACGTGACTAACACGTCACGTCAGTTTGCTATTTGCTTGTTGCAAAACTACCCATTACATTAACATGTTGTTTTTGTGATGTTTTTTTTTTACCATTTTCTATTATTTTTCGTTTGACTAAAATTTCAGGTCATGGATATAACGCTTCATTGTGTTGATTCTGGGGATCTGAAAAATAAGGGACTTGCCGAAGTTAGTCCGTTGATGTGCAAGTTCAACCAAGTGTCACATTGCAGCGCCTCTCGCCGAATTGCCGGTAAGTGCCGTTTAAACGCTGCATTTTTATCGTATCCATCAACACGAACCATATATAAGATCACATTAATTTGAGCTGTTGACGTCCCAAATTAAACGTTTTTACAAAATTACCATGCTACAACACGATACCTTTCTTTACTGTCTTTGAAAACTAGTCGGTGCCAGCAACGGACACCTGGCGATATACGAGTTGCGGCAGAACAAATGCCAAATGATACCGGCCCACACGAAACCGGTAACGGCACTCGCTTTCAGCCCGGATGGAAAATTCCTCGTCAGTTATTCGTGCACCGAAAATCGGCTATCCTTCTGGCAGACCAGTGCAGGAATGTTTGGGCTCGGTCAGTCTCAGACGCGCTGTATAAAGGGCTACTCGACTGCACCGATTCCGGACATTGGTCGGCTCAATCCGATGCGCCTGGCAAAGCTGATCTGGATTAACAATCGTACCGTCACCTTGATGCTTGCCGATGGATCCGAGACGCGATTCAACGTGTAAACTAGCAGCTACCCATAATAGAAGTTATCATCTTCTCTAGCCTAGTTCAGCAGTGGGACAAGTGTTGATGCTGCATCTCTCACTCACATAAAAGTGTGCCGCCATGATTCAAAGTCTGGGTTTTTTGAATATACACGTACATATTTGTTAGGTCTTTGGTAAGCTAAACCTTCACAATCATCGTACATCATCAGTTTTAACATTTTACATTAGAAAGCGGCAGCTATCAGCACACCGCCCCTAGATTCAGTCAGGGCATGCCAATGAAGATATGTTCACCCAGAAACCCAGCTACTCTGGTGGTTCGCAACATGCATCGTCATCTTCGTTTCGACATTCTTGCAAACGAAGGAAAAAAAACGTGCTCAGAGTGAAAGGAAGCACGCTTTTGAGCGAACGGATCTGCCTGTGCAGCACGGTTGCCGTAGAATTACATGAACAAAATCGGTTTAGAATTCGGAACGACCGAGGAAGATACAATGGGAAACATATTTCATGTGCCATCTTCTTCTATGTTTTCTTCCTTTTCGTGGGCCCCTCGTTTTGGTCGCTTTTGCCAAAATACGTAACTCGATCTCGACCAGAAACGGATGCGACGATTGTCGGATGCGAGAAGCTGTTGGAGGCTTTCCGTTGATTCCAATTATGACACGATAAACTTATATAATTATGCAAATTGGATCGTAGATCGCCCGCGCGCCATCCCTCGGAGATGGAATCCCGAACGAACCGAAATCACGGTCTCCGATTTTCCAAAACCCCCTTTGTTCATCAACCTCCCCTCTGATCGCCAATCGCGTGGTGGTTTCGATCTTCTTCTATGTGACCTATATTTTTCGAGTTGAGCTCGTCCCTCGCGAGTGTACACTTTGGCCGAAGTGATGTTTCCTGTTGGTCGATCCCGAAGGGAATGCTTTGCCGTAGAACTGGGAGCATAGGTGACCGGTGGATTGTGACCTAAATCATCGTGCCAGCCATGGGCGGATGCCTGTTGCCTTTTTGGCCAATCGTTTGCGCTTCCGCCATATTTTTTGCAGTGCAATTAATGCTGCGGTTAAAAAAAAGTATTAATGACAGTGACCTCTGCGAGCGGAAATCTTTATTATGCTTAAATCTTGCGCGAATGTTGTTTGTTGTTGATTTTTCTTAGCCTCAAGTTATTGTTATGCTATTTCTACACACTTTGTATATTTTTTCGTTTGTACAGCATACTGTATTTGCATTAAACACAATTTAGATCGTGAAAGAAAAAGGAAGCAAGCTTACGATAACCAAATGTTAAACCCGAAAGTGTTAATCTATTCCCGTACGACGACAGTCTTGTCCATTTACATACCATGTTGAATAGTATTACTCATACGCGAGTGCATATAGATGCAATATTATTAGAAACGGTGTAATTTATTTGTTAGTATATTGCAAATAATATAAACAATGCAACAATAAAACTATGCAATGATAAGACAATACTCCACCAGATGCTGTAGTTATGATAGCGAATTGAGAACGGCCGTTTAAGGATAATGGAATGATAAATGCTGAGAATAATTGTGCACAAAATACAAACGATTTCTTCCTGGTTATTTTGGGAATAGTTATCAGTAAATATTTAGCTAAATATAATCCTACATCAGGTGTCAATGCTGCTTTCACTAGATTATCCCTTGAATCCACCATCCATTGGTCGCATGCATTGTTTAGCGGTTTGAGCAAACGTTTATTACTCCCGGCGCCAGCTGATTGGCAATTTGTGTTAACCAATTGTTCATGGATGCATATGACCGCGCTTTCGGTACGTGGTTACGCATGGCGAAATTTTTCACCGATTGTAAGTGCCGTTGGCCTCAAATAATAGCACTAAATTCACGCTAAGGCACTTGTCACTCAGCATTCGTTTGATGGTACAAGATGTTATTTTAAAATCAAATTAATTAACCGACCACTGTGCGCCACGTTTCGTTTCCCTCCAATTCGCAGTTATAATTTATGTCTTACGTTCTGTATCCCGTTTTGGTGTATCCGGTATTAAACGGCCCTTCTAGAAATATCGCACTGCGGAATCTTGAGAAAAATGAAATCTGCTGGACATATCGATCGATTCAGAACGCCGATCGCGCTATGCGCCAATGGTCAACGGGTTCTGTGAGCATGATTACGGTATCGAAATGGACGTCCAATGAAACAACCGGCGCGCTTTGATTCGTATTTTATGGTGCAATTATGGAGGCTCTCCAAAAATGCTTCTTGATCTTGGTCCGCTCTTCGTCCGCGACCTCCGGCGGAGTTGCTTTGACGAAATTTTCCGTTTCCTGTACATCCAGCGATGGTCCCGTTTGCCCTTCGAATAGAGCTGCATTTTCGAGGAAGAAAAAAAAAGCAACCAACTGAGAACGGACGACAGAGAGAGGTAGGTTAAGCGGATAATCTCACGAACATGTCCGGCGCGTGTTCGAGTAGGCGGGTTTTAGAAAGAGGAAAAACAATTTCCACCGCACCGGATAGAGAGCTCACGAATGCAACCAGGCTTATTGGCCGCCGTGGGCGATGCCAACTGCTTCACTGCATCGATGGTTGGTTTCGCGGGAAACATCATGTGCCATGCCAGGAAGGTAAGTAGAGAGAAATATCGCCGCGCACGGATCGCGCTCGACCTAGATTTCACATTCTGGGGTAGGTCAGGGCTAAACCACACGAAAGGCCGGCCACACGTTGGCCCTTTTCTCGGTGAAGGTTCACCAACGCACAGTTCCACACAGCTGATCCGGAGGTTCGCCGCAGCCATTTGTTTTAATGGAGCTCCGCAAAGAAAAAGCCCACGAATGAAGGGCATCGCCAACGTCCGTATTCTCGTCCACGGTGAAAACTCCTAGGGCCTGGAAAGACTTTCTCACTTTTCTTTTCACCATTTTTCCCTGCCATAGGCGAGTAATCATAGTATAAAGAAAGAACCAGAAAGAAAGCGAGAACTCGACGTAAAGATATAATACAGGTACATGCGCCCGTGGTGATCATCGCGTAATTAACTAACTATATCTCATCTTCCACAGCCTACTGCCTACGTTCCTGTGATGACGCTACCGTCACGTTGCCGCGAATGGAAATTACGTGCGCATCTTCATCATCTGGTCCGGTCCGGAAAGGCTGTTAACCTCTGGGAAAAGTCGAACTCTTCGTCGCCGTCCATTTAGAGGCAAGTCGAACAAACAACTTAAACGCCCGTACTGGTTCTGCCAGCGACGAACCCCACCGTGGGTTGGGCGTGAGTGAATGAAATCCCTCGTGGCTCGCGCCGTGAACTTGTACCGGGTTGACGAAAGGTGGCTTTGAAGGGCAAAAGAGGCGTTAGGTGGTGCGTTCGGAAGTCGAGTCGCGATCCGGCCCGTCCATGCTATGGCGCTGTTAAAACCCATTCACTCATCCGTTAATGTATGCATATCTTATTCCTGTCCCGAGTTTTCTTCGGCGTGGCTTGTTTCTCTCCTGCCTTGGCCTTCTCTATCGCATCGTTCCATCTTCGTCCGTGACGACGGAAGGAAGACGGGAGTGGTTCCACCGTAAAAGCCGCTACCTCGATGGTCCACCGAAAGGCTTTCCCGATCAAGCAACGGAACGGGTTAGTCGCAGTCGTGAATCAGACGGCAGACGAAGCGGTCCATTTCTCCAATTTCTCTGCAATTTCTAGACGGACTCGGAGTAACGGTGACCAACGGTGGTGTCCCAGGTCCCGGTACAGGGCCCTTTTTTTGCCAATTTGTAGAAATTACCGCCTTTACAACACACTGTTTGCGGCGCGCCCGTAAAGTCGATCCTCAGTGTTTGCCGAGTATTGTTTGTACCGAGTGAAAGTGTGATCTTGGCCACTTAGCATTGACCGAACTCGAGGGCCGTTGGGAAACGTACGCACGTCACGAGTAGGCGGATCTATCGATCGTTTGGGTGTTGGACGTCTAAGAAAAACAGCTCCCGCGAAGAAGGTGGTACTGCGATCAGTGGAATACGCGCGAAGAGGAATCCAAAACGCCGCACAATGAAAAAACTGTTGTTGTTCCTCTTGCTGACCTATTTATGCTCCACGGCTCTCTCCGCCAGTATATTGGGTAAGTACAACTGTGTTTATTGATCAGTGTTAAACAGTAGTGAGTCAGGGTAAACGAAAGTTTTTTTTGTTATATTTACATTTAAATTTGTTGCAAATGTACCTCCTACGGCGATGAGGTTAATTGTTCCACAGATGATAATTTTGTACTGCTCGTTACATACGTTATTTTTGCGAGGCAGTGCAGAAAGTAGTAACACAATTCGAATAGTCCATCTACAATGTTGCGTAAGTTTCGCAAGTTGTTTAGCATGTGAATTATGTTTTCCATTTAGAATGTTCTCGATTAAAATACTAAAAATGTTAGACACACTTGTATGGATAATACTTTTTACAAATCAAAATGAGGTTACAAAAACACGATCACTAGTGATTTTGATTGTTAAACAAGATCGTTCAATTCCTCTTGCTCCACAGATTATCTTGCACTTGTAACGGACGATGCGGAAACTAAAGAGGAGGAAGTTGGCCCCAGCAATTGCCTATGTAATGGACCATCCTGCATTTGTTGCATTGACTTCAACATGACCCTTATCGATCTCGGTGGTCTCGGTAAGCCTATCAAAAGCCTAGAGCTCATCCGGCAAACGTCCTTGTTTCAAAAATTCCTTGCAATTTGTTACACCATGATGCGGTTTGGCGAAAAGGATGCGTGCGGCTGAAGTATCTCTCCGCCGACGAAGGAATCGCTCTGAACATATCCTACGGCGACAGCGTGCTGCACAGCCAGCGTGTCAAGGGTCCCGATCCACCACCGACGTGCCTGAACGTGTTCTCCAGCCTCGCTCAGATGTGCGCCCGCTTCAGCGAGCTGCTGCCAACGGACGAAGGATTGCGCGGTTGCCTGCAGCTGGAACCGATGCTGCTTGGCGATGTGCAAATCGAGCTGCCACTCGGGTGCTTCCGGATGGGACCAAAGGGCATGGAGGTGATCAAATCTGCCGAAGAGCAGATAAAGGAACAAATTCCGAGCGAAAGGTAAGCAAAACGATGAAAATTACGAAGAATTGTGCCAGTTTATACTCATCATTCTGCTCCTTCTATATTTTCTCCGTTAAGCGAGGAAACCACTCCTACTCCGGTGGTGACCGGCGAGGAAAAACCTACTGCAAGCAACAGCACGTCAACCCTATCGCTGCTCGACAACCTCTCAACGGCGGACATTCTCGCTGCGGTCAGTGAGTCGACGGATGAGGGCATTGCCATGATTTCCAACTGGCTGGGGCTGTCGGTGAACCGAGTCCAAAAACCGGCACCAGGCACAACGGAAACGGAAAGCCCCGCCTCTGCTACCAGCGAAGGAGAAAGTGATAAGAAAGAGGAGGAAGAATGACGCGGGCAACTTGTATGCCGGGGCTGTTCCAGTCAGGCCAGGAGCGATGTTGTCGGAGAATAATTTCGATAGTATTAGCATTGTAATTTATATTTTACTAACGTTAGCTCACCACCCCTAAGGCGTGGCGCCGAAATGGAAGAATACGCAGCAAAAATAAATCGTAACTCTGTGTCCGTATTAATTCTTGAATCTTTTTATTTCTCGTTCTCTTTACTCTTACGGCCTTGCTTCTGACTCTGCTATTGATACAGGCCGTAGAAACAGCCTGCAAGTGCGGTGAAGAATATATAGCATACACACGATCGTCATTGTTTTAACCCTTTGCGTACAATCGTTATAACTGGCGACTCAAGAAAGCACTCACAACGTGTAATTAATTTAATAATGAAAATCAAGACGCTTTTTAATGAGCACTCGGATTCCAGATCGTTCTCTTCCTGCCTACGCACTCTAGGGTCCAATCCTCTAGCCAATCCGGGTTGGGCGTGCTATGCTTTGCTGGTTTAGTCACAATTATCTAACCAATGTTTGCGTATTGCTCACATTTCCTACTCTTAACGATACGCATTCTCGTACCACTGCTCTCGCAAGCACTTTAACATTGTAGCATAGTCCGTGTGGACACAGTTTAATTAAAAAGCTGGTGCAGCAAATAAAATAGTGTGTCTTACTGGTCACGTGTAAACCCGATTCGAATTTTGTATAAGAAAACGTCTTCAAAATGACTTAAAAATATTATGCGTCTACGTTAAACAAAGGAAAAAGTTATAAAGCATGAATAGCTAGATACGACGGCAATGTATAGATCGTACTAACAGACTAAGCTTCGATCGAAAATGTAGTCGAACGCGCAAATAACGTTTGTATTGTTTAACGTAAAATGATCTGCAATGGATCAAACTGAAAAGGAATTTGTAATTAAAGATGGGCCGATTCAAACCAAACAAACCAAAATGTTGCTTCGTTTGGTTTAGGTAGCGTCGTAAATTATGAATAAATTTTCTTTATTCGCTTGGATTCATCGTCATCTCGTCGGGTGTTGCATTTTCCGTCGTCAGAAGCTCACGTTTCACATTCAAGCCTATTTCCGCCGTGCTAATGCTCATTTCCGTTACGTTATGGCCAGCACAGTTTGTCGGTGCGTCCTGTGCACCTAAACGAATATCTAATAAAAATGAAGACAAAATGTTCAATCAATCTGCGACAAACGTTAGCACTTCAAGAGTCTCACCAGCCTCATCGACGAGCAGATACAGTTCTTCCTGTGTCAAATGTTTCGTAGCTTGCTCGAACTTAGCCACTTCATCCCGGAACCAGTCCCAGAACGGCACATTGCTGTCTGGCGTTGGGAACATAGTCTGGAAAGGAAACATATTCAATGTCAATTGGATTTCAGAGATTATTAAACGAGTATTCCTCCCCAGAACTAACCTTAAACTGATTATAGATTTGTTCCGCTTTTTGTCGGATTTGCTGAGCTTGGAAATCGAACTTTAGTTTCTCCTTATCGTCCATGTTCCAAGCCTTCACATTGCCTACGTATTTCCGTAACCGTTTCAAGGTTTCTACGCAATTGGGGTTCTTTTTAAGAATAGTTGGTGTCACTTTAAGCTCTTTATGCGTGAACACAAATGGCAAAGACAAAAAAGGTATGATTATTGATTAGATCAAATAGATTAGCGTATACGCTATATTTTTTTACGAAAATTCTCTAAGGTGTCTTACTTTGGTACTGTTCCATCAGCTTCACGCATCTTTCTGGGTCGGCGCAGTTCAGCTTTAAGGACGATTTTATTTCCAAATTAAGTTCCACAAGTTCTCGTTCGAGCTTCAAAAAATATAGGCGTTCGCTCTCAATTTTATCTACAAAGTGATGGAATAACGTGATATTTGTATGAAGCTGGAACATTTGTATAGCTCGTATTAAATTAATCTAAAGCATATCATTTGTGTACGGTATATTTATCATTTACTTTCTAAAGATAATTCCTTATAGAAAATTACTGTAATTAAATGATATGAATTGACCGAATAAATATGAATTGAATAAAGCTCCGCAAGAAATTTTTAACGAGCCTACTATGGAAATTTAATGATGCTACAAAGAAGTTCATACGTACCAAATGCACTCAATTTCTTTGCAGTAGCGGGTGTCGTGGCTACAGTTTTGTCTTTTGCGGCAAGGGAATTTGGGGCCTTCTTCTTTGATGGCGGACCCGTGGAAGTGCTGTCGTCTTCGTCCCCATCCATAAATCGTTTCATTTTTATCTTTCGTCCACTTCTGCTGACGACTGCCTTTGGGTCGGGTGCATCCTGCAACTCCTCGATTCGATCTTCATGCACCGTGGCACTGTCGATTATCTTTTTCTGTGTCCCATTGTTTGTAGCAACGGAAGGAGTCGTCGTTGGACCAACTGCTTTCTTAGCAACACCTGATTTAGCCCCAACGCTAGGTTTGCCTTCTTTCGTAGTTTTGGCTGGCAACTGGGGTGTTCTGTTGGTATCTGCTTGATATTGGTTGTCCACGAGGTCATGCGGCAATTTATTCGCATCTAACGCTGTTGAGTTGGCCGATATACGGGAATCGTTGAACGTGCTCTATAAGTGATAGGGGAGATGATCGAGAAGGGAGAAAAATTAAGCGTAATTTTTGCTGTTCGACCGTTTATCATAACGACAGTCGTCCTATGTTACTTTACTTGCCTCAGATGGGATAATTGACTCATCAGCAAAATCGTCGATTCCCGATTGCACAGCTGCTACGTCATACGCAAGCTAAAATATAGAAATACATAAATCATTACAGCGCTATGCAAAAGCATGATACAAAAAGTAAAGCTGGTATCAAATTTCGCACACTTGGCCAACATTGCCGTATGTCAAAAGGAAAACACACGGAACTACGGTTAACACGGTCACGTCCCGGATGACTGAGCTAAATCTACATCCGCTACTCTATTCCGCCAACGATGCAAACTATGTGCGTAGTTAGTTTTCATTTATAATTCATTGCAAGGCATGAAAATATTACGCAAGTCAAATCACTTTTCTAGGGCAACTAAACAAATACACCGGTCGCACATACCACACCATCACATTGCGCCCCGCAATTCCTCTTGCACCCACAACCAAATTCACCCACACTCACCGGACTCGGATCTTCTCCTTGTATTGCTAATTCTATCTGTGCCATCGCCTCCTTGAAGCCTTTTCGCTTCATGATTTTCTCCGTGGCAAATTTCTCCTTAGATGTTTCATAGGGGAACAGGTCTTCTTTTTTGATATTGGCGCTAAAATAGAATGTAAAGAAGAACCGAAAATGCCACATCGTCTTACATAAATCGTGTCACCGGTCCATTCCGCAGATTCTTGCGGTAGTGCCACGGTGCAGTTATCGCCACCAGCTGCACTACTTACGTTTCACCCGTTCCATAAAAGTACACATTGTATTTGGTCTTGTCAAGCCGCGTGATCTATTTGCGCGCCGTTCATGGCGGCGTAAAGAAAGAAAAAGATGTGTAAATGTAGATGCGAATCATTCATCGAATGTGATTTGATGTCGAGGAAGAAACATCGTGATCCCACAGGACATAGTGATAGCGCTGCATCATGCGTCGTGACGCTAGCTGAAAGATTTTACCTTTGCTGGCCAGGGCGGATAACCTTTTACTTTGGCAAACACCAAGTCACCGATCTTAAAGGATTTTTTGGACGCCACCATGGTTGCGGGTCGCGCTTGTTTACGCGGTGCAGAAACAGAAAGACAGAGGATATCGCACAGGTCACCTTCTCTGGTGTAATCAAAAGCACTGATGGACCACCAGTACCACGGAGGTGAATGTTTTGACTATTTGCTTTTACGAGGTTAATTTTCTTGCTTACAATCGCCGCGTTCCCTCTCTTCGAATACAAAAACGTTCCAATACAAAACGGATCTTCTTATTCTTTGGTGAGGTTAGAAATGGCTGTTGTATTTTGACAGTCATTTTGACATCAAACGTTTACATTGGGAGCCCGATCACTTTGTTGAGTTTTATGCCCGTTTAGGTTTTTGATTTGTTGCCTATAAATTCAGCTTTCTAAAAGCATTAGAGCACACTGGAGCACTATCTGTTGTAATTAACCTTTTCTCAATATTGATGTTCGTCCCTACAATAGTATAAAGGTATGAAAATGAGATTTGAAAAGTAATTACATTGAATAATCAATGAAATGAGCTATGGAATGACAGCTCACCGCGCTTGCAAGAAATATTTCGTGACGGTAATGAACTACGGGTTGCATCAGGCAACACCGTCAAACATCGTCGACAAGCCATCGTACTGACTCTCTCTAGCTTGGGGACTGCCGTACGCAAGAGCGTGACTAACTGAAGGGATCGCCTTTGCAAAGTGGAGTGTTTTTTAATGGCTGGATTTCTCTAAGGTCGAAGTGAAAGAAAGTCATTTTTCTACTTGAATCGTTTCTTTCTTTCGCGTTTTTCTGTTTTAACTCGCGTGCTGAAGCAGCAAATTTTGCCTCCCAGCCTAAATCGTGAACGGGCAACGCGACCGTGCATCGTGAAGGCATCTGCCTCGTCGCATTTACCAGTCAGGAAATCAAAAATATCAGCCGATTACTTCGTCGCACCAGGGTAAGGAGGACACGGAGTTTTTCTTGCCTTTCCCTTTCCCTATTGTGCTCCCTTGTATCGTGTACGCAACGGCATCGATATCGGGAATCGACCCATCGCGTATCATCCCAAGGCAGATCCATCTCCGTTCATATGGTAGGATTTTTCAATAGGCCTCCATGGTACATTGGTAGATCGAACGAAAAATCGTGAAACAGGAAGCCTGCTGTGACTGTGAAACCGTGTCGAAATTGTGCGCTTACGAGCGCCTGATGTAAGTCTTGAAAAACGACGGCTGCAGAGTGCGGACTGGCTGAAGGGAGGTGCTTTAGTGTGAGAAGCGCCAAACAAAAGGGAATTGTTATTACCCTCGCGAAAAAAAACTCCCCGTAGTTGACGATACGAAAAATTATGGATAAGATTTCGTCGTTGGTTTCTCACTGTGTTGATCTAATTTTGTTTCTATGTGTTTTTTTTCTATTGTTCTGCATTTTCATGAAATCTTTCCAATGGCGATGGCGATGACGATGGAATATTATTATTTACACAGAGCCTACTGCCGTGTCTGTGAAGCCAAGAGAGGTTTTGCACGGGTTGCAGAGGTATTGTGGTACGGAAAACTCATAGATAACACAAAGACGACGCAGTAGAAAGGAACTGTGCCAGGACTTCAATCCAATGTCTAAACTAAACTCCCATGGGGCTACAGGGCTTAAAAATATTAATCTTGAAGAGGTGAGTAATCTGCGGACATTTTCGATGCACATGACAGCGAGCGCCCTCATAACGTGTTCATTTTTTCCCCTCCTGTATGGCAACCTTATAAATCTCGCATCTACTTTGTTACGGGAAATATGATCGACCTAAAAACGCTATCTCTGCGCGATTCTGCGATGCTCTAAGATATGGACCGATCTAGAGAGCGGCATCAAGCAGGTGTACGAACGGGAACTCAGCCTAGGCATCGCGCGTTATATGGAACTCTACACGTAAGTATAATCCGGAAGTGCACAGTGCAGTGTTTCGTTCATACAGTCAATCCGGAAGTGATAGTCTTTAACCAGTGGCTTGGATCGCGAAAAGTGCAAATTTGTATTAGTTGCTGCGGATAAAATACAGCCTACTCGATGATCAAGTGCGCTTTTAGTTAAGGAAATCGTATATCAATAATTCGTTGTTATTTCGGTGTGTATCTCATATGCATGTTCAAGTGGGCGCCGTGTGTTTCCTTGAACCTGGGTTCAGTGCGAAGGCACACAGCAGGTTTTACAGTACAGTACAAAAAATGGCAAGAGTGAACGGGAGAGATGTAGATCAATGCGTTGTAAAAAATAGCAATAATCCCCTTGTAAAAAAGAAACATGCAAGCACGCGCTTGGAGATCTCCAAACTGCTGTCTTGTTGGTGTATTCATTTGTGTTGTGTGTGTGTGCAGCATACTTGTGTGTCGTAGCATGCTTATGTGTAACTACCATACCTACTACTCGCAGCTAAAAACGACAATAAAAAACATCGACTGACAACAAGTTCGTAACGAGATTACCAACGCGGAAGGCAAAGCTCTCGCGGTTTGTCTCGTTTGGTTTGCCTTGTGCGATGCATCGAAAGGGGAAAAATGTCGCCCTTTCACAAGGCACTACGCACCAGCTGGCGAGAAAAAAAAATCGCGTAAATCCGACCCGAGATGAATTTGATCGATAGTACACGAGAGCATTGCATATGGTTTGTAGGGCTCTTCCTTAATCAGTAAATGTGTTTTGGTTACCTCCAAATATGTTCCGTACTTTGTTTACCCATTGGCTCGTAATGCTATTGTTCCGCGAATCGATACACATGCTCGCATCACCGGTCGCCTCTCGCCAAAGCACGGTCAGTGTGCATAAATTCATGTTCTAAACAAACGATCAAAGCG
Source organism: Anopheles nili (assembly GCF_943737925.1). Taxonomy (NCBI): domain Eukaryota; kingdom Metazoa; phylum Arthropoda; class Insecta; order Diptera; family Culicidae; genus Anopheles; species Anopheles nili. Next base: position 26,570,689 of record NC_071292.1, read on the forward strand.
AAATCCATTTCCTAAAGTCAACTAGGTGATTGTGTGACGGTCTATTTTTAAAGTTTCTATTTCTCTGTTGGATTCCTACAATCGTGTTCGGTTCGTGGTACTGCACCCGGTTGCAATAGTCGAACGTAGCTGACGTATGTCGCAGTTCGTCAGCTAGTTTTTAGAAACTATTTTGCCGGTGTTAACCGATCAGAAATCTCCGACACAAAGCGAGAATGAGCGATATTGGTTGGTTGATCAAATTACAGGAACATGCTGCGAGAACAATGAACCATTGCAAGGCAATACACACAATGCAGCTGTACAATGTTTCTCCTTGAAAAGTTTGCTCACTGCATTGTTTGTGAAGTGCAACCCGAAATAACACAAAACGAGTTGGGTCCAAATTTGTTCGACCAACGACAGACATTAATTACGAACAATGAATGAGTTTCAATTGAAGATTGAGCTCATATTTTCCTAGTCCGAGTATTATCCGGTCATTGCTAATTTGCTTTGTGGCCAGTAGCGGAAAAGAAATCAAGAATATTGTTGAAATCCGTTAAAGAGGCATAACAAGATACGCGTTTATGTTTAATTCTTTCCAGACATGTCTACAACTATTGCACGAGTGTCCACCAACAGCCCAATTCCCGCACGGGCTCGTCGAAAGTATCGAAAAAGGGAATTAGCGCTCCACCGGGCGGTGCCCAGCTGGTGGGCCAGGAACTGTACAAACGATTGAAGGAATTTCTCGAGAACTATCTTGTACGGTTGCACCAGAATGGAATCGATTTGATGGACGAAGAAGTGCTAAGCTTCTACACAAGACGCTGGGAAGAGTATCAGTTCTCGAGCAAGGTGCTGAATGGCGTCTGCGCCTATCTAAACCGGCACTGGGTGAAGCGTGAGTGTGAGGAAGGACGCAAAGACGTGTACGAGATCTACCAGTTGGCGCTGGTCACCTGGAGAGGTAATTTGTTCAAGCATTTGAACAAGCAAGTTACCAACGCTGTACTGAAACTGATTGATCACGAACGCAACGGAGAAACGATTAACTCTCGTCTAGTATCTGGTGTCATCAATTGCTATGTCGAGCTCGGGCTCAATGAGGATGATCCCCACGCAAAGGGCCAGAACTTGTCGGTTTATAAGGAAAGCTTTGAAAATATTTTCCTCGAAGACACAGAACGGTAAGCAACTTCACTGTACAATTGCTGTATCTAAACATACATCAGAAGTTTATAATTTTATTATATGTTGTTTTTTTTTGCAGATTCTATACACGAGAAAGTACGGAATTTTTGCGTGAAAATCCTGTCACTGAATATATGAAACGAGTGGAATTACGTCTAAACGAAGAACAAAAACGCGTTCAAGTTTATCTTCATGAAAGCACGTTGGAACGACTGGCAGAAAAATGCGAACGTGTACTCATTCACAACCACCTCGATCAGTTCCGGACAGAATTTCAGAACTTGTTGAATTCGGATAAAAATCAGGATCTGGGCCGAATGTACTCGCTTGTTGCTCGCATTAAAGCAGGTCTCTTTGAGCTCAAAGAAATTTTAGAAACACATATTCACAACCAAGGGCTGTTTGCAATAGAAAAATGTGGAGACTCTGCTGTAAATGTAAGCAAGCTTCTACGTGCCATAACCGCAATTGCCCTCTTTTTATTTGATTGTGTAATTTTGTTCTTGCAGGATCCCAAAATTTATGTTCAAACCATTCTGGAGGTACACAAGAAATACAACGCATTAGTACTTACGGCTTTTAACAACGACAGTGGCTTTGTGGCGGCTCTTGACAAGGCTTGTGGAAAGTTTATTAACACCAATGCCGTAACTGAGTTAAGCAGAAGTACAAGCAAAAGTCCGGAATTGTTGGCCAAGTATTGTGATCTGCTGCTGAAAAAGTCTAGCAAAAATCCCGAGGAAGCCGAACTAGAGGATACGCTCAATCAAGTGGTATGTATGCCATATAGCAAAGACGATATTTCGTGTTTGGATGTATCTTTCAAACTCGCTGTATTCTTGATTTTTGTTTAGATGGTTGTGTTCAAATACATCGAAGATAAGGATGTGTTCCAGAAGTTCTACAGCAAAATGCTAGCCAAACGGCTTTGCCACCATATGTCGGCCAGCGACGATGCGGAAGCGTCCATGATTTCCAAGCTAAAACAAGCGTGTGGCTTCGAGTACACGTGTAAGCTCCAGCGGATGTTCCAGGACATTGGAGTGTCAAAGGATCTGAACGATCAGTATCGGAAGCATTACGAGAAGCTCCGGGATACCCGTAGTTCGGGACAGAACGAAATAGATTTCAGCATTCTGGTCCTATCCAGCGGCTCGTGGCCGTTTGGGCAGGGCTTTACCTTTTCCTTGCCCTTTGAGGTGAGTTGGGCGTCGTGATTTAAAAAGCGGATTGAGATTTCGAATGGCTCTTAACTGTTTTTGTTATCCTTTTCCATGTTGCGCAGCTGGAGCAATCAGTTCATCGATTCAGCAACTTTTACGCCAAGCAACATTCCGGCCGTAAACTGAACTGGGTATACAATATGTGCCGCGGTGAGCTTATTACCAACTGTTTTCGAATGCGATACACATTGCAGGTATGATTTATCATCTTGTTTTTGCAAGCGTATGGTGATATGAAGAAGCTTAATGTGTAATGTCATTGTAGGCTAGTACCTTCCAAATGGCCGTATTATTGCAATTCAACGAGGAAACCGCATGGAGCATCAAACAGTTGGCTGAAAACACTGGTAAATAATTATTTCATCTAGTCCATTCATTTTTATGGCTATTGTCCTGAATATAATATACTGTATGGATGCGTTTTCTATTCTTCGATTACAGGTATCAACATTGAAAATCTTATACAAGTACTTCCAATTTTACTAAAGATAAAACTACTCAACTGCTACGAAGGCGAAGGAAAATTACTACCAGATTCTACTATCGAGCTAAACAAAGACTTCAAAAAGTAAGTAGTATAAAGCCATTGGTAGCGTTATCGCTGCGCAAACGTGGACTATTTTCGTCATCTTCATTTTTCTCTGTCTCAATAGCCGCAAACTCCGTATAAACATTAACTTCCCGCTAAAATCGGAACTGAAGGTAGAACAGGAAGCGACTCACAAAAACATCGAAGAGGATCGCAAGATACTCATCCAGGCGGCGATAGTGCGTGTTATGAAGATGCGAAAGATGCTGAACCACACGCAGCTGGTGAACGAAGTGCTGAATCAACTGTCCACCCGATTCAAGCCGAAGATTCAAGTGATAAAGGTATTTATCCAACGTACTGCTTGTGAAATAATCCAACGTACTCACCGTTTTCTGGATGGTTCCGATCATCTGTTTTTTTTTTATTTCAGAAATGTATCGATATTCTGATAGAGAAAGAATATCTGGAACGTCAGGAAGGACAAAAGGATACCTACAGCTATCTGGCTTGATCAGTGATAATTTTAATCGATAGTGTAGTTATCTAAAATACGTATTTTCACTTTCAAAGTTTCCCGTCTGAGCGTACATTGAATGGATTCCTGAGAAAACCAGATAAAAAACGAAACACCTTTAAAACACAGGTAGACCGTTTTGACATATTGAACAAATGGAAAAAAACAAAAAGGGAAAGTAGAGAGAACAAAAAGACGATCTAGAGGATGGAGAAATAAAATATTTGAGTCTTGATAAACCATAACTAATGTAAGAAGAAGTGTAGTAGGACAAGTCAACAACAGCAGCAGCAAAAGCAGTTATGTATGACCGATTCTTTATTCTGAAATGTCCTCTGACAACGCAAACTTTTTCCCAGAACAATCGAGGACGCACATGAAAAGTAGGAAATGTGGATTCAAATGAAACAAACAAAAAAAGAACAAACACACATGTGCGGATAGCAAAGGATGGTTGTTTCAGCAGCATATATGGATAGAACAAAAGGGAAAAGCAACCGAAACAATGCCAGTATCTGTTGCAGCTAAAACAAACAAATACTACAGACACGCTAAACGTTTAGTAGATGCCACGGCAGGCGATATAAACAAATAGAAAAAAGGGAGCTATGTTTGTGCATCTTTCGGTTGTATGATTTTTGTATTGAAATTTTAGTCCAATTTTGTGAACATGTGCGAATCTTGTTGACGTTCAACGCTGAATCGGCGCGTTTGGGGCGTAGGGCGAGTCGACCGTTTGTGATGTAAGCTTGCTTATTTACCTACTGGCGTTAGGGAGTAGAATGGCTTCCGGCGCTGGAGGACGTATGATTGCTATTATAGTTTGTAAAATCGAGTTGTAGATAACCATCAAACCGGTTCCGTACCGTTACTCTATTTTACGAATGGTTTGACTCCAATCTGCTGATAGCACAGTGCGCACCTCTCTTTGCTTGTTTCGATTTTATTATGCTTTGTTAGAAATAGACAAAAAGTGCCCCCTATAAGTTGTTGTGACCATGATACTGACTTTAATTTACTTGCACGATCATTACGATTAGACATTATTATTGTAATGTCTCTGGGAGAACTATTAGGATTTTTTTATGAATTAGTTTCTCCATGTAATTAGGTACTACAGCGTTATTTCCGTCCATTCGTCCAAACGTCGTGCGCTTAGTCACGCTTCATTTCAAGCGCGACGAAGAACCCGGTTGGCCGGTGCAATTCGGAATCACTTATTTACGTAGCTTTAACCGTCTCGGTTCATCCCTCGATTCTAACTCTGTTCAGCGTCCCTGGTGGTCCCTGGTTTTCAGCTTCCCAGGGGGTTAGTAGGTATAGATCATTTCGATTCTGGAAAAACGAGGGCATGTTAATTTCATCCACATGCTAATCCGTAAAATCTAGCCTCGAAGAATTAACGAAACAGAACATTAAATAATTTACGCGAAACACGACAAAAAGGGAATTAATTGTATCATCGATCGAGCCAATGATGGAAATAAAGATGTTCTCAAAAGATAAACGAAGGAATATGCTGTTTTTCGTGTGTGTATTTTTTTTTTCGTTATGTTTTGCGATATTATGGCAACATAATCGTTGAGAAATGTTTTATGCGAACCACGTTTTATAGGAAATGAACACCCTACCTATGGTCACCTTGGGTAGCACGCTGCCCTGAAAAACACCACATCGGAAATGTCAAACAATCATTTTGGATTGATTCTGGACACAGAGCGGTAAACAACTGAGAGGTAAGCCATTTTTTCCAAAATAAAGCACAACATTTAGCCCCTAGCATACCGAATTCGAATTGACCGACGATTCTCGCGAAACCCGTTCCCAGAGACCATGAGTGGACGTGAGGGCGGCAAGAAGAAGCCTCTGAAGGCACCGAAAAAGGAGCAGGCCGAAATGGACGACGACGATGTGGCGTTCAAACAGAAACAGAAGGAACAGCAAAAGGCACTGGATGCGGCGAAGCAGAAAGCATCCAAGGGTGGTCCGCTGTTGCAGGGTGGGATCAAAAAATCCGGCAAGAAGTGATCAGCGCACCACACTACCCGCGCCATCCCGATCAGCATCCCGACCGACACTCCCACTTGTCATCATCGCCATTGGAGGTCGATTGGAGGTGCGAAAAAAACACCCGCTGTTCGGAGGATGTGATCATGTGTTCAGTTCACACTCTTTCCATTTTCTGTCGTATCGGAACGCATCGCTATTGCTCTATTGGTAAATAAACGTTTTCACTTGAACGGTATACGGTATATAATTGTTGTAATGTCCAATAAATACATATTCATAGGCTTAGATGACATAGTAGTGTGCGGTGATTATGGATCGCTACGGCAACACGGAAAGCCAAGCTAACTAACGAGAACGCGCGACTCACTGCACTCGAGGAGCTCTCGGACGGGCCGAGAGTTCACGCTGCCGTCAGTTGGCCGCCGGCAGGAAGTGGTCGTAGTACGATTTGGTGAACTCCATCATCAGATCCAGCATGGCGTGGGGTACAAAATCGGGATTCCCTTGGCCTCCTTCGATCCTGCCGTCGGCGGTGTAACGCATGTAGCTTGCGATCGTAGTTTCCGGCGGCACCACAGCGCCGTCTTCGATGATGCAGTTATCCTTTAGCACGCAGCGACGGCCCTGTGGCGAGAAAAGGCAAAAACACACCATTTTGAGCGTCAGTGGAATCATCTATCGGCGCTGGCATCTTAGCAACACGTACTATTACGGCGTTTTTGCCGATGTAAACGTACGACCCGATCGCTGAAGCGGACACGACGGCACCTTCCCCGATGAACACATGGTCGCCGATTTGTAGCGGAAAAAAGGCAACCCCTTTGCTGAACTGCTTGTACGGTGGCCGCACCACCGAACCCTTCGAGATGACGCAGTACCGGCCGGTGCGTACTGCGGCCAGATCCCCGCGTATGATGGCCCCACTCTGCACGATTACCTTGCCGTGCAGGACGATGTTTTGCGACCCGCACAGAATCGTTTGCCGGCTGACCTTGTTCCCGGAGGCGGTCTCGACATATTCTTCCTTGCTGTAGTAAGTGTTGAGGGCATCCATCGTGGCGAATGTGCGCGGTGGAAGTTAGATTGCCTTAACAGGTGGAAATTTGCTTCTTCTCCTTCTGTTTAGCTGACGTCATTCCACGATGGATTCTATGTTCCGTGATACGGCTTACTCAATTCGTTGTTCCAGTGCGCATCGGGGTCTGCACGTGCATACGCACCGGAAGTAGAAGGTTTTAATTACTAAAATCCAAAAAGATTAGTGTTTACAAGTAGTTCAAATCCAAAAGATTCGTGTTTACAAGTCGATTTGGTGAAAAAATGGTAAACAATTTACTGTTTTGTTTTGGTTGAAACCATCCTTATTTTAAGGTTGACGTTTGTAAGGTTGACGTTTGTTTGATCATAAATGTTATTTAACCACTTCACAGTTTTGCCCGAGCAGTGCAGTGGGCACATTGAGCGTGCATCTACTGATTTGCCTGAACAATGCTCGGGCAGCTTGGATTCACCCCTTCACAGTTCTTCAATTTAAAAAAAAAAGGTCAAAAAATTGTCACCCTTTTTTTATTTATGGTTTGGAAAAAACGTACTCTAAAATTCATAAAATTAAGTTTTTATTCATTTTTGTCGAGATTTTATGCTAAAAAATAATTGGTTCAGTGTTTCAGAAAATTAGCAATGCACAAAAAACAAACCCGTGTGGATCTCGGCGCTGAGCTAAAATCGCTAAATTTCAATGCGCTAGTAACGAGAGATCATGAGTCGAAGAGGATGCATGTACCAGCTGGATTTGTTCCGTTATTGGTGGCTAAATAATTGTGTATACAATCCATGTGCGCCAGAAAGCACGTTAGCGCAACAAGGACAAGCTACTATATTTTTCTACCAGGCGAGCTTAGAAGGTGACCATTACCTGCACTATGGAGTGAGGCATGCTAGTTGGACACCGTGTTTGATTATCTCGCTAGATTTATATAGTTTTGTGATTAAAAGATGCTCAATGATATGGAGAACAGTGGTTTAAGTAACAGAAATTTATTGCACATTGTTTGATGCTTTGTTTTATATCAAAAAAGTATTAAATGTAGGCAGGCTGACAATTTATTATTACCAGCAAATTAGTGTGACCGAATTATGACCGGCAAGAAACTGCTCAACAAAGATCTTACAGTGTGCTTAGAGCAACGGGATCGATAGCAAACGAGAGCAAACGAGATGGGATGCTGATTATCATGCGCCGGAAAGATCGACCATATGTACTGATAACATTTGGAGGGGAAATCTATTTACCTTAGTGTGGTATTCCAGCTGGTGCATGCAACCTCTTCGACGCATGATCTCTCGTTACTAGCGCATTGAAATTTAGCGATTTTAGCGTTCAAAATCGGCGTCGAAATTCTCCCGATTAGCAGCGTGCGCCACGTAATCTGAAATCCACATGCGCAAAACCTACGTGCAACGACGCCAGATTTGGCACTGCTGATAAAAATCGGGTGGCATGGGCTTAAAGATTACTATTTCGGATAACAAGAGCAACACGTGAGCGCAACAAGGACATGCTACTATATTTTGTACCAGGCGAGCTTAGAAGGTGACCATTACCTGCACTATGGAGTGAGGCATGCTAGTTGGACACTGTGTTTGATTATCTCGCTAGATTTATATAGTTTTATGATAAAAAGATGCTCAATGATATGGAGAACAGTGGTTTAAGTAACAGAAATTTATTGCACACTGTTTGATGCTTTGTTTTATATCAAAAAAAGAATTAATGTATGCAGGCTGACAATTTATTATGACCGGCAAAATAGTGCGACCGAATTATGACCGGCAAGAAACTGCTCAACAAAGATCTTACAGTGTGCTTAGAGCAACGGGATCGATAGCAAACGAGAGCAAACGAGATGGGATGCTGATTATCATGCGCCGGAAAGATCGACCATATGTACTGATAACATTTGGAGGGGAAATCTATTTACCTTAGTGTGGTATTCCAGCTGGTGCATGCAACCTCTTCGACGCATGATCTCTCGTTACTAGCGCATTGAAATTTAGCGATTTTAGCGTTCAAAATCGGCGTCGAAATTCTCCCGATTAGCAGCGTGCGCCACGTAATCTGAAATCCACATGCGCAAAACCTACGTGCAACGACGCCAGATTTGGCACTGCTGATAAAAATCGGGTGGCATGGGCTTAAAGATTACTATTTCGGATAACAAGAGCAACACGTGAGCGCAACAAGGACATGCTACTATATTTTGTACCAGGCGAGCTTAGAAGGTGACCATTACCTGCACTATGGAGTGAGGCATGCTAGTTGGACACTGTGTTTGATTATCTCGCTAGATTTATATAGTTTTATGATAAAAAGATGCTCAATGATATGGAGAACAGTGGTTTAAGTAACAGAAATTTATTGCACACTGTTTGATGCTTTGTTTTATATCAAAAAAAGAATTAATGTATGCAGGCTGACAATTTATTATGACCGGCAAAATAGTGCGACCGAATTATGACCGGCAAGAAACTGCTCAACAAAGATCTTACAGTGTGCTTAGAGCAACGGGATCGATAGCAAACGAGAGCAAACGAGATGGGATGCTGATTATCATGCGCCGGAAAGATCGACCATATGTACTGATAACATTTGGAGGGGAAATCTATTTACCTTAGTGTGGTATTCCAGCTGGTGCATGCAACCTCTTCGACGCATGATCTCTCGTTACTAGCGCATTGAAATTTAGCGATTTTAGCGTTCAAAATCGGCGTCGAAATTCTCCCGATTAGCAGCGTGCGCCACGTAATCTGAAATCCACATGCGCAAAACCTACGTGCAACGACGCCAGATTTGGCACTGCTGATAAAAATCGGGTGGCATGGGCTTAAAGATTACTATTTCGGATAACAAGAGCAACACGTGAGCGCAACAAGGACATGCTACTATATTTTGTACCAGGCGAGCTTAGAAGGTGACCATTACCTGCACTATGGAGTGAGGCATGCTAGTTGGACACTGTGTTTGAATATCTCGCTAGATTTATATAGTTTTATGATAAAAAGATGCTCAATGATATGGAGAACAGTGGTTTAAGTAACAGAAATTTATTGCACACTGTTTGATGCTTTGTTTTATATCAAAAAAAGAATTAATGTATGCAGCCACACAATTTATTATGACCGGCAAAATAGTGCGACCGAATTATGACCGGCAAGAAACTGCTCAACAAAGATCTTACAGTGTGCTTAGAGCAACGGGATCGATAGCAAACGAGAGCAAACGAGATGGGATGCTGATTATCATGCGCCGGAAAGATCGACCATATGTACTGATAACATTTGGAGGGGAAATCTATTTACCTTAGTGTGGTATTCCAGCTGGTGCATGCAACCTCTTCGACGCATGATCTCTCGTTACTAGCGCATTGAAATTTAGCGATTTTAGCGTTCAAAATCGGCGTCGAAATTCTCCCGATTAGCAGCGTGCGCCACGTAATCTGAAATCCACATGCGCAAAACCTACGTGCAACGACGCCAAATTTGGCACTGCTGATAAAAATCGGGTGGCATGGGCTTAAAGATTACTATTTCGGATAGATCCATAGGAAACGAGAGCAAACGAGATGGGATGCTGATTATCATGCGCTGGAAAGATCGACCATATGTACTGATAACATTTGGAGGGGAAATCTATTTACCTTAGTGTGGTATTCCAGCTGGTGCATGCAACCTCTTCGACGCATGATCTCTCGTTACTAGCGCATTGAAATTTAGCGATTTTAGCGTTCAAAATCGGCGTCGAAATTCTCCCGATTAGCAGCGTGCGCCACGTAATCTGAAATCCACATGCGCAAAACCTACGTGCAACGACGCCAAATTTGGCACTGCTGATAAAAATCGGGTGGCATGGGCTTAAAGATTACTATTTCGGATAGATCCATAGGAAACGAGAGCAAACGAGATGGGATGCTGATTATCATGCGCTGGAAAGATCGACCATATGTACTGATAACATTTGGAGGGGAAATCTATTTACCTTAGTGTGGTATTCCAGCTGGTGCATGCAACCTCTTCGACGCATGATCTCTCGTTACTAGCGCATTGAAATTTAGCGATTTTGGCGTTCAAAATCGGCGTCGAAATTCTCTCGATCGAGCGTGCGCCACGTAATCTGAAATCCACATGCGTGAAAACTACGTGCAACGACGCCAAATTTGGCACTGCTGATAAAAATCGGGTGGCATGGGCTTAAAGATTACTATTTCGGATAGATCCATAGGAAACGAGAGCAAACGAGATGGGATGCTGATTATCATGCGCTGGAAAGATCGACCATATGTACTGATAACATTTGGAGGGGAAATCCATTAATCTTAGTGTGGTATTCCAGCTGGTGCATGCAACCTCTTCGACGCATGATCTCTCGTTACTAGTGATTTCAAATTTGGTGATTTTGGCGTTCAAAATCCGACGCCGAATTGATACCGCTTAGCGACGTGAGCCATATTTGTTGCACCACGGCCGGCGTTATAGCGATTATAGCTACTTAGTTATAGTAAGCTAAACCATTTATAGCATCACGTTTTATGTGGAAAGCTATATATTTTATAGTGAGGCTAAAAATTTAAATTAATGCTTTTTAAAAGTTTTCGTTTTGATTGCAAAATCATTGCAAACTGCGCTATTATCGTAAATCGTTGTTTTTTAGGTTTTAACACCGTGTTGCGTCTTCCAGGACACCGTTTCGCATTTTCTCGCTTTTCGGATGCAACAAAAGCAACATTTGTTTTCCCATCTTTTCTGTATTAATATTCTTGGCATTTATGTTATACGGGGGAGTAGTAATAGCTAGACGACAGTGTGTTTCCTTTAACAGTTTTACGATACGCCGAGAAGGTTAGTAATGACGAAAACAAAACCCCCGGGAAAATGGAACGCCCGAAAGCAACACACAACCGGGGCCTGCACGGGAATCTGCGTCTAAGGAAGCAGCGAAACGATCGCTTTCCCTTTTTTGCGTCTTGTCCCGGAAGAAGGGTTACAAACGATAAAAATCAAGGGAGGACCTCTCTAAAGAGCACTGCAACCTCGCTGGCAGTGTGTTTCTGGGGCTCGTTATCAAAATGCATCTAAAGTTATCGCCTAGAAGGACCTGCTGGGGGGTTAAGCCAGATGATTGCCTACATCGCGAGGCCCCAATATATGTATATATATATCCCTATCTCGTCCTCAAACTATTATTGGTGTTGATGATCATCATTCACACGTACCGTACTCGCCTTATTCGCATACAAAACAGAGTGTGGGAGGGTTTGTTTGTCGCAACTATCTAGCAAAAATAAATAACTTCTTCTTTTCCGCCCTTTTTCTTTTCCATTCTTCTCCACCCTCTTTGCATGGTTGCACAAGCACGAAGGTTATTTCTTAATTTCGATTCTTACTACAATCTATGGGAGGAAACGGGATATGATATTTACACAAACGAAACGAAACGAACGAGGGGAGGGGGGAGACGAGGCGCAAACCTTATCCTTCCCTCTGGCCACCCCTGCCCGGTCGGAATGGATATGAATTCTTACGACGAATGAACGGAGGCGCGCGCGCGTGAGAGAGAATATCCTGTTATCCTTAAAACTTCCCTATGAGAGATGTGGTTCAAACGTATTTCTTCCTCTTCATCTTTCTACAAACAAAAAACCGACCACCTCTGCACCTTATTTTCCTTTTCTCGTTGACTATGCGGCACCTCGCGTTCGTAGTAAAGCATAAAAAATTCTACCAGCACTAACAAACCAACGAACCTACTAACAACCGGGAAATTTCACTCCCTTTCTCTTTCTCTCTCTCTCTCTCTCTCTCTTTCGCACGCACTGGGGCGGAGAAGGAGCTCGGTCGGTCCGCAACTTCCGCTCCTTACAATTTTTGGCACGACATATTCACACGACGCACCACCACGTGCGGCAAAAGGACTCCAGGACGCCGGCGATTCCACCTTTCGATTCGTCCTTTCATCGCGGCGCACACGGAATGACGTACGGTTGCATCGCCGATTCACCACCACTACTGCCGATGCTCTCGTCCGGTTCCTCCTGCACCACCACCACCGCCGGCTTCTTCTGCGCTGGGCCGAGAGATCCCGCAACACCACCACCACAACCACCAGGACCTGTTCCACCCGCAGGTAACGCCATCACCGGTGGCTTCGAACACTGTGGACCGATCGTACGGAAGTTCGGAAACCGATGGTGATGATGGTGATGCTCCTTCCGTTGATCCTTGCCAATCGTGGACGAGTCCTTCGACTTCTTGCTGCGCTTTGTGCCCACGAGGGTGGTGGAACCAACCGTCGAACTCCACGCCATGGTAGCCGGAGATCCAACCATCCCAAGGCACGTCGTCGTCGCCGCCACATCACTGGTGGCGACGGTAGCGCTTTGTCACGAGATTCCTGCCGGCAGGGTGTTGCTTCCGTTCGTAATGATATTGGCGGTGGTTGTGGTGGGCGTGGGTACAGGTGGCAGTGCGGGGGATCGGTTTTTGACTCTAAATCTAAAGCTTAACGATAGTGCCCGGGGCGTAGGAAACATGTAGAACCGTTGGCCGGGACTCGGCAATCCCTAGACGTAGCGCGTCAGCTGAGCGTAAAAGTCCTGCAGGCAGATCTGCAGCTGCTCGAACGAGGGTCGCTCCATCGGGAGCATTGTCCAGCAGTAGGCCATTATCGCGAACCTGAAAGGGGGCAAAACGGAGACGTTAGAAATGTTCGTTTTCCCTCGAACAGCTTCGTTTCAAGTGCACTTACAGCTCATCTGGACAGTTTATTGGCTGCGATAACCGGTACCCATCGCGCAGATAGTGTTCCATCTCGAAAGGATCAACCTGCCGAAGGAAATTGAGATAAGACAAGAAGAAGCCTCCCGTTAGCAACCATTCTCGAGGCATGAAAGATCACGATCGTGCTTACCTCGGCGTAGGGTTGTCGAGCCAACGTGCACAGTTCCCACATCAACACACCGAAGGCCCACGTGTCGGACGCTTCACTGAACTGCTTGTACTGGATCGATTCCAGTGCGAGCCACTTGATCGGTCGGTTCTCACTATCCCCGAGGCAGTAGTAGTCACCAGGGAAGAGATCCCGTGCCAGCGAGTTATCGGCCAGCTTCACGCGTAGTTGATCGTCGATCCTGCGTTGCAAGAAAAAAAAGAGCAAAATCCTCGTAAGTTCTCTGCTGAAATCTCACGCTCAAAAAACCACAGCTACTTACACGCAATTCCGTGCCGCAATGTCCTTGTGGATCACACCGTGGCTGTGCAGATGACCGAGGGCTTGCGCGAGCTGCAGCTGAATCTTAACGATCTGGATCGTGGTCAACGTCCGTGCCACCGGTTCCTGCAGGAAGATCTTCAGATTGCGCGTGTTCTCCGGTGCCAGATAAAGCAGAAATGGTGCCGAATGATCGTCAATCGATACGCCCAACACAGATAGGATGCCAGGATGTTGCGCACCGTACAGGCTCATGCCTTCGTGCAGCAACAGCGACACCTGCACTTGGGACGCGTGTGGTCCGACCGTTTTTACCAGCACTTCCTGGCTGTCGTTGTAGCTTCCGCGATACACACGTCCAAACGTGCCCTCCTGCAGCAGGCTGGACAGCCGCACTCGGCATCGTTGCACGGTTAGCTCGGAAATACGCCGTTGAAGTTCTTCCGGTTCGGCATTTGCGTAGATCCGGTTACGTGAGAGTGTCGCGATCGTGGGTGCGATCGAGGGTGGTGACACGATCGAGGAAGGAGCAGAGGGTGCGTGTGTTTGCAAACGCTGGAAGCTGGACGTGCGGATGGGTTGCGCGTGGTGAGGTTTCCGATTGAAGGATCCACGCGCGCAGTACGCGATCGCGATCACGATCGCCACGAACACGATCGCAAGGATACCACCGATAATGATCGTGATAAGTCCATTTTGCCCAGTGGAGGCATTTTCCAGCAGGTATGGGTCGGGTTGGTTAACGTCCGGATGTTCACTGGAAGCGGAAAACGAATTTCATTAGCGATCGTGTTTGGAAGATCGCGAGAAAGTCCAAGCACCAAGCTTACCTCATCAGACAGATCTTCTTCCGGCGGAACAGAAGCTCCGTAGTGTTTCCGGTGAGTTGATCGAGCGTTACCTCGATCTCGATCGTTACATCAACTTCGGCAGATTCTCGTCCACTGCAGCGCAGCTCGATCGCGAAGGTTTCGATGTGCTCTGGGATTTCGTCCTCGCGCGATACGTTCATCGTTGGTTTTGGTAGCGCGATCGGATCCGAGGACACGATGTTGATCCGGTAGGGTAGCGGTTTTTTGGCGAGGCTTTGCCAGGTGAACGAAATCTCCTCGACATCCGCCGGAACCGGAACCGTGAAATGCAGCGCATATTCGTTCACTTGACCCTCGCGCACGTAGTAAATTTCCGCCGACAGTCCTGTGGAGGGAAGCGAAGAAAAAAGGATAGCGTGTCGTTAGGAGGTGCGATTTAAACATTTGAAGACATAAATTCGTACAGAGCTCAGAGCACATTATGCAACCAAACCGCACACAAACCGGAAGCCAGCTGCTCTCTCCCGGAAGAGCCTTTGCAGGGGGGGTTGGTACATAATTCAGCATTAACGTTAATGTGTTTCAAAATAGCTGCTGCCAGCATTACTCTCTGCTTTCGCGGCATTTAATTCATTTAATATCTTCACTGCGGTGGGCTGGTGTGCATACGGATGCGTTCAGCCTTTTTTTTCTCTCTCTCTCTCTCTCTTACACGACGATGAAACTACGCGCGACCCAAATGGGTGGCAAATTTTCGCGCATAATATGTGCCCCCTCTGGCCACACATAACGAAAGGGAGAGATGGAAAAAAAAATCCTCGCGAACGAGGGCACAAACTAAAGAAATATATTACACCAAACACACAGCCAAGGTGGAAGAAACAGGGAGGAATGAATGCAAATTTCCGCACATCCAGCGGGGCAAAAGCGAAAGAGAAAAGAGTGTGCAACCAGAACACTAGGGGTTGGTGGTTGTTGTTGTTGGTGGTGGAATTCGCATTCGCGACAATTATCGCCCAAGAGTTATGAGGCGTTAGTGTTGCCGTCGGTCGGTCGGTTAATGCGACAGTAAGCTGCTATAAAATAAATTTTAATCCGCGCAAATTGCATCCGCCGCCCGGTGGCTTCTGCAGTTTAGGGGTGCGCGCGCGCGCTCGCGAGAGTGTTGATAGTGTGCTGCTTGTTTGTGGGAAGTAGAAGGAGGGTGTTTCGGTGGGTTTGGGTGGGCATGGTGAAAATTGAAAAAAAGCACACACATATTGTTCTTTTTCAGGACCCGTTTTTGGGATAAAACAATCGCCGTGTGCCATATGGCTTGAATGAGGCGAGGTTTGCCGTGCACCAGTAGAACGACTTCTTTATTACAATCAACGTAAAGTGATATGTTTTCTTCAGTCCCATTACAAATGGCTAACGATGAATGCCTACATATTTCCGCTAAGGGTCTACTTAGTTGCCGTTTTCATGACACACAAGCGCATTAAGCGCAAAAGCTTCCCAACAACCTCGTTTCCAACTAATAGTGCTTTTGTCGTTTGCCCGCTTTTCACGCGTTCGCGCAAAAGATCGCGCGAAAACGCACATTAGACACGCACATCGAGAGAGCATTGTCTGCCCCGTTCGCCAAAATCCCGTTGTAACCGTTTATTTAACCCTTTTTGATCTCCCCAGCCACCCATCGCGCGATTCAATTCAGAATTAGTTAGCTGTGCCGGTGTATTGTTTTGTTGTTGTTGGTCCTCGTTGTTGCTTTCAATTTTCAAAAGTGAGAAAAAGCGAGCTAATAAATCACTGCCAAATAGTCAACCGGAAACGCGGAAACGTGGGTGCTCGAAGGGAATAAAGGGGGTGGTGGTTTAAACGAGCCTGCAAATGGAGCCGAATTTTGAAGCACAAAGGGAAAAGCGCCACAGAAAAAAAAGAAGCAAAGAAAAACTACAAATGCCACCAACATTTAATGATGCATAGCAGCGCGCCACCGGCGAGTTTGTTCTCGCACGTGCAGTTGTGTGCAGACTTTTGGGCGCCTTTCCGTCAACCATGGGGAGATAAGTATTTGTGGGTGGTGGTGTAGCGTTGGTTTGTTCCAGTTCTTTCTTCTCTCATGGTTGCGTTCAGTTTCACGCCTCCCGTCCGCTAACGGGTGTTTGGAATTAATTTTCTCCCCCACCCTTTCATGGGATTTTCCGTTTCGGCCTTTTTCTGTCTCCCTGCCCCTGGGCCTGGAGTGTGCATTGCGAGGGATGAATTGGAAATGTTTTTATCTAATTAAATGCACTAAATGAAGCCTCGGTACGGCGCGTGGAGTGCGTGCACTGATGAGGGCTTTTCTCGGCGACAAAGTAACCCGTCCCCATAGGTTCCCGAGTGTCCCGTTTTCTCGCCCATTTTTCTGGCCACCTTCCGAAGGGTTGATTGTTCAGGGGCGCTGAAATACGGCACAAATCCGTGCGCGCGTAAGCTTCTTCTCTTTCGTTGCTGACGCGTAAGATAATAATAACAATCGACCAGAAAATTGAGAGATAATCCGATTAAATTTAATAAACGACCGACGGCAGCAGCGAGAAGAAGCGAACCCGGCGGCGACACGTTCCACTGTTTGCCTTTTTTCCCCACCCGTACCGTTGCAACACAACACGCACCCCGTAAAGGTCCCTCAGATGCAGCAACCCCAGCCCTGGAAAAAGGGGGATGAGAAAAACCAGTTGACACCTCAACGGACCCAGGGACGGATGGGTACTAAATATTTTTATTTAGCGTCTGACAGATGGGCTTTATCAACTAGACCCCGGACACCGGGCGAAAGGGTGTGCACACCACCCTTAAAAACACCGCACGCAACCCCCGGTGTGGAAACGAACAGATTTAGATGCTAATGTGCGGATTATGCGTCGGGATGGAAGCGAACGCACAATGGGAGAACGAAGAATGGACAGGTATAACACACAGACAACAACAAAAAAAAAATACACAAAATTGAGACAACCCAACGAATGTGACGAATTTAAAACCCCAAACAACATTTCGTTCCGCGAGTTCCGAGGGACGGAGTGGCGTATTTATGATTCGGAGCCCGTTCCACTGGTGCAGCATGGGTTGATGATGATGATGACGGGTGGTGGCGTGTTGAGAGATGTGGCGTGAAATGTAGATAAAGCGAATCGGCGATAAAATCCACCGGCGTACATAATAACTCAATCACAAACGCAATGTTTGCAAACGACAGCGCACTCGGCGAACGTTCGCCCTCTTGAATGAATGCCGGGGTCTGCGGGCTGGGAAAAGTGCCGATAAAGGAAGGCCCTTGGGGGGGGGTGAGAAAAAGAGACCTTAGAAAGCAATAAATTGATCTATGAAAACCGTTCCGGGAGCTGGAGCGAAGAAATGTGAATGAAATATGAGAATTATTTCAATACAAAAGAACGCATTCGCGACGTGCAATAAGAGGGGGTTAAAAAAGGACACGCCAATCGAAATAGAGCGCGAGCGATAGAGAGACAGAGAGCGCGTTCCGACAAATTCCGACACAAAACACCCGTTCTTCTGGTGGTGGCGGCGGGAACGCGTCCATAATGGTGGTGGAAAAAAAAAATGCCATTTGTGGGAGCAAAAATTGATGCAATGGAAAGAGCTGCTTTTCCGGCGAGAGATGCAACTGCGGCAAACAGGACACCATCGCCGGTGCCATGGTAACCGAATCTTTATCCTGCAACTCCGAGCCAACCGAGAGTGCGGAACTCCGGCGGCAAGCAATATTGAGGATAATGGCTCAAGAGTGAATGAAACTACGCGCTTGAAGGGAATCTTATTGAATTTCGCTATCCAGGCGCTCGCACGCAAACTGCGGGAAATTGTTGTTTTTTTTCTATCGTCGGTTCTACTAAACGGTTCGTCGGTTTTACTGGTCTTTGATTTCTCTACCTCTAAGGCTGGTAGTCCTCGACAAGGACGTTTCTCTTTTCCACTGATAATTGAATAGTTAGCCCACTAGGGGGAGAAGAATTGTGATCTGCAGCTTGTTTATTCCGTTTCCCCGATAGTGCACCAGCTCCGAAAGATGCACCAGATTAAATAAAATACTCTCTATAAATAAACAACTATGATAAACGGTAAATAGTTAAACTCGTAGCTGCTTTTTGTCCAAACGTTACGGACAGTAAGAACGACCGGTGCTTCCGTCGTGCATCGGAGTCGGTGTAGCGCGCCAGATAAGCGCGAGGATGCATTCGAGTGCATCGCTGTTTTCTTTTTGCTTGTTTTGTGCACAACAATAGGAAACACCACCATTTGTGGCACCGGTATTGTGCGCTTTTACGCGGGCGGGCCATTTTCGCTTTCAATTACAAAACCCTGACCACACGCCATCCGCGTTATGATTGAGTGTGAATGTGGCCAGTTTTGATTGTACTTTGCAGTTTTCTGCCAAACCCACGGTGTGTGTGTGTGTATGCTCGCTCTCGAGTCTCTACCACGACGACGTTCATTCCCAGGCTGATAATCTTCCGGAACGGCACGGGGAATCGCTTTAATCGTGTGACACCTTTGGTTGATTTTTTTTTTCGCTCACTTTTGCTCTCCGAGCACATGCTGCCGGGGCATGCATTGCGGACAGGAAAACTCCCCAGCCGGCTAAAAGCTTCGAAGGTGTGAAATGCGCTATCTTTGCGTGTGAACGGCAGCATTGTTGTAGGGTGTTTTTTTCTTCTTCCTTCTGCTGCTTGTTTCTTTGCAAAATCCGGTAAGTGAATTCCATAGAATTAATTTCCTGTCCCGAGGGCGGATTTTTAGTGTCGTTTTTCTTTCCACCGGTTGTCCGGCACATGGAAATGGAAGCATAACGAGGAAAACAAGAACGCAAAAAAAAAAACAAGAAGCAAATCCGTACAAATGTTGTCGAAAATGAAATCCACAAAGCGCTTACAACCAATTCCATTGCGCGATGGTCTAATATTATCTCAACAATGGAGTGTGTAATGCCAACATGGATGCGTAGGAAAAAAAAAGCAAAAAGGGAACTTTTTCTTTTAGCTTGCAAAAAGAGAAACAGAGCACCGAACACATAAGTAGACGCCGAAAGAATCGAGCGCAGGTACAAAGGCGTCAATTTACGGGCGCAAGAAAATGCGGAAAAAGAATCCATGAAGTGAAAACAAAGCAAAAAAAAAAATAGAATTAAGAATCAGACCCGAAAGGATACGATACGCGTGAAAATAGTATAATAGAACCCCTTGGGGTGGGAAGCACGGACCGCATCGGAATCTGAATTAAAGACGTAAAACGACCGGCACACGTTTGCTGACGGTAATTGTTCTATTCTTATGGCGGCGTTGTTTGGCAAATTATGGAAGAAAAAAAAATAGCACGGTAGAAATCTCGTCATTGGGCAAAGTTCCAAAAATCATAAAAATAGGAAAGACAGTGGAATAAAAGCTTACTCAAATGGAAACGCGCTGCAGGAGAATGTAATCGTACTCAAGGATGTATGCCGGTGGGGAGAAAATGAGCTACCGGACGACATCGATTTGCACTCAAAAATTAGTTTTTATTGAATTTTTATTGAAGTGCCCGTGGACGTTAGAAGTATATTGACTTTAAACAATATAAAACAAATCCATCCCCTGCTGCAGCTTTTCAATGAAATTTTGAGCCAAGAAATTCCATCGGCGCATTCATTCGTAGCGAATTGATGTACGAAAAAAAAAGAGTCTATTGACATTCGTCGGTTACAAAGCGCACCGGGCTTTTCCAGTTGAACGGGGAAAAAAGCTGGCGTACCATTTCGAGGGGGTGGCCTTTTGCGGAAACTTTTTCCTACCACTTCCCGGCGAAAAAGTCCAGCCACCGAAGAGGAGGTAAGTCGACGTAAAATCGTCACTTTTACGAGTCCCGCGATGACTTTTAGTCCGATCGGTTGGTTTGCAGAGCGAAGAAAGAACTTGATGCTAATTTATAATTTAAAAACTTTCCCCCTTTTCAGTGCGATCCTCGGCACACAAAGTTTGCATTTTCCATTTGTCGCCGGTTTGGCGCTTTTTTCTTTTCGCTTCCATTTCCTCTCACAGCCACTTTTGTTCTTCGCTGGCGTTCCGTATAATTCACATCACAGTAGTTTAAAATCAAACTGCACTATTCTAAGCAGTTCCACCGACAAGACCATCCGTCTTGTGGATTTAGTTGGGAAGGAAAATTTGCCTTCCTCCACAAATTGGCCAACGTATACCTCGCACAGAAGGTGCATGTGGAGGATGGTCTCATGGACGCACCCCTAAAAAAAGCGAGGAAAACCGCACCTCGTTTGGCGGTGACCGCCCCAATCGTGGGACCGCAGAAATTAGCGGAATGATTAATGACACCGAGAGGCGGACTCGGACGGATCATCGACAAGAACTCCCGTCCGGTTTTCTAGGCCCCAGGCCTAGGTAGCCCTAGCGGACGACAAACGCCCGATTCCACAGGCAAAGAAGAAAATGGTCACCAATGGTCGAATGGAACGAGTAGTCACCAAAGCTGCGCCCTTAAAGAAGGCACCAAGTGTCTCTCCTCGTACGCGTTTGCTGAGTGATGGCCGTTTTTGGGCGAGCAATAACGATGGGACGACGACCCATCGGACCATCCTCCTTTGCCTGCGAAAGCCGTGCTCTGCTTTAATTAGAATTAATTGCTTAATTTCCTCAAATCATGGTCAACGCGCGCGCGAAGATGGAAACGCGAGCGAAAACCCGCGCGACAGAAGAAGCAAATAAAAACGACCGACCACGGAGAATTATGGACTGTCAGCGGAAAATTTATTCCGCTCACATAATGCATATCTGTGATCCCAATATCGTCTCTCGGGGGATCGTTTCCTCTTGGAAGGGCTCCACCACAAATGACTCTCCGGCGCGACATACTAGCATCCGGCCCGGGTGCGAACGGATTGAATTCTCGATTCGCTAAAGGCGAAATCCTTTTCGACGCTGGTTTCTTACGATTTCCAGCAACTTATCACCGTCGGCAAAGTAGGCCGCAAAAAGAGAGTGTGCGAATGGTCGCGAAAAGCCAAACGATGGTGCTTTTCCGACAGCCGAGAAACGGAAAATGGTTTTCCAGTTTAATATGCATAGATTGTATGATTTTGGGAAAGGTTTCCGGCGCTCGGATTGAACGAGCGAATTATGGCCGAGTGGCCGGCGGGTTGAGCTGGAAGAGCTAGCGTGCGGAAATCCAAATGAGAATCCGGTGCCCCATTCGCTGTAATATTTGCAGGCCTTCCGCAGGACTGGCCCTGAGCCCAAAAAGGGAGCACACAAGCGGTCCCGCGTGGCGCGCCAGTCCGACAGTGGAAGAGCATCTTTTCAATTAATTTCTTCGTTTAATTAATTTCATTCGGACACCATTTGTGCAAAAACCGATATGCGCGCGAATGGTTGGTGAGGCAAATAGCTGAAGGATGAACGTGGTGGTGTGCGAGCGGTGGCTGCCTTATGTGCGGGTTTTCGAGTGGATGCGAGGAATAAGAGAAAGGTCCGATAGGGCGCCAGGAAGTGTAAGTGGTCTGCAAATCATCACCACCCAACGGCAATTGATTTTCCTCACCACTCGGGGGAGAGGGGAGCTAGACGAATTTCCCGCACATCCCAATCCACCTGCCAATCTGTCATCTCTTCTGCCCGCGAATGTTCGGGCGCTGATTGCTGAAGGATCGTTACAAATCGATCGATATTGGGAGCAGGAAAAAATGGCCCGTACTTCACACGGAAAACCACAAAACCTCGGTTTACGTTCGGTGCAAAAAGCGGCTCATTTTCTTTTGCATGTTTAAACCACAAGGTCCAAAGTTGGAACATTTCGGTTTCATTTTGGATGGGTGGCGTGTGTGTTGGTTACTCATTTAAGTGTGTGCTAAATGGGTAACAGCAGTAAGCACAATCATTCAAAATCAACCTCAAACAAATTAAAGCACACCACAGGGTTTTTTGTTTCATTTCTATCCCCCAAGAACCGCTTCAAGGACATACGCCGCATGTATGTATCAGTTTTATTAGCCAACAGTACACGGTGCTTGAATTTCCCACCGTTACATTTATTGCTCATTTCGAATTATCGCTCGTATTGCGCTAGAAAAACTCGTACACCGCTTCCTTATGAATGCTTGATTAATTGAGGACACTTCGTGATAGGAATGTAAGCCGACGTGCGATGTGCGTCCCCCGAATGACAATGGGCTGGAAAAAGGAAAGCCATTTTCCTTCTGTTTCACGCAACGGCCACAAGAAAACCGTTGAGGGGAGATATAATTGGGTGGCCCCCATCGACTTTTCTTCTCGAACATATTGCCAATGACGAGCGTTCTCGCGTGTGATAGGGAGACAACCAACAATCCCCTTCGGAGACAGACGAACGTCTTCCAACGAGACGTTTCGTTCCATGCGTTTTCGTCCTCGTTGAGGCTGCAAATCACCCATCGACGAATTGGGGGACGATGATGCATACAAAGGGCACAATAACAATAGCAACAACATCAGCAGCAGCACTAATTACAGCCGCTTACGATTCATTCGATCTCGCGCTACGTTTCAGAAGCAATTATGCCACTGCACAAACTGGCGGGTCTATTGGAAAATCTGTCCGCCCATCGTTGTGTGCCTTTCGCTTTGATTGAGCGTGCTTTTGGTGCAGGAGAAGAAGGCACACAAAAAAAAAGCATAAATTCAACCTTAAATGCCCTACTTCTCGTGTGGACGCCATCATCGAGGGAATTTCCATCCAACCTCCGGTGAAGACTCACCCGGAGCGTCGTCGTCGTTTCAGGTTTGCTAATAATAATTAAATTAGAACCGACAGCGGATTCAACGAGCCGGCACGAGACGACGGACGGCCCGGTTTTTGGGGCGTAACGTTACGTTACGACGTTTATGAGACGACCACCGGCTTCTCTTCCCGTGCTGGTGGAGGTGTTGTGTGCTGGTTCACAACATAAATAGCAAATAACGTCACCTTTCGCATGGGCTACCTTACGGCCTCCTCGCGCCCTTTAAGGACCTTCGCTTCGCGTGAAACGATGTTAATTAAATGCTACACATTTCACTTAGTCCCTCCGCGAGTGCCCGCCGCGCGAGGCGTTAGGTTGCGAGATGACAAATTCCTTCCAACGGACGGTCACGCGACGGGACTTTATTAGGAAGCAGGAAGAGGCGGTCTTGGTGGAGGAAAAATGGGCCGCGGGAATGGAAATGGCTGAATGAAAATTTAGTGTGAAGTAAAATCATCTTTCATCGAAATTGACAGGAGGCGTGTAGAAACTGCTTGTTTGCGCGCTTCGCACCGTCTTCTTTGGAAAGTCAACGCGGCCGGTGGCATTAATCAATACGCTGGGTGGCGAAAGGGGACCGTGCATTGCATTTTCCCTGCTCCCTTTGCTTTGCGCTCCTCGGCGACTCATTATGATGTACGATCGCGAAGCTCGCAGGGGCGTGAAATGCCGCGAGCGATATTCGCCAAAAACGTGTCACGACGATGACGTTTTGCTTGACATTTACACGATGCTTGGCCTACTGCCGTTGGAAGAGATCGTGTCCCGAGACCACATGCGAGAAAGAGATAGAGAGAAAGTGTGCACCGGGGGGAATTTTGTGACGGCAAGATATTTTAAGCTTATTATTGAAAGAAATTATGCCGCTTGGATGACTTGCCAAGAGAACCATCCATCGCTCACAAATGGCCTCTGATAAAAGCCATCATCTTCTCTTTTCTACCGGCACGCTCTCACTCTCTCTCTCTTTTATCCTCCAACTTCACCCTCCAGCATCCTTTCCGCGTACCAAGGGTTTCCCAGTAAAGCGCCACAATTTCGCGCCCTCTCCATGGGAACGCCGTTTTGAAGGAATTCCGCGTCACAGTCTCCGCTGGTCGTCTTCCTTTTTATGTAAGCACGTGCGCGCCTTCACCCAGCGGCCATCCTCGTCCTTTGCCGGCACACGGTGGTGGCAGAAACGTGGTAAGTAATGCGCTTTGGGACTTAGTTTCCAGCACCCCAGTTTCCAGGCTAAAAAGCATCATCCTCTCGGGCGTCTCTCGCGCGAGGCACCGATACCGCCGGTAAGACGAGCCACGAAAAAGCCCACTGTACTCGGGGACGTAACACCACGAGCAACAAAAGCAAGTAAACGTATAATGGTCAGATGGTTTTCGATCGCGCCACGAAAAGTAATAATAACACAAAAGTTTTCATTCACTGACGAAGCAACACACCGAAGGAGTCGTTTGAGCGGAGGGAGAGCGCATTTTTCTCGCGACGGAAAATCGGTAACGAGCGACAATTGTCAACGATTTTTCCGAGCCGAGACCAGCGCGCATCGATACCGGGGGAGGGAGCGTGTGTTTGTGAATCAATAATCTTTACAAATTTAGCACACAATCGAAAATGCGGCGCTGCTCGCGAATGTTTAGATTCGAAAATGTTGCGCCAAACAATTCCGATAATTAGGTTTTCCGGGGAAAGGAACGATAGCGTGTTTTTTTTCTCATTTCAAAACGGAACTTTTATATTTCTACCACACACCAGTGTTGTTAGCGGGAGGAAGTTAAGCGTGGAGAACAAAAGTTTTAAGTGAAAATCTTTGTAACACCAAGTTACCATGGCATTCCTTTTTGTTGGCAAGAATCGTTAGGAAAGTGTGTTAGTTGACAAACAACCCAGCTGTCTTATTTCGAACGCGATGGAAGCATCTATGCATTTATGCTTTTCCATTTCCACAGAATCAGCTTGCCTGCACGGTGGGTAAAATCAAACTTTAATTCTATTACACCTAACGATGCAGCTATTGTGGCGCTACACCATCGCCAAAAAAGATCTCACTCTGATTACAGTTTAATCTGATCGATAAACACAAACTTTATGGCGATTTAAAGAGCAAACAAACCGGCGCAAACAGCATAATGCCCGTGTAATGCGCCGGTGGTGATGTGCCCCGCCGAAATCGAACACAAACAGAAGCGACAGGTTCGAAAAAAAGAAAATACGCAGCACGTAATAATATTGTTAAATCACGTTCGCGCACCCGCGCCTCCATGGCTGTCGACGTCCTTGGCGGTGCGCCGTATATCCTTCATTCATTTTCGCTCTCCGATAGGACACGCGGGCACGGACACTGGCATCCAATCTGCGGCCTACGCAAATTCGATTACAAACCATTCGTCCCCAACCAACCTACCCAACAGCTTCCGATAGCGCCGTTCATCACCGGTCATCAGCGACGATGGGCTGTGTACGTGCGTCCTTGCCGCTGTGTCCTGGCGTTTGTTCCGACGGTTCAATTTCACGGTTCGTTGCCCTTCGTTTGCGCGCGGCCAACACACACACACGCACACACACGGTGGACGCGGTGTGGCATATGGGAGGTGGTGGCGTCAAACGGCTTTCCTCATAACCTCGCTGTGCTAAATACAATTTCATTGAGCATTTCACGGAAAAATGTAATTACATTACAGCCCTCGCACCCAAATGGTGCGCGGCAGAGGACCGTTGCTCCCGACAGATGCACGAGCCGAGACCGGGAACAAGGATAATTCCAGGACAAATTAGAGTGAGCGGGATAATGGTACATACAGGAAAAAAAAACAAATACGCACGTTGTTCGCGCTTTAATGTGAGGTCCTGCGTTTCTTACATGGTTTTCGGTGCAAGATCCTTACAAAGGGGCGTGAAAATTTCGCAACACAAACCCCTATCGAACTCGCTGCCAATCCACAGGTTCCGAAGCAGCGGGAGACTCATTTGGTTTCCACTCGTTAAGGACACGTCCTGCGTGGTGAAGCGTGAACGAATGGCAATTCCTCACACAAGCGGACAAGATGGTGTCCGGATGGGCACAATATTTTGAAGGAGTGCTTTTTCACGGTCACGGTAGGTGTCCCGGAGTTGATTCAGGCTCACACACACACACACACGCGGGAAAACGAGGGGTGATGTACGACTCACCCGACATTGGACAAATTGAAGCACCCAAGCACGACCCGGGCGTTTCCCGAACACTGGAGGGTGATACTGTTGTAATAATTCGAATCTGCAAGCTGCAGCCATCGATTCAACCCCTAAAACTTTCTCCCATTCAGCGCGCGCACGAGACAAAAGTAAAACATCCGAAACGGTTCGGGATTTTGTTGTGGCACTAAGAATGGTTCGATTGTGGAAGGCAGCGAAAAAAAAAACCCACCCAATGATTTTGCGATTTATTCGCGATTCCGCTTTGGACGCGTTGCCGAAACTGGAATGCATTTTCTGAGCGCAGCTCAATAAAATGCATTGTGCAGCGAAGAACGTTTTGTTCGAGCCGTACGACGACGATGGCATGCACGTACGTGTATTGTGCTTTCGAGGGAGATTTCGTTGGCGGTGAGCCATCGACACCTCTACAACGCCCCGAATTGTACGGTCGTCCTCGCCAGGACTCGAGAGTGGCGCAGTTGCCGAGCGACACATAGTGTCAAATTCAATGTGTGCTTCGAGTCCCCAGCTGGAGGGTGGCTTTTTCTCCCGACTCAACACCCTCAGCGACCATTGATTGAAGCACGTTGTAGTGGGCATGGCGCGACCAACCACTCGATTTGGCCATTTCGCCATTTGTTCCACTCGAGCCGACCGGTAGTGGGTTGTTCAGGCACATTTCCACGCGGTGATTATAATTGATGTCCACACAGCGATTCAAGTAGGAGTCTTCACAGCTGCTGGCGGGAAGGACTCGTCGGGATGGTGTTTGTTTTATATTTAAAGCGATCGGAAACGCAAAACCGATTTTGGCGTAAAGCTCTCGAGGAAGAATGGACCCTCTTCAAGCGAGGGATCTCGTGGGGAGAATGGAGATTTGATAATCGGGTACGGCATCGAATCGATGGTCGGTGTTGGTGATTGACTTCCCAGCGGCAGCCCGGAAACGGAAGCTGTTAAAACCGACACTGGCCGGGTTGCCTGCAGTCGTAAATCAAGCACGGGATGTCCGCCAATGGCGCTTCAGCATTCGACACATGCTCGAGAGGGGTTTGATCGGGATTTTCCTCTCCACGGGGGGTATTGTTTCAAATGTTCGCCACTCGGGGGGTGGTGAAAAAAAAAACACCCTCCAACCGAATCGGTGATTGAAGCTTCAGTACGTTAATTTGTAGGCACATTATGTGCGCGATTTTCGAGTACAGTTTTTGGTATTAAACCAACCAAATGCAGCGAAATGACAAGCTAACGAACCACGCGAAATACGAGTAAAAGCTTCAACCCCAGCAAGAAATCCATTTGCGATGTAATGAAATTAAAACTATTTTTTTTTGCTCACTCCGCAAGGTTCACGGTTCGGGTGATGCAATAATTGAGAAACAATCAATTCCGTGCAGCATGCGGCGTGATGTGTGCCACGGCGAATATTATAATAATGAGTGGCAATTCATTTAGCGAATTAATGAAATTCGCCATCCAGCACCTGCCAGAATATGTACGCTTTAACGCGCGTCATGGCGAGATATGGGGTTGTATGGATCCGGATGGTGCGCCCTGTGAAGCTTGGAGGGGGGGTTGAAATGCATTCAACGATTAATGCAATCCAATCCCACACCCCACAAAAACCCCCCACACGGTTGCGCATGAGCTGCCGGGAAACGGTTGTGTGTGCGGATTAAAGTCAACCGAGGGATTCGCGTCCATTCGGCCAATTAAACCCAGACATTGGGCAGAGCAATATCTTCGCAAACCCAATTACGGTGGGAGAATGGGGCGGTGAGGGAAAGAGGATTCCACTTTAGGGTGGAATTAAATTGCGTCCTTTTATGAGAGCCACGGAAAGGTGTGGAGAGATAAATTTGTATCTCTTTTTTTCCCCTTAATGCATCATACTAAAGCGTGGATCAGGTAGCTATTTGACTGCGAAATGAGGTGGCGCCAGAGTCGTATGGTCAAATTGTTGATGATCTCCATCCTTAGCGGGCAGTACATGACGATATCGTACATTTTAACCATTTCCCAACACGGTACATCGAAGGTTGTTTGAGAGTGCATTTTGGAAATGAATTATTTACACCAATAAAGTCGATATTTTGTGTCAGGGACACAACAGGTACGTCGGTAAACCTGCTAAAGAAATGACTATCATTTCCATATCGAGCTTAAGACCCACGTAAATCACTGCTGGGAAACTCCAATTGTTCTGCAACTTAAATAAATATGAAGTTGAATATTTGATTGCACATAAAAGTTTGCGTCTTTGATTTATGCCACCATATTCATTATTTATCTCATCGTTTATGCAAAACTGCACTATCCAGTGCTCATGTTGCAGCAATCGTTCGCTCACATTCACATGGCAGCAAAATTCATGCAAACTATCCAACGTATCCACCCCACGCGTTCGAAATTAAATGATCACCACCAACGAATGTGTCACGCCGTTTCGCGGGTGACAAGTGATGGAAAATTTATGCGAATTGCATTTCGACCACGTCGTCGTGGTGCTGCACATTCCAGATCGCACGAGCAAGATACTTTCCGCTTCGTGTTGGTGGAAAATTATGTAATTTTAATGCCATTCAAATTCAAACAAGCACCAACGAGTGCACCATTCTACCCACGGTTGCATCGCGTTGCTCACCTGTCTCACTGCATTCCGGGCCGGCTTTTTTGGGGGGAGAGAACACAGCGATCGTCTGGTGCATATATCGATTGATCGGCAGCTCCAGCATTACGGCGGCGTCCCTTCGTTAGGTGGGTATTTGTGAACAGAGTAACATCTTCATCCCCAAGCCCTCATGACGTTCCACATTGTCTATGCAACGGTTGGCATATAGCTATGCTGGTATATGCTCAAGCATATCGACCAAAAAAAAACGATCTAAACCTCGCTTCTTCAGGTCAACACCGGCAACGAGAGGTGAGATTTATGGCCAGCGTTCATGCAGCAGCTCTAGTCACCGGGGCACAAAATTCTGACCCGCTAGAATCACGTCTTCCGGATAGCTTTCGCTCGCTTTCTCACACGCGCTTTCGCTATTCAGCTCTGCCTTTATCCATTTCTGGGTCTCGCGATCGACGCGGCGACCGGTAATCCGATTAATTTAATGACTTGGGAACGAGACTGCGGATAGGTTATGTGGCGACGGACTTGGTTAGGTTTTGTTTTCCACTCCATCCACCAGCTCACCAGCGCGCACAGGGCTCTCTGTGGAGTTGGGTTTTGGCTGTGGAAGCGCAGAACAGGCACGTCCACGCGCTACTCCAGGGGCAATAAATTAGCGTTCCTCGCCTGTTGGGTTTTATGCCCTTTTCCTTACGCCGTTTCGAGCGACAGGATCGAGCCGATCGAGAGAAAACGAGAACGCGCTAGTGGTGTTTTGTTTTCGCTCCATCAGAATCGAGGAAACGGCGTCGAACGGCCGTTTGGTGGCAATCCCCAAAATTGAATCTGCATGCACCATCCATTGCCTTCCCTGGGGAAAGATCGATCGACCGAGAAAAGGGAGCATTTTCCTCCCAAAGTCGACGCCCATTGCTCTAGATTTTTTTTTATTATTTCCACCATGCCACACGATGACGTACCTGACGACTTCCGGACGCTCGGTTGCCGCCTGTTCGAGAATTAGGCGAACGATTAATTAAATAAACGGAATGTCCAAATCCATCCCATCGTCTCGAGCGAACTCTGATCGGGAATTCGGTAGCGAGTCATCGTGTGCGTCAAGTCTCTTTCCCAAAAAAAAAACGGAACTTCGCCTGGGAAGGAATTTGGGGGGGCCCAAAAACTCTCCCCGAAAAAAGCGATGCATACCGGCGCGTAGCACGGCTGGAAAGAATTTTTATAACGTTCCCGCGGGCTGTATCTGTACCTCCTCCTTTTATTCTCACCCTTGTGTGCGACCTCTGGGATGGCGTTTTCCACGGAGGACTAATGTTTATTTTTATGGTTGCAACTGTTTTTAATTAACTCCCAGCACTGGCCAACGGGGGCGTAAACAACAGCGCTCGAACGATTGAGCCCCAAGAAGTGCCGCTGTTCGCAGTCGCAAGCTGACAAGGCATGCATAATAAGGTTCGTGTCGGCGCATCATATCTAACGGTGTTCAGGTTAGCATCGCATGGAATGCGTTTAACACCCGGGCACACATCGGGAAGACAAACCACACCGGCACTTCTTGATGGAGCAGCACGTGCGAAAGCTTAATCCACATGCAAGTGCACCTTCTCGCCGGGTCTCCGGTAGATTATACGATTTATTGTTCGGGCTTACACAACGGCACACTACCGGACGGTGCTTGGGTTGGGCTTTATAAATTTATAGCAGTAAGCGATGCCTAATGGGCGGCTCAGGCGGCTTTCCGATGGCTTTGCCTGAATCGATACCATAAAGCAACCCCAGAAACCCAGCCGATCTTAGATCCGGAGATCCATTAGTGAAGAATAGTAATCATTCCTTCGAAGATAACAAAGCCCATGGGGGCGGTGACCGTTTGCTTATCGTTCCGCAGGTCCACCACCTTTAGGGAGGCGAAACAGTTAAACGATAAGTAATGCTGACGGTCCGGAGAAAGCCTGCACCTGTGTTTGTGTGTGTGTGTGTGTGGGTGTGTGAGCAGCTGACCAGAAGCTGACCAGCACAAACTAGTAGCTCATGGACTCTGGATGATCCTGGTGCTTCGATTGATTGATAGAAAAATTTAGTTTACTCATGCCATCCAGATGGTGATGCACAGGGAGCTGCCTCAGTTCGGGGTAATTTCTGCACCATTATATGCCCCCATCGTACCTGTGCCAACTGGCTGGAAGGGCTTTCTCCTAGCTCCGGTGGAGATGTCATTAATTTAAATTCCTGACACAACCCTACCGTGGGCAGGCAGGCGCATACCACCGCTTGTCTGGCACACGGCTGGCTGGCCCTTTATCACCGAGCGCTCCTGTCCAAGGATCGAGTCCATCAGGATCCGAGCCGGTGCTCGTTCGCTCGAACTTCCGGCAAGTTGATAAAACTCCATCAAACAACGAAACGTGCACGACGACATCGTTGACCACGGTTACCTCGGAGACTTTCCCGTCTAACCGTGCCTCTTCGGTTCCGGCTCGGTACCGCATATTTGACCGCCGGAGAATTCCTTCCTTCCCGTCGGATCGGACCGTGGGTAATGGAAGTGATTTATGGAAGCGAGACATCGCTCTCGGCTCGTGGTGTGCCGGAAAGGCGGCAAGAAGAAGCGTGTCTACTTCCGCTAATAGCGAGGCGGACTTTGCTGATGAAAATGGGCATCCGGGTGCTTTAAACGGGCCCCACCCGGTTGGGGCGAACGTTGGAAAAGCGGTGCGACCGGGTGGAAATGTTTATTCACCGAAGTTGCATCATTAATCAAGCGATCAGGTGCTGCCACCGCTGGACCTGATGCGACTCATGTGGGCTGTGGTCGAAGAAAGCTCGTTTTTGTCCACGATTCGCTACAAGTGATGCGGGAACGCGGCTCGACAAAGTTGTGCTCCCATCCCCACAGGGAAAGCGAGGAAAAACACCACCCACACCCTCGTAAACTTGCTTACTACTACGATCCAAACCCATCTGGTATTGGGGTTTGGTGGTTCCGATCGCTTCACTTCCAACGACCGGCTTTTGCGAGCTGCTCGTGGCAACCACAAGGACGAACCGGCGGCACTTTGCAATGCGAAAAGCTTTTTTGGAATTCACCAGCAGTGGGGGGGTTTTTCCGCACCACAAATGGGAATGGGTATGAAGGGCTTTTCGTTTAGAATGATGCTTCAAAATCGTCCGCACGCCACTACGTCTGCCTCGAATGGCCAGACTGGAGAAGCAGCCGGGGAAGATTGACGAAGCTTTGCTTTCAAAAGGAGCATCCTTCTGACGGCAGTAGTGTTTAGGCCAGCCGATTTGAAAAGAAATCCATAGCGCAAACCACTATCGTTCCTTTATCGTTGCCTTTTGGAATGAGGGATTGTAACATCCTCCCGATAGTGGCGAGTGAAAGCTGTAGTAAATAACCGTCCATTGGGCTTTGGAGTGGGATGCGAGACTCGGGACGAAAAAAAAAAGAATACAAAAATAAACATTGCCAGTGACAAACCACCGGACGATTGCAGCGGCTTAAATCGATGCGGTGCACGCTCGTGATGGATGGCACGAGTCCTTTTTTTCTGCCATCATCCTCCACTCGGTCCCATCGGTGGTCAATTCAATTTCATCCAGCCTTGCAGGGAAGCCCGTGGGACAAAAATTGCCACGAAACAAAAATAAAACACAACATAATAGAGGAAGCAAAAAAAGAAGAAAAAAAAAAGAAACGCCAATCCAAAAGCCATCCCACCCCCAACCCAAAGCCTACATTTTGCGGTGGAGCCCTTTTGATTGACGTTACGAGGCGGTTTTTGTAAATTGATATTTCGTAACCGCAACCATTCGGGCGCGCTCCTGGGTGTAATATCCTTTCGCACGCCCGGGAGGCGCACCGGAAATCGAGGTGGCAAATATCGCTGTGCCCACGGTGCGGAGGGCATCAACAACAGCAAAACAAAAAAAATAGCAGTGGGAAACCCCCGCGAGGGATTGCACCCGCAAAGGTTGACAAACATACGCCATGAATCTCGTTTGGGGTTTTTGCGTGTGTTATTTCTTGTGCCATTGGGTGGGTGGAGATGGTTTTCACATCACTAGCCGTGTGGCGATCGCGTTGTAGTTTTTCGTCCATCCCTGCGGTTTCCGTCCGGATGGATGCTCTCGTTCGTGTCAAACGTTTGTGGAAAATGCGTTTATCGTTTTTCCTTTTTTTTTTGTTTTTACTCCTGCCGATTGAATGCAATCGATATCGACAAAAGCTTTACCAAACCAAACCTCCGGAGGGAGCCGTTTGTTGACTTTGGCACGAGTAAGGGTGCGATTAAGCGTAACGGTTCCACCGGCTTAAGCTTACCTGTGAGTGAGAGAAAGAGAGAACAAAGAGAAAGGGATTAGTGTGTATGTTTGCAAATCAAACAGGACATATTTTCGGGCTTGTCTGGTAAATTGCTTGATTAATCACAGCTGCCTTAACGCGACGTGACGCACGAAAGCGAGAAGATGCTCCCCAGGGGGTGCCAGCCAGCAAGTCCCTCTGCCATCGTCGTCGTCGTCGTCGTCGTTGGCCTGGTGCAGCAGGACGCAATTGCTTGGCGCATCCGAGCGTGCAAAAATCGTAAAACAAATAAACAAGACTGCAATCAGCAGCTCGCTTGCACACAACGCCCACAGGACGATGGGTGCCAGACGGAATCGAGAGACTGCACACGCTGCAGTTGGCGGAATCACAAACAAGTTATGCACCCCGAACCACCAGCATCGTCCCCAGACAGCAACAAGGAGGCGTTATCACACCTTCACCCCTTCTTGATTCGACATCAAATCTCGCTCTCTCTCTCTCTCTTTCTAGCTCTCGCTGCACACTCCGTGGGACGTTGAAATTCGACGATTTTTCGGATGGTTAAACATCCGCCAATTTATTACCTCGAACACGTCCCTCCCGACCACAAAACAACGCACACACACACACACGCGCCAACCCGCTGAGGAGCAAAATTTTTAACAAGATTATGCTGATATTCCTCGCCACCTTGCGCGAGAGTTTGGTGGCGAACGCCGGAACGAAGCAAAATCCAAACAAGAAGGATTTTTCACCCCTTTACCACGGTCGCGGTCTCGTGTTGGTTCGTTTGCACGAAGGTGTTGGGGGCTGCAGCTTTTCTTTCTCTTCATCTTTTCTTCATCTTGGGCCGCTTTGTTGTCGCTCCATCTCCACCTACTCCACGTAATCATACCTTATGCTCGCATGCCCTTCCCTACTGCTATGGCGGCTGGAATATTATAAGACCGATCGTCGAACTTATCGATCTGGGCGCGGATTCTTCTGCATTTTCTTCTGCTTCATCATTTTCCGGCCTTCCGACGCAACGGCCACAAGTGCACGAAATCGAATTCGCTGCGCTTGTTTATTTTCGGGCCAGTATTTATTTAACGTTTGATTGAGATTTGAATTTATGAAGAATAAATATTGAGTGCATGCGGCGGGGTTTCGTTCTCGCAACATGGGCGGTGGTGAGTTGTTGTTACTTTTTTTTTCACCCTCGTGTTGTTGCTTCTTCTCTTCGATTATCACCGACGGGCGAGTGTGAAGACGGCCTCAAAAAACGACGTGACCAATGGATCTTCGATCGCGATCGGGAAGGAAACGATCAAGCAAAGAAACCACCACGATCAGCGATCGTCCGATCGTACGGGGGCTCTAAGCACAGTTTTTTTTTCGCGCCAAGCCATTTACCCGCGCAGTGAAGGAGTTGGTTTATGTTTACGAAAATTCTTGAGCACGGCTTGTATCCACCCGTTTCGTATCCCACCGAGTGCCGTGCCAATGATGTTTGGTGTTTGGTTACAGCGCCGAGTTACGAAGGCGGCGTGCCAGAGTTTGGTTCCTTTTCGACTCACCCACCAACTCCGGTGGTGTCCCGCTGGGCTGCGCGGTTTAAGAACGCCCGTGGGAAGACGCGCCGAGTTCTAGTTGTAGAGAACCGCGAACGAGCTCTGAGCTCACAGCGGGTGGTCAGTCGGCAGTCTGGCGGCACGTCGGACACTTTCTCATTTGCTAACGCGACTCCCCGGGTCCTGTTTCCTGTAGGGCTTTTCCAGGGAGATCTCA
Organism: Anopheles nili; assembly: GCF_943737925.1. Lineage (NCBI taxonomy): Eukaryota > Metazoa > Arthropoda > Insecta > Diptera > Culicidae > Anopheles > Anopheles nili. The sequence goes on from NC_071292.1 coordinate 26,605,889, forward strand.
CCCCTTTCCTGTGACCCTCAACAACACCCCTATTCGATCCATTCAACCCTCGGAGGCAACAGAGTGAGAAAAAGAACGTGCGCCGAACGAGGGGAGTTTATGGCTTTTCAATTTACGATTACACGCTTTTCGTTCGATCGTATCGAATGCACACACACAGACACACACACACAACACCGCTCATAACTCTACCGGCATTTTCGTCTCGCCAGTTTCACCAGCCGCCGGAGACGCCTCCAGACGGATGGCGACACGCAATGTGGCCGTTTCTCAAAATAGCACGCCGCTGTAAAGATCGCGAATTGAATTTTTACTCCCTTCGCTGCCGTTAAAGCGAATTTATCTGCTGTTTACATTGGGGGCAATGGTGCACGCGAAGCTTTCGCTTGGTGAGTGAGTGCATCTGACGGTTCAGAGGTTTAAGCTGTTAGCCAGCCAAAGGAGCCACTGGACGGTTGGGGTATGTGCAGTTTTAAAACCAGCTGACAGCATGGAACGGTAACGGTGCGAAATGTCGAGACAGAAAAGGGGGGGGGGATCACGGGTGAGTGTGGTGAGAGGGGCAAAAGGATTCGCGAGGAATTTAAAACATTCACCAATCACACCCGCTCTGCTAACGAGCCAATAACTATCCATGAATAAAATGGATGGAGTGTGTGGCTCTAAAATCGATTATTGATATTGAATTTTGTAGCACAATGTCATCCATTTGAGTGCACTTATAATGCTGCGTTGTGTGGGAAATGAACGATGTTGCGTCATTATTTATTTGTAGGCGAACCTTTGACATTTCCGTATCATTGACACGTTTCGACTGCCAATTTTAGGTGTCATAACGTACACCCGGTGTTCGATATCGATTTGATGGAATATACATTTTTGAGAAGATTAGACACTTCTTGAGACCAAGACGTCTAGCTTGCGACAGTTTGTCAGCTTGGAAAAAGGGGGATTTATGAATAATACCTTAAGCTAACGAATAAATTCAAGTTTGTTTAACACATTTAGAAACCTGTCACGGCACGCGGAACCAATAACCGTGTTGCTCTCATCTCCTGGGTGCGGTGTGGATAAATCCTTAAACGCCCATAAGCCCTTCACAAGCCGCCACAGCAAATGCCAAATCAAATTTGCGTCGCTCGAAGGCGTTCTGTTTGCGGGGGTCTTTGCCTTCGGCACCGTAAATCCCCAGCCCGTTTGCATATATCCTTGTTCCCCGGTGGGATATCCGAGACGTGCAGCCGCCGGCTCGCACAGGACACGTGATAGTAGTTATTGCGTTTTTGTTTCACTTCCTTCGAATCACTCGCATTTTTGACAGCTACCATCGCGCGGGGTGCACTTTTAATCCCACCAGCGCGAGAAGGACGTCTCGCTCGGATGTGAAACACTCTGCCTTCCTGCTGGGAAAAAGGATGCGCAAACAATGGCACGTGACGCGAGCCACATCTCGTCCTTCACATCGACCTCACACACGGCCTTCAATGCCAATGCCGTCGATTTTAAATTGATATTTCACTCTCCCTCGAGAGGAGGCCGGCGCGTTGCGCGGGCCAATTTAATATTTCGAAATCACTGCTCCGGGATCATCCGGTGGCATCATGTCTGGAAAATGTCCCGCAGTCCCTCGAGCGTCCTGGTATGCTTTTTTTCTCGTTGTTTCGCAGTGCCGTCCGCTCCGCAATCAAACGCTCAAGGATATCGCTAGCCACCCCGGTTGGACCTGGCGAGCGTCAGACTGACAGCAGATTTATTGCGAACGCGTGGCCATCGGGTGTTGCAAAAGGGCGAATAAACAGAACGGAGGCGCGTGTGTCGATATCGATTGCAATATGCACACAGACAGCACAGACTTCCCTGCAGCGCGGCTGCACGCAACCGAAAAGGTTGTTTTCGTAGGAGTCTCGTTGCTGCCGGCGGTGTGGCCACTTAAAACCTTTAGACCACACCGATTTTCTGCACCCTTCGAGGCTTGCGTCTTCCCGAAACCAAACGCATCCTCTCCCTTCCTTCACGAAGGACGTTTTGGGGCTACTAGAGGTGCTCCAGTTCTCGGCCGCTTACGCTTCTTGATTGGTTTTGTGGTGGAGAATTGAATTTCGCCACCGACTGACCTCCTGACTGAGCTCGAACTGCATGGGTAATTTTGACGAACCGAGGAAGGACTCTGACAGTGGTTTCTCGTTCGGTTCGGAGCGTCATTTTTCATCGACAGGAAGAGGATCATCCTGATTTCGGGGGCGCCACGGTGACGAGAGAAGCAATAAAAGTCAATATTTTGATCGCTACTTCTCGACTTCTTAACGAGCCTGCTCTCTCTCTTCCACGTTGCCCTGTGCTCTCCTTCAAACGGCCCCCGTTGATCGGTTCGCGTTATTGAAATTGCCATAAACCGAGGTGTAGCTGGGAACCGGACAGCAAGAGCGCGCTGATGCTGGGTCCAATTTCCCGCAACGAAGATGGTTTGGGGAGTTTTCTCGCCTTGTTGTGGAGCGCAGAGTGTGTGTGTGTTTTTTTTTCACTTCTGTGGGAAGAGCTACCACACCACCGTTTCGCTTGACCTGATGTCTGATCTTTCGTTCGTTTCTGTGCTCTTTTCGTTTTGTGGCTTAAATGCTAACAAGGGCCGGGAGAGCTATCGATGATGTAGCGTTTACGGACTCTAGCTTATCTAGCATTTGGGAGCCGAACGTGAAACGATTGCGAAACAACTTAACGAAAAAGTTAAGCCATGCTGGAATCGCGCTTTGATTTTGGAATTTCGATGTGTCATTGGAAAAGATCTCATATATCACACGCTAGGGGTATGCATAAAATATAACCGACCGGTTCACATTCCGGTTTCTCTCTCTCTCGCTCTCTCTCTCTTTCTCTCATCACCTGCAGCTAAATTAATATTTGATGAGCCTTAAATAATACGTTTTCGCTAGGAATGAAACAAGAAAATTGATTTAAATAGATTCGAATCTATTTCCTAAAACCAACATCATAAGCATCTGCATTCGTGGGCATGCGAGCGCGATTTAAATTTCCCGCTCGTTAGAGTCACGCTTGGCTTCATTCCACCAGCAAAAGAAGGGAAAAAATCCACACGACTATTATAGCCGTCGAGGAGGAAAGAGGGGAAAAAAAACCACCACCAAAGAAACTGGGAAGATCGTAAAATTTGAACCCATATTTCAGAGTCCGGTTTTCCGTTCGTTCCGACCCCTGGAGAGGAACCGCACACAGGAAATTAAACCAGCCTTCGGATCCAAACAGCTTGACCATCGCACGCTGGTTATTGATCGCAACCGTTAGATACGCGCCCGCGCCGGGTGGTTTTTGGGGTGGAATTAAAATAATCCCAATCTGGCGCGTCAACAGCCCATCTCGCCGGTCGCGAGAGCTGCCGGAAAGAAAAATCAACCCACTGGAACCAACTGCCGGGGCCAGCCCAAGGCTCTCTCTCTCTCTCTCTTGCGATGCCACCGGATGGAGAAGCGTGTCAATTAATTTCACGTTCGGAGGCGATAAATTTTCCCGAACAAATCTTCACGCGCCCGGGAACACATCAAACGGGCCCTCCACTTCGAAGCGGACACCGGGCGGATCGCGCATTTCATCTCGCGGATGAGTTTGGTCAGCAGCCTGTCGTGTTTCCAAACGGAAAGGTCGTCGCCGTCGGACGATCATACGATACCTGTGCGAAGGCGACACTCGTCCCAGTCACAGAAACAGAGGAACGCGCGTGTGGATTTATGACCGGTGATGGTTTGGGGGCTGTTCGAATGAAGCCCACGGGCTTTCGAAGATCCCGAAGGCTGGTTTCCGGCAACCGCCTCCCATCGGGTGTGTGGCAAGATTTAATCAAGACGTAATGGATTGCGGTGTCTCAATTTTCCCGCAAACAACGCTCACCTAACACCGCCGGGTAGGCTTCGTAGCCAAAACCCAAACGCTCGATGATGATCGCTGCCAATCGATAGCTAACTGGTTTCGTTGGAATGTCACCAGCGGACGGAGCTCATTTACGCTGGCACGACCCACCGCTCTGAAGTGCGAAAATGGGAATCGATTTCACCAACGCCACGTCGCGGATTAACTGATTAAAAATCAAAAGCCTTTTGATTAATAAATAAACCTCGAAAGCGTCGACTTACGAGTTTCGCTCAAACTCAAACGGACAAACAAAAATCCTCACGCAACAGCGGCGTATCGATGGTTGAACCTTAAACGCGAGCTCTAAGGGCTGACGAAGGCGATACCTAATCGAAACGCGCAGCTGGTGGAAAGAAGCGAAAATATTTGCATTTGCCGCTGGTGCACGGAAGCGCCGGAATCCCGGAAGTCCCGCAGGAAGCGCGCTTTCTGAGAATGGGCTACCGGAATTATGCTGCGGCTGCAAGCGGCCAAGCTGGCAGTTATTAGCCTCCGCAAAATAATGCCGAGGCGCGTCCAGCAAACCCACTCTCAAACCGGGGGTTTGGCCCCTTGATTCCACCCAATCATCGTGATTAGGCAACAACGAACCCTTCGTCATCGCGCAAGCTCAACGGCCTGCGGGCGTCCCGAGACCCTTGACGAAAGCAAATCAAACCTATTGAAGCTCATTTCCCGCGCGGTGTTTTTTTTTTGAGAAGGGGAGATTTTCCCGGGGGGTTCCCGGGAGAGTGCCCGCCACCCCCTCCAGCCCTTCCATCACAGATTCCGAAGGAAAGGAAATCGTCTCCCTTCACCGGGACTCTTGCCGGTTGCTCGCCAGAGTTTAAACTTGTTTTGAATAATTCTGTCTAATGATATGATTACAGATAATTTCGCTGCTTGTTTTGTTCCCGCTCTCTCCCACCCGATCCCTCTTTCCCCCTATCGGCTGGCTTTGGGGTGGGTGCTGCTGAACTACCGAAAAATTACGAGCAAACGATTGAACGCAAACCTAAGTTCCGGCGATCTAGGCAAACTGCTTGCGCAACCACGCCGGCCGCATATAGCGCAACGAGCCCGCCCAACCGTGGGCTTCTATGGGTCGCCCCGGGGGCCTAGAGAACGCCTGCAGTTCACCCATCTTCCCGCAAACACGAACGCGGAGTCGCGGAGTCTGTGTTTCGATGGTGAGCTCATGAATCGAGCGAAAATGATAGTAATTACACGTGATTGGGTGCCTAGACGCGGGCGTCAACAGTGTGCTCGAACCGTGTGGGGGGGGAGTTAGCCTTTTGGGAGGAAACTTCGGCAAGACTTTTGGAGCCCGCGCGGAGAGAAAAGGCAAGGGTGCAAAAGGAGAGAGAAAAAAATGAACCAAGTCGGAAAGCATCATTGCTAGCTCATCGTCATTCCGATGTGTTGCTTGCTTGCGTGTGTTTTTTTTGTTGCTGTTGTTGATTTCGGCAGTTGCGCTGAGCTCAACTGCAGCCAGTCCAGCAGCGGTAGCAGCGTTTGGGTGAGCTTTCTCCTTGTTGCTCCCGTTCGTACGCCCTTGCCGGTTCGCCCAAACCCCCGACGCTACACGGGGTCGTTATGGCTCGTTAGGTACGGATTATGGTCGATTTATGCTGTGCTGTAATTAGCGGAAGCGAAGCTAACTCTTCTTCCCGGCCAAGGGGGCATCGCGCGGTCGGGCCAATTTTCTTCGGTGCTTCTGTGCGCTTGTGCTTGTGTTCGTCGAAGTTTTGTCCAATTTTCACCACATTCCGCTGGGTGCGGGGATGCCTGTTTCTTCTGCTTCTTCTTCTGTCTCGTTTTTCCACCCGCAACCGTCGAGACGGAGACGTTTCGCTGGGCAACCGGTCATGCCTAAGCACCTTCTGATCGTTGAGGTCCATCGAGAGCGTCCGTTTTTGGGAATGCGTGGCTGAAAGACGAAAGAACGCTTCCAATTCGAAGCTCCGAAAAATACTCATCGATAAACCATTTTCACGGAACTTATCGCCCGTCATAATCACCTCGCGATCGTTGTTAAAGTTCGGGAATTTATTCGTGCAACCCTAACTCGAAGGAGGTGGTCCCGGATCATTGAGCACTTTTAAGAAAATTAATTTTTCTACAACCCTCCAGCATGGACGGTTTTTTTTCCTCTTAATGTTTACGCGTCAAGCACACCGGGTTCCGTCCCATAGATCGACAATTACGTAATTGCAGCGCACGAAATGGAGCGGTTGTGAAAAACGAAACCCTCCCTTGAAGCCGGCTGTGGCAGGTCGAATTCGGTGCTGCGGCATTTATTACGACATTTGACACCGGGATCGACCGCCAGCTGTGTTCTCGCTCTCGCTGTATATCACCGCGGGTCGAGATTATTGTTGCATGCCATCGCCATCGCCTAGCAAGGATGTGGATGTTCATTGTTTCGTACGCAAGGGATCGACGGGCTCCAGAGTGCTGCCGTCGTCCTGTATTTAATTTCATTTCTTTGCACCGTGGCTCCTTCTTACGGGTAAGATTTCATGTGCCCGCGTGCCGGACATTTCTTGGCAAGATTATTTTTCGCCAAAGCTCGAATATTTAGAACCCACTTCTCGCGGCTTGAGCTTCTCAACCAGCGCTTTTCCATTTCGCATCCGAGACTTGCTTTTTCTTCTGCGCTGCCACGATCCGCTCCATCTCGTTTCGTCGGACGAATTTGCTTCGCTTCTGCGTGGCAGATATACCTCCTTGTGCTTGTGCAAACATCTGCATCCTTCACGCCTCGTTGCACGCCTCGTTTCCCGGGCAATCTGCACCTCCCCACGGTGGCTGCATCCCTTGTACAGCCTCCGGTGCCATTGGTGGAGAATTATTATTCCTATTTCCGTTGCAGTTGCATCGTTGGCTTCGCGCTGGCTCGCTCTCTCAATTCCCGTGCCCGGCATTTGCGATTACTTTTGATATATTTATGATGAATTTATATGGCCAATATTTCTTCCCCGCTACGCCCCATTTCGGCATCGAACGCCTTCGGGAGGCGAGAGTCGTTTACATCGTTGCTCTTTTTGGACATTGCCCAAAAGCGGCCAGTGCATGAGGATACTGTTGCTGCTCGTGCTGCTGCTGCTGCGTGTGTAGTCCTTCGGGTTGTGGAGAATTTGTTTCGCCTGCAGCGTCTTTAGTGTGGCTCTTCAATCATCTCGCGTTTGCGTTTCGGTTTTTTTTCTGCCTCTGCTTCTTGTTTTATTTCGCTCGGACGACTTTTGAGTGCGCCTTCTTCGGCCAAGTGTTGTCCTCCTCACGATCATGCCCTGGTCGTCGTCATCATCAACATCGTTGGTGGCTGCTGTTGTGGCGGTGGTCATAAATATTGCCGCCTTTTGCTTGCTTGGGTCCTCTATGCTTTTTTTCTGCTTCTTCACTTCACCAAGAAGTCGTGTCTCTCTCTCTCTCTTTCCACCCTAAGGCTGGTGGTGATGCTACCACGCTTTTGGCGATCGACTACCACGCAACACCACAGCAGACAAAATGGTTCAGAAGAGCTATTCTACTAGCGACGGTAGGGTAGTGCTGGCTACCGCAAGCGGAAAGTGGTTGCAGTTTCACTGTGCTTTTTTGGACCCGGGAGCGGTGTTGTGTTGGTTTAAGCAATCCCTTCTACTTCCTGTGGGGGTGGAAGAAAAGAATCCACAGCTCGCAACCCACCGCTGGTTCCCCCTCGAGGGGTTGTTTCATATTTTATTTGCGCCAGTTAAAATTTATTAGACTTTTTCGCAATGCAAGCTTCTTCCTTGGGCATCGTGTTTCATTAAACTAACCGCAAGCTATTCGACCCTCGGCCAACGATGCAAACGGAAGCAAAATTTATTTCCACGATCGACTAACCTCCGGTCAAATATTTTAAGCATTTTTCCCCAATAAAGCCGATAGCACATCACCACGCTAAAGATCATGCGCGAACAAATGTAGCTTATCAGCTTTAAGAGAGAAATGAGCAACTGACCGGTAACATGCGAACTGAGCTTTAATATTGAAGAAAATAATTTTAATCATTTTTTCGGTACGCTTACGTTTAAAGTGTTCTTAGATGGTTTGCATACAGACATAATTTCTGAGTATATTTATATTTCTTTTCCGCGAAATTTCTGTTTTAATCGCCGTAATAGGCTTGTGTTCTCGAGAGCGGAAAAGCCAGACCACCCTAGATAAACCAAAACCACCAGACTGGGACACTTAGCCGCGGGAAACGTCGCAAATAGCATCACATTACCGTTCTCCTGTCCACAAGCTCGAACCGGAAGCGCTACCGCTGGGCAGGCGACGAAGGACTTTCGCAAAAGCCCGTGAACGTGATTTATTTCAAATTAGTTTTCTTCACTTTTCACTTCTCGCGGCGAGAATACCTTGCACCATTTCCCTATCGCAAATGATCTTTTGAAAAACTCCCGCACCAACACGAGCACCGACCGGCAAGCCAAGCCGTGAGGGAAGTTGATCATGAAAAATGTCCCGCGCGTTCCGAAAGGCCGGCGGATCCGTTTGTGCCGTCGTCGATTTCGATGGTTTAAAAGTATCTCCTCTGGTTTATTTTTTGCTGCTCCCCGAGCCCGTCCAACGCTCTATCGCGCTGGGCGCAATCAAGTCTTTTTCAAATATTTATAACACTTTCACGTTTTTGCATCGCTTCCTCGCTCGATCCCTCGTCAGTCGGGTGGGACCTTTTTTTGTTGTTGCTGGTTGCGGAGCCACACAGGATAAAAATGTCGCCAGTAGCCTCACGATAACCGAGCACCGGAACTGAACCCGGCCACGAGGCGCATGCAGAAGAGACGATATTAAAAAAGGGAAAACCGAACCAATTCCAACTTTTGACCGAAAATCGTAGACAATCCCATGTCCCATCCCAGCGACGGGGTTTGGGGCTTCCATTTTCCCATTTTCTCGAGGGATGTCCTCGCTTAGCACTCGCCATTCGTACAGCACTCTGATTCCACGGGTTGGGCCCTCTAAACGGAATGTCTGGCGCGCGGCTTCCGCAAAATGAATGCCCATCCTACACACGGCAGCGCAGAAGAAGGATTGTGTCGATTGTGTCTCTCGTCCACTTTTCTGCTCGCCGGCCGTACACCGTTTGCGGTTGTCTGGTGCCGGCAGCTCGGCCTCTGCGGTTTTTCGTGGAGTTCTGGAGTGGTGGGTGCAATTTCGGAAGGAGCGTAAACGATTGTGTGTCGGTTCCATTTTTGAATCTGCTTCCGCAAAGTTTGGTGCCGGCACCAGGACCTCGAATGCTCGCACAATAAGCAAAGTTATTAAGTGTAGCGTGCGGTTATTTATGACGCTTGGAAGCAATACGTATCAGCACCCGTGGGAGAGCAGGCGTTATGCTGCTAGAGCTAGTCGTCGCTTGTGCCATACCATACAATAATGCTTGCCGGCTGGCGCGAACCACCACAACCTCAGAATGGAGTTCGTTCCCAGCCCATTGGCCGTTCTAGGGCTTGCATTGCGACACGGGCAGTGAGCAAACGTTTCGGGTTCAGTGCAAAAGCCACCACAGCAAGTCATATACCGTTGGCTGAGATTTTAAAGATTGTCATCAGAAGGCTAGCTTTGTTGTCCGCTCATAGACCAGAAACAGAGCTATTGCATGGGTAGCCACACATGCTCGGAGGCCAAAAAAAAACTTCCTTTAAAACCCATAACCAATAGAGGAACGACTCCCTCCCGGTGGGGTTGGAACCAGATGGCACCGCATCATAAAAAGCAGGTGATGAAGAGCCCAAGCGCACGAATCTACCTTCCGGAACGGCGCGCGAGTGCACTCCCGAAGTCTATGAGCAGAAAAATCTCATAAATGGACTCACGTTTCAGCTATATAACCCCGACACGTGCCTTTTGCTCCATATGGCCCTTGTACTCGAGCGACGGTGACCGAGGAGTTATAAAGTAGCGGAAAATGTGCGGTTTATAAGCGAACCCAGACGATGTGGCGCGCACGGGAAGCGGAAATCCACTATTTTAAACTAAATAACAATCTCTGCCATTCCGATGTCCACGTGTGTGCCCGCTTTGGTGCAGATTCTGCCAAACTGTCAGGGACATGGTCACCGGAGCAGAGCGTGGGTCATAATTCAATGGGATGGCACTTTCTATGGTTCAACGGATTCAAAGGGTTATCACCCATGAGATGGAAATAAAAACTGGCATGGAAATGGAGCAAGCCTTAGAAAAATGATCGGGCATTTCAGAATAAAGTTGTTTTACTATAAATGAAAAACTTGTGTGTTTAATAAAAGCTAATTAGCTTCAAAAAATTACAAACCATCTCCGAAAGCACATTTTACCAAAGCAAGTGATAATTTGCGAGTCAATGACAACAATAACACTTTATTAAAAAATCAAATTTGATATTCGTGGCTTTTCGATTTAACGGCATCTCGAAATTCAGAAAAAGAAAATGTTGAAAAAGTGAATAAATAATTACCAGGAGCCCCGCAAACGCACGTTCACCTCCCCCGACCGATTCCCAACGCAATTGACCGTCCTGTTAGCTGGAGCGTAATTTATTGCCCGAATATTTCCAAGTTCAATCCACAAACGAGTGCCGGGGGCGTAAAAGCCTGCCCGAGTCCCGCTTTCAACAGTTGGCCCGGATTGGTTTATGGTGCCCGTAAAGTTGAAGCTAAAGTGGAGAGTTTTCCCAGTTGGGACTGGGAGACCCACGCGGACAGTTCCTCGCTCCCCGAGGTCCTAAATCATGGCCTCAGGTTGTGCCCTGACCACTGGGACGCGACATTTTATGACGTCTAACAGCCCACAGGAGGTTGGGGAAAATCGTCTCGACGTCTCCGGTCCAAAAGGCATGTGGGGTGTTGTCGTGACGCTTCCTCGATGGGTGGACAGCATTTTATTGAGTTGCGATTGAGCAAATGTCATTATTATTTGATTCGGGAAGAAATAAACAAGCGAACCAAAAATCAAAACATAAACAAATATGGTGCCAGAGCAGCGATGACAGATGAAGGAAACAAGAGAAGTCATCTCCGTGGCCAGCTGAAGACATTTTGAAACACAAAAAAATCAACCCCGAATTGGGAAGGAGCGAAGACCTGGACCCCGGTGACACGGTTCGACGCCATCTTAATGGTTTCGATTGCTGACCAAAGTGTCCCCAGCTCCACGCTGGACCAGCCAAAGTTCAGGCGAACGCAAATTTTACTGCCACCTCTCGAATGAGCGTGCCGAGAAATAAATATGCACACTTTACTGGAAACAGTTTTACTGCACAATTTACGAGCCCATTTCGCAACAAGGCGCGTTCTCGCGATGGCGGTTTTATTACGTTTCGCTTTTTGCTCTCACTCCTTGCACCGGACGCGCCGAGAGGCTTTCGGCGGAGGAGGACGCATCCCGTGGTGCAGGAGAAAAAAAAAGCCACACCACAAGAAGACCAGTTAATGTTTGTATTGTTGCCGGGTGCATATCGCAACGAGCATTCCGGGCGAAGGAGTTTTGCAATCGCAAATGCCAATCGAAGCCTTCCTGCTGAGAACGCCGATGCGGAAAGATCGCATTTCATTAGCATAACGGGCAGAGAAGTGTCTCCTTTTTATCTTGTTCGGGGGCAATACCCATTGATTAAGAGCGGCGATTGCGCAGCTCAACCTAAACGGTCGGTGCCCGATACAATCGCTTGAAATCGACCCGTATGGCACTGCGTGCTCTTTCTCTGGCGTTTTATAATTTAATTTAGAAAACAGTCATCAAATTCTGCACGCATTAAATATTGCTTGCAGAGAGTAACGTATTGTTTCTTGACAATGTCCTTGTGATATACTTTTTTTTTTCTTCAAATATACATTAAAATGTGTATTTTGCGGTGAAAAACCCCGAGAGATGTAATGCGGGAAATTCATAGACGTACCGCAATCCCACCTCTCCCGATTGCGCTTTCCCATCCCAAAACCGGTCTCTCCCTTTAGGCCAGCTCGTTTCATGCCCGTTCGCGTCATTGTCGCGCAAAAGTGGTTGCGCAATTACGCGACCGTTTACACTTTGCGTCGAGTGCGTGCGGCACACTTTCCCTTTAAAAAACACTCGCACACACACACATATGCACGCAAATAAGCGAATCCCACCGGGCGAGATCCTTGTTTGCGCGCACAATAGGGGCGCGGCGGAGTAAGGATGCAAAATTTATTGCCGTTAATGCATGTGGCGTGTGACGGCATTATTCGGGCGCCGTTGCGAGCGATTCCATATCCGCTTGCCGATCCGTGGGCCGAGGGCTTTCGGTGATTAATTCCAACTCGGTTTCGCCATTACTGGTGCAGCGCTGCGTGCCGAATAATGGGCGGAAAGGGAGAGCTAACGGCACCGTTTCGAAGTGCATCCCTTGGGCGCCTCCCGGCTTGTTTTCGTTGCCAACGTAATGAGCGGGGTGGTGTTGCGCTTCGCACGTGACCAGGCGCGCAATGTAAACAGAGCAGGGCGTAAAAAAGGGCCGCGTGGGGTGGGAATGAAAGAAAAAATCCCAACGGTGCACAAATCATCCCAACAAAGGAGAGAGCCGTCTGTCGGAGGGATGATTTTTCACACGCATTGGTGGTAAAAATAGACGATTACGATAGAGATTCGTGGCGGAAACTCGGTCGAATGTCCTGCTAGCTGATGTGACGTGATTGTTGCGTTCAAGGATGAGGATAGATTAAAAAAGGGGTTAAAGGCTTAATGATGCTTACAACCTCTCGTTTCTCATTCTTTCGATTGATAAAGATGATATATACTAAAGGAAAATTGCACAATACGTTTTCTTTGGTAAGTAAAAAATATCTCCAAACAACGCCATCAATTGTAAAACCATTTCGTTCTCGAGTGACATTGTCGTTGCTACATGCTACAGGAGAAAAATCGGGTCAAACGGCACCATTCAATATGGGAAAATGGGAACAAAATGTAGGCTGAAAAATGAGCGCAACAGCCTCCGATGGCTTCCCAACGAGTACGTGAACATTCCGGTCGTAGGAGAAATGAAGAACAATACCTTTGCATTTTCCACGAGCCAGTACTAGCGCTCCATTCAATCACTCAAACAGCGACAAACCAACCAAAATATGCTTCCCAATTGTCAATCATCGTGAAAGCATACGCCACACACGAGTACCTAAGTGATATTACATAATTTTTCACTTGCCACAAACCCACGAGCAGGATGATCGGTGCTAAGGAACGCAGCTTACCAGGCGCAATGGAGCGCTGAATACCGCGCCAAGTAAAGCGCATTTGTACGGATGCGCTTCCGGAAGCGGATGTCATCCCTTTGCTGGTTTTGGGAAACAGAGAGAGAGAGAGTGACGCACCATCAGCTCCCCGTTTCAGGATCCGCGCTCATATTAGCCCTCCCACTCCTTCGCCTCAACACCTCCGGCGGCGAGGAAATGGGAAAATTCGTAATGAATTTCTTTTGTTTGTTTGTTTGTTTGCCAGAGCTCGCCTGTTTGTTTGACTTTCTATCACCATTTTCACCAGCCCCACCATTAGCTCGCTGGATTGGGAGGCGGGAGACGAACATGTACGTGTGCGCCCAAGATTAAGTGTACCGGGTGCGACCCCGCCCGGCTCCGGAAACGAAACTCGACTCGAGCCGGTCGCCCGGAAGTAACTCCGGGGCCGCAGATGTGTGTAAATCGACCTGATGCGATAGCAACGGTGACTCCGGGAGCCCCGGGGGGCGGGAACCATTTATTTCACCCTCGCAATAGTAAAGCCCCTTGCGAGCAGAAGCCATAGCGAAGGAACTGGCTGGAAGCTCTACGTTCGTAGGGATTTGATCGCCTCCGGGGTGTGTTCAGCAATGGAAGCCTCACCACCTCTAGAGGAGAAAGAGAGAGAGAGAGTGTGTCTGCATCGAACAGTAATTACGGGTGATAAGAAGGGAACCTGCTCCGATCCAAGTCACTTCAATTCCTGTTCACCCGCGTGTGGCCTGTTCTGATCGCTTTCGATGGGTGGCAAAGACGAGGACGATCGATGCCGGAGGGTTTCTTTCCGTCCTGACGAGTTTCTGCGACAAGCTAAGCCCGGTCGCTAGACTCGAAGAAACCCCCATAACACCGTGGGCACCGATGTCCCCACGTCGGGAGCGAAGAAATTAGTGTCATTAAACTTTTTCCAAGTATTCTAATTACTTTCAACCCAAGCGAAAACCCGTCGAGGTACGCGACAACCCTTTGCGTTCGAGTCTTCCCGCGGGAAAATGCGGATGCGATCCAGGATTTGCAGAGTAGGGCGTGAGTTTGTGGCAACGCTTGGGACGTCCGGATGCTCATCCGTGTTTAAAAACAAAACACCACCGTGTCTCCTCCGTTCGTGTGTAATCGTTTAAGGCGACCTGGAAGGGAATGTGTGGGTGGAAGTTGCCGGAATCTTAATTTCAAACACCAGTGCGCTTCCAATTCTCAGGCTGATGGATGGGAGATGCAATACCCCGTGCGAGCAGCACGGGTGAAGGCATCTGAAGAAAAAAAAACTTGGAAGCCTGAACTCCTTAGAAAGCCTTAGGAGTTTTATCCCAAAAATTACCGACACGTATTCGAGTTTCTCGCTTTGCGCCAGCGATAAAGTATTTTGTTTCCAGCTAAGCCACACCGTGTGCTATGAAAATGAACCTGAAGATGGTGTGTACAACGATAAGAAGCTTATCGCCTTCGACGAATGCTCACGCTGCCGTGCGGTAAGGTAATTCGATATTTGAATCTAAACGGTCACGCCATGGATGGGGTGTTACGAATTTTGTAATCGTATTACTGACTTTAGGAAGGACTATGGTGACTGTTCTTGCAGTGTCAGCAGAATGAAGTGCAACGCCAATCGATTATCCTCTGGAAACTCACCTAAACAGGGAAAAGAGAAAGAAAAACGTACATTAGCATTGCGGAATCAATCAAATTAATGTTTGATAAGAATGGCATAATGGCATAATTTTGGAATCTCATCGATTTCCAGACAGTATATGCATCTAACATTTACCATGTCTATAATTCATCGAATCGATCGATTTTGCAAACTCCTGTACGGCTTTGGCGGGGCAACAGTCTGTCGTTAGAAAATGGCAGTGGCAATTTTGCACCGTAACGTCACGATGCATTTATATTCCAGCGAAAATCGGCACACAACCCTCGCGCCTGAAGCGAACTACAATCGAATGCATTTCACCCATTTGCAATGCCAACCGTTGGCGCGGTTTGACGGTGCATTTCCTGCGAGTGCCAGATGGGTTCGAATCTCGACCACCGCTTGCAGTTGTTGCCAATTGTCAACTGGGTGTGCGCGTTCGAACACGCTTTTCGTTCGGCGTGCGAGATGCAGAAACATGCACCAAGTGCATGCAGCGTGATGCAACCGCTTGTGCACACCAAAGGATTGTGTATCGCCGCATACACACATGCAATATGGGAACATTTGGTGCCGTTTTCAGCTTCGAAAGCCGTTCCATCAAAGCACCCCACATTTTCGGCAGCCATGTTCGACAGGATGTTCGAGCCTGGTGGAAAATCCTGGTGTCGTCGCCGGGAAAACATAATGTCGCGAAAAGAGTAAATAGATTTGCAATGGCATTGCACCGGTGTTCGAATTCCGCAGCCAAGCGCAACGTTTCTGAGTGCATGCTGGGCCACCGTCCGTTTCTGTTCAGTCGGTGTGAATGGCTAAATTTATGGGACGCATTTGCGCTAAAGAATAAACGTCAATGGAACACTCAGACCTTCAAAGGAAGATGGATAAATTTCGAAGCTATTTTCAGCACATTTTCCATAATAAGCAAACAACAAGTAATTGAAATCCTTAGCCATCACGCATGCTAAGCGCGTGCTTTTGGAACGGGAACAGCTATGTCGTCGTTCGACGATGGAAATGTTGCCTTGTCCACTCAAGCCATTCGAAACGCTCCTAACAAGCCCGTCCTTTGACGCAAATATCACCTACTCCTGCATCGAGGCCATGACCAGTTTATTACGCCATAATGTGCCGAAAGCTGTTACTTGTCTGATTTGTTTCTAATTCGATTGCCACCGAGCCAAATCCTCCCACTGTCGAGTCTCACAGATCGCAGATGGCTGGCTTCAGCCGGGTGTCGGATCGTTATAGCGCAAAATATATCGCCGGACGGACGGACAAACCCATAACGCTAAACGGAGTAAATCGGACGGACAAAGTTCCATTCGTGAGCCGCCCGCTCCATTCCAAACGGAGTGGAAACAGGCGTACGCATCGCGAATGGAATGATCGTTCATCGCATCGAAAACGAGCACCGACATAAATGGCAGCCTTCAGCACGTCCTGAAGTGTCCCCGTCACCCGTGGGGAATCCAACGGAAATACGTTTAGGGTCCGTTCCAATTTGGATACGCGTTTGGCCAAGTCCTGAAACGGGGGGAGGTGGCGTCGTTCAAAACGAACTTGGAAGGGCGAAATGGCTTTCATTGTCTAAACTCAGTTACCTAACTTTCGCCTAAAAGCGACAACCCACTGGGGCCCATCTCACGAGCCCCCGGAGCTCAGGAAGGACGATAAATGCTCAACAGAACGGACCAGCGAAATCTCGCCACATAAAGGCGAGTTTCCATACGTCGGGTGATGGCGTTATGGTGGAACCTTCTAGGAGTGGGGATGATTCTGCGTTCTCGAAATTAATTTCACTACTTTACAAGTAGGACACCCTTGTGTCCCTTACGGTTCGCTGCACGCAGAATCCCTTGCTATGGTGCTTGTACACACGAACGCCTTTTCCGGAAGTGGGCATTGTTACTTCTCATTACGGAGACAACAAGACCCCTCTCGTTCTACGATAGCAACTAGCACCGATTGCTGTTGTTGCTCTAATGAAAGTAGGAACACTGTGCAGGAAAATCGACCAGTGTCCAGCCGTCTGAAGTGGAACGCATGCAAACAAAAATGCCAACAGCGCAGGAGCGTTAGCGGCACATGTACGGCGTGTTCGTCTATGCTTCGTGTCGAAAAGCCACTATGCTCATCGATGATGATGAGTAGCTGAATGTTTGAAGCGAACGCACAGCGCTTGAGCCCAATAAGTGCGGGATAATTGACTTCTAAACTTATTATCGTCCACGGTTCCATTATTGGAAGCACTCGATGACTATGTATCGTTCGCGAACCGCAAGTGCTCTGCCGTCCGCGTACTTTGAACATGTTTTATTGAGTAAAATTTGCATTAGCGTTTTCTTTTGTGACGATAAATAGCGCCGCTAGATGATAGTGATGTTCCACCATCTGATCAAAAGCTAGCAACCGGGACATTGAGTGGAAAAGTAATTAGGGGCTCGCTTTGCAAAGTTTGCCGTTCCAGTCCGTCGCATCCGTTGTGTCCGTTTCGTTATCAGCAGCCTGTGGGTTATTAACGATCATAGTCTAAACATCCGACAGAATACTAGCCTAAATTTGGCTTGACTGACAATTTATGCACATATTGATGACTTTCCACGTGCTCCGATAAAAAGGAAGTCTAACTGGTTCCCAAAAAAACGTATGATCACGTACCCCAAATTCTTCAAGCGTTCCTTTCTCGCCTAGGAATGCTCTCATTTTCATACGATTTCCTTACGTTCACTACCCACTGATGTTTTCATCTTTTCGTCACAACCTTCAGCTTTCACCGACTTCTGTGTGTGCATTTCCGGTCGGTTGATTACGAAAAGGGCGTCGCTTTTTTGTTTTGTTTTCCACATGCACTCCCGGGCGATGGCAGATCGCGCAGCGGATCCGTGGGCGTTAATTTAATTAGCTACTCTCGTAAACGATCGGGAAACGCCCTTGCCGGACGGAAAGTGACATTATTCAGCGCTGTGAGTCCGCGCGCGCTTCCACCGAAGCGTAAAAATCGGAGCCCGATCGCGTCCGTTGCTGGTAGAGTCGTGGGGAGGAAAAAAATGCCATAAAAATGAATATAATATAATTATGCATTCTGTCGTGGGGTATAAAAGTCAACACACTGCCGCGGGCGAGCACGAAGGTCTCGAACCCCACCACAGAAGGCCATGGGGAGGGCGGATAGGATCGGTGGCGATGAGGTTGGCTAATTAATTCCTTGTAATTATAAGATAAATGGCAACGAGAACACGTTCGATATCATTAAAGCAAGCCCGGTGGAGGAATGATGCGTGGGTCTCGAAAGCGAAAAAGTTGCGTTAATTATAAACAGAAAAAAAAGCCAAATGTAGCCCTTTTTTATCGTCGTCAGAAGGACGAAACCGTTTTAATGGCTTTCATCAGTGGCTTATATTCCCCGCCTTTGTTTTGTTTTTTTATCCTGTAAGCTTTCGATTATGTATTCGTTTATGATATGAATAATTTTCTGCAACCACACCTTGAACGGAAGCCGCTTTCAGAAACATGATGCAGAAGCCAAATATAAGGGTTTACGAGATCTGCCAATATTTTGTTGTACTAGCAATTAATCTTCTGCAACTGCACTTAACCTTAATACAAATGAAGATAGGATTGAAAATTGATCGAAAACATCAACCAATCAGCCAATATAATATGGGTCTCGATAGCCTAAGGTGATTTTTTCCTTTTTTGAAACGAATTTACTTTGATCCTCTCACTTCGATCCATGAAACAGATCCTATAGGGATTCTAAGTTGATCAAAAAGCATTATTTTTAAGCGATTTCACTGCAAGAGAAGATTAAATACAAACATTTTTGATGAAACTAAAACATCATTGAGCAAATATTATTAAAAGCCGCAAATGAAGCAAGCTAATTCCCTACATTTTTACCGAATCGAAACATCATAATTATGGAGCTCAATGCTCCCCATCAACACCACCTATACAGTGTGGCTCCCACATGATCCCTTGCCTCGTCGTTAATGAACTCATTCTCGCTCTTCCAATATTTGCTCAAGTCCCCTCTATAAGGTTCGGCCTCAATTTCGATTAAAACAAAAACTCCACCATCGAGTGGGCTACCGAAAAACATTCGATTTATCGAAATGATTTGTTTTCCAGCTTCTTCTTTTTCAGGAGAGACCTGGCGCTGGTAGAGAGTTTGTACCAAGTACGAAATGTAGAGCCATCCAGGAACAAGCCCGGAAAAGGATGCCGCAGAGGGCGACCTAGCCATGTTTTTCTTATCGAATCGTTTAGATCAAAACACGAACCAATTTAACGAAGCAGGCCCACACCGGGGTCCATTTCAAAACTGCCATTCCTACGACCGTTCATCGCGCTCTTCTGTTCTCCTTCGCGAGCAGGCGGAATCACTTAGATCGATCTTGGAATTAATCATTTTTTAAAAAGCTGTCCTAAGCCTTCCCGCCAGGAGAAGCCACAGCGTTGTTTCCAATCTATCTCTTTTTCTCTCATTCGAATTATGTTCCAATGGTGTCGAGGATGTTCACCAGAAACATGGTGTAGCCTCAGAGGACGTCATGCGGATTCATCGTTTATTCACAGGCACGCAAACCTTGCCGGAGCACGTACCGGACGCGAACGAGAGTTGGTCAACCGATCGTAGAGCGATAATCAATGAGTCTCTCATTCGCGCCCAAAGTTCGTAGGAATTGGTCAGATCACGTTCAGTTGGCGGGACAAAAAAAGCAGACGAATTGTACCGATCTATCCCGCGGATGCGGTGCAGATTAGTAAGATACAGTGCGGAAAGGGCTTCACGACGACACGGCAGAGACGGTCAAAGTCGTGCGAACGCTTTCTTTGCACTCTGTTTCTATTTACTGATCGCAGGGGAAAGGCACAAATGGCTGATAAGGGGAAATACAGCAGGGGGTATCTATCCACGACATAACGTTAGTAGGATATTTAATCGATTTCGATTTCTCAAATGCGACCACGCACACAAGGTAAAAAAAAATGCGCCAAACTGTTCTGCATTGAGATCCTTGCTGGCAGATTAGGAAAAATGTCCTAAAAATATCTCACTCGGGAATGGGAGACAAAAAAAAAATGAAAGGAGCAATGAATCGTATCACCGTTTTCGGGGAAGAATCAGTTTCTAATTTAAATAGAATTAAGTCAGATCGGTTTCCTTGACATTCTCCAACCAAGCCATAGCGATCCCTTACTCGATAGCAGAAGGAATGAGAGTTTGGTCAACCTAATTCTTTTGGGATTCCTTATACATCCTTTGGTGGAGATTTTTATAACTCGTTCGAAGGGAAGAGAAAACCTCACGACGAGTGATGACGACTTGGAATGCGTTAGAGGGAGATGTGTGCTGTTCTCAAATCTTTCATTGCCTTTCCCTAACCTTGAGTTAGGAGAGACTGCTCGACACGATTGCACTGCTGCCAAGAAGTTAAACACACAAAAGGGAGATAAAAAAATCCGTTTTTCGGACGTCCAAAGTTCAAGATCAAAGCCGAATGAACTCTAGCGCGAGACTCCGAAGGGCGAACGAGCGTGTGGTGTAAATCAATTACTTCTTTTTTTTCAACCTTCGTTCCAGCCTACCAATGCACTGCGTCCCTTCCCATGGGATGTGCTGTCATTTAGAAGTGGAACAGCTCGAGTGGCTTGATGTTCATTTCAGGTCAGCCGTCGGGCTTAGTCGCTTCATCTGTCCGTGGTTATGGATGAGCGAATTTAGCACCGTACAATCAGGATCAACGGGCACGAGCAGCAAAATCAGCATCAACGCCGCAACATGCGTGATCAGCTCCCCCGCCGTGTTTTTCATTTATCATTTGAAACACTTGGGAGCCAAAACTCTGCTCCAAATGCGCGGCAGACACACTGCAAAGTAGGTCGGTTTTTTGGGCGACTTTGGCGAAAGGCTTAATTAAACTGTCATGCCGTTTGTCAGCGTACCCCGAAACTAATGATGCTTGGAAACATTCGGCAATTGTCTGCTGATACACACAAAAAAAGCTCTATTTCAAGCAACAACAAAAAAAGAATTGAATTCATTGGCAACACATGCATCTTGTCTTCTAACGTACATAGTAAATCGAACCATTTACTCGTAACACAAACACGGTTCGGGCGCGAAGTTAATAAATCACTTTGTGACCTCAATTATTCACGGTGCGTCGTTTCGGGTCGCTCCAAGACCCCGAAGAAAGAAGGAAGGAATGTTTTCACCAAAACATTCCCACACCATGTGAGCATCCGGTGGGGGTACCCAAGCCAGTCCCGAAAGAAACCAGAAACCTTCCCCCGAAAAGGCGTCCTGCGGTGTCGCTGTTGGCCTAACTTGACCAATGCATTTGGCCGCTAGCTTTCGGCGCATACACCGACTGCACCGCTGAGAAGCAGGCGAACGCATCTGGAAACAATTACCACAACACGATTGCATGCGCGCAGCTGTGAATGGCCTCGTTTCTTTGCCGCCTTCTCCGAGCAGGATGTTGTGTTTGTTGATAGCTGCGGATCTACAGCTCGAAGCACGGAACGCCCAATGGGAGAGTAAAATTTGGGCTTCAATTACCCCAAGCTTAGTTCCAGCAGAGCGCGGCAGGACGTGGGCATCCTGCGTCAGCTAATTAATCCATTCGCACCGAACAAATCTTTCGCCATCTTTCACCGACATCTCGTCTCGCCTCGTGGGGGAGGCGGTCTGGAACTTAATGATGGTTTGTCGAATATCGAAGCCAAGCCGGTTGTGTCGGTTGTTTCATAGACCGTTCCGACGCGCACTGTTTGGAACTGAGCTAAGTGTTTTGACAGCCGCTGAGCATGGACGACGTTCTGATTTGTTTTTATCTCTACATTCCAAAGAGCACTATTGCCCGGGAGCAAGAACAGGAAAAAAAACGATTTCCACGCACATGCAACAGGGCACAGTTTTCTCAAGAATTCTACTCATCACTCGGGGGCTTACGTTCGCGTTGGTCTTGCAAAAGAACACACCGCATGAAATGAACGTGCACAAACAAACTGCTCTAGCAATAGCCCTCTCGGCCTCACTCGGTAACGTTGAGAAGAGCTCGCGTCTCGAGACCACTCTCGGTGCGCATCCCCCCGAAACAAGTGCGCTGGAGTGTCATAAATTTATGAAACAAATTTCCATAATGCTTCGATTACGCACGACGCCGCCACCAAACCGATGTGGCATTGACACCCTAGCCTAGGGGCACACACTTCGCTTCTACTTCTCTTGAATATCGGCCTTGTAGCGACGTCGTACCGAGGGTACAATTCCTTGGAATCTGCTCGCGCTCACCAGCTGTCAATGTGGGAGGTGATACCGGCCACTTAAGGGTGTTTGTCGATGCCGTCTAGCCGTAGCCGTCGAGTGTTGCAGTCTCGAAGGATACCAAAATCTCAGGCATACTTGCGAGACAACTGCCACTTGAAACCAGGCCGGTGGAAGGTGCGATGGAGAGCTCTGGGCACTGACGTGATTCGAACGTTTCATGCAGTACGAAATATTACTCCACGGGCGTATTGTTTATTTGTTTTAACCAACACCGTGACGGACTACGCCGATGTTCCTGCTTTTCGGCCATTTTTGGGCCGTACAGCGTGACTGGCGAGAAAGAAGGATGCTCAAGTAAAACGCGTCAAGGAGTGTATGAGTCGCTGTCGCTGTCCAACGTGGTGCTACAGACTCAAAAGTGTACTCGGCGCTTGGAGACGATGAATCGAAAGACATAAATGCCTCAATCCCGCTTGGAATCGGCCGAAGCCTCACGTCACGGTGCGTGCAATTGGTGGAGCATCTGCTTGGTTGTATCACGTTTCGTGTAATGGATTATTACACCGGATACATAAACGACTCCAAAAGCGAGCTGCGATTTTGAACAAGCATAAGGTAATTAAAAACAAGTGCTCGACGCACATGGTTGGTATGCGATAGCTTATGAGCATTGTTGAAGGTTCGACGCTCTTCCATATAAAAGCGCGGCACTCTGCACTCAGGCTCGAATTTCAATGATGCCGATGTTAATGGCCAATTTCATGCGATAAAGACATCCCATTCTGCGGGATCATTTCCAGCGTTCCAGGGAATGCAACCGATTCGTGTAGCATATTTCCCTTGAGAAAATGAACTCAAACATTCTACAAATTCCAACGCTACATTTGCGGCCCTAAGAATAGACGCGCCCGCAACAGAACATTTAACGTAATCAATCAGCATCACTCGACTCGGAAGAAACGTTCGCAAATGGTGGCTCTGTCCATCTAACGCCGGCTGGCCATCGCTGCTGTGTGGTAAATTCGGTACGATGATAATTAACTTAACCTAGGGAAAGCCGCCCGACACCGCCTTTGCAACTAAGTTGTCGGTATTCGGGGCCCCAGGGAGTGGAAAGCGTTCTGTGCAGATATTTCCAGTTCGCGAGGTTCTCTAGCGACTGCCATTCTCCACCGTCTCTTATCGGGCAGCCGGGCGAGAGATGATGCTGCGCGCTGGTTTGAGAGTTAATTAGATCAATATGCCAGGAACATGGCTGTCCGGTTTGGGTTGGATTATTGCACGAGGAAAAGTGAAGCCACGACGGCTGATAACGCGGCGTTCCGACGCCCGCTGGTGCCATTGCGAACCGCAAAGCTGGTTAAATGGCAAAGCAAACACGTCGACCACGGACAGGAGATGCTACAACCGCGCGCGCACCGTGGCATTAATTGTGGCCCCTGGCAGGGCACGGACCGCTTATCTCAGGTGCTGCTAGGGCTGGGAAGGGCTAGCCAGCTAACGGAGCCAGTAACACACGCCCTCCATGGAAATCCGGAAGGTGGTCGTCCGAGCAAATTAGTGCTATCCATAAGCGAACCGCACAAGTTGCCAGAGAGAACCGAGTTTGCCGCCAACGGGGACGACAGACCGAGCCGGCTTCCGTGCTTCGGTGCTGGTGCACAAGCAATGGATAGGCGGGCGTTCTGTGGGCAATTAAGTCATCAAATCGCCGTCTTGTACACGCAAACACCTTGTCGGTTCAACGCCTTCAATCATGCTGCCAGGACAACGATTAGGGAAGGAAGCGAGAATAGGTACCGTGAGGTCAAACGGTCGATCTGCACTTATGCTGATGAATGGTACGGAGCTTCATTGTTCCGTGATTATCGAGAATTGTAAGCAGCATGTTAGAAAACGTAGAAACGAGCACCTATATTATATGACCTTTACACGTTTGCGCCTTTAAAGCATCCCTTTATGAAGGGATAAAGCTTAAACCAATCAACTTTATTATCAACGTAAGCAAATTTCGTACTCCCTTTAAAAGCTGTTTCCATTCGCCGTTTCCATCGGTTTATTCCAGCACTAATGAAGAGGAATAAAACAAAAGCTACAAAACAAATATGATCGATGAGTGCAGATGCCGAGAAGTGCTCGTACGCATAGACTAATTGACATGCACCACCGGCAGCACCCATCGAGCAACAATATGGAACAAAGTGGTTTCGATAGTTTTGTATCATGTTTTTACTATTCCACTGTAGCACACCGGAGGACTATGGCACGTTGAGTCCGCGGTATGTGCATTGTCCAGGCGTACACTGGCGATTGCGATTTTTCATTTAGCCCTGCGAATGGTAGAAACCCCATCGAGAATGAATCGCGCAGAAAAAAAGAAGCCACGACTGAGCGCGTTTTTGTGGTTCGACGCTCGTTCAATGATTCCCAATTTTCCGCGTGCAGCGAAGTGCGCATTAAAGCGAGGTGCGTGTGAGTGCATGAGCATTTGACGAATTCTGCCATTCTCGATTGCTTTCCACTATTTGCCAACGCCACGGTGCCACGCTGGTCAAGAATTATGTGCATCGCGCAGTGCATTTTCCTACTCCCTTTTCTCGTTCTGTTCATTCTGTCGCTCAAGGAGTGAAAATTTGATGGAGCGATACAGTTGTTTGTGCGAAAAAGTTTGATTGATTGATTGCATTATTGATTGGAGTTTATCCGGTTTATCCCGAGATGAACACCGAAGTCTGAATCAAATTAGTGCGGATTCGGTGAAAAGCGCGTTTAGCGGGAGGATTATGGTGCAGCGATTGAATTATTTGCTCAACCCAAAAAATGTTCACGGCAGTCAAATTGGTGATTGGTGTGACAATTGATTAAATTGAATTTAGCTCTCTGATCGATAATTGTAGACAATTACAATTTTCAAACGGCAAAGCTATAACAATACACCGTTAGCTAATATATGTACACAAAGTATCTGAATGGTCATGTGCATGACAGGAGCAGGTGCAGCTGGAAAAAAACTAATTACCTCCCATAACGCTTGACAAGACCAATTGGTAGTAGTTTATAATCAATTAGGTTTGAAGAGAACCTCCGGTTGTCTGGTTCGAGGGAAAGACTTGATTTAAAAACTTCGCTCAGAGTGCATAAAGCCGATAAATTATCACCATCTTCCCACAACTGAGCCCGAGAACTTGGTACTTGGAAGCACAAAGCTCCCCACCGGACTCGCACAAAACTCTCCGGCCACCGGGTTGTTTAAAAGGGGAAAGAAAACGTTCCATAATTGAGTTCCCTTTCTTCGAGCATCAATCTTTCGAGCTTCATATTTTCTTTTAACAATTTACCTTACGGTACTTTGGTACAAGCGGGCTCCTCGGCCCATCCCAGCAGACTCCCATTTGCACTCTGGCATTGACCACCTCGCGCGGTTGAAGTCCGAAAGTTGCTCAAACTTGTTCGCCAGCGCTCTGGGATGTAATTTGTGTTTTTTTTTCATCCTCACGCGCCTGGCCCTCCCGCTTCTGCTCTTTGACGAAGCCGACAGCATTTAACAAAAGGCATAACATTTTGACAGCTTGTTAAGCGGTCGATGGCTCTCTTCGACTGCGTGATTGGAAGAATTACGTGGATTGGCTCGGAGCGGCTCTCGTACAGGCCAGATCGCTCCCTCCGCCTTTCGTTGAGTAACAGCTAAGCTTTTCCAGTTTTCCATTCCATCGATAGTTAGTCGGGTTTAGAATTTCTTGTCCAATTCACAGTGTTACTGTGAAAGCTTCGTAACCTTACAAGCACACGAAAAACATCATTTATTACTGAAGCTATGAATCGAAAGAAAATATGTTTCCCCGATCGTCCACCAGTAGCTGATCAGTCGAATGTACAACCGAACGATTTGTTTGCGACAACCCCGTCAATCCAGGTGTACCTACCGGACTGGAAACTTGAGCCTCATCTCACTAACACGAAGCGGTACCAAAGACAACCGCGTAGAAAATGGGAAGGCTCGCGTTCGAACACAATTTGGTTATGCTTTTCGATCGCTCAACCACAACGCTACAGCGTGCCCCCGAAGCGGCAACCATCCATCTCTGATCAATCAGTACGACTTCAAGGCCCGGAGCAAATCGGGAACACGAACTGGAGGAGGAAGTCTGTCAAAAATTGGATAAATAATGGTCATCGTAAAATCGATTATGGCTGACCCTCGTTAGCATCCGGAGTTATCGGGGTTCGATCGAGAGAACGGTGATCAGGAGCGGCACTGGCTGGTAGAAATGTGCGGGATCTAGAGGTCTTGAAGACTACGTCGAAAGTGCGACTGGTCTGTGTCCCGCTGGGTTGATGGCTCGAACCACCGAGGAGAGCGTGGTTAAAAAATATAAAGATCAGAGATCAGAATGTGGACGAACGCAACCGAAACAACCGAGCGTCATAAGCATGTTAATGCTTTTTTTTTCTCTTTCCTACAACGGGCGAAGTGTTTGTATTCCAGCGCCAAATGGAGGTTTATTATTTTTCCAGAAAGCATACAAAATCAAATATCCATCAAAATCGTGACATCCTGTGGAAAAGATTTGGAAGCAAGCGTTTAAAGATTGTTCGTGCACGAATTGATTGATTTTCAGAATTGACATGTGGTCGAACAAAACCAATTCGTTGTAGCTTAGAAATGCCACTGACTATAACATTCGAGGAAGCGCTTACTTAATCCGACGTCGCCCACCAATGGCACCGCGTGGAACAATCTTAAACCATCCTACGTGCGCACAGCAATTGCCGGGGAGTCCGTCCTGTAATTTGCACTTCCCGACCTCAACCAATAAACCACTCGACCGTAAAATTATCAACCTCGATCAAAAAGCCATCCCAACCATTCACGCCGTCCACCGGGCCGGGCGTAAACGGGTTGCATTCAATTAACGTTGCCATTCTGGCGCTTGTGGCTTTCCACTTGCGTAGTTGTCCTGCAGGCGACTCGATGGCGCTGGACGTAACGACACTCACAACCCACGACAACACCAGAACGACGACGAGATGCTGCAGGATTTGCGGTTTGCTGAGGTCATCAGAAAACACGCTGGCGATCAAATGCGAAGGTGGGCGCAGGTCGGTTTCGCTGCAGTTGGGATGTAAAGATTGCTGAAAGCCAAGACCAAGCGGCTGGACATTTCTCTTACCCGCATATACCGGCGCAGAGTGGATTCTGGCGATGAACTTCGTTCGGCAAGTATGGACAATGATTAATACGATCTGTGTGCGATGTAGGACGTATTTTGCCGTGCCCGCGCGCAACGAAATGTGCATCAAGCCCGAATAAAACCGACAGGTAATAGATTTATGTTCGCACTTTCAGTGTCCTGTGCGTGAATATTTGCGTGGGATGCGAATTTATAACAACGGGGACATCTCTGCGGACTTTGCGTAGGTTTTGTTGGCAGTTTCATCGCTTGAGATGTGGGTTGTTCAAGGTATACGCCATGTTTATTCTATTGTTGATTTACACTATGCGCTCAACATTGCCCCGTAGAGACAATTCCTGTTTCTTTACAACTTCAACTACTGGATATGATTCACCAACACGCATGCAATACACAGCTACTGGAAAGTGCCAGTTCACGCAATAAGCATGATAATAAGATTATCCTCAGGACAAGCTCAAATTCTGCCACATAAATCTAATTTCCCGATAGACGCTCTCAAAAACAAGCGTTTTAAGAGGATATTTACTAAAAAGGGCTTGCACAACACACGCTACGGTGGCGCTCCCAGTATGGCTGTGAATATTGCTATGCGTGACGTGACACATCTGGTGACGAACCAAGGGAGTCTGAGGGCTACAGTGATGTCGGATTGGAGGGTCGTCCAGTGCTCACATTACACAGCAACATCCGAGAGTGTCTAGATAGGCATCGCTCACAGGACACACTCAACAGGATGACAACGGAGCAATGGGAAGAATCCGTCGTGTGGTTGTGGGATTTTACCGCGTTTAGTCTGCGTATCCTTTTGTGTTGGGATAGGTTTCACGTCACCCGCACGGCGCAGGATTTCCAGTAAATCGTTAATGTGATGTCACAGAAAGCAGACGACGAGTAGGCCCGAGCTTTTGCTGCACCCTTTCAACTTAGGGGTGAGTTTGGTGCTCTTGTGGGATCTTGCCGTCCCGGGAATGGAATGATATGAGTGTTATCTCGCACCAGCAAGCCATCAATGCCAAGCGTACGAGTGTGGCGTTCTGTCACCATCATTGTGCGCCCAACAAGCCTCACAACATAGCCACACGCGTCGTCCATGTGTAAAGTTCATCCACAGCTCTACTTGTGTGCGCAAAATGTAACTAAATCGCAGACAATACCGTGCGCTCCTTTTAGACCCAATTTCTCATTAGAGAGGCGAAGCCCCCCCGGGGGGCGTAGGTCACTGCGAAAAAAAGGGCCCATTATCCTTCCGCTTACTGATCTGATCTGCTCCGAAAAGGCCATAAATGTACATCGCACCACGTGTTGTTCCTGCCTAAGATTACGGTGCCATGGATAAGGTTGCGAGAAGAAGGATCCACGGCCTAACGACCGAATATTTTAGCATACGGTGTGAAGCAACACTTGAGCGAGATCATCGGGTGTCCACTAGGTGAGGGATACTTTGGAGGAGAAAGAAGCAGTAATTAAGCTCCGGAACAAAGAGGATGCTCTGTAGTTGCGTGAGCGTTATAATTGGATGACGCATCATGGTATCACTTCGCTCACTCCGGATTATTGGAGTGACAGTCAGGACATCCTCTTTCGTGCACTTTTCATCTACTCGAGAGCGAAATGCCATTTGAGACGAATGCATCCAGGTTTAAAGACAACATGTACGGATGAGGCAAATTCGTTGCGGTGGATAGTGAAGCAATTTAAACGTTGCACTTTCGACTCCAGATGAGAGCACGGTGTGTGCTGCTGAGGCTTGTCGTGGCAAGTGGTTTCGCAAACTTTTGTAATCAAATTTTAATCACCCGTAATGTGGTTGGATGAACGCTCCGGCATAAGTAGAGCGTATCACTAATCCTACCTCTCACCTTGAACAAGAAAAGCTCGGGAAGAGAGATAAGCAATCCAATGCTCTAGAAGCGTTTTGCTAGTCGAGATAAATGGAAGTGTTTTGCAGCTTGGAACCACTTTCGAGTGTTTGCTGTTAGAGCGGCTCTCACGTACACACATAACGAGGAATGCATGTCCTTTGAGATGAACCGTAAACCTAGCGCACATGATCCCGAAGGATAAACGGTGTTTCCCGGCCGAGAAGACGCCCGACAATTGCGAAAATTAATGGTGCTCTTGGCGTCCAGTGAGAGCTGGAAAATTGTCTAAAGAACGACTGGCTTTGAGGTGGCAATAGAGCGAAGAAAAATTTAAATTAAAACTCCAACAGTGACGATCCCAACCCTTCCTCGAGGACTACGAAGCTACAAAACAAGTTATTAATCAAAATAGTACGGATTTTGGAGAAGCCGTCTCGTTTGTCGTCTGTTTCTGACCACCGCAGCGTAAAGATTCCACCAAGGCATCTTTGAGGCATGATAAGACCACGGTAATAGCTTGTTGTGTAAAACCAAGACCGAAGACCCCACCGTGTATCCTTCTTCTGTTGATCGTAACCACGTCAGGCGTACTCATCTCACGAGAAATTTTTGCAACCTGCACAATTCCCGCCACTTCAGAGCAGAGAAGATGATTTAATAGCCTCCGGACCACCAGGTACAGTGAAACCTCCGATCGTGGTGGACACAGCAAGACGAAGACGGCTCTGGCCAGCGGTGGTTCGCGGTACAGGCGATGCAATTCAAGCCGGCTGCATCTTGATGAATGGCCCTTTGCTCTGGCGGAGCCTCGGGCGCTGAGGAGCGAGAGGTTAAGTATTGCAGGAAGCACACCACAAACAAGCATGCCTTTCTTCCCTACCTTCCACGACCGAGAGCACGCTGAAGGGTTCTCGCGCAAAACCACAGGAAGATCTGAACCATCCCGCGTCGGAGACCGATGATTAGTGCGCAATTACTCACAAAACCTCTCATCACAGTCGGGCCCGGCCGCATGACGACGAGGGCTAACAAGCTCCATACCTGCCGCCGCTTGGTAGGCCAACACATCCTGTCGGGTGGACCTGGCAAGCCGGGAGAAGAGAAAGCGGCCTATGCGTTTTGTTCCCTCTCCCTCTATTTGCAGGAGAATGGTCAGAGGAGCCCGCATCCACCCATGCGCTACGGGAACCGCATTTATTTGCATTGATTCGATGCATTTTCAATTTGAAGCCCATTTAGCATGCAATTATATCATTATCTTTTCTTCGGCTCATCGGCGAAGGTTTCCCGGTTAAAGGATCGTCACGTTTATGTGGTGCGCTCCTTCGCCGTTTTGCTTCCTTGTGCCGTGGCACAATTTCCCTAGCAGCGGTACACCGGGCAGGAGCACTCGGCACGTGAGGCAGAGAGATAAAGAAATCGTACTTTGCCCCGGCCTTGCCGTGGATATGAACGAACCAAAATCTTCCCGGGCGCATCGAAGACACGTCTCCCGAGAGGCTCGACGAGAAGAGTGGAAACGAAAGGGAATGAAAATTGTTCGCGGTACTCCCGAAGCGACACAACATTCGTTATGCTAAGAAAGATCACCTTTGCACGTAACCTTCCCAAGCTTCTCGTGGAAAAGGTTGGGTTGAAGGGTTGGTCGAGTCGGGAGTGGTCGAGGTAAATGCTGGAGGATGGTTGAGAGAAAATTGGTGGCTCTTCAGGCTGTGAGGGTTGAATGATGGATCGGAGGCACGAACGCCCGGACCCATCATAAATTCAGACGTAATCATCGATGCTGTATTCCGGAGTCAGAGTGAGTGAATGAGTGAAAGAGAGAGAGAGAGAGAGAGAGAGAGAGAGAGAGAGAGAGAGAGAGAGAGAGAAACCTGAGCTGATGATGGCTCGCGACGAGGCTCGCTTTGAAAATCAACCAATGCTAATCACTTGTTTGAATAGTGCACGCTTCGGCCACGACTGGCTTCTGGGAAGAGGTCGGGGTCACAAAAAACAAGGAGACCGGGTTAAAAATTGCCCAAAGAATTCACGATCAGCGCTGGGGCCCGTGTGCGAAGGGCAACCATTAACGGTCGGGTGTACTACCCCATCGACGTCCATTGCACTGCTGATTTCACGTGCAAGCAGATGCAGCAGCCACGTTGGGAAAGATGATCGACAGTACATTGTCGGGATGGAGCCGTGTGCGTCCATCGGCAAGATGTCCGATCGATTGTTTATAGCTTTGTTTGCCTTCTCCATCCATCCGGGGGATGCATTTTGCTCGCGAGCCTTTAAAGGAGCTTCCCAAGCAGTGTTTAACCTTCCGGCCAAACTGAAAACAATACTTCATTTATGGATGTGTTTTGTTCGCTTCGATCACATCACATCCCTGCAGGCTTTTACTATGGCACCAATTCACAAGGGCAGCGCACGATACTGATTTCTTACTTTGAGAGAGATGTATTCAGCATGCGAGGATTTTTTTCACGCAAAGATAAAATTTGGATCAATGTAGGCCAAGAGAAGGTTTCAACATAGCTTTCTTTTACGGTGTGTTAAGAGGTTAATAGGCTTATATTAAGAAAAAGTGAAAGTGAGCTAATATGAGCGATATATTTTAAGATTTAAGCTCCTTTTTCTTATTGTAATACTCAAATTTAGTTGCAATTATATAAATCTGCTCCTTTAGATTCATAAACTTTAGGCAAACTACAATCTTCGAATTAAGAAAGCATTAAAGTGGAACGTTGTTCCATAAAATCCGCTATAAAATACGCCACAGCTCGATTTGAAATTCAAAATTGTTGCCAAAATGTGACACGACCGAGCCGCGATTCCTCACACAGTTCAAGGAGGCGACCTTCTGGTCCATCAATGAACGAATTATGGTTGAATACATCATCAAATCGGGTATGCAAATTTTGCTCCGTCAATTTCTCGTTTCGACGTTCGTTAAATCGTTTTTCGCTGCCCCGCCTGATACGCACAACATTTGGTAGCAGGTGCGACCGAGCGGACGAAGCGAAAGGCAACCAACAAGCACCATGGATTAGAAAACCGACCAGGGAGCAATCGACGCAACGCGTGTTCACATCGTACAGACATGCAGATTTATTTCCACGCATCCGGATGGATTGGGCACAAAGGACGAAGAAATCATGCCCGCACTATCGTAACCCAGGTGACGATAACGAAGCGCATTCTGGGTGATTGTTTTTATGCGAGCATTTGATTTCCCGCCCTGGGATGCTTTGTTTACTCTGATAATTGAGAAATTAACATATAAGCAATCATGAACCTTGGGTGCGGCATAAAAGCCACCGCCCAGAAGAAGCAAGGAAACTGCCAAGAAATAACGAGGAATAACAGCCAGGTCTGGTTTCGACGAGCTGCGACCTCTCGAACCAATGTAAAGGGGTTTCAACTTTAGGATTATGCAAATTATGTCCTGTTTGCATATCCTTTCACCACCCAAGAAGCTCAATAATAAAGCTTTTATACAAAACCAAGAAATTTTACATCCTTCTAGCTTAAGTCATAAATAATGCAATTTTTAATTATCTACATATGCCAAAAAATGCCAAAAAATTTAATCTTTTAAATAGTATAACGTGAAAGAATAGGCTCAATAATCGAAAAAAGGTCTCTATTTCGGCCTTCCTCCAATAGCTGCTGAACATTCTTTATGAAATCAATTCATTGGGCCAATTTCCTCCAATATCGCAATTGAGCTTATCTCTTCTTCGTGACGTCGTCATTGAGCGGACTCCACAGTTGCAACAACTTCGGCTCATAATGCGCCCGAAAGAATGTTGATTCAAGCTAAATGAATTTCTTGCGCCATGCTGCTCCTTTTGGGGGAGATGCCTTTCGAAGAAAGCTCACTGAGTCCTCTGCACTTCCGACAAGGCTCGGCTACGAAGTTTCCCGTACCTCTGAAGTTCGTAAACACATACAACGGAGCCTTAATTAAAATTCTGTGTGCTGCCGGGAGATCCCTTCGATAGATCGAAACGGCTTCCCCCTGGGCATCACCACACACCGTCCAGGAGCCGTCTCGGTTGGGGATTAAAGTGATGCTGGCACACCGAAGGGAGGCACAAGATTGGCGTGCATAAAAAAAAAACGTACAGAAGCCACCAGGCCTCAAGACGACCAACCGGCACGAAAAGCCGTCTCAATCGATACACACGAACGCCGATGCATGCAGCAGCAAAAAACAAAAAACAAGAGCGAAAAATGGCCCACTGTGAGAAGGCTAACCGGAGGTCCCTTGGGGAGGTTTCCAAAATTCAGGAGGCCGCCTGCAACGGGCTGGAGGCGCATTGAATAAGGAATGAGATTTGGAGCAGAACGAACGTCGTCTCGGAATCGGTACGTGAACACGCCAGCCAAGGCCTCCCTGAGCGTCTGGGTGTGCTGATCTCTTCCCGTTCGATGCCGTCACTTTCCAGTCACCCAAAAGGGTGGGAGAGAAAGAGAGAGAGAGACCATTGCATTGGAGACATCCTGCTACTTTCGCAGGACCGCCAACAGCAGTACGATAGATTGGGACACCACTCCACCCACCACCACGTGGTAAAGCTTGGTGGTCACAGCTTGGGATCTGGCGTCTGCAAGGCCTTCGGTTGCAAAAAGAGAGGTGTCGGATATGATCGGCTTAATGTTGAGAGGGGGTTGTAGTGTGCGCCGGAAAAGGGTGTTCTCCTCTGTGTCGTATTACGTGATATCTGGACGTTCAATCGAGACATATTCGGCTCGCCTGTCTGTGCAACGATGACGCAGCACCAGCGGACACCGACACACATGTGCACACCTTTACCCATGAAAGGTGATACGCTGCGGCAGTAGTGGGCCCTTTGGTCGAAGAAAACTGCCCACCCTTCGGAACCACCGTACCCAGGGTGTTGTAGGTGTCGTATTTCTTTTTATCGCCTTTTCTGGTCCGATTGCGCTCGAATGAGGAAACATAGCGTCGTTTGCTGTTTGGGAAGCTGGTTATTGCTGCAACGAGCTCTCTATCCACCGATGCGGTGGTGGCTGCTCCAATGTATCACGACCAAGTGCGCTCCTTCGTTGCAAGGAGCAAATGAAGAAGGCGTGTTTGCGGATAAATCGCAACCCCTTCCGCATCGGTTCATTGATACACACACGTACAGGGGGCATCAAGAACTAGCCGATTGCTTTCCCACCGTGATTCGAAGGATGCTTTTTCCAGTTTTCCAGGGGAGAAATTCCCCTGTGAAGGTGCAGGCTTCGTGCTGAGATATCACACGTGCTTCTACGCCCGTTGAACAAGACCATACCAGGAAGAGTTCGGTTCACCGGAAACATGAAGTGACAATTGTGGCTTGAGGCAAGCTAATGACTAATTAATGTGACCCAGTGCTCGCTTATGTCTACGTCGGGCAACGGGCTCCTTTACTGTCGACAAGAAACACTGAACGGCACCGAGAGACAGACGACGATCCTTTAGTTACACACCAGCAGAACAAAAGTACTATCCTGAGGCATCACGCCACACCGAAGAAAGGACGGCGGCAAGCACACAAAAAGCCAAGAACAAATATTGGTTAATTCGTCCCACAAGATGTTTTATTTTTCTCCCGTCACCCGTCAAGAAGCTGGGTTAATATTTTATTTAGCTTTCCGGCGATGCGCTCCTGACGATGGGGAGTAAAGCGGAGATCGACCCCTGCGGCAAACCGAATCCCGAAAAAGGGTAAGCAATCCGATTATGTGCCCGGGAGCTATTGCATTCTTGCCGGTGACGATCCGAGGACCGGGAAGCTCACAGTCGAAAATGCTCATCCCAACCATCTTGGGGCAGGTTGGCTGGCTGGCTGGCTGGGTACGAAGGGTTACGCGGCTCGTTTCTGCTCGACTGCTTGCGGAGTGATTTATGAATCACTGCAACAATTTTCCAGAAAATCGTTTTCCTCGCCTGCCACGGAATCGGACGGAACGTGGCAAAGAACATTTTTCCACGAAATGCCAAAGCTATTCACATCCGCACTCGTCTCCGTGGCGACCTTTGGAAAATCCCGGTGACCCGCCAGCGGCGTCGTCGCGCGTCAGTACGACGAACCCGAAGGATGGGCTCTGCTTTCTCCGTTGCTCGGTGGCAGTGTTGCCAGCTAGCATAGTGGATTTATGGGCAAAAGCTTGACTTGCGGGAAAACTTTGCGAGCAAAAAATAAGCATCCTTGCGTTTTCCGCATCGCCGACATCGGCGACCCGCTGAACCGTTTCATTTCGAGCGGAGTCACATGCATGAACTGTAAAACGGAAGTCAAAAGCAATAGCCGGCAATAAGGGATGCGCCCGCGCTAGGATGCTTCGGCGAGCGATAGACGAGCTGCGGAAGGACACGGGGCTTAAAGCAGTTGTTAGTTTTAAAATTTATATCCTTTCTAAGACGACTTCATCCAGGCGACTGTGGCAGCTTAACGTGTATTTATGAGATTGGGTGTATTCCGGGTTCGCTTTGAAGATTATGTTTTCAATTTTCCAGTTGTTGACGATTTCGGAAACGATTGTTACACACGCAAACCAAACAAGACACCAGTGCTGTTTGTTCTTAGCATCTTTAGAGGCAAACCAGACAAAGCACACCAACATTGTGTTAGTGCATGAAATGTCTTTTTTTTGTTATATTAGATAAGCAATGGAAAGTGAAAGTTATTTAAATATTCCAAGAAAACATAACCATTAGCAGCTCCGACCCTTGTGGAGGTATTTGCCACCGTTGTCATCTTCGTGTAAGCCAAAACCAAAGTCGTACAAATTGCCTCAACGGACATATGCGAGGATGGTATGGAGGACGACGGGTTCATCAGTGAAATCTGAGAGATTCGTCCTGTCGCGTGACATTTCTTCTTCGCTTTTTGTTGCTTTTGCTCATCCCTACCGAACCCAAAATTCGTCCGTTGAAATGTTCCTTCACATCTCCCAGGCGTGCTTAGTCGTGTTTGTTTGTTTGCTCTAGGTTTGTTTATTTTATTTATGCTTCATGAAAATCCGTTCCGGTTTGTATTTGCGACTGTTCGAGAGGCTGCCCGCCGGAAGTCTTTTCGTTTGTCGAATTTTGAAATGCCTGACTGGTGGTTTATTTTCGTTACGAAAACGGAGGAAATCTTCCGACCTAGAAACCTACGGAACACTAAATGGTCGCACCAGAAATCGGAACCGTTTAAGATGCAATACTTCTTGGCAGTAGACTTGCGAGCTTCGAAGATCGTAAGGTTGACTTCACATTGTACCCAGCAACTAAGCACGTGCCTTTCGAAGCACTGTTTGGAGTGAGTCAACACTAGAAATGCCCAGACATGCCATCGAACCGTGCCGAGTAGCTGCGCTCGTTCGGTTGTTGGAGCGTTGCATTCGAATGGCAACAGCAGCTTCACTACAACGGGTCTTGTGGATCACAACGAAGCCCGAGAACCAGGTGTTGCAACAGCGAAGAATGGCGCTCACTCGAAGGCCAGTTCTCAGCTTCCACCCGGCTTCTGCCGGGACGCGCTTCGGAGAAGGGTATGTTGCATTTGCATATGGAAACATCATGCATGTAAATGAAACACAACGACACCGGAAGAGGAAGAAGCTAGCAATACACACTTCCTAAGGCACCAGTGCGTTGACAGCAAAATAATGAATACCAGATGATTCCATCCTCCACCATCGCGCCGGCTAGCGGTGGACGTCTGGATTGCGAAATCCTTCCACCTTTCGCAGGGTGCGCGCTGTTGTCTTGCTATGACAGAACCAACACGCGCACAACTACCATCTCGACGGAGATGGTGTTTGACACTTCGTAGCTGCTGGGAGATAAGATTGGTTTACGGACAGCTGGGTGGCGGAGCAAAAGGAAACGGCCAAGAACCAACCAGAGCATCTAGAGAGTTCACACCGGCGATATGCAAATGCTGCTACAAATAGAGTTATTCACACCGGCGTTTAGGGCGGAAGCGGCGATGGGATTCCGAGGTCGATTCACTAACAAACCCGAAATGCTAAACTGTTGATGAAGGAGCTGTCGTGCTAAATGAGATTTTCAGTGATTGATAGAGGATGACGTCGGTTAAGGGAGCATCTACGTGCCGTTCGGCATAACCAGTTTGACAGAATTTGAATCCGCAGGGAATCGCGATTACCATAATACCAAAAAGTGATTACAGTACCAACATGACAGGATATGTTCCGCAAAACATAAACATGCCACTTACTCTCTAGTAAGATAAGCTGATAAGTCCCCAGCTCATGTGTTTTCAATAATCAATGAACTCACCACTAGCGGATAACCGTATTGGGTATGCTTAATACACGTCGTGTGGTACATGAATATCGTATGAACACTTACCTGGAAGAAGAAAAACGAAAAAGAAACAATGGTTATCATCAATAAACACTTGACAGGCTTTTAGAAAAACGCACGTGGCATCAGTCAGCGCGGAGTTCTCTGAATTCAACATCGTGTGGACGAAACTTAAAACCCAAAACACATTAACCCTTCACCGATGAGAACTGTTGGGTGAACGTTCAGGCGGCATGTGCCAGGGAAACGAAATGAGCTTTCGAACACCATCGTCAGCATGGTGTGCACTGCCGTCAACAATCGACCCAATCAGCTCAATGTTGGGAGCATTGGTTGGTTTCGAGTTTCACGAAACTCATCATTGATACCGATACACCGGATCGGAAGGGACGACATCACTCCATGAAGCTACTTCAGAACTCACTACACTGTCACAGGCATGCGCCAGTGTCCTGCCTAGACACATCAAACCAACGTCGGATAGGGTTACGATGAATGTTTCCGCATCGAGACTGGGGCAGGTCGGCGTTCTTGTCGATGCTTCGGAAGCTGCACACATCTTTCGGCATGTTCGTCGCATCGTCACCCCCATCCGAAGCATCCTTGAAACCCCGTCCATCGAGCATAAAACGATGAACGCTGAATCCCATGCCTAATGGATTGCTGATACAACTTGATCCGTAGCATTCACACATGGGTTTGATTGTGGATTGCAGCGGTTTTCTGGATATACTAAAGTGGTCCGCAAATATGCTTCCACTCTATGGGCATGGGAAAGGGGATTTGAAATGCGCTCAGGATCGCTTCTTGTAGCGTATTCGGAGGTATTATCGGAAGGACAATTCTTGGCCCTTTCAATGCCAGTCGATAGTAGGCATTTAGTTTGATTGCACGTTTACGTTGGTTGTAAAATACCAGTAACATTGAGGAGATTCTCGAAGACAAATGCCGACTAAAGGTTAAGCTGGGGCTAAATACATCCATCGACATACGACGTCCAAGAATAGTTTCCCACCGGGATGTATTAATCTTTAATTCGAAATACTTGGAGCAATCGTCAAGACAGCGAAACGAAGAGTAAGGCAATGAAACCAATTACTCCCAAAATTCAAGCCACGCAAACCACGAACGAAGGATTTCTTGCGTACGTTGTTTTGAACTACCGGCAAGCAAGATACATCTCGTTTAAAATTTCGATTTTCAACCGCTCACGAAATTCCGGTAGTGTCCTCGCTCGGTTGTGTAAATGGCCATCGCTACAAGAAAGAGGTTCAGAGGTTTACGGATAAAACAAGAAAACTTTTGAGAAAACAAAAATCTCCAACGGTACCCCGCGGAAAAGGGTCAAAAGAAATGTCAATTGTTTCTTGACCCATCGGGCCACAGACGCACATACACACGCTACCCACCGTGGCGATGTGTGCCTTATCGATTGCAGTTACACGGACTGTCCAGCGTTCCACGAAGGACGCTGGACACCTTGTTCGCTCGCAGACGCTCGATCTCGCCGCGATCAGTGCACGATTCTTGGACATCCCTCCATGCGGGACCAGCACACCTTAGACACATATCTCAACCCAGACCCGAACGGTGCACGCTGTCCGAAAAGCACAGCGCTTGTTGTCCAGAAAACACCTACCTACAGGCGCGCACGAGAAGGTCATCGATTTTTCTCTCCTTTAGGAAACAAAACAAAACTGCATAATGGTCTGTTTGGATATTAATGTTCACGAACTGTGCCTTGTTGTGGTACCGCGTGTGCTTGCTGCGTACGGAAGGCCAGGCAACACCTCACTGGAAAAGGATGGAAAAGACGATGCGTGTTGGCTGTTGAAGCCCGGATCGTGTACCCACCGTGTCGCGATTCGAAGAATAAAGCAAAAACAAAACATAAAACATGGCTTCACAAAAACCCCTTGCAGCTTCTGAGGATGCATTTCTTTGAAGAGAATTTAGTGTCATATATTTAAGGATATCATCGTAGTTTGATTAACTATTTTAAAAGATTAGCTTTACAATTATTCTTTTCCAATAATAAAAAAAAATAATTAAAATCGTTTCTTAAATCCATAAGGATATACGATAGTGGAGACTAAGCTGTACAAAAGCTAACCGTGACTTTGCAACCGCGTTCGCAGAGAAACAAACCAGATTGTCTGCGACTGATAGGTGGTGCGACACCATCATCACCACCATTAAACTGGCCCAAAGGAGCACACGATGGCGTCCGCGGTTCTGGTCAACTTTGCTGTTTTTTCCTTCTCGCTTGTGTCTTCCTTTCTGATTTGCATCGATTGTCTTTTCGTTAAGCAGCGTGTACTCCACCACGGCGGGAGATCTCCAGTCCACTGTCCGCTCGTTAAGCAACGACAACGTTTCTTCCGCGTGGACAACACCCGCCGACGATCAAGACGAACAGTGTCTCTCT
Organism: Anopheles nili; assembly: GCF_943737925.1. Taxonomy (NCBI): domain Eukaryota; kingdom Metazoa; phylum Arthropoda; class Insecta; order Diptera; family Culicidae; genus Anopheles; species Anopheles nili. The sequence goes on from NC_071292.1 coordinate 26,645,730, forward strand.
CTCTCTTTCTCTCTCCAACCGACTGATTGCACAAGCGAATTCGTGCGAATGCAGCATCATTTAGCGCTAAATATCCTCGCTGTTGCAGATCCGCTTCACGTGGGCTTCTCTGTGCAGCTGCAACACGGCCGATGACGCTATATGGAAAAGGTGAGTCGTCGTCGGGGAGCCGTCTTGGGGACAGATTTTTTCTTAATTTCGTAAGCATCTCGCACACGGATAATGTTCCCTCCAGTCGGCGACCGTAATCACGATGGAAAGTTTTATGTTCATTTAAAATTCTTATTTCTTCACCTCCGTGTTCTGGGCCTCTACGGTCCGCGGCCGGGTGTGATGCAGCTGCCAGATAGGTTGAACATCTCACAAGGCATTTTGTTTTTGTCGCAAAAGGTTCTTGTGGCATCAGAACGGAAGACGAGACAAAAAAATATAAATTCTCCGCCGCCAATTGCAGCGGCGTAGCAGTAGGCAACCGCTGTTGATGAAGATGAGCGGCTATGGCTATAACTTTGCTATTTTATCGCAACTGACCGTAACTTCTGTTGCAGCAGCCGCGGTGTTGCAACGAATGGCACCTGATTGGAAAGGCGCGCGCGCGAAAAGGTACCGACTTCGTTCGCAGCGTTCTCGACACCGTTTCCGCTGTCTGCGTTGGTCCTGTCAGCACGTCCTAATTATACGGAACGACACTTTTGCCGCACGTCCGCGACGAAGACGCGACCATAACTTTCTCCCTCGTGGAGTCCCGGTCCAAGCACGTTGCTAGTGACGGGAGGGCTCTTTTTTGTTGCTAGCTGATTTTTTTCCACCCAGCTCTCGCGTAAAGGGGTGGATTTTTTCAGGCAAAAAATAAACGAAAAAGAACCATCGCTTTTCTTCAACTTTTCAGCACCAGCGTGGCTGCAGGTCGCCCTTGATTTACGATCCAAATGGCGTGGAGGCGCCAGGGGGTTCGGTGAAAAAAAAGCTGTATGCTGCTCCACCACACAACTGCCCGAGAGCAGAAGCAGATAAAGAAGGGATTTGTTCGTTTCCTGAGAGTGGAAGGACAACTCATGATGAAAACGTGCCTACCAGCAATCGAGGACAATCAGAGAGGATCTGTTCGTTACAATGAAGCACTTTTTTATGAAGCATAAGCAAAAAACCGAATGGGTGAAAAACTAACTCGTTTTTAGGTTAGTCGTTCTTTCATAAAAAAACCTTCATCAGAGACATTTCCTGGTCCGTATGTACGTGACAATGGTTTTTCTTGGCGCACGTTTGAACTCATTATTTCTCAGTTTATCTTGTCCCAATTTAACTTAGAGATGTTATGCAAATAGTATCCATATAGTATACCATAGTACCATATATTATACTGTACCATATTATTCTCAATCATTTATGCAAAAATATGATGCTATGGAAAATCACATAAACAAACTTATTGTTGTAAGCACATCCGTCCAATAATGTTTTTTCAGTGCTGACTAAGTAACATAAAGATATGCTAGGACATCATAAAATGATTAAATGCTTCCTCATAAAAAGCGAGCTTCATTTGGTCAATTTCTTTATTTTCATTGGCCGCTTCCTTGTGCTATATTTCTTCATCTCGAGACAAGCAATCGTCTGTTTACATGATTGAAGATTATTTCCCTAAATTTAAACTTTATCGACTGGGACATTTTCTACCCCGCTCGCTCACTGTAAGGCAATCACCTTCATCCGTTTGTGAGACCAACGTAGAAGAAAACTTGAAATAAGTTTAAAGGAAGGTCGCGCGAGCGAGCAAAGCGAGGTGGGAAAAAGCAATTGAGACAATCTTTATTTTCATCCATCATTTAGGCCCACTTTTATCGCGCCAGCGCCAGCGTAGTCGTCCACAGAGGCATGATGGTGGCGTGCACACCAAAATAAACGTTCCAGAAACCGGCACAGCCTCTCCTACTCGTTAAGTGCGCCGCCTCGGTGTGGAAGAAAACGCGAAAACAAAGCTCTCTTCCCCAATTGGTTTCATTGAAATGTATGACAAATGCAATCAGCTCCGAAACGGCGACCCCAAAATGTGTTGCTCGATTGCCACGACCTGCAGCATCCGGGCCTCTTTACTGAAGATGTGCCAGATGATGATGATGATGATGATGGAGGAGTTTATGTGTACGCGGTTATGCTGATGATGAGAATGATTGCATTCTAGAATAATGGATTCCCAAAGACGCTGGCGGTACGATTCTAGGAATGCATTCCGTCGACGATAAACGCACAACTTGGCGGCAAAAAACGGCTTGACGAAATGGAGAGAGAAAAAAGGCGATGCTAGATAGAGTCAAGTGGATGCCATTTATTTCGACACCCAGGCGGGCCAGAAGGCGCTACAATTTCCCGTTCCCATTGATTTTCTTGTGTGGTGCCGTTGCTTCTCGAGTACCTCCTGAAACGCAGCTGGGTCGCCTGTTATTTCAAGGGTTTTCATGGAACAAAAACGTCAGGGAAAATGTCTGCCCTCATCTCGATCGCGCGCCAGAACCAAACCAGGCTCCATCTAGGCGCAAAATGAGCAAGACCCGTTTGTGATACTTGAGCGACGAAGCGACGTGAAAAGAAGAGGCCAGACGAAATGCAGGAATGCAATTATCATAAACATACATCATTGCAAGGCATCACATGCACCTCCGTCGAATGGGAGACGCTTCGAACAGCTTGAGAGAGCAAGTAAAACTTTAAGCGAACCATAAAACGCTACGATTGCGATGGCAAAGCAACAGGAAACCCCGACCTCGTTCGTACTTGTTCGCGTGTACGGTGCAGGGTGAGAGAAAGAGGGAGTGAGTTTTCCCGAAGACTATTTAATGGTGGGAATAATTTCGGAAAATTTGAAAAATAAATATGCGCCAAAGCGGAAAAGTTTTTCTCCTTGCCTCATAGAAGAGGTAGAGCAAGTGAAAGAGAGACAGAGACAGGACAATATGAGAGACAGAAACAGCATACAGACACCCACAAGACTATTTCGAGTGCGAAAGTTTGTCGTACTTCCAACACGAACTGTGTTTCAATACACAATCCTCGACACTACACGCCACCAGAGCGTGGCCAGTGCAAAGTGGCTTATTTTCGGTCGTTGTTTTAATTTTCCAAACTGATAAAGGCAATACACAGATGGAATTTTAAAATGGCATGCTCTCGGGTTCATTAATTTCCCGTGAGCAGACGGTTAAACTGTTTGCCGACGAAAAGGGCGGATAGTGGAAAGTCGCCGGAAGACATTCCGTAGCATGAAACTGGATTTCCGTAATCCTCGGCGGTAGATTTCGGAGGTACCGAGAGAGAGAGCAAACACTAAAACCATTATCAACCCTTTGGGAAGGGACACCGACACCGTTCGAATAATATCCTCCGATTTCTTGTTCTGTTCCGATCTCGGATTAGCCATCGCTGGTAAACACGAGTTAGCATCATGCTGGTATGAGTCGGCTATCCTTTCTCTGCCCTCGAGGAGGCAAAAATTGTGTGAAAAAAGGTGCGATAAGCGAAAAGTTTTGGTTCAGAGCCCGTTCTAACCGAGAAAAGTGAGAAAAATAATAAAATTAAATCTCTACACTCGGGCTAGATCCTCAGTAGGCTGGATTTTCCCCCTGCGCGTTGCTCCGTAAGCCTTTCGATACAAGACATTTCCATTTCGGTGGCTCCAAAAGAAAGCACTCCCTGCGATCGCACTCTCTATCCCCTACGATTGAAATTGGTTTTCTGTATCATTCTGCGACCCGAAGCATGTCTGGTGAGGCGAACGTGGGTACCGTTTTAGTTGGGCTTCGTTCAAGATCTTTAGTATTGGAGATATTTTTTCTCGATTTTTCAAGACTGGTGCTATGCCAAGTGGCCTATCTTTTATCGCCTAAGATTAACGGAATGTCGCCGGCGCACCCCAGGAGCGATTCGAGCAAACGCCTCGAGCACACCATCAAAGTCGTCCAGAGTCTCGGTTTGCCCTGGGATAGATGCTTGTGAGGTTGTTGCAGGGTGTGGGTCTTGTGGTGGGGATATTTTACTTTTTTCCTCGCATGCAGTCTGGAAACATGCTCTCTACTTTCGACACGGAAAGTGTACTTGAAAACCTGCCCGAAGGCCTCCGGGTTTTTAGCACCAAAAATCCATTCCACCGGCAGTGCACGACAGCAAGCATGGGTGTGAGCTGAAGAGTACCGCCTGGAATGCGTACATTTCGTGCTGCGCACGAGAAGACGTGCGACAAGATTTGCGATAAGACGATGGAACGGAACCGTGCGTATGAGGCTTTAAACCACGAGGGACCATGGCAGCCGCATCATCGGTCACAGCAGAGTGCTGTGCGGTGGCAACAAATTTTAGGTTAAGTCTGGTACAGGAATTTTCAACGGAAGGAAAATCCATCACCGAACAACTCCCGGGACGGCTCGAACACCACCATAGCCGGTCCCCGACAGGCGAGATTATTGCCACTAATGGTTCGGGTGTTGATGGATTTATCACTTCGATGCACTTCTCTACTGGGGCCCGTTTTGATAGGAGGTGGAGTTTGTTTAATCCCGTCAACAACGCGCACTCTCGGGAACGGGTTACAGTGGGAATCGGGAGGCGTCCCACGCGTGCACAGGAAGTGAGAGATGGTGGTGTTTTAATTAAAAACTAATCTTAACGCAAAGCTTGACATTAGAGTGTGATCGAGTTGATGATTGAAAGGACACATGGGAATCGGATGACACCAAAAATAAAACTCATTGATTTGTACACGCAAGAAATAGAATAGGGTGTATAACTCAACGAGAGGATGGTATGAAATTGCTACTAGAATCAGTTTGTTTGATAAATGCATAAGTTTTCCACAACAAAATCAGGGAAATGATTTGAGATTGAGAATAAATGTTATAGTAAATCATGTATACATTATGGACTTAAATCTGTCTATCACGATCTTCGAGTATTCCTCAAAGATGAAATGATTTAAAACTAGGGCAGATGAGATCATCCAACATCATTAAGAAACATTTTCAAGGGTCAATTGCTCGATTTATTGCCAAATCCACGACACGACCAACATACACGGTGACCTGTGTCATAGATTACTTAGAGCGGTGCTTCTATCCTTCCGTTAGCGAAAAAAGTATGCTCTTCAAAACAGGACAAAACTAGAACACGAAAGCCCGTCATCTATGACCCGCGGTGCCGTACGCAAATCGGCGTTTCGCAACCGTGGTGGCTTATCGATTTGCCCAAAATCCGCGGCTTAAACATCATTCGACAAAAAAAATCTACGAACCCTCTCGTTTTCCGAGCATTCAACAGAACGAACGGATAAAACGTGTTTACTCGAGGCTGTGCAGTGCGCAAAAAGGACCCTTTCCTAAGGAAGCAAAAAAAAAATCCACCAGCAAAAGCAACCAAAAGAAAGACAAATGGTTACGACCGTCGACGACAGTCCGGCGCGCGCGTTAACATCACCAGATCCGGCTATGCCAACCCCAGTGGAGGACGGTTCTGAGGCGCCTGTGGCTAGCCGGGCTCTGAGGCGCCTTCGTGGCATTTCCGTCACCCGGTTGAGAGGCCACACGAGACACAGTAACCTTTCGAGCTTGGCGAAAACAGCAGGATACGAGCCGACAGGTCCTGGAAGTGGACGGGTGTACACGCACAAACGCGCCCTGTTAGCAATCGGCGAGCGGAAAGCGGAAAGGCACACACTCACACCAATGCTTCTAGGAATCCTTGAACCGAGAAAGAGGAGCTCGAAAATAGTCCAACCCCGTTTGACGACAGACTGGCGCACGGGCAGTTTGAAGCGATGCCGGGAAGGAGACAAAAAAAGCACTATCGGCAGGATAATGGTAAAAAAGGCCTTCTCGGCATGCCGGTAGTGGGAAAAAAATAACAACCAAGGCCTATTTTTCAGATACGTTTGTCGTCATCGTCGAAGGCGCCATCGTCTGGGCGAACTTGATACTCCCACACGGGCAAAAGGCGGTTGGAAATTTGGCAGGCGATAAGGGAAAAAAAAGGACAAACCGGAGACCGGAGGCGGTGGCGTCACCATAAGAGCACAGCCAACCACCCAACACTAATCATCTGCAATCTCGATTAACAATCCCAGCACCACGGGCAGGCCAGCTGGCAAAGGACCAGCCCGAGATGGCGTAACGCGCAGGGGAACAGCGAAACGAGCGTTTTCGAGCCTCCACCGATGGGAGCATTTTTGTGTGCAATGATCGCTAGAGAAGACGGCAGAAAAAAAAGGATCATGGAAACAAAACCCATTTGCAGATACGAAAAAATTATGCACCACACAGATGCATCAAAAGAGGCGAGAAAGCAGAGCGGCAGAAAGGGGGCCACAGCTTTTGTAGTTGTTGTGCCTCTCATTGGACTGAAAGCTTTGCAGGAAAAAAAGAGCGGCTTTATGGAGGGAGCAAAAGCAGCCGCGGCAAAAATCATCACTTCGGGCGTAACACCATTGAAGTATGTTTTACAACGCACGGTATTTTGAGGCTTGCGTCTGCCATTTACATAAAATTGGAATACGTAGCCTACGGGTGGAAAAGAATCGTAAAAAAAATAACGAGCATGTATTGGGAGATTGCTCAACGAGAGAGGGCACAAATTTGGAAATAATCAAATGAATGAACGAAAATTGGAAATTCGAAAACGAATGATTTCCAAATTTCCAGAGAATTATAGAGCCTTTTATGGCAGACATAAAGTGCATGCTCTATGCTTACCGTCATTAGGGTAAGTGAATTTCATTTCAAAATTTCATTCGTATTTACTAGATGTTGTGTAATGGAGAATATAGAAAGTTTTTGAATATTGTAATGTAAAAAAAAACTTAGAATGAAATTCAGCCTAATTCCTACAAGCTACGAGATTGAAAAAGTTCATCCCAAAACGATGCTGGTTTGGATCAGTTTTTCTTCGTGTTAAGATTTTTTCCTGCCCTAACAAGGCGTAATGAAAAACAACAGAAATTAAACTGATTCCAAACCAACGATAGCTGCATCGGAGCGAAGCGCAAATGAATGTCTGCAGCTACTTCAAAATTGTGGTAGCAAACCTCAACGCTCTGAGCCATGCTCATTATGCTATCATAATATCCTGCCATCCTTGTCTGTCTGGACGATGCACAAAAAATCGCTCCAATTGTTCGGTATGCAGCACCGAGTGAGAGCAGTAAAACAGCGGCACTGCACTGCTGATGAAGGGTGGTTATGGATTGTGGTTTTTAATTTGACCAAACTAATTTTCGTCCCTTACACCGCACCGATCGGCACACGGGAAAACATGGTGGCCGTTTGCCACGCGAAATAGCCATCCAGTAGAATGGATCTGATTCGCAGGAGCTGGCAAAAGAGAACCCGGACAACCGAGCGGAGAATCTTACAAAACGAACGTGCCCTTGGCCCATCCCATACACGTCGTTGCGAGCCCTCCACATCCTGACGGTTGTGGGTCAGTTTCCATCTTTTCTCGGGTGCGGTCGTCGTCACCGCTACCGCCGTCGTACGCCATCATCAATTTCCCGGCTCGTTTATGCTCGAGCATAGGGACGACCCGGGACGTCCGGTGAGGACGAGGCGTGGCGCGCTGTGTGTGTGTTTTGTAAAACACACAAAATAATCACCAGCTAATTACACACGGCGAAACCGACGAGGGAAGAAAGAAACGCATAGCCGGAAGGAACGATTGGAGAGAGCACCGAAGGACGGCAGTCGGGCGAAAGAAACGCAATGAACCGTTCCACGGAGAGCATGAAACGAACAAAAAAACACATTCACACACACACACACCGACCTCAGGAGGGGCGTAACCGAAAGATCTCATCGCGCGAAAGAAGATTCGAAAGCGAAATAAAAACGCATCGAACGAGGAAATTGGCGACGGTGGAGTATTTTACGAGCGTACGAACGATAAAAAAAACTACCGTTTTCCACGATACCCTTAACCCTTGACAAGAAACGGCGAAAGAACGTTTCGACCATGGGCTTCCTTTGGCAAAGAAGTCGTGTGCAAAACTGGGCCTGGCTTTGGACACACCTTACGAATATTTGGAAGTTCCCAAAAGAATGTCCGTTTCGCTTCGACATGCTCGTTGTTCGGTGGGTTTGTTTTGCATTCGCTTTTTGAAATGCACAAGAAGCATTACTTCATCTTCACATCCTTGCAATGGGAGCGCGCTTTGCTGTCTTTAGGGTTTGCTCAATGCAATTAAAGTCCATCTATGGTACTCGAATTATCGTTTAATGCACCGTAACGACGCGATTGTCGTGGAGTGATATAAAATATCATAATTTTCATTCATAAACCGTTCCGTTCCATTGAAGTCCAGTTCCATTGTAATGAAAAGCCAGTTTAACCAACAAATTAAACAACCAGCCATCAACTTAACTGAAGTCATCGAATGAAAAACAAAACTTTAAAAACTCCGAGCCCACCCGTCACGAGAGACAACACACACACACACAAATTAAATCCTTTGTGCCTCATCTTGTTAACTGCAGACTGCACTTTCATCGTCCGTATGGCTTCACTTTGGTGGAGTTAGCTGCACTTGCAGCAGTGGTTTATGAAGGCACTCCTCGGGAGTGCTAAGTAGAACTTTTCTCTACCCATCCCACACGTGCTCAAGAGCTGTCCGCAAAATGGCTCAACAATAGCGAGACATTTGATCCGACCAGTTACACACACACACACACACTAGTGCCCCATGGTTGCATTCCTGAGGTCACACTCTTTGGCCTTCTCGCAGATGCACTGCAGGTCTTCCCGGTGAGCTGACCGGGAGTAGAGCCAGCAGAAGTGTTAAGTTTCCCACTTCTGGATCAACTCTTCGGCCCACAGCCGCTAGCCGCTAGCCGCTCGGGAACGAATGCTCCTTCACCACGAGCCGTTAAACCTCAACACCACGCGCAAACGAACGGTCACAGGTGGAGTGGCGACTATTGGCAGATCCAAAACGTAATCTAAACCCAGACACCAATGAACCGACAACCGATGCACCCTGTCGTCTGGTATCGCAGTTTCGTATGCTTCCGTCGCTGCACTCTGCGCTGCACTGCACTACATTCGGCCGTTGTTGTTTGCAAGCTAACAACAGCGATCTATTTCCATTTTTTTTTCACCTACATGCTGTCGAGTGGTACAACATGCAGTTCGAATGCGTCCCAAAAGCAACAAAAAATGGCTCTCAGGACGGAAAATATTCGCTGTTGGACGCCACGAGCTTCACTTCGTTCGCTAACTCGACGCAACAATATAGTGGTGTTCGCCACACAGTACCACAGTTTTTCCGCCATCCCAGGGCAGAATTTTCCACACTCTCATTCGTGTGCCTGTGTGCGATATTCACCACCATTGCGTACAGATGGAGCAGTGGAAGCGAGAATAAAAATAGGTGGTTGAAGCGGTCTCCGGTCAAGCCAATGGCGGCCGGAAAAGTTTGCCCGTAGAATAAATATGTGATCATGCAATAAAAATTGTACCATCATGTTACTGCACATATTGGACGTTACGCGGGCGCGATCTCGCACAACTGCATATCCTGTACCACAGGCTTCCGGGTGAACGTGCACGAGCCAAGTGTTTTGCTCTCCCACTTCCATCAGGTTCTGAAGGGCAACGGGACGACCACATCATCATCGACTGCTTTGCGACAAACAAGTCAGTCTCCACCAACCGTCGCTCGATTCAATCATTTTCCCTCGCGGCTGCATTTCCCTTGTCTGAAGTGGGATTTTATTGAGCTTTTCCTGGGCCGCGGATGAGCCCCGGAGGCCGCGGAATGGAAAGTGACAAACAAACTGGCCGAAGTGAAGCCAGCTATGTGTAGCTGCCTGGCATCGTTGCCTGTCGACGTTTGCAACCTTCGCCTGTTTTCTGCCACGAGCATCTCTACTGTGCGGAGGATGGGCACGATGTTCCAAGGTGTGGACAACACACACACACACACAATCCCGCTGCATACAGTGCAGTGGGAGGAACGTGTCCCATCGGGAATGCCACTGCTGTTGCTGCTGTTGAACCTGTTTTCCTCGTTGGTGGGATAAAAATGGAAATTCAGTGCAGCATCGAGTGGCCGAGGCGCTTTTCTCTCCGTTTTCTTGTTCCTCTTTACGCGACGCTTGGTTCGTTGAGAGTTTTTCTCGGTAATACGGCAGTCCGCTTGAACCTGCTTCAACACAACGGGCGTTTCCTGCACATCGGTAGGTCGTCACCGCTGCTAACTGCTGTTTTTATGAAAACAAAACGCACCCACCATGTGCAAAAGCTCAAAACCCGCCTTCGCGGTGCCGAGGTTGGATGGGAAGCTTTTCCAGTGTTAACTTTTAACTAGCGACCCCGGCTATTTTTGCACCCTTTTTTCCCCAGCAACCGATTGCAACCGCGCCCCGCTTAACCTGCTCGGGGTGCAGCAATCTTCGCATTTGCGAACTATCAAGCGAATGGAGCCACGACTAATTAACTCCAGCCACGCTTGACCACGTAACGCCGTATAATCCCTGACAGCGCCCCCGGGGGCCGGAGAGGCTAACGGGCAATAAATTTATTTATCTCCAATAATAACGCACGGTTCGCGTGGCGCTTGCAGCATGAAGCATTGGCAAACGGGGAGAGAAAACGCGCCGGCTTTAGAGGGCGCCAGTAGAGGACGTGATTATGCTAATGAATTGTTTACGCCCGATGGTGGAGAAATGCGTTAGGAAGCGGCTACTGGGCGCAAGACGCGGGAAGGGGCTAGATGCGTCAGACCCTGGGGGTGGGAAAGTGCTTGGATCGAGATTTCTACCTCCCAACCCATTGCAATTATCTGCAGCGGTGCAGCTTGATCGAATTAAGCAGGACCGGTCTTTGTGCAATAATAAAAAGCGGTGCCATAGTGCATGGATTGAACGACATGGCGCGCGGGCGCGTGTGCACTTGCGTTTATGGATTTGCATGTTCGCTTCATTAATACAGTTGGTGTACTCGTTTTGTCGGTTCGTACGTACCTGCAATGAAATATAAAACAAGAAAATTGTTATTTCATTCACTTCGGGTGTTGTTGAGAGTGTTTTAAACTTAACAGAACGCAATACACAAAAACGTTTTTATTTTTAGTCATTCAAATCCACACAAAAACAGCGGAAAATGGTCCCTAAAAGCGACACCGCCTCCAGTCATCGCCAGAAAATTATGGGCAGAATAAAATCTGGCGGCTTCATAAACCGCGCAAGGTTGAATAATGAGTGTTTTCTTCGGGCGGAAAATTAGTCCGATCAAAACATTTAACCCATTTTCCAACCCCAACCACCGGCTAATGGGCCGGCTAATCGCCGTGCGTCGCCAAGTGTATCGAATTTCCACCGACTGTTGACAATCAGATGGAAACGATGCTAGCAGCGGATCCGTCCCATTAGGCCAGCCGTTGGGAGGGATGATTTAACGATTAGCCGGAGCTTCAATCCTTTGCTCCAATGTGACGCAATGCGCGCCTGTTGCCGGGCGTGACTGGGAAAATGGGACAATTTTCCCAACGGGGAATTGCGTTTTGCGGTTAGGTTCTTGGGGCGAAAAAAAGAAACACTCTCCCTCGAAACTGAGAATCTCGCAAACGATACGCGTCTGCCAGTTCTGTGGTTTATCCTGCGTTCCCAGCACACGCAACCTCAAATATCATCACTTTGCCCATTTCCCTGGGGCGTTTCCCTAGTTAGTCCTCGATTTCTCCACCAACGTGGCCAAAATATTGCCATGGTCTTCTGCTAATTGTCCCCATTTTTTCTCCCTTTGATGTGCGCTTTAGCTGAATCGCAGCATAGCGTTGCTCCACATCAACACGTTGGAGGAATATTAAAAACAAGAGTGTCGGGGAAGTCCCGAGCTAACAAAATACACAATTTTGACAGCTGCCATCGTCTAGTAACAATTTTCTTCCCGCACAACCCAAATGCATCTTCTCCTTCCCTGAAGTACAAGGCGACAACGTCAACGTAATCGACACGTTCTCAATCTCCCAATGGAGACAAAGCCGCTCTGAAAACACACGTTTAGCGCGCGTTTGTCGAGCGACGTTTCTCCAACGGTGGCAGCTTTTTAGCACAAGTGGAATGGAAAATAAATTAATGGAAGTAAAAGCATTGCAACGCTATTGCCCTATCTGGTGCGGCAAGCGCCCGGAAGTTCTGAAGGATCTAAATTAGGTTAGCTTCCCTTTTGCCAGGTGCTGACGATGATGATGGTGTCAGGTACATGACTGCATCACTACGCCCGGTGCTCTGAGACACACGATGGAAGCTAGAAATCATGTTTCTTGCCTTCCGAATTCCTTTGCTAGTGGCGCACAAGAAACGCGGTGTTGTGATGAAATTTTGCACTATTTGCATCCGCTCACTGGCGCATCTGGTTGTACCGCCATACGACTGGCATACCAAGATGCTCGACTACAATCGAACCCGTATCATATCCAACCGGCTGGCGATGCGAATAAAGCAAGACGAACCATGATGGGAAATTTTTTTACAAAGGCGGAAGCTAGCGCGAAAGAGCACGAAACATTTTCAATCAGTTCGCCACTATCTCGGTCCAGCAGGACGCGCTAGTCCTTATACGGAGGTTTTACTTTCCGTGCCGTGTACGCGAACGCAAGTGATCTCCTTTCCACTGGCTTGGATTCTCGTATGGCAAGGGAAGGAAATTGGAGGAAAATAGCGAATAATTGAATCAACAATATTCGTGCACGCTTCTTTCGCATTTTCCCAGTGCTCTCGCGAGACCACTCAACACGGCGGGCGCGGATAGAACCGCTCGTGTAGCGAAAAGGAATACTTTCCTTCACACGAAGGGGACTAGCTCGGGGACGCACCAGTAGTGTAAAACGATTTTGATCTTCCGGTTCATGCAATTTGATTTTTCCTTTCTTTTTTCAATGCGCCCTTCGCGGCCTCCCCTTCGGTGGCGAATGTTTGACGTTTTATGTCGTAGCCTTAGCTCGTGGCGTTCACATCCTGCGGCCACAGCAACAGACATACCATTGTCGTGCGATGAAGGGAAGAAAAAAGGAACGAGTGTGCGCTCGCGTGCTGCTGCTGAAAGCGGAAAATGCATTCCACCGTCGCAACTACGTGGTGGGGGAAAATATTTGCTATCTAAATGGATGCGGGCTTGCTGATTGATGCACTGAACGAGCGAGTGCCTAGCGACGACGGCAACCAAAAAAGCATGGTTAGAAATGATCTTCCCCTTCCGAGATGGAATGCCGTTTGAAAGAGGACAAGGCAGCTTGCGCTTGATTGGACAAATTTGGCGCACAAAAAACGGGAAGCTGATTTCTATAAGCAAACCTATAATTTCTCAATTTTTATCCTGGCTGCTTCTGCGAAACGACGGCACTTCTAACTTGATTGTTTAGTTAGCTTGAACAGGAAGAGGCGCCAGGAAGTTTACGAAATTTAAAACAACTGCACCCAGCGTCCTTGTAAAATCGATCGCACCAAATTGAAAGCCGTACCTTTTATAATTAAATTCATCATTCTCAAAATTGGGACGGTGGTGGAATGAATTTAAATATCGGGAAACTTTTCCTTTTGTAACGAAAACACCGTGACACAGTGTGGGCAACGGTTGGCACATAGCATAAGCCTACGAAACGACAGACGCCCGATAGGAGCACGAGTAATAGTCTAATTATAAAATTCCTTCCGGCAAGCGAAAAACTTTTCACTACACGAAAATGCCGGCGAGCGCCGGTTTCACGCAGGCAAAAACTGTGACATTCTCGTCTAACGTTGTTACGTACAATTGGGTTTAACTGAAATGTTAAGGGTCGCATAAAAGTGTGCCAACATCGAAAAAGCACCACACTTTAATTCGTTTACGATGATTGATGACACAAGTTTTTCCTCTAGCTTTTACTGACTTTTAAAAGCGCGAAAAGTTGATTAGATGCGGTCGCTTTTTGAAAAACTCGAACGCAATTTTATCTGATCATGGATCATTATTATGGTTAATAAATAATACCCCGTTTGTATTTAATTAAACCTCGTATATCGTACTAAATAGGAATTTGTATAAGTGAAACAGTAACACAATATGAAATTACTTCTTCTTATGGCCGATTGGTTGTCTAGCAATAGTTGATAAAATTGTGATGCAATTTACGAAAGCAAAGTATTTTAAATGCGTTCAGGATCATTAAATGTAATCAATTTTATAACGCTCAACAGAAGGAAAGGTTCAATAGAAGAACTATTTCTAACTATTCAACGACATGCAATAAATGTAACAGAAAGTCAACGAAGCGTAGATCAGACGGGATACGAAAATAAAAAGATAAAATACTTCACCAAACTGCATCGGCGCTGCATTTCAGAATATCAAATGATCATCGTCAATGTTTACTTAGCGCACGCGGCAACACAAAATTCCACATCCCACGCTACATGGAAGGAGAAACACGAGTGATCGAGAAAAAAAAGATGGTTCTACAATAATAAAAGATAGATTTCCCTCCCCGCGGGGTAGCTGAAAAACAAATGCTCATAAAATGTAAAAACTATTTCTCGATCATGGACAGTACAATTGCAGACGACCGAGAAGGAAGCATTTCCCTTCTTCTCATCTCATCGTTCCTTCTCATCGGATCCACCAGTTTCTCCATTTCGTTTCGTTCCATTGCCCGCCATTCCAAACCTACACTGGATCAACGTACGCAAACACAAAACAATTAAAAGCAATAAAATTTTAATTTATGACTTCGTTATTAAATTTTTATGCTCTTCCGAAACTGGCCACGGATCTGCCCTACCGGATTCCTAGTTCTCGAGCGGAGTTCCTGTCCCTTCCCAAAAAACCTGTCCCACCGACCCGCCACCTGCATCCCCGTGCGCTGCCCGCATCCCTAAAGAGCGCGGTTGAGAAAATTTAAAAAAAAATCAGGCGCAGTAAGAAACAAACTTCATCACCTCCCGGCAATGCGAAGACGAACAAAAGCCCAAATACGCGGCAGTGACGCGGGCCAGCAACCGAAGCAATAGTTTGCGATGAAAACGAAAACACAGTTGAGTGAGAGAGCAATAAAGGAATCATTCTACACCATATCTCGAGAGCATATGCCCCTGGCGTACGTTCGAAGGAACCATAAAACGCATAGATCAACGTTCGCACAGGACGACTGGCCGCAAAACCGACGTTCCCTGGGCAGCCCATTCAACCAGCGAATGGGGAGTGTGAAAAACTAAACGCCAGGTTCGGGCGAACGCGAGAGGAAAACCCGTGGAGGCCAAAAAAGGTCACCAAGGTTTACCAAGGAGGGAATTATTCCTCGTTTCGGTTGGCGCGGGATGATTTACGGCAGCGTCGGGGGTTTCGGGGTTAAAACCGATGTTGGTCCGTTGGAAAAACGCGGCTAGAAACGTCCCAACGCCGGGTCCTCTAGCCGGTGGTAGGCATTCGAGGATTGTTTTTATTTTACCTTATTTCCAACTCTTCCGCTGGCGGGAAGAATGCGTATGGTTTTGGGAAAACAATAGCCATGAAGCAACGAGGGCATGATTCCCTCAGCTAGCCTGAGAGGCATCGCAATGCGGGTCTATATTTAAAGCATCCCATATTCCATCTATCGCACCCGAGATACCCACTTAAAGATTCAGCATATTTCCATAATCGAATTTCACCGCACACGATGGGACCGGGTAAATTGCGTTATTATTCACAAACGAACGATCCGAATGTGCGAAGTCAGAAGTGGAGAACCGGGCCTAATCCAGATTGCCGAAGGATTGGCAAAACATAACACCTAAAACATCTATTCGTTGTTATTTATATGCTCGTATTTCCAAGAAAAGAAATGCACAATCGCCGGTCGGAGATCTGCTACACTTCACGCTGTATCATCTCTATGGAACGGCTGTAAAATATCAATCCATTCTAAATTCGATCAGTATAGGCTTAGACATGTAGGCGCATCTCAACGTTTGTGCACGTGGCGCAATGCATCATCTGTCGAAGGCAGGAAACGAGTCTCGAATCAGGGGAACGTGAGAATTTCCTACCAGCCCCACGCACGCATCGAACCGTTAAGAAAACATTAAAAACATTAACAGCATCCGCGTCCAAATATTCGGAAGTCTGTCGACGACGCAGGAGGTTCGAGAAAAAACTGGACAAACATACGCGCCCGACTCGCGCGCGGTATTATTTACATGGGCCACCCCCTTCGCTCGTGCTGTAACGGACACGGACCACGCGTGTATGGGAATTCCTCAACAGGAGACGACGCGACGATTCAGTGCAGTTGCCCAGGGAGGTACGTGTCTGCTGGTAGCGCGATCTGCTACCCCGAGAAGCCATCCCTCTGATATACGCCCGTTCGCAGACGATGGTACGTCGAATATTTGTCCAACAAAATGCGCTCGATGCATCGCGCCACATTAAACAAACTCCCAGGAAGACCTAAACCAACATCGCCCGCCGGGAGATGGCACTGTCGATGATGGTGCTGCTGCTGCTGCTGCACGGGTTCGCGCGCGCTTTTTCAAATGGAACAATCATACGGTGTGTGAAAATGATCGAACTTCATAAACCCACTTGAGAAAACAATAATTAAAATGATGCAACGGCAGTCGTTGGGTTTTAGCTGCGCAACTCGTCGCATGGGATCTGAATTTAAAACCACCATCCTAGCTAGGGATTCGTTCTCGTCTCTTCAAAAACACACAAACCGAGGATGGAAATCTGCACACAACACAACCGCATGATGAACCCTACACAGTTGAAATACCAGCCAGTTAGCTTTGGGGCATAATTTTAAGCCGGTTTTTTTACCGACTGAGAAAGATTGTTTCGGATAGCGAACCTCAGCCATACATCACGGGCGCTAATGGATAGCGAGGACCCTCCGGTGGCAATTTCATGGAATGGAAAATGGAAATCCACATAAAACGGTGCTCTCGTGTTTTTTTTTCGACCATTCCGCATCTTCGGAATCGACATCGGACGGACATGGGCGCCCAATCGGAAGAAGCCCGGAAAATAAACTCGCCTGGAGTAACTGGGGGCGCAATAAACGGTTATGACATACGGCCGCGATCATCCCGAAAATTGGTCCCCAGATCCGGACCGGATATCGGTGGAATAAACAAAAGGGCCAACTCTTTTCCCCAGTGGCACAGACACACATTTGATTTCGACGCAGGCCATATATTTGGGGCTATAATAGCGCCAAGATCGCTCCCGCCGGGGGGTGGTTTCCGATTCCGTTTGTCGACAAGTTGTCTGCGCGGGTTTGGGTTTTCCACGGGCGCCGCCAATCGATGTATGGCCACGTTGGATGTGCGTTTGGTGATCATCCTTCTTCTCCACGTGAGAGAGCACAACCTCGTGGTGATGCATTGGGAATGGATCTTTTTCTTTCTGCTCCCTCTCAAACAGCCCATCAGAATCACCCACCAAGAAGTTAATGTTCGGTGCGGTGGAATCTCCCGGCAGAGCGTAATGCTAAACTGGCACATTTGTTACGATAATCCCCGGAATGGAATGCCCAGTTGCGGTATGCCGGGTGCGATAGAGCAAGAATTTACGATTATTTGTACAAACGCCTTCCAGAGCGGGTCGTTTCGAAGGGGGCCGGCGGTTATGGCATTTTATTTCCATCCCGTGCCTCAACGGCTCAATCAGCAGCATCGATCGCACCCAGTCCTGCCAGCGCCCTAGGAAACAGAAGCGTTATGGTGGCGAAGCGGGAAAAGAAGCCGCCGGTGCCACTGTTAACACTTTCCATATCGGTCTCGGGATGGAGTCCCCAACGTTTGCTTTCGAGTGGCAAAAAGGCAACGGAAAAAAGGGCTTTTGTTTCCACCGGAGGCCCCCGGGGATAAATAGTAATAATGAGCGTTGAGTTATGACACGACCGTAGCCACGTCGCCCTCAGGCCTATAGTGGAGTCATTGCTCTGTGAGTTGTGCTTCTCTTGTGCTGTTTTCTTTTTTTTTTTTCAACTCCCGCAAGTGATATGGAAGTGTTCAGCATGGAGGAAAGGGGATAAGAAAAAAACGATCATTTTGCTAGTCAATTGTTTGCCTTTTTTGCCCACGAACTCAACTTGGCGCGTCTGGATTGACACGAGAGATAATAAAACACCCTAGACAACACCTGGAGGAGCTTGGGCAGAAATCATTTCGTATTTCACGGACACATCCATCACAATTAAGCATAGGTGCGCGATCGACGCTCGCATACGCAATTCAGAAACCGGCCAGCGTATATGCGAAGCAGCCCACCTTTTGGGGAGATAAGAAAAAGTAAAATATTCCACACGACGCTCGCTAGATGCCAACCACATTCTATAATAGGTCATATAAATTCAGGGTTCCTTCTCCGGTTCAGGACGAAGTTATGCTTCGCATAAATATGCCAGTAGCACATTTCTTCACACACATATACATATACGCGCGACGACACACCTTGTCTCTCATCAGCGCTTATTGCTGTCAAGTTTTGCCCAAATACGGCCCATCAATCCCGATCGTTTCGCATGAAAGCAAGGGAGTTTCGAACCGCTTTTTGTTCCCGCTCAAGGCGGCCGACCATCAAACCGGATCGATCTGTAACGAATTGAATTCATAATGCCGTTGCCACCGATAACTGGCTATCTCCCAGGGCAGCTACTACACGCCAGAAAGAGCGTCGCGCACTGGAAACAGGTCTCGGGGAGCTGAAAGGACCAAGCGCTCGCCACCGTGTTCCATATGCGTCGCGAAAAAAGCGAACTACACATTAGAGATCCCTGGAAGCGCGAGCGTCGTAAAGTCTTATGCGTTCCCCAATCGAAAAGGCGAAGGGGAACAAAACAACTATCGCCAGCAGGACGCAGGACCAACGGGATGGGGCCCGGTTCAGTTTATGGAAAGAAGGTGACAACATGTCGTTGCATTCTTAATTGCAACACAGTTGGCAGCACAATCTGCACTCGCAATATTCGCACCGAACTGATCGTTCCCCATCGGTGACGATCACTATGGTAGGCATCCCGAAAATCTGACAGTCGTCGATGGATGAAACGCAAAAACTTTTTGTCCTGCGAAGCACGCAAAGGGCGCATGGGTTCTGGGCATGCACGGAATTTAATTAGGACCATCCGCGGTAGGAATTCCTTGACGGTCGAATTTTATTCCCGCCTGTGGAGCGCTCTTTGGTGATGACAAGATGACAAAAGTTTTAATATCATGTTTTAATGTCGGTTTGACAGGCTTTTTCCTCGCTCGCTCATGAAGCCCACGCGAGGTTCGCTTCCATTTAAGGCGTTTCCGGGTAGGACACCCGGTTGGAAAACATTTTCCTCTCACGGCCGCACGATGCGACCGGCGAACGCGAACGTCCGATGGTCGGGAGTAGGTTGTTTTTTTTTTGCCTTCACCCTCCAAAAATTTCCCGGTATGCCGGAATTGGCAGTCGCGGACGGACGCGCAAATTAAAATTCATGCTGCGAATAGCTGCGGACATTTTTCGAATGCAATCCGAGCGCGCTCATCTCCGGTAGGGCATGGAATCCCGAGGGAGAGTGTGCCAGTGGACGGTGGGCAATTAGTGAAAAATGAAAACATCAATCGCTAGCACCACCATTCGCTTCCTTTCGCAGGAAGATGGAAGAGCCAGGCGCGTTTGACGCCTTGCCGATGGTTACAGGTCGTGATAACGGCGTCCTATCGAAGGGATTGGCCACCGTTGGAGGCTACTCTTCGCTACTGTTGCATCTGCTCAACTTGACGTACAGCACCGAGGAAGATAGAGATTAATCCAAGCCACGGGGAACAGTTGAGGTCGAACTCATGCCAGATAAGAAAGGGAGCATCGGAAACGACCCGGGATACTGCAATCAGTTTCCTGTAAGCGTTCTTAATTGCGTTCCGATGTTATTTGTACGGTATTTCGTCCAAAACAGTAAGAAATAGGTTCCGTTGTTTTGATGGTGTCAAATGGGTTGTAGAAACGCTTGGTAGCGCCTCGGCTATTCTTACGACAACGAAAGCATAGTGCGTGATATTTTGAGTGACATTTTGAAGTGCCCCAGAGTCCGGTTACACTATCTGTTAGCAGTCAGACAAGAGGTTTTCGCAATCAACCGTAAAGAGAAAAACATCTAAAAGGTCTTGGGTAGCTACTGAGCGTTATAACGAAATTGATTTTTTAATATAAAAAATTTACGCTAAGCGAATCTTGTTTACTTTTCACACCATCGAACGATGAGGTTCAAAATGAAGAAAGTTTGTATTTAAATGCAACTAAACCCTTCCTTCTATCTAGGGAAATCAAACAAAGTTTCAAAAAGTCTCTTCTATAGCATTATTCACCACCGATCTTCAATAGCCAACTTGAGGATTTGAAAAAATATTCTAAGCACGAGAGATTCGGAAATGGAATAAAAACAGCTCGAAAAGAAGGATAGTGAGCATGGGCTATCGACAAAGTAAACAAACTTTCAGTAACTTCGCTGCTTGTCACTTGAACATATTTACTCTGCTCAGTAGAAGCATTCCAGCGAGAATGGCGTTCCCGTCGGTCGTAGCGGCAAGGAATCATCCCAAGTTACTTCAACACCGAATTCCTTTTCGTCCTGACCCACAAAGGCGTGCTAGTTCAATGTCCATTTCACAGCTCACGGAAGCCAGTGAGGAAGAAAAAGGGTAGAAAAATAGCAAAAGTAAAGTTGGTCAGTAACTGTCCGAAAAATTGGGCCGCGCCGCATCCTTCGATTCCGGTGGATTTGTAATGACATGGGAAATCATGCCGGGTTTAGGGAAGTTTAAACGTACACGTACGCGACCGAGGGATCCGGCCCTCACGGGAAGAAAGCCCGTAACGAGGATGTTGGTGATTATGTGAGTTTGGTTTTGGCATGTTTTCATAAAACAGATTTTCAACGGATTTGTGTCCCACAAGGCACAGGAGGCCCGTTCCGTAGGGGTTGGGTGGACATAAAAAAAATCAACAAATGTGCGCTGACCATGGATAACAACACACCAACGGTGAGGAGAGTTTTCATTACCTGTCCGTCCCGAAAAATCAAGGGAAACGGAGATAAGTTCTTGTCCCTTTGGCGTGGCGATGGAAGCTCCGTCCTTTTTCCCGCCACCGACCAGAACCACTATCGGTGACGCAGTGATAATGATCCGAACCGCCTCGAGCCTTCGAGAGAAAGAAGGACCGTGTACGACGACAGTCAATATTTAACCTGTCAGTGTGGGCCTTTCTCGTCGATTGGATTTGGGTGGAAGGAAAAGTTTCGAGCATCCTACCAGTGGCGTACCTGCGCTCACACGGAAATGGGATCCTATCCTGTAACCCGAGCAAGACGAACGGCTCAGACGAGGGGGGGGTGGGTTTGGTTCTGCGTCAGGTAGAAACGACCACCGATGAAAAGTCCTTTAATTGATTTATAACACGTACCACACAAAAAAAAAGGGATCGAGAACTGGTGGGTTCACCATTGACGATGGTGTGCCGTCAGGTAGGAGATAAGAAGAAAGGTGATTTTCATAGGTCTGCTATCCAATCCGTACCCTAGCCGGAGGGTACGCACCTTGGGTTGCAAGAACTCTCCTGATTGTGCTCGACAGACGCGCCTGGAAACCATGGCCTGGGCATTTCGAAAAAGGACTTTCGTTTCGCTCCTTCTATTTCCACCTTTTGCTTAGGATTATTGGAATGGGTTTGGAGATTACTCGGTTTTCTGTCACCTTTTCTATTAGTTTCCTCTTTTTTTAAACACATCCCTTCAAGGTGGCAACACTAGCAAGCGATCAATGCGAATGAAGAAGCCGCATCAGTGGTCCGGAGGGCCAGTAAAACCGGAAAATCGTCATTTTATTTCAACGGCAACAAAATCTTTCAACACGGAACGGTTTTTGGTACGAGGCAGCAGGGAAAAAAACGCCATTCAATCATTAGCCCACACGGGCTGCTGGTTGGTGTGGGATGCTGGTGAAGAATAGATTCATTAGGAAAATTTCCCGGCTGCAAATTGATGAATAGAGCACCGAGGCTAGGGATCAGTAGGGCAAAGGCAAACGGGCGTCCGGAACGGATCGGAAGCGCGTGCGGGAGCGAGTGTTTTCTAATCAACGAGGAGCTAAAAGGATGATGATTAGCATCCAATAAACGCGCCTTGTCATCGTGAATCAGCACCACCGTAGTGTCCTTCTCTAACGGGAAGGCTGCTTCTGTTTTGGGATAAAAAGGAGGCTCGTTGGTATTGTTTACATAGCAGTCCTTGTTTTCTAACGCATTCATTATGCTGAGCTGTATTGTTTTCTGTCATAAACGAAAAGATCATTCATTACGGCGTTAGTTCTGCAGCTATACGTAAGACGAGAGAGTATCTATTTCGTAACCTCACTACCCTGGATACATCCATTTTAACTTCTCGCATTGTTGTTGGCAATAACGTACAACACACTGGTGACCTGTTTTACAAGAAATTTTTTGTTCTCCTACAATATAGGAGACTCGGAACAACCATACCAATGCATGTTCAACTTTTTAATTGGTTTCTCAGCGTCCTACCGGTGGTTTCCTAGAAGCTTTTTTCTTTTCAATTTCCTACGGAAGACGTATAAGAGTGCACGTGTCTGAATATAAAAGCAACACTCATCCCCCAACCAGTATGACGCTCGTCACAGCGGTGTGTGATTGGCTTTTCTGTATTTTTGGCGCCAGGCATTTCAAGCGATTCCCCATATGTTTAGCTCCTTCATTCGAAATACATCCACAACCGATCATCACCACCTTTCGAGCCAGTCGTTGTGAAAGCAGCCCAGTGGAAGAGGTTGAAACGGTTTCCCTGTTCGGAAAACATTGTTTGGAGAATCTGGCGCACGCAACCTGGAAACGTCAAACGCCGGCTTCTGTTCACGTCCATCCCCCCACAACAGCAGTAGGAACCGTCAGGATTGCTTGACAGCTACAACGAACCTCCACCGCGAACGATGAAGCGACTGCCTGATTCCCCAGCGAGAGGTTTATTAGAGGCGTGGGGTTAGTTAGGTTCGTTGGGTTTGGATTTCGTCCTCACGAAAACAACACTAGCTGAGGTTGTTCCTTGACGTGTAATCAGGCACTCTTGACCGAGCATTTCTTCAGGTGCAAGCGCCTCGGGACTTCGCAATCGAAACCCTAGACTTGCTTGAACCCCCTTAATGGGGAGGCAAACAATAAATGCATTGCTGGTCGCGCTGCTGGCAGAAACGCTAGACGACGACGAGAGTTTGTGTTGTCGGTAAATCATGTTCCCTGGAGGAAGCAAAAGGCTTTTTTCCCGGACCCGACCAAAGAAAAATAAAACTGACGCATTCACGAGAGCTAGCGGAAAAAGAAAATGTTGGGGAGGATTTGCTACGACGCCGAGCTCGCAATCCTTTCGTGCACCGGAAAACGGGCACTCTTAGCTCGCGATCCGAGCCGGAAAAACTTACCAAGTAATCTCTGGACTTCGACCACGTTGATGTACAGATTTAGATAGCCTTCGCCGGTCGCCACCAGCAGGGACAGCAGTAATCCAACGTAAACACATAAATTCGTCATTCTGCCGGCTGCGTGGTTTAAACTTCTTTCTTCACTTTGCTACGGCCGGTATTTTTTCACTCGTCTCGTGTTCCCCCGAGGTACCACGCTTGCCACCAGTTTTCTTGGGCTCGTTCTCGTATGCTCGCTTGCTTTTTTTCCCTTTTCCGACTTTCGATTCAGGGTTGCGCACCACTCGAAAAAAAAAACCCTCAGACCGTGGCCGGTGTATCTCTCGTTCCTCTTTCGCTTCAACTTTCGCGTTCTACGGTTTGATTCTACAACCTTTTGTTTCTCTCTTCTTTCACTACAATTTGGTTGCTTTTATCCGTTTTTACCACGCACACGCACACCGCACTTAACACTTCATCACCGATTTTCGAAAATTATCGAACGCGCTGAAGGCGATGCAAATACGCACCTCGAAGTGCCTTTTCTGTGCAACCCAACTCTCGAAGAACTGCGGAATCTGGCTTTGAAAGTAAACGACGAGACATCGAACGTGTGCGTTGTTTCAACGACCAGGGAGCAAAAAAAAACTTCACGATCGA
This sequence comes from Anopheles nili, assembly GCF_943737925.1. Lineage (NCBI taxonomy): Eukaryota > Metazoa > Arthropoda > Insecta > Diptera > Culicidae > Anopheles > Anopheles nili. The sequence continues at coordinate 26,669,819 of NC_071292.1, forward strand.
TCAAGCTTGTCTGTTGATCGCACAATCACGATGGGCGCTGATGACAATTATACAGCAAGTTTACGCGGCAATGAACCTGCGATGATTGTCGAAACTGCACAGTACCGATGGGGACAAGTTTGAGTATTATGCACCGGAATTGCTAAGGTTGCTGCGATGAACGATTTATTCAAGAAAGCACTCGAGGGCTTACACAATCACGTTAGCACTGGGACGCAATTTTACAATAAGATCAAAACACGGTTTCACTCCCGCTGGTTGAGACACTTCACATAAACAAGTCGCGCCATTTTGACTCCATTACGTTCGAAAACCACTTACAATCTATTGAACGCGACGCTATATCGATATGCTGGAGGTTTGCCTTCAAATGCAATATTCTACCGGCAAACCGGCTTGATGGACTGAATGTACCACACGCTGATCAAAATTACGCGGGACGAAAAGTCGAAACTACGTAAGCATCAACTGTACGCGACGCAAAGATAAACGCCCAGCACGCGGGATGAATGTTCAGAAACTGACTTGCATGATCGCGCACAGCATAGCTGATGCCGGGTTTCGATGTTGTTTTTCGGTTCCTGGCAAAAGCCGACGCAATCCGAACATTCACGAAGCCAGTGGTCATTGCAGGGTTCGCCAACATGATAAGAGTTTGTTTGTGAATTCTCGTTCTTTTATGTTAGGAAAATGCTTTCGTCACCATGCAACTGATGCATTATTTTTCCAAATTATTTGATCAAAAAATTAGTGAGACTTTTTCAAAAACATACTGATAACAAAATTGTTAATTCTTTTAAAATTTTAGTAAATAGAAAAAGTTTGAAAATATTATGCTTGAGGACCACCCCTCTCGAACTCCCGAACAGCTGTTTCGGTTTATGTTCGGTTTTCCGCACGAACTTTTATGTTGAGCACATGAAACTTAGAAAAGCATGCTTATGCTGTCAAATAAAACCGGCCGGTATCCGTGGTCTTCAAATAAAACTGCACAGCATGCGAAATCTGAAACGACGAATGCAATAAATTGTCAAAATGAAATTTCATGCTCTCGAAATAGATCATATTTTCAATAAAAGACGAAATATTGAGAAATAGGATAAATGTTCAGTTTAAAGCAACAAATACGTAAAAACCTGAAACAAATATTAAATAAAAAAATGCTGTAATATATGAAGAAAAAAAGCGATTGATATTTTACACAATACATGATGTAAATTCGAAAATAAGCATTGAAATACATTATTATTCATTCATTTTTTTCTTCATACTTGTTTTCCATCACATGGGACGAAGTGCCACGCGATGTTTTCGTTGCTGTCAGCTGTCTGCTTAAGAAAAAGCGCGAAATAATGCTTTTATGCTCCTTATTTCGCCGTGGTCTATTTTTAAACATATTTTGATTAAAAGATGTACACAGGTGCCTTCACATGCCAATATATTCACAATCTCTCTTTTTCCTCTCACTGTAAATCTTATCGCATCAAAGTCGATCTACTTGTATAACCAACTTTGAACCAAGCTAGACAAATTTTAATCAACCATTTTCGCGTTCACTTCCGCAATGGAACTGACGTTCTCATCCAACGGTGGCGAATTTGTGATGGGTTGAATTATTTTCCGTTGCTTCCTGCTCGACGACAAACCCCCGTCGCGGCTTGGGCCTGGGCCGGAAATTGCGCTTGTCGCGACCATAGGGTGCGCGAATGCTAAATTTTCCACCAAGGCTCGACATTCGCGTTTTCACGGCAGGAGGACAAACCGTTGTAAGCAAAAAGCGTAAACGTGTTTCTCGACGCAAACGCCCAATTCGCCCATCACACTGCGCTGTGGCGGATGGAAAAGTTTGCGTGCCGTTTCGATCTACGGCATCGATTACGAACAATGCCATCAGATGGACAGACTTTGGTCACTTTTTGTCAACGACCGCCGTCATGATCAAAATTCCGAACGAAAAGTCAGTAGGAGGCAAGGTGAAAGGTTCCATCGACCGCATGCAAATGGCGTAATTCAACAGCGATGGTTAAAACATTCGGTACCCGTTTGCTTTCCGCGCGAACGGTTTGTTGACCTGCGAACTATGGGTGACTGATTCTGGTATTGATTTTTCAGTCATCAGTTTTTTTTAAATCGGAAGATAAACTAATTTTGTTTTGGATTTTAGATAATTTTGTCATTCTTGACCAAACCGTAATTCAACTGCCGAATAACGTCACATATAAAAGCAGAACAAAATAGGGTATAATAGTCTTGTTCAAAGAGTACAAAAATATCTCGTCTCAATTTACGAAGGTCACTGTAAAAACAATTGATTTTCCTATCGCAAACGATAATGGAAATAGTTTTTCAATTTCCAGCAAGAACTTTATGGTACTTCTGTGCAGGAAAACCGGCACTATTTTAATTTACTTCGGAACAAGTTAAATGTGCAGTAATTATACGCTAGAAGCAGGTCAAAGATTATTTAAAAACTACGTAAAAAAGTGATGCAATTGTTCAAGCAACATGAGTTAATATAATTGAACCGATTATGTTTCTAACCACCGTTGTTTGGCTAACACCATCTGGGGTTTTAAATAAATACGTTAGTAAATAACGCGAAACAAACAAATAAATATTCTCTCCGGTCCACTGCTGCAAAAGATGTAAGTATCATTACGCAAGCATCCATTTTGAGGCCTTTCAACGCAAGGCGTTTGTTCCAGCGTCCGTGCATCCGATAATCCACCCCAATCGCCGAGGAACACGGCGCCCATTTCCTTCGCGAAGAGAAAGTGTATTTTCTTTGCATTAATCGGCCGTCCTCCCCCACAAACGGGCGTTAATAAATTTCGTCCACCATCGCCCCCGCGTGGACTTTCCCGGCCGAGGTAAGCTTTGACCAACACAGCTGCCAGCCAGCCAGCAGCAGTTGCGATTCGCGTTCCCTGGCGCACCGTTTCCCAATCGTCCGGAAAAGCTCCCCGACCCCGCGTGAAAGGGAGACGATATTTTGCCTAAAAGCTTTCGACTCTCGAGCGACAATCTTGCGGCAACCATTTGGCGCACACGTAACAAATGGCCATCCATTACGCGGCGAACAAAGCTCGATTTCGCCCACAGGCTCGTCATTCCGCCCATTTCCCGGTCAGTTCGTTCCATTTCCCGTGCACTAATGATAACATCAGTTCCCTCACTCACCGCTATGATTTTTCCCAAGAGTCTCCACCTCTGCGCGTTGCCTCACGCCAGACGATCTCTAATCTCTTATCTTAATTAATGGCTATCACATTCGGTGCGTGCGCTTCGTGCGAATCATCCCCAACCCCAAACGTTTTAGCGATCGCTTTTCCTCCCAGCCACCTCCCAGGCCACCCTTGTGGTCTAGGCGTGAATTCGATGATTGATAAATATGCTTGCCTCATGTTCTTTCCTTCACCCGCGAATTGGCTTCCATCTGGACAGGTACACCAGTGGACAGATGTCGCGAAGGTGGGAAGTTGTACAGCTGCTTTGGAGATTTCGCTTTTCGTTGTCTCATTTTTCTAACGCTTCTACTTCTTCCATCGGTAGAAAAAGAAGCCTTCGCCACTTAAGGCCACGCGGGCTGGCGGCTTTTGTAAGCAACTCACAGCGATGGCGGCACTTTTGAGCGAAGTCGCGATCTTGTCGCAAGCTGGCGTGTTTCATAAAGTCCACGAGTTGGCGAGTGTTTTTGGGCTTTCCTTTCCGACACGCACACGCGAGGTGGCACGATTCGGGGTGGGCTCAAATATTCGTGACTTCCTGCGGGTGAGTTTGGGTCCAATGAAGCAGCCTCGGTGGCACCTTCGATAATGCAGACGCTGTTTGCAGAGTAAGACGATAGCGGGTGTGCTGGTTTGTTTTTTTCTCTCCATTTTTTTGAGAAATGAGACATCTTGTTCTCTGTCGTACTGGCGTTGGGGGAATATCCTTATGGGGGTAACTTTTTTTTTGGTACAATATTTCACCCCTCAAAAACACTCTCCTCCCAAGCCGGCTGGTCTGTGTGCCGATGGCCATCAATTAGATTTTTTTATCATTATTTTCTGTTCTCATTTTTTTTTTTCGCTTGGTTAGAAATCTCATTTTCCCCCCACTAAAACGTCTCCACACACGCGCCCCATTCTTAAGGTTCAGGCTAAAACACGTGCGACCACCGGAAGAGCACCAGAAGGGAGCGAAGTATAAACGGCAACCGGCGTCGTTTCCACCGGTTCATTAAAATTTTAAATATTTGTTAAACGATGGCGCATCGCACGACCGAACCCCGCGTACGCATCGTGGCGAAGGTGGGGTTCCTTCATCACTACAACCCAGCCGGGTGCACTGTTGCTCTAGTTTTCTTTTCTTAGTTTCGGAGTTTCTCTCCAACGATTAAACCGTCGTCCTATGCGGGGTGAAAGTGAAATGTGGTGCTGCGGTGGGTTTCGGAAGCGGAAATACCGCTAGAATGTCCCGGCGGAAAGTGAGAGTCGTAATGAGGTGGAAATAACGGTCGTGGAAAGTGAATAAGGAACTGTGTGCACCCGCCAAGGGTCAATGCGACCCGGCGTGCAACTGCAGCTGATGTTGCTTGGTGCGATGACGTATGCAAATGCAACCATAGGGGTTTGTTTTTATGACTTTTTTATGCATTAGGACCTCTTGACTCTGCAGGAGAGCCCATCGCATCGGAAAGGAGTTTTAATTGAAAGTTTATTTGTCAATAAATTTGTGTACGTTAGACTTATTCTTCGTATTAATACTAGCACGATGAAGATATGTAACTCAATTTTTTTTGTTGAAAAATTTGCGCTGTTGTTAAGAATGCAACTACACTTCTTTTCACAGGAAGGTTATCATATTAAGGAGCGAAATAAACATGAATCTGCATCATATGCTACATGCACATTGTTTTTGTTTCTTTGTAAATGCAGCTGATTGATGATGTGCCGATTGAAGATCGTCAACAAATGGCGTGTTGTACAACCATTTTGTCCTCGTACACAGCCCGCAACTCCCAGCGGGTAAAACGGCAGTACATAAAACTAGTTCACCTCAAAGGACGCCTAAGATGCTTTGAATGTTTGGTGGCTGCATTGCACCTTCGAGGATACACTAAACAAATAGTACCACCGGGCACATGGTGGAATAAAGCGATGCCTCCCGGTGCAGAATGACAGAAAAATAAGGCCAAGTGGCACTGCAGGAGACAGGCCGAGCAAATAGTGCCATCAAATGTAAATCAAGCCTCGTGTGTGTGGCTTCCCTTTCGAGGAAGTCTTCACTGGCGGTGGCGACGACAACGACGACGACGATGATGATGGCGGCCCTGGTACGATTTGCATTTAGAGAGGATATTACGTTTGCTTTTTTTTCCGCTCGCTTGTTGAGCTTCCAGTTCGGTGGCTCGGTGCGTTCCAATGGCCAAAGCCAACGCCGAGTGTGCGATCTTGGCTCAAGCGTGCTGCCGGCAAGGTGCAACGCCGGGGGAGTTCCCGGGCCGGACGGGGTCGGGAAATGCAAATGTCGTGGTTGAATGGGTTTGATTTGAAAACATCAAAACATATGTTTTCTTTTTGTTATGCGAGTTCTGTTCTCGAGTCCTTTTGGAGCACAGAGCATCGAGGAGTTGAAGGAATGAGTCGACCTACTTCGAGCAGCTTCTGTCGTCTCACACGCCAACGGCGAGTCTCAGTAAAAGAAAGCATGGTTTCTAATCGGTCTTGGAATAGATGCTGCCTTGCGCAATGTGCCATTTTGCCACCACAGAACCACAGCTTTGAAGTGATTATTTTATGCGTCCGTAGATTCTAGATGATTGTTTGTTTGTAATTTCGAGAAATTGTAAAATGTTTTGATTGATTGGCATTTGCGGCGTCCGATTTTCTTACGACTGAACATTTTACAACTCTCCGTCTAGCGCATAAAATGCGAAACTTCTATCAACAAAACTTTGAAGATTTTTGCCGGCTCCTCAACAACAATAGACCGAAACTGTAGGAAACTTTTCCGGGCGAAAACACTTTGCTGGCGCTTTGCACGGCACACCATTTTATATTTACACGTTCGCTGCGGTGGATTCGGTTTCTCAGCGGGAAATCTTGTTGACCCTAATCCTCCAAGGCCCACTACAAACCAATGAAACGGAACTTGTAAATTCGATTATCCTTTAGGCAAATAATTCTCCCGCATTGGGAACCCCCGATGTTCACCGAAGTTTCCCTTTCGTGCAAGGACTTTCCGATTCGAAAATACCGGTAGCTTTTGGGAAATTTTGTTTTTGCAAAAAAAAAGTTAAAAACTCAAGAGTATAAAGAGAGCCTCTTCGAAAATCAAGGAACGAAGGATGTGAAGGACGCTCGCAGAGGTTTGTTTAATTGATTTACCAGAGAATGTAGTATTTTTTTGTTTCGCAAAATAATGAAATGGAACGAAGCAAAAAAAACTAGCAAATTAAATTGCATAAATATCCGGAACCCTTCCAGGAGGTTTTGGCTGTTTTTCGGGGATTTATAGAGGTCAATCGGTTGAAGTGCTGCTTGTTGCCATCGTTTCACCGGATGGACTCCGCTCAAGTGTTCCGAGGCTCGAGTGTAGTGACACAATCTGTCGGGAACAAAGCGTGTATCCGTCCAGGAAGCAGCAGAAATGCGGGATCTAACGAAACTTCCGACGGAACTCACGACCCTCTCTACAGCCACTTCATTCTAATTGAATCCGGAAAACATTCAGTGGAAAAGCTGGAGAGTTGCATACCGAAGTGAATTTTATATTTATATGCAAAAATGTTCATCCAATTGTTAGGAAATTTCTGCAAATTGAGCGCATCCCTTTTGATAACAATTGAACAACATTTTTGTGACCGGTACCAGAAAATATTTTGGAAATAAGGAAAACTTTTTTTCATGAAACGTCTTTTCCTCGTTTAGAAGGGAAAGTATTAAAATTTCTACTCAAGCCGTACAACTGAGTGACGGCTGAAAGCTTTCATTAAAGGGATAAATTGAAAATTATACTGCTTTTTTTAATTTGCATTTTAAAGGTAGCAGGTTGCAAGTACTCAATGCTCATGTTCCTGCCTAGATCATGTTCAACGAGATCTATCGAGCAGGCGTGCAGCTTTCGTGGCGTTCGATGGATGCTCACCCATCTGCCTAGCCGAAGGGATGCAGATTGAACAACAGTTGCACTAACGCTTCTGGCAACGCTCGTGCCAAACGACAACGTATCGAATGACGAAACATGACGCGTCACTTTGCGCGTCTGATGGCGAGTGATGTTCGTGAGTGCTAGAAGTCGATCAAACACGCCGGTATCATGTTTCCCCCCGACGGTCGCAACATGTGCGTGCATATGCAGCTTAAAACAAATTCGTCCCGGACCATTTTTTTACTACAACGTAAGCCAAAGATAGTCCTGTTACTGCCGGGGGGCAAATTTTATTCAAGGGGAAACGCAGCAAATTATAAGTGCGCTCGTGGGACAAAGTGCAGGTTGCGTCAAGTACGTAAGCGAGCACTTGTGAGCTCAAAAATATTTTGTTTTTTGACCGAATGACGCATCGATTCGATTCTATTTTTTATCATCCTGACGACTATTGATATACAGCAATGCAGTTATCTAGAATCGAAGATGCTTTAAGCGTTTATTTTAAGCAATAAAACCGGCATTAAATAATTCAAAAAGCTTAAGGTAATAGCAACACAGTTTTAATGTATTTTTAACACACGCCATTAACTGTGTAATTCACTTACCGAATCATATTGTTACCCACATTGGCCGTGGCCGTGTAATCCGCCCCAAAAGCCCCTTTCACGGGTGTAAACGCGAATAATCCGTCCGAAACTATCATTCGCGCGATAAGATCTGTGTCACATGGTGACGATCCCATCCCGAAGACCGCTTTCAGCGAGCCCACCTCTTATCGGTGACATCAAACAAACATATAAAAAAAACGAAAAATAATTCCCTCCATTACACTCCCCCTCCGTTAGCATTCACGCTTGCGACACCGACGATCCCCATTCTAGCTGGACCACCCGAAAAAGGGCTGCCAAGTTGATGAAAGTTGTAATAAAACCCACACGCCACCGATCCCGACATCAGCAATGGGCATTACACGGCGACCGGAAGTGGGCAATGACTCAGCGCCACGTACGCCACGACACGGCATCGGGACCAATCCGTTTGCCACGTGGGTCTGTTTGCCCATGCGTACACGCGCAGTATCTCTTGCTCCCAGTGCGCTGTTTGAAGGGTGAATTAAATTACTTTACTTCTTTTTTACGACATCAACACCTGCCGCCGAGTTGAAGTGTGAGGGACTCGTGGTCTAATTTCTGTATTTGTTTACTCTCTGCCTCATATAGGAAGCGACCTTTTTTATTGAGCCAGTTAGGACCTTTCCATTACATGCCTTACCGTTTTGGTTGGCTACCGGGGTGTAAAAAGTCAGTTTTATACGGTTGAAATATGGCTTATTGGCGTTAATGGTACTGATAAACTGGACCATTCAATGGGACGTATTTTACGCTATCTACAGCAGCCGAATTTATTTATTTGCTAACCCCGCGGTCAACGATTTGATGGATTATGTTTGAACGTAGATAAGGACAAGTACTGTATGCTCTCAATAATCTGAAGGCAATTCTACGGCTTCGGTTAACGGTAGTTGATAGGCCCCTGAGATAGTGAGAAACAGATGGTTTTTTCAAAAAATTAGAACTACAATAAACACATTAATCTGTGAGCTTGCCAACGGTTCATTAAACATATTAGTTTGATTACCATTGCTACCTGAACATGTATTTCTCCGAATCATACTTCTCTCATTGTCTCCATTTCCTGCTTATGTTGATTAAGACACACCCAGATTAGTGCACAGCGGTGCCGCCGTTCCAGTGGTTTATCGTTCAATTTTGAATGCATACTTCTCGCATGAGCCGATGACAAAGTTCCGGTGCGGGAAAAAGGGCTTCATCCATTAGCGCAACATCCTAAGCAAACCCTCATCACACGACCGATTGTGGGACCTCAAACCGTTCGAACCGAATGTCGACGAATGTCAACAACTTTTAATTGATGTCTTCTCCTACTGCTGGTCACTGAAGTGTCTCTTATTAGGGCACGTGATGCGGTCGTACGTGGTCCCGGGAACACTTTATCGCAATCCATTAACGGTTCGCCCGTCGACCCTTCGGGAGTGTCAGGACGAGAGAGAGAGAGAGAGAGCGAGAGAGCTTCTCCACCGGGAGTAGCACTTGGAATGTGTGAATGTGTGGCATTCAAATATCACCCATCGCTCGCTTAATAGGTCATTTTCCAGGGCTCACTCTAGCAACCGAGCAGTAGTACGACCGAACTGTGAACGTAAAAACTAAGTCGCCAAAATAGATGCCTTCAAGTGCCGAACTAAATCAAGGTCTCCGGGGCGCCCCGGAAGGATATTTACGAGCAGCTCTCCTAGGCTCATCACTCATCGCATGACAGCTCTCATCATCGCCTCATTGCGCCCCCCAAAACGAGTCGGAATTGGGTTGGTTCCGAGGGCTAAGGATCCATTCAACGGCCACTCGATTGTGGGCCCCTGAAGCGCCCGAAACCGTAAGAAACCTAAATCGCTAGAATCGCCAGAATCGCCTCTCGCCGGGTGTGAGCCATTTCCAATCCATTTAACTCGAGCGCAATGGGTGACGGAATTGACGACCGAACACACGATGAGCGATGAGTCGGGCTGGGATGCAAGTACCGCCTATTCCGGGCGTCTATTCCAGGGGGCGTTAGCGCGACCATCGTCCACGCGCAACCCCGTGGGGGAAAATGAAATTGTCGTCCTCTGGTGCGGCTGTTTGCGGAAGAAAGTTGATCTACACCACTGAACCGTGCGCGATGGATCATCATCACCTCTTGCTTCCGATGCCAATATCATCCTGCCCGAAGGGACGATGGATGGACCCCGACAAGCGGACCCAGCAGAACGGCGACCCGTTGTGTGGATGTGTGAAGCTTTTATCGGAATAGCGCCCGGCGTTGGTGAGCCTGGATCCTGGCATCGGCAGAAGTAGCAGAGCGCATCATGTAAGGGCAAATATTTGCCAACTTTCCGTATCTCCGCTGGTCCATCTGGTTCGGACGATTCCTGTTCGTTTGCTCGCCGTCTGGCGTCTCTCGTACGGACGTTGGACTGCCGTCGGTGAGTTATTTCGTCGAACTTTTCCCGCGCACACCCACAAGCGCCCTGTCTCGGCCACCGGCGGTGTGTTTGCGGTTGGCGCTTGGAGGGAAATAGATTTTAGGATAAAACCACACCCGATAAGCGCTAAGCGATGGTTTGGTTGCTCTGTGTGTGTGTGTGTGGTGCTGCCACCCCGGGAATTACGATTCTTTCCGACGCTGAGAGTCGCTGCTTTGCTCATTTCGACGTGACCACAGTCACGGGTACGGGCGACTGGAAGTGTTAATTGCACGATAAACATCTCGGAAAGTGTTGCACTTGTGTGGCATACGTTTCCTTGGGAGTTACAACCTCTTCCAACGGTTGCACAGAAGCAGAAACAAATATGGAAACGGCGTTTGCTCAGAACGCATTCCATATTGGTACTTCGAAATGGGCTAAAAATGTGCGTTTCTTGCTACCGGGAGCGTTGAGTTAAGGGCTAAGCAACTTTAAAGTGAACCACCACACTGGGTGTTCTGCAGCCGGTACAACAAAATCTCCTTCAAAGGGTACTTTTCACCCTCGGGTTCTGTTTTTAAAAATTCTGACAAATATCCGCCAATTCATTTCGCTCCTCTCCAGGACGAGAATCGTCAGAAAGTGACAGTTTTATCTCGGCGTGACACCGCCACTCAACCTCAGCCTCGCGAAAAGTGAAGCATGTCCTCGAGCAGAAAAAAAAGAGGAAAGAAATGTGTCCCTGCAACATTCACGCGAGCCCAGGCCGCGGGTTTAGAATGATAAGATTATACCAACCATAGAACAAGGGCGCGTTCATTCCCAGTGCCTCTAGCGCACCGAATGCAGAAGGCTAATTGCATTTCATGTTCTTCGGTGGCGCTTCATCACCCGGTGCGCGCGGTTGTGGGTTGTTTACTTATCATCTTCGTTCCCTTCTCATCCTCGCGAGACCCGGCGACTCCGGTTAGTGCAGCGACTGTCGGAAGCGGGACCAGGTCGTGCCACACACCAGACTTTGACATGACGGCCGAACCCACTTGTCAACGAACCGTGACTAAAAGCTGGAAAAGCTAAACCCATTCCCGGGATTGGCTCGCAACAACGCCGTCTGCTTGCGGGTTTTGGCTTTGGGAGGGTGGGAAGGAGTTGCTTTTGCTCCTCTGTGTCGACGACTTCGTGGGGAGACTTTTCATGCTTCGGTCCGCCTGTCGCACGGGCTGGTGCCTTGCTGAGGGTTTTCCTAGGTGCCCACCAACGCCACCCCACCTATGCCAAACAAATGGAGATGGTGCAAAACACAGGAAAGGAAAGAGAGAAGAAAAAAAAAACCTCCGAGCAGCTAATTACGCGCGACTCGAGGAGATGCGGAAGGCTCGAAAGCGTCACCTTTGGTGGTTCAGTTCAGCTGGCTAGGAATCGTACAGACATGTGCAGAGACATGCACGGAAATCTCGCAATAATGTGGTTTTCCATGCTGCACATTATTAAACAAAACATACTTAATTACAGAAAACGGAACGGCAGCGATAATCACACATGTAGTCGCCTGCAACGTCCGTGCCAACTTTTAGCCACACATGTGGCTGCAAATAGCTGAGCGGAGTTTCCACGCAACTTTTAATAGCCTCTCGCAATACGGCTTCATTGCGAACGTTTTACACTAAGTTCGTCCGTAATATTACGAATATTTGAAACTATATATCAGCAGCACAGATTTCCACAGTACGCTCAGGCCAATGCATTCTGCTGAAAACAGGACGCCCCGTGTGGTTTTGCTTCGTGACTTACCTGTTTGCCAAGAGCGCGTACGTGAACGTTGTTCTTTTTGTGTTTTGTATGCCTGTGTCTGCTGTTTTGTTTCTCCTCCTCCTCCTCGGCGGGTTTTGCCCGCAGTTGGCCAAAGCCAGACCGCCAATGATCCGTGAGGCGACGAACGACGTCGACGCTTCCGCCGTACGATGCACACGGTTGAATTGTTCACTGCACCGGGTGCACCAAAGTGCTGCAGCGGAACAGGCTACGGTGGCTGATGTTATTAGCCCGCCGCCTGGATGCAATACTTTTTCATCGTTTTCCATCCTTCCGTTCGTGCCGCTTCCTTAAGCATCACCGATATATCTTCCTGGGGCTGGGTTGGGTTCTGGTTTCCCTTTTTTTTTCTCTCTCGTTCACCTTTCGTTCGGTCGATCGTCGTTTCGTTCGTCGAAAGCCATTTGCAAAACTTCGCCCCAGAAACGAGCGCTCTCTCGTTTGGCTTCCGTTCCGCATTTGGTCGCAGTGGTTTTTTTTTCTTCTCGTTTGGATGATGGCCTTTGCCGGTGGGTCTCTTGCATTGGCGTTCCACACACAAAAAAAAAGCACGGCAGCTCTCAACCGTTGACGCCTGCTACCGGCCGGTGGTGACCAGAAGCAGAAGCCGGACCATGCATGAACGCGTCACGAAAACGGGCCCCCGATAAGATAGGCTTCCGTGCGCGAGAGGATCAGCTCGGAATTGACTTGACCGGTCGGTCGAAGGTGCAAGTCGTTTGTTTTACCGTCAACCGTGGTGCCAGTGCCAGGACGGACGACATTAAAATATGCAGCGCCGTCGATTGTGGTTTCGATGCGTTCGAAGCATCTTCGGAAGGGCGTTCATCGTCGGAGTATCGCTGCTTATCTCAGCGTAACTTTGTTGTACAATGCTTAATTAGCTCGACGTTTTCCCCGTTGAGTGTGATGTTTCTTCATCTTGTCCGATACGCCGTACACTAGTTGGGATTATCGGAAAATGATAAAAAGTGTGTACTTGAGAGAAAACTTTAGATACAGACCGGTTTTATCGGCTTCCTTTCGCACGATTTAAAGCTGGCTTTAAATGGTCAAAACACTTCCAACAGGACGCGGTTTTCATTAGCTGGCTTTTAGGATGTCTCAATCCATTTGAAAACTATAGCACGCTCGTCGTAAACTAGCCCCCAAACGGAGCTTTCTAGCGAAGCTCTTTTTATAGCCATTAATTTTTCTGTTCCTTCCGGTGTCCTAACCCAAGTGCAGCATTCTACGATTCAAATGTAGCCCGCAAACGTGCTCTGGGAAGTGTTGCAAAAAAGCGCCTGAATTCCGACGCCACAAACTACAAAATTGCCGTCTCTTCCCCGTGGGCGTCGGAATGAATTTGCTCGCCAAAGAGCAGCATTTTAAAAAAAGAAGAACGGCAAAAAAACCAGGCACCTATTGCTATTTAGAAGTTACACCGTCGTGTGTATGTTGGCGAACGTGTGACGTTGGTTTATGGTTGAGAGGGTGCAGTTTTCAAAGTTTCGAAGCACGTTCGCCGGGTTGATAAAAATATTGGAGAAAACAACCAGCGCACGCTCCGTACACATCCCTTGTGCCATTAGATGCGCCCGCCCTGTTATCCTGGAGCCCAGGATCTCCGATGCATGAAGGGATTGTTTGGAGTTTCGTTTTACGAATTCTGCCGGCGATTTTCACCAGATAGTACCAAGAGCCTTGGGAATGGGCATGGCTTCTAATATGGACAAAATCAGGAAGAATCCAATTGAAACTAGCACCAGCAACGACATTATATTGCAGACGATTTCGGGCTAGATTTGCGGACCAGCCTTGCTCGATATCTTCTTCATATCAACTGTCATTTGAATGAGACGTTTTTTTCCCTGGAAGTGAACTAAAATCTTTCTTTTTTGTACGAAGCCCTTTTACCTAGCTCTCTTTCAGCGGAGGCGAGGAAATCAATAAATTCAATTTCCGATCGTCGCAGCCTGTCGTCGCAGCATTCATCCAAACCGTGAACCAATCATCCCGGATTATGGCCGTTCTTGTTAGTTGATTACAGCTGGTTGACAATCGAACCTGCTGCGCTATTCACACCGAGCCCGAGGACCGGAAAGTAGCGTGAAGTTGGTCCCACCGGAGCCACGCCAGGATGATCAACCTCCAAAACCGTTCAACCCCGTCCGTATCGCGACTCACGACATATGCGGGGGGGATGCGTTCAGCTTAAGGTGGTGGCAGATGATACACCTCACCGGAAAACTGAATGCTGGCTGATGATTTTTCATGCGACACACGGGAAGCGAGCGCACGGAAGTGATTCGTAGCGACCATTCCGCGCGTTCAAAAGAACACCTTACAAATGCCTAACTTCGAGCGCCTTTTCGAGGCTAAACAAATCCTACTAACGAGCTGCTGCGATGGCGGAACGAGAAAGTTCATCCGCAAGTTCAGGTTCGCCGCCCGGGAAAAACGGGAGTGGAACGAGCAGAAGAAGGAGAAAAAAAACTGTTACACCAACTTTCGATCCTTTCGGGCTTCGAGCGCGATTCGATCGATGTCAATATTTGACATTGCAGTTCCCAGTAGCGGCAGCCGAATTTCCCGTAACACTGTCTTTATTTTTCGTACATTTTCTTCGTGCTCGTTTGCTCGACCTCCAGCCACGATGATGAGGGCGATAATTTGAGAAACTGCATGTCACTGCGACGACGCTTGCTTCGACCCGTTGCCATGGCGTCCTGCAGAAAGTGGGAGAGCAAGTTCGTTAAACGGCTTCATTATTTTGTGATTATCTTGCCGCTGACAGGAACAGTGTTGGCTACTGCCGCTAGACTGCTGTCTGTCCCGCCGTTGGGGCGCCTCTGTTGACGGTGGCTCAATGAAGAGGTAATCCCATTGGCGTTAGTCAATTAAATATCCACAAGCGGAAGGTATGCCCGTGTGCCCTCGGGGTGAAAAGTTGCAACGAAGCGTCGGCGTTCGGGCGGATTAGTCCTGTCCCTGATCTTTTGCAACGGAAGAGCGACTTCGCCACGACCGTCCTGTGCTGCCGATGGAGGCAAACATGCGGGATTGCCGAGCCGTGGGTTTTACTTATTTGGACACATGATTTGAATGAAGTGCGTTTGCGGAGGAGTTCCACCAAGGGACAGATCATGATGACTCGCGAGATTATGAGGCCACGTTAATGAGCATTTGGCGATGAGTCACAGAAATAGATTTGTCTGCATTAGACTGACAAGCAGCATCGTTTGATAGAGGCTTTCTTCAAGCGTATTTCACATAAGTAACATTTCTATGAGGTATGGAATTCAATAACGGAATCCATTCACACGTGGCCACTATAATTTACCAAATTGGCCTCACTTGCCGTGGTCAAATTTATTTCAAATATTGATAGCAGAAGAACATTTTGCTGCCCATTTCGTGATTTAATAATATAAACAATTTAATATCTGACCACAACCCGTCTGCCGGGAATCGTTTTCCCGACCTCGCATGGGATGGTTTGGCCTCAAACCCACAAACAAGCAGCCTACTAATCGGTGGAAATTGTTTCCACCTTCAGATTGCCACCAATTTTGGGTGAATAATTTGCCGCCAACATCTTGATCGTGGAGTGTGAGTTCTCTTTTTCTTATTTATTTCTTCCGCTCGACCGGCCGTTTCAAGATTCCCAAGAACGACTGAAGAGTTGTACTTTCCAAGCACCGGTGGAAGGCGAAGGCAAAGGCAACTAAGCCCGGCAACTAAATGACGATGATACAGCAGAACGGCCGACTCAATTGACCAAAAATGATAATAATTGTACTTGATTGGCGAGAGAAATTTCCCAGACAATTTTTGCTCTCAGCCCGCGCGCGCGCTACCTCCCACACGTCCCAATTTCCACGGGGGCCACACGGGACTCGATCCGCTTTCCGCGTCCGCGAGCAGATGGGCTACGAGTCGAGTGGATGAGTTGCGCTTCTGCACTGACCAGCGTGGGGCGCTGCTGGTGGCGCTATAATTAGCGGAAACGTTCCCGCGATTGCGCTCTTGCAGGCTGAAACCGCCAGCGGACCACCCGACGGCTAGATTGGCCCTGGATGTGATTGTCGTCCCCAAATTGAGCATGATTTATCGTCCCACAGGTTGTCAGGTTGTCGGGAGGCGTCCGGGACAACATCGTTTAACCGCGAATGTCTCGAGCGAGCCGCTTAATCCCCGCTCAGCTCGAAACGCCACAGAAGAGGAGCCGTGTCAGTCAACAAAACTGTCATCCATCGATGGATTGGGGGTCCCGTGGATGTCTCATTTGGATTCCGGCCGCTAAACCGGCTATTCTCGGGAAAAAAACCGGCTGTCGAACTGCGCCTTTATGTGACGGGCCGGCAAACAGTCAAAACAGACGTAAGCTTATCGAGTGAACACACGTCTCTCCAGCCGGTTATCTGGCAACCTTAACCTATTCGGCTTCCCACCTCTTTCACGCGGCCGGACGGGCTTCTAATCACGGGAAAAACGCCATCCACGGGTACATCGAGATTTTCTTGCCCCGAAGGTGAGGCCAAGCGCAAAAGTGACGATGTTTTCGTTTGCCTTTCACAAATCACTGCTAACAAGCTGTTGGTATTCGCCGGTCTAAAGGTATCCGATGAGTTTCGTAATCTCTGGACAGACATCCCAATATCTGGCGAGATGGCCACTGGCCGGAGGAATAGTACCTCGAGGAAGAAAACACTGCTTGAGGGCCGGTTCGGGAAGGAGTTGGTCTAGCAGAAGCGAATGGAGCATAGGAAGAAGTGAACAAAGCACCGACTACGTGGTCGCTCAGTCGGGCAGATTCGCCCGGTGTTCGATCGACGTTATTGCTTGCCCATCCACGCATGGCTTCGGAAGTCCAACAGGCTTGTTTCCAGCAGAAAAAGATGGAACCCATCCACACACACACACATCGGCCTAGAGTGGATAGGACGCGCGCGCGCGCGCGAGCTCGCCTTGGCGTGGTGCAATCGTTTGTTTTATCTCTCAAATGATTTTATGTTTGTTCCCAAAATTGGATAATATATGCTTGCGAGGCAACGCACCGGGACGACGGTTCCGGTGGCGGTCGCGGCGACGCACCGCTTTCGCTTCTTCCTTTTGCCCGGGGTGATCCCGAAGCTCAGCGGACACAAAAACGGGTTCTCGCTGACCGGACCGACCGCGCCGACGCAAAAGCCTCCCGAAGCGCGTCGGTTAACGAGATCAACATTCTGACAACGGTTGATTAAGTTGCTCGTCGATGGGCCCCTCGCGAGCAGGAGGTTTCCGGGTGGGAAAATGGGGATGCTACCGAACCGGAGGTGGTGTGGAAATGGGCCGAGGAGGAGCTGATGTGGCTAACGATGTCCGCCCCGTGCGGCTAAAGGGTGGATTAGACGAATGTGCGCACGAAGAAGGGGTTTCTTAAATCGCTTTTCTGAGCCCCGAATTCACCCCATTCGCCCCATAACCAGGCTTGGCGAGTTGAAGGCAGCTGCGCAGCGTAAGGCGAGCAATCGGATGTTTATGCAAATTGAATTTTGAATCAATTCACCGGCACGAACCCGGGGAAAGATGGCGAGAGCACACATCCAAAAAAAAAAAGGAAAAAAGTTGTTCTTAGTACGCCGCCACTGCTTGTCCGTCGTGTCCTGCGCCTCGCACCTGATCTCTGGCCACATCGAAAGGTCTTTCCTGTTTAGTCCTCCACCAGGAGATGCTGGTGTGGGTTCACGACTCTCACTCTCCACTATGCCATGGAGTTCGAAGTTCGCGCGCACTCACAACCAACGGCCCAAAAGTTTAACTGCAACGCCTGATTGCCGGCGTTTCCCGAAGTTCCCGATTTCAGGCAAGTGCTTTATCAACTTCTTGCAGGAGTCAACTTCGCGTGCGGCAAGAAGTGTGCATGCACGAATGCAGTTGGTAGTTGTTGTTTTTTTTTTGTACAACATCACAGCGTCAAAACTTTACGCCGGCGTCGAGGTGCTTCCCGAGAGGGAAGAATAGTTTGTTCAAGTGTAATGAAGTCAAAGTAAGCCAAGAATTAAGAGCTTAAAACGGTTGCTTAGTTTCCGTCTCACAGGACGACAGCGGTGGCAGTTTAAAATAGCGTTCAACATTAAAGCACACTCACGCGTAATGTCTTTTTTACATTTTTGCACCACCGAATCGTTAGTCAAATATACCACACCAAATGCGAGATTAATCAAATTGAACGAACACAGCTGCAACTGCACCTGTACGTTTTCGTCCCACAACAAAATGCGCCATCGATGCCAAATCCACCAATCGCCAATTCCGCGTAGTTCGATTTATCAAATCCTAATGCAAATTCGAGCGCTACATCTCCGGCGGGGATAACACAATTAGAGCGTTAGCTAAATTGTTCCCGTGGCTAATTTTTCCAAAAGCTTCCACAAACCTAGACGCCTCATTAAGGGCTCTCGTTTGGGGGGTGCGCTGTTAATTAAAACCGTGTCTATAAAGCACGGTACACACGGGACAGAGGGCATTAGTTGATCCGAGCGATTTCGATGGCATTATTTGCTTTGTTGTTCGCATATTTGCTAAACATAAAGCGAGCATATTTTACGCTTAATTAAATTTCCCGCCACCAGATCGGCGTGGGTATTAAAATGTACCGAATGTGTGCACGGGGCGGCGTACAATGTTGCAATGTCCTTGCAGCCTTCCCATCGCCACTAATACCAGGAAGTCATTGTGGACACATTGTCGTGTTGAATTTCTGACCACTGTCGCTACCAAAACCAAATCAATACTCCTGAATTCGTAAAGGATTAAATGGGAACTGTGCAGTTTTAGTCTCCTTTCCGCTGAACAGGAATGACAGGACATACTTTTTAATCACCTCTAAGGGAAGGAGATACAACCATCCCTTTTTTTTGCAATATTCTATGGTCACTCAAAAAACTCTAGTTAAAACTGGGGGTAAAATGTTTCCACCTACGAAACCAACGTGCTTACGTGCTCCACACAACACTCAAAAACATCCTGTGACAATTTTGTCAAACAGCACCGCTATAAAACCGAGCCGAACTGGCCGAGTGCTGTGAAAAAGTCGAATAAAACGTTTCTGCCATCGAGCATCGAGTCGGTGGATGGGTAAATATTTGTTCATTACTTGTTCGTGTTTTGTGTGGTTTGGCATTTTTCCTAGCGCAGCATTCGCGGAAGCCAACCGGAAGTCTCGGGTGGTTTGACAGCCGGCCCAGCCCAGCCCAGCTGCCAACGGTTGCTGCGAGGATCCGGAAGCCGGATCAGCAAGAAGAACCACCACCGCAGTGGCACAGTGGCACACTGCACCAGACGCCCGGCCTGAACGCTCCGTGTGTTCCAGTTCACGTGGCCAAGGCACCGGTAAAGGTAAATGGCACCGGTTAGCGTTCCGACCGATATGCATCGGTTTGCAAGCCACGGTTTGTGGTGGTACCTCGACGACTCGCAGGGCCGCGGAACGTTGGTTTCTAACAAATTTAGCATCATTTCGTGCAATTCACCGGGGCGATCCCGTGGGATCGGCCACTCGCGAAATAAAACCAAAATCCGACCGAATAGGTGGGCTTTGGCACCGGTGTCGATGCAGCCAGCCGACCATGCTGCTGATGGTCAACAAGCGGAGTTCTTTTGGATTGATAAGTGTCTAGAATGTAACGTGGAAGTAATACGTACGGTTTTATGTTCAGTTCAAGGACCTGCAGGAAACTCAATCTGCTACCCTTCGAAAGGACATTGCTTTACAGACATGGAAGCGAGTTTCATCTCCCCAAAAACCTACACTTTTCACTTCACACCAGCGTGCGGTGCTTTCGGATTTCCCGGGGCGCCATCGTTGATTGCACCGGTCGGAGTTCGGGCAGCCCCAAGCCGCCGGGATCCAACACCGCAACGGCAAACGGTGTCATCTGCTGGCTGCAATTGCGGCGCCACCGTAAATTGAAACTTGCGCCATCAGTTCGCGTTCGCGGTTCTCGATCTCTGCCGTTTCCGGAAGCTTCACTCCCCCGTTGTGGCAGCGCGACCGTGGGGGTTGTTGGTGGAACGAACCAAGGATAGGAACCGTACGGTGGTAGCACGCAGGACCAAAGCCCTCGTGTCCCAGATGCATTGCGCGCGAAGCTAAAGTTTCAATGACAGATCCGAAGGAAAAACAGCGGCGCGCCATGATATCCCCGATCGGGTCCACCCGGGAACGAGTCCGGGAGCGATTTAAGGGCTGCGGAAGAAAAACGACGAATAATTTGATAAGTGTCACCGAGTGGCGATATTTTCGGTCGTTGGGTTTTGGATTTCCACGCTGCCTTTCCACCATCGGGGGACGAGTTTTCGTACGCTGGGGAAGGATTTCGCCTTACCACTTGGTTTGGAAATCGGGCCAGAGTTGGGAGGTGGCGGGAAGATGGGAAAACATTTTTCCTCTCGCTCGGCACCAAAACCGACGCTTCCCGACGAGAGCCGTTGGGAGGTCGGAAGGAATAAATTTACATAATGGAATTATGAATGACAATGCGCGGGCGGTGTGAGTTTCCGCCTGTCCATTCGCGATTCAATTGACATCGATTAACATCCGGATGATGGGCGTTGGGCGAAAGAGAGCGGCCATTCCAATTCCTTCAGGGTCGTTTCAAGTGCAGACACAAGTGCCGGGTCGCAGGGCCCAATTGGATCATATTGCAGTGAAGAGCTTTCAATGAAGCTTCAATTGGGAATATTTTACAGAGAGATGCGCTGTCAGGAGGATGAAATTACGTTCGCCAACGTGGGATATCCGAATGACTCAAAGGAGTCAAAAAAAAGAGCGAAAATAAGCGTTCTACTAACAGTTCCAGACATTTCTCCTCATTGCTTGCCGATAATGTCTTTGGCTAACCGATGCATTCTTTCCCACAAGGATGTAATTTCTGGCTATAATTTATTCCATCGTAAATTATTTGTTTATGCTCACAAACAATTAATCGTACATAATATTTCCCTTGCCGCCTTTCGCTTTCCAGCTCCAGCTGCTGGCGGCTTGTATGGTAAAAATAAATCCCAGCCCGCAGAAAAGAAGAACAGAACATCCACCCGAAGCAGGGGGCTCATGTTTCGTGTGGCCCTGCAGCTCATAAACTTTATGAGCGCAAGCAACTGAGAACAAAAAAAAAACACACACACACACACAAAACAATTCAACTCACAAATCCGGTTTCCCGCTGGGAACGTTTCAAGTTTCCTGACAAGTGTCAAACGGCGCACAAAATATCACACATCGAACGAAACACCTTCAGGGGGTAGGTTCTTTACTGCCTGCCTTCTAGCCTGGCTCCGCCTGTTGCATCCACTCGACTCGACTGCTGAAGCTGATCAATCAAAACCGTAAGCCGTTCCAACGATCGCACCAACCAAGCTGGTCGATCGGTCGCGAAGAGTCCCAATATTTAGGGTGCATATTTCGTTTGCGAAAAAAAAACTCACTCACACACACGGGGATGTAAAAAAAAAAAAGGTGAACCTGTATCAAATGGCTAGCCACAGAGCAAGGTCTCAGGCTTCATTTCAATGTCAGCCGTAACACGCGAAGGAGACCCCACCGGGCGTCTTGGGAACACACACACACGGTAAACGAGGTGTACGAAACGAGAGAAACCCTCCTTTTTGGCCAGCGTCCTGGAGATGTTGTCTGCTGCGCTGGGAAGGTCGTATTTATTAAGTGGGCAATTTTCTTCTTCTGCTTCATATCCGCACGCCCCTGGTTAGACACACAATCCGATGGGTTTCACCCCACCATGTGTCTTTTTCCCGAACGCGAGCGAAGATAAATGGTTTGGAAAATAAAAATTAATTTTCCCTTCGTTTGCCGCGCGCTCGAAACGCCACGACGCGACAGAACTCTTCCACTTGGGGTCCTTCCTTTTTTGTATCGCACCCAGCATCCACCGGAGGATCGCGCGCTCACGCAGGAAAACGAGCTTTGGATTTATGTTTCCGATAGTCATCGGCGTGGAGTCTGTGGCCGGCCATCGTTCGCGGCACACACCGGGATGAGGCGCGATATGATCTCGTGATGGTGGAAGTCCCATGGACGGCGATTCCCTTCCACAAAACGGTCGTCCTCCGCAGGGAGTCCGCGGAGGTTCTCTGATTCGGGGTGGAAGCTGACCAAAACCAACAGCACCCTGGCACGATCGGAAAGACGAGATTATGATAGTTTCGAGCGTGGTACAAATTGTTTAGATGATTTTTTCGTCATCCATCCCGGGACGCGCTCCAAGGTGGCCTACGATGGGGTTGTTGTTTTTTTCCCTCTCCGTCGTGTGCGTCAAATAAACAAACGATCATCGAACGAAGCACCCGGGTGTTGGAGGCTTTCGAAACGCAGCACGCAACCGCTCGCTGTCGCTTGAAGCGGTGGCAACGAATGCAACCCCCACAGCACACGCCGGAGGGATGATTTGTTTAATTGTTTTCGGTGCGATTTTACTTCGCTTCACACAGCCGTTCTGGTATTGATTTTCAATTGGAATCTATCATTCCGTTAGCATCGCTTCGGTTGCGTTCTCGTGGCCCGGCGCGAAGTTATTAATCTTCGATCGTAGCGGCGGACAGTGCGCCCAGGACACGGCACGGATTTTCGTCCCGAGCCGGCGCGTGATCGGTGGAGCTTTTGGTGCATTTGACTCATTCGCAGGGGAGACACCGCGGTTGGATGTTCGTTTCGGCTGTTATGGAGCGATTTATTTCGATGGCTGATTGAGTGGAGAACGGCCAGTCGGATGGGTAGAATTTATCGATCGATCAAAATTCAACTCCGAATGCATCAATTCTCAGCCACACGCATGACGCGCTTGTGGGTTGAAGGAATGTTGATATTTGACCTATGTTTATGGTTTAAAATACCTTTAAGTGTTATTAGCGTTCATTTTGATTGTGAAGATGTGTCACACCAGAGAAGGAACATAAAATGGAGCTTCGAGAACACAATAAAAGGAATAAAGGAAGAATGTAAACTCATGAGGAATAAAAAGGCAAGAATGAACGAAGTTTAGAATAATCTTAAGGATCATGCTTGCAACATGAAACGTTAGATTGAGATATGTTACAAACACAAAAATGGTTCCAAAGCTACTCTGCAGATGTAAAACGTCCTCTTTTGACATCCCCAAGCCACAAAGGTTCATCCCTGAAGAAGATTTCTTACCAGCAGGAGCACAAGTTCAACTCTTCGGGCACAAATCACCGTTCGGGAACGCCCAACTGGCGCACCATTCTAGCACCCGTTAAATGAATATAAATGTTTATTTCACTCCAACCATTCACTGGCCGGGTGGCACACACCGTGCAGGGGCCGTGCATTAATTGCAAACGCCTTTTTAATTCAATATCGGGGGGCGCCATTTCGTGTGCTAATGAAATTAACTTCCTGCCCTCGCATTGGCAAATGGCAGATGACAGATGGTGACAGGGTTCAAAATCTCCGGCTAGGCCGCTCGCTAATGCCTTTAAATTTATCACGCACCCGCGGACGCAACGGTGGTGTGTTGCTGTTTTTAATCACAAACCGCACCGCAACCCTGCTGGCAGTGTAATCGAATAAATCTTGCCGCTTTTCGGCGCCCAAGTTCGAACCCCTTTTGGCCCTTCGGAAGTGCCTCGCTGGCTGGCCTCTGTTCTCGGTTCGGGTGGTGAATGTAAAGGAAGAAGCAGAAAAAAAACGCACTCTCTTCGCAATATCGCACCCAATCCCCAGCATAAAGGCAGGCAGACAACGTGGCAGGCAAGGGCAGCAGGAGGGCGCGAACGAAGAAAAAAAAAATCTCACTCGAAAAGATGCTGAATGCTTTTTATGGTGGTAGATTCGAATTCAATTTTTCCATCGCACTCCACACCCGGCGGAAAGTTGAAGATTTCCCTCGGAACGCGACGCCCTTGCGAGGGAAAATATGCTCGACCTCGGCGGCCACCGAAAGGGTGGCACACGGGAGGGTGGCCAAAGTGATGTAAAACGGCTTTGCAAGTGGATTTGGTTTCGCATGTCGTCACGCCAGCGACCCGAAGCGCTGGGATTACGAGGAATCTTATCAAATATTCATGAAGTAATTGTCGTCTGCTTGTCGCTGCGACTGGCGGCTTCGCTTTTATTCGCGCTATCACTTCTCGCGGATTGCGGTGGCGATGGTTTCGGGTTCGGTGTGGGGCTGGTTTTTTTTTCTCACCCACGCTTTCCACATCCGGCCGCGTGATTGCGGAGCTTGAAGCTGCTGGTGACTGTTGGCGACAACCGCCGGAAGGCAATGGCGACGGTTGACATTGAAGAGGATCGCTTCGTCTCTTTTTTATCGTTAAGAGGATTATGGCATTGTATCGCGGTGAAGCTGGCAATGAGTTGATCCTTGCGAGCGCGGAAAAGCACATCCTTGAGCGTTTGACGTTAAAGAAGGCGATATTGAAGGCGCTTGCCGTGTGAAAATCGTTCAAACAAAGCCTACAATTCAGGTCGAGTGTCAGGCATTCCGGATGCGTATTTTTAATTCGTAACGAAGCAAAGTTTTTGGGGGAGACTTTCTGTAACTTTTCTCTCGCCAAAAAACACCTAATTGGCACCGTCTTCCTGGCAAACAGCGTAAAATCAAGCGACTGGCGCAGCTATTTGCCGGCCCGCAGCGAACCGCGACGAATTGGATAAGTAACGAAAGTAAATCGGTAACTTTTTCCCCGGGCCGGCGAAAGAAATCTGCGCTTTGGGTCGCGAGATCAAAGGACGAGCTGGGGGGCGTTGTTTGATGACAATTTTGTTTGCTAAAATTCACTGATTAACCGTTGTCGGTGTTCCGCCCGCAGTGTGCCCAGTGTTTCGCACCTCGCGATTGCGTCAAAGCAGGCCCATTTCCATCCATCTCAGCGCCTTCTACGATGGATGCGCTTCCAACTGATTTTCTGTTTGCCCAGACGCGCGCGATGGCTCGTTCGCGAACTTCCTCTGTGAAAAGCCGCTTGCTCTAATCGTAGCCGTGATGTATTTTTCTGCTTTTGGCGCTTGATGTTCAAATTATGTTAAAACTTTTCCCCCCACCGAGCCGCGGGAGGGTCTCTTGTGAGAGGGCTCTTCGCGTGGAGGGTGCTTTTGCTGCTTCACGCGCTCCACTTCATGAAAGGAACAACATTACACCTATCCGTGTGGTGGTGCTTTTGAACCGGGTCGGATTCCGGGTGTCGGAAAATCCGGCCCGGAAAAGTGTTTTCCAACCGCTCGGCGTTCCGGCGGACGTCAAGTGCCAGCGGCAGTGATACTTCAACGTCCGTCAGTGCCGTCAAAGATCGCTTCAGGTGACATTCGCGGCAGAATCGGTTGCGTTACACACTCTCAAACCGGGCAGGATGCACCGGAAAACCTTGCACGGTTACGCGGAAAACGGGAAGTGGACCCTTACGGCATGAGCTAACACCACTCGAACAATGTGCCATTTTTTTTGTCGCTGCTGCGTGAGATATGTGCATGTGTATGTGGTTTACTTTCCGGCGCGGAGCTACACGCTCGGGACGTTTAATGTGCATTTACGACAAAAAAAACCTTCCTACCACATTGCAAGGGCTCAGGTGAGCACCTAACAGTCAAACAACGTCTCGAGGTGTCAAGAGGCGTTTTTCAAGAAGACCATAAAGCATCACGAAACTTCAATGAGTTTTGAGGCACACAGGGAGTACTATGCTACGAAAAACTTCGACAAGAAGACTGTATTTTTTTAACATTTACATATTTAGTATGAGATAAAATATATTTTTTGATATTGTAAAAGATAAGATAAATTGAATGGTAATGGTTTTTTTATGATTGTTGATAAAGGTATAAACGAGAAGAACCATGATCTGACGAATTAATTAGATTTAGTTAGTTGAATCTAAACTAACACTCTAGTTGCCTCGGATTTTAATGACGCTTATTTTGCAAAGAATCTTGAATCTATTCAATTGAGAACACAAACACAGCATAACAGGAAATATTTTCCATCACAAACAAATAAATAAATAAAAATGCCCCCCCATTTTGCTAATTATCCCAAAGGAGGACATTTGTTTCCTCTGCCTGCCGACTGTTGTGGTGGTATTTCAGATGCTGTTCTCGTTCGTCAAAAAAAAAATCCGACGTTCCGTCGAATTAGCTGCGACTGCATGCCTGGCGTTGCTCTTCTTTTGCCCCCCCACCAGCGAGTGTTTATTTTACCGGTCTTTACTGCAGAATGCGCAAAGGAACGCCGAGGCACCGTAGTGAGTGACGCACGTAGGGCAAATAAAATAAAATCGCGAAATCGTGTCGTGCTTTTCGCTCACGTCCGCTCAGAGAACGCAGCAGAGGCCCGTGCCCGTGCGTCAAGTGTCGTTGCGTGCCACGACGACTTTGCGTCGCTTTGGGCTTCTTTTCGCCAGCATGACGCAGGCGAAACGTGTCCAAGGGACCAACAGAAGAAAGAGAAAAAAACACGACAGACCGTGCCCCCGGCACAAACGAGTGATTTATCAATCAATGTACGAGATGATGTTTAAATAATTTCCGCGAGCCGTTTGTCTTCTCGGCACCCGTCGCGTTTCTCCGGCCCGAACACGGCTGGCTTTTCCCGGACAGTACGACAAACGACGACAGCGACGATGAACCCCATTTGCTGCAGTGGTTTTAATGCCACAACATACGCACCTCTCTGGGACGCGCTTCGGGAGCAGTGGATGCTGGTATATAGGCATCCCAGCCATGGTCACACCGAGGCTGTGAGTTCGCTGGTGCAGAAATTCGATTCCGACGAGAAGGGAACTATTCGAAACATTCGGCACCGGCTGGCAGGCGCGAGAAGGTGAGCTTTCAATCACGTGTTGGCGCGGGAATGTAAAGAGCCGCTAGTCGTCACGGCTTCGGTTGGAAGCAACTATTCGCGATCCTTGATCCTTGGTTTGTCATGGCAATTGAGCAACATTCACGCCTTAATGGAGGGGAAAGTTTTTCAGGAAATGCCATCAGGTGGCAATGGAGCTAATTGAGCAATTACTTATAAAATTTTTGTTATACGGAGATTTACGTTTGGAAAATACGTTATATATATGAAGTACAAGCCTGCATAATTTTCGTTTACTTTCACTTGTGGCACTTTTCAATCTACGGTAGGTAGGGAAATAGCTTGCAGTTTTCCCATAAAATCATTCACACATTTCTTTAGATACACCCACAACATAAAAAAATGTCAAAAAAATAACATTCAGAGGCCGTTGGTTGTCTTTTGAATAACGTCTGTGAAGAGCCATCTGCATTACGCTTTGTCATCGCCACTCATCATAAATTGTCCGCCATGTTTTAGGGCCATTCATAAATTAATTTCCACGTCCATAATGCAAAAAGAATCACGGCAACGTTAATGGTTCCCAGCGGGGGCAAAAGATCAATTTTCTTTTTTTGATAATTTCTTACACACCTCACCCAAACGTGCAGCGCGGATGGGAGATTCCAATTGTCAGCACGAATAAGTGTGGAATAAAAAAAAAGCAAGTTACGAACCAACGGCATGACCCTCCCAGTCGCCTTCGATTATTTATTTAACGACAAGCCGTAAACGGGAATTACCCCATCGTCGTCGATGCCTGAACACTTTTGCGCCCGGTTCAGCATTCAATTCATCCATCCATCAATCATCGACCTGTACGGAGAGCTTGAAGGCATTGAAGCACGGTTTCAAACGGTAGCGTTTACGGTGGTCGATCCACCAACACGCACCTTCTTCTTCGGTGTGCCAAGCATCGGGCTAAAGCGCTCAAGCCTCTAGAGGCCGCTTCTCCTAGGAGCACTAGAAACTGAAACCCTCCCCAAACTGACGGTGCGATACGTGATCGACGAGGCAAATTTGAACATTATGGAAATGTTGCGTCTCCGCGTAATCAACGCAACACGGTGGCAGGCTCGACGAGATTGGATTAGCCCCACCTAAGAAAGGGTAGTAAATCGAAAAATTACACTTACGATGCAACTAGAAACACCTCGCGATGCCGTACGTACCGGTGAAAGGTGCGCTAAGTAAAGGTACAGCACACGCCATGGTCGGATCATAATAATGCCCCGAGTACGGTTTGAAAATATTTATTACCACGTGCCCTCTTGAATACACCAAAAAAAAGCCCTTACTTTGGGGAATTGGGGTCAAACTGTGTCGATGGGAGTGAGAGAAAAAAAACACGCGCCTCTCGATGGGCGCATTGAAATGGATTCCCCGTTCCTCGGTGAATGATAAGCCAACAGTGGGGGTGATTTAAGGCAACATAAATTATGCTTTCCATCATAAAGTGCACGGGCAAGAGAATGAACGTATGTAGCTCTGCGTTCGTTCGGAACCCTTTCACCATATCAGAATATCAATCACTCGAAAGAGGTGACAGAGAGCGAAGGCAGCAATTATTTGAACACGCGACATTCGTGCACTCTCTACCTAGCAGGTTTATATCAAAAACGATAAAATGCTTGACGCAAGCATGTGGCTTTACAGAACCCGTCAATCGAAACATTGAGTAATTTTTTTAATATGGAATCGAAGATTTAATTAGGATTATTAAGATGGTACAAAGGAATGATGTTTTTACTTTCCAATAAAAAAATTAAAACTACTTCCTTAGAACGGTATCGATCGGAAATAATCCAAATGGATGGATAATTTTGAGCTGAAGATCGAAAAAGCAACAGTACAGTACATGGACGAAGATTCGAATCCTGCCAACATCGCGCCGGTACAAGCTGTGAAAATCCAAACATCGCACTCCATCGACTACACGTCGAACGGGTCTGTTGACTTTTCCGACTCCGAACCGAGCGGGATTCAATTAGCGTGTCGAAGTGCTGGTTGCCTTTGGCTTTCCCTGACACCCGCACACAGACAGAAAGCCTCCCCGCCGGCCCGAGGACAACGAGTTATATTATTTGTAGGTCGAAGTGGCTTCATTCCTGGCACACGGCAACCCGGTGGGTCGCGTTTACGCGCGAGAGTTGAACCAGGTTCGGGTCGTTTGCAGCGCGTAGTGGCGGAAAATTGTGCTCCCCGTCGCTTGAGCCCAGGCCCCGACGAAACAAACAAAACACAACCGTCTCTCTGCCAGCCCTCTTTGATGCCAGCCCACCACCAACAGTCGACATTCCGGCAAACAGCGCTGCGGCAACGTCTAGCCGGTGATGAGGCTGCTGCCGGTTGTTGTTGTGTACCTTACAGAAACACCAATTGTTTTTCGAAGAGTACCTCCCCGTGTGTATGTGTATGTGCCGGGTGGTTGTAAACCACAGGACCGAGCAAACACCCGCGAAATGGAAACGGAAAAGCCCGAACCAACGTTCTGGTGCGCGCAATGAGTTAATTAATCCCTCTTAATGCTAAACAAGTCTCCCCGGGTCGGTTGATTGTGGGGAATGCCACCGGAATGTGCTGGTGGTGGCATGTGTGTATGCAGATCAGCTAAGGACATGGGCTTACGAATACTCATATGTAGCTATGCTATGTGTGGTTAACGAAATCGATGCTTAATAATCAGCTGTTTGG
The DNA here is from genome assembly GCF_943737925.1 of Anopheles nili. Lineage (NCBI taxonomy): Eukaryota > Metazoa > Arthropoda > Insecta > Diptera > Culicidae > Anopheles > Anopheles nili. The sequence continues at coordinate 26,699,321 of NC_071292.1, forward strand.
TGTTATATAACTCATCGGATCTATAGTTAAGCACAGCGCTCGCGAATGTCCTTGTCATTTTACGTTTCTAATTTAAAGCTGTCAGCTTGCATTCGCTCATGTTTCCCTCGTATGGTTATTTTCATCCTTCATCGTACTTAAGTGCACTTATTTTCCTCGATAAGTTCATGTTCATGCACACCCCAACAACCACTTCGAAGCCCCGAAACGTCCGCTTGCATTCACATAGAAACTTTTACACCCAAATAACAAATCCGCCACTATCTCGAGGGTGCTAATTTTAAAGGCACGCACACAAGTACGATACCACCCATCAGCCTCGGAATCCCCACGCAATCCTTCGGCATGAGTTTTCCACCGGCTCCAGTCAGTCAGCCGCCACCGTTCGGTGTTCGTTCCGCAAGTGGGAAAATCGCTTTACGCGCATGAAAAACGATTCGAGGATGATTGCTAATTCGCGGCACCGAACCCCAAGCCAACGGTAGCGCTCGGGCAGGAATGTCAAGAGTGATGTTACTTGCGGTCGTAAAGTTTTACAACGTCGATCACAAAAATCCCTGTCTGGCGCTGTTTGGGGTGGAGCGAGCTAAATTAAAGCGGTATAATTTCCGGTATCGTAGCTTCAAGTGGAAGGATGAATTTCACCAATTTCAGTGGCTTGTTGGAGTTAATTGTCCGTCGCTAGGGCAACGGTCGGAAGCACTCTTCAGTCGCTTTCGTACGCAGGAATGTGCGCGTTAAGTGGGCACCGTTTAAGACACCGGCGGGTGTTACGGTTCTTACGGTTCTGCAGGCAACTTAATTTGCCAACAACATTTGAATAATTTAGACGGATTGCTTGTTCATAAAGCCACTTAAGGGGATGGATTTTAAACCTTGTTCAACGCTGTACAGATAGTTCGATCAGGTTAAATGAGTGAATGATTAAATACATAAACGAATTTTCCACATTATAGCTACATAAAACCAAATGTTTCTTGACGTTTTGTTTAAAGCGATTTTATCCTCACTGGCAGCTACAGTTCGCAAAACGAATGACTTTTATAATGACCAGCAAAATTGCATATTCGCATCCACATCCATTAATTTAGTTTGCCAAAAAACACACACGAAATGCGCGCCGTACGTTGGACAGATTTTATGTCCATTTTAATTGTTTCAACCGCTCCTAATGAGCGTCAGACGTCCGTGTTCGACCGAGCCGGTTATGAATTATGAACATCAACCGTCCAATTTCACGTCAACATGCAGCCCCGAGCCTGCTAAGGGCATCGCATATCCACATTGGCTTATTTTTCACTTCCCCCGTGGAAGACGAGGAATAAAACACGATTGCATTCATTCCACCCAACGCAGCAAAATGCGCCTCTCGACGGGAGTGATCATTATTTTAGTGGTTGGTGTGGCAGGCAGCGAAAGAGAAGAGAAAAATATGAAATCTCTTACATGAAAAGCGACAACCAAATAGTTGTCCTCATTAAAATATTTGTCTTTCCCACATGCGAGAACGCAACCCCGCGGTTTCTCCAGCAGAAGATCAGCGGCGCCGTGGTCGTTGCGAAGTACCCGCGTGTGTGTGTGTCGACTTCCCGCGTCTGGAGTATTTTAATCGAGCCACACCAACAAGGACCCTCCGGAATCTCAATAAATCATGGGCTTCAGGTGATAATTTTACATCCGGCAGGCTTGCAATGCACGTCCGGTGGCCGCGCCGGGAGAAGAGGACCGCATTTCCCACCGGGATGCCCTTCCGTGCCCTGGGCGTGGGCCGCACTTGGAAGGAATGTTCTTGCGTACTTCTCCTTGGCGTTTCCGCCGGGCGCTGTCAGGCGGAGAGAAATATGACGACAGCATATTTCATGCGCATAGCTTCAGCTTTTAAAGCGTCGTGGCTAGAGCGTGGTCTGCATCTGGCCCCAAGGTGCACTGGCAATGTTTGGAGGAAGATTGGTATGAAAATGAGGCAAGCATGGCGCCCACTTTGGTAACCCTTTCCCATTTGCTGGGTGGTTGGAAAACATTATGCGTAGGGATAATAGGGAAAAAACGACATCTTAAATCATATGTAGCATAAAACTTAATGTTGGGCTAGGAGTAAAAATACTAAAATATGTATGCTGTATGAAAAGGAGTAAAAATAGCAGAAATACGTGATTGGATTTCCTCAAAACTGTCGTAAAGAAAATTGCAACCTCTATGGGGTGCTATCCTTAAATAATTATAGCGCTCATATATACTACCCATGCAAATCACCACGCAATTCAATTGAAAATTTATCGATACCAAAAATAACTAAGTGAATAGCTGCACCGCAACAACGCAAATCTTGCCACAAAACCAGCGCACCATATGAGGAGGTGTAGATCATTAACTAAACAAATATCGCACTTTATAACTCCGGGACCCGATTCCTCCTCCTATCCGACTTCTTTATGGCGGCCAATTTATAAAACTTCTCGTGCAAAAGCACTTCCCGCGCGTGTTGGTTGCCGGCGTGTGCCACTAGACCACTAGAAAACGATGCCAACGACGACGATGGTTGCGTTGGTGCAGAAGAAGACAACGCAACGACAGTTTGTTGCGAAAAGAAACCCTCAACCCGCCAGGAACCGTCGCCTTCCACACCACGCCAGTGCGATGCCATTCCCGAAAGGAAAGGTTCGGTTGGTGCGATCGGGCATACCGGCGCGGCAGAGGAATGTTAAATAAATCGCTCAATTGACATCCAACAAGACGTGAATAATGTTTCACAAAACTGTCTTGTCCGCTTGGGAACCGGTTTCCGCGGGCCTTTTGCGAGACAGCACGCGCCGCTCGCACTCGCAGCCACCAACCAGACCTCCACGATGGATCGGTTTCGCGACTTTAGCGCCTCCAAATCCATCGATCTTATGGTTATCTCGTGTGCGTCTCAGCCTCCAGAGCGGTTGAGAGTTGGGCGTGATGTCGCGGACCAAAGCAGGTCCCATCGAGCGCTGGGGAATTTGAGCGTTCCATCGGTGCGTGTTGTTTATGTGGCTTGTTGTAGGTTATGGCAGCTTCAACCAGGCCCGGGGGGTTAGCCGCTGTTGCTGCTGGTCCGGTTTATGGGCAAGCGAAATGCCTCCCTTGAGCCAACGGCAGGTGGATGCAACCATCTTAAGAGCGAGCGAGTTTTGCAATCCTTCGAAAGTGCCACAAGTTAATCTATGCCAAAATTATCCACGGCTAGTGCTTATGCAAACGTAACGCTACTAGTGGCATGATTCAGTTACGCAGGAACTAGTCATAGCTCGGTGGCGTAAGAGTTTGCATTACCTTCGATTCGTAATGCCGCATTAATGGCAGCAGGCTACACAATCTCAACGCGGTCCTGGAAACTCTCCACCTTTTCCAAAACCATGTGCTCGAGTGTGAGGTTACGTGTGGTCCTGCCGGGCATTCTTCTTCCTTAAAGAAGACGAACAAGAGAACGATCAAAAATAACTCAACTGACGGGAAGTGGCGGGAAAAAAAAAGAATCCAGGAACACCCAGAATCTGACTGACCTCTGCTTGGATGAGTCTCGAGCTTGCCTGCAGCCTCGATCCGATTCGATTGACCAAAGCCCTAACGAAGCGTAACGTACCAAGGACGCAACAACAACGGCGCAGAAGCTGCCCATGTTTGTTTTCGTCCCGTGGCCCTGTGGCCTCGCCTTTCAAAACCCGAAAATGGGTAAAATGTTTTATTGTTGTGTAAATTGTTCTTCCCACTTTCCAGCCTTGTTTCGAAGGCTTCAAGCGTTTCGTTCTATGCTCTTTCACTCTCTCAACCACTTTCCCAATTTATTTCCTTCTTCACGGAGTTCTCTTGCTTTTTTTTTGTTCCTTCGTTAAGGGTGAAAAAAAAGCCTCAACCGATCTGTCTAGCGGAGAAGGCACTCTTGTGGCGTGCCGCTTCGGACCTTGAAATGGCAAAGAACACCGTGCACGGTGTTCTTCGAACATCTCACTTTCAGCCACGATTGGGACGAGCAAGAGCATGCAGCAAAGGGGGCCTCCTTTATTCTACGGACGGCTCCGGTAGATTAAATTGCTCAATCGCTCGGAATTGGGCCCTGGTTTTTGTGCGAAGTTCGAGGTCAGCTCATTTGACGAAGGTACGGTGGTCGGCCCACGCAGATGGACCGGAACGAGAGCTAATTTATTAGAGAGTATTTTCCCGGACACATTCGGTCGCATTTTACACTTCCGAAGAAAGGACGAATGATGCCGGTGTTACGGAAGTTGTGGAACGCCGCGTTTTGCAACCGGAAGGATGAGGCGCTTCTGGATAATATTCCATTATTTCCGGGGCTAAGTGATGTGTTGCTGCCAAACGGGAGCGCAGAATTTGACTATAAATAAATTATTGCCATTCGCCGAGCGGTTGTTAGAAAAGCTGACATGGGTGCGAAGTCAATATAGCGCGCCTGAGAGAATAAAGCACTAAATTCCTCAACTAGACGGTAATAGTTTTATTAGCTCGATTGGCAGTAATAAACATACCCACATAAACAAATTAACAACGACTTGCTTCGTGAAATAATACCAAGGTGAAGCAGATACGACAATTCCATACCCTGCATTACAACACTACTCAGCGAAATCAAGAGCCAACGTTTTTTTTTCCTCTTCTGCTTACCACCAGATAATCTTTGATTACTTCCGTTTTTTTCTCCTATTTCAAATTAAAACTTGTTTAACAAAAGCTAGATCCACGCGGAACCGCGAGCACTCCCGGTGTACCTGTACAATGAACCCGCAGCGCGAAACTTTTCTACAAAATTCAATTCCACATCTCCGGCCGGGAAAGGAAAAAACCCTCAACGCTTCCATCAACCCACCCACCACGGTCGAACCCGACCAGGTTCTTACTTTTGATGTATTTGCACAACAAATCGTTCCTTCCCTACTACGACAGCAGCACGGGCATCCGCCGATCCGGTTTACTTCCGGGGTTTCTTTTCGGTTGTTTCCCGCGAACGGTTGGGCGGTTTTGACCACGGACCGCGTGGAAAACTTTTGCCCGACCAGCAGCACCCACCACCAACCAGGTGGTCGTCTATTTGCTAGGCGAGTGCAGTTTTATTGCTGGCGAAAAAAGTTTACCTCAATTTCGATTCCCCAGCGCTGAGTTTCTTTTCTTTTCTCCAGCACGGCGGAAGTAAAGAAAAAGTTTTCCCTCCACCACAGCGGGGTGGAAGAAAACTTTCACCACCGCCACAAGGATGCACAACAACAAATGCTGTCGCAACGCCGGAAAAACAAAACAATTCCAGTGACATACTCCTTTACTCTGTGCGCAGGCGGTTGGCGAAAAGGACACGCGCGATGGCGGAAGATCCGAAGGCAAGCCAATCAAAAAGAATCAGGGACAATTTACTTGATGTTCATTAGCGAACGAGAGTAATTTAATCGAAGCAAACTCGTGAAAGCTCGTCCGTCCTTTCCGACTGTTTCCTCGCGATCAACCAAACGGACCGGACACACCAGGACCTTCGAGGACACCGACACGAAGGATGGTTTGTTTGTCAAACGGGACGGACCAAATCGTCCGAACCGAGAGCTCGACCCCTCGACCAGAGTGGCCCGGGAGAGCAATCGCATCACGTCGTTTCACAATTGTCAAATAATTGCTTCCGGCAGAGGAGAGCGCACGCTTGATCCTGTTTGCTGGCTCACCCTCTCCTGCTTGAGTGCCGGTACGAATTTTGGAGATTAGAAAACTCGAATCAACCATCAGCATCAAACCGTCCCTTTGTGCCATCCCCCGCTGTGCCGTCAGAGATGAGGATCTTGGGCATGCCGGGAAGCAATTTAATTGCGCCTCAAAATGTGACAACATCCCAAGTAGAGACCGTTTTTCCCTGACATATTTTTTTTTTTACAATTCCATTCCTTTTCTACTTTCACTCACAGAGCGCTCGTTCGTTTGGAGGACAAAAAAACCCATCCCACCGGGCCGGGTTAAGTTGGATGGAAAATTATCCTTCGTTGGTTGGAAATGCGGCGAAGGACTTTGGGTGATAGAGATTTGATATATTGCCACACGCAGCAGGACACCGAGAGCAAGCCGAGGGAGTCGTCCTGGTGCACACGTGTGCTCACGGATCCGGGCACCGGCACACAGAAAGGTGCCATACGAGCGCTGGTAAGGGATAATTTTTCATCCTGTGCTGCCGTCCGTTCCGTTGTGCGCCTAAATAAAAAGCCAAAACACCATCCGTTCCCCACGTCGAACCGGGAAAACCGGTCGATGGGATCAGCATTCAAGCAGCCCAAACCAACGACGACAATGAGCGCCGGTAATGCGCTTTACAGTCGTTAGACAATTTATGACTTATTTTGACCACCGAACGTGCGTACCCGTTTGTGGGAAAACGGCGGGAGAACCAAGCGTCACCAGGAGCGGCGTCGCATGATGGTGGTTCGCGTCTTTTGTTTAATGGCTCTCCGGTGGTTGATAAGTCAATTGAGCGTTTTGCTGGCTCCTGCTGCGCAAGACATATGCAATGTAACATTACGAGGGCTGAAGTTGGCAGCGGATGCGCCGGTTCTGTAATTAAGCACACATTCATCGCTTACGAGGATTCGCTTTCCGTTATTTGCCAGCTCGATGGTGATGGTTCGCAATTATGAATGCCATTTTCCGGGATCATGCCATAAAGGCTGCGCCCTGTGATTTTATTATTCGCAATGGCATGTTTCTGCATCCTTCAATCAAAAAGGGAAACTATTAGAAAGTGAATACATCTCAAAGTGTTAATCACACGCTTTAATGGCACAATCTTGCAAAACAGCCGCTGAATTCATAATGTCATGCACGTAGCATCATATGGCAGATGGAAAGTATCTCCAATCAAACGGCTCTCCAAAGCCAGTAAACCTTTGAAGCCAAACATTCAGTGGCAACGATAACCGTGTGAAAGTGACGATTGGCACCGGGAACGGGAAAGGCCACAACCAACCACTATCCTTCATGAAGATAATTTCTATCGAATTAAATAAAACGCCTCTCACGTCGTGTCGACTTGCTTGGGTGCGTGTACAATCCCGTTCGCACGGTAAAGGATGCTTCCGTGACGCCCGAAGACGCCGACGACGGCGAAAGACGGGAAGCATACAGCTGAACATGACTCGACTTCCCGGCATCTTACACGCCTTTCATTCGGGTGAAGATAAACGGGCGCCAACTTGGCACCTTCACACCGTCGTGTATTGCGCTTAGGCCAAGTCGCCGAGTGCGACATCCGTACGAAGCAACGCCAGCCCACCGAAACACAACCAAATCAAAAGAAAAGTGAAAAGAAAACTAAACTGAAGAGACCCTTTCTCCGGGGTGGGAGGAGGGCGAACCGTTTCCAGACGCGGTGTCGACGGTTGACATCCTCCCCATCGGAGGCGGATGACGACGCGCACAACATGACGAAAAACCACCCAATCATCTGTCATAAGAAGATTATTATGATTGTAATTTCCGGCACGTGCTGCCGTTAAGCGTTATGGGCCTGATACGGGCCTCGCTGGTGGGTGGGGAGGGGAAACGCCACCATCAGGGGGGGGCGCCGGGGACGGACGGAAGCGGATAAAGAACCATAAATTGCATCTTAAGTAAGTGACTGGCTGTCGTGTCGTCCCTGCGCCGAGGCAAACTCGTGCAACAAGAACGACAGGGGGATCTCAGGCGTTGTTGCAGAATCAGCAGTAGCTTTCAGGCTTCAGGCAGAGCCTGGCATGGTGCAGATAAGATGCATCTGAGCCGATGAATTAAGGCTAAAGAAAGTTTGCAACGATCCATCTCGTTCTACTCGAAGACGGCGCTGGCAGCCTTTACAGCTGGAAGCTTATCGTTCTCGGTGTGGCGTGAATTCACATATAGCGTATAATTGGAATCGAAACAAAATAACACCCATTATAATAAGTAAAACGAGTTAAAATTCAACCGAACAGGAAACAAGTTCCAAAACTTGCTTCTAAAGGGCAACGATAGCATAATAATTCGTCGAGAATCATTCCGTCTTTTCTTCTAATGTATTATTTTGATAAATTGCTGCCATAAATTGTGCATTAATTTACTGCTTTTACTACGACAACCCCCACCGGTTATCAAACATGCAACATGAGAAATTAATTCCAATAAACGCTTCAGGGGGTTCTCGGTCACCGACCAGATCGGCACTCGGGTCCCATCGACTAAGCCAAACGAGAGGAAGAAAATGCTTCCCACAAAAGCCATTCGATTACGGGACATGAGCCATTCGATGGCTGCACTTCGTATCGTTGTGGGCTTGCGCTGTAGTGACAATTGACCCTTTTTAGGTGCACTTTATGATGCCGGTCATAGTGCCCGTTCTCGACCGAAACATGGCTGCTGCTGGTCAAGATGGACATGAGCAGACAGTATTTCCATGTTTTATGTTTATGCTCGGGAAGCGCTCCCGAAAAGGAAACTGCGGTGGGAGCGATATTGGTTCCCCCTGTTGTCGGTCGATGCCTAATGCGTATTGTCTCTTGTTCAAGATGATCTTCCTAAGCAGCCCATAGATTAATGCTATCACAAATGGTAATGCTTGCCCTTACGGACCACTGAGAGGGTCGTAGGATCAATTATGCTCATAGGTTTTGTTTGTTTTCTAATCCATACATCCTCCTAGCATGATGAATCCTTGGAAGCCGTCTGGGCTAACGGTAGAGCGTTATTCTTGAGGAGCACAAACGTTCTGACAAAATATTGCATAATGCTCTTGCTTAACCAGATCATAAGATCATACCATCATTCAGATCAATGAACATAATATCGCGTTATAATGGTAGCAAAAGGCGATTTCAAACGACCGTTTCCGTGTAGCAACACGTCCCGCGAGGAATAAAGGATGGTTTCTTTTCAAAACTCACCAAGCGAAGGATGGAATTCGAACCCGCCAAGGGCACGTCGTCTTCGCCGGTTGCCAGAAAAAAGAGCCGTCTCGGTGGCGATGCGATTGACAGTTATTCGTTATTCTTCCATCATCGTCCACCACCGGCCGGCGCAGCAGCCCGACGACGGGGTTTTTGTATGCTAATGGATGTTTGACGGAACCGATTTACTTGCCTCCGGTCCGGCCAGATTTGGAAGCCCGTTTGGGGTTGGTTTTCCACGAGGCGGGCTCGCAAAGCGTCGAGCCCACAAAGCGTCCTTTTAAAGCGTCCCGGTTTTTACGCACATGCTCCACAGCCGAAGGCTGAAGGAACGCGCGAGCGCGCCTGGCGAGCAGCGAGAAAAAAAACCGGTTGAGGGTTTGTTGGGCAGAATTTAAATATAATGCTCGCCCCAGCGGCCTGGAAGCGCAAGCGAAGAAACTGAAGGCCACACGGCTCCAACGCAAACATACCGTGTACTTGCGAGGGTCCGAACAACCGTGGGGCGAAAAATTGATGATGAACCATTGATTGGATTTATGCTTCCGCCCAGAACCCAGGCAGTTTTCGTGCCTTTGTTTGGCCACAAACACGACGCGATCGCGACTCACTTTGCATACTGGAAAAGGAAAATCCGCTTTCCGACGCCGGTGGCTGCTGGCTGCCGTGAGCCAATCGTTTGGGAATTGGAAATTCGCACCACTTTCTGGTTCCTTCATCGAGGATTCGATCAGTAGCACGGCTTGTGATTGACAGCTCAAAAATATATGTGTGTACGCGGAGAGGCGTGGTTTTCTTTCTTTTCTCAACTTCCCCACAGTGTGCGGTGTCATTTAGCTTTGCTGTCAGTTGTGTGTCGCCTTCCATTGACACTTCAAGCCACCGCATGCTACGTTCACAGGGCGACGTTGTGTGGGAGATGAAAAACGCTCAGCATACTTGATGCCCACTGCTATTTGCCTTTCAAGTAGCATATGTTCCTCGAGATGAACGATTGTTTGAAATGTTGCCCTTATAGGATTTCGTTCCCATTCAAATTTAAATAGCCTCTCTCCTACGCCTAGCCGGAATATTGCATCACTCTAGATGAAACGACGTGAACAACAGATTTTTCTTCCAATATCAATATGAAAATTGAATCTTGAAAAATACGGACGACATCCAATCGATCTGATTCAATGATTTTCCACTGCACAAACCTGCCCACTGCAGTCGGCACATCTCACCCAGTGCGCCAGAGGGCATCATTTCCATCCAATAGACTGGTCTCGCCAATTTATGCAACTGACCTCGAAGTTTTGATTGATATTCATGAAATTATGCAAACCCAAACAACGCCACCGGCCCGGGGTCGAGTGGACGTACCTTCGGATCATCCTGCTGTCCGGGGCCGTCTGTCGGCTGCCGGACGGAAAATTCCCCAAGAAAGGTACGGCAGCAGTGTGCCACGATCTGCAAGAAAATGGGTTTATGCTATCAGCTCACGTGACAGGCCAGCGATTGGACAGCACGACGGACGGAGACAAACGATCCCATACTGTCACGGGCGCAACCGCTGGGTGATGCGGCCATATGTGTTGATCTTTTCCGTTGCCGGCTCTGAAACGTGTAGCACCGGTTTCTGGGGAAGCTGTGGCTCGATTCTATCCAGCGCGCTTCTTTCCAGCGCCGTCCGCCCCTTTTTAATCACTTCGGAAGCCAAGAACTTATGCAAATATGTTTGCATTGTTGTGCTCGATGGCGAAGAAGCCGTACCATGCGTTGAAGGTGGTGCCTCTATTTGTTGCCGAGCAGCGTCGTGTTTGTTTGCTCGGGCGGCTGACGCTTCGGTGGGGAAAGTCGATCGAGGAATTTTTCACCCCACCGAGAAAACCGGTGGACGTGCCCGTAGGTTGACTTTGGAAATCGTCTGTCCGGCTCGCACGGGCCGTATTTGTTGTTGGGACCGTTTTGGGAAAGTCAATATTTAAGCATTGGTTCTTCTATTTTCATTCTAGTTTGTTCTACCCCCCCTGGGTTGTTGGCTCGTAGGCTCGCATGTTGGATGTGTGAAACGTAACTTTAAAGATACAATGCTGCGTCGAAGGCACGGCTGGTAAACAGGAGTGCAGCTTGTTAAAAGATTTTTGAAGCACAAGAAAGATGGCGAAAGAAAATTGAATTAATTTACCCACAATTAAGCGCCGAAATCGCTGTAAGAAAACCAAATGCTCCTTGGGCTGGACCCAACGAGGAGTTTCTTTTCCTCCCCCCCCCGAATGCTTCTTAATTCTGGCGGCACTACAAATGCGAAGAAAATTATGTTTCCTCAACACTTTGTGCTTCCTGCCAGCGACAACACAACTGCCATCAGCAGTATGTCATAATTTTCCATTCCACCTCGTAGCCGAACTAATGACAACGGGTTTCCCACCAAAAATAGGCCCCCAGCGGTACCCTCGATGCCCGCACGGCATCCCCTTTCCGTTCCATGGAATTACGCAATCAATTTTCCCCACAAAATCCCTGAGATCATCTGTTGGTGCGTGTCTTTTCACAAATCATTACCATGCCGTTGCCCGAGCGGCCAAGCCGCACCGAAATACATTTGAAATAATTTATTGGCCCGGGAAAATCGCAGCGGGCGGGCAGCACCGTTCGCCGGGCGCTTATCATCACCATCGTCGTCATCATCACCGTCTTCGCCGGTTTAATAGATATCAGATTTCATTGTAGCTGTCCCACAGGTTGGCTCGGGGACCTGGGAAAGAAATAATCAAAGGGAGCAAAAGCACGTAACAAAATGTCCGCGCTTCGGTCGATTTTATGCGACGCTCGCGCGGGCTGCGTTGGCCTTTTCGGGGATCTATTTAACCGAAATTAACTGCGATTATGAAAAATGACAACGACCGGCGTGTGCCTGAACAGCCAGGCCAGTTGTGAAGCGATGCGACAGATAGACGATCGTTCGTGAAGGCAAATAACTTCTCCCGCGGCTGCGACTAATGGGCTGACAAGCGAATGATGCGGCAGTTTAGATGAACCCGCTTTTATTTCCTGCCGCTTCGCTGATCGTTTTCCCGAGACGCGTGGAAATGCGCCGTGGAAAACCTTTCGAAAAATCGACGAGAAATGTGCAGCAGCGGACGTTTGATTGAATGCACCGGTGGTACAGGGGAAGGCGAATTCGTGGGCGGAAAAATTGCTTCCCATCGTTTGGGAAACGTGATGCGATCAAAATTCCACTCACAACCAAGCTAATTCCCTCTAAAACAACATTTCACCATTCGATTGACGATGCCCGTCGTCGACGTCGTCGTCGCTGGAGCTTGATCGGATGAGGGGCAATTTTCTTCAATTTTCTCGATTTTTCTTCCACCCCCACGCTTATCGGCCCCGGAGCCGGGGGCTTGCACGAGTGCAATCGTACCGGTGTGCTGTTTGTGTAGCGTGCAGTTTTTCCTCTTCCATCCGGGAAAGGAAGCACCCAGTCAGACGGGTTCGAGCGGATAAACGTAAAATCTTCCCATTTCCCACTGACGTCAGCAATATGTTAGTTCATCGGGGCGATCTATTCCGCTAATGTTGGTGCCCGGTTTCCTACCTGTTTCGATTGCTACGGTGGCGGGAAAACTCGGACGGTACCTGAGGCAGTTTCTCCTGCCGGTCTGCAGTTCTTATAGACGATTGCAATCGCGCTGCACTGACTGGCACATTTCGGTACAGCCCCGAGCAAAATAAGAGAGAAAGGGAGAGAGAGAGAGAGAGTGATAGTCGGAAAAATGACAAGGTTCTACTCAGAAACTCGCCCGACGATGGGATGAATTATTGTACGCGAATTATTATTCCCCGGCTGACGGAGCGAAGCGGTACTAACAGAGAACGGTAGAAATAAAAAAGATTGAAATACTATTAACTGCTCAGCAAATTTCCGAACGAAGACGATTTGTTCGATTACGAGCGATAGTAGCCGAGTTCTTTCTGTTGAACGCGAGCTTAAATGATGATGGCTCGGTAATGGTCTGCTTAAGAATGAATTGCAGCAGTGCTGAATCCTCGTCTCGTTGTGTTGATGGGACAAGGATTTTTTTTCTATCGGAATCCATTTTTCATTCAACTTTATCGTTTAGATGGCATATTTCCGTAGAACCGCTTACAAGAGATAGCCGAGTGCCATAAAAACGCAGAACTATTCGGTTATAGACATTGGAAAGTACTTCAATCATGAGTAAGATCCCTAGGATACGTTTTACTACAAGAGAATTGAAATATTGAGATAGTTAATCAAAAGAATGTCTAGCGAATTGATAAATGCGTATTTTAATTATTAGAACTACTAGCCTTCTTACTTAACTAACCTTAAAATATCTTTTCAAAAAAAATACAGTACATAAGGATTGACACATCAACTATGTAGGTTGACAATTAAATACCAACCAACAATAAGGTTAATGTAAAGAAATTATTTTGACCACATATAATAAAGAAATAATTTAAAAAATTTGCTTTCATTTACTACCAACGTTTCATTACAACATTTCAGCAGCACCAAATTCATGCTCATTTCAATACCAGACGAACGCGATTCCGTGTGATTTTTTACGCTACTCCGTACCCCGTACATCACAACTCCCAGGACAAGCGCTTTTAATAGAAAAATAATGTCCTTAATCCCTAGGAAAGGAAACCCTCTCGAGAACCACCCGTGCTTGTTCTCTCGGGAGCATGTAACTTTTTTTCTCTCCCTGCCCGATTGCTTCATGACTATTGATGCCTAGCATCACCCTCCACAACCAACGAAAGGGACGAAATACAGACATTTCTTACCGGACCATTCGCTGAACCACTGCCTGGGATTAAACGAACGAGATACACAAAAAAAAACACACACACCACCCAACGAAGGAAATCGTGGGCATAAAACGAACCACCGGAAACACTCCATTTGTAGTGCCCTGGTGTCGTTCATTCCGGAAAGGACGAACCAAGTTTTCCCCGTCCCGGCTTGGCCCAACCATTCGAGGCTCAACCCCCGAAGGGAGTTGCGAATCTTATCAAATATTCATGAAGTAATTGTCTGGTTTTATCAGCTATCCTCCTCCGTGGCTGGCTGGCAGCGCGTATCCTTGCCGAGGGGAAAAACTCAAACCCTGCCAGGGTCGTGCACCCCCCAAGGATCAGGCGTGTGCAATTTTTGCCAACACCCGCACAGAACGCTTGGAGTGGGTGTTCCTTTGGGTCTGCGCTGCTGCTGCCAGCGCAAGGCACCGGCTGGGTATAATCGTGTCACTTCACTATCTCACCATGTTCCCTGTTGTCGGGTGCAAACGGGGCGCCAAAGTAACACCGCGACAAACGCCGTAAGGTATTTCGGGAAGGAACACGCTCCTTTGGCTGGTGCGGAATTTTTTTTTCCGTCCTTTTCCCGAACGATCTCGCAAGCATTCTACGTTGTAGGGGAAATGCGAGTTTCCATGGTTCGGAAGAAAACGAAAAGAGACAGATAAAGAGGGACGGAATGCAACACCAAGGTTGTGTTTTAAATATGAAAAACATTTTGTTCACCCGTTGCTGGTAGAATTTGTAGCAGCAAGATAAGACCAGGGGGAAAATAGACTCAGGAAATGGCGCATGAATTGAAGCGTTGTTTGATGCTCGCCGAAAAGCATGCTGAAAATTGAAATGTGAAAGAACTAGCTGCCCATTTTGCAGGCCATTGTTTTCGATCGGTGGTTCTAAGTCCGCCGGATGCAGGGAAAACAAATACCAATATTCCAAATATTCAATTGTAGTTTATCACGATGCAAAAAATACACGATGCGATAGTACATTAACGCCACACACTCGCAGTACAATAATAACTCCATTCGTGTGCATTCCAATGGAAATGGCGACCGGAAAAAGCGACCGGAGTTCCGGAAAATCCAACCGTGAAACAGTCACCATAAATTAGGCTCTTCCACCGTTTTGTTCTCCCAGCCACAAAGCGAACTGCCGTTCGAAAACGGTCAGTTGAGATGCAATCGATGCAACCGTCGGGTTTTGGGAGTGCGAAAAACTGACCACCCATTCAACCGTAGTGATGGGCATTTATTTGAGCACACGAGGTTTTTTTTATCATCTTCATCCTTCCCTCGTCGAAAACCACCAGGCCATCTGGTGGAAGTTCCAACCCCGTCGCAAAGCACGCCATTTCCGGCGGATTGTGCTCTTGAAACGGAACGCACCACTAACAAGGCACTTCCTATTGAATGCTTCCGCGCTCTTGCGTACGCGCACGGGGTGGGAAATTTATGTGTTATAATAAAATTATACACAACTATTAATTCAATCCCCCGGGGCGGTGAGCGTGCACTTTCCGGCGCGACCGGTACACGGTTATCTCGTGTGGAAAATTCCTCAACGGAACCGGCTTGGTTTAGTTCAGGCGTAAAAGCTTGCACTTGCGCTGCACATGTAGCACAATGCGCAATCAAGTGGTGGTCTTTTTGGTGACAGGAACAACCGCCTCAACGGTGGAATTTAGCCGAGGAAAATGAGCCATTTATTAGAGGAGTTTTGTGCAAAAGTTAGACCGTCCGTAAGGGGGGTGTACTAATGCGAGAATATTTTTAAATCTGTTTATCATCGTCAGCCGTCACTTTTTCATGTTGCCGCGAGAAACACGTGTCCTGAGTGATCTGGCGCAAGGCTCACACTAAATAAAGTGTTGACTCAATCGGACCTGCAACGGGCGCAGTTGAATGTTGACCTGACATCAAACGCAACCCAGTCCTCCCTATTTTAATGAGCACAGAACCATACGATAATTAAAACTCAACCATGAAACGCGACGAGTATCGTCGACGACATTCGCCGATAGTGGGAAATTAATTGACCATACACGTACCTTACCGTTCCGGGAAGCGCATAAAAGCATCCGCTAATGATCTCGCTGCACTCGCATGCCGATGTGAAAGAGGAAAAACAAACGCAAGTAGTATCGAACGGCGCGAGGGTGTACGCAAATATTCAATAACTTCTTTTTCCCCCACCTTCCAAGGATGGGTAAAGAATGAAAGCATGCAAAAAAAAGCGAAACTTCCCGCACGCGTCGAGTGGGAGGCGAACGAACTGCCAGGAATCCCGGAACAGAAGCAAAACCACATGTTTGGCAAACAGTCGGCTCATTATCAGTGCTCGCTGGGTGTGCGAAACACCCACACACCCGTGAATGAAACACTCGCTCCCGGTCAGCCGGTTTGCAGCTGGGAAAAACTTTTCCCATTTAATGTCGCCCGGTGCCATTTTGTCACTATCTGTTGTTGTTGTTGGGCTGGTGGTGGGTTTTTTTTAGCACCGGCGGAAAATCGATTTTCCCAGCTCCGAGAATGGACATCGAACGGAGGGGACGACGTCGGTTAAGCACCGGTTTAATGCTTCCAATCATTATCGATGCTATCAATACGCTACCAATACCACAGCAACACCATCATCATCATCATCAGTGACGTCACCAACGGACGACGCGTGGTGCGGCGTCCAAAATGATAGGGAAATTTGTAAACTTTCCCAACGACTGCTCGTTTCGATTTTCCGATCCTTGCTGATGGGTCACAGGGCGGGAGGACAAAATCGACATACACGATGGTGCAGTCTGTGTGTGTGTGTGTGTGTGTGTGTGTGTGAGTATTTTGCCCGTACACCGTACGCCATGCGCGTGTTTGGCGAGCGTAATTTTATTATCCTGATTATTGCGTTATTATGCGATCGGTGAAATATTACCTCGATTTCACGCGCGCCACGGTGGATGGTGGCGGTTTTTGTTCACTTACCACCCCCTGGGTGGATTTACCCCGTTTCGATGTTCATTGCACTCGATGGCCGCCTTTTTCAGGCCGGGCGTCATTTTAGCGAAAACGATTCACCCCAACGGAAGGTGCACACACCATCGACGCCGGCCACGATGAAAAGCCGGCAAAATTGAGTTGATTTCCACCTCCCCTCCCACCACCCCTAACGGGGAGGAGGTGCGAAAAGAAAACAACACCCAACCGCAGCGTCCGGGGACGCGTGTGTGTGGAAAACGTTATCAGCGAAAGCCACCTCCCGGAACGGCACTGAATGGATCGAATTTGGCAGACCATTCAGAACGCGAATGGGTGACGCACTAACGGGAACCGGGCTCCAGCGGCAGCTCCCAATAATGTGTTGCGGTGTCCCGATGCCCTTCCGGAAAGAGTTATTTTCCCGGGAAGGTGCACTTTTTTTTTGGTTTGTTTTTTGCCTTCGTCGGCCGGGGCGTTTCGGTTGGCTTTTGCTTTGACTCGCCCCCGAAATCGGCACTCGCGCGCCCGTGTTTGGAGGGTGTGTGGAAAATTCCACCCTAAAATCGACACCAACGGCCGGTGTCGTCGCCCTTCCCTCCTCCACCCTCCGGAGAGACGCCCTCGGAAGTGACCATACCGGTCAGTGGTCGGTCGGTGAACGTTTGCCCCGGTCCCATAATTAAATACATGTTGCGATTCGATTTAATTTTGCCACCGCCTGCTCGGATGTCCTTTTTCCATGGAGCTGTGGGGAGCGAGTGTGCGTACGTTTTCTCGTTCTCGGCACCATCATAGCAGGCCGGTAGGAAATGGCAGAGTGTGTGTAGGGTAGGATTAAGCTCGTACAAAAGCATATCATTATGCGTGCGGCCAAACCTTTCGTCCTTCCAGCCGGCGGCTTTGCTCTTTTTGCTCGCTCGTTCACTCTCCATCCCGGGCACTTTTATCACTCACATGGGAGCCCGATTTCGGGGAGGAAACTAACCCCAAAATACATTCATTCTATGCTCCCCTTTGATGGTGATGATGATGATGATGATGATGATGATGATGGTTATTTTGGGACAGGATCGGTTGAGGATTATTGCCTCCCGTTTCTTCGCCAACCGGAAGCTGGCTTTTCACTTGGGAAAGCAAGCCACACTGGTAAAGGGATGACGTGCGACGGAAACAGGAAAATACACGAGAGCGCACCGGAACAACGACCACGCAGCGCCAACAACTGGCAATTAACGAAAACACGCACTTTGGGATCGGAGTTTTGCTGGAGTTGGGGGTTTGAGTTGTGTTTTTTTTTGCGATCAATGGCCGTTGGACCTCACCGTGCTGGAGTGGTTTGTGCTTTGGTGAAGCATATGTTTAGCATGCGATAACGGATTGTACTATGGAGGGATTGTAAGAATCTTGTTGCTTCAAGCACGATCTAAGGGTCGAGTAGTTTTCATTAAACGCACTAAAGCAGATTTTTTTACAATCTATAGTTGCAACGGCCTTTTTGTGTAGGGAGAAGCTTTTGTGTTCTCAAACCCTAGATGGAGTAAAAACAAAAGAAAACTCGCAAAGGTGCAAGACCCTACTGCTCCAGTTGAGGCTTGCAAATTAATGCGCCTTAAAGTGATTCTCCCGCTTATGCACCACCAGCCAGCCCGCAGCCTTTTCACAAACATTATGCCATAGAACGCTTTTTGTTTGTGTGCATTCTCTTTCGTGGCTCCCAAAGGCACACTTACCGCCGAGAAAATAGAACATTCTCCCCCCATCTGGGCCACACAATCCGAGGGAACCGAACGATGCGCGGCATCTGAAAACGAGAGCTTACTCACCGAAGGAAGCAGTCGGTCTCCGTGGAGGTTGTTGGAGGCTTTTATCCAAATTACCCACCCAGCGCCGTTGGTCCCAAACCCAGACACGGCTCGGTGCAATGTGCATCCGCCCCCTGTGACGGCATCTGTCCTGCGCCGGTTCGGCAGGAGACCCGTCGTTGTTGTGTTGTCATTTTAGTTTCATCACACCTTCGCCAACATCTCTCGTGCCTTCTGGGGCGTGCAAATGTTTGCGCAAAAATATTAGTTTCGAAACCGCGACTGTGCGCGACTTCTGCGCTAGTTTTCCTTTCTCCAAGGGAACTCCCACCGGGCCGCACAGGTGGAAAACTTTACCGGAAAAGCGCAAGTGCATTTCTCCCATGCGATCCCGGGTCCCGACCCGAGTAATGCGGTTTGGCAGTGTGAGAGCAAAATACGAATAAAGACCCTTCGAGAAGGCACCGAAAGGGGCGGTTGGTTTTTCTGAGCAACCCAATGAAAACGGGAACGATGCATGAGAACACAAGAATTTGAGCAACTGGCACATTAACGCCTTCATGTGCAAACCGGGCGTTGTTTTTGCGTTGTTAATCATTTAGATTACAGCCATTTCATTTAAATGTGATGCGCATTGCTTCAAGAGCGATGCATTTTGGGGCCCATTTTTAGCTTCCCACACGCTCTCCACCGTTGCTCATTAACATACATTTCGTGAAAAGGCACATGAATGGCGGCTGCTCAGCGCGTTTATAACCACCTAGCGAAGGGTTTGGGCACGGAGTTTGAAAACGTTCGCAAGCAACAGTTAAGCGTAGTTTGCGGGGGAGTTTTATTTAAATGTGCAGCCGCCGGTAAGTGCACGGTGCAACGCCGGCCGCTTAAAAAAAAAAAGAACCGCCATTTTGTGTGGGTGCCTCTAGCTTTTTTTTTTGCTGCTGTGCTCGCATCCCCAAAAATTTCCACAAAACTCCACAGCAGCCGTGTCCGCTTTCCGGTGAGGTGTGTTTATTTAGCGCTTGTGCATATATATACACTGCTCGTCGCCTTTCGGCGTACACTCGGTGCAGCCTCGCTTGAAGGAGGATGAAGTTTGAAGATAAAACTATCCTCACACTTGACACCGGCTCCTGGATGCTGCTCGGGACCGAGGATTGGCTCCATACAGAAAAATAACGAAACCGGCGAGAAAGGCCGAAAGATAAAAAGAAAAACTTTTGCTCCCCCCGTTTGACTGACGTTGACACTCAAACCGCTGGAGTGCTGCGAGCGAGGTGCCTGGTGCCTGTTTGGCTTCCTGGCTGGTTGGGTCACTTTCCTCGCGATCCTCGAGGACGCTGCCACGAGTGCTTCACATTCAGATCGCTTCTGCTCGGGGGGGGCTTTCGAGTTTTCGAGCCTTCACAATTTTGTCCACCGGGTGAGCCGGGCGCGTTTCGAGGGGAAAAATGCATCCCGATGAACAAACACAACACTGAACAACAACAATAAAAAAAAAAACACCCCCAGGAGTCTAAATTAAACACAGCGCTACGCGGGCTGGAGGAAAATGAGATCAACGGCAGGTTGTTTTGAGAGGAAAGTGCAAAATAAATGCCCCACCGACAGGAAGACATCTCGGAGGGCTGAAGAGCTCGCTGCTTCTCGCAGTTTGGGACTCTCTTCCGGCAAAGGAGAAGCTTTCGTGGCCCCTCAGCTTGGCTGGTTAAAGTGAATCGTTTTTTTTTTCGTTCACTGCATATTTAGATGCTGATGAGACTTGCCTGACTTTGTCGTGGGTTTTGAAGTGCAGCCTCTTGAGAAGGATCTCCTCAGTGCCAACTCGAGGTGGCAGGAGCTATTTTTTTAATGCTTATTTTGAGCTTTAAACCTAGGTAAAAGTCCCACTTCCAGTATTGCACTATGCACGTTAATCGGGTTTTCTTTCGTTGTACATTCATTTAAGAAACTATCCTCTTGCTATACAATTCATTTAGGGATCATTATGTATACTTTTCTATGAGTAAATGTGCTTACATACAGTGTTATAATTTTGTTAATCAAGCATTGAGAGATCTGATCATATATGAAAACCATTCCATTATAGTTCATAATATTTCATATTTTAAATCGCTTATTTTTTCCCTTTTCAAATGAAATTTATGCTTTACTTACTCTCAAATGTTCATGTTATCCCGCGTTGTGTCATCTAAAGCGTAATGAATTTAATTGCATTTTTCGCAAACAACCACAACCCATGCGGTAATCGACCAACCACCAGATCAAAAGAGGCAAAATCAAAACAAGCTAAAGCAGTGCTTAGCATAGTTTGAATGCGAATGCATGCCCACACCAGAGCCTCGATAGCATGCATCATAATCCTTCTATCGGCTTAACGGGCGGTGAACGTACGATCGGGCACGCCGGTCCCTGCGGCGATTGCAAATAGAGAGACAAAAAAAACCAGATGAATAAAAGAACCTCAAATCCTTGTGCTGCCACCCGATCGAACAGAACAACCGAGTCAGAGTCGGCATGCATTATTCGCCACCAATAACGTAAGCAACCGGCGTGGATGCCCTCGCGGGTGCAACGGTGCATTTAACTTATTAGCTTTATTAAACCACTTTGAGGCACTTCGGGCGCAGTGCCGGAGAACAGCCGGCGCGCCACTGGCTGCAGCACAAATGAAAATGCTCTGCTAATTGATCGATCATTCGCAATATATCAAATCATTGCCAATTCCGCCCGGTGCGCTCCGGTGGTGAGTCGGTCTCCGGTGGGCCTAAGGGGACTAAAAACCCTCCCAGATACCCTGGGTGGGTGGGAAAAACGCTTCTGAGAGGGGTGGCCCTGTAGTTCGATTCGCAGCGAGTCGATGGGCGATGTGCCACCAAGGCACGGAACGCACACGGGCTTCACATGTGGCACTCGGGCACAATGAACGGCAAAGCAGGATGATGATGCCGATGACGATGACGATTGTGTCACTGTATTTGAGAGCCCCGTTTTTCCGGTCTCCACCTTCTCCACCAATCGGGCGCAAATGGTGGCAAAACGAACAAATGTCGCTTCCGGAGTGGCTGCTAAACGTTCGCCACACGCACCGGTTTCACTTTTATTTCCGCACGTCCTGCTCGGGTTGCCTTTGGCAACTGGGAGCGTTGCTTGCTGCTAGCGGGCAGCGATTTACGCATCAAAGGACCTGCACCCTCCCCGGTTGAGGGATGTGGAAGCCACCGGGGCCGAATATGCAAATGGTGCATAGCGAGGCTAGAACCGGGCTAGAACAGCGACGGGTCGTCACTCCTTGTCGTTGATCGACATCGACAACGGTTTAGCAGGTTTTGGGTTGACGTTGGCGAAAAGGCAAAACGGTTGGAGTCGAGCGCACCGGAAAGCCACCAACACGGGCTTGACATGGAAGTGGGGAAACAAAAAAAATATATACGTGCCAGGAAAACGCCAGACATCGTCGCGTAGCTTCCCTCTCGGCGGCCACCGAGAAGCGAACCGAATCGAAACGGTTCTGTTCATTAATACCAATTAAATTATAGTTCCGAGATCGATATCGAACCGCTTGGCGAAGGAAAACCACTGGTTCGGCATGCTTCTGGCTGCTGGGCGTACGTTCGATAGGGCATGAGTTTGGGGAAAAATGCAGAGGGTGCAATCGTACACTTCCGAGCGGTTTTTCCATCGCCGTAAACCGAGACACCCGCGAGGGATTTAAAGCAATATTTTTACGATAATTTGCATCGCAGCTGCAGCATAATCTGCTTGAATTGAAGCACTCGGTACGGTGGACTAGACACTCCAGGTGTATGAAAGTCCTGCTGAAAGGATTTTTTACCATTGGATCATTTTTTAACATTTGCTTGTAACGCTTAACTTCATGCATATTTCAATGAAAGATATATTTTAGTAAATTTTATTACTACAGCTACATTTCATATTCATTATTACTTAACAGAGGTGCGGTTAAGTAAATGCCTGCTGCTAGTATCGTTTACTTTTGCCCAATTTCATAACAACTAATCCGATTCGCCAACGATGACCAAAACGCGTTTATTTCGAGGCCAATTGCTGCTTCTTCTGCTTGTTGCAAAAAGCCCATAAAATCGTTCGTAATCCCTTGGAAGAGCCAGTTTGGGCGCGACGAGCAATAGTGGCACTTGTTGGCGTTCCAAGCATCGAACCAGCATGAGGAAAGGCCACTCCTTTCTACCTTCCTTTTTGCTTTCCCACCAGCTCCCTACCTCGACGGTGTTGCGTAGCGGCAAAACGAGGCTCCCGAAAGAGATCATGGGAGCTACGTTAATGCTTTCCCGCCCCACTGGGCCACTGGCGGGTGCACCGAAGGTAGCGAGAGGTCGGAAATTTATGCTAAACAAAGTTCATAAATAAATAATTAAATACCAAACCGCTCCCACCACCCGGGGTGAGGCGACCACCACCCTATTCCGCGTGTTGCGTCTCCAAAACCAGACTAGTTCCGCTATCTGTCCCGTGCAAGCGACCCCGACACGGTGGAGGATGGAATTTTATTGCACTTTCGGGGTGGCGCGTTTTAATAGGGCAAAGTTTTTCTTGTTCTACCTGCCCGACAATCACCATCAGCAGGTGGAACATGGGATTCCTCCCCACTGGCTGGAAACACGCTGTTCCGGTGTAAGCCGTAGAGAGTTGATTTAATCACCAACTCTCGCAATTACCACCTCGCCTCGGTGTTGGGCCATGGCGCGAGTGTATCAATGTCGAAAACGGAGCGCTTCAGAAGGGTTAAATGGTTAGAAAACTCTAACGGAACTCGCTGAAACGGAAAACATCGTTAAAAGGGAGAGAACGCACACACAAAAAAAAACCATTCCATACCATCCAGCTTCAATCGAAGCGAGTCCCGAAGAATGGATGGCGATGGTGTAGGGATTTTGGTAAATATTTGTGGAAAAGCAGCCCCGCGAACGTCGCATAAATCCCAGCCCCAAGCTATTTGCTCACATCGTACGTGCATCGTCTTTGCACGGCCCGTGCATTGCTGCTGTCAGGACTGCACCCGAAGACCCGAAAACCTGCACTCCTGCGCCAGATGCACCCATTTTCGGACGGACTTCTCGTGCGAATGCACACGAAATGCAAAATCAACCGAGCAACAACCGGCTACCGAGCGGGTTTTAAGCACGTACGGATTAATTACCACGTGGTTGCGTATGCCCCCGCGTGAGTCTGTGTGTGTCTGTGAGCACGCATATTTTATGTGCAGCAAAGGGTTACGGCGAAGGGACGACATATTTACGGCTGGTTTGCGCTGAATAATGAACCCAATGCATCAGGCGGGCCCGAAAGGCATCGTTCGTACCCGAAATGTGTACATTTTTCCTGTGGCCGATTTTTCCCTTTCCCGTGGGTGGCTTTTCATTCGGTGGAAATTGAGCCAAAACGTCGGGGAGCTGTTGAGTGCTACGCTTCGATTCGAAACGAACGCAGCCTGCGAGAAGTAGGCGATGCATTTCGAGCTCGTGCTCGTATGCTGCCTCAGGGATTGCTGTTGATGATGATGATGGTGTTTGTTGTGTGAGTGTAATGAGCGGGTCCTTTGCTTATAATGATAAAGGCTGATAGCTTTAAGATAACATTGCAATCACGCTTGGTATCTTGCCTGTTGTTACACGAAGCTCGATTACAGTTTTACCGTGCGTTATGCGCGTGCAAAAACAGGAGCCTCAACGAATGTTTTCATGAGCTAATTGGCAGCTTTTGAAAGTGTGTTTTTGGAGCATCATCTCCACACCGACAACGAGTCCCGGTCGTTGGCACGCTCCGTGATGAAAGAGCCTGTCATCGCTCGTAATCCATTGTTTTACTCCTTTTTTTAGCCCCCACTCTGCAATGGCTCGTGGCCGCTTGAAACGTGGTAGTGGCTTGCCGGTGAAAAACATCAAACGATTTCCCAACGTCGAGTGGCAGTGGAACAATATGAAATTTCCGCCCGGTGCATCCTTCGTCAAGCGGGCGCGGCTTAAAACGCGCTGCGACGTAAACAAAAATTATGCACAGAACCTTCTCCTCCGGTTGACGGTGCGGTTCTTGGGCCGCGCTTAATCGGTCGCCCGAGGCAGCTACCCAACCCAAGTGCCACGCTCGAGAGTTGCCTTCGATAATACGCCTGCATCGTGGGCACGTTTCGCGTAACCCGTAACCTCAAAAACGGTGGCTTCGCGTTGCGCGTGTTGCAGTTGGTTGGCGGAATTTTTGCGTGACGGAAGTACAGCGTCATCGTCCGCGTCGGGGGTTCTGCTATCAGTGAGCTTGGTGGATCAGCCGAGGTCGCAGAAAAACGCTCCAACCACCGCAATGACAGCCGTCCGTCAACCTGAAGGTCCTTTCGGGAGCGAGCTAGGGCATCTTGGAGGGCATCATTTAGCTCGGCTTGTCTGGCGCCGAAACCATCGTTGCGATCGGGTTTCGGTTGGGGAAATTAAATTGCGCTAATAACGCTGGTGCCCGCGAACGTTGACGATGACGTATCCTTTGGTCCGTGCTGGAGACGTCGCTCACTCGTCAAAAGGACGCGCTTTGCCGAAACCGTCCTTCGTCAGCGCGAACCGTATGAATCGTTACTCCACAGGTAATGGATGCTTCCGTTGGGCTCCTCGTTAGGGATCATTTTCCTAATCCATTTATCTACCGCCAACGCCAGCCATCGGTGCCCACAGCACGCGATGGAAGCGGTGATACAATAATTGTCACTGGCATCCTAACACCAGCCCAAGCGCGGTGCGTATAATTATCGTTATCGTCGGTGTTTTCCTTCTTCCCCGCGGGCATAATACGCATAATCAGCGCCGCCGAGTCCCAACCACACCGTTATCACGCTGCCTTCCGCGCTAACCCTTCGGTATGCCTGGACTGAAAGCTTTTAATTTCAATTTAAAATGTTGCTCCCTTCGGATGCAATAGCACGGAAGGGGGAAAAAAGCTGCATGCACTTCTCGCATTCCAGCCATTCCGCGACGGTCATTTGCAATTTGCGCTCACATTTTGATGCTAATTGATCATTCATCATCAGCACAGTGCCGTGATTTTCCCCAACACCCGTAACCATGGCAACTTAGGGAGCGTGGTCTTGAAAGCGGTAACGTTGGATACGGATCAAATTTATAAATTTTCGATGCCATTTTCCCAATGGTGGCATATCTTTCCAAAATGATTCACCTTCACGCTTCCGTGTTCATTGTGTTGCATTTAATTTTCCATTTGATTGTTTAGAGAAAACTGTGACGCTTAAATGAAAATTGTAACCGCAATGAATTTCCACGTTTGTTTGCACGTCGTCTTACTCACACTCTGCGGAGAGAATCAGCTGTGTGAGAGAAAAAAGCCATACACGTACGAAAGAAAGAGAAAGGGGAAGTTGTTTATGCTGTCAGTCTCTCGCGGTGCGATGCGATGTTTTTGTGCTGTGAGTTTTAAGGGAGTGTGCTGGTTGAATCATGCGAATGGTCGATGCAATGGGGTTATTTTGTGCATATTTAAAACTGTAACTGTTTGTTACAAAATGACTTAGAAGATGATAAATACAATAGCTTGTATTTTTAATTAATGTACTGATTGAATCAGTCGATTGATTGATTATTTAAATGAATTGTTATTCATAATTGCTTGAATACGAAAAATATGCTCTCAGACTATCATAACATTGTTGTTGATGAAACAAACAATGCGTAAAATATAATGGCAAGCTATCACTTGCGTGTACAGCTTGCTATTCGTGCCATACCGTAAAAAAGATAAAATCCACCTCATGTCACAAGTGCTGGAACATGATGGACCCTTTTTTCCTCGATTTTGACGAAAGTACAGCCATAAATCCGACCATACTACCACCTGAACGCCCTCCTCCATCCTAGATCTGCCTGCCCACCGACCTTGCAAGAGCGATAGTTAGTCGCCCGGGAAGATATGCCGGGAAATACAGCACATTATTTCGTGCCGAATGCCAACACCGTTCACCGGAAACTACACGGGAAACTAACGAACCGTGCGAACACATCACAGTCACAATCAGTGGCACCTGCTGTAACGCGCTGGCCACAAATTCGACTGCACGGGACGCTGAAGCCCAAACGAGACAACCGAACAACACTTCAGCACGCAACCGCAAGGACCGCACATTCCCGAACTATCACCGGCACCACCACCGTCATCATCGCCGTCATCGGGCGCGTCCTGGCAAAACAACCATCCGCACGTCCTTGCCACCTTTGACCCACTGCCGCACCCGTGCTGGCCCCAACACGGTGATCCCTTTTCGCCCCGCGCCGTATCAATGTCGGTTCGCTTTGGTTTGCACGCAGGAAAAAGCAATTTTCCTGCCTTCCGGAAAACGCCCCCAGCCTCCAATGCGTTGTTGTCCGCCTTGGTTTGGGCTTCACGCGTTGGAAATGAGCTCATTTTCAGCTGTGCGGCTGCTCATTGCTCATCATCCCTCCCGGTACCGGTCCCGGCCGGGGGAGGTGGCGAATAAAAGTGGTATTTTTCCTCGAAATCAATGCGCCGGTGCCGGAGGGCGTCCGAAGGGGCCACAGTTCCAACCACATTTCCACGCTCCAGTGGCGCGGATGTCAAATGTTTTCTGTTTCACTTCCAGCATCCCGAGCGGCAACGACGGCGTGGCGTTTCCGGCGATTCCTTCCGGAGATGTTGAAACCCTGGGAATCTTTGTCCAACGAAGCGTGCCGCGGTGGCGTTGGGTGTTACGGGATGGCCATTTCCTCGGAGCCGCTTCAGCGCGAATGTTCGACGCTATTTTAAACCCCACGATAGCACCCAGTGGGAAGCGAATTATGGACCAGAGCTGGAAGGAACAGCATCCTCTAATCGAAGATCATTAGTGCATTGGCGTGGAAGCGCGACCGAGAACGGTGGTAAAAATTCGCTCCGTCGTCTGTCGTTGACGATGGCCGAGGTCCTGGTGGGACTCGTCGCCGATTCGTGGACGGAAAACGCCCAATTCGATTTCCACAGTACGCCACTTCCGAACGAACGAACCAGACACGACCGATCGCCGGATCGATTAAGTAATGAGGCGAATCGCACCCGCCATCCAATGGGTTTTACAACGTTCTTCCGGTTGGTGAGTTTTCTAAACGTGCCAGTTCCGTTCTAACGTGGTAAACGGCACCGATTGTGCGGGTACGATGATGGGTGCCACAAATTGTGGTGCAATAAATTACCTCCCAAAAGGCGAATGGTTTTCGCGGTTGACGAAGGAAACGCAAATCTATGGAGCACGAAAAAAAAACACGAAACTTCGCTTTGTTTGCTACAGAATCCATTGCCGGTCATTAAATCAATCCACCGGGGATGTTGTTTGCGAGGGCAAGCAATGTCTCATTCATTTGACGCGTTAGTAACGAAATTTTTAGGTTAGGTTACGGTTGATATTATGATAGGGAACGTTTAACTCACGTACCTTTTATATTACCGAAATAACATAACCAGAGAAGTAGGAGAACACTAAGAGCGTATTTTCACATTGAAATTTGTATCATCGCAACACTGATTTAGGCTATGAACCGTAAATATCACCCTTAACTCATAACACGTTGTGATTCACCGCACTTGTTGTAAACAAACTGACTGAAACTGACGTCTCCGGGGCCGCTTCATATGTCGACCATGAATCCACTGTCGACTATAGATCTAGTCGACATAAGCAGGACGGTCGGTATACTAATAAACTAAGGAGATGTAAGGAGGTGGTTGGAGAGGGAGGGATTCGAGAAAGAGACAATGTTACTCTTACAGATACAGGATAAATAAAGAAACTAATTTTTAGCTCCTTTACGTGAGTTCAGAAGAAATGTACATTGTCTATATCCTGTTGCGTAATGCTGCTTTTGTTATCATAGTATCAGCCACCGTACGATGATTAGTTTTCATTTATCACACGGAATAAGTCCCTTGATGAAAATTCATCCATTTATGCCAGATGTTTATCAGAGCAGTCCTTTTAGATGAGGCCATAAACAGAATACAAAGAGATGCTTCATTGCTCTAGCAATGCTCTTCAGCGTGCTCGTTCCGATTTTCCTGCTTCCCGTTGATATGAAGGCGCGGACAGGCCAAAATCGAAAGCTGGCATTTGTTTTCCAATCGTTTATCGATCCCTACAAGCCCTCAAGGGCATCCGAGGTGTGGTGGATTTATTTTGTCCCGTAAAAACCATATCTAATCATCAACCTGCTATTGTCATCTATAATATATTTTTCGTTTTGTTCTACTCGCCACCAGCGAAATGGCCCTCCGAGCTGTGGGCTACCGTACAAATCGTGGCGCACCCTTCGGATACTGCGGTGTGACGTAAGAATAATTTATTGGACCAATCGAATTAAAACCCAACACCGAATCCCTTCGGAGCCCTTCGGAGGGTTGATGAACTGATCTGCAGCCCCGACCCATGGGTGATAAAGATATCAAAATCAAAACTGACCCTTCCCATTTGGTTCTCGCGCGAGCGTGCTAGGGGCACTGAAATTTCGGACGCTTTGGACGAGACACCAAACTTCAGGTGGCCTTTCAACACCCTCGATGGTACAGCAACATCGGTAAAGCCACCCCAATCGCTGCCCCGACACGGGCGAACACTTCATTTCGGTCCAATTAGTTTTACCTATCCCTCTCGGTCCGAGCCCTCATCCCGAGGGCGAACGAATGCCCTCCGGACTGCGCAGCCCTGTTCGCTGAAAACTCACTCACGGTCACCAGCAGAACGAGGCAAAGGACATCCATTGGACCGCGCAGGACGAGAGTCCGCGTGAAGTGGTCTGTGGTACCGCGGTAGGGACAAGGATATATTTATCTGCGTACGTCGTCGTCATCGTCCTTGTAGGTTTGTGTACGAACACACACACACACACACACACACACACACACCGAAGAAATGGTGTTTATTTTGACCCCAGGACCAAACGCACTCCACTCGCTCCTAGCAGGCTAGTTGCACCCGTTGTCCTTGTTTGGATTGTGCCAGCCCTGGCTCAACGACACAGAGTGACATCGGCCACCATATAATGGCTCTCGTACTCGGACTTTAATCTCTCGAATTCACCCTTCGGATGAGCCAGCACGTACCCGGTCCATTTGCCAGTGGACTAGGGCAACTTGGCTGCTCATTAGAACCCGGCCCGGAACGTCTTCCGGTTTCCGGGGGGTCGATCCTGGGCATGACACATTTTCCTTTCCCTAGCGCAAGTGCGCCATTTGGCCGCTGCTATCTTTGCTGATTCATTATAGCTATTTGTCTAGCATTTATTTTTGGAGTGTCTTCAATATGGCTCGGAACGGCTCCGGCATGAATAAATGGAGAAGCAATTCCGAAGCGCCCATTCAGGCCGTTCGCCGTTCGAGGATGGATTCCGGCCGGGTGGCTTAGCGTTTAGCTCGGCAGGAGAGATCGGAATCGCACGGAAAGTCGTTACGCTAGTCTATATGTTTAATTTATCGTGGATGCATGTCGTTGCACCCTCGACCCGGCTACCAGGACGGCTCATTATCGGTGGGGCAGCTATCGAAGAGCCTCCGTAGGGGTTCTTGGACGATTGCCCTGGGCCCAGGTCGGTCCGGTCGGAATCGCAATTCTGTTTCGCTTCGCTTCCCCATCGGTACCGGGTGGCCGTTTATCTCGAGTGACAACGTACTATTATTAGTGGTGCTAATGACTCCTGAAATTCGCTTCATGGCCGTCGCGTTGGGAAAACGGGAGCAAGGTGTGAATGATGCAAGCGAAGAAGAGCGTTTCGATCGTTTACAGCTGGATTGCATACCTTCGGGCGTTTCTTGGGCGAGAAATGCATCGACGCACGGAGCGAATGCATGTTTTCTTCGAGTGGGGACAAATGAAGATTTAAATTTGCACCGGAACGTGTGTGTATGTTTGTAGTACTGGGTTCAAATCCAGACATCTTCGTACCATAGCCAGATCGATGTAATTTATGATGTACAGTGGAAACATGTTTATTGCATTTTTGTCACTCCTGCGAGGAAATTTGCCTTGCGCATTTATTAGAAAGCACAGTCATCCGTGTCCTAGAGTTCCTTGGAAATACAACACAACGGTAAGCCACACACCATGAATCACGCGAAATAAATTACGATTTCTCAGGTGTACTGTCAAGTTCTATAAAACGTCCGCTGGGAAAAAGGAGCGGAGCCCGCTCGAAGAGAGCGAAATTCAGCATACAACACGCAACATTAATCACGTGCTCAGCAAATGAACCATATCACTCGTCGGCACCCTTATTTGCGCGGTTTTTCGCTCGGTTGCGATGTACTTTTTCAATCAATGCTGCTATGATTTACGACATCGCACGAAACCCCATCGCAGTTGCCCGGTTCCGACGAGCACGGAGCATATTATATGCGTGTGGGAATGAAAGAAGGATAGCCAGAGGCAGCGAGAAAGCGAGATGGAGAGCATTGAAGGTTCCTTTAAAACATGATCGGCGGGGAACGAAAGCACCAGTTTGAATGTGTCATTTTTGCATACGATTTTTTTTTTAATTTTTCCACATATTCCCTCAAGGGAAATGGAGCGCAACGGAAAACTGCACTTACGGTGGACTCCCGCTCGTTCGTTTCCCTTTCATCGGTGCAACTTTGATGCAGTTTGCATTAGCACACGAAGGGGAAAATAACATAAAAAAACCCTGACCACAAATGATCGTCCCGAGGATCTGCCTCGGCGGGACAATGCAACGAAGTGCTCCCCATATTTTTTTTGCATCATCCATCATCATCCTCGTGCAGTAAGCTGGTGGTAGTGGTGTTGTGGAAATGACGCCGGAAAATGGGAAAAATCTGTCCTCCGTCACCGGTATCGAGGAACCGGTCGTTCATTATGCAAAACCCCAGCCCCCCGGACGGGTGTCGTTAATTTGATGTTGATTTATGATTTGACACTACGCTCGAGCCAGGACGAGGCGAGATTTAACGGCATCAAGACGCACGCGCTCCGTTGAACGGACCGGGAAGTGGATGAACGAGTTCGTGGCCCGTCTTCAGGCGCTGGTGCATTGCTGTGAAAGGATTTATGATTTTTCTCCAGCATTTCCACCCACCCGAAAGGGTCATTATCCTTCCGTGGAGAACCGTTTCCGTCGCCGACTGAAAGTACGCGCGGAAGTAACTGGTGGGAATTAAAATAAAGCCAAATGCCGTCTCCTATAATTTAACGGGCGCCTTTTAATTCCATCCCGAACCCCGGCAAGCGGTTCATTGTGCCCCACCGGCCATAAAGGATTCAGCATAATTTGGTGTTGCTTGAAAAGGAACCAGTTTGAGAGGTCCTTTCTCCACTACCGAGCACGTGAACTCTCACGGCAAGGCACTAACCGGTGCAGCAATTCATCGTCTTCATCATCACCAAAGGCCCGGTTAGCTGGCCGAAGTGATGGCACTCTCGTTCCAAGGAAACGTTCGCACATTAGCAAATGTAGTTTTTAATTCCGTTTTTTCCCCATCCCCGAAGCCACCATCCGTTTGAAATCCTTCTGTCAATGACAGACGTCGGAGAATGGAACCGAAAAATGGAGTGAAAAAAAAAACTCGGTGGAAAACCGGCGGGAAGAAATTTGAATAAATATGAAAAACTCGCTTCCTCGCTGCACCTTATGAATATATGTTCCCTTCGCAGCCGGCGTCCCATTCAGCCGTCTATTGGAAAGCAAAAGGGAACGGCTGCAAAATGGTTGCCCAAATATTCCACCCACCCAGAGGGACACGCGCGCCGGCCATGCACGTGGAAATGGCGGAAAACGGCGCACGTTTGTTTGCGGAAAATGGTTTCCCAGAAGCGAACCCCGCACGGGCTAATACGGGCGCTCGTTTCTTACGCTAGAAATGGCAAAAGGATTCCCTCCCGGGGAATCACCGCCCTTCGGGGATGCGTAATGAAGGGCTGTTAGGGTGAAGGGAACCCAGGGACCCCACGAGGAGGCAGGTGATTTTCTTTTTACCAAATTGTTCCAATTTCCAGCAAAGGGGTTTTTTTTCTCCACGTTCCACACAACCCGTCGTGGTAGGCCTGCCGTTCAATAATGCCCGCCGAAGCAGGAAGCCGATGTTTCGCATGCAATCAGCAGAAAATTGCGAATAGGCAATGCTGTAGATTTGCATTCTTTTAGGAACTAGCTCCTAATGATTTCTTTTGTGCGGGCTTGTGGTTTTTTTTCCTTCATTCCTTTTCGTAATTATGCGAGAGCGCTCGTGTGCGGCGGGAAATATGAAAACAGCTAGCCAGACCAACAGTCAACAGGGCGCAAAAGCAACGCAATCGTACGAGGCTGCAAGGCGCAGATAAGAATTTAATTCGATGCAGATTGCAAACGCAATCTAACCCCGTAACAACCGGCCGTAGGTTGGTTCCCTTCCTATCGTGGAATCCTTTCGTGGTTTTCCTCGTGTTTTTTTCCTTCTTCCTCTTCTTACGAACAGCTCAAAATTGAGACGTCACAAATCGCACGCCAGTCGGTCCTCGGTCGGTCCGAACCGTGCGGTCTGCTCGTTACAGGAAAAACATATGAATTTTCATAATGCTGGGAATGTTGGGTGGCTCCCTGTGGGTGGAGCGAGTGTAGGGTGTTTGTGCTGAGGCAGCGAACACACCCACGTCCGTAACGTATGATTGAACACGCACATTTGTTGTCCGGAAGCCGCCTGTTTTTTTCTCCATTCCACACACCCGTTTGCCACAGTCCGGAGTCCTCGAGTTTCCACGGCATCGTGCGTACATCCTGACGGATGCGGGTGTAAGAGTGGTGGCCAAACGCTTTCCCCCATCCGACCTCCGGCATGCCTAACGAGGAAATGAAACCCCGAACGTGACTCTATTCGAATGTCGGGGCTTTTTTGCAACACTGCAACGGATGGCATGGATGTCCTCCGCTCGCTCCGGTCGGTCGTGTCCTTGGTGGCCGCGCGCTTCTCGGGAAGCTGGAACGGGAAATATATAAATAATATTACGCCGCCACACGAATGGTGACGTCCCTCGCGGATCGTCCGCTGTCGCCTCCACCCGGGGCCTCGCAAAAGGAATCCGACTCTCACGCGGAGTGTCGGAACCGAAGCCGGGAGCGAAAAACGTTCTGTCAACATTTTAATTCAATTTTGCCAGCATCCCTCTCGAGTTTGCCCGTGAGCGACTATTTGCGAAGGAATTTTTCGGGTGCTTCGAAATCATTTTAAATCCTCCCTTTCTTTGGTCCCTTTGCTCGTCGCACTCGCCCTGATGCGAGCTTACTGCACGATTAGAGGTCCTTCCACAGGCGCAGTGGCAAGCAGAGATTTTCCACCCAATCGTGCGTTGGGCTCCTTGGTGGAAATTGCTTTTTAATGGTGCCGAATTAAATTATGCCCTCCTCGAATGGGATGCCGTGCGGAAGGACGCGCGATCCTTCGCAAAGGGGTGTTTGATCAAGCGCGAGCCGTGGCGGTTGTCAAACACCGGCTGATTGTTGACCGGACTTGGGCGGGTTTCCGGTGGGTGCGTGGGTGGGTGTGTGTGTACCGGTTTGGAGGCGGCAAAATCGAATTTAGGAATAAAAATTCGTCTGCGGCGAAAGCAATTTGGCGTGGCGTACGGAAATAACCGCAAGGGCGTGGGTGATAATTGAGGAAAAAAAGAGCACGCTTCCATCCTGGCGCGACTAACGCAACTTGTCACAGCTCATTGGAAGTCTCCGTTGCGAGTCCGGCGTAACGAGAAATCGAACGCTTCGACTCGACGTGCTGATGGTTGGAAATGTTGTCAACCCATCGGCCCGGTGCAGGAGCCAGCTCTTGGGAGGGACAGTTGCAAGGAAGTATCAGTGTTGGTGCAGATCGGTTCAAGCACTTAACACAAAATTTGTGTTGCTCGTTGATGGTTCCAGCAGGACCATCCGGAACTGTCGGATCGAACCGTACGCTTCATTTGCTGTTCTACACGTTACGCTAGATTAATCACGCCTTCTAGAGCAGCTGTTCTTGATGGGGGCATGAGTCGAAATAGCCACACTCCTTATGGATGTACTGCGTTGCAGCAATATTATTCAAGGAAACGTGTTTTAAAAACAATGCATTTGGCAGTAAGGTACTATTATTACTTTGTTCAATAGTTAGTTTGGAAAGAAAAATAGAAACAACATAGGTTTTGAATTGAGCATCGCTGAAGTTGTCACTACTCCTAGAAGTGCTGTTATATATTTGAAAGTAGACCATTT
This sequence comes from Anopheles nili, assembly GCF_943737925.1. Classification (NCBI taxonomy): domain Eukaryota; kingdom Metazoa; phylum Arthropoda; class Insecta; order Diptera; family Culicidae; genus Anopheles; species Anopheles nili. Next base: position 26,734,051 of record NC_071292.1, read on the forward strand.
TTTCAACTAGAATATAAAAAAAGGATAATTACTCAATATCTGAAACTGCTAAGCCGTGAATTTAATTCCACAACTTATCACCAAATGACTTTGAAGCGATCAACCGTTGAACTAATGCTCTGTAGTGCGTGTTGCCTTCTTTTGGGCGTAAATTGCATTCCATTCTTAACGACCTTAACGAAAGTTTAAGATCGCCCTTCCTGCTCGCTGGTGTCGTTTTGCCTCGCGCCACCAACTGATAATATCCACCAATTTGCTGTTATCGCAGGCGCTTTTCGTACGCACGGGTGCATAAAAATAAAATACATCATGCAGCAATGAAATGAAACCCACCGAATTGGGATTTCCCTTACATTTCTCCAGTCATTCCAGGGCACTGGTTAGAAAACTGTCTTAGTTGGATCGGTTCCAATTAAGACATTCAGCGAGGCAATGTGGCAACACTTTAATGGCCTATCTCCCGCGGGAGTGTGGTCTTGAGATAAAATACGACCCCCCGACGTAGGCGACGTTGCGTTCCAATTTAACAGCCTCAGCACTACAGGCTACTAGTATTTTGGGAGAATAATATTCGACTTTCCCTTTTCGATCCCCCTAGCTGCTTGCCTGTTTCACGTTGCATTCGGACCACGCTTAACGGCGCAGCAGGGAGAGTTTTGCAGTGGTGTGCGTCGTAGTTTGCTTTATCTTGGGATTAGTTGCGTGTTTTCTTTCTAGCTTTTTTTGCGATTTTCATGTGATCCCTTTCCCCCAGTAACTCGAGTGGGGTGGAAAATGTCTGCGCTGTTGTGTTTCCCATCGGCATTCGCCAACCGTGCAAGTAAAATCCGACAGTTGGTACTGTCGTAAAAATGGTGCTCTATCCTCTTAAGGACGATTATGCCGATTCCGACCAATCGCTGTGCAATGGCTGATGATCCTACTTTTTTTTATATCAACTTTTTTTGTGACTTCCTTAACCACCCTTTGTGACTCCTTCGCATGGTGGACCTGGTTTTCACTTTCAAGAAGTAATCGCAATTCCGCGCACACTGCTACCTCACCAGTGTCAGTAACAGGTTTGTGTCATTATGCAAATTATTGTAGTCCCTCTCGCCGCCGAGCGGTTTTTCACAGAGTTGGCCAGAGGTTCCCTTTTCGGTCCGCTTCGGGAAAAGTATCTCCACCGACAGCATCCACTCTAATCCAAGGTGGCTGTGAAGCCAGACGCGAGCTTGCAACGAAGCGTAAACGCGCCACACACACGCCTACTGAGAGGCGTTTCGCGAAGGGTGTATGAATAAATAATTCTTCAGATTAAAAATCATAATCTACGGCACCACTTGCCGGCTTCTGTAGACCGCATTTCGAGTGCTACGGGAAGGTAAGTCGCATTGTTCGATCGGCAGAATGCACGACGTCACTTTGAGTATGGTAAAACGCGCGTTCTCCCCTGCTCACTCGAGTGGCGGAAAAGCGAAATAAAACAACTTTCCCCCGAGGACCATTCGAAGCGCGTCGGAGCGTAACTTCAGTGCGCCTGCAGCGAGAAGGCCTTGCGTGAAAATCCCACCCACCGTTCGGGTGTTTTGTGCGCATTGCCTACCGGCCGAATCCTTGTTTCCCGAATCGCTCTATTTTCACCCATCGGCCGAATCCTACCGGGAAAACGGGAACGAGATACTTTACAACCTAATGATAAAAACCATTTTCCGTGAGTTATATTCCGGGTGTGAATTTGAAGTGTGTATGTGTGAGTGTGGGTGTGAGTGAACGCTGCTGTATCCTTGAAAGCCCCCTCAAGCAAGGGACGACGCAATGGGCAATTTCACCGGTCCTTTTTCCCTTTCCCAAAAATGGTCACCCACTTCGGGGTGGGTAAAAAAACGGAAAATCTGACCGTCCCTTCGTGCTCCGGGTCTTGCTGGCTGCTTTTAATAACGAGCACTCGCTGGCTAAAACGCTGGCAGGAGTGGACAGTCGTCGTCTGTAAATGGCACAGGATTTGTTTGTTCAACGGCACCCTCGGTTTCCCGGTAGCGCTATTTTCCCGGTGTCCTTTGCTGCTTGCGGGGCGTTGTGGTTGCGGTTTACACTCGGGACGAATCCGGAAAGAAGGCCAGACCCCGAACCCAAGCGGCTAGCCCATAAACGTTCCGATTCAGAACGTTTTCCTTCGAAACGGCGCGAGGTGGAGCGACAAAAACGCAATTCTTATCCATCGTTTATTGTGTTTTGTTGACGCACAATGAACTTATCTCACCGAATGCGGCCCTACCGGCGCCCAGCCGCCGGTTTCGATCGTCCGTGTCCGTTTCTTGGCGACGGTTTGCTGATTCACTTTGAAGCCGGCGGCACTTCATTCCACGGAGATGAAACCGGAAGCCAAACGGAGTTGAAAATTGTCGTAACGCCAGCAAATAGCGTTTCAGTTTCTTTGTCCTTCCGCAAACTATTGCACTGGTTGTCCGCACGGAATCGTGGCGATAATTTTGCCGGTAAGTGAGCTGGAGCTGCGCTATCGGACGAATAGATTGCTTTTTTATGAACAACATTTGTGTGGTTTTTTTGTGTGAGAGCATCAGAAGCTACGCAATTAAATGCCGGAGTAGGGAAAATGAGACCGGACATTCTTTGTTTGATAAATCGGATCAATCGTTGACTAAGAAGGGCTGTATTTGTATCCTTCCAATCGAAACATTGGGAGTAGTGAAGGCATATAAGCCTATATATTAAGCAGCAGTTTAATTGAATCTGGTGTGAAGGACCAGCACATATAATTCAATTGAAGTGAAGGCTTGGCGCCAAAATAAAAAGAAATACAATAATGTTTGCAACATAATACATTGAGAAATAATGCAAGCGTTCGCTTGCGTTTTTGAAGGTCCTGGTAACCCGAAACAATGCCACCCGATTCAAACAAAGCTAGCTAACCCGTTCCTCGTCACACACTTTCGTTTGCACCCCAGGACCAATTTGCAAAATAAATACCAACAAAAAAAAGAAAGAAAGAGAACAAAATGCTAATGCTAAAGATCGCTGCTTTTAATTAACCAAATTAAGGCGCCATTATGATTGAAACGTCCGTCCAGCGAACGAGCTGTCAACCGAATCCGGCCAAGGCTCTCGAGAAAAGGGCGTAACGTGCGATGGGGCCTCGTGATAAACGGGCTGCTAGCCCATTTTCGCCAAATGATGGTTAAACAGCGAAAAAGAAGAAGAGGAAACCCTCGCACAAAAACAATTCCGCTGGATGGGGATTTAAAATTTGGCAAAATATTCCCATCCCACCCTCGCAATCGAGACAGTAACGCACGCCGTTTTCCCGGCGGATTGCTTATGCGAAACCGCTTCTTTTATTTCGAATGGCCGAAGTCAGCCACGGTGAGACGCCGTTCTGCTCGGATTCCTCAGCAGTGTCTTGAGCAGGGCGCTGCGTCTACCGGATGTTGTCGGTTTAGTGACTTATTGTATCAATTCCGGACGCAAACGGAGGACGGTAGCGGTTTCCCGCGGCGCTAACCACGTGGACTGTCGTAATGACTTCGCAATCGGGCGTTGTTATGATGGATGGGAACAGATCTTCGCGTGGCTGTGCCACGGCCAAGTCAGCTATGAGTGAGCATTTGGCGTGTTCGTGCCCGTTCGAGGGATTTTCTGATTTGGGATTTATTTTTTTTCCCCGTCTGCCGCCCATTCCGGTGGAACTGCAATCGTCGGCCGGATGTGAGGTGGGTATAAAGTTAATATTAATGGCCGGAGAATTAGGTGGACTGTAACTCAACCCTAACGATTTAGCCGTTCAAGGTCAAGCAAAATGTGCTCGAGGGAGACAACAATACAGCATGATACGCTGAAAACACTGTAAGTGAGCTTTAAAGGAAGGTTTCTTTCCCAAAAAAAGCTCTCAAAAAATTGTAAAACGTGATAGCTTTCTGATGGTTTAATTGTGATGTTTGTCAAATAATTGTTTCAAAAGTCCATCAAACATCAACATGAGTTCTTTTGACCACGTTGAAATGTAATGAGTTTTCCACGTGTTCGACGTTTGTGGTGATGAGTTAATCGTCGTTCGGCGTTAGTGTTGATGATTTAATCACATAAAAATAAACAATGCAAGTAGTTAACCAGTAGGAAAAAGTGTCACTTCCAGGAGAACATTATTACTACCTGTGACGCACAAACCGGATTACTTGACATAAGTACGTGAGAAAACTAAAGAACAGATGAAATTTATTCTGGAATCCAATATAAATGCACTAGCTATTTTGTGTTCTCAATAGTTGAACAAATATGTCGCAAATTATTTTCTCCTAATGCATTTCATTTCAAGAACTTCATTTCTAAGATTCGGAATTGCAAAATGAAGGTGTGTTAATCTAGCAACCCAGACGACGTGTTGCCAGGGACGACCGCGATGATGCACTTACCCAACGAGCTATCGCTCGATCTTCTAATAATTCCATTAGACCATCGCATGGCCCGGTGCATGAGAGAAAAATGAATACCCGCCTTTACGAGCGGTTCGCCCGCGGGAAAACGCGCAAAAGGCGACTTTCGATTGTGGCGATCGTCGTCGGTTTGCGAGCCACCCACCCACCTGCGGGAGCTTCACCCACCCACGGGGACGCGAAACAATGACAATCGACCATAAATTCAGTCACCCCTGACCTTGGCCATCGTATCGTAAGGCCAGCGTCCAGCATGTCTAGAAGATGCCGCCAATGCCGTCGTCAAAGGTCTACGTTGACGTTTGCAAGCGATCACCCTACGGTCTCACGACGTTCTAATGCGGTTCGTCGCGGTTGGCAGAGGTTCGAAACCGAAACCGAGCGCAATCAGAAAAGCTGATTTATGGTCGCGTGTTAACGCTTCGCGAGCGAGAATTTCACGCAATTTCCTGCCACCCGTCTGCAGCAGGACGCGACACGCAACGACGCATCATTAGGTTACATTAGGTTGACATCTTAGAATCGATTGATTTTATCTTCCGCCCTGCCGTTCCCGGGTGAGGAAGCTAACCATGCGGAGCGAATCGAAGTACGACGACGAATTTTACTGCGTCGCTGGTTGGCGCTTATGCAAACCGTTGGCGATTTACGACGTGTTGGATGCCCTCCCTGTGAAAATGGCTCCAATACCACGTCGTTGCCGTCGTCGTCGCTGTCGCCGGTTTTGAATGATGTCGGAAAATTCGCTTCAAACACTCACCCGTTCGCTTGTGGTGGGTAGCTTTTCCTACGATCGAGTGAACCGTTTAGTGGAGGGCGGCTGTGATGGTCACTTCAATGTGATTTATGGAAGCAATTCATGTCAATGCTGAGATACGTTACAAAGTACAGATGCTGCTCGACTGAAGCTTTGCAAAGGGCATGCGCAAGGGTGGTTTTGTTTGGATTGTGATAATGGTGCGCGATATGATAAGTTATAATGACGATCGTTTTGATAAGCAGGAATTAATTACCGTTCTATAATGATACAGAAAGTGTAATATATGATCAATGATAACCTCTTTCTAAACCTCTCATTGGTGTACAAAATCATTTTGGGTTTAAATTTATAATTTAAACCATATTTTTATGCAGCTTTTAAATTATTAGTGTTTTTTTAAATCTTTTTCATCACCATATTATGTGAAAGCTTTAAAACTATACTAATAAGCATACTTTTTAACGTCAAAAAAGCTATATCATAGTTATAAAAGGAGAGTATTCTTCTTTCATTCAGCAAATCACATCAAAACGCGAATTTAAAACGCCGCACAGAGACTCCAACGAACGACTTCTCCTTCCCTTTGCGTGCGGTAGCTTGGTTTTCCGACCACTACTTCATTGATTCCCCCACGCCCGGGTCGCAAAAATGGAAAAAAATCAACAATCTAGCCACCCATTCGCGGTCAGAGAATGGCCACCGGGCGGTGTTCTTTGCACGCGAACCCGAACTCACTCCAGTCGCAGTCAGTCGAGGTTCGTCGCTTACGGCGCGCACATATCTTCCGTTCTTAGCCGAGTGCTCTTTGTGTGTGCTTTTGGTCAAAGGGTTTCCCTGTTCAACTGTGTCAGGTGTCGGTGGCTTAATCATGCGTTTCGATACCAATGTGAGGTGGTTTGCGATCGGTTTCGTGATTCTCGGCACCGCTTCACAAGCCGTGACCGTCACGCCGACGGGAAAAGTGGATTTTACCGAGGTGGACGATCTGAATGATGACACCAACAGTGGGTTCGTGAGCGTGTACAAAAACTACCCCAAGATCCTGGTGACGGTCGACACGCAGAAGCTGAAGCGTGTGCCACAACCGGAAACGAAAAGTGACGAATCGAGCTCGGGAAGTTCAGGAAGCTCAGGTTCTGAGTCAGTTGAGCGCCCATCGGTTGGCGTGCGGACGGACATAACGATCGAGATCTCTGAGGAGTCAGCGAACGACACACGACCGGGTGATCGTGATGGTCGAAAGGATCGCAATGGACCCGGGAATGTCCCCGGCACTGCTGCCGTTGGTGGTGACAAAAAGGATCGTAATGGCGCTGGTGCAGGAACCGATGGGGAAGACGATAACGCAAGCATACCGGTGTTCAAAGGGATGGCCGGAGTTTCCACGAAAAAACCGAAAACAACACCATCACGAGGTCCTTTAGGTGGGCGACCGATTGTGACGCTCAACCAGCGGCCAACAGTGACCGGATTCTACGAGCCGCGAGGTGACGATCGGAACCGCATCAGTGGAGAGTACGACGGTTGGAACACGCAATATCCGCATCCAGTAACGGCCGTTTGGACCACCGAGAGACCTTACCTGCGACGAGTAGATTACGATTTTGGAAGTGAGTCATTGCCAAAGACGCTTTAAGAATTAATTAGATCTGTTTCTTTAAGAGCTTGAAATGGGAATTTCGAACGGTTTTAATTTTTGTGGGTAAGAATGTAAACGCCAGTCGATTACGGGTATTTCAAAGCGATAACATTTCAAGAATATACGTTTTTTTGCCCTGTAGATCTTATTCTACTACATTTTGATTAGGTAATAATTCTTGCAACTTATTTGGGATGTATAAAAAGAATCAAATTTAATGCTGCTTCCAGCTATCAAACACACGCAATATGATCTCCACTATCGATCTTCCCATACCGCACGAAACGTGCACCGTTGCACGTATACTAGCGGGTGGAATTTTCTACACTGCCTCCTACCAACCTACCATTCCTTTCTCGTTTCTCCACAGGCCAACATCGTTCGCCTCCCTACTACAAGGGCTACGTCCCATACCACGGAAGCCACCACGGGCAGTCGGCTGAGCATCACCACTCGGGTGACTGGAAACCGTGCTACTGCAGCATCTATCAACCCTGGGCCGTCCATGCACCGACCAACCCCGTCCTGCCACCGGTATCCCAGTCCCCCCAGTCCCATCCGCCACCGAGAAACACGGTAGACAACAAAGTAGACGTCCCGGTCCTATCGCAGCACTATCGCTCGATCCGCTCGTAGCCGATCCCACCGGTCCACCGGAGAGCGTTTCTCATCGATCACCACGTGCCTAGCGCAACACTCTCATATCTCTAGTCTGTAAGAAGAAAGCAACCGCCACACACGACACCACCGGGAAAGCGGCTTGAAGCAGAGCGCCACGATTCCCGCTTTTGTATATGATCAATAAAATTTGACACACTTTTCCTACATTTTTTCTACCGAAACACGAACAAAAAGGTCTACCGCCTTTACGGCCCTATCTCGGGTTATCGCGCGTCATCACAAACCTGCTTAGCTCGTTTCGGTGATCGTTCGGGCTGCGGTGATCGTTATGTCACCTGCATCTTCCCTTATCGATTCCCTTCCCGAGTTAAATCGGATGCATCGTGAGAGATAGAGAAACGGCGACGAGGCTCTGTAGCTACCAACACACACACCCACACACACGCGTGGTGGAAGGGTTTCTAACAAATCTCGAAGGCAGCATCCGGGGGACGCACACATGGCAAAGGGTAGTTCCAATGGGCCGACCTCCCAGTAGATTGATAAGCCACCCTCAAAGCGGTTCGAGCGACGCAGATGCAAATCACTTCGCGTTTGGTCGCAGCACGGAAAACAACACCTTCAGCAGTGAGGCGTCATTTGAATCTCCGCAAGGGTGGACCTTCGACACGGTGACGATGTGGAACTCGCTTCCTTTGGCGTTCTTAGTGATAGGATCGGTGGTTGTCCTTGCACGCGCAGGTAATCGCAGGGTGCTTTATCAAACACGCACGAAACGGTCAACCAACGTGAATCGCTCACTTGCAGCTTCCCTTCCGGTCGAGGTGGATCAGATGGAGGAGATGGAGGAGATCGGGTTGGTTGGGTGTAACCATGCTGTGACGGTGACTGTTCTGCCGCTGCCTGATTTCACCGTGAGTCCAATGCAAGCAAACTCTGCCGCAGGATCGACGGAAGAATCAACCGAAAGTGACGGCTCTCCCAGGGAAAGCTCATCCGCACGTGATATGGAGCCAGTGAATCGGTGAATAAATGATACACATTATTACAAGGCACCTACACCTCTATCAGATGATCGGTATGTTAAGGGAACACGGGAGGGCTTCGTCCGAAAACTCGATCGAGCTCGTGAGCTGCAGGTGCTGAGAATATAAGAAATAAGAAGGTGGAATGTGAGTGTATGGAAAGCTTCCTCTCGATAGTGCGTTGGGTTTACCGTGGAAAAAGTTCTGCAACCCTAGCATCAAGTGTCGATCATCGTGAATACGAATCAACCGTTTTTGCGTTCTTCTCGTGGTTATTGAAGAAGCATTTGTGATCGTTGCGGTTCGTGATGGTCGACATCGACATCTCTATAACAACGACGGTGCTGGTCGATGGTTGCTACGTTAAACGTTGTATTTGGATTTGGATTTGGTTGCTAAATAAACGTTGTATTTGGATCGCTGCTCTTATTAAAGCCGTTTTGAATTTCAAAAATGTGTATGCGGTGAAGTAATGCACCTAGCGCAGATACCCATCTTATCTAACTTGCTTGTATTTAAATACAAACAATGGTTTATTCTGTTGGGATACAGCCCATAATACTTGTTAACGTATTTTTTGTCTATGTTTATCCCGATAATGTTCGACCAATATCGAGTACTAAACTAAGTACATACGAATACATAAAAATTGTTCAAAACTTAAGGTTAAAAAAAACTAGCCTTTTTGTAATTGTTTTAATCAAATTTTATAGACTCTGAGCTTGGGTTTGAAAAAAGTTGTGGACGTCGCTCCGTGTCCGTTATTATTTTACTAGCGCCATCTACCGTTGAGTAGCTTAACTGCTTTCTTGAGCTTATGTAGCTTGATCGAAAAGAGAATGTAGGAAAAATTGTTCCCAGGAATGTCTTCAGGAAATTGTTAGTTTATTCTCATTTTTGTAGTTATTATTTTAATATAATACAATGTTTATTGGACCATACATTCCCACACTATTATCACAAAGAAAGATGCGAAGATTTACCACATGATGCAATATTTGCGATGCATGTTTAACACTTTGAGTGCCACATCACCCAAAAAGTGGGTGATGTAAATTTTTACAAAACGCCATGTTACCCATTTTTGGGTTACGGCAAAAACGCTTAATTTTAAAGTGCAATTTTTGAATATTTAGAACAGCTATTATTCCCACCTATTACATTTATGACCAAACAGAAATACGAATGAACACAAAGAAAACCAAAAATTCATCACAAACGTAGAACGTTAAGAATTAGAGCCAGTGCAACCGAGGCTCTGACGTATGAGCAAGAATCGCTTGAATCGTGGCATTTTGTGCACTTTCCTAAAAAAACGCTTGGCACGCAAGGGGTTAATGGAGAACTTTATCTAAGGTATTTATATAAGCGTAGATTTTCTGCAATTCATTATAACTCTGAAAAATAAATGCAAATGCTGCATGAATATAACAATTTGTGTAACTTCTCGTTTGCTGTATGATTTTACCGTCTGTTGTTGACTCGGTACCATGCGGCGGAATTTGGATCGAAGCTCTTTGAAGCATGGTCTTTTGTCCGGCATGGCGTTCCAACAGTCAAGCATAATTTGATATATTTCATCGCTTGCATGCTCTGGACAAGACATTCGGTATCCATTCTCCAACTCAATTATTAACATATCGCTTGTCGAGAATTCCGGATATGGATCAGAGCCTAAAGAAAACATCTCCCACAATAGCACACCGTACGACCAAACGTCGCAGCACGAGGAACCCTCACGAATGCACTCTGGTGCCATCACCTGGAATGTGGAAGTATCCTTGTCCTGATTTTTACGTGCCCGTGCTTCGAAGTCATCGATCTTTAAGATGCTTCCCTCGGTTAGCAGCACATTTCTTGCAGTTAGATCACCATGGATGAGATTGCGCGAATAGAGGTATTGCATGCCACTAGCGACCTGGTACGCCCAGAAGTACAAATCTCCAGTACTGAAAGACTGCTCCGACAAGGATATACTCGATGCTAATTTGCTAAAAACAAAGCCCATGAGTGAAATGTAACCCAATTTTTTACAATAATTCTTAACATACCTAACGTTTGTGTGAAATTGTTTCCCAAACAAACTGCGCAGAACGTCACCACGAAATGTGTTCCTGTTTTGCTGAAGGTATACTTTTAAATCTCCAAAGCGGCAATATTCCTTGATAACTAGAAACTCTCCTAAAACCTGTTTAAAAACAAAGCATAATCATGCTACATCATCACGGAGTATTATTCTAAACAATTTCATTCCTTGCCGTGTTCCATATTTTCCGCGACAACACCGAGCAAATTTCTAACATTCACATGATGGCCTATATTCATGTAGATGCTGACTTCCCTCAGCAGCATATCCTGGCCGTGGCTGTTCGTGGGCTCCTTTACCGCAACCTCAATTTCTGCCGCTGAGTCACCGGAGATGCCCGACGCAATCGCTTGCCAGCATATACCGTACCGACCCTGGCCGAGTTTATTGATTAGTTGCAGTTTTTCCCTCCGAAATGTGTGCACATTTGCGAACGAATTTTGCGCCTCACTTTTTCTTATCGGTCTCGATTTTCCAGTATGCCTCCAAAAGGATAACGCCCCTCCGATCCCAACAATGATCACAAAAATCGTGAGAATAAACGCTCCACTTGCAATAATGTACATGTTTAACAATCTTTCCATTTCGCCACTACCTTGCCGAGTAGGAGTTAACAACTTTTGAACGGATGTTGTGCCTATTTCCGACGTGACATCACAAATCAAAATTCCAGAAACCGTCGGAAGCTCGTGCAATGCTGCACTACCGGTGGAAAGCGTTTTCTACAAATCGTCATCGAGTATAACATGGTTTACTTTACAGTCCGAGTATATAATTTTTTGTAACCTCACCGTGGACAACTTTCGTCGTTCATTTCTAGAGCGACATTCTTCCCAGCGTTGGCTAGGACATTCGATGAAAGCAATATCATACTTTGGGTTATCGAATCCACGACTTTCGCAAAGTATCTCAATCGTAAACGGTGGATTTATTACATTATTCTCAGTGAACATCTTCAAACTACAATTGACTACAACGGACTAAACATTCACAGATGGCACTTAAATAGAAACTTATACAACATTACTTGTGTTAAAATCTTCGAATATCACAAAAGAAACGCGCTAAGAAAGAAGCGGCTTTAACAGTGAACGTCACAAACGCTCACTAGTTACTGAGAAATATGCAAGAACAGTACCCTACTCTAATCGATAGCAAATTCAATTCGACGTCCTATTGTAAAACGATTAGTCGCCACTCGGTTAAATTTAAACATTGATAACACGCTGTGGCTGCAACAATCTGCTGCTGTTACTTCAGCTTACCGCACAGTTTCAAATATCTCTGATCGTGAAACATTACTTACCTTCAGTCTCTTTCTCTCAGGTATAAATTCGATTACGAAACAACGAATTGGATAAAAAAAATTAAAATATTAAATTCAAAATACCACAAAGGAAACGTATTAATTCATTTTCTTATATTTTTTTACGCAAACCAAATAAGGCCAACTGTTAACAGGCTGGAGTACAGTTCGGATCGATATCAAAAAGCAATAACGAAGCACTCGACAGAAGTTGTCTTGCTTATGTTTTTCACTTTAATAGAAAATTAGTCGCACGGTCGCATATAATGCTTGATTTTGTTGCTGATGCTAACGCTACTATCTTGTGGCAGCGTTCAATTAGTCGAAACAGGCGAAAAAAACAGGCTGTGTTTGTTTGGGGAAAGGCACTGCCCCAAAAACCCTGCCATTCGTCCGGGTGGTCTTGCGTTAGTTGATGATATACGTTTTATTTGCTTCGTTAATGTTAATGGAGAGGAGATCCACACTGACGTCCACAACGCGTAGAAGCCTTAGCTTTAAACCCACACCTCACGCCAACGGAATCCGTTTGTAAAGTCTGCAGCGAAACCGTTTTGTGATGAACACATTCCACGCAGAACGGCCAATTTTAAATAACCAGCTGATTGCGGTAACGAGGAGGTTCCGGAAAATCTCCCAAATACTCCGAGTGCTTGATGCCGAAGCTGTAGGCTGGTACGTGACCCAGATTGATCTGTGGATCATGATCGTGAGTGCAATGATGAAGGAACGACGAATCGACGATGACCATTGGAAAGAAGAAAAAAAGAACCACGGCGCACATTCGTACGTACGACACAAAACATTTCATTATAATCGAATGAAACAAAGCTATAAATCAGCAGTACAAAATCATCTGAAGATCAGCGCTTCTGCTATCGTTCATTAGAGGAACTTGTTTGATCGTTGCTCACGTCCAAAAGCAAGTCTTCAGGCCGTTCGCATATCTTGGGGATTTCTGGGTCAGGAAGTTTGAATGCCGGATGGAGAAGGAATAGGCGGGTACTCGTTGGAACAAGTTCAAGCCCTGACATTGATGAAAATTAAAAAGAAAATCATAGTGCAAGCGGAACAAAACCGGAGCCGCGTAACAAAAATATTGTCCGCACGGCAAATGAAAATGATGGGAAAGGAAGAAACACGTTTAAAAAACGACACATCCTGAAACAAAGAGTGCGTACCTTCTCCGGATAATGGGCGGCTGGTCCCGGTTTGAGCGCTTCGTCCGTTGGCCGCCGGAACCGGGTGGCCATAGAGAACATCGGCGCTCGTCTCACCAGCGGATCGATCTTCGCATCGTAGTGACCGGGACCGGGGAACCCAATGCACTCAGGAAGAGTTTGCTTTTGCCGGCCGGTGATTGTGTAGGCTGGGGCCGAGCGAATCGGGCCTTCCTTGCTCGAACCGAGCACGTTCGGGATGTGGTATTCGTTAGGAGCTTTTCGGAGTTGGTGCCGATTTTAAGGACATCACGAGCAGCGCATAATGGGGATAGAGAACGGAACGGAACAAACAAGTCACGGTTTGAATGCATACGAGTACGCCCAAGGATGTGGTACCATCCATTTTCGATTGGTAGACCCCTTTTGGTTCGCTTTCTCCACACAATAAGCCTGAAGTTAAGGTGATTGAGAACTAGACCAACACGAAAGATGCAGGTAACGGTGCATGTACCGATGCACGCGCGATCGATTAGCAAGTAGAAGCGAGCAGTATACGTGAAACCTAGCAAACGAAAGCACACTACTTACTACCTACACGCAGCCAATAGGAAACAGACTGGAAAACACACGCAATCAACTTTACTACAAACTAATGCAAGACAAATGCAAGGCTACTGTAACAGGACACGGTGACCTTTGCGATAACATTCACAAGATAAATTCCACGCCAGTGTCACAGCTCGGAGTCTGGTTTCGAAGCCATGTGCGGTCTCTTCTAGGCTCGGAAGTGGCCAGTGCAAACCATGCGCTGGTGCTGTACATTCGCAAGCTGCTTCACACCGGCAATACAGTTCGGTACAAGACCTTCGCCGATGGTTGCGACCGACGCGGACGAATGCTCCTCGGTAGTGGTCTTTCGTTCACGGACCACTTTCATGCCACCGGTCGTCCTCGTCGTCGTGACGGTTTTCATCGTAACCGTACCGTCTCCTTCACGGACATGCTGTACTGCACTGGTACTAGAACTGGTAGAACTGTTGTTCGTGGTGCTGTGATTAGCCACTGCCGCGTGGCCATTGCTGATCACCATCGTTTTCGTAGAAGCCACGGCAGTCGAATCACCATTGGTCACGACTACTGGACGCAGGACGAAATGTTCGAACACAAAAACGTCGAGGAGTCGAACGACGACGAACAAGTTAAAACAAAAAATAACGGAAAAGATAAGAACAAAAAACAAACAGATACGATAACTTTCGGCAACGTTCATGCAGAACCGTGAAATGTAACGGCAACACGGATGCAACAGTGTGGCATTCGCATGCGTAACAAAAAGGGCAACGGATAGGAAAAGCGTGAAAAAGCATTACCTGGGCTTTCGTGAGTGTTCGTTTCGTGATTTACCTTCACGCCGAAGCTGTACGCCGGTGAGCAATCGTTTTTGCATTTCTCTGGTTGATACGCCGATGGTGCTGGAGAAAAGTAAACGTAACCGTTAATTAGGCAATGTATGCGATGAGATTATGATTAATGACGTGAGCTTCTTACCCGGAGTATCTCGCAACGTTTCTCCTTTATGTTTGATTCCAAAACTGTACGCAGGTGCGTGATCCAACTTCACTTTGTCGGGATTATAGGCGCCGGGAGCTTTTGAACGAGATTACAATATAATCAAATGAATTATGGTAATAATTCTATTGAGTGTGCTATTAAACACAAAACAACTGCAAAAAAGATCATTGATCTTAAGAAGATTGAAAGCAGTATAAAAATTTAAACAATACAACACATTTAACATTAATAATGCAAAATTACACATTCAAATTACTATCGTATCTAATGCTGATTGTGTTTATGCTTTTTTAACTACGCCTCACAGATGATTAGTTAACACTACTTAGCGTATATTACATACCTGGCACATCATTAGGCTTCTCTCGATTCACCTTGATACCGAAAGGATATGCTGGCGAGTGATCGAGCTTTACTTTCTCTACCGAATACGTTCCTGGTGCAGGAGTTGAATCAACCTTGTCAATGACTGGTCTCACTCCGAACGAGTACGCCGGGCTGTTATCCAATTTAACCGCTTCCGGATTATAGGCACCTGGTGCCGGTACAACATCAACCTTATCAATGTTCGGCCGCACACCGAAAGTGTAGGCTGGATTGTGGAATGTGTATTTCTCAGGGGAGTACGCGCCCGGAGCCGGTGTTGGGATCACTTTTGACGTCACATGCTTCACTCCGAACGAATACGCTGGAGTAATCGATTCTTGGTTCTTATCGGTATCGTATGCTCCCGGTCCAGGGATAACGCTGGGTTTTTCTACATGCGTTTTGACGCCAAATGAGTACGCTGGAGAGGATTTATCGGTCACTTTGTCCGCATCATATGCTCCTGGGCCTGGTACCACACTAGGCTTCTCCACGTTTGTCTTTACCCCGAAGGAGTACGCTGGCGAGGAATGATCGATCACTTTATCTGCATCGTATGCACCAGGACCTGGAATTACGCTAGGCTTCTCTACGTTTGTTTTTACTCCAAAGGAGTACGCCGGAGAAAACGAATCGATTACTTTATCGGCATCGTATGCTCCTGGACCTGGAATCATGCTAGGCTTTTCCACGTTCGTCTTTACTCCAAAGGAGTACGCCGGGGAAGACTTATCAATCACTTTATCCGAATCGTATGCTCCTGGTCCGGGGATAACACTAGGCTTCTCTACGTTAGTCTTAACACCAAAGGAGTACGCTGGAGAAAACTTATCGTTCATTTTGTCAGCATCGTATGCTCCCGGGCCGGGAATTGCGCTCGGCTTCTCCACGTTTGTCTTCACTCCGAAGGAGTATGCTGGGGAAGACTTATCGATTACCTTATCAGAATCGTACGCTCCCGGGCCAGGAATAGCATTCGGCTTCTCAAGATTTGGTTTAACACCGAAAGAGTAAGATGGCGTAGATTTGTCGGCTGATTTGTCAGAATCATATGCTCCCGGTCCTGGCACAACGTTTGGCTTCTCAAGATTTGGTTTCACACCGAATGAATAGGATGGCGCAGATTTATCAACAACCTTGTCAGAATCGTAAGCTCCTGGTCCAGGAATTGCGTTCGGTTTCTCCAAATTCGTCTTTACACCAAACGAGTAAGCTGGGGACGACTTATCAGTAACCTTGTCCGCATCATATGCACCAGGACCAGGCATTGCATTCGGTTTCTCAAGGTTAGTTTTCACACCAAAAGAATAAGCTGGTGTAGACTTGTCGATCACTTTATCTGCATCGTAAGCACCAGGACCAGGGATGGCGTTTGGTTTTTCCAAATTGATCTTCATTCCGAATGAGTATGCCGGAGAAAACTTGTCGTTCGCTTTATCGGCATCGTAAGCTCCAGGTCCGGGAACGGCGTTAGGCTTGTCTACGTTCGTTCTGGCTCCGAAGGAATACGCTGGAGATGATTTATCCGCGAGCTTATCCGCATCGTACGCACCCGGTCCAGGAATGGCACTAGGTTTCTCCATGTTGGGCTTCACTCCGAAAGAGTATGCCGGGGAGGATTTGTCGTTCGCTTTATCTGCATCATATGCACCTGGACCGGGAATTGTGCTTGGTTTGTCGGTGTTCGTTTTAACACCAAAAGAGTACGATGGTGACGATTTATCGATCGTTTTGTCAGCATCGTATGCGCCAGGACCAGGCACGACGCTTGGTTTATGTACGTTCGTCTTCACACCGAACGAATACGCCGGTGTGGCGTGATCCACACAATCAGCGTTATAAGCTCCAGGACCGGGAACATCTTGCGGTTTTCCCACGCTCGGGCGCAATCCGAACGAGTACGCCGGCGATTTTCCATCAACAACCTTGTCCGCATTGTACGCCCCCGGACCGGGATTGGCACTTGGTTTCTCCGCCTTCGTGCGCACACCGAAACTGTACGCAGGACTATTATCTACTTTGGCCTTCTCGGGAGAGTACGCTCCTGGAGCGGGTATATTGTCCGGTTTGTCGATTGTCGATCGAATTCCAAAGCTGTACTTCGGAGTGTTATCGAGATTGGCCTTCTCCGGGGAATACGCACCGGGTGCGGGCGTGATATTCGGCTTGGCAACATGCGTCCGCAACCCGAAACTGTACGCTGGCTGGTGATCGAGATTAACCTTCTCGACCTGATAAGCTGATGGTCCCGGGGTACAGCTAGGCTTGTCGTGATTGATGCGCATGCCGAATGCAAATGCAGGTGAATGATCGTTCAGCTTCTTTGCTTTTTCTGGCTCATAAGCGCCCGGTGCTATTATAATGGCAGTATGCGGATGACAGGATGAACGTGCCCAAAATCAGATCATGGAAATGGGAAAAAAACCCAAAATAAAGGAGAACATAATGTGTTAAGCGATGCAAACATCTATACTGGTGCCGTAACTTTATCGCTTGTTTAAGCGACTTTCCTTCCTGACGCACACTTACCAGGATTCGAGTTGGGCTTGTCGATCGCCGATCGTATGCCAAAGCTGTACGCCGGAGTTGTGTTCAGCTTCACTTTCTCCGGCTCGTACGCGCCTGGTGCCGGTGTGTTGTTCGGTTTTTCAACGATCGTCTTCAGGCCAAAGCTGTACGCTGGTTTTTTATCCAACGCTAACGCCTTCTCTGGTTGGTATGCTCCGGGGGCTGGCAAATGCGATAAAGCAATTTACATCACCGCGTAAAAACACCCACACCGTTTACGTGACACTTACCTGGCGTTTCTTCGATCTTCTCGGGTATTACTTTAAGCCCAAAGCTATATTTGGGTGATTTGTCCTTTAGCACTTTTTCCGGCGAATAGGTACCGGGGGCTGAAAAAATGGAAAATGTACTCTACTATCAGCTAACAGCTTCGTGGGACGAGACACGCTGATCTGGCTCAACGCCAACGTACCTGGTGTGTCGTTTCGCAATTTGCTTTCGGTTTTGATGCCGAACGAATACTTCGGTGTACTATCTAACACTACACGTTCCGGCTTATAGTCCCCGGGAGCTAAAAGATATGGTAGGGTGGTTTGTTTCTCGCTTTCTTTCAACTACGGTAACACTTTCGATTGCATAGCTCAATTTTGAAAGCAGAGAGGGCATAATACATTAGCAGGGAAGGTATGAGATGATCGGTTAGATTTTGATAAAAAAAATATCTTTACAAACCTGTACCTCGTAAGCCGGGTTACTTCATAAAATAGCGAATATTTTTTTTTCAACAAATACTTTGACTAATCTTTACCACGATCACCAAACAAAAGTGCAATTCTAGTTCTACTTTTCTGAGGATTAAACAACTGAAAACTACAAACCGATCTACTAGAAAGATGTGTGCTCACTCTACGTTGGTAAAACTTATTACAAACCAATAATTCACCTGTACTCTGCATCGTGTTATCTAGTTCTCAGTTACTACAGGCTTATGGGTGGCAAAGAATGATGTGGTACATGAATGATGGCGCAATGGATAACTGTATGATGATGAATGCGCAACGGATGCACTAGTTTTGTTAATGAATTGTAGTAAACGTGTCGGCGGGACCCTAAAGTATGAATGTAAATGAATGTATCTCAGTGGATCATCGCCAAAAGCAATGATGCCACAGAGGACGTAGTGCAGTATGATTGTTTCGCTATTTTTGTTTTGTGGGTTTGTATAACATGATTTAATAGACGACAGGAAGCTTAATCCCATCCCGTAGGAAGCGAAATGAGCAATGAAACGTTCCTCCCAATCAAACAATACCTGGTGTTTGGCTGGTCGGATTCGGCGGTTTTTTCACACCGAACGTGTATTTTGGAGCCGACTTGACCAGCATTTTGTCCGACTTCTCGATATTGTACTCGCCCGGTGCTGGTGTCAGGTATTTGGGTATCTCCTTCGGTCGACTTTGCAAACAGTAGGCCGGCGGGGCATCCTTGCCCTTGCATCCTAACCCGGTGATGTTATAGAGCGGACCCGGACTGAATGATTCCGTGCGAGGTTTGTGTCGCTGACCGAAGCTGTAGGCGGGAGCGGCTTGCCGTTTGGAGTCTACCACTTTCGTACCTAAAATGGAAAAACACCGAACAACAGGCCAGTCAGAAGCTGATCTAAAACAGACTCATTGCATCGATGAGACACACTTCAAACACCCACAACACTAGCTTTCTGGCAGCCCGTGAACTTAAACGTCCATTAACCGTGGGCGGCACCGGTCGTGAAACGTCCCGCCTAGTTTTCGTATGGTTTTTTTTTCAGCTGTTGATAATTTCACTAACGCAAAGGTGCGGCTGTGTTGGTTGTGTTTTTGTATGAATATGGTACGAAAATAAATATTTATTGCGGCATGCCCATAGCCAGAAAGTGTGCTTA
This sequence comes from Anopheles nili, assembly GCF_943737925.1. NCBI lineage: Eukaryota > Metazoa > Arthropoda > Insecta > Diptera > Culicidae > Anopheles > Anopheles nili. Next base: position 26,753,448 of record NC_071292.1, read on the forward strand.
GCCCGACGTCATCACATCCGGAAGGCGACCCAATGCGTGAGGGCGACACCGGCTCATCGCCTTATATGGTCATGTGAAACTTTTTTGTCAAGATCGAGATTCCGGTGTGGTATTACTGCGCACTTGCTGTTTCTGTTATGCTATCCACCGATCATCAGGCACTCTCCGGTCGTGGTCTGATCGCTTCCACGATCGATCAACACCCACCACACATTCAGTCAGTCGGCTCTCGTTTCAAGAGCGTGGCCTTCGTGACGGTCTCGATCGATCGCTGCACTGTCTGATGGTGGCGGAAGAACCACAACTTGATCGTAAGTATAATTGACACTATGCGAGTGCTCAACAGAGGCTCTACAAGCAGGAAAACAAACGGGCGATTTCTCAATCGGTCCAGAAACCGACCAGCTGCGAAAGATCACGACAGCGAGTTGCCGATGCAACCCACGCACTAATCGCTGGATGTGAACACCTTTGGAACATCGGTGACTCACGGAAAATGGAGGAGGTACCCATGGACGAACCACTAGCTCTGGGACTTACCGAGAAGTTGTGGTAGAAGGTATTGTGGCCCGGGGCCACGGTGTTCCGCCGCAATCGGTCCCCGCCGTTTCGTCGGTGTCCAGGGACGCTGCTCGAACCCGCCCATCACGCGATAGGAATCTTTGTACCACTTCTTGATGGTAGTACTTTTTTGCCGGTAGGTGGTGGTCTCTGCCGACGACAGATGTTTCGTTTTTACACTGGCGAGAACAACCTGCGGATATTGTGGAAACATTGCTGGTGAAACCGTCCTCGAAGAGGGAGTAAGGCGATGCTTGACGACATGACAATATGCTTTCCAAATCAATTTACCATCTTGCTTGAAGAACACCGTTCGTTCAGTGCGTTTTACCCAACAAAAATGCCTAAAACTTGCGAGTGGAAAGGAAATCACCGAAACACTGCTACTGCAAAACCGCGGTGCAAATGAAAACCGAAATTTCGATAACCTGAAAACGAAATTTTAATGGAAACTTGTTTACAGGACTCTTACAATGGCGACCTTCAGCCCATGACAGGTCTCATATTCGCCCGCAGGGCCTACTGCGTGTTAACACCCTGGCGAGAAAATGCATCACTATGCACGCTTTTCACGTACGTAGAAAGTGTGAGAGAGTGCAGGTTGCTTGGAAAGCCTTAGAACCATTTTCGGGGGTTTTTTTTTGTCGTATGAAGTTAACGTTGGCGCAAGCATGAGGTTCGCAATCAGCCACAAATCACGAACATGGTTAAAAACTGGATGAAGTTATAATTATGGGAAACACACGACGGGAAACAGGCAAGGTTTATTGCTTCCTTCTCCCGGAAGAAAGTCAAAAAGTAGGCTACCCTACCGCTCTGCGAACGCTTTGATTTAAGCAGCTCTAGGCGCAAGTCAAAGTTTTCCCTCCATCACAACGTGCTCCTTCAGTCCACGAGCTTCCAAGGATATCCACATAGTAGGCATGAACATGCAATCCCAACCCCGTCGGGACAAACACCGAAAGGGGTGGACAATGTGACGGAAAGGCTGCGAAGACGGTGCTGAAGTGGAGCCAGTGCCGTAAATAAGTGCAATGATTAGTGCAGAAAATGCACGCGGCCGCGAGCACGATAGGGTGCAGTTATTTGCGGAATGCTACGAATGGCTGATGATTCCTACTGTTACGCGATGGTTCGTGTTTGAGTTAGTGAGTTTTAGTTTCAAAACACAAATATTATCAGGCGATCTGAATGGAAAAAAAGACCCATGTAATAGCATCCATTTTTATCCTTTCGCAACCGATACGTGAGCTCAATTTCCCTCGAATTCCTTGCATTCCATTGCGTGCTATGTAAAGCGATTTGCGCGAGGCGCAATGTGGTTTCAATAAAAGCCAAACCGACATGAATGCTCTCCATTATGGTCTCATTGCCGCCGCCGACGGGTCAAAAGATTCTCATCTCGGGCACGTGAGAGATGTGCCAAGGGCCAAGTCGGTTAAATAGGACGCTTATGGCCTTTCGTGGCGTCACGTCCATGAATCTTGGACGCCCTTCCGCCGTCTCGTTGAACGTTTTTTTACATTGTACGTAAAACACGTAAATCCGGTCATACTCGCATCGGCCGGTCGAGACGGACTGATGCGCGGACTTGTCCGCTTATGCTCTCGATCGATCGACCAAAGCCTTTGGGGTTTTATGCGCGCACGTAAAAGATCCTCGACCGAATGGGTACCTTGGCTTTGGCTTTGTCGCATAAATTACGGCACACATCATAGGTGTCGTACGGCTTTTAAAGGGCCACGGGTCGTTGCTTGTTGGCGTGGTTTTGATTATGTCACCACGTGCTCCATGTGAGGTGGTATCGTCAACCACACACACGCGTCTAGGTGGTCTCTGAAGCCGCAGAGAACGCAACCCTCGCGGGACAGGTTCAATCGAGCCATCGGCATCGCCAACACACCGTGCAGACCCCGATCCTGGGGCCGGCTTTTGCCCGTTTGCCCTTCTGCTGGTCCATAAATGGCGCTAGCGCTCGGTGGCCGGTTCAGCTGTGGCCGATGTAATCGGTGATACGTCGTCGAGCCAGCCTCACAGGTCTCCCGATCGGCGCGACGGCTTTTGTTTGTTTCGCTGCTCTTTTGATCTCTTTTCGAGGTTATTCTCGGGCTCATTCCTATTTATTTCGATATTCTTCCCTTGTACGGGCCGGCCAGCGTCGCGAATAATATATATGGCCCGCCGAATATAGCCAGCAAGAGCGCTGGTGTAGGCAGCCACACGCCGGGGGGATGATTTCAGCGCCGAATAGGCTGTAGAAAATTAAAGCTCAACCATAAGCAGCCAAAGGTTACACAGGCGGCTCGATTCCGCGACATGATACATCGTGAGAGGGCACGGATGCGTACGAACATGGGTATCCGGTGAGATTTACATTTTGAGTGTGGCTTTTTCTCGAAGATAGGTTACACAAAAATCTAGTATTACCTAGAAGGAGTAATCGTGTTCCTGGCAGCATTTCATAATCTCACTCACTCGATTCTCACGCTTGTTCTTGCGTAACACGTTGGAAGGTGGCTTTATCGGTGAACTAGGTCGACCGAAATGGCGTTCAATTGCCCGAGGAGTACGTGCTCGATTGCATTTTGATTGAACAACAGCCTGAAGACGCAGCCACCGGCCTCAGACAACCTGTTCGACGTGGCCCCAAAACAGGTCAAAACCAATTATTGCCGTAAAACAGGTTAACAGCTCCTTTTCTTTATTCACTTTACTATTTCACGACTCCTTGCCGAGGGATCGTTTCGCAACCCTTTTTTTTTCACCCATTCTGCATCACGAAAACTCCCATCAATCCGCTGGCATCACCCCGAGGAGAAGGTGATTAATTTCACTACGGCAGGAGGTCTTTTGGCAGCCGCAACAGCTGCAAAGGAACTGCAGCTTTAGACACCATTGAATCTCGGGCAAATGGTCCAACGAATTGCAATGCTATTTTTATTGGCCAATTAACAGGACTATTAGCAGCAGCGTGTCAAATGTCGAATGGTGTCACTTCTAGAAAGTGAATAGCAGTAGATGACGACTGTTCGGAGGATTGAATTACCTCCGGCCGTTTTGTTGGTTTTATGCGCTTCCCACCGCAGACCACGTGAGGTCAGCATAGACCTTGCCCAGGCGGACGTCTTTCTGGAAGCAATGCAGTAGAAAGAAAACCCCAACCGACTGAAGGACGCCCTGTTCGCTATGCCTCAGGGACCGTACCCGGGTTTGGTAGCGAAGAAATGATGTCCCCGTGGCCATTTGCTGGCGCAACGACACGCAAACAGTTGACCAGTCGAGTTACGATCGTATCCACGGGTGCTGCGGTGCCTTCAAACCACACGAGACGTTTCGCCAGGCCAGGGTCCTTTGGCCAGGTGTTTATTTATGTAAATGAAAGCGACTTCCGTCGCCAGATGGACAGTGCAAACGGAAAACACAGCCGAAGGTCCTTGCGCATTGTTTCAGGACGCGAAAGCACAGGTTCAATGTCGGCTGGTGGGAAAAACTGGAAAACGCTTCAAGGCTGCCGGCAGGAAGCGGGATAATTTATGGCCGGTCCGTGACAAAATGTTGACGCAGCTTTTTGCGCGTTCGCCTTAAGCTTTCTCGCCGTCGTTTCAATGCAGTAGTAAAGGCACGCTTTTCGAACAAACCCTACCCAATCACACAAGACCCTTTGACATACGACCCCCAATTAGGGCGTATTAATTGATCTTCGGGATATCGGTTAAGTGGAAAATGAATATTGTGCGTGACTTGCGCTGGAAACCGACCAGCTGTCGATTTATTTCCCATCCCACGAGGACCTCGCCTAAGAACCTCTGCCGAAGGTCGCACATGCGATCTTGCAGTGTGACGGAACCATGCACGAAGGTGGCTACGTTCTTATTTTTCTCTTCATTTGCGCTTCATTTGCTCAATCACGAACGCATTAAATCCCACGCCAAACCCAAAGCGCGCACCTTCTTCTGGCCGCCAGTGCGCGTTACGATCGAAAGCACAAATGGGCGGCTAATTACGGGCCCGTGCGGGAAAAAAAATCAACGGCCCACCATCGTTTTCGTGCGCCCGATTAATCTCCCCATTCGTAACGAGACGAGCCGAGGCTTCCGCAATGCAGGGAACTTCCTTTCAAAACACGCCCGCGAAATCCTGCGGCTGTGGCTGAAGTTCGTCGTCGTTGTGGGTGGTCAGTTAGCATAAGCATCGTGCGTGGGTTTTGACGCCAACCTCCGTCGTTCGCCGTCGCTTGACATTGATCTTGACGTGCAGTGCACAATTGCGTGACGACCGTGCATGTTTTGCCATTTTTCGCGTCACGTTCTTAGGGATTGCTTTGGCGCTGAATTTTGCTTGCAAATCGATCGACTCCCGTCGCAGTCGTCTGCATTCCTTTCCAATAGCCCGAGGAGTAGGTGCTTGAGTGCATTTTGTGTGTTTGCTTGTAATGCTGAATTTAACGCCACTACCCACTGCTATGGAGGCGTTTAAAATTGATCTACTTTTTCGCTACGATTACCTTCACCGGTCGTGGGAAAATGTTGCCCTCTCGACGTTACTTCCACAGGACACAGGGCTTGGGCGAATTCGATTGCATTGCAAATCAATCGCACGCATTTATGGCGGCCCATTATCCCACATAACTGCAGGAAAGAACACGTGCGACCCTTTCGCGGGAGTAACTACCAAGAGGCGTGTTGTGCTCGTCCCCAACGTGCCCCATTAACTGTAGATGTAGTCCTAAAATGTATAATGTATGCAAATGGCGTGTTGCACTTAACGTTTCGCACTTTTCTTCCAGTTTAGGCAGCGTCGACCACTCGGCAGACAAATCCTTAAACTCACCTGCCGCCAGGGGAAAAAGGCTTGGAATGTGTTTTGATTTTTGCTACATTTGGACATTTCTCCCGAAACGCAACACAACAACCAAGACCGGTGTGGTTTGACAACAACAGGGTCGTTTCTCATGCCATTCGCTGATAAGTGAACCCATAAAAGTGGCCTTTATCGACGTTCGTTGCTTTGGCGCTCGTTGCAATCCCACCGAAAATGGCCGCAGCCGCAGCAGCAGCGAATTTACATAAGCTAGCGGCCCTCCGCCAGTCCACCGATGCCACCAGAAGGGTTAATTGGAAACTGGAACTCGTTAGCGCGAAACTGGTTTCCCTGGCGCAGCTCCCATTCTAGAGCAAAACAGTTCGATCGGTGGGGAAGGAATGGAAGAAGTTTTATTCATTTCGTGCGCCTGTACGATTCTTTCTAAACTCGGCGATTAGAAGCGACACAAGGGGAGAAATGGCGGGATAATTAATGCACACGTTGGAGTATCTTCGCTAAGTTTTTCAAAACCTAATCGTACCGTAAATCGCCTCTCCCTGGAAACGAACTGCTAGAAGCGGCATGGCGTGTTCAACCCTTGCCACAAACACAAACACCCTAACTCACCGCCACCCATGCTGGTTGTTAAAATGTTGTGTAGGCACTCGCACAGTTGTAACTGTGACCTACTTCCGCTTTTGCTGCACGCCCGCGAAAGCAAAAGGAACCCCCGAGAGTCTGAGTCTAGACCGGAAACGAGAACCAACCCTAACGACTGGCCGGGCGTGGAATCCACACCATGTGGAATCCGCAACGCTTGCCGAAGGTCGATCGGACGGAATCGAAGCCAACAACGCGATGCGAATGGGTTTCGGAAGGGACGAAACGAAATGCCTTCACTCAACGGCGTCCTGGAAGCAGCCGCGCGGCCAGGGAAACGGTAGTAAACAACGACGTACCAGACGACGGATGCGCGAAAGCGTCGCGGAAAAGGGTGGCCTGTGTGGTGATGTTGGGAGGGGGGGTGGCAGGAAAAACACACATACCGATGGGTCGAGCTATATGGCCGCATAAAAGCATTATTTGCATCTGTCCGCCGAATGGAACCAGCGCCGAAACCGGTCGCAATAAACCGGAATGGGGCGAATATTTGCCAATGCCGATGGACAAGCTTTTACCGAAAAATGTTATCTGTTGAATCGCTTTTCCATGCTCCTTTAATCTGCGGCAAGAAAAACCTGTTCGAAATCGTTGTTGCTTTTTTTTTCCGCCTTCCCCGGGAAGGATTCCCTAATAAATCGACCAGAGTTGGGGCTCGTTTTGCATTTGTCGAATTAAGTGATGCTATCTCGGGGTTTGGAAAACTTTTTTCTCCCAAGTAGGGGCAATAAACCGATCATTCGGCCGATAGAGATCTCGCGCTCTAACCGGACAAGGTTAATTGAGGAGACGATGGGACCGTACGGATGAACTAGATTAAGTAACACTTTACGACAGCCGTGTAACGAGAACACGAACGATACTGTTGCGGTCGCGCGACAGCTTCTCTGGGGAGCTTTTTTAAACAGCCGTTTAGAGCACGCTACGGGTGGATTCGAGCGCGTGTTGCGGCATTGTTTAGATCGCAATCGTTGGGCAATCGTGCGGCCGCGAGGATGAAAGCAATTTGTCCACACAAAGGCACCGACATCGTCACTCGCAAGCGCGTTTTGTTTGAGGAAGTTGTTGGAAAAGCCGCAAAATGCGGGATTTTCCGAGCTAAGGAAACGTTGTCAAAAAGACAAGTGGAAAGTGCCACCATGTGGCGATGAAAACGAAATCCGGAGCTTCCGAAGCCTAGCGGGTCATAATTACCAGCGCAAATCCATACTCGAACCGCAACTGGGGAAGTTCGCAAGGAAAAGCGTTTTATTTTTCCAGTGCCCTCCCTGCAATATGCCGCTGTCCTGGCAACAGGACGCCGTGTTTTTGCTCCACCACCGAGCCACCCTTTCGGGTCGGGTCGATTTCGTGTTTTGTTTGCCTGTTGGAGTTGTGACTGTGTCTACTTTTTTTTTGCCTTCGTTCATACTCCACCGCTGTTTAGGATTTCGCGTATTTCATAAGCCCCCGCGTTCCTGTATCCGTGACATCAAGATAGATCGATACGGAATTTCGACGCCCGGTTCCCAAGAGCCCCCCGCCAGCGGGTGGTAGGTTGAAGCAGGGTGAGTATGGGAATTTTTTTTCCTACAACCCCGGAAGTGGGCACGTATGGTGCCTCTGTCCCGCGCGAAAAATCTCGCCAATGTAGAAGGTGAAGGAAAAAGGTGCAGCCTTCTTGGTCGTGTTTTTTTTTCTTGCCTACTAAGATTCCTAAGATTCGAATGGCGAAAGTGCAGTTTGGAGCGAGTGTCATATTCGTGAGCGTTGGGTGTTGGAAAGCATTTTTGTTTTTTGGTTAACATCGAGTTAAACAAACACACACTGGTGGAGCAGATGTTAACGATACGAACGCGCGGTTTGATGCAAGCAAGATGATACGTTTGTTTTAGCAACACGAGTTTGTTTAAGGTTTAAATGAGGGAAAGCTTGTCGGTTTATTTTGTGTTCACTTACCACACTCGCCCTGGGACGTTAGAATCGTCGTTTTGCTTTTTTTTTCCTGTATCAGATTTATCGTAAAACAAACGTAAAATATTCGTTCACCGCACTGTGAATGAAAGAAAACAACAAAGATGTTTACACAATCAACGACGACGTTGTTGGAGTCCTTTTTTGTCACAGTTGTACTCGATCAGAGTACAAACAATTCACAAACGACTTTTCAAAAAACGTCACCCGAACTGGGCGCCGAATTCACTGAGAGCACCTTGATAAAGTCTATAAAATCAGCAAAACAATCACCTTGGGGTGCTGTATCACAACGCACTGTGCTGTATTCGAAAGCACGGCACCTATTTGTTCTCGTTTGCAACCGCCACTCCGAGGGAAGCGTTTCCGACGGTTCGTTCGTTTCTGTTGGCTGTACAACAAATGAAGCAAAGCAACCGTTGCCGGAGTACTAATATAGCGAGCCAGGCGCACACTGGGATGTGAGTAGCGGCAATGGATGATTTTTTTCAGCTATAATTTAATTCCATTTATTATCATTTTTTTGCTAAATTTGACAAAGATAATGAAGTAGCGAACTACGGTGTAAAATGTGAAATTTTACATTTTTTTAAATATTATATTCATCCTGTTGTATGATGAATTTAACAAATTATCATCACATACAAATTAACATCACATCTATTATTGGACTTGAATAAAAAGTTACATAAAACGTAAAGACGTTACGGCCAGAAAATATGACCATTAGCGGCACTAGGCTGCTCCATTGGTTAGTAGCACGTCATGAGCGCACCACTAGTAACTCATGGGCGCCTGTACTAACGAGACGGTGGAAAAAATATGCGTGAGCGGGAAACTCTTTCCTCACAAGTGGAGCACAGCAAGCGTGTTCCGAGCTATTTCTGCAGGCTCCCCAAGCAATGCCCAAAGGAGGCAAGTGATCGTAAACCGGTTGGTTTTGGTCATCATTCGCTCGCGGGAGTTAAATCAGACTTTTTTTTTTGGGAGAGCCCCCGAGCGGCGTAAAATGAGTGAGTGCTCTATAGTTCCGAATATGATTCACTGAATGGAAACGGTTTACGAATTTGGTGCGATTTGAATTGATGCTGAATAAATATTGTGTTGTCCGAAATTGGTATTTTCAATAAGTTGCAAATTTGTAATAATCATCGGTTCAATCACATTCAAATACATGCATGTGGAAGATATGCAAGAGATTCGACACGAACGAAAAACTATCATGAAATGCGTGAGCAAAATATATAAAAATTGTGATCTTAAATTTCAAGACAGGTTGCGCCAGATTGGGCGATCTCAATAATGCTTTTGTATTATTTGGTACTAATATAAGTTTATTTATATAGATATATTTCTAGAAAGATGAATATTCTAGTGAATAGCTCTAGAACTAGAATAAAGTCATATTGCCCTTAGGTAGATCCATCGTTTGTTTAACTTCAACGAACGTACATTAGAGACTTCCTACCCTAGCCACCCACATGCGCCATAGGACACCTTGGTTAGGCCATGCCCGCGTGGTGGATTGCGTTCAACAATAACCCAACTATGCCGCTTAGCTCGACTGTGGCAAAGAAGCAGCCAGTCGTCTCGGTCAGCAACCCTGCACGACGAATGCGCAAACCTGGCACGAACCAAGGCTCTTCCTTACCCTGCGGGCGCCGTATAAGCCACCCGCGACAGTACGACCCAACATCCGCCGTTCAGTGTAGGTGGAACCAATCCTCCGCCACATACGTGGCCTTCATCCTTCTGCTGAGCTTCGAGCAATTCCGGTAACGATGTGCCAAATGGCTAAGCTTTTACGACTATGAGGTGGTTCCCGCGGATTTGGTGTACTACATCTTGAACGCGCAACCAAAGTCCCGAACCATCCTCGTGAAACACGATCATCAACCTCCTGGTGGGACCTCAATCGACACGGCGGTAAAATGGTTTTCACGCCATTTTCGGTAATTCCGTCGGTATCGAATCCGTTACATCCTGCAGCGCCAGTAGTGAAATGGTTCACCGATCGAAACCCACCAAGGGACGCGGATTAGTCGTAGCGAAATGAATGATGTCATGGCATGACCCCTTTTGGGGCTGGTAGGTGCATCTGAACACGCCCCTGCAGTCGGCTGGTTCGTCCCACAACCCTGGAAAGCAAATGTTCACCCGATCGTCGAGCTGGTTTAGCAAGTAACGTTCGATTAAGGCGTGTGACAACGGGAAGATGTCCGCGTGTTGGTCGGCCTAGGACGGTGCCTTTCTACAAATGCACGTTGGGCAATTGCCGGGATAAAAGTCAAAAAACAAATTTGAGATTTTTTTAAAACTTTTGTTATATTATGAAACTGGAGGGTTGAAGTTAGTTAACACCAAAATATTATGGGCTTAAGTTCAACATTCACGGAGTAACAGCCTGTCAATGTCGAAGATGAGTGAAAAAATTGAAAAATTGTCAATTTTTTAAGCTGACTTTAATCTTTTTTTTCTCTTTGACTAAATATCACAAACTCAACATTTTTGTACCATTTTGGATAGGTTATTCAATTGTTATTGTAATTTGATTAAATAAATTTAATTTTTTTAAAGAATATATCATCAACAAATGTAAATGTACGAAAAATACCATGTAAAATCATGTTTTTTTTATACAAGATGATTTTTTTTATTAAGCTTCAAAAGTCTTCAAGCAATGACATAACACAGGATGTAGTACAATAATTTATCTTTGATTTTATGACATAATCTGCTGCCACCTTGCGCCACCTCACATGAAAATGATTTTTTTAAACCGCACTACAGGGTTATTTTGGGGGGCGGACTGTTAAAAATGGCGCCTTAATTTTTGGCCAAAAGATCCATTGCCGGGAAATTCGTTCCTTTCAGCTAAATAATCGATGTTATTATTATTACTAGGTACTGGAAATATCCTTTCCAAAAACTCACGAATTCGCACGCAGATCATGCAAAAATATTGAAAAGGGTCACCCGAATTTATATAAAAAAACCACGTGACGCACCCTGCTCGCTAATCGAGAGGATTTCAGCGACGGATTTTGAACGCCAAAATCGCCAAATTTGAATTCGCTAGTAACGAGAGAACATGCGTCGAAGAGGATGCACGTACCAGCTGGAATATCGCACTAAATTTAATGGATTTCCCCTCCAAATGTTATCAGTACATATCGTCGATCTTTCTGGCGCATGATAATCAGCATCCTATCTCGTTTGCTCTCGTTTGCTATCGATCGGTTTGTTCTAAGCACACTGTAGCGTATTATTGAGTGTCTTATCTTGCCGGTCATAATTCGGTCGCAGCATCTCGCCGATCATAATAAAAGGTGTGGCAACGTACATAAAAAGCTTTTTCGATACAAAACATAGCAGCAAACTGTGTGCGATAAATTTCTGTTTCTTTAATCACTGCTCCCCATATTATTGAGCATCTTTATATCACAAAACTATATGAAAATAGCGGGATTATCAAACACGGTGTTCAACTAGCATGCATCACTCCATAGTGCAGGTAATGGTCACCTTCTAAGCTCGCCTGGTAAAAAAATATAGTAGCTTGTCCTTGTTACGCTCACGTGCTGCTCCCGTTATCCGAAATAGTAACGCCCATAGCGCACATCTTTAAGCCCATGGCGCACGTTTTTTATCAGCAGGCCAAATCGCTCGTCGTTGCGCGTGTTTCTTGCGCACGTGAATTCCACAAAATTCTATCGGTAAATCGCCACGACAAAGCCCACGTGACGCACGCTTCTGCTAATCGGGAGAATTTCGACGACGGATTTTGAACGCCAAAAGCGACAAATTTCATATTGTGAGTAACAAGAGATCATGCGTCGAAGAGGTTGTATGCACCAGCCAGATAACCACACTAAATTTAATGGATTTCCCCTCCGAATGTTATCAGTACATATCGCCGATCTTTCCGGCGCATGAAAATCAGCATGCCATTTCGTTTGCTCTCGTTTGCTATCGAATGGATTATTCTACGCACACTGTAAGATCTTATTGAGCGTCTTATCTTGCCGGTCATAATTCGGTCGCAGTATTTTGCCGGTCATAATAAATTGTCTGGATGCATACATTAAATAATTAATTGGTGCGATTGGTGAATAATTAAATAATTGGTGCGATAAATTTCTTTTATCTAAACCAATGCTGCTTTGTTTTGTATCAAAAAAGCATTTAATGTATGCAGTCAGACAATTTATTATGACCGGCAAAATGCTGCGACCGAATTATGACCGGCAATATACGACGCTCCATAATACCCTACAGTGTGCTTAGAACAAACCGATCGATAGCAAACGAGAGCAAACGAGATAGGATGCTGATTATCATGCGCCGGAAAGATCGACCATATGTACTGATAACATTTGGAGGGGAAATCCATTAATCTTAGTGTGGTATTCCAGCTGGTGCATGCAACCTCTTCGACGCATGATCTCTCGTTACTAGCGATTTCAAACTTGTCGCTTTTGGCGTTCAAAATTCGACTCCGAAATCCTCCCAATTAGCAGCGTGCGTTCATATCGTTCCGATATTGGTGGCTAATCGAAAGAATTTTTGTGATATCCACGTGCGCGAAAACCACGCACGACGACGCCAGATTTGGGACTGCTGATAAAAAGCGTGAGGCATGGGCTTAAAGATTACTATTTCGGATAACGGGAGCAGCACGTAAGCGTAACAAGGACAAGCTGCTATATTTTGTACCAGGCGCGCGTAGGAGGTGATCTTGCTTGCACTATGGAGTGATGCGTGCTAGCTGGACACCGTGTTTGATTATCCAGCTTGTTTCATATAGTTTTGAGATAAAAAGATGCCGAATGATATGAAGAACAGTCGTTTAAGTAATAGAAAGTTTTCGTGCACCGTTTGCTGCTTTGATTTATATCATAAAATGATTTGATGTATGCAGCCAGACAATTTATTATGTCCGGCGATATACTGCAACCGAATTATGACCAGCAAGATACGACGCTCAATAACATCCTACAGTGTGCTTAGAACAAACCGATCGATAGCAAACGAGAGCAAACGAGATAGGATGCTGATTATCATGCGCCAGAAAGATCGACGATATGTACTGATAACATTTGGAGGGGAAATCCATTAAATTTAGTGCGATATTCCAGCTGGTACGTGCATCCTCTTCGACGCATGTTCTCTCGTTACTAGCGAATTCAAATTAGGCGATTTTGGCGTTCAAAATCCGTCGCTGAAATCCTCTCGATTAGCGAGCAGGGTGCATCACGTGGTTTTTTTATATAAATTCGGGTGACCCTTTTCAATATTTTTGCATGATCTGCGTGCTAATTCATGAGTTTTTAGAAAGGATTTTTCTATTATCCTCCCTATTTTTCCTATTATTTTAATAACATCGATTATTTAGCTGAAAGGATCGAATTACCCGGCATTGAGATTGCAGATCTTTTGGCCAAAAGTATGCAGGTCTTTTTTAGCAGTCCGATCCTACCCCACGAATATTTGCGGGCTCAGAGGGATATCTGCAAGGCACGATGGCAGACCCAATCGGATACAGACGAGTTAGGGAGGTACCTTTACCCAAACTCTCCTAAAGTCTCCACCAGACCTTAGTTCTACGGCCCCAATGTGGATCGCGCCTTCAGCTTTATTGGGCGCAATTGAGGCTAATCTAAAGCTGTCGGAGATCCCTGTTCGTGAGCTATCTAAGAGCAATTCATCGGTTTGCTTCGGCCAAGACTTGGTCATCTGAATCCCTTCTTCCCTATATCCTAAATACCCTCAAGTTTTCCAATTCATGCCAGGAGGCCGAACAAATGAAACTGATTGAACAACAAGACCTGCAATTCGAAAGAGTCCTCTGAAGGAGAGAGGAATAGCATAGGTCCAGTAGAATTGCATAGATAAACTAACCTTGCCCACCCAGGACAAAGTGCAATCCATACGGTTGATGGGAGGATATGCCCACCAGCCATGGAATTTGTAAAATTGGAGTTTTGGAATTCGAAAATTCGGAATTGTTAACTGTGGAATGAATTTTATATTATGTATTGTATTTTTTATTATGAACGCAGTTTAACGGTCAGGCCGTCACTATAATAAAAAAATGTAATTATTCCAAAATGATAATGTATCGTGTTTCCAATAATACCAATTTGTATGTTCCATTTAATTTTTCCAGTAAATAATGGCGCTAGACTTTTATCCCGGTATTTGTATGGGAGTGCCCACTGTGAAATGGAGTCGCAATAAATCATTTTCATTAAACAAGTTTGCACAAGCGGAACTGACCTACTTACTGATTTGTCAACGCAACACCGCACGGTACGGTGTATTTCGCTTTTAACCATTCTCAAACGATGTGATATCCAAATATTAACATACAGGCCCCAAACATGGCGCGCGGTTTCATTTCATACAAGACATGTTGCTTTTTTGTTTATTTGTAGTGTAAAAAAATGGATCGACATCTATCCAATAAGATTTCCATCGGTATGTTTTGTGTTGCTCATTTTCTTCACTTTTCCGTGCATTTCGGGAACGCGCCCGCGCACTGCTGGCCAGAGATCTCATGTCACAATCTCGGCGCAACCCGCGGCGCATCAGTCGGTTCCAGTGGCTTTCCATTCCGGAATGCCTTGCCTGCCCACCTACGGTTGCTACGATCGATTACGCTAGTAATTAGATTAGATTTTGTTTTGATATAATTAATCCACTGTGTCACATATCCGGTACGCATATTATTATATGTTTGCTTCCGCGCCCGTCCATTCCGGTGCGGTTGGCTTACTTGAGTAGATTCGATTCCCGTGTGAATGCTTTTTTGTCCGTACTCGCTACTCACAAAACAATTTAACGACTATTAGCTGTATACTATTAGCTGATTTCACGTTATTTCATTATTGTATTTCGTTTTCCGTATTCAATGTCTATGCTAACTGTAGTTTGCTACTTTATGCCAACGCTTTACCATTGGAGTTGTGTGTTTCGTCTTTTGTATTTCATTCCCATCGCATATTGCTATCGTCGGTCTGCAATCCTTCTGGGTCCGTACTCGGGTTGAACGTCTGTCGCGTTCCTCGTATTTTGATTTTAAATTAGCAACCGTTTTGCGTACTGCTGTAAGCGCAGTAGCGACATGCTTCTAAAAGTCTGCCATAAAATGGATTGCTTCTCGTACGTCACGTTGCCTTCTGTTCACTACAACGTGGTCTCTACTAGTCGACTTGGTTTTGACTTGAGTTGCTTTACTTGTTGGAAATCAAACAAAACAAAACGAATGGCATTGTTGTTCCTCGATATCATCTTCATCATCATCATCATCATCATCATCATCATCGTCGTCGTCGTGTTTCGTCGTCGAGCGAACGAGTCGTTCGTGTACGTTCTACGTGATTGATTTGATCTTAACGATTTGCTTAGTAGTTAAGGTAGCAATAGTAGTTAATAGTAATAGTATCAAGTAGAAGCTTACTGCCAGTTATCGCTAGCCACAATAGTTCGCATTCTATTAGTTGAGTTTCGCCAGTAAATCATATCGCAATCGGCAACATCGCAAAGAGAACGACGTGTGTGACCACGTGTGTCGATTTCGATTAAATAATAAAAATAACGCTATCTATGGTCGTGCTTTGCGCAACTTTGCCAATTCTCGCTCGTATGGTTGATAGCACGATAGACTGAAACTCGTCAGCCGGTTTCTTCCTTCAAGTAAATACAACGAGGCAGACACAATTAACTACCGAAGGAGCTGAGATATGCACTGCTAAATACAATCTGCTGCTGTGGTTGTAATTATATTATCTAACTGACAAAAAAGAAAGAAACAGTAACAAAAGTAAGGCCGTTGCCGTATTTACAGAAAACATATCAATACACAAAAGACGCTTAGGGGCGCTAGTGCGTAAAAAAAAGGTTCAAACGCAGGCCAATCGTTATGTCTAATGAGAGTGAGAACAAATTCGAATCATCCTCTGTCGCGATTTGCCAGCGAAAAACTGGCAAAGACAATTTTAAATATCACTTAAATATTTAGCTACAATGTTCCCACGATGTGTACCATTCGACACGCGTTTGTAATGCTGCTTCTTTGTTAGTTTTAGTCATCTATCGTTTAGCTTCGAAAGCAGCTAATCCTCAGAGCTTAAGTATGATTTAAATTTTGTTATTGTTTGTTTTGTGTGTTTTTCTTTCTGCTTAGCTACAGGAGAACTGGTATGTTTATGGTTGGTTGTGAATGCTTGTAACTATTTCGACATTACGCGTGCCAACGACGTTCGAAATGTCCACTCCGTTCCATTCCTCGGTGCGGACATCTTAAATCAAATCACTTTTATCACTTGCGAATCCGAATGCACTCGCTCCAATCGGGTCGGTGAAGTTGCGGTTGTTTAATAGTAGTATATCATAGAGTTGCGATATAACGATATTGATGTACGTGTTGGCAGACTCTGCTGCATATAGGAAGCAAATGTTTGCACGCACAACTTATTGTTTCTCTGGTTGCCTTTCATTAGCTCTGGATCCCATTCAGTCAGTTTAATGCTGTCGGTTTTTCGTACTATAATTACCTAACGGAAGATAAACGCAAAACCTGTCGGTTTACGGACAGCATCGTAACCAAACGAACCGTGCTGGAATTGGCTACCACTATTCTGTCGCTTATTTGTCCCTCTGTGCCTTTCCCATATTGAAAGTAAAGCGATGTAAGGACTACAAACCTTTGTCTTGCCACAAGCCGTACTGAAACTCTGCCTAAATTTCAAGTTCAGTCAATCAGCCACTAATCGGGCATTACCACTTTGCCATAATACATTGTGTTAGGCTGGCTATACAACTAATACACCCGAAAAGAGAGGTTTTATCTCTGATACCAAAGGAGCTAATATCTTGATCTTCCAATGCATGTCCAATAATATCCCTCTCGCTAAACAGAATATATTGAACGAAAACATGCCATTCGATGTAGTCGCACTCGAACACAGAACCCAAAAGTATATTAGAACATATAAATCTGGCACTCTTCGCGTTGATTCCAATTCCGATGCCTTTATCTACAGTTCGTTAACCAAATTTTAACCGGCATTAGTTTAAGTCGGCCAACGGAATAACAAGAAAAAATAAGGGTTTGCTCTTTACATCTACTAATTTTTTTTCGTACAAAATAAATCAAATGCCTCGAGGAGAGAAGCAAAAATCAATGATTTAAATACGAAAAGGAGGCTTTTGAGAAAGATTAACACATGCCATCGCTAGATTATGCTTCTGATGTCTTCGAGCTAAGAGCTTACAATGTACGCTTATATTTAGTTGCATCAAGAGGAGTAAAATGCCACTTAATTAATCTGTGAGTCCTTGGGCAACGGCGGCAAGTTGATCTTTCAGTATTCGGAATCCCGGGCGATCCTCAGGACTGTGGGACCAGCACTTTTTCATAACCTGAAGAGAAATGGAAACCATACATCAGTTTGAATAGCACACAGAATACTTCTCAGCACGGCTTGGATGCTTACATCGTATATTTCTTTAGCGCACGCTTTAGGCTTCTCGAGAATGATTCCGCGTTGGACGCGTTCCACGACTTCTGTATTTTTTAGGCGACCGTAGGGCATCTTGCCGCATGTGAATACTTCCCACATTAGAACTCCTAGAAGGGGTTTAAAGAAACAAGAAGCTTGGTTAAGCGGTGGTGACTTTTCGTAAACTCCATCATACGACTTACCGTAAGCCCATACGTCACTCTTGGAAGAGAACCGCGTATAGTTCAGCACTTCCGGTGGGGCCCATTTGATGGGGAACTTGGTACCACCGGAGCTAGTGTACTGGTCGTCCAACACGTAGCGTGCCAATCCAAAGTCCGCTACCTTCACAGTGTTCTCGGAGCCTACTAGACAGTTGCGCGCTGCCAAATCTCGATGAATATAGTTGTGACGCTCCAGATAAGACATACCCTTGCAAACCTGGGAAGGAGTGAATGCGTGTTCATGTTGATCATTTGCTCTTCTATGCCGACGTCCAAAGAACCTCACCTGTATGCACATGTCTAGCAGCAAACCCATGTTTCCAATCAGCGATTGCTCGTGCCTTCGAAGGTAGTTCAGCAGAGAGCCATGCTTCATGTACTCGGTGATGATGTAGATGGGACGATGCTTCGAGCAGACACCGTACAGCTGCACCAGGTTAGGATGCTGGAGTTTACTACGTGGGCGGAATGGAAGGAACGGGTTTTAGTACACCAACGGCACCGGAAGATGTTCTTGGCAGAGTGTGAAGACACCCCAAAGTCGCAAAACACTTACGTCATTACTTTTGCTTCCTCGATGAAATCATCCTCCGACATGGTGCCCACCTTCATCATCTTAACCGCCGTATCGATGGAGCCGCGCCATTTGGCACGTCGTACCACCCCAAACTGGCCAGATCCCAGCTCCTCCAGGATCATCAATTCCGATGGATGAATTTCCCATTTGTCTGCGCATTGTACGAGAGAGAGAGAAGTTGTTGTATTAAAATGATTCTTTTTTTTCAATCGATCGTGCACATACCATGCGATAAACCGGCTGTCGGTGGCACTGGACGATCGCACGGTGACGTCTTAAGGCGACAGGCGAGCCCACCGGAGTTATGGCGATGGTAGTTTATCAAATCCGGGATCGTTTCACAGCAGTGCTTCTCGGAGAGGTAAAATTCACTGCGAGCATTCTGTTTGATATGGTAGTGCTTCACATGCGATTGTGGTCTGGTGGGAAAGAGCAACGAGGAACAAAATGCAACGCACGTCCTTTCGTGACAATTTTCGGTACAATTTACTCACACTTTGGTATGTAGCGATAGTGTGTAGAGACCCTTGGTGGATGATTTGCGGACCACGAAACAGCCTTCCTTGTCGTTCTGCTTCAGTAGCGACTCGGCACGCTGCCGGGACATGTCACCTACGTACCAGTCGTACTTCTGCAGTCCCAGCAGCTCCTTCTCCTTGACGTAGTTGCTCGGAATGTAGCCGATCGTGCCATGCTGATCCTTAACCTTCCACCAGTGTTCCTGTGAATCGTCAATCACCTCGTACTCGGCATTCTAGAACAAGAACAGTAAAGTTGCTAATATATCTCGCACTCGGAAACTAACCCCTTCAAAGACTCACCTTTTCGAGGGACAAATCACCACTTTCGATTGCCTTGAATGGGTAGAGGGCAACGACGATCTTTACCCGTGGCGATACATCCTGTGGATAAAGGGAGAAGCCGGATAAGAAAAAGAAGAAAAAACGCAAGAAAGAGCGTACAATAATCCCGTTCCAGTTGCAGCATTTTAAGCATATTAATTGCTCTAAGTAGGGTATCCGGTTTCGCAAAAGTCAAGCCTAACGAATCATATTAAATCAACTCACGAATGGCACGGTGGCAGAAAAAAAAATTATTCGCACAAAAGCAGGCAAGTCAGCGCCGCCAGCCAAAGGAAATTGCAAATAACGAACGATTAATTAGGAGTGTGCGCGGTGGAGGTTGTGTTGGTTTTCTTGTTGTTGCTTCCTTCATCGTGCATCAACAACTGCATCCGCAAAGATGCGCCCCGAAAACGTCTCGTCTTGTGGCCAAACGCGAAGGGCAAACGATCGCAATCAGCATTAACGTCGCTCGCTATAATGCACCGGCAGACACCCGTGACGATGGCCGCGGACAGACGTACCGCGCGATGATGAGGGCCGTCTGATGGATGGAGATCTTTTGCAGTGCCTAAAACCGCGCGTTTGCTAGCTGGAGCGCATCGACGCTTTGGGTTGGGCCGTCGTCGTGAGAATCTCTCCTTCGGTGGCGCGCGTTTGAATGGAAAATTCATTTTTCGGCAATCTAGTGCCTTCTCTCCCGCTGTCGCTTTCGATCGTGATAAAGCGCCGAAATAGTTACAAAAATAATAATGACGAAATACCCCCCTCGAAGTGAGGGTGTGTCTGAGGGTGACTAACTTGTCCTCGAGTTTGGGAAACGAAGCTTTGTACGACGAAAAATAAGATGCAATCCTGCATAAGAGGCCAAATATTTTTTTATTTTCTTTGTTCTACTTCATTCAGCCATCCTTCTTGCATCGCGTGAGCCGTGAAATTGAAACCGGAAATGGGTGACTCGCGCAGGCGCGTTTTTCTTCCCGATATACGTACCTTAGCCTTTGTGTTCGGTGTTCCAGGCGTTGCTGCTGGACCACCGGGCATATTTAAATCCCCTCCTCCGTTCACGTGCAAACCAACTCCGTTGAGGGACGCCGTTTTAAAGGAATTCACAGTCGGAGACTGGCGTGGAGCAAACGATCGAGAAGGAAAAGAGCAACAGATTGAAATATATTAACTGGGGTGCTACGAAAAGTAAAAATTTCTACATTTTTGAACGGTTGAATGATTTTCGACCCATCATTAAACACTCCAGAGGTTGCCACTCCTGGATGCCCGAACAGAAACCCATTATTTTGTCACTGTCTATTTCTATTGGAGATTCATCGTTTTGGTGGGTACATTTGTGCAAGTCACACATCTCGATCGTTACTTTAACATATTTTCCATTGCTTGGGCTACTTGCTTGGTGATAATGAATAATTGGTACTTGTTGTCGGCCGTTGCTACTAGTGTGCACCTGAGTGTAGTTCCATTATGCTTAGAATGGCATTAGCATTATCAATGTTCAACACATGCAATTAGCGCTGTCAAACCATTTATAACAGGCTTGATTGCCTAGTTGAACCAAACACGATGGGCTTTCACATTTCTAACATAAACAAGTAATAGGCTATGTATAAAGTTTCAAATTCAAATACTCTGACGCCCATCACGGCTTTCCTTCGGAAAAATGTTATAAACAAATTCCCAATATTATTCCGCGACGGGGCGGGATGATATCATTATAATAAAGAGCAATAATCGAACGTTTACGAATCGAGAATGGAATGCATGGGGGCTCAGCCAAAATGGCAAAGCAAACTAAAAGGAAGAGAAAACACAAAAAAAATGCCTGCCAGACCCAAACATCGAATTAGCGCTGAGTGGAGCCATTAAAAAGAGCACCCCTAAAAAGAACACCAGAAACAATTTGAAGAGTGTTCGGTTGCATCCGTGCGTGCGATAAAACCATAAGTCATTCTACCACGAAACACAAGAAAAAAAAACACCAAAAAACCATCCCCAAAAGAACCCAAAAGCGCAGGGGTGAAGAGAGAACGCGACGTCGCGACAAAATGACGGTACACGCGCATCGTATAAACCAGTAAGCCCACCATTCTCAAACACACACACGCGCGCGAGCACATAAACCTCGCCAACGTCTGATCCGTGAGAAAATATTCCTCCTTTCGAGTGCTCCCTGGCTCGAAGGGCACCGCGACTCGGAAGGCTCGAAAGGCAGCCGAAAAGGCTCGACCATCTCGAGCAACAACAACAAGAAAAAATGCTCGAATTTAACGAATTTAATAACACAACCCAAACGGTCCCCCGTCGATCTTCCGTGCGAAAGGGCGGAGGATGTGTTTCTTTTTTTTTTGCTTTTGCTCCGGGATTGTTGATTGTTTTCTCGATTTTTATTGTCCATCTTTCCCTAATTCCCGGCCATGCATGTGGAACCCGTGGGGCACATAAACGCGAACGCCACCGAAACAACAGCACAAATCAGCATCGGTTTGATGCTCTTTTGACGGTTGGGGCCAGCAATTCGGTGGCCACTCCTTACATCCCACTACCCGAGGAGAGGTAATCGGTGTCGGAAAATTAGGGACCGACCGAGGAAGCACCCGTGGAAAACGGGCCTTAGGGCGGAGTCTTGTGAACAGGATGCAGGGATTCAAATGATCAAACGATCACAAGCGATGGGATAACGATCGGTCACATTCGCCATTCGGGACGGTCTTCCGCCACAAGATCGAAAGGTATGCTACTATTCCTCTACATCGTGGTGGCTTACTCTCTTTGGTGTCTACATTTAGCCCGACAGACGATGATCGGAACCCTTGGAACGATTTTCGATCATTCCGATGATCGCCGATTGTCTAATAACGTAACACGCCCCTGTCCGGTCATGGTTATGCTTAATTGCAGTATTTTCTTGACGATCTCGCCTCGAGGCGGGGTTGAAAATGCATCGCGAAAAAGAAGGATCACTCGCTAATCACAAACACACCGTACCTGTGGCTGTGCAACGAAGGTGGGCGTTATGTTGCCTAAGCTGCTCGAGCTGCTGTTGAGATGATGGGACGACTGTTGGGATGTTTGCTGCTGCAGCTGGGGCGATTGTTGCTGCTGCGCTTGGATTGCAGCCTGAAGGGCTTGCTGTTGCTGGAGGTGCACTTGTTGCTGCTGCTGGACCGGATGCTGCAGCGAGGGCGAATGGGACTGCTGCAGGGGTTGCTGGGTGGATTGGGGCTGCTGTTGTTGCTGGTGCTGCTGGAGCACCGGCACTGTGCCGGAGTGATGTTGCAGTTGCTGCTGCTGGTGCTGCTGCTGCTGTTGCTGCTGTTGAGAATGGACCTGCGCTTGCTGCTGTGGCAGCGGCAGGTGACCGTTCGGTACGTTTGGGCTGGTACTTCGTGTAGAATTTTGGGCAGGAGAGCTTCCGGTACCTAAAATGATCGTAAAAGAAGGAGAAGCACTCTATTAGTTCGATTGGTAAATTTACACTTTCTTATTAGGTCTGTTTTTAATCCTTCAATCCGAGCTTCTAAACCGCACATAAAGAGCCTCACGGACAGGAAATCATTCCGTTTCACCGAGGATCATCATCTAAAACGGTACTCTCGCAAAGAAAATCGACGCCAGCCACAGATCCTCGCGGTAAACGTCTGGAATGTTTTAAGTGGCCTCCATCGGGGGTGCGATCGAAAAAAAACCCCACCAGAGAGAAGGCGTATCATAACTCACGATTAGGTAAGCCATTTCTGCCGCTTCTTTTTCGCTCATTCATGCGTTCATTCATTCGCCCATCCCAGGCGTGTCCAGCGGGAATCGCAGAAGAAATGCGCTTAAACCATCCGCGCCATCCGCCGCCGCGGGCTGTTGCGCTGCCCGAAGCAGGAAGCTAAGGCTTTTGTTCTTTGTCTGCGCGTAATTCGAACACACAACCGCTGCGCCGAAAGGAATGGTAGGACTTTTCATTCAGAATTTTATTACACACCGCTAAAGCCCGCACCGAATAACTTCCCGCCACAACCGTGGGAAGGCAAAAGGGCGTATTCGTTGCGCTCCCGGTTTGGGTGTTCGGTTTTGCTGCGCGATTTACGCCGTCCTGAGACGTCGCCGGATTGCGGTGCGTAATTGCGTGCGGAATTTGTGCCCGGTCTCGGTGCAAACAACGCGCACACAAACCACAACGCCATCATTCCTGCGGCACCAACTTCCAAACGCCCCGAGGGCAGGTGTGATTGATCACTGTGCTCCCAGTGAAGCCAAGCGCGATGAGTCACAACGGTTAGGGACCACTTGGAAAATGCACGTATCGCGGGTCGCTACAGCACTGCAACGATGCAACCAATGCATCCGATGGGTGTAACGGACCGCCGCGTAATGCCGCTCACAGTTGATGGCAAGATTGGCTTCTCTTGATGGGCGCTCGTACCCCAAGGACCTGTACCTGTGCGCGAAGGAAATGCCAGTGAAATTGCATAGTTTGAGCAATAATTGTACCGTAAAACATAAAATCCCGACCGAGCGGGACTTGCGCGCCGTCTCTGTACCGTGTTGGATCGCACTCGATACAACACCCGCACCCCCGAGGCGGATGTTTTTGGTCCGACCGGCAATTAAGATCTAATTTATTATCCACCGCGCAATGGCACGGGAATTTGCGCGCGCGAGCGCGTGGGAATTTCGCCTCCAAGCCCGGCCACCTAGAACACAATGATCGCATAACGCGAGATGTCCAAACAGCGGCGGTATTCAGCGGTCAACACGCGCCAACGACGGCAGAAGAACACTGACCAGAGCCCAGAAGTGGTGGCCGGGTCGTATTTTAACGTGGCACGATTTCCCGAAACACCTCCCCACGAGCTGAAGCGGGATAAAGCAAAGCGGTGTACACTTTATCACGCGCTTCGAGTGATTGCATTATAAATCCTGCCATATATTAGGGTGGGTGAGAGAAAACGCTGGTAGCTGGGTTTTTGAATCGGTAAACAGACGAGGATCATGCCGTAATCGGCTAACGTTAGAGGTTAATGTAGCGTTTCATTCTAGCGGCAGATTTCGTTAGGAAAAATGGATGAGTCGTGGATGGGCGATGGAACTTCAGTGCACCTGTGCGCATGGAGCTCAGGTGCGTTGGGTTATTATCCTACCATGCTTCGTTAGGCTTAGTTTAGGAGAAAATGAAACACCACCAACGACATGCGTAAGCGTCCCAACCAACGAAGGCGATCGCACGAAGAAGCATTGGGGCGTGTAATGTGCCTATAACTGTTCCATTCCTACGAAAGCGCGTTTTTTTTTTTCAAACATCTCAGGAAGAGTGCAACCCACTCAGCTCAATCACTTTATAGCTTCCATCTGCGTGCGTGTGGAGCAACGTGGAAAACGATCGACCGAATCAACCGATCGGGCAAGTGTCTTTTGTCTCGCGCGACAAACTTCACATCCGCCGCGTGTCACGCTGATGACCGGATGTGTGTCAAATGGTACCATTTCTATTTTCACCAGCGAGGATCGTTGCCCGGTGATGTCCCACGTTGAATTGGAGGGGAATTTACGAGGGCTGAGGCACACAAGAACCGGCGTTGGTGCATCGTGCCCGTCGGCAACGCATTTCCAGCGCCGGGAGTTCAGCTATGAATGAGCAATTTCGTGCTTCCTGCGAAATAGACTTCAAATGCACGCGTAAGCGAGTGCGAGCGATGCGCATCGTAAATCGACCGTGGTTTCCTGTCGGAAATCGGTTGTGCCGTCTGCGTGGGGAATTCTTAACCAAACCTATCGTTGTCTTTGCCATTGAAGAATCACAGAAATGTAGACATTTACGCGCTGCGATCGAGTTCGCATTTAAATTCTCTTATAGTTCATAGACCGAAGCAAAGGAACACCAGCAGGAGAAGCGTAAAAATAACAAACCAACCAGACAATCAAAAGCAATATGCTATGCGATATGAATTTGTTACTCGCGAAAAGATTACGTCGGCTCTTGTTTGACACGATCCCGAACAGCATCAAAATCTAACAATCGCTTCAAAATGAGCCAAAACGTTTCACACTTAATCCGCGTGCTTTCAAAGCGTTCCTTTTTTTTGGTTGGCTCAACCAACTACAACCCCCATTGCATCTCTATCAACCCGCAGAAAGCGAACTAACTGCGTCTGGCTACGGTTTCGTCACGCATACCGACGGAGTTTGCTCTCATTCCAGGTGGCGTTGGTGGACAAAATTGCTTTTAATTGTTTTTTGATTGCATCGCGCCCTCCTTCGGCGTCGCGATCGGTTAATAAATACGACGGTGACCTGTGAAAAAGCTCCCAAACCACAGGCAGGGGGGCCCATTTCCACCCATGCGGGCTTGCAATGAACACACGGGACCTAGAACATTAGGAGTGGAAAAACGAACCAGAGGACGAGGCACGTTCTGCTCGGGTGGTTGGAGAACTGAGAAAACAAAAAGTAAAATTAAATAAACAGCGCAGCATAGCCGCGAGCGGGCTATGTTTTTTTCCCTCTTTTTTCCCCCAATCTGCCTGAAACTGAAGAGGAAAGCCAAAGAGAGCGTCGGCTTGAAGACAGAACGGTAATTAAGCTATTGATGGCCGGAAGCAACTATCGCGCGGGTTTGATCTAAAAATTCATTTGTTTCTAATAACGCAACGAAGCGCGATGCAGACACCGAGCCGCAGAAGAACCCCACGAAGGCACACCTTTGGGATGGGAGAATGTTTTTTTTTTTCAGTCTCAGGGCATTTTTTTATCATTTCTCCATCTAGTAGTTTTGACGGAAACTTCTAAGAACGGACCATGCCCGTGAAGCAAACGGCAACCCTCCGTCACAAAGGGCCCCCACATGGCAGGGCAGATGGGCGGTGAGAAAATGAAAAAAAAAACACCCCGGCAAAAAGGATAGCCCCTTCGAAATGGGCAGCAAATTTAAATGAACGGGATTAGATATGCAACCATTTTTTACCTCTTGTCATCACCGCGGACAAACAAAAGGAAAACAAAATGAAGCAATTTGGGTGCGCCGTTCTGCTCGCGTTCTCTTCGCGTTTGCACGCTCTTTTGCTGAGAGATAATTCGAACATCATTTTCTTTTAATACAATGTTTTGGGTGTGTGTGTTGTTTTACAAACAATTCGCTAGGTCGCCTTTTTTTTTTGACGAAAATCTCACGCGAGACCGTTCGTTACAGGTGACTGCGCGTAAGTTCGGGGTGTGCATTTTAATCAACACTCAATAGGTTAGCTAAAAAAAACGAGCTGGTTTAAGTGCACCGTGTTACCGCCACATTGCATGACGGACTGGTTTTTTTTTTCACCCTCTAAGGATTTCTTTAATCCCAGTGCGAGCGGAGACTTGAAAGGTGATCGCAAGATCGCGCACCAACCTGAAAGCTGCAACGCCATTTTATGACGCGGCCGAATACGTTTTTAAATTAACGTACAAAATACGCGAGAAACTTGTAACCCTTTTAATCCCGCCTGCTCTAGGTTCGGCGATGAATCTTGCCTTTTCACACGACGGCTATCGGAGCGCAAAAAAGCACCACTCGCACCTCGCCATTAAATTCAGTCACGGGACAAAGCGTTCGCCGCCCATCGCTGACAAACATCTCTGCACTGAAATCCCCCTCTTCACAAATGGGCGCCCTTTCGAAGGCATTACACTAAAACAAGCGCTTAAAAAGGCTCCAGCCACCACTTGCAAGATCGCGTACGGCGATCATTTGCTTCATAATTAAAATTCGTACGGCTCGCGATGTGAACCCGGGGTTCTTTTGTCGTAGATCGCTCACGGGCTCCCAAGGGCGATGAAATGTTCCATTCCCAAAACAAAACAAAAAACCAACCCACAAAAATAAAGGTACACCGATAATTAACTCGCCGGGTCGCTCGAGTGAAAGGGAAAAGCAACGGAAAACGTGCACCGAAAGCGAGAAACCTCTCCACCAGAGGATCGCGACACGGCACAGTGTGTTAATTGATCCGGTTCGGGTGCGACGACGAGAAAGTGAACCTGACATGTTATCCTTGAGGGCCGCCAGCAACCGTTGTCTCCAGCAACAAAACGCAATCGAAAACGACCCAAAACCGGGCGATCGATACGTTCGACGTGACATATTGGCACAGCTGCTGCCGATCGCATTCATCACGGGTAGATCCTGTTCAGCGAACAGCCCCCGAAAAACCTGTTACCACCCAAAGAAGTAAAGCACCACGCGATGATCATTTCACACAATTTAATCCACTCACGCAAGGCAGAGCCCACGAGAGCACTTTATTGACAGTGGTTAACCTTATCCCGGGTTGTAAAACGGCTAATCTTTGCAGGCGCGTACGCGAAAAGGGAGGATCCACTAGCCGTTGCGCAATTTATTGCATTGTTAGTTGCCACTCGCGATCGCTGTTTCAATGTAACCGTGGAGATCGACCCAGGATCGATGGTGCGCATTAAACATTTCAAACCGCTTCATGCCACCGATCCATGTTAGCCTTTGGGCGGACGGAGCATAGAAGCCATTTCCAGGGACACGTCAGAATGACACTCATAATTATGCCTTACCGTGCCCATCGGACCGACACGCTGGTGCGTTGCAAGAGATGCAACCTTCGGGTGCTACATTCTAATTTAGTGCCCACTCCGCGGTAGCGAATAGCAACGGGGTGCAATCTCACCAAAGCACCAGTAGGGCTAGAGAGAGAAAAAAAGCCCCCTCGACAATGCGATCGTGCGTTCTTGGTCGGTTGGTTTGGTGGATCGATCGAAAACCCACCTCACGGTGGGCTTTGGCGGCGTGTAAGCCACTCACATCTCGCAACTGATCAACGCAAAGAACAGCGCGTGTAGGCTACATTTATTGCCCCCTTAATTGGGATCAACTTTTTACGATCACGGTTCGCGTGGTTTTTTTTCTCATCGTTTTCTTGTGTCTCTTCAATCGACCTCTACCGTGTGGGACGTCTAGAGGATAATCTATCCACCGTCTGCGTGCTAACGAGTGGTGGCTTTTTTTTCCTGCAGCCTTCTAGTGCCTTTCTTCGTAGGCTCGGGCACATGTGCCACCCGGCTCTATTCTCCCGGCAATGTGCAATAAAAAGCAACCTGCTGATGGAGGGTGTGTTTTTGTTAAATGATCCTTCAACTTGCTGAGCCACCGCGAGCAATGGAGCTATTGATCGGGCCCATGATTTATTCTCTACCCCTTCTTCGAGGTCAACCATGATTGAGTGCAAATGTCGCACGGTTCGTTCGAAGATGAAAGTGAACAAAAAATAACAAATCCAAACGAAACTCGGTCGTAAAAATCGTAACGCTCGACGAGTTGGGCGCAAACGGAAATAAACATTACTAACCAACCTACCACTTTAACGCAGCTCGATCGCCCGCTCGTGTGCGAGTTATTTGCATCAATTATGTCACAAATTGTTTTTTACGACCGCCTAATCAAACACGACGATCATCGATTGTGGCCGGTTCAAGCGTGGGGTCGTAAAACGAAAGATCAAAGGTACGGGCACCTGCTTGGCATAATGGTTTTTAACTAGCGAACGTTACTGAAATGTCAGACGATCGCGCTCAGTTGTGACGTGCCGTTCCAAAATGCCCGCTAGAAGAGCCCAACAAATTTACTTCTCTTTGAGTTGCGGGATTTGTTTTTTTTTTGGCGACGAATGCAGGGAGCGACCGTCGGACGGGCTCAAAATTAACTAAGCGTAATAAAATCGGAAACGATGGAGAAAATTCACCCTGACGAACTGAGGGGGGTAATAATCGGTGGAACCGACCGAAACACCGCTAGCTCCAGGGGGACCCCACAACTAGGATGTTGAGGCCGCCAACACCGGCTCCACTTTACGATTATGCGTGATAATCATACTCGCCCCGAAACCGGTGGCCCTCGTAAAGATGCACAGCTTCGTACGGCATACGAAGCGAGCGAAAGAAGGCAAGAGACAGCGATCATCTGAAGGGTGGCGTATCTTATAGCTCAGGGCTCAGGGTGAAAATCACGCACCATGGTGGGCCCAATCGGTCGTGAGCAATGGATAAGGAACCAGCCAGATCGAGCGCAAGTGAAAGAAAAATGAAAATCCTTTCTTCGAAAGATGCCGTAATCCGCTTAAACAAGGCATGTCGATTGGGGATAGAGGGGTGGCCCTTTGGTGCTTGAGAAAGGTGTTTGGGAACTCCAGTAGCCAGGGATTTTACCAAACTAACGGCACATACTGCTGTAACTGGGTCTAGAGACAAAGTCGACACCTCATTGGCGGCCTCGATCTCTGGAGAGTGATCGAGTGATCCCACCACCGGGTGTACCAGCGCGGCAAAAATAAAACACCACGAGGCGTGTGTATTTTACAACCGTGGGAATGCAGCTGACTGAAGCTCCAGACTTTATGGAGAACGGTTGCAGTGAAGATGGTTCTTCCCCCCGGCAGGTGAGATGATTTATCACCCGAACTTGAGCGAGTGATCGTTAAGCTTTCAGAAAAAAAATACGGTTCCAGTTAGTTAGTAGTCCGACCGCCCAACCGATGGATAGGCTTTTGACAAGGAGGCCGTTGGAGGTCGTTTTTGATCATCCACCCGTATTGGAGAGTCGCTATATTTTCGGCAAACACACGCACCACGGCACTGATTTTAATTCCTAATGGTCCTCCCGGCTGATTGCGTGTCGGGCCGCATTATGAACGCCCGTGCACGGACCGGGGCGTGTTGAAAGCATATTAATACCACCGTTGCCAAACGCCGAGGCCAGCTAGAGGTCACTTTAACGGTCGACCACCAACAAACGCGGCTGGCGAATTTTTCATCCAAATTAATTTCATTCAATGTAAATGAAAAGCGAGCCCTCAAGCGAAACGAGGCGGTCCCACTCACATACACACACACACGCGCACCCTCAGCCCACCCCGAAAAAAAAGGAAAACTTTAGCAACAAGCGTTGGTGCGTTGTAGCATTAACATTGCCACCAAGGTCTCGCGTCCAAGTACGAGACACCGTGCCCGGCGCGAGAGGCTTTTCCCGTGGACGTCCCACCAAGTGGACACTCCAAACGGGGAGGTTTTTCTTTTTGTGATGTTGAGCAAACGCTCATAAAACACTTGAAACTCATTACCACGGCGCGCACTATCGAAGTGGCAGTCAAAGTCCGGCCCCGGAGGTGCATTATAAAATCGCGGATTTAACGCCAACGGTAGCCCGACGAAGAGGCTTTTGTGTGGCCCCTGTGGTCACACTTTTCACGTCCCCAACGTGAGTTTGCAACGCAACGGCGAAGGGGGGGTGTTCTGCTTTTGTTGCTCCACTCGCTCGATTGAAGAGTCTCCTTAGGGTGGAAAAGCGAGAACTTTCGCAAGCCTTCTCGCCTTTTTACGAGAGCCTGTTAAAAGCACGTGCGCAGCGTGGTGAAGCGTACACTTTTCGAGGCTTTCCAGCGGCTAAGCGCATGCGGGCGAAATGTGTGTGTGTGGGCTTAAGTCCCCATCGTAGGGGGATGATCAACTTATCGTGGTAAAAATGAAAAATGGTAATCCGATCGGCACGGACGCAAGCACGAGAGAGAGAAAAAGAGAGAGAGAGAGAGTGAGATAAGGAGCGTAATTTACGCGAAGCTGTTGCATCACGACCGATTGACGTCATTGGGGCAGTGAACGACGAGCAATTGGTATTCATTTTTGATAAGAAACGTGAAACGTGCCCACGGGCAGAATCGCCCCTAATTTGTGCTTACATCGAGTGTGAGAGAGAGAAAGAGAGAGAACGAATAACAACGTGTAAAATGTGTAATTCACAAATAATATCATTGAACGAAAACTGTTACAATAAACCCACGCCATTCGTGTACCTGGTTGTTTATTGTACTAAGTACAACACATTTTCACCGGCTTCTTTCGTAAGAAACCCGACCACCCCCTTTATGGCTGTTGAACCGTCACTGTTAACAACACAACCCGGTTGGGGGGTTGTATTTTTAACAAGCACCATTAAATGTTTGTTTTCCACCGCACCACATGAAATTGAATTTTCCTCCCCCAATCAGCAGCACCACCCAACGCCGAACGCAGTTCCAGCGGATGCGATGCGATTCGATTGCGGCCCATCGGTGCACAAGTAGTTGCCGCCGCCGCCAGTGGGTTGGGTGAAAGTGAAAATTAAATGCCACCCAGAGCCGGGCGTGGAAATGCATGTACGCCTCGAGTGTTCGATGCCGGTCAATGCTGATGTGTTCACCCCTGCATTCGACAACATCATCACGGGCATGCCAGCATCAAAGCAATCGGGGGGGGAGGGATCTCTAATGAAACTGAGCCATGGAGAGTTGAGAGAAGGGAAGTAGATAACAAAAAAGAAGAAGAAAGAAGCGATTTTCTTGCTTTCTGTGACGGTGTGCGCAACATCGCGCACCGATACGGATACGGTAGCGAATTTCACCGTAATCTCCTCGCGAGAGTGGCCCGGGGTGGGTGGCACCCACCGATGGATGATGAAAGAAATCAATTGTTTTCTCCACCAATCAGCCAGCCGGAACAGCCACGTTCCGACACCACCGGGATGATGGATGTTACATGAAAGGAAAATCGACGGCGTAAAGCCAGCGCAGCCTTAAGTAAGTGCGCTACTGGGCGGCTGGAAATGGAACCACATTTTCAGCTCGAAACACCGCAAGGGGGCATCTGTTTCGAGTGTAATTGATGCTAGAATTAAAACGTGAGTTAAACACGCCATGACGTCGCGAACGTCCCGAGATGACTGCCATTCCAGGCAGGCTTGGCACCAGAGCAAAATGGATGTTGTTGTCGGGACTTGTGATGCGGGTGGCAAGGTTTCCACCCGCAGTTCAGCGCAGTAAACGATGCCACATTATCCTATTATTATTGTTGTCAGTCACCGGGCGCTCGAGCCGCTCATTACGCTAAAGTGAATTAATTGTCTGCCGTAAATGTGCGCGCCGTAAAAAAAAAAGATTCTATCACCTGTCGCGGGCAATGGTGCCTTGCCTTGGTGGGAGTTGTTTTGTTTGGGAGAACGGCCTTTTAGTCGCGTGGTCGTCCCTCATGGCCAAACCTGAGGTACAGCTTCCGTCAGAGCCTACCACAGGACGAACGGTGTGTGTTTCAACGTGCACTCACATCCCCGTCGTGGTGACAACACGATGCAACAGCGGAAGAAAACACGACCGGCTAAGGCTCGGTACACTGCACATGCACCAATACCACTAGCGGTTGAAATAAATGCCGCACGTAATAGGATAAATGGACGGTCGCTAATTGCCGCGTGCACCTCGAAAGGTTTCAGGAAGTCAAAGTCGAAACGCGATCGTTAAAGGATGGAGAAGACAATCAGCCAACAGCAGTAAAAAAGTGTAGTGTACTTCGTCGGGAGGCTACCCGTTATCCTGGGGCTATCAGAGGTGTACGACATGAATACCACTGCCCACTGCCATACACGGGCCGGGCCTTTGTTTGTCACTTATTTCTGGCTCATTAGCTGCGAAGATGCACTTTAATTTAGCGCCCGTAAATGTTGTGCGTTCAGCGTTCGTGTAACGGTGTAACATCTCGCTCGCTCGCCGTACTTATGATCGTCTTCGCGGTGGTGCAATGTTTGCCCCGTGAAACGCCACCCTAAATGGGCTTTTTTCCACTCCCATTTACACATCCCTATCGAACGTCCAGTGTGCGATGCTGGGTGTTGGGGCGATGAATCTCGCATTTGAAATCGATTCAAAATCGTCGAAAGCGCGGGCGCTTACGGCAAAGTATCACAACAACCGCTAACGAGACAGAACGGACCAAATCAATTAGGGTAAATTGCACGTCATTAGCCGAGAGGGCATCGCTGGGCGGTACAGAGGGCCTTCGTGCATACAAGGGTGTGGGTTGATTTACGGGCGATCTCGGGGTGATCGAAAGTGAAACAAGCGCAGAAGGATCGCCACAAACCAACCACGCGCGCTGGTTGGCACATGGACGTTGATGAAACTGATGGAAAAACGCGCACACACACACACACAGACAAAAAACAAAGGTTACGATCACGTAGCTCTCCCGCGCCGTGGGGTCTTCACCGTGAGCCCTTTTTCCCGTGGAGAGTCGCGCTTAATTTCTCCCCCACAGCTGAAAGTGAACCGCTCATCGTTGTTCGATCGATGGGAATGGGCAAGCGATCGTTCACGGAAGCCAGGGACTGATTGACTGTGTCCCAGCATCGAAATGTGGCCCCCCACCACCCCCGTTTGACCCCAAACCCGATCGATGGGAGACTAATGGAAAGAGGCCTACCCGGGGACCTGAAATTGGCACACTCATAAATCCTATCGATTTTTCGAACGGTGTGCGCCACGAATCTGGGCCGATCGAAAGCCGCGACCCGTTCGCAATCGAGGAACCGTTGCCATGGCACAGGCCAAAAGCGCGTTAGCTCATCGGAGGTCAAATCGTGGCAGCGATGGCGATTGCGATGGCCCTTACGAGCATGGGATGGATGGATGGTTGAGAGGGTGCTCGCGAAGGGACAGCGCGGACCGATCGACCGATCGGTGTGTGCAAACATGACGATCGAAGGATGATTATGAAACCTCGCGAAAGACAGAGACAACACAGTGAAAACCCTGAGGAAGCTGAGTTCGAAACAGCGCGACACGATGTGCCGCTGGTCTGCTGTGTAAGCGAGAAGAACAAAAAAAAACCACCCCAACGGAAAGACGGTTAGCAGGCAAAAGGTTAATTCGTGATTTGGATTTCCATTCGTTTTGCTGCGGTACGGGCCGAGAATTTGCCCATAGTTGAGCCACCTCTCTGTCCGTTTCGAGCGGGAAACAGAGCTAGTTGAAGTGCATGTGTGAGAAGGCAGCAAAGAAAACCCCCTTACACGAACAACGACGCACGTCAAGGACCGTGAACAGGTTGAAAGACGACCCCAAACACTTGCACCCATGGTTGTGCACCGATGCGACCCTACCGTAGATGGGCCGCAAGTGTACAGGCGACCAAATGCGGATCGCCATGCAAGATCGAGGTGCGACTGTGACATTTTCTCGCCAGCTTCGGGAGGGGAGGCGAAACTTCCCGTGTGGAGGTGTTCCTAAAACAATGGCTTCATTCGCCTCCTCGAAGCTGGTGGCTGTGTTGTGAGGCGTGAAGCACAAGCCTCGCGCGATCGGTTGGCGAAAATCGCGACATTGTTGCGAATAAAAATGGGGACGCACGGCGGTTTCGGAAAATGGGAGCACAATAGCTTCGAAAAGAGAAAAAAAAAGCAGAGCGCCATCTGGCGGAGCGCTCATGAGACACATTTGCATGGGGATTTGGATTGCGAAGCGCGCTTAAGAAGACGTGTTGGGATGCTCGTTCAGATCGTTCAGGTCGTGCCAACGGCCAAATCTTACCTAGTCTCCAGACCGAGAGCAGCGTCATTGCTTTGCTGAACGCTCGTGCGCACGGTTACGCTTGAGCTAGGGCGACCCGATGTCGTCACCGTCCAGTGGATCTAGCTCGACGGGTGGAACTACTTCTGCTACGGGTCGGGTGTATCGATTGCACTAACCGTTACCACCGCATATGCACACCACACCACCTCGCGAGAACACCCACACGTATCGAAAACACAAACCCACCCCAAAACGCACAATCAAGAAGTGAAAATAGACCAAAGAGGGTCTACTAGTTAGCCTGCAGGAGGAGAGCTAGAGCGACAAGTATTATGACACCAATAGCTAATAGCCAATAGCCTGGACCACTTCACTACGCTTCCTGTCGCGCAGGGAGACGTTTTTACGATAAAAAAAAATAGCGCCCAACACCCGCTGTGCTCTGGAGGCCCTTCGGGGTCTTATCAGTTTGCAGCACTCTGCGGTGTCGAGACGTTGAAAAAATCACCGACTTTGAAGCACACCAACGGCTGAACTTCCACGACCTCGAGCACACTGCAAACAGGTGACACACTCTCCACCGTTTGGAGTTCCTTATCACTGCGTCTGCTCTTTCGCTGATCGTAGTAGCCTCAGCCTTGGGAGTCTCGAGTTGCAGGTGTACTACAGGACAGTCTCATATGACGAGGTGTACTCCGCACGACACACAAAAAAAACGGGCTACATGCGCACTGCAACACCGAGCAATGATGATCGACTAATTTTCGATTTCTAATGCATCCACCATCGCGCGCTCTACTACACCGCACAGTACCAAGTAGAGACGGCTAGAACATCCACTCTATGGCGCTAATGATTCCCTTCACTTTTGCACCTCATACACGGCGTGGCTCTCGTCAAGTGCGGGCAGGTGCCAGAGGGCTCGCAGGTGCCATGTACACACCGTTCAAGAACTTTTATGACGGCTCTATAGAAGGCTCGTCAGCGCTAGCGACCCAAGGGTAGCAGCATGCACACACACATGCACGCACACATACACACCGCCGGGGAAAAACGTCACTCGCGCGACACCTAGCGGACGGGAGGACACACTCGGTGGCGCTTGCTGGGGGGGGGGGTTGGGTGTTGGGTTTTTCTAGAAATCGTGACACTAGCGTCGATCGGTGCAGACCACGGCGTCGTCGTGCACTATCCGCGATCGCGAAGCGCTGGAAAAACTATGCCCACCGGAGGCACCCGTTCCACGCGATGGAGCCGTCGCTGGATGGCGTCTCGGGGAGGGGGCTCCCTAGTTCGCTAGCTTTTACTTTTCGTCATGGTATTGTTTCACTCCCAGTGTCTCGCTCTCTCGCTCGCTAGCTCGCTATCTGTCCCTCACCGACACGCAACACACACACCGCCGAGCGGAGATATCTCGCGGGCGTTTGGTTGCTTTTCGCGCGAGCGCTTTCCATCTCGCTCGCGCGGCTAAGTGCAAGATTTGGTTTGGAAAATGTTGGCTGCCGTGTTATATATTTCCCTCGTGCCGGGGTGGCTCTCGAATCTGCCGTCCCGGCTCTCGGTTGTAGCTACAACAATCGAGCAAGCGCGGCCAAACAACAAAAGCTGACGCCGTGGCGAGGGAAGAAAGGCAACAACGAATCGGTGGTCGCGATCGTGATGAGAAATATATCGTGCAGCTTGAAAAAGGCAACGAAAGGCTAGAAAAAAAAATATATACTCCAAACCAGATGCATCTGCATGTAAGCGCCTGCGGTGGGTGTAAAGCCCAGCAAAAGCGCTGGTAGTAGTATCCGCCATCGGCTTCGGCTGTTTTAGTAATAGTAGCAGCCGCCGCGAGAAGCGTCTAGATGTGGCGAGTCTTTTGCCGGAGAAGAAGGCAAAATGTATGGCGCCATCCCGCATAGGTGGTATCATATATATTTTTTTTGCCATCCACCGAGCCTCCCTAAGTTGGGTGCCACTCAATCCAACCCCCAAGCCGGTGGTCTTTTTGAGCGGCGAGTCTCCAAACACAGAGGGTGGTTTTCGTACTCCATTTCATTAGATCGTGCAGGCGCGAAAAGTGAAAGATGTTCGAGACATCTCAGACGCTTGAAGTGGACCGCTGGGTGAAGGAGCGTCTGCTAAACAAATCGAAACAGAAACGGAAATTGGCTCCCTCTTGAGCCGCCCGTTCTCGAAGGCAAATGTTCGAGTGGCCCTTCTTGCCGTTGAGTGCGCAAATTTCTCGCCTTGT
Organism: Anopheles nili; assembly: GCF_943737925.1. Taxonomy (NCBI): domain Eukaryota; kingdom Metazoa; phylum Arthropoda; class Insecta; order Diptera; family Culicidae; genus Anopheles; species Anopheles nili. The sequence continues at coordinate 26,790,181 of NC_071292.1, forward strand.
GGGGAGACGGATGATCCTGGAATGAAGGTGACGGTGGTTTTCCCGAGCTGGTGGCTTGTTAAGGAACGCACAAAAGCACGGGCTCTTAACATGTCTGCGTCCGCTCAGCTTGTAGTGGATTTAGTTTTCACATTCGCCAAATTTTGTGATACTATCGGTGTAAATAAATTATTTTAACGAGCCCACACCCCAACACGATCAACACCCATTTCCCTCTTTCGCACGAGCAACCCTCGGGGGTCGCTTTCCAATCTGCGTTGCGAGATTCGCTTCGCGATAATGTGGCAACATTGTCGCTTCGAACGGGCAGATACAAATCTCTATTCATCACGTCAATCAGCGGGTGAATAAAAATAATGCATCATGTGGGTACGGGTTGATGAAGGCGCATCAGTACGACTCATCATAGCTTCTTTTAAATCAATGATGGTACGGCTTCCGAATCGCAATCCTTGGGGATACACCGATAGGTCTAGGAGCTAGCGTTACCAGGCAACGACTGGCAGGTTACATCGTCTGCATGTAAGACATAGTATGCCATGATTCCGCGAAATATTTCCACGCGAGAGCCACCGGTAGCTGCGCATTTTCCGCACAAATGATGCATCGTTAGTGAGGTGCATACTTCTCTCCATCAGTTCCCATCATTTCGCCTCGAAAAGCACGATAAAAAAGAAAGAATAAGAGAAGGAAATAAGCTTACTAAAAAATCTAAAGCAAATGAAAAGGAGCATCCTTAGATAGAATTACAAGAAGGAAAACATCCAGTCACGTATACACCCGCATACGACGTGAAACAAAGCCATAACCCGTTTGTTTCACTTCTCACTCACCATATCCTTGTGCGCAGTGTGTTCCTTGTGACCTCATCAGAAAAGTGTGTCACATGGTTCGCCTGGTACGGTGGCCGGCAGCATCCTTTAGGGACACATAACGTGACAACAACACAACGCGGCGGTTGGCGCGAGTTATGTTAAAAAGAGCTATGACCCCTATCACCGGTAGTAGCGCAATATATTTTCATCCCCGTCGCGTCGAGTTCCACTTATGTTCCACTCGTTTCTAATGGATGTGCGCCGAGCGTAGGTGCATCGAATGAAGCGAGGGTACATAAAACTACTTGCCCAGCATCCCATTCCAATTTGCATTTTATATTTGTGCAAGAGGTACACACAAAAAAAAAACAAACGCGTGCGACAACGCCACAGAGAGCGCATACGGGAAATTGCTCAACTCATTTATCCTGCCAACTGGAAGGATTACTCTGCTTCGAAATGAAGTTTTTCACGTCCCTTGGCGCGAGTTGGTATGTCGCAAAATGGTGCTGCGCTATTTTTGCTGGTACAAAAAAAGCTTATCCGTGTGGAGAAACCAAGATGACCCCAAAAATATGGTGGTCCCCCAGCAGAGCTAAAGCAGCGACAAAAAATGGCTCTTTATTCGTTGCAATAATCGTTTTTCCATCGTCTAGCAGTCTAGAGTGCCCTGTGGATTTTCCCTTTCACCGTGTTCTTTTACAGCAAACACCGTTGTGCTCAACAGCGATGGTTTGCAAAGCTGAAGTAGCCAAACGGCTCAGCCAAAAAAGGGTTGGCTACTGTGAGCCCGGTCCGAGTCTGTGGAGCCACAGACCTAAAGCTCCCTGGCGTCAAGGATCACCACGCACACTCTAGAGGCATAAAAGGGATAACCGAGTTTAACCCCCCATTATCAAGCCCAACGCACGGGGTCGAGCAACATCTCACACGAAACCGCTCGTTCGCCTGTGGCGCGCCGCTAATTGGTATCTCGTTTTTATTTTCACCCTGTTTGTTGCTAAACGCAATCGGACTCGCTCGGTTCATCACATTTCGGTGCAGCAGACAAACTAGCCATCCTCCAGGGCATCTGCTGTCCATCTCCCTGCATCGATGAGGACGGACGGTAAGCCGTTTCATCTAGCAAAACCCAGCATGAAGGAGACCCATGCCCGTTGGTGTTGCGTTTTCTTTTTTCGGGGCTTTTTTTTCCTGCTGTGCGTTCACTAACGCGCTTATTGTTCACGCAACACCTCGCCGCAGGAGCTCCGAGCTCGCGAGTGGACTTCGCTTGCGTGCGTTCATTATAGTTTTTTTTTCACTTCTTCAGGCGCTTCGACCACAGTTGGATTCCGCCGACCCGAGGGGCAAAATGATAATGGCCAGCAGGTGGAAAATGGCAACGGGCGGTAGCCAAAAATTGTACTCTATCATCAGCTGCGGCACTGGATGGGGTCGTAGTGCGCGGAATAGACATTACGAAACGTCACACAAGCGCGAGGTGCAAGATTCAAACAGCTTGGCGATGGGGTTATCTCAGCTGGTGCGCCAGCATCCATCAGTGGAGAAAACGTGCGTCGAATCAATCGCAGCTGAGGTTCCGACAATGGCACACCTTACACTAAAAGTGCTTCAATCGCGGCAACCGTTTACCATCAATTGACTCTTTAATGGATGGATAAACGGCACGCTAAACGTCGGTTTATTCGTAATGCTTCGTCACAACTAAATTGCGAACAGAAACGGCACCTTCTCGAGTGGGCTCTGCTGTCAAGATGCATGTGCGAAGACGCGCTTGAAAGCGGTTGGTTATTTACAAATTGAACGGGAGCCTCATTACGGCTATCATTTTAAATTGATCCTGCTGCCAAGCCCAACGGTCAAGTGTGGGAACCACGCCAAGGATGACATCGCCAACATGCATCAAGTAATGATAGCAATCAGACGGAGTAACACATTTTGTTCGGTGAAAGTGAACAGAGCGCGACCTCATTCTTTTGTATCCTTCATCTTCATGGCTGCCATCTGAAAGTAATGGAAAACATTCCTATCCTCTATGAGAACCAGGTCTAAGTTGCATTAAGACACGCTACCTGAGGAACCACGAAATGTTTAACATTTCGATCAGAATTTGAGCTCCATACGAAAAAGGACTCGTGAAACTGTACAAATGACATAATCGGATGTATCCGGATGTACCCTAACAAGACCCCGTTGAAACATGAGCCTTGTCAGCCAAATGACTGCATTTTGAATGGGCTGTTTTGTACAACCGAAGAATGATGCCAACAGATAAGGGCGAATAGTATACACCAGCAAGAAAAAAAAACCCTCTCACAAACCTCGACGAATGATGGTACCTTCCGCCCGTCAGCTGACATCAATTCAGATGCATTTCTCACATGCATATCTCAGGCACGAGAGCGAAAGAGAGCGAATGCGTTACACGCAACGGATTCGAGTCGGTCAGAGGTGTACCTTTCCGTTGTCTGATTTGTTTTTCGCCTTTCGAATCTCCCCGGAATGGACGTTCCCGAAAAAAAAACCTCCCCGAGGTTATTCGCCTTCTTAGTTTGAGCTGACCTTTACACCCGTACCGCCCATAAAGGAGCAAACACACGAGACAACCAACAGAAACTTGTTCTACCGTTTCAAATTACTTCCCGGAACCTCATCGCGATCATCCCGGTGCATCTGGTAAACCCGTTGATCACCGACATTGGATCGAGTTCGGGGATAGAAGCCGCAAGATTGCGTGCCTAGTGTTCGCCTTTGTTTGGATTATGAAGCTGGCTGCAGTTCTTCTTCAACGCTCGCATATGGTCCTCCCGTTAGCTCCATCGAGATCCCTCTCCGGCTATGAGATTTTCTCATCGAGCGATCGTTTTCCATCACTCTCTTTCGCTATCCTTCATTCAGCCTCTAAGTATTCGTATCAGCACATTTCAAAACGAAGATTGAAAGGTGTCGATATCGATCGGCTTCGGAGCATGGGATGCAAGACACCCGTTCGGAGAAAGAAAACCCAATTTTCCCCCCATTGCGACGCATGTCGAAAAGATGCAGTTGCGCTGCAACGGACGCGTATATGCTCGCGCAGGCGTACACGCGCGCAGAAGAAACGCGATGATTGATGGATGAATGGGTGTTGTTATATCGAACGCCGTCCGAACAGGCCCGCCCCCGTCAGCCAGCAGCTCAAAGATCGAACAGATTCAGGGAGGGTGAATTCGATTTTACCTTAGCACCGGAGAGGTCAATGTTTGTTCTTCGAATTACGATACAGTCGAGGCCGAAATATGAATGATATAGGACAGGCCGGACACACAAAGCGAAGAGAGCGTTACAGGCCGGTTTCTTTTTATTATGTGCTGCTGCACGAAGAGTTGCCTTCAAGCAAGCACCACACATCAGATTCCAAGCTCATGAAACATGAACGGATGAAATTGGAGCTGAGCTTGCTTGAATGGCATCTTGGACAGTCGGTCAGCCAGTTTCAATCCTCTTTGGGGTTCACGTTCTTAGCATTAGAAAACTTGAAACATCATCGCCGGTGCGTCGTTCATTCATGGCATTTGTTCTTTCATCCCGTGACGGCGGGAAACCATACAGCGTTAGATGGAGCCGATTGGTGAAATTGCTACTTGGAGGATTAAGTAATCACGCATTCAAAACGGATACAATAATGCAATAGAAAACTGAACAAAAAACCTGTATTCCGAGGGCGAGAGATCGTAATAACGAACGCCAGCATATCAACGAAACGTGCTTTTGAAAGAAAAAAAAACATAAACATAAAATAACGCATTTTACGATCCCACAAAGGAAAGAGAATGCCCGCACCGTACAGCGGATCAAAAGCAAAGCAAGCTTTGCTCCCCTCCCCCAATAAATTACTTCTACCGCACTGAAATCGCAGGGAAGAAAAAAGGAGCCGATATCTATATTCACGATACGCATTTCCAGTGTGCCATTAGCGCCATGCATCGCGTACACTGTCGTAAAATGATCGATTTATTGTTTTTTTATTGAACGCTCGCAAGCGGACACGCTTCTTCGTGTCCTCTGATTGAGCCTGTTATCAGGCACTTCATCATCGGCACCCTTTCTTCAAACTTGCCCGTTTTGCCCGTTTCACGTGCACTCGCACCCACCGAGCAGAAAGGGGGTGGGGCGGTCCGTTAGACGTAACGCGACTCAACAAGTCAATCAACATGGCCAATTTTACAATGCCACACAACCCCAGCGGAACGAACCACACCGCGTCGTTGGTGGGTACGAACGATCAGCACCATCATGCGTACGGTGTTCCTGTCCCAGAGGCCTCCAGAGGTTCGCACGGTTGCAATCAATCCCCCGGCATTGCACCACGGAGGGCACAAAAACAACCCTTAAGCACACACACACACACCCAGCAGAGCCTGAGGGTCGCAAGCGATGTGTGTGACACTTTTATTGTTTGCCGAAGGGTCGGCCACCCTTGGCCATGGTTGGTTTTCCCGGTTCCGCGTTGGTGTGTGGCTGCGTGTGTCAAAGAAGGGTAGCCACAGGTGTGAACCGAAAAAGACACCCAACTTGGTTGATTGGATTTATTCGCGGCAGGTGCACCGTCCATAAGGCGCAACCGTACCGCAACCGGGTCGCGTTGGAAGTCTACATTTCGGCGTTTTCACATCAATTTTCATTTCACCGGCGGTGGAGGCGCCGCGATCAACAGGTCCGTTTCGTTCCGAAACGAGGGAAACCGATTGTTTGAACAGACGGTGCGCACACACGCCTCAATGGTTCACCGCCAAAGGAGGAGAGGGAGCTTTTTTACAACGGTTGCGGAAAACGGCGGTTAACAGGCTCTAACGAGCCGCCAAACGAATCAAGCGGAAAGCGACCATATGCATACGATAAAGGCGACGGGTTCGATGCATCTATCATCTCTGAAACCGTGCCGTGACGTATGCCCCGCCATTAACCGTAATTATGAATAAAGGTGAGACGAATGGTGGTGCCGATGATAAACATGGGAGGTTTTACGAGCGACATTCAGCGATATGACGATCAAATCGACCCATTCCCATTGGGGCTTGTTTGTTCGCTTCGGTCTTCGCGCGTGTTTCATTTTTCATCCTTTTCCCTACCATCACAACCGGTGGGACAACCTTCGCGTGCATCGAATTCATCGTCAGTAGGCTTACCTAGAAAGAGAAGAGAACAATAAAACAAACGTTAGACGAAAGCTAGCACAGGCGAAGCTGCATCATACGAACGGTGACGGCGGCATTCACCCATTCCCAGGATTATGCAGCCGGGAAATCGTTAAGAACTAATGTCTGCTAACAAGAAACGCGATGAGCACGCGCGCACAAGTCGCCACGCTGCAGAGAGATGGTTTTTATCCGATCCTATCACTGCATACATTAAGCGTGAGCCTCGCGGTGGAGATGGAAGCGCGTCATTAACCTCACACGTGAAACGTGACAACTGCAAAATGACGATTCCAAAGCCCAGAACCGTTGGTCTCTCTCTCGACCGGGAGTGGCCATCTCCGGTTGTCATTCCGTGGTGGGAAACGACGTGCGAGCCTTCACTCGGGGCGTTCGCTGGACAGACAGACAGGGGTTTGTGGGCTAGCGATTTGCATATCTTTCCACTCGATCCCGGATCGGTTGGCATCGCGCGCATGGGGAGACCTTGGCGCGATCGATACCTGGGAATGGGGTGTTGCTAAGTGGCTGTGTGTCAGCTACAAAAATGAAAGAATACAAAGACTTCACACCAGAGGTGCATTTCCCGGCACGATGTGGCAGCGAAAGGGCGGACCAGTGGTGGAAAATTTACATCAATTCATAAAACGAATCTACGCGCCAATGAATGGGGCAAATGGGGAATCGGGCTCGACTGCAACCATCTATCGCACCGGAGAGTGGCTTTCGAGATTAAGGAGGCCTCAATCAAGAATCCTATTCAAATGAACCGAAGGCCTCCGGCGGGAAACGGATCTCGGAGCTCACTGACAACCTGTCATGGGAAATGAGTTAATTTTGAGCTGCGTTCTCGTTCTCGCCCGCCATTGGTTCGGAGGCTTCGATAAATTGTTTTTCATTGTTGGCACACCCTTTTGGCGGCCGTGGGGGCTTCATTAACAGGCACGTTTCAATATTTAGCTTTAATGGGGCACTCTTCGCTCTGCCTCCGGTGTGGCTGGTTTGAAGGCGTCGGGAAGCAAACAAGGAAAACACGTCTAACCTGGAACGAAGTGGAACACACCACTCAAAACCAAACAGCTCCACTGGGGTACACCTGCGCGCAAGAAAGGACACGGAAGTTTCCCGCGCTATCGATTAAACATCGTTTAGTTGGGGCAATAAAGCGGCCCTCGATTCTGGTCGAAAAGGGGTTGTGAAGCGCCCCGAATGAATCGATTCCGTTTCGGGATGATTTCGGCATGGAGCGCTGGAGCCCCAAAAGGGTTCGAACAAATTGAACCAATTCCACGGGCGTTGGTTGGAACAGCAGAACCTGAGCAACCGTGAGCCGCCTCTCGTTCGTCCGGGGGAAGCCGAACCAAATCCACTTCCATGCCGCAGGATGACAGGGCATGTTTTTAACCTTGCCTCGTTACAGTAGACGCACCCGGGTCCGTATGGCTTGTCCATCATTCATATTCCAAACCCCCGTTTGCTTTTAGGCGTCGTCGCCGTCGTTCGTCCAAGCGCGAACGTTTCCGGTCGGAGGTTGAAGCCGCACCATAATCGCTTTCCATTAAATGGAAAATCGTTGTGCATTCGGTTCCACTACCGGAATTTCTTTAGTTATGCTTTGGGTAGAGCGTTTATTCGTTCCATTCGACGAGTGATGTGTGTTCCGATGACGGGGGATTTGGCGGAATGAACCCTTGCAATACCAAATATTTATCAGCCTCTGCTGGTTTCGAGGTCGGAAACCTGTTGCACAGTGGGAAAAAAGTGGTCCACGTTCTGGAAACCAACTGATCTTTTGAACTAGACTGAGATTTGAACTACAAACTGCCGCTCAAACTGCCGCTACCGAAAGGACCCAGATAGCAACCAAGTGCATGCGGTCAAGATGGAAGCGGTCATTTCCACTCATACACAAAGAAAAACCCCCCATGACCCGTTCATTGGTCGCGGTGTCAGATCGCTAATAACATTTTCCAACCAATTCCAACCCCGACGGAGGGCACCAAGCGAAGAAGCACCCATCGATCGGGTGTGTTTGCGCGCAATGTCCGGCCAGCCGGTACACGGAAGGTTTCCCATTCGCCTCCCGAGGGGCTAGAGTACCGTTAGCAGGGCCACGATTATGCAAAACATGCGATGTGTGGCCAGCGCCGGTGTTAGCTATTAAATAAGACAAGGAACCGCTGGCGTCGGGTGATCGCTGCTGTTGCTGCTGCATCCGCCGCCATCTAATCGGAAAACTCCCGCAAACCGTCGGTTTTTGTCTCGCTTTTCCGCGAGCCCAAAGAGAGCGAGAGAGAGAGAGCACGAAGCGAATCGCGGAATCGACCCCCGGCGGAATACTGACCAACGAAATGGCGGAAAACAGAGCGCGCGAGATGGAATCGTAAACCATGTTTCCCGATGTCTGCATCGTGAGCATGGGTAATTGATTCCAGATAATTAATGACTGCATCGCGTCCGTGAACGTAGAGAGCACACATCGGGGGTCTCTGGTGGCTTTGCGAAAGATCGATTCCCTTGCGCAATAATTCCAGGCCGCGCGCAAAGCCGAGGAAAACGCACACCAGTGCATAATGAGAAACCGATCGTTCCCTAAACGCTCCCGTGCGCAGACAGGGAGATGGTGGGTGGGATCCTTCCTTGCGGGTCATTAATATTAGCCGTTGTGCTATTTCCCTGCTATCCGATAATTGAAGCTCGCCGTGGATTGCCGTGGTTAATTCTCGACATCGATCAGAAGCACATTAAATTAAACCGCAATTACGCGCGCTACGCCACGAGAGCAGCACGGGTACGAGTATTTTATTTCCATCCACTGCGAACCATTTGCAGGCCCTTATCGATCGATCCACTCCGTACGGCAGCCGTAATCGTAGTAATTTCGCTTTAAAGATGCGCTAAACAAGCTGCTTTACTGGGGCGACGTTTTGCACAACTGGCAACGTGGCTCAGTGGGTTCACTTCCGGTGCACTTACCCTTATTACTACCGAAGTTCAGCGTTACATTGTTCCAGAAATTCAAGCGACACCCGAACACGCGCATCTCTTTAACGCGTTCTTTCATATTCCCAAGGACACTGCTCTCCGTGAGACTCACGCACGGAATCATCGGGATGTGTAGTTTCGGTGCCCAGCCGACCGGGGAAATGGGCCACTAAAACGACACGCGCACTCACTGCCGCACTCGCGCTTTTCTTTTTGCAACTGCCGTTTGATAAGAGACCACTTGCCGCTTGCTGTCGACTCGTTCCACTACGGTTTCGATGGTTTGATGGGGATTCTGTGTGCTGGATCTCCTTCCTTCCACGCCAACACGCATTCACAGTGCACGAACATATAAAAACACGCTGCAAGCAAGCTCCTCGGTACGTCCAACGCGTCACACGGACTTCCGGAGCTAGCTGCTTGCCGTTCCTCCTGGAAGAAGTGCTGCTACCTAATCCAGCTGCGAAACAAAGCACGATCAAACGATCAACCGATTGGCTTCGATGGGCGCACAAAACCAAACGCGAACGGAATCGGTGCACTGCTGCAGCAGCATAAAGCATAATCACACCGCTGCACACCGATTCCCGAACATTGTGCACACGGTGCACAGCCTCAAAAGAGCGAGAGAAAGAGAGCAGATGGTACGATTTTGCGATGCAGTCACTAACACGAGAACACCTCGAAAGAGAACACCTCGAATCGCCCGCGAATTGGGCGTCCTTCAGCGCATCATTAACACATTCACGCCGTCCGTTCCTCCGTTGAGCCGCGTGTAGGAGCCCAGGAGTGAAGGCGCGTTCCCGATTCGAGCATTCGCACACAGTGCACGGTAATTATGCGGATCCCAGGGCCAGGCGTGACCCGTGCCACCATCCAACGGACCACGCGTTTATTCCCGCCCGATTCCGAAAACAGGTTTTCCACCGAAATTGCTTAATCTGCTGCCTTTTCTGGCGGAGCGCTCGATCGGCGAAAGAGGACGACCGGCTCTGATCCTCGTGGCTTAAAGCAGCAGAGTGGAAACGCGAGCGATACCAATGCAGCTGAGCTTCCCACTCTTGACGTATCGGAACCACCTTTCACAATTCTCGATCGTGGTCGAACCACGCGAGAAATAGGCTGAAAGATTCTGTGCGCGATGTGGCGCGTTAAGACGACGGACTTAGTGACCCCCAGTGGTCGGATTCGGTTCGATTCGCTGGATATTCGTCTCATTCGGTCCGGTTTCGGGCTCCGGAACACCGCTTAAATCGAAACCGAAACTAACTAAAACCACCCAGCAGCAATCGTTGCTCACCAAACTCCCCCAAAAGCCAGCCGTTTTCCACAGAGCAGAAGCCACAGAAAGGTGTGAATAACGCTCACGCTGAAGTGAAGCGAGGTGCTCTAGCCCCAAGTCGCCTGGCGTACTTATTTACCCCGTCGGCGGATGCAGTATGGGGCACATGCTTTGGCTTTGGTGGCATTCGATACGGGATTTAAGCTCGCAACGTCTGCCTGGCAGGATTCTAATGATAATGCCCTGCCGCATCGCACTTCACACTCGATCCCCGTTGACGAAGATGGATTGATCGTGGCCGTATATCTCGAGCGCATGGGGTGCGGATTGCGCGTGCTGCATCACTTCACGCATGCTGTTCTTATTAGTTCCACATTTCTCGACTTACGGCCGGTCATTAGCTTCGTTTGAAGCGTTTCAGCTGGAAGTGCAACAGGGCGGCAACAGGGCAAGGCAAACAGTTTCTTCGCCCCCTTTTTACGTCTGTGAATGTCACTGGGAGGATTGAAACGGCACGCGCGATTAGCGCCTCTTGTGGTTGGTTTAGTGGTGACACCAACAGCAGTACCATGCAGGAGTGCAAACATCGCTTATGTTCCGAGAGCAACCTCTGCTTTCAGCCCAAACGACTCGCGTCAGAGGGCGATTAAAAGGGTGACTCTCTGTCAGAGAGGGTTTTCGTGTGAATCATGGTTAACTTTTACGTAAGTGTAAAACACGTTACAGTTGCATCTTGGCACCTTAGCTCCGGACCGAAGATGCCACATGCGCAACCCTTACTGTGGGAGATGATTGTTTGTCTTCCCGAGCAGATAAACTGCTTTCTTCCGTTATGTTACAACCGCCGTTGCTGGTATGATGCAATGGAAAGCTTACATGCATCAGATCCAAGTGAAGATGATAAGAATGATATGAAAACACGGTCACCAGTCGTAGGAATGCAGCAGTACTATCAATTTGTTCTTATCAGCGTAGGATATAGTTAGGCCAACATCACATTTCGTGGAACCAAAGCCAAACATGCAGTGAAAGAGTGGAAAAGAAACACACAAAACTCAAATGCAACGTGCATAGACGAATTAAAACTACACCTGCTAGTGCGTGTCTGGTCTGGCCACTTGCGATGCGGAGATAACGCTTAATAGAAAGCAATTCTAATGCACCTTTGAATGAAGGGCTTTCAACGCGCTTAGAATGTTATACACCGTTTAGGCAGGTGTGTGGCAAACGCCAACGCTATTAGTTAATCTTCAATTTACTAGACCCGCTCGGGGAAACGCAACAATCATCAAACCACACCATGCCACACCGTCAGTGAACGGGGCAGGTGCATTTAAACGTTCCTCTATCGTACGGAAGAAAACCGATCTAAAGCACTGGTGGCACAGGCGTAGCACACATACGCCCGCTAATTAACGGGCTCTAAAATGCACCTCCGAAGCCTTCGATGCCAACTCGTCGGTTCTCGCCTGGAGCAACCCTTTTTCTCATCCATCGATCGTTCAGGAGGACGATTTCCAACGGATCTTCCACCGACAGCATGTTCAGCTCCAACGCGAACGATCGTCAATAAAAATGGCCCCACAAAACTGCTACCCAGCGATCGTTTTCCCAGCGACTTCATCAAGCCGGTGTACAGACCGCCACCGATCAATCATTGCAGTCTTCCTACACCTTCCGTAATGCCTGCGGGTGGTGATTTTTCTCCATCGCGTGCATTCACAGCCCTCGGTGCAGTACTTTAAGCTCTTTATTCTTCAAGCCCACGGAACGGGTGGTGTAAACACGGCCCTCCACGGCTCGAGGGAGTGACTATTTCCTGCAAAACGCCTGCAAACGGCGCATCGCTCATCTCTTGCGAACGTTGGCCACTCCCATGCGATGAGATGGCGGTCGGTTGGCCTACTTTCAGAGGTCGCAGCCTGTGGTTTAACAGTTGCGTGGTGTGCGCGTGTGTGTGTGCACATCGTAGGCGACACAGGCGGATGCAGAAGTCCTCCAAAGACGCCAGCAAACACTTTATCCAGCGCCCTCGGGCGAGAAGGGTGTGTGCGAAAAGAAAAAAAAAACAACCACCACCCCAACGACGACGGCGAAGCAATAATAATAGTAATGATAATTATATTCATTACCCATTAGCAAGCCCGTCGTTCGCCTGCCCGATGGTTTGGATGGCTTTGGAGCCGGTGGTACTATCCCACAGCTAAACCGGCCACCTTCAGGCGGGTTCCTTTCGGTACTGCCACGCTGCACAAACGCTGATGAGGTTTAGGTGGGTCTCGGTTGCGTTGTGCCGCCTGCGGGCTAAGGTGGACTCGAGCTAGGGGCTTGCATGGTGCGTAAATTAGTACGTGTAGGTGAATGCACCACCGGTCGAACGAGTGAGTTATCGGGCATAGCCGTAGGGTCTTTCGAACTGAGGTAGAGGTCCGTTTCACGAGCGTGTCTGGTGAGAACTTTCCAGGTGACATAGACTGAGTAACTCGAAGCGTGCTAGTGTGGGATGTACAGCCGAAGATCGAAGATCTTATCGAACGGCTCATTTGTAGAGCCATCCATCTCAGCATCGATCGAAGCGATCGCTGCACCAGAACCAAAATCTCATCTAACGGAACATCGGAACATCATGAAACTGCTGCTCCGATCGATGTGGTTTTTTATGTTTTATGTGCTTTCAGCCATTTTACGACACACCGTAAAGGCAGAAAGATGCGCCCAGTGCGCCCGTAGGTGCTCTTGGTGCCTAATAAACCTTCTTCCAAGGTGCACCGTGCATTAGACGGAACTATTACGCGGGTAGAATGCCGTGAAAAGAAAAACTCAAACCTTGTAAACACCTCGCACACAACCAGATTTGGAGCAAAGCAACGGCCTTTCGTGGCTGGAAAAATCACACAAAAACAGGGAGCATCAGGAATTAGTGAACGTGATCGAGCAATTATGAAGCGCGTGGTCCGAACGATACACACCGGCAGAGGACGATAGCATCACGAACGAACGAAAACCCGTTCACCGGTCAGTAGTAAAGATCGGCCCTTGCATCTTTCAACAAAATCCCTATCTACCATCTCCGGCACGACGCTCCGGTGCCCATTTATTCCGAGTAAAAGCTATAAAACGCGTACGACCGCCCTTACAGAACGCAACCCCGAGACTGGGAGCTGTTGCCGTTGCATCATCGCCTCATCACAACAGCGTCACGCGTGGGGCATCGAATAGGGGGAGAGAGAAAAAAAACGGCACCCTCTCGGAAAGCAACCCCCCCACGAATCGTGGTATACCGATGCCACGCAGCATCAAAACCGGCTCCCCAGTCACGGGGTGGGCTCGTAAAAACTTAATTGGAAAGTTCTCCATCACAGGGCTGTGTTTTTTTTTGTTGTCTTTTTTTCCTTTTTTTTCCTTTTTTTAGTTGTCCTCACCGTAAGGGTGTTTGAGCGGGCGCAGACATACCGGTATACACGCGCTACACCAGAGGGCGACTTGTCAACGCGGCCGGCTAGAACTGCAGTCAAACACACACGATCGCGGGCGCGCGCGCGCGCGTGTGTGGCAATTTTATGCACCGCGAATATTTATTACCCTTCACGCGAGACCCAAACCATGTCTCCCCGGGACCAGGCGGTTGGGTCCATGTGTTTTATTTGTGCTTTGAGTTGAGTTTTTTTCACAGTTGCTGTTTTTTCGTTTCTTCTCTTTTTCATTCAACGCCCTTAGCGCGGCTTGCGTTAATCAGGTATTCGCACCGAACGCGAGAACGGGTCCTTTTGCGGGAGGCCGCTTGTGGCGCATGGAGATCAGCCATCGCGACAACACCACATCTTCGTCGCCATCATTCATCACGCAATGGAGCAAGTGGCGTTTTGTAAGTACCCAAAGCCGAGCCTTCAAGGGGGACCCCATCTCTATTGCTGCTCTTGTGGATGCACTTTTGCACCAGCGAGCGGGTCCAAGATATCGATCGTCAGCACCGTGTGGTTGCCCGGTGAGTGGTGAAATGAATTTTCACCAACATACCCCAAAAGGCTGCGCGTTCACCGCCAGGAGGAGATCGCGAAACGATTACGCCGCCGCTGGACCGATGAATAATGGGACACGCCATCGAGGGAGCGGTTGGTTTGCGAAATCGCGCGTCAGCGATCGGAAAACGCAACCCCCCCCACAAGGATCGGATTCGCTTGGGGTCATATTTATCATGGTTGTCCTGGGTGAATTTGCTTCTTAAAACAATCGGAATGAAGGGGATTTTTTTTTTGGAGCGTTTGGGTAATTATCCTTACGACCGGAATGGATCATCCCTGTCGGTTGCCGTCTGGTGTGTCAAAATACCCAACCGACTTATCATTATTTTAACGCGGCACTTTGAAAAAGGGGCATTAAAAAGGGAGTGCCCGGTTATGGTGCGTTCTGTCAAAGAAACCGCAAAACCAATGAATCCTTTTAACCTCCAGCAAAACCCGCGCGAACATATGTCGTGCAGAATTCACTCGCACAATGCATCCCCGTTTCGAAACACATTCTCCCCCAACATGGTCATTTAGGCGTGTGTTTCTTTTCTTTTTTTTGTTTGTTTAATTCCATGCACTCCGTTCGCTTAACCCAGCCTGGTGGGGTAAAAACCACGAAAGCATATTCAAATTACAGGTTGCATTAACACTCTCTTACGGCGCGTTGTTCACGATTCTCTACATACACCGGGGGGGGCCGCCTGGTGCCATCGATACCTGATCTCCATTAGCAAAAGCCCGTCACTCGCCAACCGTACCCGCGCAACTCTTTCCACGGGATAAACGAGACATAATAACCCTCGGTGAAGCGATCGCATTTCCGCGCGCAAGGTCAAACGAAACCGACTGTCGGTACGCAAAAATATTATTATTATTCTCCACTCCTTCGTTTCACCTTGCGCCGGCGCAGCATCACGAACAACCGGGTGTCGATCGAATGCAGGCAAAGCGCTCTTTGCAACAGCAGCTGCACAACAACACCTTCTGGTGGCGTGCAATTGGAAAATGCTGGCTCTCTCGCTGGTCCGCACAGCGTCATCGGTGTGTGGCTTTGTTTTTTTCCTTTTCGAAGAGTGCGAAGCAGGGCAAAAAATATGCGCCACGCAATCCAAGATCGAAAGCACCAACCGAGGGTCGAAGGACACCAGCGGTGGTCGGTGAACACCAGCGAATGTGGTAGGATTTCAGACGCACGTGAGATGGTGGAAGTAAAAAAAAAAAAGGAGGTACCTCCCGGAGCGTAATGATAGACTTTCGATCGGCAGAGACACCTGGGCTTTAGTCTAGGGGAGCGCAAGAACCACACGCTTCGAGGTTGTTCCCTTTTTTTTCTGTGCGTGTCAACCAGCCGGTGTATGGGGACGATCGCGAATAAATCGAACCTGATTTGAAGGTCAACCGTGGAAGGAGCGCAGTTTGTTCTTTCGGTCGTTTTGGCCAACTCATTGCACTCGAGTGGTTAGGGAAGGTGAAGGTGGCGAACAAAAACCTGCCTGCATTGTGAGGTGAAGCAAAAAAAAACCCTCCAATAAACACACCCCTGAGTCGGTGTAAATCCACTTACAGCGAAGGAAAGCGTCAAGATCGCTAAAGGAAGGGCTGGCGCTGCGTTCAACACAGCCGGATCAGCACCGCAAAAGTGTAAATGTTCGACGAGCAAATAACAAAAACAAAAAACACCACACTCATTAGCCCAAATAAACAAACAGCTAGGGATTTTAGGGTCGCCCTCGCGCGCGGTGAAAAATCCCATCTCATGTGTCCGTGGGGTTTTTTTTTGGGGCCAACCTTACCGCACGGTGTAAACAATCCGCAACCGGAGAAAGCCGAACGAAGCGCCGGATGGCGGCCACAACAACGCCTATCGACGACGACAACGGCGCGCTACTTCCCATTTTCGTGGCCACCATCGGATCCGCACGGAAACGCTTTCTTTCGGTTTTAAGCGAAATTACTTTTACTTTTCTTCCGCCATTCAGCCAGCGTGGGTTTTTTTTTCGTGCGGGAACACAGCCTGCCAACCGCCCTTTCTGGTCGGGCTCGATCGATCGATCTGCCACTGTATCGCGAACCTTCATTCACGACAAAGCCCGCCCACCGTTTCTGCACGAATCGGTGATACGCGATTCGAACCCTCCCCCGGAGGCGGTCTAATCCGGGTTGGCGAAAGGGTCAATGAACCGCGAGCGCGCGTTGGAGTTGATTTGTGGTCCAAACTGAGTTTTGTGGTCCATTGAGCCCCCAAAGCAAGCTACGTGAGAGTGAGAGAGAGAGTGAGCATCGATCGTAGAGTGTCGATGAAAGAAAACCCCGATAACCCTAAGGAGCGACAAAATTACAAACCCCAAAATTTACCACCCCCTTTTTCCGTCCCACTGATGACTCGTGGAAAACGCCAGCAAAATGCCCTTCGCGACGATGGTCGTGGAATGGTGTCGGGTTCCAAATTGGATACAACAACAACAAAAAAACCACCACAAGAACGAACGGAAGAGCCAGTGTGGTGTGTTCGTTTTCCTTGCGCATTTTCCACCCAAAATGTCGGTAACCGAGCACAAAAAAAAAGGGGTTACCGCACGTTGTTTGTCGTTCACCACCGCCATTAGGTATATCCACGGCAACGACCTACTTCTAGGGTCGCATTCGGTGGGGTTGTGTTTTTTTTTTGGTTCGGAAATCTGGAACAACTGCGCGAATAAAAACGGCGGCCCGTTCACGACCATCATTCCCGCCCATTTTTGTTCGCATTTTCCTATTGGGAACGACGGCCCATAAAAAAAGGCCCGTAAAAAAGTGCAAAAAAATGCAGGAGGAAAATTGCCGAACTAACCTACGCCGTGTGACGGACAGGCTCGCGACAGTCGAAAAAGCATTGAACCCAACCGAGCCCGCTTGACGGGAAACCTTTGGGAGGCGAGTGTAGGACAAGTTGTTTAGTCAATGTATCCACACACCAGCCTTTGGGCGGGCTGAATTTGCGTGCGAGAAATATCTTCCCCGCTGCAAAAGGTTCGTCCACCACACGAGCGCAACGATGAATTTTTATGCTCAGTCTCGAACCATGCTGCCTGCGAATCATGAAACGTAGCACCAACATTATTCCCAAAAGGCCTAGGACGAACGGCTGACTGTCTGTCATTTTTTTTTCTTCCTTACGATTGTGACTTTTAGCGGTTGAGGTTGGTTTTTTCCCCTCTATTTTGTGATTCAGGCCTCTCCGCACGATCGGACCCCGTTCCAAACCTACATTCTCGCTACTATCCCGGCTACTTTGCCTGCACGAAAGCAGCTCGAGCGCTGGCCAGCGAAACAACAACAAAAAAATACAACCGTTTCAGGTTCGTTTTTCAGGTTCGCCAGTCCGATCCCTAGCTTTTGTCAGCCGAAAAACGGGGTCAGCAGACATCATTTGTTGGATTTATCTTTCGGCAAGTTTCCTTTCGCTGTCCGTATCCGTATCCATACGCTACCCCTTCTGGGCAGCTTGTTCATTGCCGTGTGGTTTTCTTAATTTCTGGTGCCACAACCTTCTCGAGAAGGTGGTTGACATTTGCCAAAGTCGGACTTATTTTGGCCCATATCATTGAATTTATTTTGATCATTCGAAAACAGCAAAAAAACAAATCACACTTCACTGATGTCGAAAACCTCTCACACATCCATATCGGAGAACGCCCTAATCAACGTTCACCATTCGTCGCGGATTGGTTCCGGTGATTTGTAAAATTCAACATTTACTCTAAAAACCCGCGTGTCATTATGCGGAACCGCCGGTTGAAAACCGCAAATTTACGCGCTCGCACAACTTTCCCTTGCTTCCGCAGCACCAAGTGAACGAAACCAACAACCAAAAAAAAAAACCACGTCACGTGGGCCAAACCAAAACCCATTCCATTTCCCAGCCGCTACAGATTACAGGGTAATAAAAACGGCACAAATCAATTGCTCCGAACGCTCGAGTTCACATCCGAGCGCCACGCTTTGTAAAGGTGAGCCAAAATAAAAAAAAACCACCAACACCCAACAAGTGAGACAACCAAAAAATTCAATCCTCAAACCCCACCTGTGCGGTGGATGCATGAAGCGTGTCCTATTTTCCCCCACAAATGGCCCCCTCATCACTTCCAACTCCACGCCACGGCTGCACTTTCCATCCCATCAATCAAGGGGTTGGGAGCTTTCGGCGCCACACAACCCGGACGGAAATGGTTACAGCGCCACGGGAGGAATTAAGGCCCCGATCGAAACAATCGAAAGTGATTTTCCGGCGCTGCGAGAGGCTGCAAAAGTTGCACTCGAGGAAATGAACACGATCGCACCGGTGATCGCTGATTCCGCGCATTCCGGACACGGGCGAAATCGAGAGTAAAATATTGAATAATTTTTCGTCAGTTTTTCTTGCTGGTAGGCAAAAAAAAAAAGAAAGAGAGGAAGCTGCCAGACGGCGAAAGCGCAGAGCGGTGCAAACAATTTTTCTCCCGATCGGGGTTTAATTTTGCTGATTAGGGTGCGATGCAGCTGTCGAAAGTACACCCATGTGTGATGTGGCTGGGCACTGTTGCGTTACTTGCGATCAGCCAATCACATTGCATCATGCGGACACGAAATAATGTGTCAGTGTGCACGGACTTTCGCCACAAACCAACATTCACAGCCCAGAGACGGTGAGGGAAACGGTTTCCTCTGTTGATTTTGTGTGATTTTCGTTCGAGAGAAAAAAAAATCCTTGTTCTTCTCCACTGCGCGATTGATGACCTTCGGTTTTTCTCGAGCTGAGCGTCACAAGCACAAACCTGTTCCAATAAATCGCCCAAAACGTTGGAAAGCGGGCACGCAATTTCGAAGCCATCGGTGTCCATCTTCCCGAACCACTGGTGACCGGTTTGGCGAGATTTCGTGAAGCTTTGCGCGTTTGGGCAGACATTAATGAAAAAGAAAAAAAAAAACAACCCCGCGCTGGTGGAGAAAAACGAAGGCGTAGCGAAAATAAAACAAAACGTACAAAACCTGTCGCATGTGGCATCGCTATTTTGGATGCTGAGGAAGCCATCGTCCCCAGCCTCACAAAGGCGCGTGACCTTCACACCACTCATACCGACACACACACACACACACACATGAATGCACAGATTCACGCTGTTCTGCGGAACGTGGTTGGAATCGCGAACCGAGGCCAATGGTTGAGGGGTTTTTCCACCCGTCGGGGTGCACTTCACATGTCCGCGAAGCGCACCACCATCAGGAGAGCCACTCAAAAACCCATCTCAGTTATATCTCAATTAGCCACCGCACATAGACCGGATGGCCAGTTGGATCGCAATAAACCCCCCCCCAACAATCGGATTAAGCGCCCCACCGAACGCGAAGAGCGCCAAGTGCGGAATTTTAAAGCTATTATTATTCAAACACATCGTGGGTTCGACATCGGCAAGGAAAGTCCTCGAAACGGGTCTCGCGCGAATGCTCAAATGAGGGTGGATGGATACAATAAAGGCCACACTGCTACGAGCGAGCATTATGAGACGCTTTTTATTGAAACCATCCACCACCACCGCTGGGCAGAATCGGGAAGGTCCGAGTTGAATTCCGCGCGTTTGATTCGCTTATCGCAGCATCGCCTGGGCGTATGGGCCACCTTTTATTGAAGGCCAAAGTCCAGGCCCTCTCTCGATCAATTATCCGTCAGCCACGGTCGACAGAGAATGCGTTTTTATTTTTGCGTCAAAAGTACCACACATCGCTCAACTGCACTCCGTTGCACCGGCGTTCAACCCGGCTCCGATAATCTGGTGCAAAGAAAAACGCCGTTCGCAAACCTTGAGGTACCCATGGGCCAACCGATAGCGCCATTTTAAAAGCAAAAGAAGAAAAAAAAGGAACGCCCGTACGCAAAACATGGCCTGCCGAGACGGCGCCGGTCACTGTCGGTGCTGTCAAGTTTGTCATAGTCCGCGTCTCGGTGCAGCGCTTGCGATCGCGGCCGGGCTACTTTTCGGCCGGCGGCGAGATCATTGCTCAAACGAACCCAATGCTCTCCCCTCGGTGCGGCAACAAAAGTGCGCATTGTTTGCCCAGACACGCTCTGCCTTCCCGCATTGGGTTGGATAATTTCTCAAATCCTTGCGGCCCTTGCGTTGAGCTCTTGGGGTGGCGGCAGCTTGTCGATACGGTCCTACGCGGCTTTGGAGCCGTGCAATCGACGGCAAAAGTGCGGCTTGGACACTAAAAACGGGGGTCTGCGTTCAACACGCTTAATCGTCTTACGCTTGGGCTGGCTGAGACCCACCACCGGGGGGTTTATTTGAGGAAGGAAAAAAAATATATATATCTCCCCCATTCGCTGCGATGCAGAAATATGGTAACCAGTTTCTGCTCTTTTTGCGATCATGCCGGTTTTTTTACTCCCTCTCTCGCGCAGGCAACTGCCGTGCAATGCTGCCAGTGTCCGCGCAGATAGTCGCAGCATTAACGACACCCTCCGAAAGCGAAAGACGAAGGCAAAAAAAAATACACAAATGCTTTTAAGCCACCCCGCGGTCGATCTACGCTGACAGTTATGAACTGTAACCGACCCGGTTGCATAAGCCGCTGCAGGTCTCTTCGACTCGCTACCGCGACGCTAAGGGTAGAAGCTAAACCTGCGCCAGCCTTATCAGCACACCCCTTTGGAATCGTGTGCACTGTTTGACATTTTCCGGACGAACGATCGCCGTGTGGCAGTTTCTCCACCCGCTGTGCGGGCTTTGGCGATGCTTTGGCAAATTTGCATACAGAACTCGCGCGAGCAGAGAGCTTCTTCCTCTGAGCTGCTAAGCTTCTTTGGAAAACGAGCTCCCTGCTTGGGTGAGGGTTTTCTGGTGTCAATAGTGAGTGTTACAAACCCGCCACGCAAACCCTTCCAGCGGTTGGTTCTCGGACCGTACTGCCACACCACACGCCCAGGGTGCAGTTTGTCGCGGCGACAGTTTCGAGTGGTTTGCCTATGGATGGTTTCGTACTTAGATTAACCGGTTTTGGTTTTTTTGTTGTCATTATTTTTTTTTTTTCGTAAGCGACTGGAAAAAAGGTGCTCTTTTCGCAACTTCGTTGGCATTTGTGAGCGTTAAAATGAGGTAGAATACGCGGTGGTTAGTCGCTGAGTTACGGCTTTTAGCCAGTTGCAAATGCACTGCTGGTGTTTCAGAATGGCGAATGGTGACGCTTTCTTTCTGGCCTTTGCACTTGTGCGATCCACAGTGATATTGTGTGTATGTAAATGGCAGTGAGCAGTAATCATGCGCAAAGTGCTAGCGGAATGATCGACGGTTGGTTAAACAATACTTATTGCGATCTGCTTCGCTATGATCACTGCGTAATAGTGATGACGAGGAAGAACTGCTCCACCAGTAAGTTAATTGCAGCTCCACCAGTAGGAGCCACTCCATATACAGCGCAATATCGGTGTAGAAGAACGCTCAGCAAGGATGCAAGTAATTACATGCTTGCGAGATGAGCCAATCTCATACCGAGAGGAACAGGAGGCACAAATTAGAGCCTCCTCAGCAAAGTGGTACTTAATTACCGAAATCGTAATGTACCCGGCCATCATCGAGATCCTCACACTTGCACGTGACGATGGTTAGACGCATACATAGTACCACCGGATCGTACCATTATCGATCGGAAGCCAAGCCTTCAAAGCAAAGGATTTTCGTTCAAACGTACACCACAAGGCAGGCGATCGTTTGGAAGCACCTAAAAACAAAACAAAGACACCGACCATCATCTGACCTGCTGAGCAAAACCTGTCCCTTCGTTCGTGGTGTTGCTGCTGCTCATGTTGCTGGCACAACAGGTACGATGAATGCATGCTCGCGCATAAACCCACACGAGCAAGAACCACCCGTGAAGAGCTCCGAGAGCCACATATACATGCGCGAGCGAGGACAAGTTTTCAGGAACAAAACCCACCCTCGGACCGTGGCAAACCACAGCGCCGGACCAACATACAAAACAACGAAATAAAACAAAAATACACAACCACACGGCCGAAAAGAAAATGATCGGTCTCGGCCAGGAACGCCATTTCTAATGCGCGTTCACTTCTCGCAGTGATCGTGGATGGAAAGCGAGGTGGACGTGCTGGACGAAATGTCTGTCGATACGGGAGCAGTCTTCTTTCGGCACTAGCCTTCCTCGATGGTTCATCGTTTATCGTCACCGTACGCGCCCGTCTTTGGAAGATAAACATAAAGCTACCACTTTCATCCACACGGCACTGGGCCCCGGATCGAGCGCTACCCTGCAATTAGCCTGCGCGGAAGGAACAACTTCAACGACGGGACAAGCGACGAACCCGAGCCGCTCTTCGCATGGCGATGGTACCGCAGCACGGGCGTTTGTGGCACTGTGCTGGAGAGCGTAATCACACGGATTCCATCTACTCGCCGGTGCGCCACTACACTTATTTTCCACCGAGGCACAATCGAGCACGATCGAGGGTGATGACGGCGAAGCAAACGGAGCTTTGAGCTTTCGAAGTCGAATCCCAAAATTGAAATTTCTTCCCATCAATTCCGTGGGCACACGCTTCAACACACGCACACTGCCTTTTCCTGGTGGAGGCCGTCTTGCACACTTGGCAGGTGATCGCGCGATCACTCTCTCTTTCTCTCGCTCACGCGTGCACACTCTCACTCCAGCGCCGTCCCGAACATGTCGTGTCACCGATGATAATCACTTGATGAGCAGAAACGGGAAGCGCATTAAATTTCACCACGAGCGTTCCCTCGGTTCGAGTTTTCGCACAAAGCCTTCAGGAGGTGTCGAGAGATCAAGAACTAACCTAGCACTAACTGACCGAACCCTGAGGAAAAGGGCCAACGGAGGGCATCCACGAAACGTAACGATCCACACGACGGTAGCAAGGCGAAAGTACGTCCGAAGCGTACGACAGGAACGCAACAACTGAGCCCGCGACGGCCAAAAACTGTGCCTTCAAAACATGGGGTCTCTCTCCCGTGTACGTGCTGCGGCAGGTCCGCCCGCACGATCATGCTCGATCATGAGCCAACCAAGCCACGCACACACACACATACCAGCAAACCGGTGGGCTCAACATAAGGGAAACTGGTAACATCAGCACCAATACGATCAAAAAGACGGCGAGGCGTAGCGGAAAGATCGCCAACCGGGCACAAGAGCGAAATGCGCGAAGAAGAGAGCGATCGTCGATGCAAAGTGGTGGCCTGGAACAGAGGTCGGAACCTCCCAGTGTCCTCCACGCGAGCACTTCTTGCGAGAGCATACAGCGATCGAGGCAACACCAGTGGGGATGCTGAAGAATCGATCAAGCAGCACTGGAGGCACCCCAAAAGCGCCCCATTTCGCAGAGAACTGTGAGAGATCAACCTCGTACGATCAAGTACGTTCGTGTCTCGATGCAAGCAACCCAAGGTGGTGTAGGTAGGAACACAAGGGATGAGCCGTCTTCGTCCGTGTGAACGACCAGCTCGAGGATCTTGGTCGAAGAACTTGCCACAACAGGTCGCGAACGGATTTCTTCTCTCTGGTGGGGATTGGCAGGGGAATCGAAGTGAGAGGGATTTTGGTCCCCCACTCACCCCGTGCTAAGGGTCACGGTGAGGGTGCGTTTCATCCCCCGTGAGGGATGCTCTCCACCCGGCCAACGAACATGGCACATGGGAAGGAAAGAGAATGACCGAATTCAACCCAATTCGACGTGTTCGAATCTCGATTTGATCTCTCCACGTCTCTTTATCTGTTTATTTCTTCCTCTCTCTCGATCGTTCGCAGCCTCTCTTTCGCTGAAGAAGTGAAGCATAGTGCATATGAGGTGCTATCTATGCCGTTTCAAATTGTTTCGTTCGGTGTCCCACACACGCTTAGCCGCCTGTTGCTCTTCTGGATGTGCTTGATCTGCAAATGTAAAACGAACACACATGCAAACGAGACCAGACCAGAACAGGTCTTCGGGGTTGCCATGATCGCGAGAAGAAAAGCAAGCGCTACGAAAGAAATGAACCACCCCTTTTGGTTGGCCCGCTCGCGATCGCTGAAGCAAGGAGTGGTTGATGTGTGTGTGTGTGTGTGTGTGTGTGTGTGTGTGTGGCGAAGCGAGAAAGAAGGGATTACAATAAAAACATGATCTTTCATTGTTGGTCCCGCTTACAACGAGAGCTTGCGTTTGTTAAGTACGGTACGCGCATGATTAAGTGATTGTCACACACAAAAAAAAATGAAACGATCAGCAAGAGAGAATGAGAGATTACGCGCCTTGGCGATCCATATTTCTTTTTCGGCGTGTTTCCCAACATGATCGAAAGACTAGGAGGGTCACTGCACTAGAGAATTAATTATAAAAACACTCAATCACAGCCTCGCGAGGCGAGCTTACATGATTTGACATAAAAGGAAAATGTAATTTACATACACGCACAGGTGCACCCTACATCGAATATCCATGGAACTCACCTGAAAGAAGGCAAAAAGAATGATGGTCATTTAGTAAAATTTCATAATTGATATCCCTGTGAAGAAATTCCCCAAAATGATGCAATCCCATCAAGGAACCCATGACTAAGCACCGGCAAGGCATAACCGCGCAAACGCATAACGTGGCATAACCGCGTTGAAACAGAGACAAACGTAAGATCACCGTTTGCCTACACACCGAAATAAGATAAAAAAAGGGCTCCACCTTCGGTTCTTTGTGTCTGGAGCAGGTCGACCGTCGTCACCGAAACGGGTCCACTGACCTAACCACCCCTGCCGGTGGAGTTGTTGCCCCGATTGGCAGTTGTTTTACTCTTTCTCACCCCCGATCATCCCCGTTAAAACAGCCACAGGAGAAGGTACCATAAAGTAAGGTAAAGCAGCGAAAAGCGCGACCGAGCGCAAATATTATCATCCTTCGCCAGCACAGCCACCGCTGACCACCGTCATCGTTGATCATTGTCATTAGGGTTTGGACCGCCGTGTGAAATGGCGGCGCTGCATAATAAATAATCTTCCACCTTCCTAAACCTCGACAGTTCCCGTCCATTTGCACCCATCGGTCCGGCGTACGCGAGAATCTTCGCACGCTTGTACCGCTGTAATCGTTGTGTGGAAATTTTATGGGCCCCACATGCGTGCGAAACAAACCGGAACTGCCGTGGTGGTTGGAGGTTATAAAAAATTTGACATAATTTAATTGTGATGCCACTCCGCCTTCGATTTTCAGCCAATTGCGCACAGTGTTCGGGAAACATTTTAGACCTGATGATTAGCAAGCGGCTTTAGTGTTCACAATTAAGACAGTGAAAATGGAAAAGTTCGTCTAAAACTCAATCACATACGATTATGCCAAATTATATCATATTAAATCATTACTTCAGAGAGCTGAGGCGATTAAGTTACGATCAGTCCAAAAATTGTCCCTACTGACTGTACCATTTAGCTGTACTAAGGCCCATTCGAATGGCATAACTTCTTTGAGGGGGTTCTGTTACATTTAAAGTGCACATCTATGTTTTTCGGTTGCACTGCATGATTATTCACCCGCTATGCCTCAGAGTCTAGTCCAATAATTGGCTGCAAGTAACTAATAATAGCGAAAAAAAAAATAGTGCAAAAAACATGTTAACCAAACAAAATATGCACACCTGGGCCGGCGCTTGTCGGGCTTCGGGCACAATAGCACACAGGACAGGAAAACAGGAAAACAACATTCGGGACGAGGGCTTAAACCTGGTTCAAGCACCGGACCACGACACCGTGTGTTGGCGCATTATTTGAACAAATGATTTGAACGTTCACGGAGCACGCCGTAGATTCGTTGCAACGAATGAGCGTTGTTGACTACTGCAGGAAAGCTGGAGGGAGATTGTTTCGAACTGCTAATTGGAGGAAAATGTGAACGAACGGACTTAAGACTGGCAAATGATTCACAACGATAAGGGCGCTCTCTAGATCGAAACGTATATGTGGTTGGTGCGGACACCGAGCTCCTTAAAGCGGCACTGACCCTATCACAAAGAACCGTAAAGGTTTTCTACCGGTACAAATAAATGAAAGGGGACAGTTTTTAAATGATCCCGTGAAGCAGCTTGAACTTGCCAGATTATATGGCCACATTTTATAGGTAAGTACGTTATAATTGGAAAAACCGCATTTGCAAATTAGCTGTTCCACATCATATTCACATGTCATACAACCGGAAGCCATCTTTTATTTTCGCGTCACACACGGTGTTTTTGGGACATAAACTTTTCCTTACAACATTCGACAAAGGCACTCTTTTCTCTTGCTCCCTTGAGCATCACATGCGAATTCCAATCATTGTACTTGTTTGTAGCTCATAAAATCGTCCACCGTGTCCTTGTCGTGTCCCTCCTATCTTCGCTGTTATTATTTGGCTGCTGCAGGCGAGAAACGTCTTCCATATGTAAGAGGTTAGCAACGTGCAGCAAGCGAAGCATGTGGCAAAAAAGAAGCAACTTTAGTCAGGCTTTCTGCAATGGAACCATCTCGGCGCATTATCACACCAAGCGGCCGTTACCTCCCGGGGGTTTAACTGACGTCAATACTCAATACCAACTGATCGGAGACAGTTGTGTCCTTTCGATCTGCGTTCAGCGTAAACAACGAAACCAATCCCATCGAGCGATAGAGAGAGAGAGAGAGAGAGGAACACAGAAAGGAAGAGAGATAGATGATCATTTGAATAATTTATTGAAATTGATTTCACAACACCTTGAGCAGCGTCAGCAGTTTCGGAAAAGGTCCAACGGCTTGCTTTGGCAAATAGGTTGCAAAACAACAAGCAAAAAAATGCAATCATGTGGGGCTTACTTGCATATTGATAAAAGAGTAAATTTGCACATTCACATTTGAACGATCACATGTGATAAGACGCGAGCTCCGGATTTACATCGCACATGTGCTCGGATTTCTAAAGAGTAATTTATACACTTTGCTATGTTAAGTTCATCAACGACCTGCCGTATGAATATCAAACCAACTGGTGCTCGTCGACACTAATCGAACCCATTCATAGTACACCCGAGGTCAATGGACCACCGAGCGACATATGGCCGACAAGAGTATTAAACCTAAGCTCCATCCTTCACCAAGCGGAACCACCACGATCGTTCTTCAGCGCGGCGGGCACTAAAAACGAGAAAACAGCACTCAAAACGAACAGAACAATTTCCATACGGCTTTATTTCATTTGTCTCGATTGTGGTATCGCGGCGAGAAAACGGTTCCGCCATAGAGGGATGAGAAAAGAAGAGAACAGCGAGAGACAGAGTGAACGAGAGAACAGAAAACCATAAATGTCGATCCTCTTCGATTCTCTGCGGCCCCGGGAATGAACTTTCTTCTCGATTCGTCAACCTCTTTTCCGCTCCATCATCTTTTTGGACCGTTCAAGCCTTTTTTTTTTCGCCTCCTTCCGCGATCTCCAACGCCTTGATCCTTGCTTCGTTTCCTTGTTCTCGCCCCGTGTAACGTTAAAACGAACTGATAATCATCTCACTCGGTGCCGCCAGCAAGCGTAGCTTCCTATATGGAGAAAAAAATACCGCGACTGGGCCACCGCCTCGAATTATCTTCACCAAACAAATCACCCCAGACCTGTGGGGCCAAAAGGGCCACAAAAATACACACCACACCGGGGCCAAAGCCCAGCTAGGACGAACGCCAAACCATGCCCATCACACATCATCACCCGCCGAGAACGCGGCACCGTAATGCTCCAGTAATGCGAAGAGGAAAGTGCGCTGCTGTAGCATTCGGCGTGCAACCGTGCCCGCTGATCGAAGGGAGACCACGCCGAACGGATGGAATATAGGGAAGGTAATATGCGTGCTGCGGCCCGGTGTGCTGTCGCAACCACAATGCGAGGAGAAAGAATAAAATATATTACCACCATAAAACCTGGTCGAACGAGCGAGTGACTTGGGGTCCTAGCGTTAACCCGGGGAACAATAAATTTGAAGGCATGCACCAGCGACGAACCCGCCGGCGGACGGTAGTAAAAATCATCGTATTTAAAAATTTTCGATTTTCTTTCTCACCCCTCGCACAGCCCCGAGGGAGGGGGAGCAAACAGGCTATCTGGAAATCGACAGACCAATCCGAATGAGAATTCGTCTCATTTATGGGCTGGCAGGAAGGCACCCGTTTTTCTCGGAATGATTTTCATGTTTTAATTCTGTAAAATACGACCCCCAGAAAGCATTGAACTTTCGAGCCGTGTTCGACCAATTGAGCGTCTTCCCGAAAACGGAGCATACGGGCCCGGAGCTACAGCACCATCTGTTAAAGGGGAACGATTTGATTTTGAACCTGAAATGAGAGTCAGCGTTAATAACGTGTAAATCCTTTCAAAATTACTGTCCGCGAGCGAAGTCCCAGCGGCGGCGATAAAGACCGGTAGCGCGAAACCAATAAAATTAGAATTTATTCCCAAGGTGAACGAGTGCGTAAACTTAATACTTAATGTCTTCAAAATTAGCCCCATGATTAGGTTGTTGAACGTGGAAAAAAGTTCAGGCCCAAAAAAAAAAATGTAACAAATTAACGACAACATGCACTTTGGCGAAGGGCATTCCGAACGTGCACTCACGACTCGAAACCCGTCTGGGGTTGGTTGGTCTGTGAGCCGTATGGCATTGAAGCCCGCATGGTCAGCTCTTCCGGCTCTCTTCAACCATTTTGCTAATTGAATTACCGCAACAGGTGCACCTAAAATCGCACAACATACATTTCCGGTGCTAAAATTTGTACCACGGCCGAACCACAGGCCCAAGTGTCGCTTTCCGTACCTAGACCAATCCCAGCACTGACCTAGAGCACTCTAAACATAGCCAGAGCATAAGCCAATCGTTGTCCTTCCATCGCCGCATCGGGCCGACCCATTAGCTGGCCGGTGAGAATAAGCTGCAAAACCATCATTAGGCAGACGCGGCGCAGGATAGTTCCGAAACCTAATGACGCTAATTAGAAACCTTGTTGGCGTGCAGCACACATGTTTGGCACACGACCTCTTTCTCGTTTGCGCTGCTCGGACGCGTCTGCTTCTGCACGTATGGCTGCCGAGCCTATCCCTGCACGAGAGCGGAAGATGAGAAGAAAATAAACGCAAAGTCACACACTTTTACGGGGCGTCTAGCTGTGGACGGCCAGTGGATGTGAACGCGGGCTGACGCGACGTCACCGAGGCTAAGCTTGTTATATCTCACATTGCCCCTCACGAATGAATGCCCAGATGCCCTGCATAGGCTAATCGATTGGCCCTTGGATTATGCGAATGGTTTAAATCCGGTTTTCAATCGTCAATCGTTTTCGGTCAAATTAAAGTTACATTACAGGCTCACTGGTGGTGAGCGAGAGTTTTAAGACTTCTCAGTGTGTACCTTTCCGTGGTGCATATTCGTAAGTTTAACCTACATTTCCGCGAAACAACGACAAGGTTACGTTACACAAAATCGTGAAGCACGTAACCATATGTGGTACAGAAAAAAAGGAGCATATTATTTCCACGGATAATGATGGCACTACTCTAAGGGGTTTTTGATGATTGAAGAGAAAGAAATAAGCCCTTTTCCCTGCACGCTACTGATGTAACGTCGGTCCAATCAAACCAGCCACGATCGTACCGCCACTAGCAGTGATGACTTCCTCTCACGGCTCATTTTGTGACTGCACGATGTTATACGCAAAACAAAAAACAGCACATAATCCTGCCCGCTCAAAGTTTCACGTGTGATCGAGCCAAGTGGTGGGTAAAAAACCATTGCCACCGGGCGAGGAGGATATGGCCGATGCGCACGATTAAGAAGCAAATTACTATTCACCGCTGATAAACCGGCAGAGCCGACTCTCTGCCCTGGAGCCAAACGAACTGGCGGCACGTGTGCGATGATCGTGAGCCATTTAGCGGTGATATGAGGTAAAAGAAGAAAAAAAAACAGCAATGATATTCGCTCCAGCAACGCCTACTGAGAGCAACGATATGCTCCCCGATTCGAGGGGAAAAGTTCACCGACAAGTCAATTCACCATCCCTCCGAAGCAGCCGCTAAGCGAGCGGAAAATGACATGATGAATCCAGGGGGAGGAGAAAAAAAATTCGCGGTGAAAAATGAATCAAACAAAAACAACAACAACGCTCAAGGAAGAGGAAGTTAAGGCCCGGGCGGGTTGTGTTCAAACGAACGTCGGCACATTGCATGATCGCAAACAGTTGCAAAATTGTTGCACACGGCAAATTGTCTGACAGAGGAATTAGAGGCCGGTGGCTGCACGCCAAGGTTTCTTCCGCGGCTCGTGAAATCAACGGTTCATTTGTTTAAACACACTCTTTCGATGCTAATCAAATATCTTTGTTAATTAGCTAATCTCATCTCCATCTCGGCAGATAATTTCCCGCAACTGTATATGAATATTTCATAGAAGGCAATTGTTCAAATGAAGCAGAAAACGAACTGAAAAATGTCGAACTAATATCACTTCGCTTGTAAATCGCAAGTAATTAAGGTGTGTGCTGTCCTTGCGAGCGGAAAGCCACACCTAATTAGCCACATTCCAGCCTTATCGCCCGAAGATGCTGTAGCTGCAATGTAACGAAGTTTACCTTTGCGAATGAATTTCACCTCGACACGCTTTTTTTTTGTTCCGAATGTTAACGATTCCGAATTCATCTACCCAGAAAGAAGCAGCATTTTGAAGCATTTGTCATGGACCCGCATGGTATCGGTTGGTACCATTTCATTAAGGACGAATTAGTCGCACTCTCGGGACGTGTACGCCTGGCAATCGTTAAAAAGGACGTAACGATCACCTTTTTTCAATGCTTGTTGTCAAGGAAAAAGAATCGCACAAAGAAGGCATTCTTTGCTCGTTCTATTTCTATTTACGTTCGTCTGTTTCGGGACAAGAGGTTACATTTAAACAAACTTTCCATTCTCGTGCCCTAAGCGGTGTATGTATGTGTGTGTGCGGAAAGGATACCCGGCCACCAGTAAAAATACCTGCGCACGATAAACGGTTGCATTTAGCGCTGTCACGAGCCACATTCCACCGCCACCGAAGTTTCCGCTTTTGAAGAAGGATAAAAATAGGACAAAACATAAAAATAAGCCTGCCGGTGGGTCGCAATTGACCCCGCAGAGTTCACCGTCAACCCAGGAAAACACTGCCGGTGCTAAGGGTTCTGAGCAGAGGGCAGATAAGAGCCAAGAAGCGCCAATGCGGTACACACGATGTGCCCGAACCTGGAGGGTGCAACCTGCAACCGGGACATCCGGTGCTGTGAGGATAGATTTTTCACCACCCAGCACACACGGTTACTTGCCTGCAGCAAAAGAGGATAAAAAACCGCCAGAAAGCGCAGGAAAACTAGGCAGGTCTCGGTGGCCGGGTGTCGTATAAATTAATTCCCCTGCACTCACGTGTGTTGGCGGATGGCAATATCCCAAGAAGGTGGCCAAAACAGGAACGCAAGAAGCTTCTGCAGGAGTACGAAACGTGCCCAAATAACCACAAAGACGAATCGCCTACAAACGGCTACTTTGGAGTGGAGAAAAACCAGAAAACCTAAAATGCATTGAAACCAGAACAGCAACGCAGGTACGTAAGCAGCATAACGCCACCGTTGGTTTGGGAATTAACCTGTCGCTTGAAGTTGCCCAGTTCCCGTTCACCTTGATACCGTATTGTAAACATCCCATTTGACTGCTCATAAAAAAAACCATTTTGACCTTGAGGACAGGTTCGAAACATCGGGTGAGATGAGTTACTTAAAAAACCAAACCAAAAGCTAACTTTACTATCGCCTCATGCAGGTCGTAGGGCAATCGAAACATCAATCATGCGCAGGAGTTGTATGTGTTTTTTTTTATTGCATTCAACAACACTGAATAAGGGGTCATAAGAGTTGGCACACAAGCACGGATCTCTCGTTGGTGTCAGCAACAAAAATGTGTGAAACCTTGATCCTTGAACGGTTATAAAAACATGAGTCATTACGGTAAAATCACAACAAGTTCCATAAAAATACTATTCGTGCTAAGTTGTGATCCTTCTGAAGGATTGTATGCTAAGTAATGTTCGGTAGTCAGAATATAGTAAGTACCCCCAATGTACTCCGAGATGTATCGAGCTACTATCACTTACTTGGGTTATTGTTGTATTCTGGCCATACCGTCGCCACTTGACAGCCGAGTGCTCGTCGATTTAAACTCCTGCAGCAGGACCACTTCCGTCCCAACCAAAGCCCGAGATGATAGCTGAACGATTTCGGGCTGTATTCTTCGCAGACTGTTCCAAAATAGTAGACAGAAAAAGGAAACACCAGACAGTTAGTTGTACAAAATCGGTTCGATTGAAATATGGTTTCTTCGTATGAAATCGCTCCATCTGCGCCTACATACCTTTCCGAATCGAGGTGATCCAATCCGTGCGGCCTTTTTCACTGTCCGCCACGAGATAGAGCGTGTACTGGGGAAGCGTCGTGCCGGGGTAGATGCCGTCACTTTCGCAGTATCCTACTTGAAACGGATACCCCTGTTTGGGAGGGCAGATAGGAGACAGTGAAATAAAGAAAAAAAACCTTACTGCAGTGGGCCTGTTTGCCGCACTGGCAGGTCCGGGCAACTTACATCCGGTGCCGCTGCATCGCCACCTTCGCCGTGCAGGAGAGCAGGTTCAACGAGCCGTACTCCTTTGACGCTGATCCTGCCTCGCTCGCGACGCTTCTGTTTCACACGAGCGATGCAATTTTTGGTCCAAAAAGGGAAAGAGAGAAGTTGGGCAACAATTAGCGGCGAAGAGCGTTTTATTTTTTCACTTTTTATGCTTGGCGTTAGCAGCCGTTTTCCCGTACTTAAAAAAAGCACCACCCTCAGCCATTCCCGATTCCCGATCGCACAGCAGGTGCAAAGTGTTGTAGCGAAATTAGATAGTGTTATCGTTAGCGTGTGTAGGTTTCGGTATTAATGTTGGGACAAGAATGAAGCAAGTGAAGTCAGGTGCAAAAATTATGACAGTGCCAAAATGCGTGAAGCGTGTGTTCACAGCGCGGTGTTTGATAATTAACAGCGACAGCTGGCCAAAGAGAGAACAGAGAGACATATATCGAAAAGCGTGTGTTTTTTTGGAGAAGGCGAGATGGAAAACGAGATGAAAACATACGTGAGCTATAAAGGAGATATATGAATGCTAGAAAACGTACTATTACTAACTAGGAATATGATAGGGAAATAAAAGCAATCAAACATGTTTAAACGGGATGTGCAAAGTGAAGAACCTAAGTGTACCATCTACTAACGTATCATAAAGCACATACCAACAAACACAAATTATAAATACCAGGGACGAGCAAACTAATTCAAGATAAGAACAAAACTTTCCAACGATACTGGTAAAGACCATTCAGCTGGCAACATTATGCATGAGTCATGGGACGTCCTGAAAAGTAAGTATACCTTACGATCTGAACGCTTTACACCCAGATTCTACATGCATCCCAAGAGCTGAGTTGTCCTGACATTTCCCGTAACCGGAATAGCATCGAAAGTGATGCCGGAAATATCACTTTTCTGCGACCGAGATCTCATTTCCTGTCAATGATTTCCAAGCGCTGCTCACAACGGACAAACAGATGCGCTTTTCCCAGCATCCCAGCTGCTGTATAGCAGGGACACATCATATCATTTTTCTATGTTCACAGTTCTGACAACGCATCATGAACATTCCAAGGTAGCAGCAGCACATCGATTTTTTTTTCTGTTGAACAGACGAAGTGCACCACGTACCAGCCACATCGTGCATTGCTCCGAATCCCAATCCCGGTTCAGGTGAAACGAATGGGGCAATATTTTAACCGCACCGACTGGCTCAAAGCTACCCGTACGGGCAATTCATCTAAATTATTCACTCTGCAAGGATTAGCGCTCATTGACCTTTCGCACGAAGACGGGGAAAAGATCTTCACACTTTTGAAATTCTCGATTCGATCGAGGCCGAGAATAGACAGAAATGGCCAAAACAGACGAGCACTGCCGGGACGAATCTTAAACCACACTCGAACAACCTGTTAGAAGTGGCCGTAAAAAGGACATTAATGTTGACGGCACGAGTTAGGAAGGGCTTCCATTTTCATCACGGATTACTCCGCAAACTGGCTCAATTTGTCCTCCGTAGTTTGATTGGATGCCGTACCGTGACAGGAATGGTTCACGATCCCAATCACTCAAAACACACTCATATTTCAACGTAACACATCCCAAATTCGGTAAAGTACAAATGATCTCTTAATGCGGGAAAACGAATGGAAAAGGATATTTCCATTTCAATGAACGCTAATGCGATATAAATGGGGATTCTCCCTACTGCTTTGATAGGACTATTTGAAGAAAAAAAAACACATCTAGTCTTAGCCGTTGCACTCAATACAGGGGATGCAACCGCACCATGGCAGAGTGCATTGTCGGTCTCGGAATGCGTCGAATGAAAAGTAAACTTAAATTAACAATAGCGTTCGAATTTCAGCCCGTGAACCGAGCGCAGGAAAGTATCCCAGCGGCGGTCCCTTGTAACAGAATCCCTTTTCCGTCTCCCTTCGGACTTTCAACGTAGCTTCCACTTAACGGCTCCTAGAGGACTTGTCGCGTATAATAGCGGCAAAAAGGGTCGCCCTGAAAAATGGGACACAAATAAAAAGGTTTTCAAACACCCCGCTTCGTAGCTCCCTTTATTGGGCGTTTTCACTTCCACCGTCAGGATTATGCTCGACATGGGGCTTTTGCATCCACATCGAACTGTGGACTTTATCGGCCGCTCTTACATTGTCAGCTCGTTGCAGCCACATACACACACACACACTCAAGATTTGTGGCAATCTATAAATCATGCTGCAGTTTTCTTCTGTCGGCAGTTCGCGGCTGCACCCGCCAACATAGATATCTTGCTCACCACCATCGACAATCGACGACGAGGATCGTCCAACCGAGCGAGAGCGAGTGGCGTCGAATTACGACGAATTCATCCCGACACGTCCGTTCTCTTTCACCCTCCGCTCAAAAGGGTTGCCCCCTAGTTGTAGGTTTCTCCTCCCCCATATTGGGTTGGAAAACTGGGCCCATGAAGATGAAGCCCCATTCATGCAAGTTTATTAAACGAGGGTGGGAAAGAACTTCCTTGGACGGTACACACAACAATCGCCGGCCTTCCGGACGGTGCGGTGTCGTTGTTCCAGCTGATGGCTGATTTATCGTCCTCGCCCGTCGTTCAATAAGCTCAACTAGAAAGACAATGCCCGCCGACGGCGTAGACCCGGCAGTGGCACGGTGCTGGATTCTCAATTGAAGAGAATCAAACGAACTGGGTTAGGTGCCGGAACCGGCGTCGTGAAACTAGGACGACTCGTTCAAAACAAAAGGCTTTCGATTTCCTTTTTTTATCCTGCACAATTCTGGCCCCCTTTTTTTCTGCGAGCAGCATTCAATATGTGCGGGCATGTATGGGGTGTATTTTTTTAATAAAATTAACCCTTTTCCCGAAGCAATTATTGCACTTCTGTTGGCTGATTGGTTGAATTCAAACATTAACTCCGTTTCATACCATTCGATCAACTAGCACAATAGAGAAGGTAGGCGACTACAGGCTTCTGAAGAAGTCAATATGACACAAAGCCCCTTGAATTCTATTTTAAACACAATCATTTAATGAGAAAAAATCGATCCAAATATTCACCTTATGTAACCCGAACATCATTAGAGCACATATGGTTTCTATAAAATTAAAACTCGTGGCAGCTTTAGCTGCCCCTTTTCACACGTATAAATTTCCACTCGAGTGTCGAAATTAATACTTGCGAAAGGAGCCACTCGAGCTTTCGCAACAAAAAAATATTCAAGCTAACGTGCATTTAAATAACACCGACCGGAAGACCCCTTCCTTCGAAGCGCACATGCATACATCAGCGCGCTTATCTGGGTCGGTTTAGGCACGGCCCAAGGTTTCGTTTTTCGTTCGCGTTTCGATCGTGCCTTTTCCCGGTGCTTGTCGGTATCCCGCTGGGGGTTATGGCTGGCCATTTGCCAAAAAACCGTACCCGATAAGCAACGATCCTTAGACATATGGTGGTACCTACGGGGAGGTAGCGAACAAACTGCCAACTAAATTATCTGCCCAAGTAGCAGGGGAAATCAATTTTGCCGGCGCATTCGAATGCACTACTGGCAGGATCAGAGTGCAGCGCTGCGGAAGCGTGACGGCAAAAACATGACCGATAAAGTATGCTACGGCCAAGAAGAGCGTATCCTAAAACGTTGTGTGCTTTTGCCGTTTGCTGCATAATTCGATTTGGATGAACCAAATAAAAACTGCAGCTGCATTGATCTGAATGAAACATGTCACTAGCGGGTAATAAATTAATAACACAAAATTAAACTATGCTATTTTAGGTAAAACCATTGAACCGGTTCCTTGAAGAAGTAAACGTAATACCATGTAGTATAGCGCAACACCCAAAGGAAACGCACGCCCAAAAAGTGGACGGCGAGTAACCGACATACCTCTTAAAATTTAATCAAGAGCTGCGCGAAATACCCTCACGTCCTGGCGGCAGGCAGCTGCTGCTGGAGCAGAGGGACCGCTCGTCTCGTAATCCAATCGCAAAAGTAAATCCCAATCGAGTTCACCAACTGCACAATATCCCTTCCACGCAACACACCCTTCGATGCGCCCACAGTCTAGCCGGCAAAGACAAATACAAACACACCACAAACCGCCCGCCCAAGCCAGCAGTAGGGTGGCTGGTGATGCTTGAAACAGGGCTGGGGTCGAGATTTCGTCTGCGTTCCCGGCAGGACGAGCACCGCCGAACGGTCAACACAGCACGCACACAATGGCACGATCGATATCCGTGTGTCCTTACGCTGGACACACGCACGGGAGAGACACAACCACAACGGTACAATGACGACTCGTCAATCTGAAGAACGCGCCTCGGAAAGGATTTTCTATCTCCACCCTTCACGGCTGGTCAGAAGCGGCTTTGTTGTAGCACTACACACCCATTTGGTGGATTTATCACGTATCACTTTTCCCGCAGCTAACGAAACTCTAATGTCACGGGATGACAGATGCGATGAGTACACGCCTACTGCGAGTGAGAATAATTTAAATGCACGTTTACTTTTTGCGGTTTAATTTTTTCTCGCTTTTATTGGACCAACAGAAAAGCGCCCGTGTATACGTATCAATCATGTACGCAATATCGATATATAGCTGCTATAGGTGTTCCGAGTGTTATGATAGGCCGTTTTGCCACGTACCGTGCTTTCCACTATGCAATACCGTAGCACAATAGGAGTTTTCTTCGCTGTAGGTACGCAAAGGTGTAGAACAAGCAAACGCTTTATAACTCACTTAGAACCACTTTCGAGCAGCCCTATTCATCCATTACACACCCTGCTATGGGGACCGCAAATCACCCGTCCAGCCATACGACACCGTACATCCTTCGCAAATGCGTCAAAGAATATGGACACGGTTTCGTTGCGAATCGAAATCGTAACACTCTCCCACCAAATGCGCCCCAAACTGGCCCGCTTTGCTCAGCTGCCTTCGCGTTTGCCGTTTTGCCCGAAACAAGGATGGAGCCCACGCACTCGAATTACGACTGTCGACGCTTCCGGACGGCTTTTCGGTTTGCACGGAACAACAAAACTAACACGCCATACACGGGCTCGCGCACACACGGGAGGGGACGGGCTTTTTGTACGGCTAGTCGCCTTCAACACCCGTGGCTCGTTAAACCAGGATTGGGCGGCTCCTGGGTGCGATTTTTCCGACACCACAACGACAAGCGCACGAGCGGACGCCAACGCGCACGCTTTTCTCTGCTTGCGGGAAAAGCCTTTCCTGCGGAGGCGCGACCGAACCAACACACACTTCAAGCGCAGGCGGGTGTGCTGCGTGTGATGTATTGCGCCATCCAGCTGATAACACTAATACCGAGACGGGTTCCGGTGTTGATAGCAAGCGAGCCCCGAAAGGACACGTCCCGTGTGTGCGTGCGCACGAGTGCACGGAAGAGTTTTCCGACCTCTGCCCGAACCCTTGCAGTGGCAAAGGATCAATTTTCCGCACACAGTTGGCGTATGTTTGCGATGCAGTGGACATACTTTCCAAAGAGATGTAAGATGCAAATTTGCAATGATGAAAGAGAATAGGTTAAATACATAATTTCCGCTTAATCCAAACGGTCATGAGGATGAAAAAAAAGGATATTCACCGTTTGACAGAAATAACAGGTTACTCCCTTTTTATAAAACATCATAAGACATTATAGGTGAAACAAAAAACATCCCTTAATCCACTGGTCCCATTGTGAAATCGATGCGCTCCTAAAAAGGACAAAACGACAGAGAGCCACCGGCAGGTTTTCCCAGCATAGAAGAGAGGCGAAAGGACACCCTACCACCTTAACCTCGACACCCGAGACAAGCCTTCGGTTGATTTTTTCCCCCTAGAAGCTCTGTATGGCGTCTCGGGTGTGGTGATTCATGCGCCGGCCATGCAAGCGTTAATCCTCCCCGTATCCACTTACAGTACCGCGAGCCGTGGCACACGGACTCGTTGGTGGCGTCCTGTCCTGCATCCTTAATCAAATTTTGTCCCACTCTTGTGGTAGTGGTAAAAGAAGCATCCGTCAGCGAATCTACATCGATACTAACACTTGCTACCCTCGGGGGGTAGGAAGCATTATCATATTCCGGTTCTTATCGTTACACACACGCACACATACACTCGAACGCGTCTAATGAAGGCGAGTGAGAGATGTAAGAACAATAGGGATCTTTGGTCGCATAAATTGGACGGGAAACAAAATGTAATGAATATAAATTATGAAGGGTTAAAAGCAAGGACTTGGATGCCACCTAACGAGTATCTTAAAGTTGCTCCGTCTACACATTATGTGTGATGATGGATGGATGATGCATCCCAATCCTTCAGGGTGCACATTTAATTATACATCATTCAGGAAACATTTGACAGACGAACTTAAATGTACCCTGGTACAAATGTACAATACTTTGCAGCGATGTCAAGCAGCACAATCATTGCACCGGTGAGTGCATAAAAGACCTACAGCTGCACCGATTTATCAAGGCGCGAAAAAGTCTACAGGACCCAATGCTGGAAATTTTTATATACAAAAGAGACAAACCTTCCATTCGTGAATTGAAATGAAAAGCGAGGAAAAAAAACGCCCCACGATTATGCTTCCAGAGCCAGTTCACTAGCCAACATAACAAAAGGGAGCGCGAATGGGGCAGTTTTCCCTAAAACATACCGCAACGGCACCTCTTTTGGTCTAGCTGGGTACGGTAGTACGCTTGCACGCCTGTCAAGGATTCTCCTGCAGGGTCCGTTTTTGTATATTTTTATTTAAACCACCCACAAAAAGAGTGTGGCCACAGCCCCAACCCCACACCATCGAGAGCACTTCCTTCTCCATCGACCTCATTTCGGTTCGTCGCGTTTCCGCGCTCCATTCTTTTTGCCGTTCCGAGCCCAATGCATTGGATGCATTTCTTCCCACTGCTGTTCCCAGACCGGCGAAAAGGGACGACCACTTATCGCTTAAATTGTGCACCGAGTGTGCAGTTATTACTAGACGCTGGTAATGCTACGCCGACTGCATTTAATGCAGCATGACGGGTCGAGCGTCCGATGGGTCGTGAAAATAATGAACAGCACACAACATTGTGGTGGTGGCATACTTAACCCACGCCCGGCGTTAGCTCGGCGTCTCTGTTGGGTCAATCGGCGATTGATAAAGAATTATTACCTTTCTGGGTGGTTGATGGAGATAGGAAAGGGTCAGCAGATGAAGATGAAGAAGAAAAAATGTAATACTGACCGGACAAACTGTTGCACTGAAATGCAGTCAAAACGTTCGAAAGCAGATCGCTCACGTATTTATGATTGCTAATGAAGATGGACAACAAGCGCCAAAGCGTTACGGCAAATCAACAGTCAACGTAAACCTTTCTAACTCATCCAAACTGAGTTATTGGCTCACGTGCATCGAAGCCGGAGGAAAAGCATAAAATATGAACAATCGTAAAACGAATCTTTCCGAGCAATAAATAAAACCCCACGACGCACCGCACCGAGGATGGGCATTCATCCCGAAAAGTCCCCATTGTTCGGCGAAACAATTAACCTGGGTATGTTAATTAAATTGCACCGTCCGCTTAATCTTCCGAACATCGCGGAACCCATCCGCTTCCCCTCGAAATCGGTTCGGTTGATATTTAAATGAGCCGCGGGTGACAATAAACATGTCCCATCGCGTGTAAAACCCGCCTGCTTTTGGGGTGGCAGATGAATCATGTCCGGGTGGGGATCGTTCGTAGAAAATGCCACCACTCGTGGCCTCCCGAAACGGGCAATATACGCCTCCGTGCGTGATCGTAAAAATCAATTCAAGGCGTGGTGTGATCGACACCGGAAAGCGGCCGGAGGATGGAGCAACTCCCCCTTGGCATTGGTTTCGTGGGAATTTCTCCACCCTAGGGGGTTGATTTTCGGGCCAGGAGCTAAACAAAGCCTCCGACCGGATGCGCATTATCACCATCACCAAGGTGCCGACGATGTCCTTTTCCGCCATTAGACATTCAGATCAAAAAGCGGCGTTTACTTCAACCGAAATGATCGCTTTTCGGTCGTTGCAAAAGCTTCTCAGAATTGGGCGCGTTTTTTTGTTTTGTTTTGCTGTGTCGCTTTTTTTTTATTCACAAACAAACTGCGGCCGCGCGAATTACAGACCGAAACCGAAGTGTGTTATTCTCGCGAGCATTTAAAACCGAAAACCGATCCTTCGCCAGTATCAGGCGGCGGCTTGGGCGGCTAAATAAAAGGCAAAACCCGGTGGTAGCTGCAGTGTGTGCGGGAAAAGTGGGAGAAAAAAGCTCCCCCCCCCCCAACTCGCTATAATATAATCACCACTGACACTCGGATTTGGACCACCGGCGAAACGGAACCTTCGTCCAAATCCATGCCAACGAGGAGGAGATCGATGTCCGGCCGAATGGCGGCGTGGTGCTTTGGTGTGATCGTGCGAGGATGAGTTTTTTTTATATGCTCTATCCTCTTGTATTTTTTATCAGTCGCATTACGATCACCTTCGATCGAAGTAAATATCAAATTTATGAATTTAGCGCGCACTTTTCGCGATCCTCGTCTTCCTAGATGAATCATAACCGATTGGGGTAGGAAGAGCGTACAAGAAGGTAGTAGTCCCACAAACCCCCAAAAGGTGGTTGAAAACAAACGTACCATACGTTGTTTTTCTCTCTGTGACTATCATTTTCGCGATTCATCCGTTGTCGAACAATTTGAATGATTTGTTTGTTTGTTTGGTTGCCGCAGTTGACCTCCCGCTGGGAGGGCCTCGAGGCGGAAGAAGCCCAAAACAAAACAAAGAATGATCAACCCTCTACCGCCGTTTTTTTCTCATTTTTTTGCACCATCCAGCATCGCCAGACGCGGCTAAACGCGGCGTCTTTAATCAGCTTGTTATAGCGCTACGCGGTGGTCGATCGGCGGCGATCTATTGGAACATGTTGGAATCGAAGCGACTGGGCTTATTAAAAACAGAATGGCGTGGCGAAGCGGGAAGATATGGCAACGCTTTCCGATAGTATGTGCTAAATTTATTCCCGTCTGATTTTGGGAGCTATCGGACGGAGCGAGAAACCGGGAGAGAAGCCGTAACATAATACCTTTTTGCTTACGGATGGACTACCGCGATGGGAGATAAACTCCTTTACGAAAGGTGTGTTTAAAAACGAATTGGACACATCCGGAGAAGATGTGGGTCATAGTTGGAAGACTGACATTCGCAAAAATATTCTACTTTAAGCTTGAAAAAAAAGAAATCAAAAGCCTTTTAAACGAGTTCGAATATTTTGTACCATCTGAATTAAAGGCAAAACTACAGCGATAACAAGTTTCTAACCTAAAAGAGGATCATTCTATACAAACTACAACTAAATCAAACATCAAACAATCATGCTTCCAACGAAAGATATATAATTCTATATACATTTTTTTTTTCAAATAGAAAACTACACGTGGATTCACATCTAATTTCGTTCTAGGCTTTTTTCATCACCCTCCACGGGTTGATGCTGAATGTTACATACCTTAAATTAGCAGACCGAAAACTGTACTACTCATCCAAAGACAAAATGCGTTTTATCTTGCTTCAAAAAACCACCACTAGGGAACTATTCTTGCCAACATGCTGCAACACACGCTTCCATCGCGAGATCGCGTCGCTGCTTCTATTCTATTCTATTGCACACCGGTAAAAAACACACATGGTTCGCTCACTTCTGGCGGCTTTTGCTTTCTACACAAACATAATACGAAACGATGCGCTAAAAGCCTCGCCTCGGTGCAGTGAAACGCAAAAAATCGAGTCTCACAAAAACAGAAAATAAGACAATATTCTCAAATACAAATAATAAACAAAAAAAACCAAACGGCGAATTGTGGTGGAAAGAGCAAAAACACACACACGAAACGAAGGAAGGCGACTCCACCAAATCAAAGGATACCCTCCCCCAACATCGGTACGGCGTTATCTGGTCTGCAGTTCTGTTGCTGCTTCCATTCGCAAAGGAAAAACGTTGGCCCAAAAAGGACGTCGCAAACGGGAACGAAAGAGGGGGCGCAACACGCGATCCTCCTTCGGAATTCCACCCGCTCTCCCTTTTTAGTGGTCCTTCTCCATCCTGTTGACACTGATTGATGATGGTCTGCTTAGCGTTAGACGGCCTTATCGACCGCCACACCGTATTAGTGGAGACGACGCTGGGTGGCAAACATCTCGGCAAGGATTATGGCGCAATTTGCGACGAAGTTTCCACGTCCGGCTCCGGTGCTGCATACCCATTTCCGGATCGCGAAATGGAAAGGAAATGGCATAAAACATACACACATACGGGAAGAAGAAGAAAAAACCAAACCGTGGGAGTGCTGGGGCAACGATACACTAAACACGCAATTATAAGCACTATGGTTAATTGAACGGGCGACGACATGATTGTTTCACTCTCCCTAAAAGCCGATGACAATGATCGATGGAAAGCCGCCGATGCGTCGATTGCGATTGGCAGTGATGATCGCGATGATGAAGATGACGATGGGGGTGTGAGTCATGCGGAGTGACGATTGTGTGGTGATGATGGAGGGTTGTTTTTACGACCAGTGCCAGTTAACACGACGCGGGCGCGTTCTTTAATATGTGTGTGTTGTTTTGTTTCTTGTAAAATCCGAAAGAACAAAGCGTCTGATTGTGGGGTTGCACGGGGTAACGATTTGTCGAAGACAATTTATTTTATGTCTGGCTTAATACCGGTGTTTTATTCATTCGTTATTAAAGCAATAAAATTGTACTAAAATGTTCAGCGAAAGATTAAGTGTTTGTAAATTGATCGTCTGAGCAAAAACATGCATGTTTTTTTTTGTATCTATCGTTTCCATCATAGTAAACACGAGAATTTTAGTTGCGACGATCGATTAAAGACTAGTTCCGTGGATGCATTCTGTGTAAACGAGTGTCGGTTGCCTTCAGGATCGCCTCGAGCACGATTAGTCGCCGCATCGAAGCACAATGAGTATGAATTACAGTTTTAGTTTACAGCCGCAGGCAAGCCAAACGGCCAAACGCGCTCAAGCACTGGTTAATAGGTTAGCCACTTGCCATTTCGAAGCAAAAGCCTTGCGCAATCGGCAACGCGATCATGTGTTCCTTTCCCGAACCCAAGCCACAGGACGAACGGCGGCGCCCACTTACCTCCAGGTTCCCGATATCATAGTACGACAGGTAGAAGCGCGTCAGCTCGAACCAGCGAGTCTTGTAGTTGACGGGCGTGAAGCGTTTCTTGTTCTGCGAACGCTTCACCATGTACCCGCACATGAGCACAAAATCGCTGCGCCTTTCGGTCATCATCTTCACGATCGCG
Source organism: Anopheles nili (assembly GCF_943737925.1). NCBI lineage: Eukaryota > Metazoa > Arthropoda > Insecta > Diptera > Culicidae > Anopheles > Anopheles nili. The sequence goes on from NC_071292.1 coordinate 26,834,490, forward strand.
GGCTGCCGTTGATCCTGGCTCGACTAGAATCCGCACCTGACGCGCGGCATCGACTAGCAGCGGATGTGGCCGATCAAAACCCAACGGCATGGGATCGGATCGCTCAGTTTGCTTATGGCCCTGAACTAGGTTGGTTTTTCTTATGCGTTATCTTTTGCTCTTATCCGCTTCTTTCTGTTATGCTCCTAGCAAAGAAAATGGCCACCGTTAATGCGAGGATCCGCGTTTCGCCATCAGCGACGTACTCGGTTCACGTTCCTTCGCGTGCACATGATCTCGTATGATTCACCAAACACTTGGACTAAATAAACATCACATCCGCTTTCACCACGCTACCATCCTGTTCCCGGTACTCTCAGCTGGGTTTCATGTTGCTCAACCGCCCGACGGACGGGTTACGTGCTAGGGGAACCGAAGGGGACTTTTTGGGCGGCGCCTTTTGCTGTAAGGGCAACTGATAATAAGCGATCAATCATGCGACTTCTCCCTTCTACTTCGGCGATCGATTAACACTAATCTATCTTTCGCCATAGAGCCCTGAATCTAATCGTTTGAATCGGAAGAGACCAACATTACTTAGGGCGGCCAGATAAGATCGCGATGAATGCTACAGTTGGGGAGGAACGAATAAATCCATGTGTTGAATACGATGTTTTAGCGGTAATGGGAGCTCTTAAGAATCAATCTATTTCCGACAAAAATATCCACAATGCGGAAAGAGAGCGCACTTGGAGCTGCATTGGGAAGTGCAAAAGTTTGCTCCAAGCGCACAGGCACACATTGCCAAATTGATTTTGCATAAATAAAAATGGAAGGGAGAGCGAAAAAACAGGAACAACAAATGGGAAAAATTACAAAACAACACCAACCTGATAGGCGGTGAAAAAGAAAAACCTTCCCCGGCCCGGACACGGTGCGGAACCGGTTCATTTGCATAGGCATTAGCGCGAAAAAGGCAATGGTCACAAACCATAAGCTCGACCAACTCTCGACGGGACTCTCGATCAGCGCCACGAAGGACGGACAGGAGCTGGCCCGGTGAGGCCAGGAGATGACGTCTCGGACCCCAAGAATGGTCAGCGTCTGGGTAGCAGGGGTTAAGACACGGTGTCCAGCCGAAAACACCGCAATACAATGGCATAATTAATTCTGCGGGCGTTCGCCGATCGACCGATCAGCGGCAGCGCCGGTTTACGCGCGATCGGTGCGCGAGAGGCGTTTCCAGCGAAACACGGGACAGGAACGAAAACCACCCAAGCCTTTGACTTTGGCCAGTTTGGCCGACAAACTTCTCGGAATGGAACCCGTGGGTTTGAACGGGGAGATCTTCGCATGAGACGGCGAGACACGGCGAAGCCGATTAGGAAGTGTCCACTCTTCTGGGGGAAGGTTGCTGTCGATTGCAAACAGCTCGTGATCCAACGTATTTTTAAAATAAAAATACAAACAAAAAACAATTGATTTAGTGAGAAATGATACAAATTATTAATCATTACTAAATTAAAAACAACACTAATTTAACCATGGATATAGGATTTCTTTACAAGCAACCCAACGCTTCTCTAATACAACGTAATATTGCTCATTTTTGCTAATGCTCCAACGGATCTCTCTAGTAATGGTTTTATCAAAGACAAGATAAAAAAACCCAACAAACGCGAAATGCAAAAAAAAATACAATCATCGGTGATTCATGCAGCAACGAGAGCGTTTTAATGAAACCATCCGCGTCCCGGAACGTGCCGTTCGATGGTGGCATTTAAATCCCTCCGAACCTGCATCCCGAACCAAATGGAAGCCGGTTTGAATCCGTGCAGAAGTTGATGCATTCCAGTGGCGTGATATCACGCTAACGGTGCCATAGTGACAATCCGTCATGCAACCAGCGCCACCCTACATAAGGGCCGGTGGAAGCCCTTCGAAGCCCGGCGAAAGGACTACGAACAGGTTTTTGGGCCGTTCGAAATCAATCAACCTCGACGGCGATTTGCGGATGATGCCGATGAGTCAGCCTCTTTCTCTTGCCGGTGAACAATTAGCGCGAAATGTCCGAAAACCTGGCAGGGACACGGTTACGTAGAGTGAGCCGGAAAACCGGTCCCTGGAGGTGTTACGTCCGGAAATGTTTGCCATTCCATGTTGGACACGAAACACGGTGATGCTGGCAGACGAGCCTCCGAGCCGTGTACCGGTTTTACTCTTCGGGATCGGAAGGACGATGGAATTGCGAGAAAACGAGTGATGATATTAGGGTGGAAAACTCGAAGCATTATCATCTACCCTTGGATGCTCGTGGTGATGGAAGCAGGGACGTAGAAGACAACGAAGGAACGTAGAAGATAACGTGAGAGAAGAAAACAAGTGAAAGTGGTGTGGCTCGTGAGCGGTGCAGGTGTACAGGAAGGTAAGCGCAAGGTAATACACCTATTATATACAGCTGATTCCTTACGGAAGGAGATATGTACAAACAAACTAAAGTACGCTCATGATCAGTACACAAAGAGGAACTATGGTAGGTTTGATCGAGGTGGGTTTTGTGGCTACTTAGAGGAGATAGTAGAATTCGCTACCAGTGTGTGCGCCTCTATGCTGGACGCTTTTTTTTTCTTCCTCGGTTTCCTTTTGGGAAATGCAAACGAGCAGCACCAGATGAGCACATATGCTACGCAGCTGCGTAGGAACCGATCGCGTTCACGTTTTTCTTCTTTCACACTTGCACGAAATCAACTTGTCGGACGACCTACGGTTTCACAATGAACCTGATTGTACACGCAGTTAAATCACTTATCGCAACCGGCCAGACTCGCGGCGTGAAACCTCCATGATCACAATCGAGTGACCCGGTGTTCGTTCTCTGTCCTAGCAAAACCGGCAAAATACACACAACCAACTCTGCCCGCGTGACCGAGGTTAACCGGAACAGTTCGCGATCGCGGCAACCAAACACTGACCGCCGGGACCGTCGTCACCTTCGCGTTCTCGTCTAAGGACTTGCCGCGCAACCTACGCACGCGGTGGCTGGGGGCGACTGAAATTTCGAGACTAATTCAACGGCGACCGTCTCGTCGCCGTCGTCGTTCCGGTTTCTTTTCCTTTTTGCGTTCTGCTTGCTTGTGCACGGTACGGCGCACGGCAGCAAAGGGGAATCACCTCGTCGCTTAAGACTTACGCTCGCGCCAATGAAATTGAAACACTAAAGTGAAGCACACCCAATTTCAATTGCCCCTTGGTTTGCCACGGGCGATCACACGATCGGGTTCTTATACGCACGGTATTTGCACCAGCACCGAAAAGCAACAGACAAGGCCACACTTAAACGGAGGCCTGGTTCAAGCGGTTTAGATCACGACCAATTGGCAACTGTTGGTCGCAATGTGCACTAACAGCTCTGGCCAGCAGACCAATGCAGCACTTACATTATACTATGCACTACGGAGAAGCGGTGTAATATTCCACGCCGCCAGCCACGATTACATCGCGACCCAGGCCAATGTCTTCCGCACACCGAAAATACGCTCGAGCAATGTTTTTCTTCCCTGCGGTTCGGAACGCCTTCGCAAGTCGCGCTGTGTTTTGACAGCTGGAGAACTGCGCTGGTGTGAGTGCAACCATGTCATTCCCAACGAAGTCAACACGTCAAATTCTCCCACTGGGTGTTCTCGTTCGTTTTTTATGTAAAATGGAACGGTTTTATCGTTATGTTACCGCGCCGGTTCAAAACAAAAAACAATTAATGCCAGCGTGTTGAGTTGAGCGTGCATAAGCAACGGTTTCGCATTTCTTTATTCTATCTTCATGACTCTATAGATTACGTTTGTTCCGTCACGGCTACAAACGGACAATTTACAAATAAATTCTCGTCCGCGTCTCAATTCGAATGCTGTTTTTTCAGCTGCCAGGCACCAATGGCATACCGGAACCAGATTAGCATGAGATCTCGCCCCATCTGCAGCCAGGACCAGAACGGCGTAAGCTTGGAACCCTCGATCTCGGTCCAGTTCACGGCGATCTCCACGATCGGAATGTTGTACGATTGTGCAATAAACAGTAGCTCCACGTCGAATGCCCATCGTTCGACGTGCATGACCTCAAATACCTTCCGGGCAGCCGAACGTGTCATCAGCTTGAAGCCACACTGTGTGTCGCGAATATTCCTCACAGCGAACGTCCGCACGAGATAGTGGAAGCCGTACATAAGAATCGTACGGAAGATTGTCCGCTTTGCCGTTGACTCTTCTTCTAGATGTGCCCGAGAACCGATCGCCAACGCATCCCGGTTCCAATCGGTTCCAATGTGATCTTCCATACTTCGTTCCAGCTTTGCATAGTCTGCAAACTTGGTCGCTCCGTCGGCGTCAGCAAAGAGTAGGAATTCGCCACGACTGCTGAGCATACCTAACCGTACCGCGCCACCTTTGCCGCGATTCTTCACGAGATCTAGAACGCGCACTTTCTCCGAACCATACTTCAGGGCGTATTTCTTCGCAACATCCACAGTCCGATCTCGGCTGCCATCGCTGACGATGATCACTTCGTAGGTGAATTTTTTTTCTGCTCGTGCACGATTCTCCAAAAACTCCATGCACTCATCCAGCATGGTTGGCACTGCAAAAGAGCATGTTTTCTATGATTGCTACTTGGCGGTATCAGGGACACTATTGCTGGTTTACTTACGTCTCTTTTCCTCTTCAAATGCAGGAATTATCACGCTTAGTTTAAGTTCCGGCTCATCAGAGCACCAAGGAAATGGCTTGCTTGACTCCGTTAAGGGATCTGTGTAGAACCGCTCTTCATCGTATCGGATTATTTTTGGGAACGGCGTCGTTGTTACTTTCAGCACTATTCCTAGCTAAAATAAAAATGAAGAACCATCAACGACCATCCAAAATTCCGGCTTTTTCCGACCCGAACTTACCACAATCAAAAGGAAAAACACAAAACCGGAGCCAAATAGCAACGCCAGCTGAACAAACTCTGTGGTCAACATTTTGTTCTACGCTTTGCTGCACGGGTCAGTGTTGCATTCTCGATGAAAGGAAAATTCAAACTAGATATAAAACGATGATAAACCGAAGAAAACGCGGCTCTCGTTTAAAGACACGGTTGTGTTTACGCACCGCTTTTTGCCACAAAGCGACTTGCTAAAACATTTGAACGTCAGCGCAAAACACATAGACAAAAACAGTGCTGCCATCGTGGCAATTGTCAGACGATTCAAATTGTGAGCAACAATTCCTACGTATGTTGGCCTACAACAACGGTCATGAACCTTTTTTTTAGGTAGTAGATTCTAGATCCGATATTCGCTATCGATAGTCAGATAATTTAAGAATTAAGAAAATTCAGAATTTTCTGACTTTTAGCATTTATATCTTCGAGGGTACGAGGCATCAAAGTAAAAAAGATTAGCTAAAAAGTACAAATTTCAACGGTTGAAAACGTGTTCCGCAATTCCATTTTTTCCATTCCATTGCAGTAGTATGGACTAAAAGTAGTAATATGTAAGCAGTAAATGCAAAATACATCATTAGAAACAGAAATTATTTGCTTTCAATTAAAAATGAAGAAAAAAATGAGCATGTATATGAGTATCCCTTTTTTGGTTTTAACCAAATGGAGCATTTCGTACAATCACGTGTTTCAAGCTTAGTAATGATAAAAAAACATATTGAAAATTGCTTATATTTCCATTATTTTAATATTCTTTACCATATAATACAGCAATTGTGAAACGCTCTGAAACCGCTTTGAAACGCAAATGTGTTACAATTTTTTTTTATTTTTTTGCTATTTGCAATGTAGCACCAAAGCTAGCGAACATGACTACAATATTCAAATGCTACAGCTTTGCAAATTAAGGACTGATACTCTTCATACACCTCAGCACCTGAAATGCAATATTTCTTATAGGTAGAATGTATTTTTCGTTCTTTCTATTAAGCATTTTCCAACATTTTCATGTCATGATCTTTAGAGTATGCTGAAAGCTAACTTGCAAAAAAAATTACACAGGGACGCCCTCTAGATTTCGAAAGTATCAGATCATGTTTAATTTTGTTACATAAATATGTTGTTTTGTTGTAATTAGTCAAACAGTTACGTAAAAAATACGATCGAATTTGATCCAGACTGCTCCACTGTGCAATGGAAGAAACCAAAGTGTAGGTTCGGACATTCGTGCGAATTCGATTGAAATAAATCAGCCATTTAATGATACGTACGATCAATTTTATTGCATCTATACACCAACAAAATCTGTATGGGAACTGACGTGAAATTTGTATCAAGATACTTTAAATGCTTAACTAATTATTCAATTTACACGCGATGAATCGAAAATTAAGTGATCTGAACCAGCCTGATTCTACATCTGCTGTATACTATACAAAATTTCTTACAAATTATCAACTGCTTGAAAGGCAGACAGGTCCTTTTCAAGTATGTTACCAACAGTTCGATGTTCTGAAACGAACGATGATGAAACGGATCATCTTTCTCTATGGAATAAAAGGACCATCTGATCAGATAATCTAAAGGTCATACAAGAGAACAGCATAATTTCAATTTGCTATTCTTTCATCCGTACATGCTAAACTGCATACTTCGTTTTCTTTCCTGATATCTTAATCTGAGCCTACAAGCTAAAGATATCTGATCCTGTTTCATTTGTCTTTCTTATCCTCAACTAGATACAACATATACGATTCTACTGTTTTGTTTTACACGGTTTCAATACATACTCGGAGGAATCACCAAATCAGCCGTTGCTCGTTTTTGTTTGAATCGACGACCACGTGTTAGCACACGTGACACACTCATCACTATGTTTTGCACTATTTTTGCAGTCATAAGTTTAAAATAAATTTCACCGTTTGACACTAACTAAGGATGGGAGCTACATTTTGCACAATATTAACATTTTCAAATTTCTTTAAATGAAACTAACTAAAAATGTTCATTTTGTTTTTTTGTTGTTGTGGCGTTAGAATTGACGAAACAAAACGAGAGGTTTAGTTTGGGAAAAAGAAATAATATAAAACTATGATTACACTTAAGCGACGTACCAACCGCCGTTTCCAAAAATCCTCGATGATAGTTGACTGAATTATAGTCGTTTATTGATCGGCTTCCTTAGTAAGCGCGTTAGTCGTGTCTACGCATCCGAATACCTGCTTGAATGATGTCTACAGAATTATAGATGCTTACCGTCTAGATCTCTCGCGGGATCGCGACCGTCGACGGCGATCATTATGACGATCATTGTGGCGATCTCGCTCACGACTACGATCACGGCTTCTAGAACGCCTATTGTTGCGATCGGAAGATCTTCTTCGGTCGCCTCGATCGCGTTGATCTCGGTCACGATCGCGGCTAAAAATTTAATATAATTGATGATAAGTTCAACTTTAATTGATCAACACTTTCAATCACTACTTACGTCTCAGTCCTGTCTTTACGATCTTCGTTCGGTTTCATCTCACGACTGAAAGTAAAAATCAAGTAAATATTAAACATATTTTTGAATCAAGTTTCTTGGCTTCTTTTTCAGCACACTTACGGCGTATCCTTGCGCTCACGACTGCGAGCCAAAGCACGAGAACGTCGATCGAGTTCTCTTCCACCGACATAACGCGACCGACTACGATCTTCGTGATCGCGATCGCGTCCCGTTTTGCGCAGCTCCTTCTGCCGAGGACCAGCGGTTTTCTCCAGTTCCGCCAACTTGTCACGAATAGCTAGAAATCCGAGATGCAGCTTACCGCCAAAATGATCCGCCAGCCGTATATCATTATCGTGAATTCCCAAGTACGCAGAGCAAACTTCGCACACGCGTAGCTTCTGCTGTTGGTAGGTGCTTGCCGGAATTGAACTGCGATACTCCTGCTCTGCACGCGTTTTATCCGAGCGTAGCTCATCGATCTCCGACATTAACTTCATGCTTTCCTCCACCTGTCCCGCCTCACCTAGAGCTTCTGCTTTCGCAAGTTTCTTACCAATTTCCTCCGCCAGCTCGTGGACTGCGTTTGCTTTAGCGGCCACTTCGGCAGTCAATTCTTCTTGCGTTTCCGCCAACCGCTTCTTCGCCGCCTCGGTACGACGATCGCAATCGGCAATAAAAGCTTGTAGATGTTCCATGGCCTGAAAAGAATCAAACAGGTAACATTTTAAATTTATTACATAGGTATTTCTGATTGCAGCAAAGAACGCGTAACACGATATTACTTACATCAACATCATAGTAGTAATCTTTGTTCTTCGACGCATTCTCGTAATCTGCTCGCAATGCCAGATCGTGCACCTTTGGACATTCGCCAAGATCCATACGCTGCAGGAGTGGATGAGAGAGCAAAATATGGAAGAGAAGGAAAAACAGAACCAATTTGGTTTAGTACGGTGTAAAACCAATGTTCTGGAGGCAAGAGAATCAACAATTCGAACTGAAGTAAAGCGCTATTATTAAGAAAGATAATATCACACTGGATAATTTGTGATGCATTCTTACTCGCGAGAGCCAATGATATTGACATGAATGAATAAACGCATCTCTTTATCTGCCATTTGCCACGCTGCTTGATCAAACAATTAGTTTGTGAAACATTTGGAATAACGTACTATTCGATAATTGTTCGAAGTCATAGCGTGGAAATGGCGTTATGCCTGAAATTCAAAAGACCGCGACATATATAATTAAAACTAAAGTAAGAAATTATTTAAGACGTACCTAATTTTATATGAATGGATGATGATTTGTTTTGTTACTCACCAACAAATAAAACCACCTCAGACCCCAAATATTAACGCCATCTGGGAAATCCATTTAACATAACTAATTTAAGTTACAATGGCATTGGTTTCCTATAGATACATTTCATCATATAACGCACGATACATCTAAATTTTAACGGCAACGCGATCAAGCCTTCGTCTTTAAGATTTATTATTTATATTATGGGAAAATGTTTAATACATCATAGAGATACATACGTACTGTTGATCTTCAACTTTAATTTAGTAAAGTAGTGACTAATGCTCGTAGTCAAATTATCCGTGTCGCCAATGATCAAAATCGGTTTCAACTAATAGAACGTGTAATGTAATTAGAAAGAAAACAACACAATTTCTCTACGGAACTAAAAAACGGCATATTGTAGAGGAAATAGTTGTTTAGTTACGAATACTAGCAAAAAAAAAGTCCACAAGCAAATAATCAAAGGGCAATTACATTAAAATAAAATTTAAAAAATCCTTTCGAAAAATGCGATGAATCGCAGATGTACTAGCTTACGAATTTGTTTTTACATTCTTGCAAAAAACTCTGGACATCATTGAACTTAATTCCTCACTTTATAAGCTTGCCACTATTTGCAGTTCAGTCACATAAACTAATTACGTACCCGTAGGACCAGGACCGTATCCGTTCCCCGAAGGTTTTTTTATTGCTTTCACGCAACGTCTCTCGTTTTATGTATTAATACGTACCCAAGACGATATAATATTCGCTTAATAAACGCTGCACAATAGGGTAAAGATATATGGCTTCCGCTGCTTGATCAGCGATCAGCGAGGGTAAATTCAAAGTGCTTTGTTCTGGGAATCGCTACGATGAACAGTGAGTCGTAACGAGAGATCGATACATTCTACCCGTCATTTGTTCGTTAAACGATCGTCAACAAAATACAACAGAACAGATTATCTATCACTTTTGTACTTGAATGAGGAAACATCTTAATTTTGCGGAATTGGTTGGATTTTTGTAACATCAGTTAGAATAGGAAACACTTACGTACGCCAGGAAGCAGCAGCACTGTTTAAAACCCGCATCGAAGAGAGGGACAACCCCCTCGGCGGTTCCTGCACGAGTCTCTAGGCAAGTAGGTATTTTGGGAACTAATTTGATGGCACCTTGGAGAGCAGTAACGATCGGGCGAAAGGTTTTACTGTTAAAGGATTGCTTTGAGTATCGGTCAGATGATGTTGGTAGAGTGTACTTACGACTCTGCTTCAGTTATCATCTCCCCTCTTCGACCAGTGCGTCTTAATCGTGCGCTAGCAAGTACTTTGTACGGTGGACGTGCTCTTTTTTGTCCAAACTAGACTTTTTTTTCTCTTTCTCTCATTTTTTTTGTATTTAACATTAATGATCGCATGATTACTTTTTTGTCTCTTGTTTTGCGAATTAATCCACTACCGACAGAACAACGCAACCCGTACAGCCTTAAGTAACCGAGATCTGCCGGTAGGTGGAATTGCTTTGTACGTACAAGTGTTGACTAGAATTCGACAGTGTTTAGATTGGGGAGGGAGTGAATACTGTTATAGCTTACTATGAACAACGTTGCAGGTAATGGAAAACTTACCAATCACACGCACCTTCGCTTTCCCTTATCATTTTATATGGGTTTTGTATCTTTGCTTTGCGATTGAAATGATTTTTATTGCTTGTAATGTGAGGAAAAAGCGACGTGTTGTGACCGTCTGTAAAATAGAACAGAACCGACAAAAGTGGGAAAATAGAGTAGTACGAGCAGACGGAACAAAACACGAGCAAGATGTACACCCATTGCTTAAACCTCGTCATGTTCACATTAGTTTAACCATTCGTTTTGCTACATGTGTACATTTTTGGGGCAAGTTTTTGAAGCAAAAGAGATGTGACAAAGTCACAGGACGGGATTAATAGTATAGTTGTGGAAGACACTGACGTCTAAGCGTAACATATCGGGGCTTTCGCATTCCCATCACTTACCGTAGAGGCCAGGATCTCGTGCGGGCAGCAGCCTAATAAAAAACTCTTACATACTTTGTTGTCGTAGAATTTCACCGAGTACCGATTGGTTTCGCCTGTTGAAATGGATGACAACAAATAATGAGCGCTACCGCAACATCAAGTGACACAGCAACCCGCCTTAGGCAACCACAATACAATATGGTACCGCCGACTGGTGGAAGGCTGAAGGGTATCCGATGCTATCTTACCATTTCTAGAAGTTCCCATAAGCTGATCTAGCATCGCTCGCATTTGATCGTGCGCCGACATGATTAAGGTTTAAGTTTTTGCTCCGTGCACTAGCTGAAGAGCGAAATATCTTGTAAAATTAACGAAAATTCAAGCTTTTCACGCAGCCTACCACACTTTATCTGTGCTTGGGTGAAAATTTTGACAGATGGTAAACGATGTCAGATTAGCCATACCTTCGATTTGAGCAAATGGTTTGCTGCCGGACAATGTGCATGACATTTCAAATGAATAAAAACTTGAATATTTTAATTATATTTAAACACATAGTAAACTCATGATAGTAATTAAACATGTTTCGCAGCATGAGGCATCGATTTAACCCATGAATTTCAGCAAAACTGCGAAATAACTCATAGTTTAAATTTGCTCTTTTCTACCAACTATCAAATGTCAAAATCGCTACACCAACAGCAACCTCTTTTTGAGATGTGTTCGTAAATATAAATATTAACATGTTTCAACTATAGATTGCATTATTTTAAAATGTTTCCTTTTTACTTACACTTGATTTGTTTAATTTAATATTGAAACTAAATTCTTATACACTTCCAAGAACATAAGGTATCTCATGAATATGCGAGGTGGTGCAATAGATGCTATGTAATTATTTATTTACACAGGCCATCAGTGAGCATGAGTTTACGATAAGAAACGAAAGGGAAAGTTGTTGCCTCTGATAAGGTACCGCAATGGAATCTACCGATAAAAGTGAAATCAAAATCAAGGAAAAACTTAACCTCCATGTCAAGAAACGGCTGCAAGAATCCAGCAAAGATGTTATGCTCGATACAAGCGATTCAAAAGATAAACGCAGTCCTTCAGTAGCGGCTAATTGTTCGGCTGGCCCACGGGCAAAACGACAGAAGACGAAGAATGTTTCTAAACCTGCAGCTAATGCAACAGTCACAACGGCTCCATCCCTTCCAAACGCGGGAATTCGAGGCAACGATTTGCTTCTTTCTCCTGGAGCTGCCAATAGTAACGATACCACAAATAGCAGTATCAATTCAACGGACCAAGATGGAGAGTTGAACGACCGAGAAACCTGCGAGAAGGGTTCCAGTGATAAGGCACCTAAGTCTGGACAGAGGATGGACATATTTTCAATGATTTTGAATCACAAAAAGAGGGCTTTAATGTGTGATCCGGAAGTGATAAAATTTATGAACAATCTGACCGAAAGCAGAAAATGAAAATGGGGTTTCATAGGTAACAAAATGTGTTCAATTGTATAGTAAATTTGGCATTTGTGTGAATATTGTGTAGCCTGAGCCCTGATTTATATTTGTTTTCATGACGATAACTCAACACCGAGCAAATACATTTTACGATTATAATACGTATGAATGTTTATTTGAAGCACAACATCATTTTTAGAATCTAGACTAGATTATATTGCATTGTAATTCCCCGTTAAATCAGTTATCTTGCTATTTTGGTTTTGTCAATGTTTGTATTGTTTGTTATGCTTTTTTATTGGTGCTAAATTGAGTAAGCTGCCTACACAGCCCTTATAGTACTAAACCATTAGCTGCTACCTTATCGTTTTGCGATTGTAATGAAACTCAAAAGCTGTGACATACAATTTATTTTTTAAAGAACTTTGTCCCTTCAAAAAATGGTGGAGGGGGGGGTATATATTGAGTTTCTACCGGACTTTGTTTCAGTAAATTTTAAAGATACTTTATTCCGAAAAGGTGCTATTCTGTGATTCATTTGCTGACATAATGCACAGTCTGGACCTCGAAGGGTTAAATGCCAGATGGCATCATAGCTTTGTACTAAAAGTGGGGGCGAATGACAACACACGAAAGAGATGGAGTCATCGATCGCAATGGAAGATTTGTTTTGAAAGTGTAAAAGGAAGCAGGAAGGAACAAGGACGGTCGTGGCAGGAGAAACAAAAAAATAGTAACAATATTTTCCACTCGAACAGAAAAAGCAAAAGAAACAATCTTTTGCCAGTCCGGTGGAAAATCGATACGTTTCAATTCGTGTGGGTTTGTGAAGTTTCTGTGATTCCAACTGGAGGAGCTAGCTCTGGGTTACATGACTAGTGCGTCGAACAGGGCAGTGACACGAATAATTCAATACTGTTCATTGTTGGAATGCTTACGACGCTATGGATCGCGTTGAACTAAACGGCCCTTTGGAGAAGCAAAATTCGTCTTTCCGTGATGCGGAGGATAACGACGACCACATCGAATCTCAGTTGATGCCAGATGAATCATGTAATACCGCACCGACCGAAAACGACGATAACGAAATCGGAATGTTTCTTCAGCCAAACGCTGTCGAGGGTGGCAGTGGTGGGGAAAAGTGCACCGATAATGATGAAATAATTGAAACAACACGGCTGATTGATGTTGGTAACGATGCAGGGTCATTGCAAAATGGAGTGGAATTCATATCCAGCGGCAAAACCTCGCCTGGGCTAAACGGGAAGAATATCGCTCTCGTACAACCGAACAATCATCGGCGGTCGGATGAACCGACAGAGTTGAGCTTCGAAAAATGTACATCAGCATTGCACTTAAAGTTTTCAAGTGTTTAACTATCTTCTATCCGCTTGTGTCGTTTTAGTTCCGGAAAATCACGAAGAAAAATTGAAGCGCATAAAGATTGAAAACGCATTGGACGATCCGAAAACGCTTCTGGAAGATTGGCAGGAATTTGCTAAGTCCGAGTATGGTCTTATAAATGGTAGGTTGAATGGTTGGCTCGTTCGCGTGCATGTTTATTGGTAGCTCCTTCTGCGTGAAGTTTATTTCGCCAAGGTCGAGTTGTGAACAAAAGGGAAACTTCAGCCTCGTGAAAGTTAAAATACGACTGCTAGTTCCAGCTCTATAAATGGTGTTCGAGCGCTAACATGATAGTGCCTTACAAGATTCATCGATGCGTAACGAATGGCTTTATCATATTTCATGCTTCAAACCAAGTTGAAAAACATATCACTAACATTAGAGCCATTTGATTTAGAAATAGGTTTTAACGGCATGTGACATGATTGGAAAATTATTTTTGAACTTTTTCCAGAAAAACGTTTCTCTACACCTTTCGAATAATAGTATCGAATTTTATTTTTCATAAGTATAAGATCATTTTTAGTATCAAAATTCGATCAATAACGATAGCATAACTAAAATTTGCAGACAATAGTTTAACCTTTAGAAGATAAAATGTTATTGAGAGTAAATAAGTTTTACTAAATTCCAAATCGTTCCAAATTTGATACGAAATAATGCTGTCCATCGCTTGGGTTAATATTTATGCGCCGTATTCTTCCAGATGACTTGCGACGGAAAATATGGCCGCTGCTGGTCGGTGTTGATCCCCAACAGGTCGATCCAGCGCCTTCGCTGGAAGAATTGAACAATCACCCCGAGTACAACCAGGTGGTGTTAGATGTCAATCGTTCATTGAAACGTTTCCCACCTGGCATTCCATATGAACAGCGAGTGGCACTACAGGATCAGCTAACCGTGCTGATTCTTCGTGTCATCATCAAGCATCCGCATCTAAAGTATTATCAAGTAAGGATATTTTCCGATTCCAAAATCCTTGCCACGTTGTACGATGACCATTTATTTTATAACTCCCTCAGGGATACCACGATGTAGCGATCACATTTCTGCTTGTTGTTGGTGAAGAAGTTGCATTTCACGTGATGGAAATATTATCCACCAACCATTTGGTGGAATGCATGCAGGAAACTATGGAACCAACGCAGCGTAGATTGATGTTTATCTATCCCCTAGTGAGGCGGGAGAATGCAGCGTTGTGTAGCTACCTAGAGAGGTGAACAAAATTAACAAAACTGATCAATAGAGCGAATGCAGTTAAATTTGACATCATTTTATGCGCTACTTATCTAGATCGACCGTTGGAACACTCTTTGCTCTACCATGGTACCTGACCTGGTTCGGACACAGTCTCAATTCTTACCGTTCAGTGGTACGGTTGTACGACTACTTTCTGGCCTCCGATTTTCTGCTGCCGATCTACGTAACTTCCGCGATCGTAATATATCGGCAGAATGAGATCTTTCAAGAAGACTGCGATATGGCATCGCTACATTGTCTTTTGTCCCAGGCAAGCAAATGCATATACGACGCTAAATGTTTCATAAATATAATTTCATTCTAATTTTCTTTATTAGCTACCTGAAGATCTGCCATTTGAATATTTACTAAGGAGTGCCGAAAATTTGTACCACAAGCATCCCCCAAAGGTTATTGAAAAGGACGTCGAAAGCATGATCGCCAAAGAGTAAGTGGTCATTAGAATATGGCGTATAGGAATATAAAGTATAAAGTAAACTATTTCATTTTCAGAAAACAGCAACGACTCAACGAAGAACGCGAACGCGAATATCGAAAGCTTTACGGCAAAAAACCTCCGCCGGTGTCGAACTCGATTATCAGTCGGTTTCTGCCTCATCTGCAGCTTTCCCGGCGGTCGGTATTTGTTACGACCGCATTTTCGATACTGGTTGGATTCTGTGCGTACTATTACCGCGCGCATTATATTCCACTGGAGGCAATCAGATGAGTGGAGGTGTTCCGACGGCTTCCGTCGTCGCTGGTCGTTTGTGTCCCCTTCAACCCACTGGTCGCATTTCGCAGGTGGCATACGGGTGGCAGCACACAGGTGCAGTAAATCGACTATGAATTGTGGGACGGTTTGTTTGCAATCGATGAAATGTGATGTATTATTTTTTACCATTATTTTCCTTCATCTACCCATTTTCATGTTTCTTCATCCCGCATGTTTGTCTCGAACGTTCCAATCATACTTATGCTTGTATTTTTAATTATTAATTTTTTGTACATACACATGAAAATTTTCTCAAACCATCTATGTTGGAGCCTTCGATTTGGGTTGGAATTTATGCTATGGTAGGCAGGTTTTAAATCGAACACTTTGTACTGTTTATTTTCTTGTTGTGCGTATTTTTTATGATGAAAAATTGCGAATAAAATGTCTTAAATTGCTTACGTATGTTTTCAAATTTGTTTTACAACCATCGGTCGAGTGCAACGTTTTGCAATCTTTCGCTTTTCTACTCTGGCAGCACTGCTCGGACCGGCTGTCATGTTTGATATTTGTTTACACAATTTAGCGCCTGCTACGATAATTATCGAGCGTTTAGAGCTAGTTCGGATGATAGAAGGCAATTTCCAAACGTGCGTTGTATCCAGTTTTGTTGTGTAGAAAAAGTTGTGAGGTTTCGCCCCAATTGTTCCCATCGTTCCAGTGTGTTTATTCCAAACGAATGTAGTGTAGCTTTTCTGCTCTATATGATTTGAACAGAACAGGATACAACCAAAACATAACCGGCTTCGTCGGATCTTCTTCCGCAGACGAATAGAAGTACTTCAAGGTAAGAATAATATTTTATTTCTCTTATTCAAGTTTCTTTTCATTCACAGTATTTACAGTTCAATATAATATTCTTAACCTACGAAGAGTTCGTTCATTGCGGATGATAAATTGCAAGTACTATTTTTTCTGTTTTAGGAGTGACTTGTGGCGTGAGTATGTTTACGGTTCTAAGTCTGTGACGAATGAGTTCTGCATCGAATTTGGATGCTGCTACAATCTATGCCCCAGAGCAGGGTTTTCTGTGGTGAGAATTGATTCAAAATATGCTTGCACCGGTTTCCGGTTCGCTCTATCTCCCTGCTAATTTACCGCTCTTCCCATACCGGTAAAATGAATACAGTGCAGACGCATCAGCAATAAACCGTCCCTTTCTGCGACAGGACAAACGATAAGACATACATAGAGAACATACAATAGTAATATCATCTAATATCTCGCTGATTGCGAATGCATTGCTAATAAGCAATCTCAATCTATAACACTTTCCACTAGAATCACTTCTACGATATGGTAATTATGCAAATTAAAATAGAATACGTCGTTGCTTATTGTTTAATGTATCGTTCCCTTTTTGCTGCTCATTGCATGCATGCGTGTGGGTGTGTGTATACGCTCTTGAGCTTAACCAACATAGCTTAAAACCTTATTGCAAAATCCGTAAAAGCCAACCGCGAACAGGTCCCCCAGTTTGTAAATTCTGCCTTGTCGATTTTACATCCAGGCGATCCGGTTTTAGATAGCCATTCGACCCTGAAACAGTTATAAGAAATGGATGATAAATTTATTATCTGTAACTATATTTTCATATTCGAAATTTGTGTGAAATGTTTTGCAAGTACTAACGTTTTATTAATTACTAACGTATGCAACTATCTGTAAACTTGATATGTCCGTTTGATATCTAATTTGCATGGTAAACAATGTATAATAATATAACATCATTTTCGTATGCAACTAGGTCAAGCGGATCGTAAACAGTGCAGTTCTGGCAACGAGTATTCGCTCAAGAATCTTCGTTTACAATCATTCTTTTTCAAAAGACATGCTATCCTTAATTCAATCTTTCATTTGCTCTCACACTCAAGATCAACAACCAGATCACATGGTTATAAAGAAGAGAAAAAAACAATAAAATGTGTGTCCTATGGCATGCATACGTGATTCTGGTAATTTATTGGGTAATATTGGATCTTGGTCGTCCCGCTTTACACAGTCAACGGCAGCAGATATTTTCAAAAGATTCGTTTTGCAATTCCTTTCTACGCGAAAGCAATAGGCATGGCGACGGGCGCCGC
Source organism: Anopheles nili (assembly GCF_943737925.1). Lineage (NCBI taxonomy): Eukaryota > Metazoa > Arthropoda > Insecta > Diptera > Culicidae > Anopheles > Anopheles nili. Next base: position 26,852,190 of record NC_071292.1, read on the forward strand.
GATAAACATTTCGATTGTCGTCTCGAAAAAAATCTCTTACCACAAGCCTATACCAACCCTCCTAAGTGTCACTGCACGCTAACGCGGGTATGGTGGATTCGGCGTCGTCTACGATTCGACCGCTCCTCGAGCTTTGCTTGAAAAGAAGCCAAAAAGGTTGTTGCCACTAACCTAGCTGTACGAGCATTTCGAGAGGCCCAAGTATACTTATTATGATTAGTTATTTATAGAAAAACAAAAACCACGCTTTGCCGTATTTTTCTCTTCGGGTAATGTCCCATGATGCTCATGGGTTCGTAGAAAAAATGTTGCATGGTGTATGCTTAAAAGAGTAAAACATATTTTCCGGTTTCTATCATTCACTTTCGCTACTCTAGTTCTGTTGTTGGCACATGTAGGTCTAATCTCACAGTACAACCTTCACCCAGATACCCATAGCTGCCCATTTACTCGGCAACGAATCATGCCAATGTGTATTGAAATTTTTCTTATATTCTTCTAAATAACGGAAGCCTTATGTGTTTGGAAAATCGTACCACAGTCTTCCAACCAGTTGTTTGATCAACAAGAGGCTAGTTTGATGAAATACTTACATCTTACCAACATCACCCTTGGCACCCTGCATCTTGCCCATGATGGTGCCCTGCTTGGAGTTTTTCACCCATCCCTTGATGTTCAAGGCTAAGCAGTTGTCTCTGCAGAACTTAGTGAAGCCACATCCTGTAATTGAAAGACAGAAAAGAGACGATTTGTTATATCATCATATAGAATATATTTTCGAGCACACAAAGCATTTGTTCAATGAAAATTGAAAGACGAATTCTTCCAGTCGTCGAGAAGCAAGCCAGGAATAATAGCAGCATGTTTGGCAACTAATCGGTATCGTAGCCGATGTTCATTTGACACGTGTATTTAGAGAGTGTTCGATACGAATAATCTCATCGTCAGGGCGCTCGGTTCGATGCAGAAACGTCCTTTGCACATCAGGATCGCACGAGACGTCGCAAAAACGACCGACGCTCAGATGAAACGGCCATAAATAACGCTCTCGAAATAATGCGGCGTCCAAACACAATTAAGTAATAGAATACAAACGAAATAAGCGGAAAGGGGCGCGCGCAGGCGATCGCGTGCAATGAGGGTGATCCGATGCTAAAAATATGCAATCGGCACGACGTTCTGGTACGTTCGATATCGGCGAAGACGCTGGGCGCGGAAAATTCTCATGATAGCTACTTCGTTTGATGGCACACACGTTCGATGGGTTAGCTACGATCGATTCAAAGTCGCCTCGTGGTGATCGTCATCTCATGCAATTTGGGACATTCGAGAATATCCGAAACTCGGTCAAATTAGCAGCAATGTTTAATTCATAAACCTTATTATTGGTAATATTGAAATTTGAAAATATTGATTTGCAAAACATTTGTGTTCTCATTTATAGTATCTTTGGTAGATATATTCTTAGTAACATTGCTATTTTTTATCATATTCCCATAACATCATGTCAATATGCTTGAGAATCGACGTTGACACATTTTGTGCATGTCAACTCGTAAACGTAGCGGCAACTTCGTCAAGTATGTTGACTGACAATTTGACCGATAGCAAAGTAAAAGTAAACAGCTGACGGAAATAGGACACTTGGGTATTATTAGCAGCAGATTCTTTTTTATGTTGAACGTTATTTAAGTATGTCTTTCGTACAGCGAATGTAAAGTACCGTTAGAGTTTTGTATTTGAAATTTGTTGGACAAGCTGAAGCATATTTTGTATGCACTTTTCGTTACATGTGTCGAACATAGGAGCAATGAAATTCAGTAGAAGATGAAGCAAAGCATGATCGTTAGGCTAACATGTCTAGAGAATATGAACTGAAATTGAAATCCACTAATATTATTCATGACGAAGAGTTGCAATGCTGTACAAATTTTGCAGAGATGCATAATTATTGATATACATGGTGATACAAACGCATTTAAAGTTGTTAAAGGATAATCCGTGCTAAAGCGAAATAATATTTGCCAGAAAAACTTGCACTTATAAAATGTAATTGTTATTAAAGTGGATGTACTACATTAACAAAAAATGCAATATTCTTGCACATAATAAGCATGCATCACTAGGAGCATATAGCTCTACACTTTGATTCCCGCTTGAATTCGTCATTATATGGCGAATATTTGATTACCACGCACCTTGCACCTGACCGAAGATTTCAAAGTCGCACTGCACCAGCACATGATCCTGCAGATCCTGGACACCCATGATGGCGATTATTTTTCGAAGTTTTTGACGTAGATCTTAACTTTTCAAAAATACGTTATCCAATTGCTGTTGCTGTTATTTGTTTGCTTATCTTTTGAAATTATCCGCAAATTTTGGAAATTTTTCGCGACGATCAGGACTAGTTTTATTTTTTTTTACTTGTTATCTTGGAGGCTAGATTTGGCTATACCGTCGTGACAAGGTCAACCTTTTGCGAAGAAAGACTCTGCGGAATTTGCCCGCTTGCTAGTTTCGGCTTTGGTTTCCGTTTCGTTGGGCAACTCACTGGTTACTGACGATGCCCATGCACGAGGATAGCTCATTTAGACTAGCCGGATCAGAGTATTGGTGGGATTCGTGCTTCGCGATGGTTCTTCCTTCAAACGGCTGGGAGTCGTAAGCCGGTTCCTGCCCGCTAGCGCCATTCGTCTTTCTTTCGAGCAAGATATTCGAGGGGGATATTGTTTTTGTTTGTTTTCTTTTCGTCTTCACTAAATCCCGATAGTAATATCAGCGGCTATTGCGATTGCGCTGAAGGCTCCCGCCGACGTGGTGGTGCTTTGGCCGATCGATTTACCCTGGGACGAAAATATCCACTTGCGATCGTCTTCGGCACCGAAGTTCGGCCGTTATCGTACAACCATGCCAAGCAGCGCCTTATCGATGTGAGTGCAAATGGATGTTGTTATGGCGTTTTAAATTTTTTTTACAATGTCACTACTCGTGGCTCTTTTGCTTCAGCGCGTCGGATTACATTTTTGTTTTAGTTCATTGAAACAAATAAAGAAACCGCCGATAGCGTTGAACTATGTGTGATGCGTCGCAACCTGGGATATGGGTAGCTCTTGAAATTTCGTTCTTTCTTGAATTTCTTGAATGTAGTAGTCCCCTAGCTGGCTGTAGCATTATAGAAGAGCCTGAACGATTGGAATTTTTCATCTTTACACACACTCGATTTGAACTACCGTTTGTTATATTACAACAACATGTTAAATCTTTTGTCTCTATTATTTGTGAAGAATTCGCATTACCTACCTTTGTATATTAGCGTTTATTTCAGTAGACACAATCGTAAAATATTCAAGTTGCACTCACATTTGGATGTATGAGAATGTCATAAGAAGATCTTATTAAAACAGGAGGTGGAGGTGCCTGGTACTTCATAGTCAGTTAAATGTAGACATAATCGTTAAGATGTTTGCCGACTGTTCAGTGTTTCCGGTGCTTATCCGCGGTAGCTTACTATTACGGTGTTAGCATGTAAGCACATGATCATATAAAAAGCAATTAATTTGTATCATGTTAGCATTGGCATGCAGCAGTGAATTTAATGTTGTAATATACCATAAAATGTTGTACTAGCTTTATGATTATCGATTAGCTAAAATTCAAATAATGATGAAAATTTTGTCTTGGTTTTAAAAAACTCGAATATCATTCATTGCATTTTGTATTCCCAGATATAAATGCTAGTGTATATTTAGGTATTGGTGAATAAATATATGGTAAGGTACGTGCCCTTATTTAAATTAGTGTTGGATCAACAGCTAAGCTGGGGAGCAATATCTTCGAAAATTGCACCCCTGCCTCGCGTTGCAAAGTATTTGTTACATGGTGCAATTAAAGTTCAATGCACGAAACTAATTTCTCAGTAAACAATCATATCATGACCTTTAAAATGGTATTTTTCAATGTCAACAGGTTTCAACGGCAATATTAATAGCATTTCTTAAGTGCCATTCTTCACAGATATTCATTTATTTAATTATACAATTATCTTGTTTATTTTATTATATGTTTTTTATTAATGGTAATTTTTAAGTCAAAAGTGGAAGAGAATAAATTAAATATTTTTAAATTAAATTAATTTGAACTCATTTGCAAAATTAACATGTGTTTACCATGTGATATATATATATAAATAATAGTTGCCCTTCGCCTTGGGGTCGTTCGGGCGCATTGTACAGTTACCGATGTGATTAAGATTTTTGGAACATAGCCAAATTCACTCATCCATATGTTCAGTGCTACAATGTTTTTGTTGCTGCTAGAAATATGTTCCCAACCGGTATTTCATTAACATATTTAACTTCCGTTTAAGCGCCATCACTAACGAGTGCCAAATGTACACTAGACAATTCTTTTGCGACACACAATTTGCTAGTATTGCGGCACAAATACAGGAAGGGCAAAGAATTCAGTTCCGGTCGTTGACTTACATCCGTTAGTACTTTCGTTAGTACATCTTGTATAGTTCATACGTGCAGTTTTTTAGCTTTTGAGTTATCAAGTTTTTTTTGCTTTGCCGCATATATTCACTGCAATACGCTAATCACAAAATTAAAAACACCAGCAACTTAACACTTTAGTTCACTAAGAAATCAAAATCGATATGTAAGCAGCACAATGTGCTGCTGTGTAAAAGATTTGCGCATGATTCCCGAAGGTGCCGAATGATCAGCACATGTTTAGCAACATCTGTCCTTTACAAACCCATCAATGCTTCTACGTCATTACCGGACGCCGGCATTTAGTATTTGTTGATTTGCGTAAATACGAGCGCTATTTTTATGTTGTTCTCACCTCCGAATCATATCATGTTAGCATGGTTCGTCTACTGTAAAGATGGTATAGTAGCATAGTTTTCATTGACGTCACATTTTTCACGGTTGTTCGTTGATGAATACTTAATAAAATATTTGATGAGCTGTACGATAACTGGAAATGTTTATTGAACTCCACGACTTATGTGCAGATGTTTGAAAATTCATAATACTAATTAACGATACTATATATAACAGACTATTCATATACCCTAACGAATTCTCATGATGTATGAAAGTATGCTATGTAATGTTTCAATACGATTCTATTAAATGGACCACAGTTGCCAATTTAATTCGAAGAGCAGGCCCAAGCTAATTAAATAAATCAAAATTATGAAACGGATATAAACAAATAGCCCTTCCGTGGGCAGCAATAAAAATTAGTTCATTTGAGTTTGTTCCTTCCACCCGCTCTAGTAGCCTTGTTAAAAAGTAGCACACTATGTCCAACCGGGACGTATGCTTGCCATTGGTCGATAATGTATTCCCGAAATCTACCATTGGACTACACGACAACTCGTTCTGGCAGTGTTGTGGAGCAGGAGCGGAAAGTAAAATAAATTACAGGAAAACGTCACATTGCTACAGCAAAAAAGGGGTCCCTCTTACCCGTTCGCGTGCGATCCCTTGGGATCGTCCCGGATGCAGATAATACTTTTCCTGCTTTCCACGAGGCGGTACTACACGAGCACGGTACGTCAATTTATCAATGAATGCCTGCCAGCATGTTGCCAATAAGTGATTTATGTTTGACGCTCCATCCACTGGGTCAGATCGGACCGCGGGCACATTGCTTAGTGGCCTAATGACGAGCACTTTATCGTCCACTTTCACGTTTGTATACGAACTCGCTTTTAACTGCGTGACATTGAAATGGCTATCACTTATATCCGCTAATAGAAATGGCGGAAGCATATGAATATGCAATGAATATTCTACAGGCGCTGTTAGCTTTTTGCCGTCTTAGTATGTGGAAAGGTCAAGTACCCACAAGAGGACGTTTCGCATTGAGATTAGCTAAAATGATAAACCACAATCCTCTGTTCACATTTCGTGTACCTCTTTCCGTTAATCCGTAAGTGCTAATTAATTTGTTCGTATCGCATTTTTCAATTTAATCAATTTTTCTCTGCCATTTTTCCTATCTTCTTTTGCGTCATTCATTTTTTTCAATTTAATGATTTCAACCGCGGCATTCGTCAATTGCTTTTTGTTTCTTCTACACTTTTTTTTCTAGTTAGATTGATAGGCCGGCACGTATCGCTTTGCTTTTTTGTCTAGTTTAATCCTAAACAACTCCACCAGTTTCGGATCAGAACAGACAAAACAAGACAGTTTTTAAAGCGACACAATTGACGGTTTCGATTCTAGTATATTTACAAAATGAAATATATTGCGTTAATGATTAAGAGTGTTACTTCTTTTTTTCAACGCAAATCAGTTGACTAAATGGTAAAATTTAGCGTGCACATACTATAGCAGAGTTGGCTTAGCGAGTATGAGTCCTTAGTCGGTAAAAAATCCTATCACGCCTAATAGTCTCTTATACAACTAAAACACTTAATTTCTTCACGTATACTGCTAGGTTTTCAAAGATTTGGTTTTGTTTTGTAAATGGGATACAGTAAAACACACGACATACAGGCGGTAGGGTTTATATGAAATTATGCTCGCTTATAACTTCAGCATAGGTTTTATTTCATTGGAAAATTGCTATGCACGGAAGGAACGAGTCGAGTGGTTTAGAATTCTATGTTCCTAAATATTGGTCGAATAGTTTTATAACTCATGAAAGAATGGAATATCGCGACGTTAAGAATATGGTTTAATACATGACAAGGAGTGTTGGATTGGTTGTAGGTGCCCTGCAATAGCTTAGCTATTGAAATAACCTCAGTGCGTCGTAGTAGAATTCGTATCTACCTTTTGTTTTGCCGTAGGCTTACTTTCTAGAAGGATGAGTACTGTGATCACCGTTGCTCTTTGGATCGTCAATGATGGTTAAGGGAACAGCTTCTAGGTTTCGAATGACTTGATGATTCTGGTCTGCGGTAATGTGGTGATGCTGTGGCAACTGTTGTTGCTGCTGTTGCTGTTGCGATGTTGGCTGATGGTGGTGTTTCTTCTCCGGCAGCACTCCACCTGTGCTGTTGAGATCGGCCCGTTCCAGTGCGTCAAATAGACGTCGTTGCTTTTTCTTGCGCTCTTTTTGGAAGAACAATCGAATGTAATAGACTGGAAACACAACGCACTGACCGGCTGGTTCCTCCGCATCGATGTAGACACCACGAACCAGCACCGAGTTGGAACAATTCAACAGAATCAGCAGCAACAGGGACGCACCGTGCGTTATCCAGTTGCTCAACAATGGTTCATCTGAGAATGGATTGATTATCAAAACCATGAATATCTCTAGTAATGGGCAATTGATAGATTTAGCTTGATAAATCGATACCTACTGGGCAAAAAGTATGTATCAAGGGCTTGCCAAATACCTCGCCAAACATTGATCGTGCCAATGAAACTTAAGAACAGAAACAGATCTGCTACGATAACGCGGCACAAACCGGTCAAGCGATCGCAACTCCAACGCATTAGGGGTTGCAACGAGAAGGTCAGGCCTGTCACAGCATAACCTATGATCTGATGAAAAAAGGAAGAATGGTTATAAAGATGAAGAATCAACACTAAACGTGTACAATTTGTATTTGTAGCCTTGTTAAATATGGAATGTACACTACGAAATTGGAATATAATGGCAAGAAAAGATTATATTTTATTGCTTCGTATCTATGCTATTGAAGAATTTGCTATGTGGGGTATGATTCCGTCTAATTCAATTAAAACGATGTGCGAATTTCCATAGACTACTTCTTTTTGTCACTTGATCAAAGAAAAATAACCTTTTTTTATCAAACATCAGTTGATGAAATGAATTGCTATTCTTTCCAACCCTCATTTGAAGGATGAAAGATATTAGCATCACCCTTTTGACATTGGGCGTTTGTTGCCATGCATTTAGGAAATGGTTGTAATTTTAGTACGTTGTATCTACTTACTATTGACGCCCAAGCTGATTTGCCTTCATCGCCCGGAAAGAGCTTCTGGTCCAGTAATATCCAAAGTCCACGCCAAACAAACACCACCAATGTACCGATGACAAGCACGCTAAACATGCAATCCAATACATAAAGTCCGGGATCTTTGGAGCCCTGTAAGAGTACCCATAAATATATAAAACAATTCGGAACTGATAGATACATATCTTCCATTGTGTTTCTTGAAAATGTATCGAGTATAACCGTAACTAAATAGCTTTCATTGACATTCTTTTATGATCTCTTGACTGTGTTTATTATCTTTGGTGAAAGTTTAAATCAGTAATAACAATGCGTAGTATGGTTAATAGATCCATGCGTCATACTTTATGAATATTGAATAAATCTAGTTAGATTTTGATATTTATATCCTGGTGGATTGTATTCAACCTTAACCATGACCTTGTTTGACCGATCCTTTAGGAGTTATAACCAAGAAATGATTGCAATCAAGAAAGCCACACGCGACGCTAAGTTAAGCTGAAGGACAATTCTATTGACAGTTCCAGCACGTGTTATTACAGAATCACAATAATGCATGCAAGTCGCTACTACAGTGGACGAAGAACCTGGTATACGAGTCAGCAATTAAAGGTGTTTGTGGCATGAACGATAAGGAAGTAATCACTTAAAAGCGCTTAAATGATTAGTCGCATTCATGTCTCCAGTACATCGACCATGGAATACGCTTGATGCAAACCATTAGGTAGCGTTCTCTTTACTGTACACTGTAGTATTTAGATAGTGTTTTTCTGAACGATATTAGAAACGTAACTTCACTCTTGCGATAATAAGAGCACGTGCCTTTTGTTTTTGAATCATCACTTAGCCTCGGTCGCTTCCGTAGGAGATCCTTATTTAACTTTGTTGCTGTACCGTTTCATTATGTATGAAGTTCATCATGGTAAACGATCTTGCATGCACGTTATCATGCAGCTCACCGTTAGTTTGAAGTACGTCGGGATGTCAAAGTAGTCCCGTCGCGAATCATTGACGATGAGGAACGGCGTGCCCATCACATTGCGCACCCCCTTGAGGCATGCGAGAATGAATAAGCAGCCCAGTGTGATCAGCACCACGTACAGGACATCGTGCGTTGTGTAAAGATCGATCAGCTGCCATCCGCCTCGCCAGCCATTAACGCACACGGCCCCATAGATGATGGTGTACATGCGCGAGCCAATGTAGTACGCTATCCGATGCTTGTCTGCATTGAGATGCTGTCGAAGCGTGGACTGGAAGATGTTGAACACGATATGGCCTACGATGCCAATGGCGAGCGACACGATGAGGCTAGTTGTCTGGTCCGTTGGGAATATGTACAAACCCATCAGATTCCAGGTCCCCCGCCAGTAACATACTACCAGCGGGGCCACGATCAGCGACGCATAGGTGTAGTCGATCAGCTCGAGCACTAGGCCGTGGTAGCTCGGACGAACCTGCGTGCCGGTGATACCGTCTTCGATTCCGGCGATGCTGCCCCGCATGCTGCCGGCACCTTTTGGTGTAACCCTGGTCCGGTCTGTGACGTTGTGATCCTCTCAACACCGCTCGCACTATTACACCTTTAGCCGGCACCGTGCACTGCGTGCTATTGGAACAGTAGCGTGGCGTTACCAGTACGCCACTGTACGACGTTCCTTGTGTCTGGATGTACATTCACTTTTTCTTATCCACTTAACTGGCGGTCTGCTATCGGTGATGTAGTTGATCATACACCTGTTCGCAACGTGTTCGCACGGCCAAAGCTAGAACGCTAGAGGGCCAGTAGCGCCGTAACTAAGAGCACTAGCGGGATTGCTTTGGGTTAATGTCGACGGTGAGCCGGTCCTTAATTTGTTTTTTTCCAGTTTGTTGCGATTTTAACTATCGCTGCACGAGACCTCACAATGTCGCCCACCGTTGCCAACAGTGTAACGTTATGGAACGCAATGGAGTGCACTTAAAGGGGCACTGGTGAGTCACTAGAATGAAAAACACGCTCGTTTAGGCCTCGTTGGTTCTCCAACGCTGCATGTTAGGCCGGTATTTCGCGACGTTTAACGGTTAACGGATAAAAGGATGCCCGAGCTCAGTGAGTTCTGCCGTTTGCTCCGAATTCGCCGCCGTTAGACAACAACATATAGTGTGAATGGTTGTGCATGCATTTTTGGCGTTTCTGTCTTAAAATTTTGATAAGCAGATGGAGTACTGATAAGAATGAATAATTGCTTTCAACCATGAGAAAACTACTTATACACAGAAACGATAGCACGTAGACTAACAGGTGTGTTCTAGTGGTTCCAAGGTGTGGGTTATTTAAGGGAGTCTGGCTCCCTTATCTGAACATGCTTGATCTTCAAAACAGATAAAACCGAAATTGAAGAAGAAAAAACAATCTGAAAATATATTTCATTTTGTCATGGTACACGTGCTAGCTAGCTAGTTTCTCTTGAGTATTCCTCGTTCATCTAGTTGGTCCGACTACCGTTAGGCTAGTTAGACAAACAATTGCAACGGAAGAGTCTAATATTTTAAAACCGAATAATTGATCTTGTGTCCTAGTAATCAGAAGCACATCAACATTTTAAGAACGTCCACTGTGTAAGAGAGTCTAGGTGTATATCGGCTGGAGCTAAGGCGGTGGAAGATAAGTTCCCGTATTCGAGGCCCTTGTACCGCATGTGGTGTAAAATTTGTACACTTTATCGATTGATTTCACTACACTACCTCACAGGTGCAACAGCGGCGGTGCAATCCACCCAAGGTGGCAACTAAAGCGATCGTGGCAACGCTCCCAAAACACAGATTGCGAAGAACTTCCCTCACGCACAATTTAAGCAGCCTTGGGCAGGGTGGCTTCAGAAAGACCGGTAGCGGACTCGTTACACGGTCAAGCGGCACAACTTTTTGCGGCTCATAATTTGAATAAATCACTTCTAATGGCAACACCGCGCGCCAATGCGCCGCGTGTTCAATTTCATGCTAATCCAATTGATATCCGTACGCGTCCACTTTCGGCGCACTCCACTATCGCCCAACACGCACTTTCAATGCCTTAACACCGGAGACGTCCGCTGAACAGTGACCCTGCGACCAAAGCAGATGATTCTCCGCCGTGTTAGATGCTACGTCCGTATCGTTTATTCCAAACCGCGAGGTCTCGGATCGGATGGGACTCGACGCCTTGACCGGAACTCCTGAACCTGGCCGTTCGCGTATGTGGTGAGACTGAGACCGATCAGAATCCTATCCACCAGAATGTCGCGTTAGATTCGCGTTCGATCGCACGTCGCCAAAGAAGCGATGTGGTACCGATCGCTGGCCCAGCAACGGATCGAGTAATCAGATTAGCCCGAATCACCCGAATCAGCCGTAGATCGGGAATGAACTGTTATCATCCAAATTGTTCTAATCAAACTGGCCGGTTCTCGCTGCGCGGCGTAAGGGTCTGTCGGTTGACACACGAGTGTATAGGACGGTTGTGTGCCAATGCCGCCAGAGCGCGATCGACGTCCCAGTCGACGAGCGAACCTCGCCGGTACTGACAGGGTAGGGATCTTTGCGTTGACCACTTGTTCCCTTTCACCGTTTCACCCTTGCATCCCATCCAGTCTGGCTGATATGTGCGTACAAACGAGACAGCTCGGATAATACCGATCTCCAGCGCACCGCGTCGTCATGATCGCCTGGCTTCCGCGCACACCATGACAACCGAGAAATACCTTTCCATAATGTGCGTTATTGCTTTTTTTTTGTTTCGCGTATTGCATACGCACCGTAGATGCGTATGGTCCCGGACTGGATCTCGGTTTCAGTACTACTGCATCACGCTCTACCTTCCCGGCCCTAGAGTAGGGATTTTTGCGCACCTCATAACCGCCCACAGGGCATATTGCCCCAACGCAACTGAGGCTGGATCCGTGAGGCGAAGCTGCGTCCGTAAATAGTATAATGCGCGTGCAATAACGGCTGCCTGTTCACGTTCCGTAACGGGTTGTTGTTGGGCATTTGAACAACGCCAACTTTGTCTCAGTGTTGGTCATTTGAAAAATCACTCTGATCGTCCCTTCCTAGGGGTTATGCGATCAGAAGTCAATGGTTTTTGAATATTATTATTCTAATAACAGATCCTTATTATTTGCTGGCAATTCAAACGCAAACTTAATGTTAACTCATTTGTTCCATAAGTAGCATTTAAATGTATGCTTTTCTAATTTCATCTATCAACAATTCGGTCGGTCTTTTTTTGTTCACGCTTATTTTACAACTATTACTGATAAGCCGTTGCGTTGACTTATTCACATCTTCAGAAGGTTCTGGAGCTAAGGTTAGATTCAGTCGACGTACTAGTACAAAATAGATGGTTCTAGACGTGCCAACCATTGATTATTCTATGCTCAGTACTCAGCATTTTTAAAGTTTGTTCTGGAGTTTCATTTGGACGTGCAGATATTCTATAAAATTATATTTTGTATGGCATTTGTATGGTAATGATTTCTAGAGTTATTGCGGATCTTCATTGTTGCTCAGGATCCTTTCAACAAGCTGCTACCGCTTTATGTATACTGTCAGTCAGCAGCAAGATCTTGTGACTCGTTCCCAGACGCCAGAAACGTTACCACAAGCGGAAGCTATGATTTGTTTGGCTTCATGGTCGCGTACGCTTGAATTTTTGTAGACATACGGATGGTTCGGGTGGGCGCACGTATGTTGGGGTCCACGGTGAGATCACAACCGCCGGCGACGGTCAAGCCGGAGGAGAACGGTCTGATTATCAAACAAATACTTGTGCGTTATCAGCGCAATAAAGAGACCATTCCCGCCTGGTCGGGTTTACGCTACCTACATGCTTTTTCGCTGTGCGCTCAAGTGCCTGACGCGGATGCTGCACGCACTTTTGCTTAATCCATCCTAGTGTCGTTTGGCGTAGGTCGTACGCTGTTCGCAGCGTTTCATAAAACATCCCGAACCATTGGCAAACAGGATTTGTTCTAACGGTCGCTTCAAAAATCGTTTCGTGCACGATGGGTTCATCTTTTGTACAACAGAATCAATCATACCACGGAGCTTGGTGATATGGCTTGCGGATGAAGGATTATCGCGATGGTTTGTCGATAGTTTCGCTATCAGGGCGAAATTCCGCCAATGAGTTTTGTTATCAGGGTTCATTGGGCCTTTCAATGCCAGACATGGTATTGCTAGTATTATTGTTACATCTTTTACTTGGACCATTAGATGAGAATTGAGAGACAGTTAAATTGAGTTGAGTTATTCATTTACCGAAGTTAGCTTTTTAAAACTTAAAAATATATTAAATGCCATTTCAAGTACTGTTGTTTTTTTTTAACTATAAACTAATTACAAAGTAGATCAAGTATGAGGCCGCAATCGTATTAATCGTAATGTGTATCGTTTATGACAGATAAGAGAAAATCCCCTATCTCTATTATAGATGGTGAGAGTTTTTGAATTATGCACCTGCATTGCTCCACCGCAGCTTACCTTCGATTTGAAGTACGTTGGAATGGCAAAATATCCGTCTGGTAAATCATTGATGAATGGTGCTCCAGCAACGTTACAAAAGCTTCGTAACGAGCCCAAAAGTAGCAGGGCCACTAATGATGCTTCGATGAAGAACATCAGGCTTGGAGGCGAGTAACGATCAATCAATATCCAACCGCCACGCCAGGTGCTGACGCATACCGCACCGTAAATGAATGTATAGACTCGCGAACTGATATAGAACACCACCGGATGCTTGTCAACGTCGAACCAACGTTGCAGCTTTGTCTGCAGCAGCAAAAACAACAGGTGCCCTCCGTTACCGAACCCTATCAGCGTGATCATCCGCAACACTTCATCTTCAGGAAAGAGCAGCTTATCCATAAGATTCCAGATTCCCCGCCAGTAGCATATCACAAGCGGGCTTATTATAAGTGCCGCATAAATATTGTTCACTAACTCGGACACTTTGCAGTCATCGTCGTCGAAAGTCTTCCGTTTGCTACCAGTAATTTGATCTAATCTAAGGAAACTGCCGCGCATACTGTTAACTTGGAAGATCGAACAGGGCTAGGTACTTATTTTTCCAACCTCACAAAACACCACTTTCGTAAAATAGGGCAAGGGAAAATATTTCAAGAGTCCGGTTTGCCAGTCCTGCACTTTCGCGTGCTGTCAGGTGTCCCAAATCGTTCACGCACTCTCGCACTGGTGGGGCGTGTTCGTGGTCGTTTAGTCCTGTTGCTGCACATTCACATGCACGGAAGTAGAACTACCGCTTCGCAAAACTAACTAGCCCCAACGGACAACAACTTCTACAGCGTTCTTGGCGGAACTGTAGTTAGATGGAAGCTTCTTCAGGCGCACTCACAGCTGCTAATCGCATTCGTTGTACTCCGGCTGACACCGATTGCATGACTGACGGTCGGAAGTATGTCAATGGCTTTATAGTTTCATCGCCGAAGCTTTGTTTACGTGGGGATCATGCCCTTCTGCCACGGGCTCGAGTGGCCACTGCGACGAAAGCATCTGTCACCTCACCGAAGAACCAAGAATTGCTGATAAGGGAGATGCATCTGCCACGCTTAGGGCTCGATATCGATAAGATTGTTGAGGCTGCCTGCATGCTTACCATTTAATGGTCTTGTATCTCACGGGTTCCTATCACTTCTCTTCCTGTTTCCTCCTTCGAAGGCCCCGCATAGCGACAAAAACGAGCCACCAGCTCTTCTGAGAGTGTTCAATTCCAGAACATCTGTATATTATCCCCAAAGCAGCCCGTACCATCCGATCATATGATGAACTTTCTTGCAGGGTAGCGTCTGCGAAATGTTAAATTTTCGCTCACATACACGTTTGCACCCATTGTTTGGAGTTATCTTAGACCTATAAAATTAGCTGATCGTTACGAGAATTCCGTATACCAGTGAAATCTTTTTTCAGCCACAGTATCATACGCCTTAGTTACTGCCGCGATTTTTTTTTATCATCGACCAGGAACGCCACTTTGGACCAGCAGTAACTATATTGAGTGAATAACAAAGCGCAGTGCCTCGCTCGTCATTATGTGAACAAAGTTTCAACCTCTTGTTATTGTTACACAGACGTTCGGCAATTCTCGCGAGGCTTTATAAGGCTTCCTATCGCCACCGTCCAAGGCTTAAACTGTCAGTGTTTGCTAGCGTTTGATAAGCTAATACTCTGCTATTGCTGTGATAGCATTTCGCAAGGCGTTGATGATGGTCAATTTGCAACCAAACAAAAGAATATCTCTTCTGCTGGAGCTCAACATCATTAGAAAATGTTGGCAAACATGCGTCTATTTTAAGACATGTCTATTTTATAATTTGTTTTGTTGTTTGAAGCGTTAAATATTATTTAAACATATGTACTAATGGCAATTTTTGTGGGTAGTAGATGTTGTTAATTGAGCGCTTTAAAAGACAATAAAGAGCACGTGATCTGGGCATGCATTGAGGCGATCCGGTATTTGAAAGCAGTATTATTCGTTAGCAATGATACACATTGCCTTGTTTCGCTAGCGGTACCTTTGAATTTACTATCATTCATCATGTCATTGAGCTACATTATCATGATCGATGGTACTTTCTTGGAAAGCTCCATATGGTCTATCAATCGTTATTATATGTTTGGACTTCTTTTATCCTACAATCACAAGCGCGTGGGTTATGATACTTCTGACTGTCGTTAAGTCTATTGATCCCATTAAACACAGAAAGTACCATAATATGCCGTATAAATGTAAAGATAGCTTTTTAATGACATTTTCGAAGCGATCATAAAATTTTTGCTGCTTTTTTTATGCAGGCCAACTAGCTATGGAATGTAATGTTTAGAGCTTAAAAAAAATAGTTTACCAACGAGATAAGTTTGTTTCAATGGCTCAAGCGATTCTTTCTAAGATTAATAATAATCAAACCAATGAAACAGAAGAATGTCATATTTAAATAGTACTATGGATAGTAGATGTCCGTCTCTACGCAGTTTATGCTTTAATGCATTTAATGCATTAATGACAAAACTTGAATGTCCCGAATCATTTTTATCCATCTTTATCCTTCTGCCATCGAAAGCTTCGATTCTTTTTGAGTCACAACGGCTATGGCAATGTATCTGTGGCTGGAAAGCGGCCGAAACAATGCATTTTGATCACCTCCTCGAGCCAAACTGTGTGCGGTCGTTCAACGTAATCGGTTTAATAGACTACAAATATTTACCTTCATCCTGAAGCGCGTCGGAAAGCTAAACATTGCCTCCTTGCGATCGGTGAGGATGATGAATGGTGGTGCTAGCAGGTTTCGGACCGATTTTGACAGCACGAGCCCTACGAGGCAGATCGCGGACACCGAAAGGGCCGGAAGAAGGTGAAGTGCTGCAACAAAAAAAGGCACACGTTGGAAGGGAATAGGAATGAGCGCACGCAAACAGCACGATGAATGGATGGCAATCAAATGAGGGAGACATAAAAATGCGAATCATTTCCGCGCGTCGCAAGTGAATAAATTAAACAAAATGAGAATTAGCATCATCTAATGATGGAAACAGTTACAAAGAAGAAATTCGACTGAAAGGGCAATCTATTCTTTTACCTATTTTGTCATACGCATAACTGGAAATTAACACAAGCTCGCGGCTAGTGCATGTTATGTATTGGAGCTTTAATTATTGGTTTAATAATTGATTAGAAATCGCTAGGAATGGCTACCGGCCGGTTCCATTCGATCCGAGCCTGTTCTACCTAATGGCGCTAATAGTTGCAATTGCAGTTGGCTGCATCTAGTTATCGTCTGAGCTCAAGTGCAATTACGCTATCGTCACAGTATCGCGTAATTGTGTGTACGTAATGGGTGCAAAATAGCCTCAGGTTTGCTGGAGGACTCGAAGGTCTACTCGTGCTATGGTCGTGTGTTCTAACATGCATTAAATTGATGAAGATAGAGAAACGAGCTCTATATCATCAACATGATGAGACGGCTGAAAACAGGCACTAAATTGTTCAATGATACTAGGACTAGGAGTGGGATTTTGGGTTTATTGCAGCAAGCGCTATTTTTAACCAGGCGGATAATGACATCGACTATAAAATGGTCGTAGCTTTTACGGGTTTCTTCTTTTTCTCGCACTGCTTCCATCAATGATGATAGTGTTGAATTATAAGTCGGCCGAATCTGCAAGGCCGAATTATTTTAACGAACTATTATTTTGGTAAATCTGCAAGGGTGAAGTTTTTGAAAGGGTTAA
The DNA here is from genome assembly GCF_943737925.1 of Anopheles nili. Lineage (NCBI taxonomy): Eukaryota > Metazoa > Arthropoda > Insecta > Diptera > Culicidae > Anopheles > Anopheles nili. The sequence goes on from NC_071292.1 coordinate 26,869,408, forward strand.
ATTCCCACTTTTCGACTTAGAAAACAATAAATTCCATAACTAAAAGGCAAGATAAATTGCGTTAACCTATTCATACAAATTTTAAATTAGGGTAGTTATTAAATACTTTCTTCAGTCGGTATAATGAACATTAACTCTATGACTTTTTTAGTTCAGAAGAAGAACTGTATTAATGCGAACACAAATGCCTCTGTTGTTGAAACATAAAGCAGTGTCTGTTGACAATTAAGCTAATGGGGTAGGAAACGGGTTTTTACTTACCGAAGTACGATTCCATAACCATCCAGCCACCGCGCCAATGCATTAGGCATCCCATACTGAACGCGTACGTGTACATCCGATTGATTAACCACTGCTGGATGGAACGCCATCGACTTTTCGGAGCATCACGTCCCAATGCCAGCGCGGTATTCAGTGGTTCACGCAGAAAAGCGAAGGTAGTGTGCAGAGTGGCTCCTAGCACAAAGCACAACCAGGCTGGAAAGTGCGGTCCATTCAAATCCATCCAACCCCAAGTGCCGCGCCAATGTGCCACCACCAGTGGAGAAATCACGACCAACGAAAAAATATTATCCAGAAGGTGCAACAAGCGCTTGCGACAACGGCCATTCCGACGTCCATCCAACAGTGAAGGTCCGATCGGGTTCGCAGGTTCGAGCGGAGTTTCCTCCGCAAAACTTTCCGTCCTCACTGCAGGCGCCATACTGTAGCAGAAGTGCTGGTTGCCCTTTTTTTGACCAATACTCGTGGGAACACTCGATCAATTGACAGCACGTTTTCACTCGCAAACTTTTAAACTTTAACCGGTGTTGGATTATTGTACTTGGCGTATGATCTACATCTCACGGAGTTGCATTGTGGATTAGCTGCAGGGTGCAAACGGAAACACACTTCTGTCCTTTCGGTGCAATGGCTCTCGGGGTGAATCGTTTTTTTTCTACTTTTTTCCTTGACACCGTTACGAAATGCAAGTATGTTAAATCTCTATTCTTCTGCGCTCGGTGTCAGTTACACGCAAATTACTTGGGTCGATCGTTTGTGATAGCATTTGTAAGCGGATCTAATTATCACCAAAACGTTTACGCGGCCCTTCACGAGCTAATCACACCGGCAGCCGGTGGTTCGGCAAGCAAGCTCCAAATGACACTATGCTCCAGCCAGCCGAGTGTTAGTTCGTAAGTAGTACGCGGATGGGTGGCTACCAAAAGCCAGCTCCAATTCAGTGGTCCCGTCAGTTAGTCGCACTCGGGCCTTCACCACGCGGATAACAATCTTGTGAAATATGATCCACAATAATCCATATCTTGCCGTAGCCGTTTATCCACGCGGTTTGCACGAAATCACCACAACGTGTGGTCACTGTGAGATAAGTACACGGGCAGAGTTCGTTGTTTAGGATGGATGAAATATTCGGCGGTAGTAAACGATTCCACGCCCCACAGCTGAGCGAGCCGGCTAGCTCCGGACCTGTTGATTGCCGGCGAAATACTGTGCCCGAGGACTTGGTCTAAACCTCGGGAACACCAGGATATATGGAAGACCGCTGGGGAGCGTTGGATAGTTATCGCGCGGTTGTCAGTTCGTGAGTCGCCCCTTCGCTTCCCGTGCCATCTCCATTTGGTGGCGGGATCGCCTGCGCAGGAAAAAAGTCTGCGTGGCTCTCACTATCGGCCAGCATGGCAACGGCGAGTAAGATGACACCATTTTTTTTAGCCTACTCGGTTGGCGAGCGAAAATGGAAAACTTGTGGCGTTTGTACATTTTATTGCACTGTGGATAAGAGCTCCACTCTAGGGGCAGAAAGGACCAGGATTAGATGCTTTTCCGCTCATCGCCGTCGGTCGTGTGATTCACGCGTTCGATTAAAATGAGCTGTCAATGCTCAACATACGGTGAACTGTGGTTTGAATGTACCGTAAAATTTTGACGCTTTCGGATGTTACAGCGAAGAGAATAAGTGTAAAAATGGTAATATAAGTGGAAACGTGTTCCGCATAATATTTCATTGTATTGTTCAAATACTATGTAAAATAGCGTCAGTTTGTTGAGTCGCGCAAACATTGAAGTTCATAGAGTTTCTGATTTCATTCGACATTTGATGAGTATTTTAAACGTCTGTACGGATATTGTCCATTTATTCTATGAAGTGCATTTGCATGCATTCTCTTAGGAGCGCGTGTCATCCTGGAGTGAAATAACAGGCAATGGAATGATTTATGGTGTAGATATAAACGAAATGGCATTTCCTATAGACATCAGTTCGATGGATGGACCTTTTCTTCATCGGCTTCGGATAATTTGAATGATAGCTGAAATATAAATGCATGTTAGAGTATGAATCGTGTTTTCTTTTATTCTATTATTTATTTTTGAAATGATCATATATTTCTCTTTGTTGTCAAAATAAATCGTCACCAATTGCGGAAATAGGGTTTCAACTGATTTATTTTAATTTTGTTTTATTTTAACAACCTACAATTCCAACATAATTACAGTAATGATTTACAACCTGCCCTAGTTTTCCACGTATCACTATATACTGCATGTTCGATCGCAAGGTCGATGGTAATCATTAACCAATTGTTGTTTTGATTACTTATCCACTTTTTTGCTCCGATTTTGCCCCCTTGTGTCAGTCGACTGCTAAACATTGCTCACACACAAATTACACAAATGTGCTAGTACTTGTACATACATAAATACAAACATTTACACCTGCTTAAAACTAAAAAAATGCTTTCACCGTAGAGATCAAGAGATAGATAGAGTACATAGAAAAAGGAGGGAGGGCATCTGGAAGATTTGGCTGTATTTTCAACGAGTGGAAAAGATGCGTTATTAATATTCGAATGATTGACTTCGTTACGCTAAGATTTGTCCTTGTAGACAAGATTATACACTGTTTGCAACGCTTCGCGATTTTTAATCTGAGAGGCAAAGATATTGATTACACTATCTGTATGTCACGATCCTGCACAAGCCCCGTTCACCTGTTTTAGAGTTTTGTCGCTTACTACTCACAACGCGATAGTGTAATTGGTTCGTTTTGAGAGTTTTAGTGGCTTGCGGTAAAATTCTCATTTGAGTCTACTACATTTTGTCGTATTTATTAGCTCCTAGCTATGATTTATTCATTCTTCTTCTTTCATCATGCTTATGTTTATTAGTCTGAAGGGTGTTTGTTACCTTTTTACGATCAACGAAAATAGGAAGAAAGGCCACAGGAAAGGGGTTATACAATTATTGGGGCTAGGATATCTTAGGAGGAGAATATTACTTCCTACCTTCCGTTTGCCTTGGTTAATAAATCGTTAATTACAATTGCAGAGGTCTGCGGTCCAATCGATGCATTGGTGCTCTTACTTCCAATTGGCTTTGTTTAAATGACTTTAATACATGTCTCACTCAGAACAATAGTTTTCGTACAAGTTATAATCCTTGGAAACTGTTTCGTAGACGAACAGTACTCTAGGATTCTAATTATATTATCACTTTGTTTCCGATGGCTGTTTGTTTTGTTCGCTAATGGTTCGTTTTCAAACAACATGTACAGTTTAGCTACACACATTCATTTTTCAACAAAATTTACAGATCCTTTTACAACCACTTCATTAGATGTATTTTCGTAATTCTTTTAGTTTTTGTGTCTATATCGCTTTGCAAGTATATACACGGTTTTGTGATAGGTTGCAATTTGTTTTCATTATATTCTATGAAATTAGTATGATTTATTAATCTTTTTTTTAGACAAATCTTTTCAGTTTGGGTCGCTAAACACATATTTGCTGCAAAGGCAGCAGTTGTTATGAAAATAGCAGTTGCAAAGAGATTATTCGTTTTTTGATCGGCTGTTTGAAACAGAATATGGAACTCTAATGTCCAATACCTGTTAGCGCTCCATTCAACCTTGCAACACTTGTGTACAGTCCATAATCAATGCTTAAACATGCATCCATTTCATTACGCATTGAGCGACCGTTTTCCTCGTCTAAATTAGCTGACGGCATGATGTTTGCAAAGATAAACTAAAATTGATCGATTTTGCTTAATTCGACTTTTTCGTGCTTTTCTTTATCGTTTTTGTTAAATGTTTTCTCCATTACATGACTAGTTGCAGTAAAAACCGTAACAGTGGTTACATGAATATTAAAACTGTCCCATTCACATGGTAAATTTCTTCGTATCGCATCGTGCCGTTATTGTATTTCGTTTCATTTTCTAAATGCTCCTTGGAAGGATCGATCGATTTTCGTTTTATTCGCTGTTCAAAGTACACCCTCCTTGACTAAACATCGATATCGTTCGCTGTGTAATACTGCTGAAAGGCTTTGCTCAAGAAGCATCTTGCCAAGTTCGACCCGGTTTGGATATCTGTTTTGTGAGGCAACTAACTAAAACTTTAGATTCAGCAAAGACCGCCGCTTGGTCAGGCCTTTCTCTTTCTTGTCCTTCTTAGCCATCGCGCTCTCGGCGGCCGCAGCTTCCTTGGCCGCGGCTTTGCTTAGCTTTTTGCTTTCTTTTGCGGCAGCTTTAGCTTCTTTTTCTAGCTCTTTACTGCTTTTCATGCTGTCTTTGCCCTCCTTTGCCTTTCCGTCTTTGGAATCCTTTTGTTTTTTCTTTTCATCCTTGCGATCGAGCTTTCCGTCCAATTTTTCTTTGAGCTCGTCTCGCTTTAGGAACTTTGCCTCCTCCACCACAGGGGATGAGGGCGTCGATTGGGCTTTTTTGTGGAGTATTGGCAACACGCGCCCATTGGTTTGCGCCTTCAGCTGGGGTAGCTTTCGTTGCGTTGGGGTTTGTAGCTGAGATTGTTGTTGCTGCGCGTTAGCAATATGCTGTGGAGGTTGCTGTGGCGTGCATTTCGTTGCTGGTACGATTGCCGTAGGCATGCCTCCCGTTCCAGCTGTCGTTTCAAGACACTAAAAGAGATGTTAATTTAATAGAAATAGTTTAACGACGGAATAGTTTTTGCAATTGCATTGTTACCGTTACTTACATCGTCAATAGATATTCGCGGACAGCGAATTTCTTCTGGAAATCGCCACGGTTTTCTCAGGTGTGGTTGCGTTTGTTTCCAGCCCACGTACCCAAGAGCGGCTTTTTTTAGATCTTTCACCATTCGGGGGCCGAGCGTGTGAGTCACTTTGTTCACGAGCCATGGAGGTAGCGTGCCCTGTGGGTCACAATGCGCTACGTACTTAAGTATACAGCCAGTCTTTGAGTTTTCGTTCGTCCGCAGCACGAACCCCGTGATGTATGACATCGCACTGATCAGAAAAAGGTTAATCAATTAGACATATCCATTAGCATATTCATTACCACCAGGCCAGGAACGGTAACCTGGTAGCATTCAGAATGCCGAACGTACCGCACGTATCCCTTCTTGGGTGGATAGTTCTTGTGTGGTACGGAACGTGAAAGTAACATCTGTTCACCCTGGGGACCGGTATCGAGCCAGGACCGTTGCAGGACAAAATCTCTCGGCTTTAGAGGAGGAGGGCAGGACACTGAAATTGTGAGAAGAGAAGGAGAAATAATCGTTAAAAATGCAAGAAATAAAAAAAAATGCTATAAAAATGCATGCATAGGAACGACAAAAAATGTAACGTGAGCCACTAGAAAACTGAACTTCTGCGTTTGCTTGAACCCTGTGTCGTACGAGGCTCGATATTGCATCGCAATTGCAATATTTTCCTCTACACTGCTTTGCATATTAATAGCGTAGGGTGAATACAATAACCTAAAAAAGGTGAAACGATGGTACATTTGTTTCGAGAAATAGGTATGAAAACGGTAAATTATAGTGTACACTAATTATACAATTTCTAACGGTTGTAACCACAAATAACAATATATTACAAATTCCAATTTCATATTTATAATCATACAACAAACCTATTTTAACCGAAAATTTATTTATATTCATATTTATATATATACACCAAATACAGAATGTCTATTATAGTGAAACAATAGGGTATGTATGTCGGGGTTTTCTGTATCCAACGTTATCATTTAATATTCATAAATTCAAAATGCTGCCATGTTTTTGTTTCGATGCTTCATAAACATCACTCTGCTACTACGATGGTATTTCGAACCGGACAGGAAATGTTTTGATCGGTGGCATGGGAAGCCCGAGCATTTCTGGGTTTTTCATGAGACACGAATAAAGCGTGAATTTACGATGCTTTTTCAGCTGTGGTAAAAAAAACAAATGGTATCGTTTTTATACTGCCTGTATTGCAACGCAGTATGTATAATGTTAATTTGTGTAATTCAATGTTGTATTGAACGTTGCGCTGAAAAATTGCAGATGCTTTTGATGCTTTTCGAGCATACCTGCGCAGGATTGCAGGATCAAATGTTAAGCTGCGAAAAACAAAACCGAAACACGTTTCAGCTTATGAGTTTTAAATTTTAACAGGCAAATGGCAGTAAGGATATTCTTTTTCGCCCAACCGGTGCTGTAAATCAACGGCTTTGTAAAAACTATTTATACATTTCAGATATAAAATCACCAATGAGTTGTTGCATATTTCCACAGAAAGTTTTAAAAAACGTTTGAAAATTTTGCAACAATTTTTCTTTTATTTGAATTTGAATGTGAATTTCGCTCGAAATAATCGGAATAATGTGATAAACCTACAGTCTGCGCTAGTTGCTTTTATTTATTTAATGTTCGAAGGTGGCCACTTTGCAGTTTGTTACCTTTTTGTATCACTCTCACTGCGTCCATAAAACTCCTGGCACAAATAAACACCTCAGATCGGTCCCAAGGCACCGTGTGGTACAACGCGCTATATTGAGGTTTAATAAACTCGGTGAAATGTTTTTCAACCTCAGCCTGCTTCTTCTATTGTGCTTTCTGCTTTAGTGGTTGATACATCCCAGGCTTCAAGTACCTTTTCTTCATTTCTCTAGAGAGTCAGTTGCCGTAGCCCGGTAAATATTGCTAAACGGTTGAAAACATGTTTAAGATTTTGAAGTAATGGCGATGAGTATCGTGGGAGTATTTCGAAAGTGGTGAGATAATGTAGATACTTAATCGCGCGAATGCATACGAAGTGTTCGCATTTGTTTCATAGAACCTCGTATGATTATGCTTTAAGAAGAATTTTTTGATTATGCTTTAAGAACTGTGAAAATTTTGTTTGTTGATTTTGATAATCTTCTGTTAATTAAATTGAATATTATTGTATTAATCGTGTTGATACATTGATCGTGCTAGTTGAACAAATAATTTCATATCAAGTTATATTGAATACATTTAGTATCCGTGGAGATTCAGCTGAGCGATAAAAGAAAAGTTTTATGGTAAAAGTTTTATCGTTTTCATTTCATGTTTAAATTACGACATGAACATGTTGGACTTTTATCATAGTTTTCAAAATACCCAGAAGAGATATAAAGATAAGTTGTGCATGGTTTCGTTCTTGTTTTTCTTTTTTTTTCGTTTTTTTTTATTTTTAGTTAAAGTTGTTTTCTATATTGGTTTGTTAGTTCAATTTAATTAGTTAATAATTTTTTAGGAGTGATTTTATCTACACCATCATTACTTTTTATATTGCACATGACAAGTATCTTAAAAATATCCATAAAATGTCGCGCAAAGCATAGAAATAAGAAACGTTTTTTATATGCTTAAGTTTTGCGAGTTGATATTCTTGGTCTTTTTGACAACAAAAAATGAACCAGCTTCATCAAGGATAGAATGAAATATATACTAGAAGGAAAAATTTGAAATGGATACTAATTGTGCCGTAGGGTGAAATATAGGTCCCAGGGAGAAAGCATTGCAAATTGCAGTCGACCCACCAACAAAACGGCAACATGATAGCAAATATACTCTTCTTTATTTACCTCTTGGTTATACGAAAGACCCGAAGTAAAATACAATAAAAGTTTTTCATTCCCAAAGAATATTGTTCAGCGCTCAAGGATAGCATTCTTGAATTTAGATTGATGAATAATACATCCCATGAAATTAATTCATCAAATTCTATTTTAAAGTACTCCCTTCGGCTACGACTTAATTTCAGCAAAGTAGAATTTTTTTTACAAGTGATTATTGTTTTGTAAATCAATGTTTAGAATGATAACCTTTTTTCAATTTTTTTGATGAAGCTGATTTCATATTCAAACAAATACTTTCTCTTTTTCTTTTCTTTTGATCATAAAACATTACTGACATGTTCTGGAATTTCTAGGATTTTAGAGTATAAAAGTCATCTTTTAATATCAATCACAAAGTAAGGTCTTTATTGCATAACTAACTGATGTAGTGGAAAAATCACATAGATTTGACCAGTTAGTTCATCAAAGATCAATTTCGTCGAAATTTGTTGCTGATGGCTTCCTTAATTTTGCATACCTCTATCAACATTTACCACAAGCCAACATCAAACATTTCGATGTTTTTTTCAGCTCTGCTATCTCCATCGTTCTCGTTGTATTTTCTTGCATCAAAATTTGTATCACTGCTGGCTTTTCGACCCAGATGAAAGGTTTCCTCGATCCATGCTCCCCGCCAAACCCACCTAACACTAAATTCAATTTGTGGTTTGCGCTGGCCCGTCGCTTCCCTGGTCTCACATTTGTCGGCCGCTGGGCTCAACTTTACATCCTGTCCTTTTCTGTCGGGTGTCGTTATTAGATTTGACCGGTTCGGAGAATATTCAGCTCCATTAATCGGTTTACGAGTATCCTTACGCTGATTCAGCGAAAGGGCAATTGGCCTCTTCAAATAGTAGACAACACCGCAGTGTATTTAATGAAGGAAAAGCAAAAGAATTTTGAGCTTCGCAACTACATGTGTTTATATCATTGAAGAAATATATCGTTTGTTTTGTATATTTTTGAAAAAAAGAAATTTTTAAATAGTTGTTCATATTAATTGCATTATAAACAGAATTTCTAACAACAACAATTCGATCTTTTTACCTATCAACGACAAATCTGTTTCTAAACAATGTGAAATCTGTTAACCAATTTAAAATAACTTTTTTGGTTTATTAAAAAAATATTTTAAAAATATTTTAGTACTTGAAACAAAAAATTTTTTAGAAACTTTTGATCTCTGATATGCTTTTTTATCGTTTTCTTCTACCAATAAAACTATTGAAGATCTTGATTTTTTTTCGCGAATTTTTTCTTATGAATATTTTTCTATACACTATGAACTAATATATTTTCAAAACATGTTGTTTTGCAGTCGCAAGAGTGTTTTATATTCTTGAGAAAAAAGTTTCTTCAAGGTGTGTAATAGTTTAGTAAGTAAACTTTTATGTCATTTTATTTTGGTTGTTGATTAAAAGGCAATAGCAAAGCTCACGTTGTTCGAGGCCGGTAACAAGCAGCTTCGATTTTAATTAAGACTATGGAACCTGTAATATCCTCAGTTCGCTCCGACAACCTTTGCGGTTTATGTTTGATATTTTTAGACCACCGACAACGATTGCTAAAGATTCTTAGCCGCCTTTTTATCGAGCCTTGGCGGAATATAGGCATTTTCTACTACCCGGTGACGTTGGCAAGGAAAACCGAACAATAAAAGATTTGTTGGCACGGCCAACTGTCCCTCCAACGAGCTACGAAGCTTTGTTCTATCAAATCCGCTTTGCGCGATTATCCTTCAAATACGTGGAGTAGCACGACGGCAGTGGATAACGTTTTCATCACCTCATTTATCTCATCGAGGACACGATCGTTTGATGAAAATAATCAAACCATTCCAGCGGAGATTAGGATCCTTCTTTGAAGGAACGGGACGAAATGTATCGCCCTCTCTGGTCTTGCTAACAATATTTGATGATGTTCCTTCCCTCCCCATTCTTATCGAATAAGTGTCCGGGTCAGCGAAGTTTTCTTGAGATGAAAGATACGGAACATAGCATACTAGCAACTTACTTAGACCGGCATGCCTTCGAGACATATTTTTCGATCGTTTCCAGCTGGGGATTTCTCATTCCCGACATTCCGTGCTATTTAAAGTGCTCCTATCCTCAAATTTATATGAAAAATAAAAATTCTATTAGGATATTTGTAAGGATATTTATCCAACATTTGATCTTCGTTTAAAATGCGAATTATTCAACAGCTTAATGCTTACATAATTTAAACATTTAGCTTATTATTTTCAAGTGTTTTTTTATAAACTCAATATATGGTAATAAATTTGTAGTAAATTAATTAAGCTTAAGATATTAAATCATTACTCGTTATGGCAAGTTTTTTGTCTAACAATAAAATCTGTCCTCTGAAAGCTTCGAAAACAAATTGGTTGGAAGCTATTCATAACAATGCCTAAGGGTGCTTACAAAGCTGAAGATTTATCAATTTTACCCATAGAAAGATGAGGTTTGTTTGCTCTTCACTGCGACAGTAAGAGATGCTAGAGATTTTGTTGTTCCAGATGCGCATTACCGATCTCACTGATCCGAACCCTCAGGGGAGAGCAGCAAAGTAAAATCCCAAGCAATTTAAACCAATTTACATTGGAAAACAGTCGGCTGTTACATTTGCACATGGTGCAGACCAGCATCTTACTCGCTTGGGTGAAGCTGTGAATGTGAAATTTTGATTATTATTTTAGCTTGAAAGGGAAAAATGGGAAATTTCAATGTGGCTGTCGCCCACAACGCGTGGATGAAAATCAAGACAAAACTTAACAACCTTTTTTTTTATCTTGAGTTGGTTTTACAGCGGATGTAAATTATGAAAATGAGCAGTTGCAAATTTTCGTAAGAATGGGATAAAGTTTCTCTTTGCCATTGTGTTGAGTTGGGAAAGCTATTTGGTATATTTCTTCATTCAAGCTGATTTATTTTCAATTTAGTTGTTTCTGGTTACAAAGATTACTACTTATTGAATCGTATTACTTATTTTAATGTGTTTTTTGATAACGGCATTTTATTTCTAATACACCCAAATGTTGCGAACCACCTTTCTTTCGAACTTGTGACATGTTTTTAAGCAAAGTTGGTCTGTCAGATTTAAGTGCCCTGCAAACGGTTACGTTCTCCCTTCATTACGCCACCGGCTATCACACTGAACACTTCAGCGATTTCAGAATATCCTGTTGAATCTTGAGGCGATATAAACCGCCCTCGTGGTTTTCTCGCATTACCTTAAGCTGTTCGCTGTAAGCTTAAAATATTATTACCCCTAGATAAGCAGGTATGATGAAGTGAGGGATACGGTCTTAATAGTCTGCAAATCTGCGCTACACACGCGGGCGCTGCTTCGGGGCGTTGATAAAGTATGTTCTGGGTGTTATGAAAAATTAATTTACCTTCGCAGGCGCACACCTTCTGGAACCAATCCGGAACCCTGCGAGTCGCCATACCGTCCGGAATCCCGCATCAAAAAGGCGGAACTTGCGGTAAACCCCTGTGGCACATTGGTTGCCAAACCGGTTGGTCGCGCCAAACGTATGGCGGGAAACTTGAATAAATAAAGCAATTGCTCCGCGCCATGCCTTGGTATTCATGGTGTATGAGATCTCGTCGGCGAAATAATGTTACTGAAAGTGGGCTTTACGACCGCACACGGTAATCACCCCTGGCAGGCGCGATAACGCCCGGAAGGAAAGCCCACACGACGACCAAAGCCGGCCGCGAGGTGAAAGCTCCCTGTGGGGTGAAAGCACTCCGGGGGTGAACCGAAAATGGCTGCTCATGACGTATTATAAGAGCGTTTGGCTTAATATATCGCGCATGAAAATGGCACTGCACGCAAAAAGGGTGCAAATAGAAACTGAGCGACGGGCAGAATATAAAACATAACTCGATTCACACGTAATATGGAAGAAGGGTAAAGGGATTTCTGAGAAAGGCATCACGAAGCAGCGTAAGGAAGGGCATTGAATCAAGGCGATAGACAAATGAAACGAAACGTGTCGTTTATAGCCCATCAAATTGTGCTATCGAACCTTTATCGCATCCGTGGGTGATACGATGGCGCAGAAAAGCATTCGAACTAACAATGGCGCATGAAAGAAGGTACTCTTCTACATCTCTGTCCGTTAATCAAGCGATTAAAAACAAGCGAACCGAAACGGAGTACTCACTTGCGTAGTAACCGACGTCATTGTTGACGTTTAGTATGCCGATCTCTTCGCTCGCCAGCATGTGCGAATCCCACACTTTTCGGTAGTCCGGATCGTGCAGCACATCGAACACGATATCGGCTGTGACGTCGGCGAACTCGGTGTGAATCTTCACCATGTTGAAGTTACATCCGGCAACTGGTCGCGTGTAGACTTGGGTGTCGGACTTGGACAGCTCAAGCGTCCAGCCGTCGTGATTGTCGACCAGTCGTTTCAGCGCTTCAAAGTCACTGTCGTCCGCTATTCGTGCCATTCGCCTGCGTGTGGTGTGCTCGCTGTGGAAAGGAAATATAACGAAACGAAGAATGTTAAAATGCGACATTGAAGAAAAAAGTCACATAAATAACAAGATGGAAGTATTGTGGGAAAAAAAGCTATGCAAAAGGGACGAAGAGCTGTACCGTGGACGATGAAAATGATCAACCATTAAAAGGCGGGTCGGAGGGTTGAAGGACACCGAGCTGAATGCGCGGATCGCCGTAAATTCCTAATCGAGTTAAGATATTAATTTTCGCAGCCGGCTCCAACGCCAACGCGCGAGCGCTTCTTTATTTGCACTGGATGTGGTGTGATAGGGACTATTTTGGCTGCGAAAGCTAAAGTTGCCGAATGGAGGCTTGCTGTGAGCGTGGCTTCGTGATGAAGTGGGATTTTTCCAGAGCATGGAGAGAGGTTTGATTGACGTATTTCCGGCGACAACGCCATTTCGAATTGACTAGCCAAAGCTGACCCGCGTACAGCACTGCAGGGATCAGAATAGCGATGGGTGGAATAAATTTTAATTTATTTCAACATAACTTATAAATCGTGCAAGAAACCAAAGGCAGAAAGTGAAGAAGCTGAGCAGTTTGGATTCACTAAATTGACCCTTGTAAAGCCTTTGGGCTCGAAAAGAATGACTTAGGATGGGGTTGACTGCAAAAGAAAATCAACATCATAAAGAGAGAGAGGAAAAAGTGAAGGTTTGCCAAGAGTCCAGACCAAAGTCGCAGACCGTACCGGAATTCAATGTGCGTGTAACGTAATTAGCTTCATTTAGGTGAAAACGTTCACGGGCCGTTGCGTTAATGTGCGCAGACAATTACGATTCGCCGAAAATCTAATTGTCCGACCGGTCGCTGTGGTGGAATGTGCTCGGAAACGTGTTTTTCTTTCCATATCAACAAAACGAAATGAACCGGTGGAAAGACACCGGAGGAAGGTTGGAGGAATTCATTACTTAAGTGGCGTAAATATTGTATCGCGTCCGATTTGCCGACTTTTACCAGTGGTTTATTGGTTAATGGTTAATGTGTTTCATCTTTCATAGTTGGTGTGATGCACGTATCATTTATGATTAACATCATGAGAGTAGCTTTCACTCGGCGCAAATCATTCCGTGCAGTTAATTTTATAATCTGTTAAACAAAATTTATTAATCATTTCACTTTGGCGGTAATAGGCGAAGCGTTGAAAAAATTATGTTGCTTTTAACGAGATATGCGAGTTGCGATGTAAAAACTCATGTTCTAGATGACTCAACGGAAAATAGTGAGGCAGTACATACAGGGCACTATCTCGGCACGATGAAAAGCATTTCTAATTATCTGTTTTTTTTCTTCTTCCCCTTCTAGCGATACCAATTTTTAGTAGTACTCAGTGTAAATCACTGCACTGCTTCGCATGTATGCGTGTATCTGGCAGCGCTAACACGCTGCAACTTCTCTTTACACGATGTTTGCATGGGTTGTCCTTCCGGCTTGCAAGATGGCTATGAAGTGGAACGCATCTAGCTCAATTTAAAACATGCACCAGGAACCATCCGCGGCTGTTAGCGCACCCTGGGGCTCCGAGAAGAGAACGTAGTTTAACATGCTTCTCTCCTCGGGAACGGTGCAGGGTGTTATTAAAACGGTAAAAGCATATTTCAGCTGGCATTTATTTTCCCCCGTTTCATTTTGCTTCTTGTGCGGCTCTGGATCGTATCGTAAAAGAAGCTTTTTTCGTCCAGGTTAGCTCTTTTACCTGTGGTAACCATGAAAAGTTCATCTGGTTTTAGCATTAATCATTTTGCCTTGAAAATACCTCTAACCATGCTTTGGTGAACGTGGTGTGCAGGTGTTGAAAAGCGTATGTGGAAGCTTTTTTTACGGTATCAAAATGGGGGTAACGTGATCAGGTACATTCCACACTTCCAAAATTGCTGCCATGCATGTAAAGTTTCGTGCAGAAAGTTTGACGGAAAAATCATTTTTTCCTGTTGGTTGAGATGCCTCGAACGGAAAGTTTTCTATCAATATTTAAGTTTGCTCAAATTATGTTTCGCTTGATTTGGAATTTGTAATTTAACATACGGCACTCCCCATGAGTGGCGCAACGAAAGACGTTATCCTTATCCAGTAATCTTCAGTCATCTGCAGGGTTCTCACCTCATCAACTGGAGGTGATTGGAGCCGGGAAAGGTTTCTGCACGCTCTATGATAGAAGACACATTTCAACGCTTCCGGCCCACGCACACCGGCTTCGAGCCGACTGTCGGTGACAGCTTCCGCAAATTTTGCGCCCGCAGGCCGTGAATCAGAAGGGTCTGCTTGACTTTTCCAAACACTTTAACTGTGCTTCACCGCGTCTCTAGAATCCGCTATAGCTATGTTCTACGTGTGCTTATTTTACCTCGAGGCTCGAGGGCAGGAAAGAAAAATGAATATATCCTAGCCTTGTTGGCTTTGAGGCCAATTTGAGGACTGTTGTTAAATCTCTGCTTTCCGGCTCTCACCGGATGCGGACTACGGACGATGAGATGTAGCATGCGTGCTTGCCTGGCCGGAAGTAAGCGTTCGAGTATTCCATCTCGAATATCTCATACGGGAAAAGTTCGTGGTTAGGTTCTTTGACCTGTGATGTAATTTTTATTTATGCTTTCACAAACTATGGAAAAGTGAAAGTAAAATATTGCTAGCAAAAATCAATAAGCGTAAGCTAGAAAGAAAAACATCGTAAACCGCAGTGAAGCGTGTGTTGGTTGCCATCCTCGCGGTGGGCGGTCTGCTATCCTGCAGATGCTGTGGCGTTTTTTTTATTCCGCTTCCCACGTTCTCTTACATTCAACCAGGTAACCAGGTGCACGATTCGTGGATTTGCGATGGAGTGACACATCTGACACCGGCCAGTTTCTGTCGTGTCGAAAGCAAAAGAAAAAGACATCTCAGATGGGAAAAGCTGATTTGTTTCCAATTCCTTTCTGATGTTACTTTTCCATCGACTGGCATTTGATGCTGGCTACGTGATTACGGTGATGATGATGAAGATGAATCCGAAGTAGCAGATTCTTCGATAATGAGTACTATTATGTAGTTCTGTTTCTTTCTGCAATCAGCTTCAGAGCGATGTTTGATACAATCAATGGATTGCATAAAAAGGATTGGATCAATAAATAATCGAACGGAGGGAATCAATCGTAATTGAATGAAAAAGTAAGCAAAAAATTGTGGTCGAACTTTTGTGACTAATCATCACTATGAATGGGGAAATTGCTAAAGATATTTCAAATTACAATCTAATCGATAAATTATGTCGGAATCGTAAAATAGGACACATGCAATAGTGTAATAATAACAGGAATTTCGTAGTAATATTATTGAAACCCAACTGTGAGCATGTTCCGTGAAGGTCGCACAATTAATAACACCGTCCAATCACGCAATGAGGGCTATATGGTTGAATTATTATATGGTGATATTTTATTCCCTTAGCTCCTTTTTTAGCTTTTTGCTAGCACTCCCTTGAATTTCAGATATTTATGCACACGCATTATAGCCGTTCTTGCACGTGAACTAAATACGTGTTGCTCACCCTAGGACTGGAAAAGGTCCGAGCAGTAGACCAAGATTCAATTTGCGAGCTTAGAAATTCGGTTTAAATTCAATGTTTATCCAATTTCCTTTTTCGAGATATTTTTGTGGCTTCCGCAAGGACACACATAATCACACAAATCGAGCACCATTGAGAGTATTGCCGTACGTTTTAGTAGAAATATCTGTTTTTGCTTATGAAAGGTATTTTTAGAAGTAATTGCCCGCAACACTTACATAATAAGGCTCATTATGTACTAATTTTTTTATTGTGTGTTGTTCATAAAATTCCAATCAAATGTTGCTCATTTTATTTTACTTATATACTTATATCATTACTTATATATTTTGTATCATTAAAGATTCTACTTCAAAACTCTGAAAAACACATTTTAAACTTTGTTGTATGAGAACATCCACAGAGCAGCTCTCGATAAATAGTTGCTGAAAACTTGTGGCTCAATAAGCGTGGTCTATTTTCTAGGCTAGCGCTTGTGGATAGCTTGGTAAACATGCACACAAAGTGTAAACTGAATTCTCGTATTTCCCTTCTTTAACGGGTGCTACATTCGTTTCGCAGAATAAGAAACTAGAATCGTAGACGCTACAGATAAGTTGTGAAGGTATAGCAACCATTGAAAAAAGTACTGGAAATTGAGCTCGTGAGCTATAGCGGAAGAACGTTGAAGACTTTTTGTCCTTTCCTAGCAACTCGCTTCTCAACTTGCCAGGAGACAGGTGCCGTGCTATTAACATCAACCACACATGTGAAAACCTGCCGTTGACAGAAAGGTGAAACACCAAAAAGACGACACTTTTGCGCAGAGTGGTTCGTTTCACAGTGTGCCCGACTAATAGGAGCAGTATTCTTGCAACATAAATGATGCAGAGACTTTCAACTTTGGGCTTCCATATGGTCTATCCATTCTTCTAGCCGAGCTCCGTGCAACGGTAGACCGGGCCTGTACTTCATGTTTTAGATGCTGTGAACTACGAACGGATGTTGAGGGTATAAGGATAATGTGTCCTCTTGTGTATCAGGCGTGTATAATCTTTCCCGGACGCGCACTAACAAGATCTTGCTTCACTGAAAAGTGTGAGAAATTGTTCTCGAAAGCCATTATACTGGCAACGAGACGAAGAATAGTAGATGGATACGGGAACACGTCAGCGTGTAGGGGTGTATGCGTGACAGCCCGGAGAAAACTGATTATGAATTCCGGCTGTACGTTGATAAGAAGAAATCGATAATTTTCGCACTGGAGAACATCGTTCCTCAACTCGTACAGTTCCGCGTCGTGACGATAACCACTTTGAAGCGTACAGTTACAGCATAAAGATATAGAAAATTGGATTTTTCTACCCACATTCACACCGCAAACTACTAGTTGCACACGGGAAGTTTTCCAATCACGATCAATTTCGTTCCACTTTTTTACTAATACTTACCCGGTGAAAATTCATCGTCCCATTCACAGTAACACTGCAACTGCTACTCATAATATGATTCAAGAGAAAACTATATTTATCGTCCAATTGAGAGCTTTAGATATGATAATGTACAACTGCCAAACTTGCATTGCTTTTCTAACCTCAACCAATACTTTTTTGACTTTTGCTGCAACAAATGTTTTTTTCAAGTCAATAACTTGGTAACAGGAGATAGGGGTTTTTCAGCTTTATTTTTGGATTATTCAAGGTATGGAAATCGGAATTGAATGTTAAGTAAGAGCTTAATAATTTAAAATATTCCCATACATGTTAAAGCTATTATATTCAAGCTTAATTTTGCTGCATCATTATGTCGAAGCTAACGTTCTCGACGAGCTCATTGAAGATTGAACGTGTAGTAGCTTAGACTGAAGTTTCTCTAATTACTTTTTTACATGAAAGTTGGCTCAATGGCACTGTGAGAGATTTATTGCGCGTTTCGAACCTCATCTAGTGAGTTATCGTTTCCATTTTTGCAACGCCTCAGATATTTGCAATAATGAATGACATAAATCATTCTGATGTCAGTGTATGCTTTTTTCACATTTTTTTCGTAAAGAAAGTCCACATTTTTCGTTGAGCTGATTTGTTTATTTCATCAAATATCGTAGAAGTAATTGGAACTCTTTGATGTTGTCAGCGTCTATTGACACAGACATAATTCCGCACATTTTGCTTCCAAACTTCTTCTCACGTTCATCTTGTAATGTACGTCGATATCATCAAACAGATTTTACATAAAGATCAATGCTTCATAGAATCGTTTTTATGAATCAAGTTTGTTTAATTTTACTTTTCAATTCAAACAACATTTGCTTGCAGATTGGTTACACTGAGAAGACTTATTGTGATAGAAGCGTGTCATATGAAATGTAACCTTTGCAAGGATGGATTAGAACGTTGGCTATACATTTGATTCGATAATCATTCTTGCTTCATGGCTAGGACCCTTGAAAAAGACATTTTTCTTAAACTTTTCCAAACATACGGGCACATTTCATAGGAATTCCTTTCTATCGGCTACATCGTTCGTAACCTCCGAACACATTACTTATGCGATATTTATGTAATATGAGTGGTTGCTCTGCTATTGAATGTAGCTAATGAGATATGTATTTTTTTGTGAGCATGGCATGAATTTAAATTAAACTGAGAAATTTAATCCGGTATCTCCGGTGTACAGTAATGGGAAAATAAATGGTCGAACATTTAATTAAACTTTTTACCTCAGCAACGTTATGGGGGCAATTGATTATTCGATATCAAAAATCAAAACACGCGCTGAATGAAACAAATGAAACAAGTTGAGCGTGTCTAATGGAACGATGAAATATTTGCGATGGAGGCGCCTGGTGCCATGGAGGCGCCCAGTAATTTGATTCTCGATAGGTTCCACAAGACTCCGCTCCGTTGCGCTCCAACGGTTCGCAATCTAGTCTCATTTCCTCACTTATGTTAATCAAGCATAAGACCTACCGTACGGGCACTGGAGTAGTGGTGGCTTTCCCAGGGGAAGCCATTTAAAATGCAACATGATACCCAGAGCTGGTACAGCCGAGCTTCGAACCCGTAGATTGATAATGAGATATTTGCGAAGCCCAGAGAACTGCGTGGAAAGAAACCAAAGGCGTACATTTTATCTACATTGTTTCGTTTCGTACAATGAAGGTCTGGCAGAAAAATATGACTATTACTTTTTTTAGTGTAGTTTGTCAGACGCGTTTGCCTTCCCTCCTTGAGGGCATACGACTAGACGAGGCCAATGGACTGCTGCCAAATGGTTGTGGTGTGTGCATGAATCCGCGAACTTGGAAAAGGAGTGTTGTTCATAGATAGAAAAAAAAATCAAAACGCGAACTCATACACACGCAATATTTCCCGGTTGCGATACCATGTGACGTGCTGGGTAAAACTTTGGAGAGAGCGCTCACGCAACAAAGGCGCAACAGTGCTGCGGAAGGGTAGTGAATACAGAGCTTGCGAGGTGCGGGTGACCACGTGAGAACTTGGCGGTGTAGTTGTCGAATGGAATCCTCCATCCTTCGTTCGTTCAGGCTTTCCCGTACACTCGGCTCACTCGTGCTTAAAACAAGAACGAAGCACCAATACTTACTGTGCGCCGTGTCGGGTTGTTCTACTCTTAACCGCTCGCTACGGTTTTGTTTTTGGCAGTCCTTTTCCACGCTTCTCTCTTTGCGGCTCCTTAGCGCTAGAGTGGGTTTTCCGTTTGCTTCCACTCTTTCGATTTCCCTCTTGCTATCATAAACATGCATACATACACACTTACACTTTTGCACACGTGGTACTGTTTGACGGGTTTGTTTCACTACTGCCAAATATATTCGTATGGTTCTATAGCGTATTTGGGCTACTATGCTTGAGAATCGTTGCTGATGGATCTAGGCTGTCGATAGCTATATGGTGTCTAGTATCGTTAATTTTAACACTCAATAGAACGTGTTTGAATAACACGGTTGCGAATGACTGCATTACCATGACCGCTGCACATCCCGACTCCTGCGTGAGTTGGCAGATGGCATTCGTTCGTTAAATTTGCTTTTAATTTACATAATAAATTCACGCATTTAGAATCTCATAAAACATGCGCCCTATTGTTTGGCCTCGTTCTCAACGGTAAACGTAAAAGCAAGCTCGGAAACATTCGTTAGCGCACTCAACTTTAAATTTGATGTAGACCTTCCCACATCGTGGATGGTGGTTTTTTTTTCACTGCCAACCATGCGAGTAATTCGTACCGTTGTTTATCGTTACACTGGTAATTGTGTTTACCAACTGCCTCAGCTCTAGTGATACTGAATTTTTCTATTCCGGTGGGAAAAGCCTCGCAAATATCCTCCGGATTTCGGTTACCGCAAAGGACGGTCGCTGGAGCTCATAAAAAAAATGTGTGGCCCAACGAACCGGGGTAGTTATTTAAGCCAGCACTGGTGGTGTGTTATATCTCGTCGAAATTATTGGCCACACAGCACAAACGCCGACCCCAATCCCTCCCTGCAGAGCACACACACACGGTGGGAGGCAGGGAAATCACGCATCAAACTGCAGCATTATCTTCACGCTACGGCACACGAACGCTACACCACTACGGCACCAACACCACCATAGCGAACTGGACCAACGTAACACGCGACGACACGTCGATGCGGCGAGAGAAGCCTGCCACAGGGATGCAAACCGGCCGATCCGAGCGCAATGATGGTTGAACGTTCACTCCGCGTTTGCTGCAGCGCCGAGCGTGGCTTTGCCCAAAAAGTATGCTACCCACGAAGCACCGACAATCCCAAGCACCCAACCGAGCACACGGTTCACGGCGTTCGAGCAGTATCGCTTTTCGAGCGCTCTCGGGCTGCTCGAAGGCGCGCGCTGTTTACTAGATCTGGGGCAACGAGATGTGATCCGACTCACCGTTGGTGTGCAAAGGACGTAGAGCAGGTTCGCAACCGGCCTGAACGTCGGACGGAAGCCAAGCGGCCGTGTCAAGATGTCGCTCTTTCTCTCGGTTCAGTTCGGTGGAAACCTTTCGAAGGGCCGAAACGTGTACGAGAGCGCGTATTTGCCATTCATAAACACCCGAGCATCTGATGGAGGCGAGGCGAGATCAGCAGCGCATGCTCGGTTCGAGAGGGAAGCACCGGTAAACACTGCACTGCACTTTTACTGCGGCCTCGGCAAACAAACGGCTTTGTGTTCTACCTCCCTGGAGCCCTGGTAAATACTTTCCACTTGTACTACCATCCAGTAACCAGCAGTTGGAGTGCTAACCTTTGCCGAGGTGCACACGAGTGCACTCTCAAAATTTTGGTAGTATTTAAGTTATGCATCATACACACTCAATGCCGAAATCCAGTATATTTTGTACGAATTGATTCAACAAAATTCATAGTAACAACAATTGAATGGCTTGTATGTATAATACTAAAGCATTAGTTTACTCTAACTTAGTTAGTCGCGATTAATCACAGCACTGTTTCTCTGCCATGCAATCAAAAAGCATATACAAACAACGCTCGAAAATCGATAACGTTCGGGTAGCCGATTAGGCCGAAGTTTTCCTTACGAGCAGCATTTTTGCACCCTGTGCTCAGTTTGACGCGTTTGGGGGTGTTTGGTGGCTGTGTTTTAGTGATCGCGTTCATTTAAAGTTTACGTCGAAGGCAAGGTGCATTATCTTATGCATACTTGCATTGAGCGAACGGATGCGTTGACACCGGCATAGCGACTCGTGTTCATACGGTACGCACTAATAGCGGGCTCGGAAAAGGGTTTCTTTATAGGCATTGGTTGTTTGCCAGCTGTCACAACGCGGTACCAGCTGACGACATTCAATGCATCGAATTTTGGCGTCGGCGTTGTACGTGATGAATCGCAGGTCGCGTGTGTGTGTTTCCGACCTAGCAACCGATGGATGCCTTACGCCTAGTAGACAACAGTATTGTGTTTGCTAGCGACCAGCATTAACACAGGAACATTGGTTGAAATGAAATACTGGGACGGAACCTCATAATCATCCCATTGTGATGTGTTTTTGTTGGACCTTTATTTCAGTCCATTTAAGACGAAAAAAAAAACATTCCCTCGTCACGATCTAAGGATTTGAAGGAAGATTTTTGCTGGAAGGAGAACCAGGATTCGTGATTTATGACGGTCGTACGGTCGTTCTTTATTTAGCACTTTAGCTTTCCCCAGAGATACAAGCGGTGATCCGTATTGTAATGATGACAAACATGAACAAACGATTCCAGAGCAGTACGTCGCAAATTGACCATTAGCTGTAATCCCTTGTGGTAATGCTGTTGATCATTTTTTTGTAAACGGCAGTCAGTAAATTTGGCAATATATTTCAAGTGTTCATTAACGGGATTTATCGTATTTTTACCGGTTGGATTAATTATGAACTATGGCTCTATAGTTATTTCTTTTGCTTTATTTATCTTTTTAAGATTGGCATTTAAAATGTTTTAAAAATGTTGACATGGATGATATTGAGCATTATCCGTAGTTGGCATTGACCCTGTACCCTGTTTTGTATTTCGTAAAGATTAAAATAGATGTCCTACCTGGAACGTTGTCAAAAATCGACTGCTTCAATATCACTTCCGATGTCGCTGGCACCGGTCATATGGCATGTGTTTTGCTTTTGTAAACAACAAATTGATATCTTGTCCGTGTTACGCGTGTTATTTGCCGCACCGGTCGAAAAATGATATGATAGCATATCGCTAGTCCTCAGTTTGCTTTTTTTTTCTTCTATTATACACAACCTGTACAGCTGTCTTCACATAAAGGTTTTCCCCGGTGCTGACATTTCAACAGAGCTATAAGGCAATGAAAATAAGCCATAAGGGAATAGGGAATTGGTCGGTCAGGCATCGATAACTCGGGGTCGCTATGCCGCAGCGCGTGTCTCTTTTGGGGGTTTGTCAAGTTTTCCGTTCTGGGAGCTTTAACGGTATGAAAGAACACTCTCTAGATGATTCCATTTTTTGTTGTCCTTCTGAACCGTAAACTGCCTCCATGAAGCATCGTGACAACACATCAAAGCGTTTGCAGCTTTTAGGAGGGATATTTCGGGCTATTTACATGATGCTCATTGATTTTTTTTATCTCACATTTTCGGCCAGCAGTTGCCTTATAAAGGCCGCACTTAAATGGTAGTCATGTAAAACACAATACAGACTTTGCGTGATGCTTTAAATTGCTCTTTTTCAATTTGAGTCACCGGTTTCGGCTACAGAAAGTGAGAGCTTTTTTTCTGGGAATGTTGCATGAATAATATAGCAGGGTCGTTACAGCAAGTATCTCGTTCAAATAGTCCTGCTCATAGCCGCTGGGGCTTGTTTGAAGATGGAAGCGATAAGTGAGGTTCCAAATTATGATCCTTCATCTCGCCGAGTCTGTACGGGACTTTTGTGAAGTATGACTGTATTAATTCGGACACAGATGATATTGGGTAATACATATCTTTAAATTTTGAGCACTTTTACGATAAGTTGTTTTTTTATGATTTGAAATAAAAAATACATCAAAATCTGTGCAACACACACCGTCATTCGTATAATAAGTTTTGATCAAACATGCAGTTTATTTTTTATAATACTATCTTGTTTTTTAATTAACACGCAACTAAGGTTGGCAGCTGAAGCTTTGTTTAATACAAGCCTTAAACAAAACTGAACCTTTAATAGGTTTTCTAGAGAAGTATTCGTAAAATTTTCATTTTTTTACGATATATTGTTAAAAAAATTATGGAGTAAAATATGGATGAGATACAAGAACCACTTAATTCGTTAAATCTCATTCGCTATTATTTGATTCAACAGATATGATCAATGCCCATGTTAAAGCTGTATTAGAAATTCCACCCAAAGGCCTAACCTTGGTCAGGCTCTTAAAAACTCCCCTTTTCATCAACGTACTTAGGACACTTGAGTATTTGCTTGAACCTTTTTAAAAACGCCTGTCTCGCCCTTATCAATTTACTTTCTTTTTTTGCTTGCTATGAAAAAAAAAGAAAATGGCTATGCCTTTACGCTGGAAAAGCTAACAGCATAAAAAGACGGGTTGCGTTATTTTTTACCAGTCCGTCAACGCAATGTCATGCTGTCTGGACTTTCTGACCATCATGTTGTCGCTTGTGTTTGACTTGTATGTTAGGAGTTCTGCTGCGTACAGCAACCCGTGCGGAAAATGTTATGATAAATGAATGTGTCCAGTGTCCTCTCAGCTTCCAGTCAACTGATTAATTGATCTGCTTTTCTACCAATGACTGTAGCTGGTTTTCATTTTCATGCCTGCTTCGTCCGGTGCTGCTTAACGCGTAGGTCGCAGGGCAGAAAGCATAGATATGAAACAGCCTTCATGGAACTCCTTTTTAGCTGGGCAATGGTAAGGGCAGATAATAATTGGTAAGAGCGTAGTAATTGAAAAGAAATTAATGAGTGCGTACTTGTTGATGGATGTACCAGTAGAATGTTTTTGCTATTTGCACTACAGGAAATCTTTCAACACAGTTAATTGGCACATAGATACGACACAGAGACATTGCCACATTGGCACAGAGATAGACAGTACGGCACATACATTGCATGCGAAAAGTGTTTCTTTTATTTATGAACTATTCACTGTATTTGTTATTATAATGTTACTTATTTGAAAGAATCCGTATGCAGCAGCCATTTTTTCGGCATTGCCAATCATAGACATTGCAAAAGAATTGATCATCCTTTGTATTATTAGCGAATATCCTTTGTGCAATTTATGTAATTAACAAATGCCTGTTGAAAGTCGGCCGTCGTTTGCTCGATACTTCTTCTACAGTCTGGGTTTGAAACTTCAACATTCGTTTGCTGGCACTGCGCATATTCCTCAAATTGCCTACTCAGCACATTGGCAGCAAAAAAATATAAATCTCTACCGCATTCAACCAATTTCGTTCGAGATTCTGTTTGGATGATGTAAATATAAGTGTTAATATGTTTATTTCGCTACTTCAGCGCTTTCTTACCAGTTGAAGTGATGGGATTTCCAGCGGTAGCTCCTAGCAGCAGTGGTGCTAATATAGCCAACAAAATATTCATAACTGGCTCAGCGTGCTTTAACTAGAACAGAGCTGTTTCTTAGAAACGATGGTAATTGGTCAACTGGTGCTCGGTGAAGACAGTTCCAAGTTGTTTTATAGCGTATTAACCAAGGAATTCGAAGGAAACTCAACAACTAGCTAACATTTGCACAGCTGCAAATGTCAGAAAAATTTGAATTTTAATTGCATCGTTCCATTCGTTTTATGGTATTCATTCCTTTATTGACTTGATGTTTCGAAGGAGTTTGCTGTTTTTTTTTTCTATTTGTTGTTTACACCTCTCATCTTTTTTTGAAGTTTTATATAGAGAAAAAATGGTTTTACATAATTCTCCATATTGTAATGACTCCTAATCATCCTGCCAATCGTCAAACCAAGCGGTGTTTGTTTGTTTTACTTGTTTTGCATGTATAATTTTAAATCATTCCATTCTAGATAATAATTGATTACATAAGGGTAATATTGCGCCATAGAATGTGTTCGATTTAGTAGCTCATATACTTCAGCTGGTATAGTCGCTTCTTATTTATTGTTATTATTTATCTAGGGACGGTCAGGCAGTATTTAGAATAAAGATGTTTCGTGAAAATATTTCGTGAAGAATTCGGTTTAGCCGTTAATAATAATGAAAAAAAAAGAATTAAAATGTTTTATGGAATCATCGAAACTAATTAAAGAACGCCCAAGTTGCCAAACTGTTTTTTGTAATTATCGCAAAGCCATTCTTTAAATTTAAATTTTTTGATGTTAAAACCGTAAGGCAACTTTTTATTAGCTTTAAAGGTAAACTTTTGCTACGAATTCGAGCTCTAGTCTTACAGAGTTTGCGTAAAATCGTATTTGCTTTAGCTTCCAGTTTCTGAGTCATTTATAGGGTTTACTGAAGGTCCATAAAACAACGAAATACAATAATATAAGTTAAGTAATGTTTCTGTTAAAGATGGAAAAAGATAGATTTGTGCATTAACAAATTTGTTGTTCACAAAAGACTACGACTACTCCTTTCTTCTAATTGAAAGGAGAGGTTAAGATAGTTTTCATATATGTAAAACTATGCTGGGCAAAAACGGTTGAGTTGATGAATTTGAAAAGGGCCTTAATACAGTGACAATTTTTTATTCGTACTCAGAAGCGCATGTTTGATTGCAACATTTCAAAGCCTTTTTTATTGCTCATACTCTCTTTATCTGCCAGATATTACAAATTCTTTATGGTATATCCTTTGTACAAAATATGTAGCTTAGTAGTGCGTGTTGTAAATCCACCGTTGCCTGTTGAATGCTGCTGCTGCAATCAGGGTCGGTAATTATATGACTTAATTGGTGGCATGCAGAATATTCTGTTATCTGGTCCACAAGTCTACTATTGATGAATTTAAAGAAAATTATTCCGCATTCTTCTAATTTCGCAGTCCAATCTGTAACATTGAAAGAATAATTAAAAACCGTAACGTTCTCTTTCCTCGTGTTTTCGTGCTATGACGTGTAAGTGTATTTTACCGGTAGCTACCGTTTGTGCATCTAAAGTCCCTAGCAAAAAGGGTACAAGTAACACAAACCAGAACATTATTATTACGTTAGTTCGCTTTTGATGTATGGATCTGCTTCTTGGATCTGTGGATAGAAATAATGAACGGGAGAAAGATGCGAATTCATTTTTATACAACTTCAGTACACCTTTCAGAAATGCGCCTTCTTTATACAGTTGGAGTTGTAGAGTACAAACACAATTAGAATTTCAAATCCAACTTCGTTGTGCTCTCCTACATTTGTAACGGTGTAATGTTTTTTTTTAATTTTCAAGCATCATCGTTAGAACGTGTCTCATATTTCCATGCACTTTTCACGGTTGCAACATACCGTTACGTTGCACATTTCTTCATTGCATTTTGCATGTTGATATTGTGCACCTTTGATGTTCCAAGAAACATTGCTTCTTCTAGCTTTTCTACTTTTCATCAAATGTTTAACAAAATATCAGCTTTATGTTTCTCTCTCTTTCGAATCTGTTGGTGAATAACAGTCATGGGCATCGTCAGAGCTATTAATTTGATAGCGTTAACTCAGTCTATCCAGTAATGGCACCCTGGCGATCATCAATCTGAAAAATGCCTGTACCCCAGTGCATAATACCGTTGATTGAGGCAACATTTTGATAAGCCTCTTATGGTATAGAAGAAGCAAAAACGCCATACGATAGATGAAGTGTCTGTGTATCAATTGAGCCGCCGGTGGGACAGTGCGTCATCGCGACCATTAGAAGTATGTTCTTGCGCCTCAGCCCTAAATGGTTGTTCCAGTCGTAGGGCCCACATTGGTGTTACGATTTCGCGATTTGCACCCCTAGGTGAATAGGTTCACTTTACTAGTGATAAGAGAGAGAGAGATAGAGAGCTAGCGCGTCTGCTTCAGCACTTCTGTATTAGTGCTGGAACGCCACTATTTCACGGCCAAACACATGCTCAATTCCTAATCATTTCTCGCGCTTTGCTTGCTGTTGTTTATTTCCAGTTCCGCAAATCGGCCCCAAGCTTCAACTAGCACCGTGCTACCCGACTGAACAGCGTGTTTCCTTAGTCTCCGAAGGCCCCCCAGCAAATCAGCATCAAGTGCTGCACGATACGGTACGTGGTTCACGATTTACGGAACGGCCCCGGACGAATCGTGACATTATCCCATCGACATCCCGGTCTAGCGAGCACAGCGAACGGAGCAGGATATCGGCGATAATTTGCAGCGCTAGGAACCGCGAAAAGGTAGCAGCGAACAGTTTGCACCAGCGATGGAGTTTGATTCCGGTTCCGCTGAACTGAACCAGCGGATAGCCGACTGGCTGCGATGGGATAAGGTAAGTGGAGCGTAAATCGCACCCGACGTATCCTTTTCAGAGGCGGCTTTGCAGACGTGAACGCGATCGGTGACGAAAATGTGCTCGCTTCGCTGATTTCAGAACGAAAAAACATCCGACGAAATACGCGGCCTAGCGGAGCGCAAGGAATGGAAAGTGCTGGCCGGACGGTTGCTACAACGGCTCACATTCGGTACGGCTGGTTTGCGGGGCGTCATGCAGGCCGGTTTCAACGCGATGAACGATCTGGTGGTGATTCAATCGGCACAAGGATTGGCCAAGTACCTCCTGCAATGCTATCCGACGGTGGAGGAGCGTTCTCGCGGTGTCGTTCTTGGTTACGACGGGCGGTACAATAGCAAAAGGTAAGGCACGTGAAAGGACGACAACGGTAGTAGCGGTGTATGAGCACAACGAATTTCAAAAACGTTTGCGAACGTGAGCTTAAGACGTCTTCCAATGAAAGAGGTCTTCCTTTGAGAGAGAAAGCTAGGGGATTTTCCGGAAAAATAGCTTCTTGTTTGTTGGCTAGGAAAGTCTAACATCCCTTGTAGTATGATGCTTGAGATGAGCGGTAATCTTTACACTAAAAAACATCGCAAACAAACGATCGGCAGGATAGTACGGTTCAGTTCCCATCCGTTATACTAACAATTTCAGTTATTTTCCATTAGATTCGCCGAGCTGAGTGCCTGCGTTTTCCTCCACGAAAACATTCCGGTTTGGTTGTACAGCCGAACAGTGGCCACTCCTTTCGTACCGTTCGCCGTGCTGGAGTTAAAATGTCTCGCCGGTATTATGGTGACCGCTTCGCACAACCCGAAGGAGGACAACGGCTACAAGGTGTACTGGACGAACAGCGCTCAGATCATTCCACCGCACGACAAAAACATCCAAACATCTATTATGGATAATCTCGAGTAAGTATGCATTGAGGCGTGGCCCCATTTGGATTTCGTGTTTTAATCTACTGATTTATTGCCGGAATGGGTGCTAAATGAATTTAGCGATAGTAAGTAGAAATGCCATTTAGCGCGGTTCGCCACGCCATTCAGCATAGGTTCTCGTCGTACTGTGTTTGTTGTGGCGTACATGTTTTGTCATTAGATTCCGCCATCATGGTTGCTTACATGACACTAACATTTTACTAAGAAAAATCAGATAAACAAATGCCTTGAAACCTTGACTTCACATCGGGTAATCTATGAGTGGAAAGTTTCTATAGATAGCTATCCTTTGTTGGTTTGTTGGTTATTTACGTAAAAGATCGACGCAAAAGTAATCCTTTAATTGAAATGCAAACGAAAAGTGTCCTGATACAAGCCCATTAACCTGCCCACAAACAGAAGCACGGACTGTATACTTTACCCTTTCCTTCTGCGTCGAAACAGACCGGAACGTTTGTTTGCAGCACTTACTTAACCGTTGTTTAAGATATGCTACAAAGCACGAAAGACACAGCTATTGCGATGGTGAGCCCTTTTTCCTCCATTCATTGCTGCCACCGAAGAACAGCTGGCTCTGAACCGGAAAGGATAAACTTGGTAATTCTTCAAATGGCACGGGCCAACGCAACGCGCTACCAGATGACCTTGGTTCAGGCAGCTTACTAGGGCGTTTGTCGTACATCAAACGGAGCGAAAATTTCCTGTGGCTTTTCCCTCGACGGGTGAAACCGTAGGAATTAATTGCAGAAGGAGATTTTCAGCACTTTGGAAATTAGTTTGGAGTGGTTCGTTCTTCTACCGCGCTGTGTCAGAAGGCGAGAGATGTTGCCTATGCTGTCACGCTGACCTGGTAGTGTCGGTTACCAAATGGCCAAATTGAAGTATTTTCTGGAAGCTAGCGAAGCCAGCAGTTACAGCGCGTTCTCATTGATGAAGCCATGCGAAGGCGGAAATTGAGAAGCTTGAAGAACCGCTAGTCTTTACCTATTTTCTTGATTATTTTCTGTAGGTAGGAATGAGCGATGGTTTGATGGTTGTTTATAGCATAAAAAGAAAACTGTTTGCAATCAGTCGAGGAATGCAATAAATTGATCATCAGACTTTCGCATAATTCATATTCGCAATATGTAAATCATAAAACCAAACCTAATCTATTCGCTACTAGTCGTTAAACTGTTGTAAGCAAAACAGTGTTAAGAAAGTTAATTACACTTTCGCGAAGAAAACACGAAAGTAATATAACTTGTTCGCGGTTTCTTGTCTAGGAGCTCGCGATTGTAGCTCAAAATTGCTGTAAACTTCTGGACGCCTTCTTCCACTACTTACATCTTATCTTTTTTACCTATCACAGGCCGCTTGAATCGTCCTGGAACCTCGAGCTGCTGCTCTCGGAGAAACTTAACGATCCGTACGACCAGATGGTTGAGCTGTACTTCCGTAAACTTCAAGCGAACGTACCACGGCCGTTCATCAACGAGTACAACGCCGGCAGCCCGGTACGCTTCGTCTACTCGGCCATGCACGGCGTCGGTTATCCGTTCGTAGAGAAAGCGTTCGAGTGCGCCCGGTTGCCGGCGATCATTGCCGTGCCGGAGCAGCGTGATCCGGATCCCGAGTTCCGCACGGTGAAATTCCCGAACCCCGAGGAGGGCAAGTCGAGTCTGGTATTATCAATGCAGCTCGCAAACGAAACCGGATGCGACGTGATACTGGCTAACGATCCAGACGCCGATCGGTTGGCCTGTGCCGAAAAAGATGCCAAGTAAGTGCCAAAGAGGTAATCTTTGCCCGGTCCGGTCGCGATGTTTGCTCACGTACTGCTTCCCTTCTTTTTGCTCTTGCAGGGGTGAATGGCGTGTATTTAGCGGAAATGAATTGGGCGCTCTGCTGGGCTGGTGGTCCATCCGATGCTACCGGGAGCAGAATCCGGAGCAGAGCCTGTCCGACTGCTATCTGATAGCGAGCACGGTGAGCAGCAAGATGTGCCGCTCGATAGCAAACATTGAAGGACTTAATTTCATCGAAACACTGACTGGCTTCAAGTGGATGGGTAGGTTTGCTTTCTTCCTAAAATCTCGTTCGTCACTTGTACCAGCTTTCGCCACACGTTCCTTTTGTGTTAATTCAACTCAATCGTAGCCACTGCGGCACTTCATTTTTATTAAATCTCTTAAAATCGTTTTATATACTTGTTACTATCCTTTTATTTTACCGTTTGCATTTTTTATCATTTCTAATTTATCCTGGTTGGCCTTTTTTAGGTAATGAATCGGTCGAGCTGCTGTCCAAAGGAAAAACGGTATTATTTGCGTTTGAGGAAGCGATCGGATTTATGTTCTCCCCAACCGTCCTCGACAAAGACGGTGTCAGTGCGGCGTGCCACCTGGCTACGATGACCTGCTACTTGCGTGCCACCTCTAACATGTCGCTGGCCGACAAGCTCAACGAGCTGTACGATATCTACGGGTTTCATTGTACACTGACTTCGTATCACTTTTGCTACGAGCCGCCCGTTATCGAGCGTATCTTCAAGCGCATCCGGAACATGGGACCGTCCGGGGACAATGCTGCGGACCGGAACTATCCTCAGCACATTGCCGGCGGCCGGTTTAAGATAGCAGACGTACGGGACCTCACCACCGGGTACGATTCATCGCAACCGGACGGATGCGCGGTGCTACCGACGAGCAAGAGCTCGCAAATGATAACGTTCTCGTTCGAAAACGGTGCCGTCGTGACGCTGCGGACGAGCGGCACCGAGCCAAAAATCAAGTATTACGCCGAAATGTGCGCCCAGCCAGGACAACGGTACGTGTGCTTGCTTCCGTCTCCGAAAGCTTCATCGAGAAGCTTTTAGCTCGAATCGAGCAGTTGTTAAACAACATGGCTGACTGGCTTGCTGGCACGTGTTGCGCTCTGGTGAAGCGGAAAATTTATTGTTATCTTCCATTTCAGCGACTGGAACGGCTCGAGAAACACCCTGCAGGAGATGGTGAACGTCATCGTGGAAGAGCTGCTGCAGCCGAAGGAAAATAATCTTACTCCAAGATCCGACTAGGGTGCGAACGAGCATCGATTACATTCGGTGGTCTGCGGTACGCCATTTTCTGGATGCGTATTTTTTGATCCATCTGACACTGATCTTCACCGTATCTTTTGCGCGAATCCATACCACGCACTTAAATGATAACGGTGACACCTCACACTCTAAATACATAAGCAGAAACAGGTTGCGTTTGGAACTGGCGTACGAGAGACGATCGTACAGCTGGCTGTAATCTCGAATGAGGAAGAAATGAGAGCTTACCGAGGCATGCATTAATTGACAATTATTTTACTATCTAGAAATAAATCAGAAAAATCGGTCCAACCGGAAGGTTCCGAACACAGGACGCAACTAGCGACGTATAGTGGTTTCGCTGCATTGATACAGTTCCTTAGCGGATGAAGGCACGGAGGCGGATATGCAGTCCGTAAACAGCAAAATGCTGTTTGCTTGTTCTTACAGTCCGAACACATTGTTCGTAAAAATGTGGTAATATTTATTTAAGCGTTTTAATGAATGACACGTAGAGAAGCTCTGTAATCAGCCATCCCTCGGGAATCGTATTTATCATTTCCAAACCGTACGAATATCTATGCTGTAAAACCCAATGTAGAGATAATAACCATCAAGAAATAAAGATGTAATCCAATGCAACATGCATATATTGCCTTATACATTATTTACAATCCGAAATGCAAGCAGAATTTCCCAATATTTCTTACCATTTCATGTGATATTGCATTGCAAATTTCGGCATTGGCCCACAAAAAAAACCTGAGAAAAGGTGTAGAATAATATTTAGTGTTCTCTCTAATTCCTTTAACGGCACTCAACCCCATCCGTGCGGAAATTTCCACTCCCGCCTCACGAAAACAGATTTTCCACGTTCAGAACAGAACGAGCTCGCAGCGCCGTTTAGCGAAGAAATTTGACGCCAAATTCTGCTATCGAAAACAGACGAATAATACCAGGAGAGCATGCCTCAAGGAGGCTGCTTGATTGGTAGCTATTCTTCCTCGCATTCTCGCATTTGCCAAATTCGGTTGCTCCCCTTCTAACGTTATCAACTCATGTTCTTGCTCTTTCTTGCGCGTAATCATGCTCAGCTCATTTCTTTTGCCAACGATCGCTTGTTGTTCTCACTACACACTACGGGATCGTAGTGGCCTGTAATCTCTAATCCGTGCGGAAATTTCCACTCCCCCCTCACGAAAGCAGATAATCCCGGATCAGAGCAAAACGAGCTCGCGGCGCCGTTCAGCGAAGAAATTTGACGCCAAATTCTGCTATCGAAAACAAGCGAATAATACCAAGAGAGCATGCCTCAAGGAGGCTGCTGGACTGGTAGCTATTCTTCCTCGCATTCTCGCATTTGCCAAATTCGGTTGCTCTCCCTTTAGCGTTATCAACCCATGTTCTTGCTCTTTCTTGCGCGTAATCATCCGCAGCCCATCTCTTTCGCCATCGATCGTTTGTTGTTCTCACTACGCACTACGGGATCGTAGTGGCCATAAATCATGAGATTATAATCGGGATTAAATTATTTGATTCATATATAAAGTTTCATTTTTTAAAGAAAATGAATAATAAATACGTGCGCGATGCATTTTTGAGACATAAATGAATATTTCCGATACCATGTCGTATCTTTTTCAGACGAAAACAAATCCAATTAAAGCGAACAATAAAAACGATGAGTCTTTAGCGCGCATTGTTCCATAGTGCATTGATAATCAATTTGACCAATCGTGTTCTTTCTAGCATGTCTCGCGCTCACGTGCTAACAGCTACCACGTGCCAAAATAATCAATTTTGAATGCTTTCATAGACGAAACGCTACATGCGCTTGATCATATCGGCGCACAAGCGAATATATGTGCACAATGTTTTCAATACAGCAATAAAATAATAGTAAGAGCTCAGTAACGCCAAAATAAACAAAAAAAAGATAAAATCAGTTATCACTACAGTACGCTTAAAGCGTAGCAACGAGCGGTGTTAGATTTTTAGTTGACTTTTTTATTCTACATATATCCACGAAAGGTTTCCTTTTCTACTCTGTGTCCTTGGTTTAGCTAACAATCTGAACATTGCCCACTCGGCCGTCGTCAGCTACGCACATCAAATGGAACTGAGCGGTCTCACAGCACGTCTGTCACGTGCCGTTCCTACGACAACGTTATTAGCAATCTACTTCTACCCTGCATCAACCGGTCCAACTGGTCCTAGACTCTAGAGCAGCTGGGTGACTGCTTCACTTGTGTGTTCACGCATTTTGTTTCGCGCATCCGACCGCGGTTGCACGCGAATCTGAACTTTGGTATCGCTAAGACGCTCCTGCTCACGGTGGTCGACCGGGGCGTCCGGCTAGGTGCCGTCCGATTGTTAATGTTAGGTGTGCGAGTGAAGAAAGGAACGATCTGTTTGCCAGCAAACAATCATAACATCCAGTGTGTCGTTTGGTTCCACGTACCGTGAGCGACTTTCGAGTGCAAATTAATACTGCGGCCCTAGCAGACGCCCGGCCGGATGTGAGAGGACGCGTCGATGCCATTAAAAACGAAAACAAACAAAAACAAACTCAGTGCTATTACAATACTGTCAATAAATAAAAATTGTCTTCCCGCTCCGTAAGTGCCACCGCGGGATCACGTTTCCTGTGATCCTGCACATCTGCACGCGATTTGCTTTCTTCCACCGTTTGTCGTTTAGTCCTCGCCCTCCTTGACGGGACTATCTGTGCATTCCGTAGATCCCTGGCATCCGACGGCGTGCTGGTTTGTAGCATCGTTTCCGTTTCCGTTGCCCTGTTGCGATGCTTGGTTCCGCACCTTTTCCCACTGCTCCCGGTTGCTGTCGATCGTGTCGAGGAACGGAGCGGTCTCGGGGAAGATCTGCACCAATATCTCGAACGTTGGTCGAATGACGGTTGTGAGAAACTCGATCTGCAGCATCGGAATGCACGCCTTCTTGCGGTCCATCATAGCGTTCGGCCGGAGACCCATCTGCTTTTCTAGGTCACCTTCAGCAAAGAACTCTGCATACACCAGATGCTGAGGGGAAGAAAATAAAACATAAGAAATACGTTTTCAATCAATAACGAACCATGGATATGGACTCGCTTTAATCTGAAGAAAAACGTATACTAACCGCGACATGCTGCACTGTTTTCCACGATTTAACTTGATCGTTCAGATCGCAGCACGTGATCATAAGCGACAGCAGGAGCCGCTGGTTCGAACCCTCGGTCATATTTTCCGACCGCAGCTTCTTCAACCGGGGCAAGATACGGAAGTGATTCGCCAGATCAGTGGCCAGAATCAGCTCGCGAAGATAGTCGATGCATTCTTTGAACTCCGTCGTCGACAACCCGTCAAGGATCTTTGAGCTCGAGTCGTTCAGGATGCAGATAGCCTGCGATAGATGGTGGCGCTCGTTCACGCTGCCTTCGCTGCTGTACAACCGTGCCAGAGGGCTGCTGGTTTGCGTTTGATACGAATTGCTAATGCCTCGGTGGTCCAGATCGTGGCAGAATGCGGCAATCAGAAACGAGAATCCTTGCATTTTGCTGTAAGAAAAGAGGGGGGGGGGGGGGGCTGTTAGCGAAGCTATTTTACCATCGGCATCGTTTTACCTCGGTACTTACGTAATAACGCCCCGTTCGATGAGCTGCAGATTCTTCATTAGCGAGTAGGCAAAGTGCGCGACGGAAAACGCATGCCACCAGTTGTGGTACGGTGTGTCCCGGTAGCCTTTCTGTACCAGCAGCACAAACCGGGCCAGCTTACACTCCTGTATCTTGAAATGGCCGACAAAGTTCAGATCATAGAACATGCGCATTGATAGCTGCACCGAAAGTGCAAGGTCCTTGACGTCTCGTGGGCAGAAATCGAACCGCGGAAAACCACGGTACTGATCGTCCTCTTCCCGATCCGGTTCCTTGACCGCTTCCAGTGCGTGGCTCACGTCCACGTCCGGTACCTGCGAGAGAGGAAAAGATAGATGTAGATCCTTCCAGAAGAGTCCAGAAGAGTTAGACTTACCTTCATGTGGTATAGCAGCAGTTCCTGGGACAGTTTGTAACGGGCTTCGGCTTTCTGAACCTGTTTGTGCACCAGGGCGTGCATTATACTGATGCCACAGTACACAGAGAACGCGGTTGCCACCTCTTCGTCGCACTTGTCAAAATGGAATCCGTTCAACTGGTTAAAGAGAAGGAAAAAAAAGAACCAATATTATGTAAAACCGGACGGCATCAACGAGAAGATACAAACTCTTAAACTCCTACAATGTGAAATGACAGAATGACATTACAAAGTTTCAGCACCGTAGTCGGCGCTGACTTTTGGAGGTGAACGCAAACCCACAGTGGGATTCAAATTGTGCCAGCAACTTTCTCAAATACGGATCCCGACCTGCAAACAAAACCGAACAAATAGCAAACTTTGCGAGTGGCTCTGATGGATCTGTGTTCGATTAGCATTGAAGCCTTTTGCTACCACGCGTCTCCCAGGATCCACGGGTGGTGGTGCTATCACATTGCACGCAGTGAAAGGAGTGCTTTCGGTAAGAATTCCTGACATTTCCCTTTTCGTATCCACCCACGGTGGCACAAGCATGTGCCAACCCCCGGTTTCACAATTGTTTCGCTGGTACTTCCCGCGAATACCGATTGCTCATCACTCCTGCCGGGTCTGGCCGCTGAATGCACGCGTACCACGCGCCAAACGGAACGGCCGTGAGCGGCCATGTCAAAGAACGACCCAATGCAACAGGGATTAGAGCGATCCGGGCCCGGCAACATGCATGGGAGGTTTCAATGTTGTGTTCCGCAGTTGTTTGCGGTTTGTAACCGAGCGACGGAAATCCCAACGATACAAGGACGATACAGCTACTGCAAAAAAGAAACCAAAAGGGGCCGGAACGAGCAACATTTTCTGATTGCTTTCTCGCTTCGCGGGCGGATTACAGCGGGAAGAACAAAAGGGTCCTGCCGACGGTGGTGGTGAAACGAAAGCACACCCAAACCCCATTCCAGGCAGAGCGAAATTGAGGATGTAGTGCGGTGTTGCGCAAAGGGCAGCAAATAAAAGGACACCCGAGTGTGGGATGGGTTGGAAACTCTTCTTGTTCCTCTTTTTCGTCTCATTTTGCTCCACCTGCACCGCTCCGAGGACAAAGTTCCGTCGACGGAAGGAAACGAACCGTAGCGAATGGGTGCGGACGATCCACCGGGTTCCACTTTCCGAACGATTTCTTTTACTTTCGTGTGTTTACTTTACGCTTTCTTTCGGAATGAGCTTGACGAAGTTTAAGCACTCTATAAGTGCTCGATGGGAGTATTTGGGAACGCTACCGAGCTTTTCACTTTGAAACGGTGCTAGAATTTCTTAGTGTTATTTTTTTTTATTGCAACCAAAAAAAAGACATGCTAAACACGAACGTCCATTCGGAATTGACGGGGTGGGAGAGAACGTAATCACACCCAAAAGCGCTAGGGATGTGACCGGTGGAGGAATTTAAATTGAGTCGTAAAATGCACCATCATCATCGTGGGGCTGCAAAATCCTTCCACGCGTCTGGTGGGAATGTGCGAGCACAGGTGGGAGCATGGGTTTCCCATTATCATTTATGACAATGTAATGCAATGGGCCATGCAGCACCTGCGGCCTGGGCGGATGTTTGATGTGTTGAACGCTCTAACGGCCATCCTTGTAGCACGCATTGTGCACCACAATGTACACAATCTATCGATCTAATCGTGCCATGGCAATGCGACTGGATCAGACGAATGCGAGGAACAGAGAAAGTAATTAATGTGGAACCGTGCCCAGGCGTTTCGAGAAGTAACGGGTCGTGTGTCGTTTATTTGTGGCACTCGTTGATTTCCGATCATGGCACACTTTGTTGCGTTTCCCCTTCGATGGACGAACTAGCAGAGGTAATTATGATGAACGTATCAAGGGATTTGAGCATTACAGTAGCAGCAGCAGCAGCATGTCATTTAATTATGATGCGCTGATTTGTAATAAATTACTCGACCAAGTAACGACACTGAGAATGCGACATACGGTGCTACAGCGGAATGAGGAAAAGCTGGATACGTCCTGATGTTTATAAATGAAAGACTATATGCACTAAAGACCACTCATCATGTTGCACTGTTCTTGAAAAATGGACCGTTTTCATTTACTACATGCTATATTGCATACTTTCTGGCGTTTCCGAATCGATGGAAATGTATATTCGAATTTTTGCTTTTTGTTCACATAGTTTAAAAGTAATTAAAACTGCTCTAAAACATGCATGGATTCAATTTAACTACCATAAAACCATGTTTGATATAGAACCGCTTTTCAGCCTAATCCCATTTTCAGCCACACCCTGCCTAATGGTTTGGCCTAGCCGGAAAATACCGTACGGCGCTAGGGCCAGGAAAGCGGAAGCCGAAACTTTTACGAACTGTGAAACGGAATAATATTTCATGAGGCACCAAAGTTTCACGCACATGCATCCGCATCCATTCGCTGGCGGTGCCGGCGTTCGATACGCGGGCAAAGGCCAACCCGAACGGTGCAAGTGATATTGCCTCGAGAGGAGAAAGTTTTAAGTACCGTTGTTTGTGTTCTTTTTCCTTTATTTGGTGACAGCATCCTTTTACCGGGCGAGTGCGGCCTTAGGTAAGGTGGTGGCCCGCGTGAAGGGTGGAATTTTTGACCTTTCTTTTTATATCTTTATAGCTTGCTGCGTCTCGGACAGAAAAGAACTGTTTCTTGTTTAGCGTTTGTGGTCCTTGGCGGTTGGTGAAAATGATTTCGTTGGCCCATGAAAAAATGGCAATAAATATTCCCGCAAGCTATTACTTTCAGAGAAGCAAAATAAAGCATTCCAATGATTTATGGCTAAGGCCAAAAAAAATGCTTCAGCTATTAAGCAAAATCGTAGTTCAGCAAGATGAATCGAGCCACTTGTCGTCATATCTGTTGTGATAACATGAGATGTAATCGTGTTACGCAAAGATCGGCCAGGAAAGGCTATGTTGAATCTTTCCTATTTTTCGAAGACTTATCCCCAAAAACGATGCCACTCGGTTGGGATCTTCAATCCAATCGTAAACGGCACAAAATATCATTACCAAAGGTGCTGCTCGGCGAAGTTCGGGCTTCCGACAGGTTGGATAGGTGAGCAAGCCCACCCCGATAAGCCCATTAAATTCGACTCATACGCTGCCCCCTGACAGGACGGTATGTTTATGTGCACGCAAGGATCCCTGTAAATGTGCCAAGGAGAGCTGCACACCCCCGACGGCAATTCGCAACTTTGTTGTGATTTTTACGAGCACTGAGCGTGGCCTCCTCGCAACGGCGATGCTGCTCGCAATCTCCATGGCAACGAGGGGGCATGATTCAGTTAATAGAAATCCCATTTCGAATCCCCCGAATAGGCTGCAAGCGAGAGCCGTAAGTAGCCCCACGGGCGCCTAGAGACCGACGCTCACGAGGTTACGTCGTACATCGTGTTTCAGTCCGTCTTCGTGGTGCAAAAAGCGACCGAGTTGCCCTTCGCATCGCCGACTGGGGCTGCAAAAATCATAAGCCAACGGTGAAAATCCCCGCCTCGACTCGGGCCAGGCGAGCTAGAGGGTGCTGCATTCGGTGAAGTAAACCCTTGCGAAATTGAATTACAGCTACTGAATACAAATCGTTTCAATCATTTCCGCCACAGGAGAAGATTCGTCCGCAAGATAGCGTCAACCCTAACGGCAGCGCCACTACCAGCTGCCTGGCTCCTGCTGGGGCCGATCGTCAGGAGCAACGCAATTTCTGCTCAATCCTGCAGCTTAATGGTAATCAATTTATGGCAAGCATAACTGGTGATTTTTCTTGTCCATTTTGTAGAAGCATTTTTTTCTCATGTTCGGGCTCGTTCTCGCGCACAACCGTAAGGATAATGCGCAACGGTCCTTGGGAACATTCCCCCAGCGTCAAGTGAAGTAAAACGAGCTTATAAACGTGACGCGGAAAAAAAACGGTTTAAAAAAGTTATGGATGTTTCACTCGACCCATCCGCCACCAGAATGAAGGGTTGATTGGCGAAACAGTCGAATTAACAAATTGTTACAACTTTTCGCAAGTTTTCACTTAATTTTTGTGCTTTTCTGACCATTCTCTCACACTTCAACGCTCTCATTGTGCTGGTGGAATCAAAAACGTTCAATCTTGCGCACGCTCTTCGCCGCGCCACAAGCGACACGAAAAGAAAGAGGTTTGGCGTATTAATACGGATGGAATAGTTTACCTTCCCGTTCCGTGCGGCCAATCGCCACCTCGTGCCGGCCCCACTGACCGGAAGGTGATGCTGACGGAGAGCGATTAAATCAATCAATCATCTCATTCTGCGGCCCGACACGGCACCCCGCTGTAAATCTGACACACTGAGCAAGATGCTGGGATAACAATCTAGCCCCCGTTCGCCCTCGGCTGGTGGCTTTGTTGCCTTTTTTTTTTGTACGTACTCCATAGCAAAGACTGTCAGCAATTTTGCACCCAGCACTCCGGTGAAGGATTTGCTTATCGATTGCTTCCGATTTGCTGCTTCCGCGTGGTAAAATGGCAACCAAAAGGGTACAGCGTACCAGGCGTACATACCGCTGATGGAGGCGCCTGGTGATTAACTTAGCTGAACGGTGAACGAACGTTGAACCTCCGATCGGTTCCGATGGCGCAAGGAAAATGTTCCAATCGTGGGTGTGTGTGTGTGTGTGCGATGGTGAGTGAGTGTGTGTTTATAAAATGCTTTCCCAACCCGCTCTTACCTTATTGCACAGCTGCGCGACTCCGATGACGCCCTCCTCGTCGCAGATAGGGAAACACAAAATGTTCCTGGAATTGAAAATAGGAAAGTGGTCGTGAGCCAATGGGAGTAAGCAACAAAAAAAAAGTCAGCAATCCCATCCGCGTGGGATCGTTCATCAGTTGAAATTGGAGAAACAAAGTTCGGTTGGGTCGCTGGTCCATCCCCGGGGAAAAGAAGAACGCCCAAAGAGCATACCATCCATCGGGTGGGTATGAACACGCGCACACATACGCCCCCTGGAATTCAGCCTAAAAAGGTTCCCGGCTCCTTCCCAGCATGTTGGTGCTAATTGGAAAACTTTGTAGCCGCTGATTGATAAGTGAGGCGGCCCTAATCGGTGCCGTTGACGTTTCCAAGTATTTAGGGTTGTTGAGGGTGACGCCATCGTGAAGCCTTTTATTAACCAAGTTCTAAGCTTGCTACACAGCACTGTTCTTCGTTCTGGCAGGTAGTGCATGCACGCGCTGAGGCTGTGAGAAGCTGAAAACGAAACGAACTCTTCACATTTCCTGTGTGATGGAAATCGATCGGCGTAATACAAGCGCACATGAGCAAGTGATGCGCGAAAGGAAGGTAATTTGTCGAAATTAACCAAACTTGCTTCCCATCGGACTCATGGGAAACGTTGGCAGACCGAATTGAGGCAAGCGTCATCATTAGCATTCATGAAACAGTCCGATCACTGCGCGAAAGTTTGCCCCCGGTTTGCCAGAAATCGTGCGCGCTGTTGCGCCGTGATTCGCTCGTCGGAAAATCTCGTAACCACCGTTGGGAGCATCGTGTCTACGAGCGAACCACTGAAGCCCCACTACGTCCCAGGCCGGGCGTTGTTCGTGGGACTATAGCAAAATAGACACCACAATCAACCGACGACGACTATGGGGCGCTCAGCTCCACCTACCCAGACCCGGTGGTAGTGAATCTGGTTCTGCCTGGGAAGCGCTGTCACCGGATGGAACGAATCCCATCGGTTTATTTTTTGTTATTTTTATTCTTTTTTTTTTGTCTATGTCCCGAAAGATCTCCTACCTCGCCCGGGGATGCTTACCTCGTTTTGAAGCCCGTCGATTCGTCAACCCCTTTGTAGAACAGCGGGTGTTGGTATGCGTTGCGGATGTTTAGCAGTTTGCCCGTTTGCGCGACGTAACCCGCGATCCCTTTACCGCTCTCGATGCGGATCTCTTTCGAGGCCTGAGGACGATAAAAGGAGAACAGTTAAAATACACACACACACATACATCGGGGGTTCAGTGTTCAGTGCAAGGGCCGAATGTATGCCCGCTGATGCGCCGCTAGCTCTCGTGGACTCGCGCGGTATCGATCAAACTAGTCCACGCTCGGGTTCACCGATGTCGAGGAGGCTGGCTGAAGCGGGATCCAGCCAAATTTAGCTTGTCAAAGTTTCACC
Source organism: Anopheles nili (assembly GCF_943737925.1). Classification (NCBI taxonomy): domain Eukaryota; kingdom Metazoa; phylum Arthropoda; class Insecta; order Diptera; family Culicidae; genus Anopheles; species Anopheles nili. Next base: position 26,911,542 of record NC_071292.1, read on the forward strand.
TGAACGGCAGCAATTTATTGTGCGCCCGGAATCGTGCTGCAGGGGGGGATTTATTTATCCGCCATCACTGGTGGCAGCATAATAAAAAAAACCAGCTGAAGAGCTACAACCCTAGCGAATGCCTTCTAGAAACGGCTCTGCTGAGCTAGGCGCTTTATCCAGGGCCGGTAGTAGCTCGATCTGCTTGTCTGGTTGTCGTTTTTTTTTTATTTCGTTCATCGTCTCACCCTCCCGAACGCCATCCGCGTTTGCAACCGGGGCGGGGTTGTGCAAAACGCACAACGGAAACGAAATATGTTAAGAACCCAGGCTGGCAGTTTCAGCAGTCGACAAAACATCCAATATCGGCGCGATGCGCGCGCGAATGCTGACATTTGCGGATGGAACCGACCGTGACGGTTTGTTAGGGACGGCTAGCGAAAGGATTGCCTCTTGGGGCACAGGAAACAAACATTGGTACGCGAAAAAAGAAAAACCTAATCCGGAGCGGAATATTTTCACAAATTCACAACCGGAACCCGGGAAAGCACGGTTACATAAACACCGCACTAGATCACGTTCGCAGTCGAAAGGATTGAAGTGTCACCTATATTGAAGCTTACGGTGAAAAAGCTACCCTTGCAAGGAAACAGTTTTCCTCGCTAACGGATACACTATATTTGTGCTTCTCAAAATACCGCATGCGATATGATTGAGAAGCTTTCAACCATCTACGCTAATTCAATGCGACGGTGCTCTGTCTATCCGTTGTGGCAAGCTATTATTCGAAGAACTATTGCATCATTTACTGCACGAACTGCGCCAAATGGTGCGTGATGGCTATCAAATCCCTTCAGCGATAAATTGCATTTTCAGTCGAAACCATTTAGCATATCGATTGATTTCAAACTCCGCGCATGTACGCCCACTGACGCAATGAGGATGCATTTGCTATCCTGAAAAGCTATCGGTAGGGCTTTAAAAACGAATATTAGTGGCTCGTTTTGATGAAAACGTGAAAAAAAGCTGTTGCATTACTGCGGTAGAATACATTTTCCAAGCACCATTACAGAGGGAGGAAAGTGCATATTAATTTGGGAAAATTGTCGCTTCAACCGAAACGCCCGTAACCTAGAATGCCGATTAGTTGGGTAACCATTTTCCAATAATAAGCCATCGATACGGCGCTCTGCTTTCGACAGCGGCGGTATCGATAGTTTTCACTAATCGCTTCCACTTATGTTTCGTGACCGCTTGCATCGACCGCAGGTACGACGAAAACACTCACCTCATTACCGTCGAAGACCTTCGACACCAGCTCGCCGGAGTGCTTGTCGAGCAGGAATAGAGAGCACCGTTCGGCAGCCGCCAGCTCCTTGGCCTCGGTCATGACGCCCCGCAACAGCTGACCCAGATCACCTGGCGTGGAAAAGGAGTAGATGAGCAGAAGAGAACGAGCGTTTATACAGGGAAGCATGTACATCGTCGACTAGCGGCTGAGGTAGCGGGTGGTGTACAGCACAATACCCGAACAAAAGAGTACAATTAACACGAAAGGCATTGTTAGCGGCACTACAGAAGCGCGACGGCGGGAAAAGTTAATAATTTTTATTAAATTTATCCTTGAAACGAAAAGGACGAGAACACTCGATGGGGTCTAACGTTGGAAAGGCGATTGAAAATTTTAGTAGCATCTTCGGGATGAGAAAAAAAATCGGTAGATTATCACGAGTGTTTTGGAATATAATTGAAGGAAAAATTAATAGAAAGGAAACATGCAAGCATTTTATTACACAAAGATGTTATTAAAACCGATAGACATGCTTTTAAAGTAAAAAAAGCTAAAATTAATTCCCCATTGATTGATGCATTGTGTATTGTTCCGAACCTTTACAAAGCTCCTGTGACCATATTTCCTGCCGGTTCGAGAAAAAAACCCACTACCAGCTTACAAAGCATTCAGAAAAAAGTGACCCAAGGCGGATGGGAAAAGAAATTTCCAGCATAATGCCATTCACTCCGCATTGTCAATTATGCCACCGTAATCAGCGGGTCAATTTCCCCCAAGACATTTGCAGCGCATACAAAGCGCGAACAAAACCAAACAAAAAAAGAAGCTAATATTCTCTGCTGAGGGGATGGATCTGCCGGTGCGCTTGGTGCAACATGGTTGCATTACGCCACCGGGCCTATCGCTCCGGGGCCATTCGCTCCAGGTTCATCTTAATTGGAAATTTTCCATCATCCTTTGAGCGGGATTGAGCCCGAGCAAGGCGGCAGCTCGTGGGCGGTGCGCTTCTTTTATGCCGCTCATAAAAGCGATGACCGGCCGCGCTGTGTTGTGTGTCCGGTGACGAAAGTTTTTCTTCCACACCGTTTCCACATCCGATGGGTTCGCTCTTCGACCTAACCCAGCGCAACAGCCCGGCGGCACAGTCAGTCGAACGGAAACGCGATACCATCCCAGGGTGGCGGATGTGACGATAAGAAAGGGGACACGAATCCGACAAAACGGGAATATTACAATACAAAGAAACTAATCATTTTAACCGTAAGCTCGATCGTGATCACTTTGAGGATGTTACGGATGCCCGTGTTTTGAACAAGGAGCAACCGAACAGGTGTGCTGCTTTCCGTTGAGCCGATCAGCGAACACAGCCGAACACAGCGTAGCAAACACGTGAGCTTAACACGAAGCGAGACGGAAGCAGGTGCTTTTATGTTGCGCACTTCCGCACACCACCGGCGGGTTGATGTACCTACTTATGTACGGCTGTCCGAAGCCTGTCTCATCCCCCACTGGTTGGGGGTGGATTTCCGGGAGCAACACTGCAACAATGCTCCATTGTTGAAGCGCCGTTGTGCTACATTGTGGCCGTTCCCGGTGAAGGAGCTCACCGCGCGCGCGCGTGTGTGTGTGTGTGTGTGTCGGTGATGAAATACAAACACACAGCGCCAACTGGCCCTTATTTTCCACAAACCACCCCCGTTCGTTGGGGGCCGTGCCGGGCAGAGATCATGGCACCGGTCAGCATTTTTATGTGTTTGTGTGCTTTTTTTTTCTTTTCGCTTTGCTTTGTTGCTGTCGCGTTCGCACCGCTTTGTACCAAATGCGCTGCCAGCGAGGCGTCCTATCGTTATTATCCTGATTATGAACACGTGTGCTATGCTACACGCGCCCTTATGCTCGTGGTGCGCGCTGTTAAACATCGGGCAAAATGTTGCAAACGGAAAAGCGCATGGTGCTTGGTTCATTTAAAACAATCTCGTTACGGTGCCATCCTGCCCCTTCGAATGGGCTCGACTGACCCGCTGACCTGCTGGATCCTGGTGGAAATGTGCAGCAAAAAAAAAAAGGGGAACAAGCTTGGGAATTTTCCTGCCTACCAGAAGCAAGCACGCCGGCCAGTAATTAAACGAGATTGTTGTACTAACAGGAGTGCGTGTGTGTGCGTGTCTTTTCGAGAAGTTTCTCCACGCTGCTGCTGCACTGCTGTGGGGCTTTGCTTCGTTCGACGGTTGAGTGTAAGATTTATAGCGCTAGCCCAAAAGTACCACCGGATCCGCTGATTATGCCACCCGTCAACAACTTCCGGTGTGCAAACACCGCACCGGAAGCCCACCGCGTGACCGACCTCTCCCGCAAACAACGGCCACAAAAACAATCTCCTGAAGCACACATCAATTTCGGGTACGATTAGCAAACACGCACGGTGAAATCGCAAATGGTTTGTTCCAGCGTTCTCGATGATCTCGTTTCGTCGGACGCTTTTCCGGGAGGGACACTCTGCTAACCAATCGGTGGCAGGTAGACAGGCAGCTGATAAAACATTTACTCAAACACCGGCCAGGCGCCGCTCCCGGAGTGACCCCGGTGATGCGTGCGGCTGTTGTTTTCCATTTCCCCCAGCGAGTGCGGTTTCGATTTTTGCGCGAGCCGAAGCCGGAAAAAAGAAAGAAAAAAAGCGTACCACAACACAAATCGTTGGGGCTATTGGATTTAGGCGCTCGCTGACCAGAAATAGGCCACCCCTGTTCGTTGGAAGGTGTCAATTGGTGTGCGGTAACGTTTGTTTGTTTGTGCTTCCGAGATCGAAGCAACCAGGTTTGATGATCTGTCGTGCGTCAGAAACCATCCTAATGCGCAGAAGAGAGTGTTTCCGCATGATCGTTCCCTAGCAACACATTTTTGGGGGAAACGAGCATTCCATGCAATCGAAGTAGCCCGTACGCAAGGGTCGATTTAAATGTCCTTCACCCAGCCCGGTTGATTTAAGCTAGCCCCGCATGATGATTGTTGTTGTTTTGTTCTTCTGCGCTCCCTTGCTTTATCCCGAACGGTCACAATTGGCATCGATGAAGCGATACACCACCCAATCGAACCCATTCTCGATGGTGTCCCGCTATCTGTTGCGTTCATAAATTAAGAAACCCAAAGCCGGCGGGCGTTAGACATTTTATCGGCATCCGACGATGCAGATGGAGAGCATGGCTCGGTTTGTCGCAGGCTTCACAGATAAGCGACCCAGGCGCAGACACGCGAACCGTGCAAACAACAACGCGCCCATCTCGATGCCGCGACCAAGAACTGCCCCTTCTCAGGGAGGCTCGGTCTGCAGCCGCAATCGCGACAAATGAAAACGGGGCCACAATTTATTATTATTGCACGAGCATAATCGTAAAAATAAATCACAATTTATCACTAGCACATGTACTAGCGAATAGTGGGCCCACATGCTGCGTCGCGACCAACCAAACCACGCAAGACGCAGGCGAACAGACGTTGTTTTTTTTCCACCACACGCCGACAGAGCCGATGGTGAGATTGAAGCGTAAGCTTTTCGGCTGTCTGTAAAAGCTCCACGGTCGGCGGGCGGCCACGAGAGTATTAATATAAATAAAACACAATAATGAACCCAACGTAAAAACCCTGCGGTTCTTGGGCCACAACATCCGCAAAAAAAGCCGAAAGCCGAAAGGGGCACCAATTTTTGGCGATGATCCGCTTTCGTTGCATGCGTCAGCCTGGTCAGCGGTCAGCATGAACGAAGGAAAACCACCGGCACAAGCCGCGCCTAAGCCGACAAACAACCGACGAGATGGAGCGGGACAAATTTGTAAGCTCATTTATTAAGTGCCAGCAAAAACCCCGTTGGCATCGCATCACGGGGTCGGATGCGACGGATGAAGGATTATGTGGCCCGGTGCCATTCGATGGACATTAGAGTGGGTCTTCGCGAGTCGGGGGGCGTTGGGAAAACCCCTTTTTGGAGGGTCCCTGCTAGGAGCAAGGAAGTCAGAAACAAAAAAACAAAGACGAACGACACGCTGGCGAGACGCGTCCTTCGAGGTGGAGGCGGATATGTAAGCGCGACCGGCGTGATGACCGACGTAATGGGGTTTGTATTTTGCTGAGTCAATTAAATTTATGAGCTCGCGTTTGGCGGTTCGCTTTTGGCATGCGGGCGCATTTAATTGCGATTTCGATCGGGGTTTAGGCCGCCCGGGAGTGGTGTCATAACTCGCCAAACGCCATCGCTATTCATCATGCGGTCGGTCGGGGACGCTCGGTTGCGTAATAAGGGCCGGTTCGATGGGCGATCTATGGGAGGGTTCGCGTGGAATGTAAACAGTATCGAGTGTCCTTGCATTGGATGGGGCTAATTCCGTCCTGAAGCGCGTTGACGTGACCCCCGTCAACGCGATGGATAGGGTTAAGTCAGGGCGTTATATTCCTGTGGTAAGATTAACCGTCTTCAAACGTCTTCAAAATGCGTCGTGTTTAAGATAATGCAGATTACCAAACGCACATAACCAACAGTCAGAAGGGAATGAATCCGTCGGTTAATATCACATAGAAAATGTTTATAAGTTTTCTCAAATATTTGTTTTTAACCTTTTCTTTTAAAAATTATTTAAATTAAACATATTCTTATTATCCTCAAAACACACAACGCAATGTTGATAAGGATACGGTTCAGTTGCAAATAGCACAACTTCACAACTATCGCTTACTCCATTAAGCAACAACTGCAGCATCCCTAGTACGATCGTTGCAAATGTGCAAATTCTTCAACACCACCGGGAACTTTGCGAATAGCAATTCCTTTTTTTTTCTGGCTCGCAATTTTCACGTCCAAAAGTTTTCGTTCTGTTTCACGCTCGTGATTTACGATGCAAACCCATCGAAATGAACCACGGAAAAGCAGAAACACTGAGATCGCATACCTTCAGCGGACTTCAACAACCGCTAGAAACGGAGTGAAGGAAAATTTCAAAAAAGTACACCAAAAGGATCACTTACTCTCACGGGTGCCATTGAAATGCGAACTTCAGCGATCCGGTGGGACCAGTTGCACCGTTCCGTTGGCCACGCTCCATTGGCTGCTGGCACGGGCATGGAGGTTTTCCTTCGTGCTTCTCGGACAAGAGTCGCAAGAAAAACTAACAAACTTTCTCTACACCGATCCAGAGCAATGAATCTGATTTATGCGGCGTTCCGAAACGCTTTAGTAGTGCACTGTTTGAAGCACGGTGAGGAGTGATATGGAAAATTATGAAAAATCATCCACACTCCACCCACCCACCATGAGGCAGGCTTGAGAAAAACCATTACTCGTTAGCGGGGGTTGAAAAAGAAAACCAAACCAACCCAAACAAACATTCGATTGAGTCCGATGCGGCCCTCTTGTTGGCTTTAACATCAAAGCTTTGCACATCTCCGGCCTGCCTGTTAGCAGCGTTTCGTTCTTTGCTACGGTTTGCAAAACAATTTCCCTCCTGCCGTGAGGCGTTCCGGTCGTTCCGAGAACTGCCACGATGCTTCCAGCAGTGTTATCAGTACACATTCGACATTACAGATGCAATCTGTCCAAGGCAACCGTACCCGGTCTCTCGTTTTTATGTGGAAAACAAGCAACTAAACAAATCGAAACGGCGTTCCGGCCGGTTCCAACACCAACACCGCACGATGTCCTTTGTCCGAGAACAGGGCGCAAACGTTTCCCTTCGGGGCGACACACCATTTGATTGTCATTTTTGTTTTCATGCCTTGCCCGGATGCAATTAGGTGCTGTCATATTTAGGCGCAATAAAAGCAATAAATTTATCGAATCTACTACCAACCTGAGCGGGGATTTGGAGTAGCGATAAATGTGACCATTTCACCGCGGCATCCACCACTTGGCAGGGGAACTTCAACAAGAGGCAATTATATCGTTTATCATCAACCACACCCACCACCCGTGGTAAGCGTAGGGAGTGCAATTTATTTTAATTTAATTGAACCACACAATGCACTCCAAAAGACGAATACCGCACCGCGCAGGACTCGTCTTTTGACGCATCCTTTCCGTCAGAAGAGAACCCGCTTGATTCAGCGCGTAGCAACGGAATCAGCAGCAGCAGCCGAGAGCATCTTATGGAAATGTATATTAATTACCTGCGGCTGGTGTATTCGGTGAACTTTTGCCCTTAGTCGAATGAATAACAATGCCCTCGTAAGCGTTTACTAGCTGCACTCGGCGAATCCGCCTTCGCATGTGCCCACATATGCGCAACCATACGCTTCGAAAGGTAAACTTTACCGTTTGGAGCCGACTGTGCCCCTACACGTTGCGTGCTGGGTTTTCCAGCGAGTTTCCCAGCCCTGAACCTGAACCGAGCCGCAGCACCTCGTTAGTTTTGAAACTGTCGGATCAACAACCAAACGATTCGATCGATAGGACGGTGCTATCGTATGTGCTTCACTTTTTCCCGGTAGGAAATATGAATTTTCCACCGAGATGGCTCACGCCAACGCATAGCCTTTTTCCCTGGGTGCTCCTGTGTGCTCCACATTTTATAGCAAGCCAGCAAACAAACAAAAAGGATGTAGCAAAAAAAAAAACAAGGGAACACCCAATCCCGCTAGTATCATCGCGCGCGCGCGCATGCAGTACGTGATATATATCAATCTGGCGGTGGCAAGAATATAAATTTCCTCTGGCACGAATTGTTGAGCAAACATAAAACAAGCCTTCGCGACAACCGCGCACGGTGAGGCCTGCAATCCGTCGCCCATAAAACACGGCCCGAAATTGGCCTCGTGAGCTGTGGAACGCATAGGCGCACACACCAGGAAACAGGAACATGATCCGACCCGGGGCACATCAAAACCTGCGCATCGTAGTTTCATAAACAGTGGTGGCACACACACAAAAACCAAGCCGTGCCTGGAACGCGTTCGAAAGTGATTGATTTTGTTTTATTTGATTCGATTTGCGCTCGTTAAATAACTCCGTGATGGATTTGATTTCGCAGTATGAAAAGCACACCGCGAACGGTCTATATTAAATATGCCAATAAACGCGTCGGGGGTTTTTTCTGCATCTTCTTTGTGTACCTAGTAAAAGGGATAAAGGAAAAAAACCATCCCCTCCAGGGAAAACTAGTTAACGGGGTTGCGTTATGCGCGGTTCCGTTGAAAATTCCATTCCAGTGTTGTCAACCGTGCACATTCCACCGCGCAAACTACCAGTAGCCAACACTGATAACACGTGCCGCCTTCATGTGATGACCGGGAAGCAACACAAACCCCACACACACACACACACGCTTCCCTGTCTCGATTCTAGTCCTCGATCAACGAACGTCTGAGCAACAGCAGCGAAAAAAAGCAGCAAACGCACCACCCCCTACTCGACAATGACTCGGCCTCGGCCATAATTCATTCGACCCATTGGACCCGGACCCGTTGGGCTGGCAGGTGGTGCAAACCCTGCCATTGGTGATATGAGTGCCATTGTTCTACTTCGCCCAGAACCACCCCCGTGTAGCGTTTTATGAGCCATCAAACCGATGTTCATCCACCCACCCGGGTGGATCCGAAATTCGAAGCAGCAGCACCCCCGTGGCTGGATTCGATTCGCTAGCCCGGGTTAGGTGAGTAATTAACCGCACGGTTCATTGTCTTCGAATTACGCGGCGGTTCACCAGCGAGCGATAGGAAACCCGGTAAATGGTGCCACCCCGGAGTGGGTGGGTTTGGTACACACCACTTTGGGAGCGGTTGGAAAAGTCCGCCACTTTGGTGGTGAAACGCTTCTGCCTAATATACCCGTAGCGATTATTTAATGCGACTATTAATGTGTTGGCTTACAGGCGTCGAGCCCACGACCAGCAACCTACCAGGCGCTTATCAATCCGTGTGACCCGACGCGGCTGGAAAGCTAGGGTGTCTCCTCGGAAAACTCTTACACCTCACGCGGAAGGTTTTGAACCGCACAGCCCAACCCACAAGAAGACAACCGTGGTTGGGTGGGTGATAAAACTTTCCACCACCCTATGACCCCGAGCGGTCGTAGCATATTATCGCATCCAGTGCGGCGACGCGGTTCCGATTGTTAATTAAATCGAATTGAATTAGTTCGCGTATGCAAATGAATCGTTTCCAGGCTCCGGGGCCACTCGCACACCGTAGGCGTGCACTCCCACACATGCGAACGAAGAAGCAAAATTTGACACGGGCACACCAACGCGCAGAAAGATCATTTCGCTCGTGTTACGGGGGTTTGCTTTGCTGGAAAATGGGCTCCCGACGGTGGCTCAACACGAAGAGTGAGCATTTCGTGAGGATGGCACACGAGGATAATATGAAAAATTTAGTGTAACTTTTGCCGCTGAGTTTTATGTTATTTTGTGTGAAATTTTATGGAAGTTTAGCAACAACTTGCTGTAGCCAATTAAACCGAGTAGCATAATTTTATTGTTGGTTTGGTCCTTTGTATGGCATGATCCCATTATGCTAGCACACGCCAGGAAAACGAGCGTATAAAATTAAACGAACAACTAGTATCCTGGGCTTGGAACTGGGAATTCGCTCACTCCTTGCCGCAGGAGATTGTTTCATCTTAACGGTGTCCGACGCTTCGTACAGTCCCGCAAAAAGGAAGCGAACCCCATAAGCTTGTCGCATGCGAGAAACACAACAAGCGCATGTAAGATTAGATAACTCCCGGTCCCGTGTCGCCCGGACCAATTGCACGGTCGATCAGATGCTCAGCACTGGCGAAACCCAGTGCTGCCAGTGCCGTTGCAATAAAGGTATTAAGAGTTTGATAACGAGCGTGATTCCGTCGCTCGTCGGAGCATAAGCAGCATGCACCGTCGAGACGCGATGGAACCGAGGCGAAGTGCTAAATTGCGGCCCGTTGTTGAGCTGCCATCGCCTGGTAGAGAAGCCTGCACCCGGAGAAGGGCCGATTGGAAGAAGAATGCTAACGAGTAGACTTAATGACGACGATTGCCGGGCGATAAGCGAACGCAATGTGCACAGCCATCTTTCCACGTTGACGCGGTGTACGGCATGGGGGAGACCTTCGAGGGGGCACGATCAACACGACAAACGTGCCTAATTGCCGCGAAGACCATCGTCACCAACACGCCGGTACTGGTACACGCCACGCGAAGCCTCATTAGAGATGACGTTTTTACCTGGGAATTCAATTTCCGTTTCAAACCGGATCACGCCCACGAAAGCGCCCTCCCGCAGGATGCTGGTGGTGGAGTTCGGAAAATTGGGAGCCCCTTTTTTGGGCCATTTTGTTAATGCCTACGATCAACCGTTGACAAACCGTCCCCACGGGGGCCCGGTTACATTTGAAGCAATTACGTTTCGTGCTTTGCTGTGCGTCTCAAGTACCAATACACTGCAATTGGGTCTAAGCATTTTTCGTGGATGGATTCACAAAATGGATTCTCCACTGCTTCACTGAAGCACTCCAAAACAAGCCGTCATTGATGACTTTAATTAGAAAGTCTTATGTCCTAGGCAACCGTTGGCAAGTAGTACCAACATAAAAAAAAAGTCGCCTACTGTGACTCGTCGTTCACCATCATTGCTTTGACAGCCATCAGGCAAACGACGACAAAATCGGCCTAACATCAATTCTAGAAAGAGCTATTCGAAACGGTACTTTGAAGGGATGTAGTTTTTAATTCGGTAGCTTAATTATTCCTTATGATTCCAATGAAAAGGCTATTTAAATGCCATCTCGTGATTGGAGCCGTAATCAAAAATGCTATAACAAGTGATTCAATAAAAATAAAAGCCAAACCGTCGCGCTTGTCATACTCGTATCGTCTCTTTCAATTACAAGATAAACACGTGCACGCGTCCAACTAAATCCGGAACACGATGTAAATCGTTATCAGATGATCAATGGCATATGTTTTTTGAGCCGGTACACTTGAGATGCCGATAGCGGATGTAATAATGCTGCCCGGCCGAGGCACCGCTGTGAGATTGATTTTTATTTCGCGCGATAAGATAACTGATGCCGTTGACAATGACAAAAAGGGAAGCTCGGTTTTAATTGCTCTTGTTTGGAATTGAAATTTTTCAAACAGAAGTAAACGTGATGCAAAAAAGGGGAGAAATTACACTGCTCTTTCAGCTTTTAGAAACACAACAACTGCGCGGATCAAACTTGTACACAACAAACACTCGTGAAGCAAAATATTGGGAGTAAAATTTCAACACAAACTGCACTATGCCACCAGCTAAGCAACAACAGAAAAAAGACCCCATCAACACTTAATTATCACATGGCTCACCTATTTTTCCCAGCAACCGGCGGGCCACTTGTAGCAGATTTTGGCACTGATCGCGCACACGTTTCTCCTCGTACAGCTCGAACGCCGTCACCAGGTGGCCAAGAACGTACCTGCACGCGCGCGAGAGAGAGAGAGACACAGAAAAGCGGAAGCACAATGTAGCGAAATTCCATTTTGGTCGATTTGGTCGACCTCCTGCCAGTGACTGTACCTACCGGAACGTATCGTCAATGTAGAACTGATTCCGCGACCGGGACGAACCGTCACCGGCAATGCACACGAACAGCGCGATCTGTTGCTGATGCGGCGCGGCCAATGTTGCGCCATTGTGCGGCTGCTGGACGGAGGAAAAATTCAGCTCGTTCAGCGATGACGTGGACGAGGCGGACGTCGTCGAGGTTTGCGACTGCAGCTTGCTCACCTTCGGGCCCAGGATGTCGTAGATCAGGGTGTTGTGCTTGTTGCCGACGACCTAGGGACGAAAGGAGCCGCAATAGATAAGCGACATAGCAGCACGAAAGAAAAAAATAATATATCAACCGTCCGTCAGTGACGAAACCATTCCGGTGGCATAACGCGCGCTATGGCGTCGCCGCATGGGGTGAGTTTCGAACTGTTACCGCATGGGGTTTGCGCACGATGACGTCAAACCGATGTCTGCGCGGTTTCCCGGAGACGAAACACGCGCGAGTACGTCCGCCCGTCTCGAAGTGACAGGGCCTGTGGTCTGCGTGAGTTGGTGTTAATTTTTGGGGTAAGTTCTCACTTAGCACTCGAGAGACGTCGAATTTACGCACGATGTGTGGTGGAGAAGTCGCCACATGGCGATTGTTTTGGCGTGTGCTTGGTATTTTTTTCCTTCCTCTCGCTTTTCGCTGCTTCACCACAATCTGGTTTCCATTTACCATGGTCTAGGCCATCGTTTAGACCTGGCGCTCGAAGTTTCACGCCCTTCGGATAAACCCTAACGGGTGGAATCTGTCTCTACACCTGAGGAATGTGGCAAATGCGGAGGGGAAAATTAATTACACTTTCAAGGGCACCACTGGATTTTCTCCCACATCTAACCCTCGTTCGGTACCATCCTGCGACAGCGGGAGCGTTCGCGTCATGGAAAACGAAACACATTTCACAGAAATCTAGTTTCGTTGAGTGCTAACGACCGTTAGCGGGCATAAGGACAATCCCGGCGGGTGGGACGGTGGAAGATTTAATTCGAAATCAATTTACCTCTCTAACGAAGTTATACTGACACGCCACGATGCACACTCGTGGTTGGTTTGTATCTATGTATATTCCATGGTTGAAACCCTAGCACGAACCTTCGCGTTTTTTTTTGTGGTTCTCTTTAGCCAATCAATAGCTGATGCTAATATGGCTGATTGTCGACAACAATTAATACGATGTTTTACACACACACACGCGCACACAAAATGGCTAATTTGTTCCGCGTAAAAGCTTCGCGCGATCCTAGAATCTCTTCCCATTTCTCGTGCAAACGTCAACGCAAATTCTCGCGTTGTCTGTGTAAGCCGATTTGAAAGACCATTACAAAAATAAACGAACTTCAATGTTGCACAGCCAATCTTTGCCAACCGCGGATCATATTTCCGAGCAAAAACCTGCGCCTTGACATGTCCGGCAAGTGTGATGGAACGAAGCCAGCCGTTAGTGTGAATCGCCCAACTGACCTATCGTGGCGTCAAAATTTACAGCGCAAAATCTCCAAAAAACCACCACCCCGGGGAGCCCGATAAGATAAGAAGGTTGTGAAATGCCCGTTTGTGGCCGTAAACTTTTCAGCGCGTTGCGGTGGACACGTCACAGGAGCAGAGAGAGAGAGAGAAAAAAAAAGATCACCCCTCATAATCTTCACCCCAACGGGTTGCATCAGCAAAGATACTGACGCAGCTAGTCCGGATGGTGCCCGTCCCGAAATGAGACACTATGGACACACTATCTGCTATCCTTGGTCGGGGGTAGGTTTACCGCGTCATCCGGCCAACTTTAGCTTAGGCAGGGAAACCTGCTAAACAAGATCACTTATCGCCTTGGATAGTGGAATGCATGACTCAACCACAAAACGGGTGGGATTCTACCATGCCGTGCCCTGTCTCGTAGTGGCGAAGAGAAAGAGATTTCAAAATAAATACACACACCACGACCCTGGGCACCTGAGCTCGGCGGAGAAGAAAATTGTGAAATTCGGGAGCAGTCGTGATGGCCCGAAGATGAAATGCCTCAACCATTAGTCACCCATGGCGCGTGCATTTCGTCATCATTTTGGGCCGCCTAGCGACACGCGCTAATGAATATATAGCTGTCGTTCATGTGACTTATTTCAGCATCAGCATGTACGGTCGCATTTTCTTTTTTTCCTTTTGGCTTCGTTCATCTTCCGCATATGTGTCGCCGCTAAAAAAAAAAATCAAAGTTCGTCCAACACATCGAGACCTTCACCCGACGTTCGTGCGTGGGTAATATTCGAACCATATCTCGCGTTTATGTCGTGATGGCATAAATTACTTTCCCTCCATTTTGCTACCCATGAAACGGGACAGTCTCTGGGACGTTATGACCGCCCGCCCCCCCCCTAAAAGGAACCACCCCACCAAGACCAGCTCCGTGACCAAACGTCAGCTTCTTTTTCGACAATTTCCAGCCTTGTTCCGGGTGGCAACAAACACCGACACCAGCATCCCCGATCACTTCCGGTGGGGCGTGTCAGAGACGGCTAGCAAATTGTTATCATATTTCACGCCACCACCGCAGCACACGGCAAAATGGACGGTACGAGAAGCTCTCTCTCTCTCTCTCTCTCGCTTAGCTCACAATTCCCCCTTGCGGGTTTGGCTCCCCCAAAGTTTGTGCGTAATGCGCAAGATAAAGTAAACCACGAGCGCCTTCATGGCGGCCGCACCGCGCGAATGTAGGGCAAACGGGCAGAAGCGTAATAATGCACGCGGGCACGGAAAAGCTGCTGCACGATAATGGCACGATTAAGCGGATGCTTCGGGGGTGTGCAACGGCGCATTGTGTAAGAACGATCCTTGCCATCCCTGTTGTGCGGGTGGTTCGCACGAAAGCACGTCCTGCAAATATGGCGACGGCTGCAGAGTCAGGAGTAACTGACGCCTGGCAAGACCTTGCCCCGTTTCGATCACCTTCGTGGTAAAAGCGCCAAGGTGATGTGGTGCCTGACCCGCACGATGCCGGAAGGCCAATGATGCATCTTGCGGAGCGAAAGGCTGTGTGCTTGAGCTTGACTTCGAGCCTGACGCAAACCCCGGCCCAGGTGAGAGATGCATTAAGCGATTTGGCCCCCCTCCCCGGAAGCGGTACGTTGAGAGAGGCCACAAAGCGGTGGTGGCACTTGTTGCAGCGCATGGTAACTCTGGTATTGTCTTCTGTAAAGGCAACACCTTCACCGGTCGGCAACGTATAGCTGCAGCTGCACCAACCACCAACCATCCGGCACACGGAGTGATTATTAAGCTAATTGAATTTCCAAACGCAAACATACAACATAAGCCGCTTAAAAGCACGGGCAGATATTGTTTGCTTCACTTGCGTAAAGCTCGATGCTTTAAAGCCGAAAATTCATAGTAACGTTTTCAATTATTGCCGCAAGGACACGACCCTTGCTGGATGGCCGTTCTCGCTTTCCACCAGTTTCTCTGGTGCAATGTGGTCAAGATCAGCGTTGGCTGAACATTTGCATGCTGCAAATTATTTATAGCTTCCAGCCCATTAAATGGCGATGCTGTGTGGTTCTTTTTTTCGCTCTTTCTTTTGGCTTTCTTTCCGCCCAGCAAGGACGAAGGTCGTCCTCCCAGAAATGGCATTATTTATGCATGCTAGATCGGCTTTCGCGAACGCAGGACGATGGAAACCAAGAACGGTGGCGGGCGTGCTTCAAAACGGACGAAAACTAAGCGCCAATAAAAAAAAGAAGAACCGCGTAATCCGAGGTACGGAACAATCCGCCAAATAAAAACCAGCTTCCAAAGTTTGGCTGCTGAGCTGGCTGAGAAAACAATGGCTCCCGGCGCCACCCGAAGGCGGTTTTCTTTTGGGGCGGTTGTTCTCCCTTCAATATTATCTCGCGAGCGCGCGGCACAAGACGACGAGAGAAAACTTTTCGCTGTTATTAATTATTTCACCCGCTGCAGCCGGAGCAACTGCCATGGTTTTGCGTGCGTCCTGTCGTCGTCGTTGCCACTGGAAACGCGAACCGCATGCTGGGAACTAGAGCGCATCGGAAACCATGGCATACTGCGTTTGGAGCGTGCTGTAATGCTAACAGCATAAGATAGCGCATCTCGAAAGGTGAAAACACAGCGATGAAGTAGGTAAACTTGCTGTCGTTTTTTTTTTGTTTTACACCTACAACAAAAAAGCCACCCCCAAGATGATCTACACCCCCTACACCCCGGGAAAGTTATCGTAAATCTCGACGGGAAAAGTTAAAGCCGTATGGTAAAAGTTTAAGTCCTGCCCCATTAAAAGCTCTCAATTTCACCGTGCCTCTTCAGCGAAAGGTAAAAATTAGCCAAGGATGACAAAATATGACCGAAATTGTATTTACCTTATCTTCGGGGGTGGGGTGTTTTTTTCTTTTCTTTTTTTGGTACGATCGACCTACCTGACCGACCGACCTCTATGTTGGCGGAAGAAACCACGATGGCACCCCGAGGGCTTTCCTTTGGCTTTGGGTGCGCGGTTGCGAGGAGCAAAAATATCGAAAAATTCCCCTACCGGAATCTCATTTCATGGCGGTTTGCGTTAATGTGGGATCCAATTTGCGATTAAATTCCTCCCAAACTCGAAGCCACGGAAGCTAGCTGCTAGGTGGCAGGATGGAAGCGGATGTGCTAAGGACACGGGCCACGGGTCGGTCGCACAAGGAGATGCATAAAACAGATACCACAGCTCCAAATCTGTGTACCGCGCGTGCGTATGTGTGTGCGTGGGCGTGTGTAATATCTGTCGGACGCGTGCAGCAAACCCGGACAAGGGCAACAGGATTCGTCGCCACTGATCCGTCGCTTACCATAAATGCCTTGCTCCACGTGTCCATCGAAATGGCGACCCGGCCCGGTTACACGGCGATGGCTTTCGGGTGGGCGAACTCGCAGAAGGATTACCGACCTGAGGCCCGTGCTTGTGGCGCTCAGAACCCGGACCAGCTGTCGGACCGGATCCGTGTACGGCCTGGGGCGAGACACGCGAAGCACTATCTCTACCTGCCTGCTTCCCAAGGCAGACGTTCTCCAAAAGCCATCCCGGCAACCCCCCCAGGAGGGTGGTCGTAGAAAAAGTAATAAATATCACATTTCACACAATTTACTCGGCCGGTGCGGCCGACTGAAACCAAATACGTAGTGTGCATTCTCCCACCCAAACGGGGGTGGTTGGTTCGGTTGCTGGCTGCTGGTGCCACTTAGTAACAGCAAATGGTTTCTACCCCTTAGGGGCGCGGGCTCCTTTTTGATGATTGGCTCCCGAGCGGCTTGACAGTGACAAACAATAATCCAAACAGCAATGAAAAAGCACGGCAAAGCTTACCATCGCAGGATTATCGTTTGGCTTTCGGAGCCCGGGGTTTTGCGTGTTATTGCAGACGATTTAATCAACAAATATTGCGCCTAATCAAGGTTGCTTTACGTATCGTTTTAAGCTTGCTCAAAAAAAAAAAATCTGCTAAACTACATTAGCTTCTCTTAGGAAATTATAACCTCTTTTTCCGTACGTATGGTACGCTTTATTGGCCCTTGGGCCAAACAGGCAACTCCGAATCCGCAGTGACACTAGCGACCAGTTAATCTTTCGAACGAAAACAATCCCGCTAATTTACGGGACCATCTTACCAGGCGATTTAATCGCCGCTTTTCACCCCTCGATTTGTTTACACGCTGTTTATTCGCATAAATTCGGTGCCCGACGCAATCGCGTCGGTTTTAATGTGTTTTTTTTTCTTCACAAGTGGATGTTTCCACTTCTCCCTTGGGACGCGTGTACGGCAGGATGAATTCGGTTGGTTTCACACTCGATAGCAGCACGGAATCGCAGCGGTAAAAATTAATGCCATGCATTAACGCCGTGGCACTCTCTTGAACGCCTCAAAAAGTGCACGTTCAAGGTTATTTGCGTGAAAAATAGATCCTCGTGTAAAGGTTTCGTAGTACGCTGTACGCTCATCGGAGGCAACTTTCCCGAAGCCAATGTCTCAAACAGAGCCCTCAACATTGAAACGTGTGAGTTAAAGCGCACCATAATGATGCGACCGTATTCAACCCATAAACCACCAGGCGTCTCCAC
Organism: Anopheles nili; assembly: GCF_943737925.1. Lineage (NCBI taxonomy): Eukaryota > Metazoa > Arthropoda > Insecta > Diptera > Culicidae > Anopheles > Anopheles nili. Next base: position 26,929,437 of record NC_071292.1, read on the forward strand.
TGGATCTCGTGGACGGGCGATTTGCGACCAGAAGGGACAAATCCAATAGAAAACCACCCCGTACCAGAGACAGGGGCGCGTACAGAAACTTTACACTCAAGTAGAAGGATGGTTTCGTTGTGCCACCGACGAGATAATATAGCGGGCCTGTTTCAATGGTTAGCTCCCTTATGAAGCGCTCTCGCCATCCCAACATTAGCCCTACTCAATGTCACGTGGTGGCGGCGACGAGTTGCGCCAGTGGAATTTTGCTACAATTTACAGAGTGAGTCAGGCGGTTTTAGAGCAAGATTCGCTCGCCAATCGTGCTCTGTTTTCTGCGCTGTACCCTGTATGTGAGTCCGTGTACGTGAATGTGGGTGTATGTCTGCGTGCGGTCTATGCTGTGCGCTGTAATGGCACTTTGCCAAACGCCGACCGTGGGGACCTTGAAACGGGGACCGGGTTTCAGCTTCGGTTCGTCCCTGACATTGAGCTCGCATGCGGCACCACGTCGGCCAACCGGCGAGTTTGGCGGATGATCTATCCCCCGAGCGCCGATGGTGTCCTGGCGGTGCACACATATTATACTGTGTGGTCGCCCACTTAAATAAGACAGTCGGGCTTTGTTTAAAAAAAAAATCGCAGCACATGGCAGGAAATTGGAAACATAATACGACTATCCAAAGCAAAGCTGCTGTTTTCGTGCGTATCGCTTAAGATTTCGTTATTTATATCGATTCTGAAGGTCATGTTTTGCGTTGCACCGTACTGTAATTCTGCCCCGGCAGGAATGGCACAAAAAAAATCGCAACTATCACTTACCATCTCGATAACTTCGGAAAAGTCCTTGTTGAGATCGTCTATGACGAACGGGTAGCCATTGTGTTGTGAACCGGTGCGGAAATGTGATGAGTTGATCTGCGAAACAAAAGCCAGGAAAAAAAATTAATTTAATTACTGCGTTCATCAATGGAAAACTCGAAGATATAAATTATTTCTCCCCGGCAGGAAACACGTAATCATCATCCCTTCGATAGATATTCCCAACGCGCCCTGATATCGATCCCGAGCCACGCAAGGGTAGGCAGGTTTTAAATTTCAGAATCCATCCCTCAACGATGCCGAGCCGCTTCCGCAGTACGTATTATACTTTCGATATTTATGTGTGCACGGATGTAGCTGCTCTCGGATAAGCTTCACCGCTCGACGGTGATATCCTGGACCCGAGCCGAACAACCGCTCCCCAGCCGGAAGCAATCATGTCATTGAGCAGCACATGAATGGTAGCCATGATGGTAATGATTATGGGTTCGGATCACCGTAAGCCACAACCCGTCCGACGTCAGAGCTGGATATGCCTTGATCCCGGCTGGGATGGAGCATTTTCTGCGTGATTTGGTGTGGCCCAGCGATGAGACAACGCTGCCACTGATGATTGATGTTGATCTATGCACGGACCCAAGTCAATATCTTGACCAGCCGTACCATAAGGGGTCAGTGAGATAAAAAAGGGCACCCCTTTCTGCATTGGAAGTTGGAAAACAAAATGAAAGTAATTCATCCGTGTCCTTTCGGTCAGCTCATTCAACATAGCTCCGTGTTGATAGAAAAAAACACCATCGTTCTACGATATGAACATTCCAAATCTTTTCACCCAAATACAACACAGTTTTTAGTCATTGTTTTAAAGCTAAAAACAAACATAAAACATAAAAGGCTGTTTCGTAATAAAACACATTTTATTATTAAAAACGCTACTGCATGTTGTAAAACTAAACTCATCGTTGTAAAACCAAATCAAAGCATTCAAAAATGTCTTTACAACATGGGATTTTTTGCTACATGTAATTTATTCCCGTTACATTTAATGTCGCCTGCTTCTTCAACCTCACTTCCAAAACGAAATTTCTTTGAATATTAACTTTAATAGACATGAAATACCGTATTGCATAGAAACTCGGTTTAGCAATCACATTCAAAGCATTATTATGAAACGCATTCCTATAGCAAAACAATGCTTTGGAAGCAAAGCTGCGATTCATTCATATTGCCATTCCAACGACACAAAATGTAATAGATTACAGGGGACCTTTTTATACGAACGTTCTGACAAAACTAGGAGCCATTAAGGTATTTTTTGGTATACAGAAAATAAATTTATAACGAATTTGAAACGAAATTTAGCAAATGAATTTATGAAAAGAACATCCTTATTGGTACAGTTTTTTTTAACCAAAGCCCGATAACAAAAAGTGCAATACAAAAAATAATTTAACAAATGTAGTAGATGATATTTGACAGAGGTATTTAAATTTAACATACAAGATGTTAACAAACAGACACAGACCCTAAAAAATCATGAGACCACAAAAGCATGCTTCCCAAATAGCTCTAAATCTCCATTCCTCCGTGTTCTATGTTTAAGTAATTCATTTTAACAAATAATACAATGATCCTTTATTAAACCGTCACGAAACATTCATGACTTGTGTTTACTGAACTCGTTTTTCGAAAAAAAAAGAACTAAAAAAAGCTATTTGCTACCATTAGCAAAACGCAGCCTACTATTATCCTGTTTATCACTCAAATATTCGTGTATCCTTTGGCAACCCTTTCCAGGCACCCTCGTCACTCTAATGAGAAGGCACCGAGGCCGACTCGCGGTAATCCTCCACGCCAGCAAGGTCCCGAAAAGGATGATGCATTCGCCGGAACGACCCCCGGTTTTATGTTTGTTAATGGAAAATAATTCGCATAAATTGAAAACTTTGCCAAGAGAGCGGGAAGGGATTTAGGCTTACCGTTTGTTTGTTTTATTATACTTTTTTGTGTATCCTCCATCAAGCTTTACCGGTTATATCCTGGCGTGTCTGCGTGCGCTTCGATCGCGCTTCTTTTGCCACTTTAACCCGTTCCAAAGTTCAGCGCGCCGTGCAAACGATGGATAGCATAATGAGGGAAAATGTATTTCCCTCAATGCTCAGCGAAAACGGAAACCTTCTTCAAAGCGCGAATATTGTTGCCATTCTTTAACAATGTCCAATCGTATTGAGACATAACGTCGGCGTTATTAAATGTTCTGCGAATTTCGGTTTTGATTTATTTCCCCAAGAAGAGTCGGTAGCCTTGCAATTGGCATTCTTAAATTAGGAAAAAAAATACTAGAGTCTACTTTCGCAGCAAGACAAAACGCGAACAGCTTCCCAGCCTCATTAGGTAACGTGGAGTGTGTGGATTATTGCTTCGCTGCTCTCACCACACAACGACGAACGATCGAAGGACACCATACGCCACCATCGACCGAATGACGCCGCATTTCCAAATGGCGCGCATTGCATGAAGATTTTCTTCCGAAAATAAGCAGCTTCTTCGGGAGAAAATGGTGCGAAAATTTTGGAAATGCAGTGCACGTTTCTGTACCGTGACCCAACCGAACAACCCGTCGTCTGGTAGCGACGAGGAACGCCTGCAAAGCGCCCTATTTTCCGCCCATCTTTGCAACGCCACGATCGTCGTGCGCCCGGGCGCTAACTGAGGCACTGTATCGTATGGCAATAAGCGAGAGCAGCAGCTGCCGGCGAAGTAGCGAAATCATTCAATCCAATCCACATTCGCCGATGGCCTTCGATGGGGACGGGATTCATTTTCGGCATTCGCATTCGAATGGCTTCGAGCACGTGTGTGCATGTGTACGTATGGGCACGTATTGATGGTCGTTTGTCCCAGCCATAGAAAATCAAAAAAAAAAAAACAACATCCTCTTTCTATGCCTGTTTATTAAGCTATGTTTTCTTGTATGCGAAAAGTTGCGCGAGAGATACGCCCGGAAAGTGGCTTAATTTTTGCCGCGTTGCCGGAACGAGAATGGCAACATTGACTGCTTGTTGTCGGACGTTGGACTTGGGTGTGCTGGGCCGACGAGAAAGTAGTGGATTGATTTATGTGTTTCCAAATCACTGGCACTACTCTCCGTTTCGCACGCCAAATTCTAGCCATAATTCAAAACATCCCCCAAAACGACACACAGACTTTTTCGCCCCCCGCACGGTACGTGTGGTGTTGACCGTGACGTAGGTCACCCAGGCGAATGTGATGAAAAACGAAGCGGTATTTACAACTGTGTAACAGTTTCCCACCACCACGTGAGCGCAAGGAAGCGTACGCTTTTAGAAATCAAGCATCAAAGCCCACAAAACTTTGATAATGAAAGCGCCGGAAAATTGGATTTTTTTGTTGCATACCCTCACGAGATTATTCCCTCGGTTTCGTACATCACTCGGAGCGCGTTAGCAGCTTGGGAGAGGAAAAAAAAAGCGAACGCCTCAACCGCACAAAACAGCAAAACATTCACCGCAGTTTTGCAAACCGGTAGAAGAAAAATCAAACGCCACCTTGACGACGCATTCAGCTGGGACCGAAACCGAGAGCCAGGAAAGGGCAGCTCACAAGGATCCACACCACTAAAGCGTGCCTGCACGCCGTTCATCGTCGGTGCACCGTTCTTCCACCAAATCTGGTGCTGTTGCTGGTGCTGCAACCCTCAGCTGTTACCCGAGAACGTCGCTTTATCAACACCATGCGCGCCGCCATGCAGATGAGCTTTTGAAATGCGAAACCGAATGGAAATTAGAGTTGAAAATCGACCCCGAGACGGCGTGCTGGCGGCGAGCCAAAATTGCTTTCCTGTTTAGCCATTCGCCTATCGTCGGTCACAATCTCAACAGCTCGAGATGAAACGATTTCCCCGGAATCGGGAAGGGGCGAGTTCGTGGAGCAACGCACCGACGACGGTGGAAAATGTGCCTGACAACGTTTATGAGGAATTTCTAACCACGAGCAGACGACCGGCAGCAGCTAATGGGGCCTTTGGGTGAGAGAGAGAGAGTGAGAGAGTGCGGTTGAAAAGGAGTCATAAATTTTCTAAAACTCTACCAGGTGCACCCTTGGCCTGCCGTAGCCCAGGCGAGATGAGACTGAGTACGAACACACCGAGCTAGTGGTGATGACGATAATGAATAATCGGACCCGGTTCCGCTGGTTCCGGAGGGATGAACGCAACCCTTATTCTAATCGTTAGCATTCGGCACCGGTAGCCATGAATAAATAACACAAAATATCTCCCTTTGATACTGACGGGGCATGGCACGCTTGGGAAGGACCTCTCGGACATCGGATCGGCTTACCATCTAAGCCAAATGCGCAAATACTTCATCGATTGATGGCGGCTAATAGAACCCGATTCAAATCGACCCACCAACACAACGCTCCACCTGCTCTTAATTGCATCGTGGCATCGGTGATGCAACAAAAGGGCGCTCTCCATCGCAATCATGAATAGCGGATACACAATGCATCGCCGACGCGTAGGAACGCGCACCATGTAACAGCCATTCCGCAGCGACACACCATAGAACGCGGTGATTGCGCAAACAGCACACGAAAAACGGGTACTACCAGTTGCATGCTACTGGTCCGCAGGCAGGCTACGAGTACGGGGGCAATTTTCTGGCCCATTTATTGACTCGGAAAGTACACGCCCTGGCAACCCGGGTCCGCTCTCACACCGCCTCGGTTTGGCCGCACGAGCAGCTGGTTTATTTCTACTCAATTCAGTGCACTCACGCGAGTCCGAGACACGCGGCATTGGGTGTGTGTTCTTTTCTGTCTTGTTTTCGTTGTTGTTGCGGCGCGAGGAAATCCAGCGCTAGTTTTATTTTTAAATGCAACATGTAAATATTACAACAGTTCAGCCGGACAGCCGGAAGGTCTGGACTGTGTTTCTTGCCGGCACCGAATATAAATATATGTGTGCTCCCTTTTCCGCGAGTCATCAAACCGGAGAGATTGATCATCTTTTTTTTCTTTCTTTTTCTCACTCCGTGTTACAGACAATTCGGCGCGTGTTTGTTTGTTTACCTGACGTAACGGCACTGACAGGTAGGAGACAGGATAAGAGTGCCGTTACCGAAGGGACAGGGAAACATCGCAGAGATGACGCGGTAAAAAACGGCCATCGCGAGGAGGCCATTGGATTTAAACCGATTTCAACGGAAAAACGCCAGAGAGAGGACGTGAATTTTTTTTAACACCATCGCACCATCGCACCATCGCACCATCGCACCATCGCACCGCGCGCGTTTAAAGAACGACCCAACCGAATTAACTTGAATAAAGTGTTAGTGGAATCAGTTAAAAGAACACGTCAGTAGAATTTATTATTACGAACTTTAAGTTGGAGCCGAACTCCAACATTTTAAAAAAATTCACTCGCTTTCTACTTGTGAATCGGTGAACACCAGACTGAGAATGAATCGCGAAAACGATGTACCAAACCCCACCGCGAATTCCGCAGTGCGACAACTTTCCGCAGTTCAGCTAGTGGAAGACACTGTTTCGATACAGGAGTTGGTACAGCAAGCCAGGGAAGCGAACGAAAGCTTCGTCAGGCTGACCGCGCAGATCGCTCAGTTGAGCCCAAGCGTGTCGAGAGGGCTCGGAGTGTCGTTGAACGAGCAACGTGTAGGCGCGATATCCCCGTGCATCCGCACAGGAACCGTCGAAGAAGTGACATTTCCTTCGGCCGCCACCCTGCCGCGGAGATCGACGCTTGGGACGCCTTACGTCGGCGGCACCGACCGTGAACCTGGGAGCGCATCGTCGCGAACGGCCATTGCGTTTCCAGATTTCCTTCGTTACGACGTGCAAGCCGGCCCGTCAGGAAGATCGACGCTAAGGACGCCATACAATACCGATACAGAGCGTGAAGCTGTTAACGCGTCGCCGCCACCGGCCTTTGCGTTTACCGACTCTTTGCGCTACGACGCGCAAGTCGGCCCGTCATCGGCTCAGCACAGCGAAGCAGAACGGCGTGGTACCACTGGGAGAAGGACAACCGTACCCTCCCAGGGTGAACGTGATCTTCGGCGTGCCTTGGAAGACATGGAGATCGAGCATCTTCGGGAGCGAAACCGCTTGATCCAATCCTTCGAAGCAACGGATCACCAGAGAAGGACTCACCCGCCATCACGTACCAACGCCACCGTGGACAAGGGTTGCGACGAACGGTGCCACTGCGAGGAGGACGGCAAATGGCGCTGCGAGGCCCGTTGCGGCCGGCCATTCGTGAAACGCGGCAAAACGGCTCTGGCAGCCGGTTGCTACGAGAATCCCTCCAAAACGGACGAGTGCTGTGCCACGCTAATCTGCCCTTCAGAGCGGTTCACCGATGGACGTGTCGAACCGACGCCCGTCTCGGAGGAACCGACCACCGCCAAGGCGATCGTGACGAGCTGCATCTACAAGAACCGCTCGTACGACATCAACGAACGGATGGAGATCGGTTGCGAGCAGATCTGTACCTGCAACAGCGATGGTGAGATGGAGTGTGCTCCACGCTGTGCTCCACTTAACTCGACCCGCCCAGAACAGTGCGTCGTCCTGCCTGACCCACACGATCCTTGCTGTAAGCGCGAGTTCTGCGATGTCACGCTGGACGACCACGAGCAGAGCAGCGGTGTGATGATGATGATGGCACCGGCTTCATCTTCATCGTCACCTTCGACGACGGTGGTGCCGGAACGGGATGGAAAAACACCCGGACCGGAAGCAGACCACCGGTCCACCGGATGTGAGTTCAAAGGCCGCACGTACCAGCTGAATGATCAGTTCCACGACGAGTGCAACGCGCTGTGTCTGTGTACGGAGGCTGGTGTGCACTGTGCCAAGATCGAGTGCCCGTCTGAGTTTGGGTTGGACGTGCTGGATCCGCACTGCCTCAAGTGGGGTCCGGATCCGGCCACATTCCGTGCGATCGCACCCCGCTGTTGCCCGGAGCGGATGCGTTGCATCGACAATGGGACGTGCGAGTATAAGGGTCAGTTCTTCGATAACTGGTCGGATATACCGAGCAATTTGACGGGTTGCGAGCAGCACTGTTACTGTGATACCGGCATCGTCGAATGTCGACCGGCGTGTCCTGCCGTGCCAGCGACGCCACCTTCTCATCTACCGTGTAGCCCACGGAACGCCCGGTTGATGCCGATTCCGGGTGAAGAATGCTGCCAGCACTGGACTTGCAGTGTCAACACCGATAACGGTCTGGCCAGCGGCAGCGACGTGTTGAAGCCGCTGCTTATGCCGGGCACGATCGGGCAATTCCTGCCAACGAAACCGCCTCGCACGGACGCGAAACCCCCACCGGACGCGCCCGGGAAGGAACCGACGCCCTTCTACCCGACGGTGGACGGAAAACCACCGAAGGTACCGCAGGACAAACCCCACAAAAAGTACACCAAGGAGGACGCCGGTAAGAAGGATCACTTCAACAACATCTTCGGTGGCGCCCAACCTGAGGAGCCCGAGCTGGACGATGGCAAGTACGATTACGGCAGCTACGAGGACGCGATGAAACCGGCCACGCTCGGTGTGCAACGTCCCGGTCCGCCCGGGTACTATGGGCCGGAAATCAAGCCCCACTACGGTGCTGATTTTCACCCGTATCTGCACCCGGCTTCGGCAGGCGTCCAACCGGCCGGACAACCCGTTCCGACGGCACCCGGTCAGCCGGGACTACATCCTGGCCAGCATCAGGCGAGTGCGCTCGATAAGCAGCTGTTGAACGTGCTGGGACCAAACGGACCGGGTAGTTTACCGCCCAACATCCGCATCGAGCAGCTGCTGCAGCACATCCACGGGCAGGATCCGAATCTGCCACCGCAAGGACCTCCATTGTTGCATGGCCAGAGCCTCCCGAATGGGCCGCCCTTTGGGCCGGTTGGATCGCAACCATCGACGGGCAACGGCATCAACTACAACCAGTACGGTGCCGGCACACCCGCTGGTGGGCTAGCGTTCTCCGGACTGCAAGTCGACCTGAAAGTGCTCGCCCTGGACGCGATCGATGCGAACACTGTGCGTGTCATTTTCCTCGTGCCGCAGGTGTACGTGGGACTGCATGGTCGCGTTGAGCTGCGATACACGCGCACTCGCAACAACGACACCGCCACATGGCAATCGCAGGTGTTCGCACCACCGGACGATCTGATCGCGACACCACAGCTCGAGTTCGAGCTGCCAGGACTGAACGCCAACACGGAGTATCGCGTGAAGATCACGCTTATCCTGCGAGACGTCAACTCGCAACCGTCTAGTCAGATCTACACCGTCCGTACGCCCTCGGATCGCGTGATCACGCCACCACCCGCGATCGGTTCCGGACACTTCCCGCACATGAGCCACCCAACGAACTTTCTCAAGGAGATCATCCAGGATCCGGAGCTGCGAGCTGCCGAGGTGAACGCGACTTGGGCGAAGATCGCATGGCGCAAGCTGGATGATGAGGAGCTCGATTACGTGGACGGTATACAGCTACGGTACCGTGAGATCGACAGTGTCGTGTACCATGCGACCCCACTCATCCACCGGGCGTTGAGTGAATACACCGTGGAGGGTTTGCAGCCACAAACGCGTTACGAGGTGGGCATTTTCTTCATACCGTTTCCGGGTCACGGTGAAGAGGTGCGGGCTGGTGACATGCTACCGATCACCACCGCCGAGCGGATCGACGTGTACGGATTCGAGGTGGTGGTGAACGCCAGCAAGATCAAAGCCACCAGCGTCGAGGTGAGCTGGTTGGGTGTGCCCTACCCTGAGGACAAGTACATCAAAGGACCGAGCTTTCTATGGCAGACGGAAAAGGAATGGCCAACTTCATCGACGCTACCGCATGATACGACGGAAGAACTACGCCGCAACCTCCTGCATCATTCCAGCACTAAATCACTTATTCAGATCGACCGATTCTCTAATTGGAACAGGCTGCTCAGATCTGTTGGATACGTTATTCGGTTTTCGAATAATTGTGTGCACAGAAGAAACGGGAAAAAGACCACGACAGGACCGCTCACTAAGGGAAGAGTAGTGGCTGTCGTCAGAGCCGCCGACGGACAGGTAAGGCGAGCAACTGTGCAGACCGCTAGCGGATTGATGGAACGACCTGCAACAAAAATAGCGGTGTTGGAAGTACGGAAGTAGACCGAGGATAGGCACGGTACAACCAAGCTTACCAAAGTAGACGGACTGATAAGGCGATAGGGAGTGCTGCCGAATTGTTTATCGAACAGATTGCGCACTTGAAATAGGGTAAATTGCCCATCCGAGCAAAGTACCGGGTGGGAGAATGTTACAGACAATTCGGCGCGTGTTTGTTTGTTTACCTGACGTAACGGCACTGACAGGTAGGAGACAGGATAAGAGTGCCGTTACCGAAGGGACAGGGAAACATCGCAGAGATGACGCGGTAAAAAACGGCCATCGCGAGGAGGCCATTGGATTTAAACCGATTTCAACGGAAAAACGCCAGAGAGAGGACGTGAATTTTTTTAACACCATCGCACCATCGCACCATCGCACCATCGCACCATCGCACCATCGCACCGCGCGCGTTTAAAGAACGACCCAACCGAATTAACTTGAATAAAGTGTTAGTGGAATCAGTTAAAAGAACACGTCAGTAGAATTTATTATTACGAACTTTAAGTTGGAGCCGAACTCCAACACTCCGATTGACTCCATCACGGCATGATACTAATTTTATCTGCCCCGATTGAAACGTAACTATCGAGCTATGGATATGAAGTATGCATCGAAAAAAATGCTACTTTCGACGAGAGACAATGTGACCTAATCGTCCCGTAGTCACAAGACAGCAAAATGCGCTGAATGACCCTCGAGCGAACATGACGTTACGAGATATTGCGTTGCGATAAACTGTGGTATGCTTTCTAGGTACTAAAAAAATTAAGGTACCTTCCCACAACCATTCCAACGGCTCGACGATACTTCATCAGCATGAGTTGCTTTTGACCAAAGAGTAGTAGGTGTCTCTCCGAAAACCATTTATTTCATTACGTTAATAGAACGGCAGGCTTCCAATCCCTATAAGTAGGGTGCAGCGCAGCGTACCTTGGAAGCGATAATTAATTAACCGGGAACGTCCTGCCATCCTGCCGCAACAATTTTCCTTTACCGCCGGTTTCGGCTGTCATTGTCGAAAGGACGTGAAAAATGTATAAATAATTATCTTCGAAACAAACAAAAAAAAACGACCCAATGGATACAATATATTTCTCTTACATAGAAAGCAAAGTAGGCGGTTTAGGGGACAAAAAATAAATAGTTATCTTCCAGTGCTCAATCAAAACGATCTACTCCCGGTTTTCTTCACAAATTCCTTCGTGGTGGCCCACAACAACAAACAAAAAAGGAAACCATCGGCAACTTTGCCACCTACGCAGACAGTGGCTTCTTTTTCTTTTGTCGTCGCCCAAAAGTCGTAAACATTTGCGAGGGGGCCCCGTCGTTGATATTTCATTTCCAGCATTCCATCACGCCGGGAGGATATCGGTAAACATCTTATGCAACATCCGTCTCCCAAAAATATCCATGCGCTAGGGGTTTTTTTTCTTTTCTTTTTTTGCAAGCGCCGGAGCTTTACTTTCTGCTGGATGTCGGAACTGTCGGAATGTACCGAAAAATGTCAGGAAAAAATTCCAAAACCCATCCGGGGATCTGAAATATTATCATATTATGTGTACACCTTTCCTGCCTTCCCAGAACTCGGTGGCGGGTGATGCTTCAAATCTCGCGCTTCTCTATCCGCGCACCGAATGGACGAATGGGAAACCGTCGAGAGCTTTGCATTCGGATATTAAGACGCAATAGCCCAGGTGAGAGTTACGATGCGTTGGATGTCTGTCATAGCGCGAGTGGTATCCTTTTCTTTTTCTTGCCCGTCGTTTTGATGGGCGGACGACTTCAGAGTGATGTAAATATAAGCAGAAAGGTAGATAAAATGTCATGGTGAGGTATTTTCATTTATACTCAAGCCCGTTTTCTCTGCCTCTCCATTCGCAGCTCACACCATCGATACATTTTAGTTTGTGGTGCACGAGACACTATTAGCGCCACGACAACAAATGTCCTGCCAAGCGATAAGCTCTCGAGAAACACAGGTTGATCCTCGCCAGCGTGCGACTCGTAGAATGTTGTCGGACAGGACAAAAATCGCACCGAAATTAAACCGTAGCACGACAGGTAGCGTGCTCTTAATCGAGTTCAGCTATCAATCATAGAGAACTGTTCATTTTTCTTTCATAAGATATCCCTTCCTACATCATTCGATCACAATCTTTGCCGCCGGATATCCAACGTACACCGGCTGGATCGGTAATGGGGGGTGGGGAGAGACTTTCACGATACTCTAACGCTTAAGGTGTCCGAAGGTGGACAAGGCGAAAGGATCACCTCGAGCAATGTCAACTGGAAGAGGACATATTTTCTTTTTTCCTACCACCGAATCAAGCCGCCCATCGTTAGACAAGGGAGCAAAATCTAGCACGCCTCCAAGCGTGCCTAACGGCCTGTTAAGGTTTCGTTCCACTTAAACTCAACCGTGTACCTCAACCAAGGGCGCTTAGTTAGCATTTTATAGGTCCCCTCATTCTTCATCGAGGCCTTCTAGCAGCACTCAACGCTAAAGGGCGAGAATAATGCTGCTTTGCTGTTTATTGCTTACCAAACGGATGGAGCCTTTCGGTGGAGCCTTCATCTTGATTACCGATGATTATCATACCGTGTTTTAACGAGCCAACCAACCCCAGCGAAACTGCGTCTCCCGAATAGCTGCCGAATATGTACCATTGTGAGCTGCGGTGCTAATGCGATCCCGCTAGGTTTGCGATTTGCGTCGGAAAGACGCATACTCTGGCATAAATTTGCATTTGCGAGCTCGGGAAATTTGCAAGAAAGTCAAAAGTTAATCAATTCCCCCCAAAACCGCGCGAAAAAATGCTTCCATCTTCTGTAATTAGTCATCGGTTGAATCACATGTTCGAAGAAAATTTAATTATGCGTTTTGGGTACACATTTTTCGCTCGAATTCGGCTGCTCGGCAAAAATCTCCCACCTAACGCAACAACCGACGATGGTGCACCGCTTCGAGCGCTTTCTGTTGACCGATCCGTGGTCCCGTCTCGGCATTATAATTCCATCAAAATCGCACAGCCTCCTCGGAAGGCACAAAACAGCGAATGATGGTACGAGGGCACGCACCGAAAGCGCACATAAAGAGCGGGAAGGGCGGTCTCCATTATACCGGCGGCCGTAATGTTGTGTCGAAATTATCCCCCCAAGTCTCGAGCAATTAAATTTGCATCACATTGAAGTCACTCGCCGTGTGGTTTTGAAAGACGCGGAAAGCGTTTCCCGAGTGTCCTGGGTCGTGGTGCCTGTGCTATCGTCTGTCGAGACCCTTGCACGTAATGGTTTCGAGAATAGGTTCTTCACAGCTCACGTCCTTCGGTGGGTGGGATGTGTCGGAAGAACTGTTGGCCAGAAGAGAGAGAGAGAGAGAGAGAGAGAGAGAGACAAAAAATCCCCTCACGGACCATGAGTTATGGTAAGATAACGAAAAACAAGAAACCCCCGCGATAATTTCAGCGTTTCTCGTGCAGCGCACCTAAAAGCAAAATAATGCTGTACAAGTTGTTCCGCTGGGGGTTCGGACAAAAAGAGGCATACTAATGACGGAAGTACGTGGCTGAGTTGGTACGGTGAAGGAATTTGAACCAAAAAAAAGCAAACCAAAAGAAGCCAACACACGTCTCCGCTAAATTATATACGACCGATGACCGTTAAAGTGCGACTGCACGATGATCATTCTTTTTGATAAGAGCTCAAACGGTTAAAGCGAGCAAACAAAAAAAAATTTGCTTAACTTTGCAGGAACTGGTTCGCGCTAAACATCGCTCGTGTAAATCAAATGAGGTGAGCGCACCAAAAAAAAAAAACGAAGCCGGTACCCCATTTCCGAGCCTGAACCATTATTTCAGCGTCAATTTGTAATATATACGTTTTTGCCTCACTTCCAAAGTGGCACTGCGCACCCGGGGCTGACGTCAATGGGCGGCTATTTATTGCGATATGAAGAGATGAACCGATGCGATACACACAGTGAGCAGTCCCGGGGGGGGGGGGGGGGGGGGCGGCCATGTGACTTACTTCCTTCCTTTAAGAACCGGCGTCATCGGTGACCGGTGGAAAAGTGCCCCTCGTAAACGTGCTCCCCTCATATTTCCACGGCGAATCTCAGATAAGGGGTTACGTGGGCCTGGTCATAGCGACCACCGAGAAGGCAACGGGGAAGGAAATGGGTGGAATGGAAGGGGGTGGTGGGTGGCGAAACTTGTGTGCTGTAAAGAAAAACCGCCAAGCTCAACCGTGTTGCGGCGTGTCCTGCGCCAGGACAAGCTTATCGTCGCGATATTAAGACACAAACAGCCGACCCGAAGGTGGGTTGTCTCATCTGCCGATGATGGAATGAATAGAAGTAGAGAAGGCATGGAGAGAGGAAGGACAAAAAAAAAGGTAAATCCTTCCCGGCAGTTTTAATGCTGCTACCCGGAACCGGGGCGGCTCGCCGTTTTTATCTTTATCGCCTAGACCAAGAGTCTTTCTTCCGCGATAAGGTTGAGGCACGGCATCGGGAAGGTCTTTCTGGCGTGGATAGCACACGAGAGAAGAAAAAAAAAGAAAATAGGAAGTAAAAAAAAACATGCGCAACTTATGCTAACACGCTCTCACACAGCCACACACACATTCCGAAGCTGAAAGAGCCTATCCCTTCTTTATCGTGAAAACGGCACCATATTACTTCACACTGAGGGATAATGTTGGCATTAGCTGGTCAAAAATCGAAGGATAAAGGCGAACAAAACAACCGCGTGCTGTAAGGGATAAACAAAAGAAGGCCCCGTCCCTTGCGGGTCATTAATATGAGATTTTTCATTAGTTTTTCGCGTAACATAGCAGCCGCACCATCCCATGGTGAAGAAGCATGTCTGAAGACCGCAACGGTATGTGGGTCAAAATCAGGCACCATGTCTAGGCTTCGATGGCGAATAAAGGAGCCCATTCATAGCTGTGCTGCATAAAACACTGCACACGTTACAGAAGTTCAAGCATGTTTCGCTCCTTCAAAGCCAACCAGCTGGCGCTCGATGGAGCCGCACAACACATTCGCCCTTCCGGGCAAGTGAACGTATCGAAATTTGCAGCAGAAATCGAAAATCCATCGCTTTTCGCAGCGCACGATATTTCTCTCTCTCTGCTTGGATCGAAATGATAACACGTTGGTAGCGTTGGAGCTCGCGGTGGATTGGCAAAAGCTCCAGCCGGAAAAGTCCCGGTGAAAGCAAACACAACTAACTTATTACCGAACAATTAGCCCCAGTGCTGTGAGGCCGGGGAATTAGCGGAAGGCATTAGGCGGCTTAGACTTGAGCCGTAGCAATGCGGCAACGGCAGAGCCGATGGCGGCGGAGATCAGCGAATGAATTAAACCGGTAATTGCGATAGCGTGTTTAGTTTGGGGCACGCTGGGAAATCAAGCGCTATTTAATGGCATTGATGGAGGGTAATATAGCAGCGCTCCCGGTGGAAATCATCCGTGCCGTCCCCGTGGCATCGCGATGGACAGTAATTTTGGGGTACGAGCGAGTTTGAATAGTAAATGGTTTTAATTACTACTGCGCCGGGTAGCGCGGGTAGCCTTTGTTTGCGATTTCCATTGCGCATCACTCGAATGCACAAGCTAATATCATGCTAAAGTTTAGTAAACGCACACACCGGCGCAGGGAATCGGTTGAGACGTCACATTCCGTGCTAATAACACCCGCATGAGAAACCTTTTACCAGGAAGTCAGCTTATCAAATCTGGTGCAAATCGCAAAGGGCTGCTTGCTGTAACTTTCCTTTTTACATTCGTCGGATAAGCGTCGGGAATCGGTTTTCCTCCTCCATTTATCTGAGTGTGAGTGAGGGGGAAACATCTGAGCCATTATCCGGCCGTCCGTGCGTTTCCCGATCGAACCCGAGCAGCATGGAAAACTAGATCGGGTACCAGGGGAAAAAACCGGTCCCCAAAAAAGCGAGAAATCTCTGCCGGCCTGCCCAGCCGCATCCCAAAATAAATGGCAGCACATTAAGTAAAACGATTTGTTCACACCAGCGCCGGACGATGGCCGCCCGTGGGACCCCGGATGCGATGGGGGAGAAAATTCATTCGACCAAATAGGAATTGATTGGAAAAGTAATTGCACTAGCGTAGAGTTGGGCGTCTTCCACACACGCAGATTGCCCCTCGAGAGAGTGTCCCATCGTACCGGTACCAGCAGCATAGGGTTGTGCGAACAAATTGCACCAGAGAGGCTTACGAGCAAATTACATTTGCCTCTATTAAATGCGTGGAGGCCCGGTGTTTGGTAGTATTTGGCATCATCGCTTCGTAAGCTGTGAGCTGAGGGTGCAGTAAATGTTACTCTTTGTGCTTTTTTTGTTTGCTGAGCAGCAATTAGCAATAACATTTACTCTAATATTTGGCGATGTGAATGTTCCTACTAATATGTGATTTGCTTTAGAACTTGTTAAATGGGCCATGGCAGTTTTTTCAACAACTGTCAAATGTCAAATGTGCTCAAAGCTCGCATGAAATGTCCTTCGCACAGTAGGCTTTGTCTGCCGACAAAAATTTAACGGCATCGTCATTGCACCACCGTACAGCGATAACAACTCGCGGGATGTGTGCATTAATGTTTCGTCATAAATTGTTGCTTTCCGGGTGCTGTGTGCTTTCGTGGCTGCTATTTCACGGTTCCTCTAGCAGTCCGTCAATGATCAATCTTGCCCCCGGGAAGAAGCGTCCAGGGCTTTTTGTCTTGCTTCTCTGAAGGTGCGATGTCAACCGTCAGTTTGACACGATAATAAATGGACGAGTAGACGGGTTCCATCTGGTTCCACGTGGCCGGGACACACGGTGAAAAATCTCCGTCCTCTTTCTAATGACGCTATCATTGATGGGGGGAGACACAGCAAACGGAACGCGAACGAATGGAGAGTAGTGTGAACGCGTTCGGTGGTATTTGCTTGCGATACATTTAAGAAAACGGTGTTACCAGCGTTACCTTTCGCAGTGGCGAAGTCACCGGCTAGAGATAACGATCGGTCTTTAGACGGGTAAGCTGTCGCGGGTGTGACGTAAATTGCGACGTCAATGTCAGTTCCCGCGGAGGTGAATCACAAGAAATCGCGATTGCAAACCGACGGCTCGGGTGAACGTAAAACGTGGCTGCGAAAGGGGCCAAAGGCCACGCGTGTATGCGATTTTTTTTGGTGAATCGCGTCCCATTTGAGCCAGCCGATGGACATTCGATCAATCCATCGATCGATGGGTTGGCTGTTTTTTTTTTGTTCGCTCGATTTTTCGATTACAACACAAAAGAGGCGAATATCGAGAACGCGCCGAATAAAGAGACATAAAGAGACAGCGCTGCAGCAGGGGTACTTACGGAAAAGCGAATCTCCTTCTCGAGCACGTTATCGTTAATGACCTGTATGAGACCCTCCTCGCTGGAGTGCAGGATCGGCACGAGAAAGACGTACGGTGATCTCGTGAGGGCCTTCAGCTGTAATAGAAAGAGATAAAAATATCAAACGATGCTTGCAGAAGAGTTTTCGTTATATGTATTATATTTGGGAAGCCACACGTATCCCATTGGCACCATGCCCAGCAGCGTCAGGTCACCAGGACGGCGAATAGGAAACGCGATAAACAAGTTGTACATATTTACTGGCAATTTTTCTTTGCGCACAACATCAGCCACAATGACACTCAAAATCCATACAATCTCTCGCCGTGCACTTCCGGATTGATTAATGTCCACCTTTGGCGCCCCCAGCCAGCCATTTTAATATTGTTGATGGACGCTTTACTCGCCTAAATATCGCGTGACATTCGCCCACCCCCCCCCCCCCCCCTAAAAAGCACCCCAAACGAGGTGCGCAAGTGAGCGCAGATTGCATCAGCACTTCATCAACTTCGCTGCGTACTACCGCCGTGGCGAATGTTTCGCATTACCGCAAGACGAAATTACGCCGCCACGCGGTTCGGTGATCGTTTAAAGCGACACTAACGATGTCATTTTGGGGCAGCCACCACACGGTGATGGAAAGCCGGTGTAAGAGGGGGGGAGGGGGGAGGGGGAACACAGATGAGCGAAAAGGCAGCCCATTACTGGGGAAACGTGTACGCATGGAAACGTGGTTTTATGGGGACACATTTTGGGATCGATTTTTTTTTTTATCTTTTTGGTCACGATCCTGCCACGAGGGGAGCGAAAATGTTTTAGATTGTTCCGCGAACGGCAATCAAACGAATGGTTATTATCATAAATTGATTTCGGTGCGCCATTGACGGGCCACGCTCTAGCGTTACGAATATTTCATCTGCCGTTTGGTGGTGTTTTTTTTTTTTTTGCTCCTCGAAATGTCATCGTGGAGCTTTTCAATTGCAATATCTTCGCTGACAGCTGACGACGATTTGCATGACAGAAGAGATACATTTCCTCATTTCGATGTAATTGCTTATCGTTCCTGCCTTGGCATGCTATTGAATAATGGATCCCTTTCTCAGCGCAATTTTTCGAAGGCAAACTACACGACACAACAATCCCAACTCGGTTCCGTCTCCGTCGAAGGCGCTAACCGTATCGGCGGGCAATCAACGCTCGGCAACGGCCAGAATCTGATCGAAGTTAATTAAGTCCAACCCAGCCGGCCGGAGGAAATTCAATCGCACCCACAATCAAACCCATTGACGCCGGACCTTCGGACTCTCGTGCGTGAAGATCGTGTCGCGCGCATTTCGGTGGTGCAAAAACAAACTTCACTGGCGGAATGGAACAACAACAACAACAGAAATATATACCAGCCGGGAGTGAGGGAGAAAGGACGAACTCCTGACCCCATCGGGGAGGCGAACTTACGTGAAGATTGATTTTCATCTGCAGCTCCAGCGAGTTGGTGGTGGCGGACAGGGATTGAAATAGATTCAAGATAATTAGCGGATCGCATGGCTCGTAACCGGGCATCAGGACGCTGGCGGTAGGCTCGGCTCGGTCGGGCTCCACCACCTCGATGGAACCACCATCATCGTCACCACCACCGACGCCACCCTCGACGACCGCATCTTGCCGCGTCATTCCAGGCGAAGGCGGTGTGGAGCAATTTAGCCCCACCGCACCGCCTGCCCCATCCGCCGCACTATCGGGACAATCATCTGCGTTGTAGGACATGCCTTGTGTTTGTTTGTTTGCGTACTAATTTATGAACGCGCCACTCGCGCCCGCTATCACTTCTCACACTTGCTCGCTACCGTGCAGGGGCGTTGTATTATTCTTTTTATCTCACACTACAAGCACCTCTCCGGCGGGAGACAAGCACCTGTTTTGCTGCACTAAGGGACAAGCACTCGGAGTTTATTATTTTCTTCCCTTTTTTTTCGCCCTGGCGCACCCGCACGCATACTCGCACTTCATCGGTGGCGCATTCCTCCTACCCCGAAACCCCTCCCCGGCACTACTATCACACGCGATGAGCGAAACCAACAATAAAAAACGAAGTCATACGCACACGATAACACCGGGTGATAAACGCCACGATAATAGGTAATTAAATTACATCACTACTCGCAACCAGGAGAGGTGCCGAACACGCGGGGCACAATCTGGCCCAATTTCGTTTACAGGATTTGGTGCACCTTTGAGGGGGTTTTTTTTTTTGTTGTTTCCCTTTTTTGCGTGTCACACGTGTATCCTTACCGAGGCCGGGGTTGCGCTGACCCGTGTGGAAAAGCGCGCGCAAAGCTGCACCTCGCAAACAAACGAAAAAAAAATACAATTGCCTCAGCCGGTTGCTATGGCTACGGTGCTCTGTTGATGTGACGCGTTCCGTGAGTGCGGGGAATGAAATATGATTGGTTTCGACCGGTTTCGGGACCGGATTCCGGTAACGGTTAACCGCCGGATGGCACTGTCTTCCGAAAAGTCGCTCCTTTTTTTAGCCTTGTTTTGTTTCTTCGAAACAGCACGACGAGAACGGACGTAAATAAAGCACACGGCACGACGCGGTAATTGATCGTCGTTCGATCAATTTATGTAACCGCACCTCGCCGGAACAAGACACGCACGGTGCAGCCGAACGCGCGCGGTATAAATAACCAGCAGTGATAAATTTGCCAATGCTGCAACCTCCAGACTTTTGCTTTCGTGTTTGTTTTATCCTTCCGCCCTTCGCGAAGGGTGCCCGGTGTGATTTTGTTTCGCGCTTTCGCTTTCCGGCAAACGCGGGTTTATCGGTAAGGATTCCGCACCGACGTACAGCACTACACGTGGCACTAAGCCGCCCCACTAGGGATGGCACCGCACACTATCACGGTCACGGTCGCGAGCGCAAATGGCGAACTGTCGGTAGCGATGGCGGCGATGAGCAGTTATTCTGCTTGGCACGGAAACGCCACGGACGGGACCCAAGCATGATCCACGGCATCGACTGCACGCGTTCCCGGTCAGGCCCGTTTGCGAACCTCGAAGTTCGGCGGCGTGGTGTCCTCCAACCGAACGGAAGCAGTAAACTCGCGAGACTGAACTCTGTGGCGCTTTGTTTTGGTTTTTCGCGCTCTCTTATCATACCGTGGGGCGAGTGAGGCCGGACCAGTGGAGAGTACAGGGATGGTATCGCTGTCATCCGTTGATGAGTCCACCACTCGTTTTCATAGCTAATATGCGTTACTACCGTAAAGTTTTGAGCGTAAATGACCTTATATTATTATTATTCTGACTTTAAAGTAGTTTGAGAAGTCTTATGCTAGCAAACTTTATTTATGCACATCGAAATATTGAGTGTATACTACAAGTACAGCAAGGTATACTATTGCTACATCGAACCCTGCACAACTCATTTAGCGGTCTCTCTTTCTCGGACTCTCTCACGATGCGCTCACTCTCATCATCTCTCACTTACTTTCTCTCGCTCTCTTCGATCGGTTCCCGCGAAGAGAGATACCGTACGCGCAATGTTTTGGTACATCCCATGAGAAAAATCGCTTTAGTTTGATAGTGATATGATCTAAATTTTAACCAAAACGAATCATATCCTGGAATTTCTTGTTTGAATACGTATTTTATAAAATGATTGCTTTTGTTCGCAGGATATAACAATAAATTCAATGTAAAGCAGTTATAAAATATGCAAATTACAATTTGCAATGTTGTAAAATTTAACTAGCTTTATTACGCACAATGAAATGAAACCTATATTTTTGAGTTCAACAAAAGCACGCATATGATCTGCCTAAAATTCTTTATGTTCTTTCCTGTAATTTTCAAACTTTCATACTGGAAAAACTATATTGGACAAAAGCGTGAAGTACTAATGGCGTGAAGTACGTTTATGTTAAAAGTGCTTGTTTTTTTTCCAACCATACGAAAGAAATATTTTATAACTGTAATATTGAAAAGTCATGTGCATTATGAAAATTATGATAGGTGAAAGACTACCATCATGTATGTTTACTAACCATTTACTCTCGAAGAATAAAAAAAACTTCGTATTTCTTATTCGTTTTGATACTTTGGTTATTGTTGTAACGCTATAGTTATATGTTATAGTATAGAGTTAACAAATCAAAAATCAAATTTAAATAGTTGAAATTGCACTCCAGCAGTTTATTTCATATGTCATGTCCATTATGAACTTAATAAATAACTGGTACAGAGTATACTAGCTGATTTGAAACTCTGATATATGATAACCGAAATAGGTAAATTGAACAAATGTAAATAACTTAAGATAAAATTTATTTTTCTCATTTAGAATTGCTGCTCACAAAGCGGTATGCACGGAATCTACGGCATCTTGTTTTTATGACATGAATGCAGCAAAGCATTTCCAAGATATTGTTTGAAAAATATTATTCTTCTATCGTATATGTTCTTTGGTCTATAGTTTTTGAAGCTATTGTACATTATTCTTGCTGTTTATAAGTATAAAACCCACAAATTAATTCCTATTTGAGTATTTTCCTCGCCAAAAAATTAACAAAACTATTGATGTGTTTTTGAAGCAATACATTCGGGTTAATGTTCATCTATGTGTGACGATCGTTTAATTTTTTATTAAAATTTCAATTGTGTTTAAATTTGCGTTAATTAAATTGAAAGTACATGTAGTTAAACCGCCTCTCATGTGACAACTTACGCGTTTTGAACAAAAGATGCCATTATCCTTTTGACGTTTGTTATGTCAAAAATTATAGGTGCAAATGGATGTGTGTGCGTGTGTGAAAAAAAGGTAAAAAAAGGAACAACGACATTTGCCGCGTTTCGGCCGAGTGTGTGAAAAATCGAATTCTAGCTAATTTTGTTGGCCCCTCGTTGTCCCACTGAACTTTACTTTCAAAAACAAAGTGTCGTAGCGTGTGGCGGTTGTGGAAAATCGCCAAAAAAGAGAGCACTTTCGGATATTTTCGCTGTCGCAAATTTGGCCCCCGGTCCACCTCAGGTAGCAAGCGTAGCGTCGTCGGCTTGGTTGTTTCGTTCACCCCTTCCGGTTGCGGCAAAGTATGGTATGTTGTATTTTTGTACTTGATGGAAGGCTGGACGCAATGCGTACGATAGTTCCGTGTTATTAATGTAGTTTTGTAGTAAACATTGCTGTTTACTGACTGTTCTCTGCCATCCATCTTCATCTCGCTCTGCAAAAACACGCCGGGTCCGGCCCACGACGACCAGTCAAAGATGTCTCGCTACCCGCACGACGCTAAGGTTTACGTTGGTGAGTTAGGTAATAATGCCAGCAAACAGGACATCGAGGAAGCATTCGGTTACTACGGACCGCTGCGGAACGTTTGGGTCGCTCGCAACCCTCCGGGCTTCGCCTTCGTCGAGTTCGAGGACGCCCGTGATGCCGAGGATGCGGTGCGCGGTCTAGACGGGCGCACGATTTCCGGCCGCCGGGCCCGGGTGGAGCTGTCCACCGGTCGGGGCGGGCGCGGCGGTGGTCGTGGTGGACCTCCGCGCGGTGGCGGTAAAGGCGGTCGGTTCCAGTCGGACGACCGCTGCTACGAGTGCGGCGGAAGAGGCCACTTCGCTCGCGATTGCGCACGTTCCGGACGCAGGGGACGCAAAAGGTAAGCTATGAAATCCGGGGGTGGTTCGATTTTTCTGGTGGGTGTTTTATTCGCATCGAAGTCATTCATCTATCGCGGGCACGCCGCAGACCCGCACTGGCGCTACGAGCATCGCTTGTTCGCTTTCTCCAATGAGCCGAGGAAAGCAGAAACGTCCTTCTCTGTACAACTTGTTTAACATAGATCACACGCACAGCCAAACAATGAAAAACAAACAAACAAACTCCTTCCTTATCGCTTCAACCTCTCAACAGTAGCGCCAGTCGAACCGGCGGTACAGCGACAGCGAAGCCATCGCAGGCCGTTCCTCATCGAAGCGACTTGCTATCCATCGTAGCTACTAGAGCCGAAGGAAAGATAGGAATCGATTAAAACCGCGGGCGGCAGCCGCTTCCCCTTGAAACGATCGACCTTGCTTTTTTGCTTGCCACGCAAGGACGAAACCGTGTTTCGACGGGCTGCCGCATGAACCGTCCGACGGGCCGTGGCACAGGGCGAAATTCACCGCCACCTTGAGCATGATCTTCCTCTTCTGTGGCGGCACCGCTGCGCTGCTGCAGGCAGTGTCCTCTGCGTCCTTCTCACGATCCTCAGCGAGTAAACTTGCGCAGTGAGGCTGCTACCGGTGTTCAGCCGGGATCGTCCTGGCGGCCGGTCGTCGTCCACGCACGGCGTCGTTGTTCAGCGAGTTTGGCAACGGTGCGGCCGAGTACTTCCGTTGCGGAGCGTTAGCTAGCTAGCCGGTTGCGCTCGCAACGCGTACAGTCGACGAAGGCATCGAAGGTAGAAAGAATCTTCTCTTCAGCGTCCCTGGGTGGTTTGTTGCGCATACGTGTACGTTCTTCACTGTACATCTAGCACTTCTAGAGCATCTTCCTTTACCTCTGCAAGAGAATCGCGTGAGTGTTTCCGTTAGTTAAGTCATTCAATTTAACATGTTCCACTACTTTCCATTTACTCGTTCTCATTATTACGATCGCGATCGTCGGCAGAAACAAAGCCATGAACGAATGCTGCTGATGGGAGAGAGGGAGAGAAAGGGGGGCACGGTTGTGTGCGGTGTTTTAGCGAAAGCTTGGGATCCATTTTCCTTGACGTGTGCCGGGAGCGAAATCGGAGTGTTGTAAATAAATCTCTAGTCGTTCATTCGTTACGCGATTCTCAACCGAATTGTACCGCAAAGGATCCGTTTTCCTTTGCCCTCGAAGGACGTAACGAGGTATAAACGAACCGTGCAACGATTGTTAACCTTTCCGTAAGCGCGATAAGGGATTAGAAGGATGCATATAGTGCTCTTTGGTGTTTATGATTTCCTTTCTTTTATACTACATTTTACTAAGCATAGAGAACACACACTCCTGCTCAGTTAATATTTCCATCGCTTCTACAATGTACTCATCACCGTATCATATCCATTTTGTTTGTTGATATTGCTCTAAAATGGCCGACAAAATAACGCTTCATTCTTGTCCGATTGGACTTTCTTTTTCATTGCGTCGTCCTGCAACACCTTTTCCACTACAATTCATAGATCACGAAGCCCTCGCTCGCGATCTCGGGAGCTGAGAACTCGTTCGCATAGCTACAGCCGTTCCCGCAGCCGCTCCGTGGAACGCCGCTCGCGGTCGAAGACGACCCCCAAGCGAGGCGCGGCCAACAATCGTTCGGTGAGCCGTGACGTAAGCAAAACGCCACGCCGTTCATCCAGAAGCCCGTCGAGAAGCCGCTCGCGCACGGACAAGCGATCGATGTCCCGTTCTCAGTCTCGCTCGATGAGCCGATCGCGTTCTCGCCATCGCAACGGAGACCACGATTAAGCCGCGGTCGCACGGAAGGACATTTTCTTTTATTTTTGCCGGATCTTCTTCGAATGCTTACTACTCAAACGGGCCGCTCCGGTGGTGGACAACGACAATGATGGTTCACGCTCATATCCGGATCGAAATTCGACCGAAGAACCGCATCATACTTTAACATCTAATTCTAATCGCCTTCGTCGGGCCAACAGCGGGGGGAATACAGCGAGTGGTGCAGACCAAAAGCTTATCCGATACTCAACAAACGTAGCGATGATTTTTCTAATCCGTTTTTAAGACCACCGAGTAAAACAGAACCATGAGGAGAACGCGCTCCCAAAGGATGAGAATGTGAAGGAGAAAGCGGAGTAGGAGGCTATATGATTGTCCTAAAAAAAAAATCGTATCCGACGAAGGCATCTGCCCCACTACTACTAGTGAACGGGTCCTGAGGTGGCTACTAAGGCGAACAGAATCGTCGCAAGTGCCGAATCAGGACAACATAACAATATTATAACAGAACATACAACAACAAGTAAAACAATGACAGGATTTAATGCAATTCTTTAGATACGCGCGAGAGTTCGCTGTAGGTACCGCAAATGCAATTATGGTTTGTATTAGATTTTCTCTTAGGAATTTTGACACTGTATTTCGTAGCAAGGACTACGTGGGTGCATCGATGAACTGAACATACGTAGCAAACGAACGCACCGCCACTGGCGACATTGCAGCGAGACATGAAGGTGGATGTCGGCTTACCATCTTAGCAAAACAAATTCCCATTCTTTTATTATCTCTTACACTGATAGCTCGAACGCATGAAGTGAATTTTCAACTGATGTTCTTCGCGTAATCAGACACATTAAACACTCCCCGTTTACTTGAACAATATCATGGTGTATGATTCTGTGTTTATGATTTGTAATTACATTTTATACTTTTTTTGTCGTGGCGATTAGATAAGTGTTAAGCAAAGAGTGTATGTGAATAAATTTAAATCGATACAGTCTCGAAGCATGGTCTCTGTTCTTGGTGTTTTCTTTTGTCCGAACGCGTAGGGGGTTTTTCGTTTTAGTTTGGCATAAAAATAACCCATTTATTCACTATTTCACATATTGTATGACAAATTGTTTCTTAAGCAATGCTCCCTGGATAAAATTACGCTGTTGTGCCATAAGCACGTGCCACGAAGCTATCGATGCCATGACGTTGAATGGTTACCATTGCAGATGGGGCTGAGTCGGTTGGACTAGTACGATGTAGCCGTACCGATGGTGATCTGGTCGTTTCTCACTACGGATATTCCGGCTCGGTGTCCTCTTCGTCTATTTGAAATATCTTCGTAACGGCTTCCGTGTTGAGCTGCTTCGGCCCTTCGCAGCTAGTGTCCGTGCTTGAGCAGGTCTGGAAAGGGAAGTGGGAGTCTCGTCATCGAAAAGGAGAGCATTTCTCCTGAGGAAACGGTGCTGCTGCGTTCTCACCTGACAGTTGCAGGACTTTGGTTCCATGTACTCATACTGGCGAGCCGCAAGGTCCGCATCCGGGTGGCAATGTCGCAGCAGAGCGACCGCCTTCGTACGTCCGGCATGTACGCAAACTGGATGGTGCGATCGTTTGTACGGGAAGCGCCAGTCGGAGATTTCATTGGAATCGCACCGACCCCAGCAGGACAGAACACTGACGTGATCCCAGCATTCACGCCCCTTGGTGTCCGTTTGCGACACACGGTAGGTGAATAGGCGCTTGTGGCAGCCCAGATGCACTGTTTTGGAGCGTTCGATTAGTTCAGCATCCTGATCCGACGAGGATTCACTCAGAAGTAAGATGACACATACGGCCAAAAGCCACGGTCGACCGTTTATCCCACCGGCCATGATGGCAAGCGTTTCACTTTTAAAATGTTGCCTTTAAAGTTCCGATTGGCCGTATTCTATCACTCACTAACACGAATAATATCCGAAATTGGAAAATCCGTTGTGAAAAATTGAACTTTTGTCCTACAAATTTAGCTTCACTTCCATATCCTCCGGTAACCGATGCCGTCGAGTGGGTAATGCGCGCATTTGAACATGATTCCTGTTTTATATGTCCGCTGGTACGGTTCATCCAATGGAACAGCTCACCTTGAACGTGTCTTGCTCTGGTGTATCGGACATGCGCAACGCTAACGCACGAATCGACGATATATCCTTTCGGTTAAGCAAAAGTGACCACTCATTCAGCCGCGTGAGCGTACGCTTTTCCGATGTTTTCCACATTTCCCTGCCAGAAGGAGATTAAACCCAGGCCACTACATGAACATGGCGGGCTTTCCACTCGAGAACAGCTGATATCCGACCACCACACGCTTACTGCATAGCTTTCGAGCTCTCGAGAGCCGGCGCGCCTGCGGATGCAGTAAAGGAAATGCAAATGCACGGTAATCGGATTTCCACTCAAGTGATCTAAGGACAATTCGAAAATTATTGAAATTCACGAGCCTTGCTATTCTGCTAGCGGACGTTTTCTCGGATATTACTCGTGAGGCGATTTGGAGAGACTTTGAACAGAAATCACAACGAAATTCGAAAACTTTAGCGTGGAAACACGCGTGGAGGCCACAATAGCAAAACACACATAGTCATCCCCCGGGAGATTTGACCACAATGGCGGTCGCCCGGTGGACGGTGCTCTGAGCGAAATTCGAGGTCAAAAACTGCCATCGCACGATTCGGTAAAACCATGAAAACGCGACACGAATTCAGCGTCGGTGTTGGGTAGGTTTGTTGATTGCTCAGAGAGAACTGACGGGGATCAAATCAATTTAATTGTAAATAATAAATCAAAGCCGAGGCGCACTATTGGTGTGGGAGTTTATATTTGGCCAGTGCTTTAAGTACAACAAATATTTAATTTCTTCTACGCACGTGTGTAGCGGCTGAAACAAAGAATGTTGCGTTTTTTTTTGTTAAAACTTTTACATGACTTTCGCACCATATCTATTTTCTTGCAAAATATTAAGCGCCTTCTCCACATCTTGGATTTATAATCACCAATTTGAGCTATGCAATAAGATGATATTTTTGTTGGCAACCTTGCTCCACCAGTGAATTAATGCAGCACATTTGCAACGGATGCTTAGCTGGCTCATGTCCATGCAAATCGGTCTTAATTATTCAAATGTCTTTCACGATATCTTCCATCATTGGGTAAGGACCCGTTTGTCCCAAAGCACTTACAGTTGTATTAAGTTGCTAAGATTCGTGAAATGACTATCTAAATGCTGCTACCTCATTCCAGGATAACCGTACGATTCACGTCATACTATTATTTTTAGCAAACGAACACCGTGTACTCCGGGATGCAACGCTCAGCTGTTTCCGTTAACGGTATTACGAGCCCTTGTCCCTTTTCTTTTTAAAAATCTCACGCCCATTTACTTTAGACGGAAAACTCCGTTCCAGTTTGATCTGCGCATGCCCAACAAGGTATGTTGTGGGAGTTCACCAGCTATAAATTGTGAGCCAATGCTCTTAGCGGTTATCAGTGTTGAAAGTGCTCGCTTTGAAAGTTATCATCAGCGAAGATTGCTCCAATAGTGTACATGATGACGATGAATCGCAGATCCTAAAAGTATACGGGCAATTGATTTGTCCCACCGTTTTAACAGTTACTATCGATCCACTGCTAAAATAGCAAACTGTGCTTGGATACTTATCACGCTTTTGGGCATAGTTGGCAGCCAGCATAAAGGACCGTGCGATCGGAAAAATGTCATGGCTTCGGCTGGTGTCTATAATGTTCTGTGCGATCGTGCTAGTGAAGGCCCGAGAAACCTGGCAAAAACCGGGATGCCATAAAGTGGGTGAGTAGTGGATTGCCGTGAATCAGAAGCGGATGATGTTAATGTTGAGTTTTGACAATTATGCTTGTTGTTTCATGCTGCCCGGTCAGGCCATACACGGAAGATAAGCATTCCGGATTGTGTCGAGTTTACCATCACCACCAATGCCTGTCGAGGATTTTGCGAATCGTTTGCCGTACCGTCGGCGCCGTTTGCCCTCGTTGGTCACAAACCGCCACAACCGGTCACATCTGTGGGACAGTGCTGTAACATAATGGAAACGGAGGATGTGCAGGTGCGAGTGTTGTGCGTTAACGGCATTAGGAATTTAACGTTCAAATCAGCCACGAATTGTTCCTGTTACCACTGCAAAAAGGATTGATTAGAGCTCGAGCGGACCAGTGAGCCCGCAAGTTTAAATTTTCTAACGATGTGAAACGGTAACATAATTTAATCGTTTATTTACCTCTGAGCCACTTGTTTGAAGCCATGAAACAGTTCTGCATCTTATCACTGATCTATGCAAAAGTGTACAAAACGTTATATTCTACCCTATATGCTATGCTTGAGAAATATATATTCAATGGAAAATGAATAACGCCACATCGTGCTGAAATGTGTAATTATTTTATCCGAATGGTTCTAAAAGCGTGCAGTGTAGATTGTAATATCATTTGATTGGAAAACATGAAAGCTCTCCTCCACGCACTACTTGTGCGACATCTCAACGAGGCAACCTATGATAACATTGATCCTTCGAAACCGTTGTTACGGTTGTTAATGGTCACAATGGATGGGGTGCAGTGTAAGGTGACAATTTCAACCACGCTGTAGGGCTCAAAGGGAAAATTCGACGAGGACAAGGATAAGGTGAAGTACTTTCTTGTTTGTTGTTCAACATAGCCCCTGAAGGTGTTCATATGAAGCAACATAATCGGGCTTACGAACATTATCGGTGAACAAGAAGAATAAGTATTTAAGTATCTGTGTACTTCATAGCACGCTTGGATTGCAACGGGTCAGTCGACGGTGACGATCAGGAGGTGATACAGTAGATCTGGTGCTTGAGGACGATTTTGATGACGGATAGTAACATAACCAGGGAGATATGAAGGAACCCTATTTTACTGCGTCGTGTTCATCACAGACTTTTGAAACCCAGAAAGCTACGGCGGCTAAGAAACTACGCACGAAAGGCAAAATATACCGCACGTTGATAACGCTGGTGGCCCTTTACGAATAGAGTCGTAGATCATCTGCATGGAAGACGTAAATGGCTTTTCCGTTTTCGAGTGGTGTAATAGACGTAGCGCGTAGTGGAGATTAATCCAAAATGAAACCATGAGCTTGCTGCGCAGTTGAGAGTACCGAAAATCCTTACGATTACAAAGGCTGGAAGGATTCTATGTTTGTGGAGGATGCCGGTTTCATGGCCAGCCAAGAAAGTGCTTGTTATCAACCTGTTCAGTCTGAGCTGGTCAAAGAAGGAGCAAAAGACACGAAATATTTTAATTTGGTAGTTGCCATAGATACAATATTCTTGAATATAAATTGTATTTAGAAAAGAAATTTTTCTATATTTCTTATCGCAAGCAGTTCTAGGGCTAAGTTCTACAGGTTATTCACGTAGGTAGGTTATACCACGTGGTTGGATTGAGATGATAATAAAATTAGGAAGTATCTGCTAGAATACAGAAGAGAAATTTCATAGTATTTAATCTGCGTGTAGTATAAGTATTTGTAGCTTTTACTATTAATTATTTGTATACTTTCTTTATTTGATATCATGGTTTTTTGCGTGATGTGTAAGTTGCATCGTTGTCCGCAAATCAACATGACCAGAAACTTGACGGGATAGAGCTGTATGTATTAGAAGCTGCAATCTAATTTCAGGATAAGGTCTATTTACGTCATAGTATTATTTTTAGCTATGCACTTGAGAAGCAATTCTCAGCTGTTTTGGCCAGAATGTGGGAGTTCGTCGACTATAAATTGTGGGCTAGTACTCATAGAGATTATCAGTGTTGAAAGTGCCTGCATCAAAAGTTGTAACCAGCGTAGAAACCTACTACTGCACTAGTGGATATGGCAACAATTAATCCCAGATCCTAAAACATACAGACAATTTATTTGTACCAGACCTTCACAGTTTTTATCTATTTCTTGCGTAGCAATTAGTGAATACACGTCACGTTTGAAAGCATAGTTGACCACCAGCACAAAGAAAGGGCGATCGGCAAAATGTCATGGATCCGGTTGGTGTCTATAATATTCTGTGCGATCGGGCTAGGGAATACCCTTAATACGTGGGAAAACCCGGGATGCCATAAAGTGGGTGAGTAGTGGACTTTATTAAAAGAACAGGAAATGAATGATGGAACACTGAAAATACATTTTTTTATTTTGTCTAACCATCCCAGGCTTTAAACAAAAGATAAGCATTCCGGATTGTGTCGAATTTTCCATGATCATCAATGCCTGTCGAGGATTTTGCGAATCGTTTTCCATGCCGTCTTCGCCGCTCGCTCTCGTTGGACACAAGCCACCAGAACCGGTCACATCTGTGGGACAGTGCTGTAACATAATGGAAACGGAGGATGTGCAGGTGCGAGTGTTGTGCGTTAACGGCATTAGGAATTTAACGTTCAAATCGGCCACGAATTGTTCCTGTTATCATTGTAAAAAGGATTGATAAGAGCAAGAGTGGGCAGTTCTGCATCTTATCACTGATCTATGCAAAAGCGTACAAAACGTTACATTCTACTCTATATCCTATGCTCGAGAAATATACATTGAGAGGAAAATGAATGGTCGTGCGGACATGTGTAATTATTTTATCCAAAAGGTTTCATAAGCTTTTGCAGTGCGTTGCATATGTAAATTGCCAAAGTATTTGATTGAGAAACGATTAATCTACAGCAAAGCCTTAACATACATACAGTATTTTGTATTATTATAATTCAAACTGATACTGATACTGTTATAATACATAATATAATACATAAAGCTGATCAAAACAGTAATTTGATTCATTTAAAATTCAAATGTTTCAGGGTTCGAAGCAAAAGGCTGCTTATCACTTGTGCGTTTATAGTAACACATAGTTGAGTTGGAATGGCAAACAACTAACCAAGGTATGTACAACACGACGTTATTGTTGGAGAACAATAACAAAACTGCGTGGTTTCGTTGCAAACACAAACGTATCTTGTGGCGTAGTTTGTTCTGCTCATTATTGAAGGATTACATTATTATGACGAAAAAGAAACCCTTAGGTAAGTGTAAAGCACAGAAGCATTGAATAAATTACTAACGAAGAGATTCATACTTTTCCAAGGGGTTGGACTAAGTCGCGATGAACGGATGCTCATCGTGGTCGGCGAAATCATACAGGAGCTGCTGAAGGCACATCACGAAGGAAAGGATGTAAACCTGAACCGATTGAAAACTCGTATATCTTCAGATTATGGATTAGAATCTGCACCTCGCCTGGTGGACATTATTGCAGCCGTACCACACGAGGCTAAATCTATCCTTCTACCGAAACTGCGAGCGAAACCGATTCGAACAGCGAGTGGTGTATGTGTATCGCAAAAACGGCTTAGAAATTATTAGAGGGTTATTAGATCTTTCCATGCATTTGCTCCCAATTTGTAGATTGCAGTTGTTGCCGTTATGTGTAAGCCACATCGTTGTCCGCACATCAACATGACGGGAAACATTTGCGTGTACTGTCCCGGTGGACCGGATAGTGATTTCGAGTATTCGACACAGAGCTACACTGGCTACGAACCGACATCGATGCGTGCGATTCGTGCACGGTATCATCCTTTCCTGCAAACCCGTCATCGAGTAGAGCAACTCAAGCAGTTGGGCCATTCCGTCGACAAGGTGGAGTTCATTGTTATGGGTGGAACATTCATGTGTCTGCCTGAGGATTACCGAGATTTCTTCATTCGAAATCTACACGACGCCTTATCGGGGCATACGAGCTCAAGCGTCGCGGAGGCGGTTAAGTATTCGGAAAAATCCCACACCAAGTGCATCGGCATTACGATTGAAACGAGGCCTGACTACTGCTTGAAACGGCACCTTTCGGATTTGCTCGCGTACGGGTGCACGCGCCTGGAGATCGGTGTTCAGTCCGTGTATGAAGACGTCGCACGGGATACAAACCGTGGCCACACGGTGAAGGCGACCTGCGAAAGCTTCCAAATGTCGAAGGACGCAGGCTTCAAGGTAGTTTCGCACATGATGCCCGATCTGCCCAATGTCGACATAGAGCGTGACATTGATCAGTTTGTTGAGTTTTTCGAAAATCCCGATTTCCGGGCGGATGGATTGAAGATCTACCCGACGTTGGTCATCCGTGGAACGGGATTGTATGAACTGTGGAAGACGGGACGCTATAAGAGTTACCCACCGTCAACGTTGGTTGATCTGGTGGCTAAAATTCTTGCTCTGGTGCCTCCTTGGACACGTGTGTATCGCGTACAGCGGGACATTCCGATGCCACTTGTCACATCCGGTGTGGAGCATGGAAATCTTCGCGAATTGGCACTGGCACGAATGAAGGATCTCGGGACGGATTGTCGCGATGTGCGTACGCGCGAGGTGGGCATACAAGAGATTCACAATAAAGTGCGTCCTGATCAGGTGGAACTTATCCGACGGGATTACGTCGCGAATGGTGGCTGGGAAACGTTCCTTTCGTACGAGGATCCAAAACAGGACATCCTGGTAGGATTGTTACGATTGCGTAAATGTTCTCCGGACACATTCCGGCCGGAGTTGATCGATAACTGTTCCATCGTTCGTGAGCTGCACGTGTACGGATCGGTGGTACCGGTGAACGCACGTGATCCTACGAAATTTCAGCATCAAGGATTCGGGATGCTGCTGATGGAAGAAGCGGAACGTATTGCGAGAGACGAGCATGGTAGTAAGAAATTGGCGGTCATCTCCGGTGTGGGAACAAGGAACTACTACCGCAAGATAGGTTATGAACTTGATGGACCATACATGTCAAAAACGCTGTAAATGTATGTTAAATGCTAAACAGCAATGGGCATAATGGCACAATAAAAAAGAAACGCTAAACAAATTTTAATTCATCAAACAACTTTTCAAAACAACTGATCTCGTAGCATAATATGTACATAGCTCTCCCACGTCGAGTGAGCATTGGTATTACAGTAGTGCTTCCGGAACGGACAACTGTTCTACGAAATTGTCGAACATGAGATACGATTTAAACAGTTCTAATTCGTCATTTCCACCATGGCAGTGAAGCTGCCCAAGAAACCACAGAAATTCTTTGCAAATTGGTATCATGCCTTCCGCTGCGCATTCGTTAAAGAGCACCGAGAATTTTAACGAGTTAATCTGTAACAGATATCGAAGTATTACATCGATATAGTTGGAACTTGCCACAACGTGATGGGCAAGAATGCGTATGCACAGAAGAATCGGAGCTGCCTGCGATCGAATATGAGGTCTCGTAACGGTTGACAAAAAATTCAAGCATTGTCGAATTATGTGGCCGGAGGAGGCGTGCAGTAATGATTCGGTTGCCATTACGCTATAACATTTGTAGAGCAAACGAAGGCTACTTGGCTGAAGCTCCTTCCCAACAAAGCATTGTGCGATTTGCGTGAGCGTGGTAGGTTTCGATCTGAGGATGGGAGAATGTTGAGATTGTATAATTATTAATACTCTGATACATATTTTTTGCCACTGAATTGGCTTACTCTGTTTCATAGTTGAGAGCGAGTTCCAGTGTTAACATGATGTCTTCGGCGGCTTCATCGATGGTAACTGCCGACAGCAAACGAATCAAAACCTCGACCAGTCCTTGGGAAAAAAGCACCTCACTTCCCTTAGGACTGGAACCGACTATATTCTGAATCGTCCACAGGCACGTTTGTTGTAATGGTCGACAATTGGGGTTTTCGCTGACGGCAATAAGGTATGTGCCGGCGAAGTTGGCAATCTTTTCGCAACATACCTCATCCCCCAGTGACAGATTGCAGAGACATTCCGCGGCCAGAAGCTGCAGATTATAATCGTGCCCCGTTAGTTCCTTAACGATTACATTAATCGCACCGGTGATACGAATGAAATGGGAAATATTTTCTCGGCTTTGCTGAAAACCGTAGCTAAGCCGCACTAGATCCAACGGATCACAACGTTTCCTGCGTTTGATTCGGCCGGCGAGTCCTTTTATTTCCTGCTCGGAAATTGGCTCTATTGCTGCGAACGAATGGTGCAGCTCTCCCAAACCAGCCCGGTTTCGATCGAGCTCTTTCTTACGGTGAGTTTTTTGATCCCATTTCAGTTCATTACGCTTTTGAACGCGAATTTGCTCCAGTAAAGTTGTATCGTCGTTCATTTTTAAACAGTTCCTTTTCAATCGCGCTAAAAAACTCACTTTGTGGACATATTTCACATCAACGTTAACGTCAGTTTCAGATGACATTTGAAACCACCCAAGGTGCAAAGAATATATATATAGGATATTATGTATATTTGATTAAAATTATACACAATGATTTACCAAAAAGGTTGTATGAGTT
This sequence comes from Anopheles nili, assembly GCF_943737925.1. Taxonomy (NCBI): domain Eukaryota; kingdom Metazoa; phylum Arthropoda; class Insecta; order Diptera; family Culicidae; genus Anopheles; species Anopheles nili. The sequence goes on from NC_071292.1 coordinate 26,964,696, forward strand.
ATTTTTAATGAAAAACAAAAAAAAATGATAACAGTGGCAAACGATGAGTGAAAGCAAAAAAGTTGAGTTGCAAGCCAGAAGTGAGCAAACATTGAGATGATAGTGAGACATATGAGACATGTAAGTGAAAAGGCGGTGAAAAATGAGGGAAAAATAATAAATGAGTGAGAAAAACGGGGCATTAGAAAGTTTGACGAATGTCAGAAAAAAAAGATATTAAGACACTTTTAGGAGACAGAAGCACTGAATAAGTTTTACATATACAGTTCTAGATAATGATTATACTAAAATAATTGCTGATTTAACTGCCTATTTGATCATAGAATTCTTCACAGATTGAGCTTATTCGATAGGTCATATCCTCATCATGGCACTCCGAAATGGCTTCGTTTGCTCCGATGTTGATTTCACATTTCGATGCTGACGAATCCCAAAGGTTAATTGCGAAAACTTTTGTAGGGTAATCAGGTTCTAACATCTATAAACCTAAAGAAGTTTTCTAAAACTGTTGCCCATGCCAACATTCACAACGATGTTATCATATACTACAAAAAAACTCTTTTACAAAATATTTAAACAAAACTTGGACATAGTTAGATTTTGGTCCGTGCTTCAAGACAATTAACACAAATTTGAAAGCATATATTTTATAATCTGACAATTGTATTATAGTTTGAAAATAAAAGTAGTGGTGAAGATCACGCATAAAGAGGCAATACATTTATTCCTCATTTTAAGCAAGAACAAAGAAAAAATGCAATGCTACGTGAGAAGCAATGGCGAAAAAGTATAGCATCTTATTTTTTTTCGATAGCAGTATTTACGTGCTGAATATGATTTATGAATGGAACACGTCTTTTTTCATTTCATCATTGGTTTTTTTATTTTTCACATATCAATTTGTAACACACTCTGTATTCATGTCCAATAATGATGTTTAGTCACTTTCTTCATTTAGCATTTATTGACGTTTGAAATCGCGTTCGTTTCTTATTGGTTTCCCTTTTCTAAAGCTACGCGAAACTTAAAGGTTGTTTTGGATTTTTTTATTCCTTTTCCATGTTTTTTATACAATTTATACAGTACTAATAATTAAGTTAAACAACTTGGATCTGTTTTTGTCGGCATATTCTTTTCTTTTCCTAAGATTATCATATTCAATGTTATAATTATAATTTAAATATTACTATGTTCTCATTTTCGATTCATTCATTGTTGTGCTAGTTGATGCTTCCATTTTCATCTCTTTTTGATGCTCTGATTGTTGTTTCCGGTACGCTACGATCCTAAAATTATGTAATATACCATTACACCAGCCGGCACATGCTCCACAAGTTATGGTAATTAATTAGCACTACTTAATAATAGCTTTAATTGGATTTCAATTCATTTGCTCGAACTAGCAAGCCTTCTATTTTTGCTGTGAACCCTTTGAGAAGAGCTTTCTTTTTTGGCGCAATTTTCATTCCTTCTGGGATATCACTATCCAGCAATGGTTACACAATGGCTAAGTTAACGTATAAACTTCCGGTTTTGTTTTAGTTGATTGCTGTATGAGTTCAACGGCTAAACGATTAATTTTTATATATTCTTTTGCTATTCCATCCCATGGTTACAGATGATGGCATCCCGGGATGGTTTTGAAGTTTTTTTTTTGCGTTTTTCTGTTCTTTTTTCTCAGACCGTTTATCCTATGCAATAACTCTTCTTTAAGCCTTAATAGAGGGGAGTTTTTTTTTCCTATTGATATATTGTGTTCCCTCTGAAGTCTAGTTGATTGCCTAACGTGTTGCATTCGGAATCGGCATACGTTTGTCTCTTCTCTTCCCTATATTTATAAGCTTTATGCGAGTAACAACGTTGACCTATTGTTTTCCAATAGCAGAATCCAACAGCTCTGTCCTGTCGTGGGAGTATGACCATTTTTTGTGCTGCATATGTTTTCCGCTGTACAATCGGAGTCTATAACGATTGATTGTTTTCTAAATGCCGCTTCTAAACTAGTAATTCGTTAGCACGTCCCGATCTGCTTCTGATCGGTAGGCGCAAGTTCCTTGGAAATGTTGCCGTTTCGTTCTTCGAACTTCTATTTATCCCCTTTCCAACACTGTTCCCATCAAACGTGAGTGCAGGAATCGAGCCCCACATGCAATTGTTTGTTCCTTATAATGTTTGACGGATTATAAGCTCAGTTGTGTATTGTTACAATTTAGTGCTAGGTTTCTATGCTCTCTTGCGCATCCTACTTGCGATGTACAGCTCGAAAACTAATCAACAGCATCTGGCCATAGAATCTCCAGTGCCCTTGAGGATAGGTAGCTAAAATAGGTGGTCGGGAGAAAAGGAGTCGATTAAAATTTCTCAGCATTCAACATGGCTATCGCATCTGTTTCGTCCTGGCGACGGCGAGCATCTACATTCACGTTGCTTCGAGCGCTCACTATTGTTCGATGAAACAAAACTTCGGAACTGGTTGTCATGTAGTAATGACTTACTTCTCCATTATTATAACAGTTGTATAACAATTTCAATCATGCTTCACGGGTGCGAATTCAAAACTGCAATCAAGTTACGGCTAAGGTTTGTACCGGATAAACGTGAATTTTATTATCTCTGACATCAAGTTTACCAACCACGTGCGTACATTTTGCTGGCGTTGTTATGTGAACGGTAGCTAAATCCTTGATACATAAGGTCAGTTCTATGTTACTTTGGGCTAGATATGTTCAATACCACCTGCATCCATCGAATTCAATTGTCACTAAACTCTGAATCTCTATTAACGGCGTATGTATGGGTTTGGGTTTTTTTGTTAATGCTGGCGTGTTTTACCGCGTGGTTCAACCTGTCTGGACAACCTGTATAGTATAACTTGGGTGCTACGGCTTAAAACGTGTGGATGAAGGTTCGTTTCTGAACGAGCTCATACACATAACGTTCTTCCGAACGTAACACGGACAGCGGAATAGAGCGATGCAGTGCTAGGACAGCACAAGAGGTATATTCGTCAGTAGGTGACATCCGAGCATTCCCAGTTTCGATCAGTTTCATAGAGCAGCGCTAGAGGACACAAAGACTACAGACAAATAAATTTAGTCGTTCTATCACAAATCCATATCTAAGACGCAGCTCGATTTCTCCTACGATTTGAGAGCATCGTGGAGTACGCCATGTAGAGACGGAGCTTATTTAGCGACCAGCCTCCCGGTCTTAGTGTCTCTATCCATCAAGCTACGTGTGCCTGTGCTCCTGGCTGGCGTCCATCGATTTACACCGGAGTTGGTTCAAGCGCATGCAACGGGTTTGTTGTTTTCTCTTTTAAATATCTCTAATCTCTATTTAAAGCTACTGCGTGAATTTTCATATTCTTCCTCGCTAGTCGTCAGTGTGTCGTTTCACGTCTGCAAATGTAAATGGTAATGTTTGCGGTATAACTTTTGTTTCAGTAGAGTTTTATCTTTGTCTGCCTGCCGTCCCTATTCCAAGTCGGTACTGGCCATAGGTTGTTTTGTTTTCCTTCTCGTGTTCAAGTATGATCTATCTTTACCGCATGCTAGATCTGTAACGTTCTTTTCTTGACATTTGTTTAGGTTTACGATTTGATAAGTTATACCACCCCTTCGTTTGCCAGCAAACTTTTCCTTTTTGACGCTATTTTTTTCTCAATTCTCTTTTGGTTTTAGTTATCAATTCTAGCTAAATATCAATCGCGTCATTCGAAGCATTTAACAGTTCTGAAAACATTCCTGCTATCACAAACTAGTTTTGTGTAACTTGTTTTTGCTTTTAACTCGACTCAAACAAATGTTGCGATGCACTGTAACAAAATGTATCTAGCGTTACTAAACGTGAATAAAAAAACAATCTCTATTACAAACGCGTACAGATTTTGATTTAGTTCGTTTTTTTCTATTTGGTTGTGATTTTTTGCGATACAGCTCAAGTGAAACAAGAACAAAAGAGTGTAAGAACGATCAAAATCGAAGCAACCACAGCACACACTGACAGCAACATGTATTGAATATTCTAATTCGTTTTTACTACCGCAGCAGTCATCATCGCTAGCATCGCAAGCGCATCGTGCTTAATCTTTGCATATGGGCTACTCTTCGTTAAATGGTTTGTTGTTTGTTTTTACTAAATCTTTTTCCAATATTTGTTTCCATTTGCGCTACAGCTGCTGCAAATCGCATCGTGGAATACTATCGTTTTAGTTAACAGCAGTTTAGATATATGTACCCGCGCTACAGAATAATTTTGTGCAATTGTAGGTTAGACGATGCACAACACTACCACCGAGGAGAAACCAGTAAATGCATCCGCCTCTCTTTCAACCGTCAGCCCGCATACCTAACGAACCTATTCTGTAAGGTAAGTAATACCTAGTTTAATCACATTCGACGCGGCGGACGCTTACGTAATGGCGAAAGTACATCTACTAACACAGCAGGTAGCAGTATCCGCCGCAAATAACAACCGCTACGGTATTAGTCCCACAGGAAAGTTAAGTTTTTACTCATTTTCTACAAGATTCTACCTTTTCTGGGTTGCGTAAAAGTAGAAAATAAGATAGGTTCAGTAAAGATTCCACCGTTTTTGTTGTTGTTGTTTTGTTTGGCTCTGGGCATTGAAATTGACATTCTGATTATCGACCGTTACAGGCTACTAATGCCTTTCCTAGCTCGCGGACTAGCATGGATTGGCTCTGGTTTCACGTAAGCTACGCGGTTTCTAAGAGTAACTCCCTCTACCGATCTTCAGCATAGCAACACACACACACATACGCATACACACGCAGCATTATCCTATCTCAGTTAAAACAGATTTGGTCTTTCACAGTTCAACTCCGAAGGCAACATAGAATAGTGTGTAGAACACCGAGTTTCTTTTTTCATCTTCATGGTTTGCTAACGCGACCTTTCTCGCCTAATCCTGCGGCCCCACCGGAGCCAGAGAATGCGAATTGTAAAATTCTTATCCTTTACTCGTTTAGTTTATGATTGATGTTGATTGATTTGATTGATTGATTGATTGATAGGTTGACTGACTGATTGATTGATTGATTTTGAATCGCTACTCGAATGGTTTGCTCCATGCTGTATCCTGCCAATGATTTTGTTCCACCGTTCGAAGGGATTGCTTTTACGATTTGTCTGCTTTTGTTTTGTCTAAACTTAATTAATCGCTTTCTTCAGCATCATAGCGAACCGGAGACCTTACGCAGACCTACCTATAATTTTCTGTGCCTTTACCTCCGACGCTTGGGCGTTTCATTATCCGCTCGACTTAATGTACTCTTTTTGGTATTGTTTCTTTTACTGCGCTTTTGTCGCACCAGAGCAAGCCATCTATTCCCTTTCGATTGGTAAGGATGTTGCTCAAAACTTCGACCGTGACTCGATTTAGCTCTTGCTGATTACTTTCCAATGTGGTAAAGGACTACTTAAGTTTACTTTTAAGATGCTTGTTGGTTTTCACATTGTCTAGCTCATTTGCATATATGGTCACAGAAAACTTTTGAGATAGAAAATACAGTATGAGAGAGTATGGAATAGAGTATGAATTCCTGGAGCCATCAGTTGATAGCCCATTTTACGGTTGGGTTTAATTCAATATGAATTTCATAGAGTAGTTCAATCTTCCTTACTTTAAACACATTCGCCGATGCGGAAGTGAATAAATGAACCGAAAAATACGGTAAATTATTGTTCATAAACAAGACCATCTAAGGGATACGTTTAGGATGTATGAATATTCGTTTTTGTCTTGTGGGATTTTGAACAATTTGCCACGGCAACATTTTTACTACAGGCGTGAAGTACCCGATCGTGTATCACACGACAGATTAGTACGAAAATCCATGTTCTTCGCAAAAGGCGCGCCTACAAAATCAAAAGCCCGATGTTGAAAGAACACCCCGATTTTGGGGATGAGAAGTTGGGTAGGAAAATAATCGAGAAATAATGTTGTACCGTACCCGTGTTTACCGCCCAGCCCAATCTTTGCGGTCGACCCAAGTCCTGTGTGCCGTAAAAACAATTTAATTTTCAATTACCACCTACCCGGAAATGTTTATTTACCACGCTATCAACAGTTACACGAAAATCGTGATTAACTTTCTTCGCTTGCGCTTTCGATGCCGTTTTTGCCGTTCTTTCGCCTGCCTCCTTCTCATGCGGGAGAAAGTTTTTCCGGGCATGGAGTTTGGGAAAATCCTTGCGAGTGCATGCCGCCATCGTCATCGCTATTGGTGGTTGTTCTAGCGCATCCTTCGCGCACCCTTTTACTCATGTAACACAACCGGTGTGAACGGAGGGATGGCTCAGGTTTGTTTTTGGCCTTCTTCCAATCTCATTTCCCCGACACTTTCCCGGCCCACGCGATCACATGCTTTCTGTGATTGTTTCATCCACGTTTTCAGCCGCGTGTCAGTGAGTTGCTTTTTTCACCTCCTAGCCGACTACCCAAACGAGCAGGAGCAAGCGAACGAACGACTATCCCAGCCGAAAGACGCAATGGGTCAGGGTTTCCGTTCTGGCGAGTACGAGGGCGGCATTCGCAATCTCATGAATATTTAAATTGCGTCAAGCTCTCTGACGAGGCTCGGTGTCTTGCCCATGCTCAGTCTCATTCCGCTCGACCTCTCGGGTGGGCCTCACTCTGCTGTTGATTTTCAATTCCTTGGGCATGGTTGGGTGGCTTGGTTTGTGTACTGCAGCTGGAAACGTCTTAGCAGTTTGGACTGAAGCAGTTTCCATTTCACAGTTTAGGATTTAACGTGCCGCTTTTCGACAGGCTCGTCCTGCAACCGACCCAGTACGTTTGGATTTGGGCCCTTAGCTTAGCAACGCGACGATGGTTAAGAGTGGAAGTGATTGTGTGGTTGATTTTTTTGGTCTGTTATTCCTTCGCTTCTCGAGAGAAACATGAAGGCCACAACGTACTCGATAGCGTACAGGAGGCTGGACTAGCGGAACCCAACATGGTAAGGGTAAATGAGCAGTAAAATAAGTGCTTATGGGCGAAAATGATCGCCTGAACGATGCTGGTGCACGGTCTATCTGGAGACCCGAGCACAGTTCGTTAAGTCTGGCCCCGTGAGGTAAGGTGTTTTGGGCCGAACGAAATGGGGTGATTTCAATTTTGAATCAATTTCAACTGAGGCGACTTGTATCGGTCCACGTGTTGGAAGGATCAGCGAGAAGAGAGACACAAAGGATGCTGCATTACAGCGCAACCTTCGTGGCGCATTTCTACACGGCTGATAAATTCAAATTGATTCCAGTGCTCCCGGAGTCATCGGACATCATAAAAAGAGCCTTTTTTTATAGTCGAAGGTCTCGAACCCACGCGGACATGATGATTTTGTTCTCATTATTTCAAATTGGTTCCCGGATAGTTAGAAGATTGAAGACGTTCTTGTGTAGATAGTAGCTCGTAAACCTGTAATTATTCTCACTATCAACGACCACACGCATCGCTCCCGTAATTGCTTTTCTAGGTAGAGTAAAACATTTCATAGATCGCTATATAGGTTTGTATAATAAGTGTGTGTGTGTGTGTTTGTGTTTTCTTTTCCTTCTCTACTGTTCCTGTTTCCGCTTCGATATAGCGCATCGGTTGCATCGTTCCGAATCAAACACTCCTTTCATAGGCACATATTTGCAATTACTTTAATTTAAACGTTCGTTCTTGGCGATCCCATTGTCGCGTTGAATCCTCGCTTGGATAATTTTAATTTTGGCTGTACTTTATTGCTTTCGCTGTAACCGCGGCTAGAGAACGGAGCCCTTTCCGACCCGGCAGCAGCTGGACGCTGCGTATTTCGAGTGTTCAACTACGTCACAAATGTCAAATTTTCACATTTACTGTACTCCACCCCAGCGCCGTCGAGAATGTATCGACTATATGTATTGTTTTTTGTTGTTGTTGTTGATAATTTGTCATTATCTTACACGCGCTTCACGCTCCGCTTCGGTTTAAAACCCCGAGGAAAGCGAGCGGCTTACACTGAAATGCTCAATTCCGGAAGTGCCCACTCCGAGGTGGCGCGTGGAATCTGCCGAAAGGAATGTCCTGCCACCGTCCAGCGACGGGATATTGTCTCGAGTGGTTTGTTTTCTTACTTCTCGTGCCCGTACGTCGTTCCAATTGGTCCGTAGAGTGTAAGAAAGAGAGAGAGTGAGAGAAACAGAGCTAGAGAGAGGAAGGGATTGATGTGGGCGGAAATGACGCTGAAACACCAGAAAAGGGCTGATGAAAGCGCTACACGTGAAGAATGACAGAGAGGATAGCAACGTTCTGCAGCTTCTCAAACATTGTATAAGTGGCATCATCATCCACACTTTCGTCCTTGGACCCGCGTGTGACATCATCCAAGTATTGCTGGATTGCAAACGACAGCAACATTTGATGTCCTTACGAAGCCAGCTCAACGTCACTGTTATGCGGCAGATGCAACAGCTACCAACGGGATTCGCCAGCTGGTACAGTAAGAGACCTCGGGGAGAACAGTGCGCTCACGCAGACCAACCCAGCCTGGCGCAGGGTTGCGGATATCGTGGGACGCTCGTTTTTGGACGGATTGATAGATCGACCGGTGAGGAACGTAACGAAAAGGTCGAACTACCGCTGATAGCAGGACACACAGGCGAGCAAAGGCCCGTGACTAGAAGAGCGTTTCCTTGGACCACTTCCTCGAGGGTCCCGGAATGCAGGGATCGTTCGCCGACAGAGCAGGCGCGGATGAGGACGGATCTTCGTCCTCATCAATCGCCAGGATCGGCAGCTCGAGAATCACAGAGGGACTTTTCATGGTGCTGTTGCTGCTGCTGCTGTTGTTCTTGATGATGACGTTCACCTCAACACACTGTTGCTGCTGTTGCTGCTGTTGTTGGACCCGAGCAGGTTCGCAGGCCTTGCCACCCGGTCGATCATCATCCGGCAGTTGTACGGTCACGGTCGGTGCCAGGGATGTCTTGGGAATGGCGCCTAGCGGTGACTGGCGATGTTGACCACTGGCCGGGACGACGCTGGCACCACTGCTGCAGCTGTGATAGCTACTTCCATTGTCATTTGGATGCTGTCTTTCGATGATTGCTTGCGTTTCGATGCGTTTCCCCACGCCGGGTCCACCGCGGGTTCCCGAGCGGTTGCTAGTTGAAAGACTACTTAAATAGCTAGTGTCGGTGGCTGGCTGCACACCTGCTGGTCCGTGCTCGTGTTCGATCTCGAACACGGACCGTGTCCCGCTTGGTCGCTCGTCTCCATCATCGTCCACGTAATCGTCCACCTGCGCCAATGTCGACTGTCGGCGATATAACGCGCCTCGACTTGGGCCTGCTCTCTCTCTGCCTCTCGGTTGACCTCCGACTGCCTGACCGGTCTCTTCCCGGTCCTCCTCAAACGGCATGGTAAGGCTCAGCTCGTCACTGTCCGTGCTGAACTGCTGCAGGTCTTCGTCCGTGTCGGCCCCACTGTCCTCGCCAAACACCGAATCTGACCCACAGCTCTTGGGTTCCGTGTCCTGGCAGTCGATCGACGACATTTTAAAGGAACTAAGCGACGCGAGAGGCGCTCGTCTCACCACACTACTACTGCTACCTCCGACACCACCGTTAGAGGGCGCTGCCATCGCAATGCTGCTAACGCAGGCGCTGTTACTGGTGTTGTTGGTGTGACCGATCGCGCTGGAGCGTGCTTCTGCCCCATTCGATCGCATCTGGTGTACGGTTCCATTCGCCAGACTAATGTCATCGGACCGACCGCTGTTGTAATGGCGAGAAGTTGCACCCAACAGTGACTGCCGCGGACGGTACCCGAAGCCGTCCTCCACGGCGCCATCTAGCGGGCACTCGGAAATATAGTCGATCGAGCTGTCATCGAACAGGGCGGCAGTGTTGCGCGATCCGCCAGCTCCTTTGGCGGTTCCCGGGTGTAACGAAAGTCCTGACTGGGATTGGGAGCCGGTTCGGCCTCGGCTTGTCGATGGACGCTCCGAATCGACTGAGAACCGGTGGGCGATCCGTTCGCTTGGGCAGGGAGATGATTTCGGAGTCGGCTCGATAATGTTGATGCCGGGGTAGAACGGTTCCCAGTCGGTTGAGTCGTCACGGGTTTGTTGCCGTGACGGGGACCGTGAGATCGGTGGCAGGGAGGACAGACCGAGCGTGATGGCGGAGCATCGTCGCTCGAGGAAGGAGCTCTCCGTACTGCAACACGTCATCGCACTACTCCTGCGGGATTCGTTACACTGTTAAAGAGCCAGAAATAGACGTAGAGTTAGATGGCTTCATTTTGAAGCTCAGCTTACGGTTTCTATTTACCTTATTTGGCACCGACAGGTAGTTGCACGGGTATCCGATTTCGGCGGTCGTTGTGAATTGATCAAACTCGTCGTCCGCCTCTTCTCCGTCGCTCTCGAGCACATAGTCGTCCTGCCCGAAGCTCCCACCCATATTGTAGGCACTGAGCACCCGTGAGGACACCGAAACGCTGTTCCGATGGCCTCGCGTGCTACTATATGAGAAGCGCCTCGATGGGTTGAGCAGACTGCTGTAGCCGCCACTGATCGAGGACATCCGGCGGCCTCGGCTGAGCATGGGTGGAGCGCTGATGTTACCGAGTGAAAGTAATCGGTCGCGATGTAGCCCCGGGTAGTTGATGTTGAGCTCCTCTTGTAACAGCGAGAACGCCGTCGCTTCTATCGCTTCCTGTAGTTCGCGTTCTTCTTCCTCCTGGATGACGGCTGCAGCGACGGCCGCTATCGTCGGATCCTGTCGGAATAGCGCGCAATAGTTTTAGGCATCATGGTTTTTGGGAATGGAGTAAAAGTATTTATATCCAGTAAATAGAAAAAAAATATATCTAGACATTGAACAGGCGAACAGCTGTCTGTTGGTAAGAGGCTATAAACGTTTGTCGATGGGAGTTTAAACAACTGAAGAATAATTCTATTAGCAAATAAGGTAATTTATTCCATTTGTACCTACTTGCAACCTTGTAATAAATCAAAGAATGGTTTGTGTTCGTTCAATTTTGAAGTTATCTGAACAAAATCGTGATTATTGCGATTGACGTTAACGGCTTAAAAACGTAGACGTAACGTCTTTTTTACCAACTGCGAACGCGATTTTCCGATGATGAATTTTTTATTAGGCGTGCGAAAATTTTGTTTCTAAAGCAACTCCTTAATTAAATTTTTTACTGCTGTTGTTATTCAATGTTGTTTTTCTGGGCTTGTACTATCCGTCAGATTTGCCGCTGATTTTGAAAACATCAGCTCCCAATCCTATAGACGATCAGCACGCGGCTAGCTTAAAGCATATTTTGATGCATAAAAGTGTATCCCAAGAAGAATGAAATAACAAATTTGTGAGCAATATCCAGCCAAGCAGCTTCCGCTAAGGCATCCTGGAAGGTGCACTTTTACGAGCGCAGCGGGTCGGTCTAACTTAGGACGAAACTCGCCCCAACGAAGGCAAGGAGCTCGGGCAAGGATCAACATGTTATGGAAACAGTATGCTAATTGATGTTGCTCTACCCTTCGTCCGTTTGCTCTTCCTTCGTTTGCTCGCTTGCTTGCGAGCTTAGTTTTTTTTTTCGTTCATTCCTGCCAGCTCCGGTTCGCGGATTACGCTTCCACCGTCTTTTCAAGGCAGAAGGAAACGTTGTCCCGTTGGCAATTCAATTGTTTGTTTGGCAAGTTTTGCTCCACCGGCCAGGTAATCCCATTTGCCGGTGCATCTGTTTTTCATTGGAGTCTCTCGTTTATTCACCGTTTCTCGCACCATTCATGGCAGGTTAAAGAGGGTTTTGCGGGCGTTGCGTGGGTGAGTTTTGATTTGCTGCACGAAGCAGTAGCGCTTCGTGAACCCGCGTTTTGAAGTGGGGACATAAATTATTCAACCATGGCAAAAGAATGACCTTGCCTGCTGCTGCTGTACGGAACTCACCTTGAGCGCTTTGGCCGTCGACCGCGTGCGGCTCTTGTAGATGACGAGGAACACCATTAGGCCGAAGAAACCGCCGAGCGTGGCCGCTATCCGGACGCCGGTCATCACGTCGTACGTGGCGTAAAACTCCATCCTGAGCCGTTCCCGTTCCCGGTTGACCTGCGTTTGGTTGCTGGAGAGACGAAACGATGGTAACAGGGTAGCTTGGGTGGGCTGGGACGGCTCGGTGGCTGGGGGTCCGGTCTTGATGGGTTCCCCTTGAGCCGTGACCGTTACTGGGCTGGGGCTGGTTTTTTTTGTTAGGGTCAAAACCACCGCGGGGTAGATCCCAACCCGGTCACAATGACCACAACATTAAACGGGAGCTCGGAAGGATTATGAAGGTTTTCCCACGTGTCGGGGCGTTCGGTAGGGAGGATCATGTAGATGGGTTTTGTAAACAACACGCAGACACATACACATAGAAAACAGAAGGATGGAGGGAGAGAGGAACATCAAGAGAAGGAGAGAAAATTAGAGTCACAGAGAGATGGAGCATAGTGAGAGAGAGAAAGAGAGAGAAAGAGAGAAAAAGAGAAAAAGATAGGAAATAAAGATGATAGACAGATGGCTCCAAAGGGCGCCAGGTTTTTTTTTGTTGTAGCTGCTAATTTTTGACCACATCCCTGCACGGTTGTGGGGCTAAAAGCAATTCAGGTGTGCGTGTGAGCTGTGGGCGGTGAGCGTGTGCCGCATGATGAGTAAGGATGTGTCCTTCACGATAAATATAGCTTGTACCGTATCTCGCCCCACCCGGGCACTTGTCTCAATCCAGGGCCTGCCGGAAAGCACCGTACCATTATACCGTTCATTCGCCATCTTGTCGCTAAAGATTAACATTGTCATTTAGGTGCACGGTTTTTATTTGGTCCCTTTTTTTGTTGTTTTGTTCAGAATTTCTCTCCACTTCAGCCGCCGGGCACGGTCGGTTGAAGTGGCGAGAGATAAAAACGCAATTTCGTACCCTCGTTTCCGCTTGAATCCTTCAGCTGTCCCACCCGGGATCGGGCAGGTTCGTTCTGGAGTACAGCCGGCCGAGACTTGGCTCAGCATCTGCGGAGTAACGAGCGTACGGTCAACGTTGATGATCAACGGAAAAGAATCCTCACTTTGAAGGATGAGCCAACGTCCGCACTGCTTCCTCGGTACCTCCACGGAGCTCTGCGAGCTGGCATTCGCCGGGCCGGGATTAGTGTGGGAAGATTTATGAGACAGTAAATAGCAGGTGAAGCTGGCACTGGTAGCAGATAGGACTGCTTTATGCTGCAAAACCCTGGTTTGGGTGGTTCCGCATGGATGGGAAATGCGAGACGCTGCGGACGAAGCATAACGCAGCGCTGCCCATTATGGTAATGGGGTATTCGTGGATAAATTTGGAATTTTTATTTCGAGCCCGTGCTCAGTGCGGCGCAGCAAAATTATGAATGTGATGGTTAATTTATTGACCTTGGATGAATACGAGGCAATATACTTTGCTGGCATCCTTGCAATGGAAAGCGAATTTACAGGAGTAAATTAAAAAGTAGGAGTTGAAAGTAGCTCATCCGTAAATATCATTGGACGATGCAACGAAATGAGCATTGCACCGCTTTCAACATTCCAGTAATTGTACTCATCAGATGTGAAGACATAGTGAGGAATGTTGAAAAATCCATTCAAATAATAGTTTCTTGTACATCCAGATCATTTGCGCTTTTGCTAGTGCCATGAATGGCAAAAGAGTTTAATTGTTTCATCGTACTTATGAGAATAAAAAAATGTAGATAAAATACGTTAATCTGGTGATTTGATATATGATGTAACTCGTAAAACATCAGACTCTACATGTAATAGTCAATATAATTTCACATCATGATAGGTACCAGACGTGTCCACCAGCATTTATTTGTTGAGCTGCTAGGCATGTCAATCTAAGTTCATTAAATATATTTAAACAAAATACCATCTGATAGAAAATTTTGAAAACCAAATATTCACATTCATTCAAGTTCATATTAGACAAAATGTTTCTACATCATAGCAGGCACCAGGCGTCTCCACCACAAATTGGCGATTAAGCTGTTAGGCTTTACTTATTTTCGTTAATTCATGGTGCATAAAATTCCTTGTGGTTTACCTTGGGAAAATTGTTCAATTGTTTTATTGAATGTTTTGCATTTATATTCATTCAAATCCATATAAGCCCAAATGTTTCCGCATCATGACAAGTACCAGGCGTCTCCATCGACGTATATAATATTTGAACAACTAGACATTTTTTCAATATTGAACTTCATTAGCACAATGACATTCAATATGATAGCCAAAAATGCTTCAGCATGATGACAGGCACCAGGCGTCTACATCATAATTTACTTGAGCAATTAGACGACTCCACATAATCTTGGTACGTGTAGAATAAAAATAAATCATCAAAAATGAGATCCAAATACATTGTTTTTACCGTGATACATTGCGTAGGTATGTTGTAGGGATGTTATTTAATCGATAAATTCGATTTTACCTTAATGCGCAAAACAATGGATAAATGGGGAAGCACTAATGAGGCCACTTATGCAAGCGAGGATCATGATACACTCGGATCACTTTGGGATCATCGCGACTAGCATTCACCATGGTGATCCCGAGGTCGAACCCCACGCATGCACATTGTACGAGGTGAATGATGATTAAATCACCTATTCAACAATTTGTATCGCTCGTGGCACTGGCAGCACCTGGGCGCTTCCCGTCAACCGCCGCATTATGTGGTCGTTAATTTGTTGGCAAGGTCGTCACCGGTTGATGACGGGTTGGCGGCGTAAGCCTGGCTAGATTTCGCGCCACGGTTCGTTAGGTATGCTAACGGTGCGGAAGCTTGGTCCAGCTTGCACCGTCACCGCATGCAGCAGTGCACCGTAATTGAAACCACACGGGCAGATCTATGCATCACGGTGGTGAGTTGGGAAAGCATTTGAGCGGCGTCGAAAAGCTCGATTCGATGCAGCGAACGGTGAGGGTTTTGGCCAGCGAGAGACTGAAAAGTTTGTGGTGTTCGCGTTTATCGTTATCTAGGCAACAAAGGCTAGAAACTTCGCAGCAGTGCAGCTGTGTTGTAGGACGTTGATGTGTGAGTGCGTGAGGTCAAATTTAAAGCAACACTGATTAAAGTCGAACAACGGCTAGGAAGGGCGAGTGAGCGTGATTTAGATTTCGTGATAGCGTAGCGGAGAGAACTGACATGCAAGGAAACCAGATGCCACCACATGAAGCAAGTGCAATGAACGAGAATTAGCTAGCCACATAGGACATGCCAGGATGGATTGTGGGATTGTGGGAGCGAGTTCGGTGAAAGCACGTGCGGGAAAGCCTTTTACCTGAACTCCGGAGTGATGTTGCTCCTCGGTGTGGCCGCGGTAGACGAACGGATGAATAGATCGCTCGTGCCGGAGCCCGATTCTGCACCGGGTGCAAACGACGAGCTAAAGGCGGATGGTGCCGACTGGAGGGTCGCAGTTCTCGGAGCCTGCAGCTGAGGACCGGCTGGGGTCGACGAGAACGCGAGCGATGTCACCGGGAAGGTGACACCCGCTCCGGACAGCGAGTTGAAGGACGACGGTGAGGACGGTGCCGAGGGCGTGTAGGAGGAGTAGGACAAGGACGAGGGGTAGTACAAGTGCTCTTGCTGGTGCACTTGCTGCTGATGGTGCCGCTGTTGTTGTTGTTGCTGCTGCTGCTGCTGCTGCTGCTCTTGTTGGTAGTGGTAGGATAAGGTCGGCGACGACGGATCTGACGCAACTGACCGTCGCGCGGCTTTTCCCATTGCTATGGAAACATTCTCTGTAGGTGAAGAAAAAGAAAAGAGGAGAAATAGTAAGACATAGAAGCATACAGTAAAGTAAGGCTAATAAACCAAGCCAGGCTGGAGGAATTTCATGAGCGTGGCAAAGAAAAAAAGCGAAATATTTTTCAACCGCCCAAGCACAAGTCAAATGTCAGTCAACACGTGGTCGGGTCGGTTTCGTTGTGCCTTTGCGAACAGCGATGACGTCATGGCGAGCTGGGTAAGGTACTGTTATGATTAAAAGGCGCTACCGGTGAATCGCTAGGTGCTGTTCTTTTTTTTTTCTCTCTCTTTTTCCTAATTTTCCACCCGGCCTTTTTGTCGTCTCTCGCCAAACCGCACCTGCGAATCGTCAGAGGTTGCCGAAGGCCGAAGTCATAACAATTTTCACCCGAGACCTCGGTGCCGCGATGCTGTTGGTTTGTTGATTAGCAGGCGTTTGCGTTCGTTCCTTGCCACCCTTTTTTTTTTATTTCCACACATCCTACTCTGCTCTCGCTCAAGCAGCAGAATGGTGGGAGTTTTGGGTCGACCTTTTGCTGTCCTTTTTTTTCCTTCTATCTATCACACTACGATCGAGCGTCAATCTATTTGGACAGTTGCGGGATGCTGCGGTTCACCGACACGTTCCATCGGACAGTTTTGCGGTGAGGATGGTCGATCACGCGCAGGTCGACCTGGCCAACCACATATGGGTGATTCGTGCTCAAATTGAACCAGCACGGTCTGCTTCACCGGGAACTAGCGTTCAAGCGCCTTCGACGCTGCAGATCGATGTAAACAACGGCTGGCTTTGTTTATAACACGCCCAACCGTGTCTATTAGTTTGCGAGCGAAATGAGCTTTGAATGGGATTTTTTTTCGCCCCTCCGATCGGGTGATTTTTGTTTGCTTCATTTTACTCCCCCAATCGGCGAAGGTGATCGGTGAGCTACGTTACAGGGTGTTTGTTAGATGGACGGAATTCGACAAAGTAAGTGTGTGGCACACGTTTTCACCCGCCTAAAGTCGACAGGGAGAATATGTTGTGCAAATAAACGACGGCCTAGCGAGATTGTTTATTTCTATTTCAATCGATTGCTCATCAGACCATGATACACGGTTGTACCGGTCTTGGAGTCCCTCGAACGAATACAATGGTAACATAGGGTGGCAAGCATGCGCCTCTTTAGTTTGCATAAGGAAAAGTCGGTAGATAAATTCCCGATAATCCGCAACATGCCTCAAGCGCTTGTTGGCCCCTGAAAAATTTCAATCTCACCGAAATGATTAAATACCACCATCATCGCGTACTAATTATCAATTCACAAAAGTGGAACCAATTAGGATGCCGTAACAACTGCAAACCGGTGTCCAAATCGTCCGATGATTACGCGAGCAGTGTTTGTCCACCTCACGAACCGTGGCTTCGTTCCTCGAGCATAACAACGCTGGTGTTGTGCCCTTTCGTTTCGCAGCTTGCGAAACTTTACCCTTCGAGAAGCGAGATGGCACCCGAGTGGTGGGTGGCGTGAATGAGCAAGCAAGGTATTTAAACAACCCGCTCGATTGTGGACTGCAAAACCGGGCCCCGGCTTTATCCTTTCTCGGGATAAGAACACAAACCGGTACCGGTGTGATGATGTTCCCTTCCGGATTTCACCAAGTGGAAGCTGGCTGGGTTCTCGGGGGTCAGTTTCGCTCGCGCTTCGAGTGATTCGAAGTAGCTCCTTCTCACAGGATGCGTACACACACACACACACGGAGCCCATGGAGCTCATAAATCATGCCGTACACTGTGCAGCAAGCTATGGACTGGCGTTGCAAATGTGAGCGACCTACCCGACCATGGCAACTGTTCTGAAGGGCGCTTTTGTTTCACGACGAGGTGAAACCGAGCGCTTTGGTCCTTGCGGTACAAGCAGACTAGTACCTAGTGAAAGCTTCAGGCTGCAAGTACGTATCGAGGCTGCTCGCGGAGTGGATGGATGCTCTTCTAGATCAAAGGGAGACCCGAAAGGGTTGAAGGGATGGCATTGGTGTTGGTGCTGTGCATTGTCCCAATGTGCGGTCGGGTCTCTAGGGGTGCCTGTTGATTTTTGAAAGGACCACGATGTACAAATTACTGCAGCATGCTCTCCTATCCCCGGTAATTGTGCCGGTGGGTTTTATTGATTTATATGAATATTCATCAGTTTACCGAGGGGACCTACCGGCAGCCGGGAAGCGAGTTGCGTTGGTGTGGGGCAATAAGGGGCCCCTTTTGGAGAGACGGGTTTGTTCTTCTACCAACCTGCCCACAGCACCGGGTGGTTGTGTGTTGCTGTGGTTGAGCTTGGTTTAAATATTATGCTATACGGTTATTAATTCAATTATGTTCCCGTACGTGCGCCACTGGATGGCATTCTCCACCATGTCAACCCTGCTACACCACGTTAATGCCCTCGATCGGCAGCAAATTACGGGATATCATCGGTCACGGCATAAGTCAATTAGCCCCGGGTCGCTAGACCAGTCTAGCCTTCAGTCCCATGTATACGTAAAATAGTAAAGGCGAGCAAAAAAAAAACGGATAAAGAATCGCAGCACCATTAAATTGCTGCAAATTCGATAATGGTGATAAATATACATCGATAAACGTCGGTCGCACTGAATTATTCATCGCACAGGTTGCGTTTGCGAAAATGCCCTTTACCGTAGACGGGTCATTAAAAGGCTAGCGGGAACAGGGCAAACGTACAAAGTAATTGCATTAATGTACCTTCATTGGCATTTTCGAAACGGTACATAAATTGAAAATGGAAAGGAACGGACACCAAAAAAAAAACGCCACCATTTTTACCGGTAAAATTGTTACTCCAATCGGGTCAACCCTACGGCTACAATAATGCCAACGTTCGGCAGGTGTCAATTACAATTTGTCAACCGGCAATGTGAGGTGCTGCGCGTGAAAATCCGCGCGTGATCGGTCAAACTCACTCTGAACGCGCGGTACAATGGTCGTCTCTATTCGTATTTGATTACCACATCACCGATAGCTTACACCCACCTACACCACCGATCCGTCGATGGACGACTGGCTGCTGAGCTGGTGGCAATAAATCACATCCGTTCGGATTGTGCCAATTGTAACGATCACACACACTCGAACTCCGGACCCGAGACGAAGCAGCTGCGATCCGACCCTTGGTTGGGCAGAGGTGAAACGGTTCGGTTTAACTGCTTTAACTTCATCGCTTTCATCGTACACTCTGGTCCCGCTCGTTGTACGGCTGTGTGTGTGTGGATGTGTGTGAGTGGGTGAGGATTTTCCGCTTACTTTTGCAACGAAAGCCATCCCAAACCGCCCGAAGCATCAATCGCTGCCACGGGAGGTCGATAGATCGATCACGCCGGTAGGGCACGCCGGATCGAAGGGATCCGAATTGCATTACCAAAGGGCGGTGGGGTGAAAATTTAATTTACCACAAAATCCTGGAAGAAAATCGATAACCTCCTTACGAGTGAGTGCACCGTTCTGTGGTGTACCATCGTAACTGTTGAGCTAACTTCTGTCGGTTCTGGATTTTTTTTTCTTCTCCATCACACACGTTCTCGCTCACGCGCTATCGGATTTAATAAGAATACGAAGTGGAAATTTGTGTTAACGAAGCGAAAAGCATTACGCATTGGTACGCAACAACTATAAATTGGGAAAGCTTGCCTTTGAAAGATGTCTTCTGTTTTTAAAGAATCCTACGCATTAATTACTAAAAGCTGTTTTGCAATACAAAAGGAGCCATGGATAAGATGTAATTATTCCTGAAAAACGAACACCGTGCGCTTAATGAACAGTTGATAAATCAGCTGCTACGAAGAGTGAAACTCCACCATAAAAGAGCAAAACTCTTGCCCGAATCAATCGACACCCGGGTTTGCCGGAGCGCTTCATCATTTCAATCATTTATTTAAATCGACTGGAATTAACGAGTGATTTTCGAACGAACACCCCCAAATACACCGAAACCATCCATCCGTTTTTTGGCGAACGGCGCAAACGAAATGGCTTGGAAAAACGAATCAAACGTTTTGTGTTCATTATTCGTTTGCTGCCGTCGTGTACCACCGTTCCGCATCCCAGCGGCCCATAGCAGTAATGGGAAAATCGTGTACGCTCGACCATGTGCTGATGCGGTGCAAATGTGCAGCCGAATTAATTCTACAATAACAAACGCACCGACATGCCACGGCGCCAAATAGTTTCGCGGTACGAATTTCGCCACACCGAGCGTGTGATGTTTTTCTTTTGTTTTGTGTGTGCGTGCGTGTGTGTGTGCGAAGAGATTACCGAATTTCACACGACGTCAAACGTGTTTGGGTCGGATTTCAGCTACATCAAATCCGGCGAAAGCACGGTGCGAAATGTGGGTCAGCACCGGGCTTGGGAGGCCGCGGTGGGGATGGAAATAAATCTTGCTCCCAGGCCCATTAATCATAGCAGCGTTCGGGAGGCCAGAATCATTCGGTGCTGCCCAGTCGAGACAAAGGAAGTCAGCGAAACGTACACTCCAGACTAATGATGCCCGAATGAAAGGTGTGCTGCTGCAAACGGAGCACTTGTGCGCACGTAAGACGTCTGGAGTTTATGATTCGACTGGTCTCCTTGAACCGGTGGATCTCAGAAGATGGTCTTCCGGGAAATCAGGTGCATGATGGGAGACAAATTTCAGCCCGCCAGCTGGGCTGGTGAGAGAAATGGCTTTGGCAACGGTCATATATTTCGCCGAATCATTGTGGTTTGGATGCTGTACTGACGCGAACAGGCTGTCCTGATAGTGGCTGAAGATAATGCCCGAAGGTGGTTGAAAGGTTTTGCACTGAGATTCAATTTCTAAAGTATATATGGTTGATAGTTGGAATAGTTAGGGAGTTGGATTCAAAAAAAAGGAAGAAAATAAGCATAGCAAATATGTGCACAGAGAAAATGTGTTTTGCGTTGCATTTATGCGACGTATGAAAAATAGCTTTCTATTTGAAACGCACAAAGGAAGTATTATCTGTTTTTTCCTCTGCTAAGCGTTTATAAAACCGAAGTAAGACAAACATCATTAGTGGTATAAAACAACAAAAATTTCGCTAGAATGTGGGAAACATGTTTATAGTGTATGTACATAGCAGAGGAACAAGACCGTCCCAAGAAAGTGGTTTTCACAGCCATGTCTAATGCGATCAAGAAATTGATCATCGTTAATCCACCGACATTGAACACCCAACCGGTCGCTGTTTACCCTGCACTTGACACGCTGAAACGCGAACGTGAACGCAAATACCACCCTCCGTAGCGCACCGTATGTCGTTGCGATCGTGTGCCGAATCTGATGGCGCCTGTCACTTTGACGCCACGGCGACGTCCATGGTGTCGGTCGCAACGAAAGAAACGGGTTGGTGTGCCATCCCCCGGCCATCGTTTCGATAGGTAAAATACGTCTTTCACCCGAACGGTTCGCGTGCACATGGCAAAGCTCTCGTTTCGCACAGATTACACGATATCGAATCGAATGCGTAAATAGCTACAAACCACCGCGTCCGCAATCCCTCCGGCGAGTATCGACATCACGCGCACCGTCGGAGTTTTATTGTCTCGATGAGAGGGGAGACCTGGGAAACGTTGGGTTGATGTAAATATGTAGCTTGGGAGCAGTGCCGGCCGAACACGGGACCGGAGCCGAAATTGAGATTCGGAAAATCTTCGAAAATTTGTGCACACCAAACGGAAGGCTGGACGGATTGAGACTCGGGGGACAGCGTGAGGGCTTTGTACCACATTCCCAATCACCATTTCGACCGATATAATCAATAAATATGGCAAATGTGGCTGGTTGCTGCTGCCACCGACGTGACCGGCAACGCGTTTTGCGTTTGCAGGCGCACCGATTTTCCGCCAAGCCGCCGGGATGGATGGATCAGTGAAGCGCGATTGCGATCGATTTCCGTCGTCCGTTGGGTTGAGTGGGCGAAGAACGAAACAAAATTGTGTGAAACCGAGATTCGTGCAACTAACCTGGGAAGTACCTGGCTGCGGGAAGGGATACCGACAGGCCGACTGGGGTTTGGGGCTGCAAACACCGACCGATGGAAAAGAATGGACGGGGCTGGGATTCGCTCACGGTCGGTGAGAAAAGGGGCCGGTTTTTTGGGGTGTTTGAATTTTCATTTATTCTTCCAGCCTTCTCTCTGTGCTTCCCACGCGTGTTGTGGTACGAAGCGCTTAGGCACAAAAGCATGTAGAAAGAGAGCGCAAAAAAAAAGCGGAAATAAAAGAACGCTGATATCGACCCGGTACCGACGTGTTTCTGCGTTCGGTGAAAAGGTGAAGCGCAACCGAAAGGGAAAAAGGTAGTGCGCGACGTGACGATGTGTCTGCAGCCACAAAACACGCTGGCAGATGTCTGGGTGGTGGGAGTAAAAGTTTGTTCCATTTCATCCGCTCCTTGCTCCAGCACAGTGGAAGGAAAACTCAAGGCGGAACTGTGGGGTGGAAGCATTGAAAAATGGCACCAAAGGGCAAATAGCGGGTTTATCGAGAAGCAATTTCGCTGTCCTGCTGTTTGCTGCGAAATGTGTCTTTTAACGGTACATGTTCCGTGTGCTTTCCGGTGCTTCATCACGCCAGATAATCCCTCCCCCAGGCGGGTTGAAGAGCGAGCAAACTGTCACCGGGTACGGCTTAATCCACCGGGGGTCGGTTGAGCTGAACGAAGGAAAGTTTCTGACGGTCGTGGAATTGATACGTCGAACGTGGGCGCCATGATTGAAGCCATTGTGTGTGTGGCAACATAATCCCATAATACGTCCGTCAAAGAGGTTCACCACCGCTGCACCGCTAAATGTCCTATTAAGATTTTTCGGCAAGCTGAGTGGCTGGCTCTGCTGCCATAAAGGACAGGCTACTATTGTCCGGACCCGGCTCAGAATGGATGCGTGCGCGAGTCCTCGAGGTGACAGCAAAATTATAAATCATTCACGAGACATAAAAATTACGTATTGAATGAAATCGCACACATTCTTTAAGGCCATTAATCACATTAAGATGTTAAGCGATGTCTCTGGACTGATAAGGTGCTCTGGGTGGGAGAATGCTTTTATCATTCAAGGGGAAAAGAAAGGCAAAAATGTTGTGTAAAAAATCAATGCCAACGGAATTTATCGCTCACTCTGACGCAGCACAGATTTGGCGGCAGAAAAATCATGTCGAACTCGTCAAGCTCACAGCTGGCGTTCGGCCGCATAAGCCGGCTCAGTGTAACGTATCGCCGACCTGGTCAGCACCGTTTGAGGGTTTCAACGTCCTTCTCGTTGATGGTTTTAGGTGGCGAAATGGTGTAATGAAAATAATACAAATAATGATAATAAAGCGAGAATAAATTGCATGAATTTGACAAATGAAGCCCATCGTCCCACGGGGCTATGCACGTTGGGCAACTGCCGGGATAAAAGTCCAAAAAAAAAATTTTAGATTTTTGAAAAATTGTAATTCTTTTCTTAAAATAGAGGGTTAAACTTAGTTAACACCAAAATATTATGGGTCTAAGTCCTTTATTCTTGGAGTAACAGCCTGTCAAAGTCAAAAATGTGAGAAAAAAATTGAAAATTTTCAAATTTTTTATGCTGTCTTTAATAATTTTTTTCTCTTAAACTAAGCTACCTAAGCTAAAAAATTTTACCATTTCGGAAAGCTTATTTTATTGTTATTGTTATAAAATTAAATGTTTTCAATGTTTTTGAGATTTAAATAATAAAAAAACTGTGAAAGTATGAAAAAACCCATGTAAAATCATGATTTTTTTTATAAAAGACGATTTTTTTTATAAAGCTTCAAAAGTCTTCAAGCTAAAACATTATACAGGTTGTAGTAGAACTGCTTATCTTTCATTTCAATACAAAATCTGCTGCCACTATGTGCCACAGCACAAAATAATCAATTTTTTCTGAGCCCTGTATCGTGGTTCAACGACCAAAATCACCCGTTTTTGAGGTTATGGTGTGACATAAGGAATGAAACTTCTGACGGTAATTTAAGCAAAATTACTTTGAATATGGACCTTTTTGACAAAGTTTATTGAAAAACAACACTAGTAAGTTCACATAAGAGTGTGTTTTGATAGATCAAGTAGGGATTTTATGCACCATGAAGATTTTCCACCGCCGATTTTCACCAATTTTTCCATCAAATCTTTTGTCAAAGCACCAACTTTTTTAATTTAACTGTAATCGTGTTTGAAATAGAGGTAAAAGAAAGAATTTTGCAAACAGACCAGTAAATTGAGGCATATTTACCTACTTTTCTTTAAACGAAAGTTTAATTGAATGAAACCAGCATATGTTAAATATGTAAATGTAAAATAGTTATTTTTTCATTTTGACTTATATTATGAGTTGTGGGTTTGTATAACAAATACTCTTTCTATGAAAAATTCTTGATTTTTTGTTGCAACGCCCAACGATCATGAGAAATGTTTTTATTATATAGGCCCTTATTTGAGTTCGTTTTCACGTGATAAGCATTTGAAAGCAAAGAAACAAACTATACATCTTTGTAATATCAGAGTCATTTTTGTATGTAATATAACATTAGCAATAGTTATAGCCCCGGACAATAAGCTGAATCGGAGATAAATATCTTGTCAAACAAGTTATATTTTCAAATGGATCGAATACAATAGTAAGTTGTAACGATTTTTAATCATTTCTAGGAAATTGCAGCATAAGTTTTGAAACATATTATAATATTATCAGACACTTATAGAGATGCAATGGCATAATCGCACCTAGATTCTTATTCGTATCGCAAGCTGATGTTATTTTCAGTTTATCTGTTTGAATTTTTTTCAAATGACATGTAACGCTATTTTTTTCTTGCTACTATACTATTTAAATTATTTTGTGACTATGCATTCATCAAAAATGATAATATTTACCCGATCAGTTCGTTTAAATATAACGAAACGTTCAGCAATTGCATACATACAGGCGTTATAATACATGAAAAAACTTTTTTAAGGATTTTTAATATGAAAAAGGGCATGAATTGCCAAAAACTGATCATATACCGTTTTCAGTAATACCAAATTGTACGTTTCAATCAAATTTTCTAGTCAATAAAGCCGCTAGACTTTTATCCCGGTATTTGTATGGGAGTGCCCACTGTGCTATGGCACGATGCTCACGAAGCGGTCTCCATAGGACCTCACGAAGCAAGGAATAAGCGGAACGAAGGAAAATCAAATAACGATAGTGGAGAGCACTCTTGACCCACTTCATTTGTGGTTTGTTCATAAGGCGGTATTCGATTTTTTCTTGACTCCTCGCTTTCTTTGGTTGGCCATGGCTAAGGCGTTCATTCGGCAGGATCTGCCAGCTATTGCTGACAGCTGTCAAAAGAAACCGTCTGTCGAATATCCATCATTTACTCAACAACCGCCCAGCTGGCGTTTATTTGGAAGCACTAAACATCCGGCCACCAAGGTTAGGAGCGGTTTCGTTTACGCTTTTCTCCACCATTGCCGGGGTGATTTTCACAGATTCGCTCTATTTAATGTTTATCCCTTCCCAATTGACAGCTATCCGGGGCTACCAAGCAATGGCTGTCCTGAAAAGACGAGCGTTTAAACCAGGGAGAACGTCTTTGACACAGTTGACAGGGACAATTCAGGATATTTTGTTAACGTTCAACCGTTGTTGAACAGTTTGCTGCGAGATTTTTCGGTACATGAATAGTAAATATGATTCTTCATTTTACGTTCTGAACATTTTATCTTTCTTACCAATTATGATTATCTTCGATAGATTTAATATTTAGGTTCTTAGGTTTTTTAATATGTTGTGTTCTTTATCTATACAAATTTTTTTTCTGCAAAACACTCCTCAAGATCAATGCTACATCAAAAGCATATTCGCTGAAGGTTGTTTTGCAGTTTGTTTCAGGTACTTGATGTCATGTGAATCAATCAGAATATGAGTCGCAAGAACATAAAGAGAAAAATCACAGCATGAGTACGATGTGGTAAAAAAGGGAAATAATTAATTTATCCCTCAGAAATGAGTACTTATAAAGAATGTTGTTTCGGAGAAATTTGATCCTTGAGCGAATCGCATTAATTTTGCATTGTCATGGTTTATTGAAAAGAACTGCCATAATGATGTCGAAGAGAAAACAAGCAAAAAAGCTACTGCGTTCTCATAAATCTCACCCTCATCTGATGTTATTGGTTCGTTTTTTTGCGGGATATCGATAGGAGAAAAATTCGGGAAGTGTTTTTTTAATTACTACTCACATGACACTCGTGAACGAACACCCGCCAAATGGTGGAATTCATTTTCTTTTTTTTTTACATTTTAAGTGCAAATCCCTCACCAATTGGTGAACAAGATAAAAAATCATCACTGAACCAACGCAATATCATTTATCCTAGCGTTTCCTTAACTCATTCTCTTCAACATAACAGGGCCAATGCTCAGCATCGTATCGCAGAGAGGTCGGCAACTGGCAGCTTTTAACGGTAAATTGCACAATCTAGAGCGAAATGTGCTGAACGAAGTTTGCAAATTATGAGAAAAGTTTCCCATTCGGATCCACCGGTCCACGATGCACGTTACGTTTGCTGACGCGTTCAACCTCAAGCAGGCAGATCGTAGCGACGACCGTCCAAAGACTTCATCTGTCTTGCGAACCATCATCGGCATGCCATGCGTATTAATACAATCAGAGAAATTGAATGAATTCATTTCCGATTTTCGACTGTTTGTGGAGGCAGGTCGGGGAACAGCATAAGGTAGAATACTATGGGTGGCTTGACGGCATTTTTGTTGAAAGATTTAACTTCATTTTAGCGGTATCGTTGGTGAAACTTGATTATTGGAGTGGGTGAGAAAGCAATATGGTCGGCACTGTGGAAAGTAAACCAATTTTAAAGCACTTTTCAACACTAGAAAAGTCGAATAAAATGGTAAATTTCCCCTCACAGTATGCCAATGACTCGAGCAAACGAGCTGGTTTGGAGCAACGTGTTTTCCCCCAGTTCCCACAGTGAGATGGGGTTACTAAATAAGTAAAACCGGTTGTTTAATGAAATATTAAGTGGGAAGGAAAGCGTAAAGCGTAAGCGCGTAAGGGTTGCACTGTAACCCCCTTTTAATACGGCCCCTTGCTAGCGGCTTACATTGGCGAATCAGGTTAAACTCCCAAGAGAACGGGGGAAAACGCGCCGGGTGAAATGGTAGGTGGAGATTATCGAATTAGAACCCACCGATGATGATTGGGTTTCAGGAGTGTTTCTGACCACCGTAATCGCGATGGCGTTTTGAGGCAGGTTGAGGTTAGCTCTAACCGCATGTAGCAATTGTCGGTGTTAGCCGTTGTACGAGGGGAGGTTTTTGGAGCTCTTGAAAGTACTCCATAATCCGATAAGACTTCGTTTGAATGGTTACACATTTGCTCCCGTGATTGTCAAGTACCGGAAAGGCTCGCAGTGGCGTCTGGTTTCCGATATGCTCGGTTCCGGTTGATCGAGCACACCAAACCATCGACCAAACCGGTTCCAGCCGTGGCACACTTTAATGACCACATTCGGGCTGACGCCAAGTCAGCAAGATCCTTTCAAAAGCCAGCCAATAGCGTTTACCTTGCCCTTTGAGAGTGCCGTGACCGGTTCGGGACGGGAACGGCATCTTCGAGCCATGCTGACGCTGCGAACGAACGAAATCACGTCAAACGATTCCGGTTCCGGGCGGCAAAGGATCTGCCGGTGACGAGCACGCGGCTGCTTCCGATATTGATTTCCGGGCAAATTAGTGTCAACTCATCCGGCTGCGCGCTGGTCTTACTGCGGGGCGAATGGTTTCGCTGTTTCCATTCGTGAAGCAAGTTTCCTTGCCGGTTTCGTTTTCGCTTTTCCGCACGGGTCATGTTTCTTCGCCGCGGGACGTTATCAAGGTGTGTGAAACGTTCAAGGGTGACTACCGGGGCACTACAGGAAAGATTGATGGAGCCAATCATGTGGACCAGGAAACGGACTGGGATCGAGACTATTGTGCGTCGTCTTCTACGGAGATGGGGAAAGTTTTCCTGTAAAATATCTATCCGAAGCGTGCACAAGATGAAACGATGATGGCGGCGGCAGCCGGAGCTATGTAAATCCAAACCGCCCCAAGGGAGGCATCTGCGACGGAACAACGATATTCAATATCGTACCGGCAACCCGCAGGGTGACGGGAATAGTTTTTAATTGACTGTATCGTTATCGATCGGGCAACGATCGTAGATGGGTTTGTTTTTGTGTAAAGGGTTAAGGGGAAAAGCTTGTTACTGTTGGTGAAAATGCGCTGGAACTTATAACTACCTTCGGCGAATTCTATTCAAACTCGCATCTACGCAATTCAATTATTAATTTGATTTTCTCATAATTTATTTATGTGATTTCATTAGACTATCACCGTTGATGAATACTATTGCATGTGAATTTGTTTTGTTATACTTAGAAAATGTATAGCAAAGATTTTAATTATTTTGTTTTTTGTGGCAAAAAACATCACGATATGCATCGAAACTTGTTGATCATGGAATAGGATAAAGCAATTGCCGGAACCGGAACAATAAAACCATATCGTGACACGTATTGGCGCTCCTTTTACGACCATTAGGCACACATGCAACACCCATGTAACAGCTGATGGCATGTCGTGTTGACCGGAAGCGCAAGCATATTAGCGTTCAGTGAAGGGAAATTGACGCAAATCGATCCAGCATGGCCATCGGTCGATCGTCCGATCCTACCCAGTTCCAGTGGGCTGCTCTAAATAGTAGCACAGGTAACGCATCACAAGCGTTTCCCAAGTCGATCGCACGAATCGGTAAACGTAAAATCGATTTCCAATTACCGGATGCGGATATGAATCGCAAATTCGACTAGCTGTTGGCACGCACAGTTGGTCCGACTCGTACGCCAGCTGACGGTGCGGCTAATCAACGAAGCCCAATCCGAACCGGCGATTGGCGATAGATGCAAATGAGAAAAATAGCGTTCGAGCTCGTCTCGGGCATTTACTAATGGCTCTACGAGGCGCAAGTGAACGGACGGTTATCTCGATTGACCGGATGTTGCTTTCGCGCTACGACCATCGCTGATTGTATGCACAAAACAAACTGCTTAATTCGAAGCAGTCGGCGGATTAGTGCCGCGAACGAAATACATTCCGTGTCCGTTTTGAGGTGCCTCGGATTCGTTCTGCTGCATCTGGGATGAATCTGGTATGGGTCGGGCTCAGGTTGGTTGGT
The DNA here is from genome assembly GCF_943737925.1 of Anopheles nili. NCBI lineage: Eukaryota > Metazoa > Arthropoda > Insecta > Diptera > Culicidae > Anopheles > Anopheles nili. The sequence goes on from NC_071292.1 coordinate 26,993,803, forward strand.
TTTTAATTTATGCTTTCAGTGGTCTCTTCCCGTCGAGCTCGGGACAGATTTCGCTAATTTGATTATAGAATCGTTGAGGAGCAGGAGGAGGAACCAATGCTTTCCATGCGACACAAAATCCTGAATTTTTACCGGTTCCTTTTTTGTGATTCTATTTTATTCGCATGGGATGAACCATTGGTAGAGGCGTTACTTTATTGCGTTGGTTTAAGTCCGTATCCTGCTCGCTTTTAATATGCAGCATGTTTTTTGTTGTATATCGCTGAAGCTTCATCGTTTCAGCTTCATCACTAACCACGTTATGTTCTTTGCAACGGAAGAACGAAAATGAAAATATATCCAAATATCCTTCTGCTAGCTTCCATCACTTGCAGTGATTGGTGAAAGGAAATTAAAAGCAAAAGCCCACCAGCGTTGTGTGGACCAATTTGTGGGTTTAAATAAGGCCAAGGTTTTTATCACCAATCCTTTACGACTTCGTGGAGCCGGCTATACCATGCGTAAGCAGAATTCTCTCTGGCAACGTTCGCTTGGTATTTTCAGAGTCATGCACAGTGGGTACTGTTTGTGTAAAAATGTTTATAAAAGTGAAATATGGAAAATTTTCTTTTTGCTTTTATATATTTGCTAAAGATAAACCATAATTTTTCCATCGTTTTGTCCATGAAAAAGGTACATGAATATTTTGTTTTGTTGTTTTGCCTGATGTCTTGATAGTTTTATCTCCATGGCCTACTATACACTGGTCAACTGAAACGTTAATTAACCTGGCTGCCTTTCAGTGGGACAGAAAAACCGTTTGGAGACCGAAATGCATCACGCGTTTCCCACCAGACGTGGTTGGAAATGGCTGGCGGGCATTCTGGCGGCACTGTTTCGTCCTCGATTTCGAATCCTCACGCCCAGTTTTCCACTTTTTCAGCTCACACCAAGCACGACCCCATTTTTATGTCGTCCACTCGGGCTCGGTTGCGCATCGGAGTTTCGCGTACTGAGTTTTTAATTTCAGCCGCATTCCGACGGCCCGAAGGGAGCTCGTTGCAAATGGTGTTGTTTTCGGTGCACTTCAGTGAACTTTCCTCGTTCCGTTCGTTTACTTTCCCTGCGCTCAAGTTCGGTTAGCTCGGCATATTTCTTCATCTGTCTCGGAAAGTGAAACATGAAACATTCGAATTGCTACACGCCGGAACGTTCCGTGGGGGGTGTTTTCGCTCCTGTTCCTGATCAGCATTTCCATTACCCATTCGCACAAAAGTTTTGGAGAAAATATTTCCATTTTTTTGGTCCCGAATGTTCGTCCTTATGGCGTGGGTAGTAGGTCACTTCCGACAGCAGTTCGCAAACGATCCATCAGCAAACGATGGCATCAAGAGAAAACTAGTTTCTGAAGTGAGTTTCAAGTTTTGGACAAGAGTTGGCCGGTTTTGTTGGATGCTGTTTTAGCTTGCGATGAAATTTTTCCGTTTAACATTGCCGGACGGAGAACCGCTTGTTTCGCAACGTGATGCATAATTAATCATGGAAGTTTGCATTGTACGGCCTTATTAGGAATTCGTTATCCTGAAATATATCTAGTAGAGCTAGGTTTTTTATATATATATAAGTGAACTTGTAATAACATGAATTGCTATTAAATTGTATTTTGGTTAAAGAACGGTCAATGTTAATATGTTAATATTTTGAAATATCATTTCAGAAAATGCTTTTAAAAAAGTATTCAAATAATTCATGCATCACCTATTTAAAATACATGCATCATATCGGTGAGGAAAACTCAGAAACTCACTTACTAAAGACCGTTTAAACCAGCGACGAGAGCAGCAAAGCGCTTGATTGGTTAAATTAAAATGAGTGCAAAATGAGGTCTGTAAATTTCGCATCAACCAGAACCATTCTTGGGTGCTGTGGGTGTTGACCGCTACTCTCGCTGACGCGTATATGAGTTTTTTTAAAGGCATAATTTGCCTCAAACGTGCCGGTCGCCTGTTGAAAGTTTCACTCAGCGTATCAAACCGTACTCCCGACGTTTTACCACCTCGGGGACACAAGCCAACGGGGCCGACAAATTTCATCTTCTCGAAAGCGACCTTTTTTGCATATCATTAGCTGGCCGGTTCGGGAACGGGCCAAAGTGCCCACATACCCCGGTCTCGGGGCGTGTCATTTCCAAGAGCTCCATGCAAAAAAAGACCCTTAAGCAAAAGCCATGACCATCGTACGTCGACCACCGTGTCGCATAAAGTGTGTGATACACCGCACCATTGTGTCGTTAAAATTACATGCACTCTCTCGGGTGGATGGAAATGTTTATGATCTTATCACTTCAACCGACTCCCCGACTCCGGAACCTTGCGAGGATGCGCTTCTCTTCGGTTGATGTAATGGAAAATTATACATATCCCTGTCTCGTTTGTAAGAAACTTTTCTCAAACCTCCAGCGCCTTTTTTTCTGCTTTTCGCTCAAGGAGCTGCTGCCTGCAAATTCCACTGCGGATTCCATTTTTATGCGCACACTTAGTGAGACACTTTTATTGCCCCCGTTCGGTACGCTGTATCGGTATGGTAGCTTCGGTTTTGGGCTAGCAGTTTTCCCAATCGGACCTCTTTCTTTTGGAGCAAAATGAGACCTCTTTCCCATCATCATATTCCGTGGTAGCGCGACTCAAGTGGCCCGTTCGGAGGAGAATTTGATTATTTCGCTCTCCGTAGCATAAAACTTTCATTATCGTTCTTTGCGTTTGCTTGCGTTTTCCTGTCTGGATGGAGACATGGTGCTCCGAGCTTGGGGGTTCTTAATGCCCCATTTAATTTCTTCATTTCTCTGCGCACCTGTTTTTTAGCGAAGCCTTGTTTTCTGCGCTGCTCCCATTGGCCATGGGCTGCTTAGTGAGCTAATCTGTGAGGTTTTGGCCGTACTTAACATGGGAATGGAACATTTCCGCCGACCTAGATGAGGTTTAATAATGAAAAAACCGACAGGTGGCTCTTCAGATAATTCCATACCATGGTACATTGTGGAGTTGTGCGAGTGTTCTCGGTAGCTTAAATGGCACATCGATTAAAGTTAAATGGAAGAAAATTGAGCTTCGTTCAGATCTAACTGCAAGGATATTTGAAGCACTTCGGAAATTCACTTCCTTCCATGTAGTTTATCATCTCTCTTCAGAGCGTCTAACCGAAGGACGTATAATTCTAGTGTTTCTGATCCTTATTTCTTTGCAAGATATTTGCTCCATGCTCGAAAATATGACAAGTTGCATGAAAACAATGTACTTCAAGCTGCCTTTCCGTGCAGTGATACACTTAAAAACAAAGATCAGAAGTACATCGAGGATTCGCATTCATTCGTGTGTTCGGTTTTCAAAACAAAAAGAAGTGAAATTTTATTGTCAACCACTCGGTCATCAATCCCAGAAGCATGCGAGATTAAGTATGAGCCAAAGCTTGTGAAAAAGGAAACACCATCGCTGTTACGACGTGGTTAGGCTGCTATCTCGAAAACCTCAGGATACCTTATCATAGCCAAACACCTCTATACTTCCTTGCCAAGAGTACTAGGGTAACGAAAGCGATGGCTTCATCTTTCATCGCATCAACCTGGCTACCAACGAGTCGAGTGGGTCTGGTCTCTTGACGCAGGAAAAGCTCCGTCAGTTAATGCCGATGGTTGAACAATGTATTCATGCTTTCGTCTGAATACAAACGAGCCCGGTTTCTACGGCACTCCAACGCATCTTGGATGAAGGACTCGAGGTTGACGGAACAGTTGCGTATCTGCGGTTGACCAGACCGCCCCTATTTTGAGAGGGCTAGAAAGCGGTAGCATAAGCGTTGAATGGTTGTATTGGGAGTCCGAGTCGTGGAAGGCCGTTCGTTAGTAGCAAACTACCTTGAGTTCAAAATAAGGAGTCTCACATGGCCATGAGATGAGTCGGGTAACCAATAGTGGATTTTACTACAAAGAAAACTCTAATGATGAACGCTGCATTAAGCAAGTGAAAGTATTGAGAAAGTTTGAAATGATATCGATAACCTAAAACTGGTTAAACAATTAAAACCAATATTTACAACAATTGAATGAGTGCTTTACTGCTTGTTTGATGTGTTTTTTTTTCATTTGTTGTTGTGACGGCCTGGCCGTACTGTTTTTAAAGCTAGTTTAATCATAATACATAATGCATTAAAATTCCCGTTTGACAGTTCTAAACTATAAAATTTTTGATGTTTTTTCATATTCAAATTCCATGGCTGGTGGGAGTTTCCTCGCTGTTTGATGTGTCATAGCTAAATAAACATTGAAAGGTATGACCAAACTGTTTGGCTTTGTTGTTTCTATGAGAAATTTGGTGTCGCAAACGAACATCACAAAATAGAAAGCACAAATAAGTTTCCCATTAGGTAATTGTTCGTATTGCCAGTTTAATGATGAACACTTGTTCGGTGAGTGAAAAGCAAACTATGCATGCATTCAAAATACCGACACCTACTTGCAAAAGTTCAAAGGACAAGCAGTACTTGATGGTTTATTTTCCTAATGCCATCTGACCACACCGGGCGTCTCCATCGACACCATTACAACCAATTATCCACACCGTTGCACATGAATAGTAGCACGGCGTGCAGTGAATGTGTTTGTTCAGTAGTTTCGCTAAGCTGAAGTGCTTATTGTTTATGGCACAACGGCTTGAACGACTTGTTTGCTCGCGTAGGAGAAGATTATAATTGCACCCGCGTGATCTTCAACGGCGCCATACCATTCAGCTCGGCTATGTCCTTCGTCGTGTGGTTTGCTCAGGGTGCAACTAGTGCAGCGAACCTGTTTGAACTTCACATACTCCAGCCTACTGCAGTGGACGATGGTTGGCAACCGGCCAAGGGAAGTCATTCATTCGACCATTCGTCATCGGTTACCAACCGGTCGTAACCCATAATCAAACCATTCAGACGTTGATCCACGGATGGGGGAGATGATTTACGGGTTTCACCTCGCATTCGGCAGATTGTACATAAAAAAGGATAGATGAAAAGTTAGAAATGATTCATCGTTTTAAAAAAGAGAGTCCTGGGAATGGAGAAAGCCCGACGAAAACACTCCATTCATCAAGCGGATTGGTTTTCCACTCACGTACTCATTTACATCTTTATTCCACGCCCAACCGGTAGGCAATCTTTCAAAGTTGAAGCGTAGATTGCTCATCGCGTAAATTACTTTGGTGTTGATGATTTTTTGCTGTTCATAAAGACCCTAAATCAACTCCGATCCATCTTCTGCGATGGATCAGTTTTTACATCACTTTTCAAGTTTGTTGTACCATTCAAATAACACTGCTCTATTGGAACTCCTGATGATTATCATGCTCGCTTCCCTTGGGTTTTCGTTGATACAATTATCACCACCTTGCTGTACATCAATTTGCTCGTTAAACATCATTATTGCCATGCCGGCGGTACAACGTTCTACCGAGATCGATGTCAATTCCCGGTGGCTTGTAAATACTCTCATTGCGTTCGCGATGCGGAAACGCGTGTCACCGCGAGGTCAGCTAATTGGCATTCGCTATTTATAGCTCGATCCGGACCATTCCGGCCATCTGGATCGCGTTAAACGGCTCGCGTGCATTCGCGATCTGGCGATATCTGAGGGCACCGGTCCGATCAGCGTGATGATTCAAGTGCGATTAAAAAGGTTTTCCCTCGGCCCTGAAGTGGCCCCGGTACTGATGGGGCCTCTGCGAGCAAATTAATATGCCCGATGATGCTTTCGACACCGTGGAATAAATTGAGAGCTTATTAGCGTGGAATGGTGCCGCGTTCGTGCGACTCAACGCTCCGATGCCCTTCGGGAGGCGAAACGTCCGGAGGAGTACTGAGAGAGGGCCATCGTGCTTGTCATCACCCAGAAATTTATCCCGCGATGGTACACGTCAACCTAAACCGCGAGTCGACGCAGACGAAGCGTGCGCCGTAGGGAGAAGATAAAATTAACGACCGAATGTCAAACCGTTCGGTGGTTCGGATCAAAGGAAGATCGACCGACCGGGGCGATTGGGGTGGGGTGTCGGCCGCTTGAAGGAATCAATCTTCCTTAGCGTACTTCCGGTGAAGATATTTCGCGCACGGCAGGGCGCCAGTTTACACCGCTGACAAATGGCGTTAAAATCATGCAGATAGATTGATAGCAAGAGTGAGTACATAATTTATTTTGGCCATCAAATTTGAAGCACTGCGAGTTCGGCGGGCGTTGGCGAACGTTGAGTGGACTCGAGGACGAGAAGGAGCTGTAATTAAACCGGCAGTTGGTGCCGCTGCCGAGCGATAATCGATTATTTCGAGAAGCAGTAAAAACGCTTCTCTTTATCGAAATAAAGTTGATAAAAAAAAACCTTATTCAGTTACGTAAGGTGTGTTTACTGATGGTAGTTTTATTTGTGTTAAAGTATGAATTATTTTACCTGTTTTAAAATGTCAGACAACTTATGCTAAGAGCTGGTCAACCGTTGATATCTTGTATAGGTGTTAATTTGTTACAGATCAACAGTAGAAACTGCTTTAACTCTGAATATCTTTCAAAATAATTTATACTGCTAAGCAAGACTATTAAACACTTTGTGGCCGTGTACCACACTGCTCTAGTCTTGAACATCTAAAATGGCATGTCATCGCCTCAGTTGTCACTTACTGTCCTCATTTAAACGCTGTTTTTCTCGAGCACTGAATCATAGAGCAATGCAAGCACAGCTCATTCTATGGTAGGGCCTGAAACTAGGCCAAAACACTAGTAACGATGGCATTTATTTATGTATAACGCGAAACTCATCGACAAAGTAGCTGGAATGAGAGCAGAACCCGATTACGATCCTTCCTGTCAATCGCGTGCCATGTAGACATGGTGTTACTGTGCCGCTGCTTGTAATGTCCGTGGAACGAGGAAAAAATACGCAGGCCTTGAACATTTCCGAAAACGAACCCACCGGATGTGTGGACAAGTATCGATGGCTATGTTTTATGGGTTATTTTGCACGGTTCGTCCACGTTCAGGATCTCGAACAACGTTCGATAAAGGTTGCATCGTTGGAGGGTTGTTTCCCATCGCATTCCGTTCGCTCCCGTTTGCAATACGCTCTCGTTAGTGCTTTCTTTAAGCGCTCGGATCGCGACAATCTCACGTTCTTACGTGACTGCTGATAGATCAATGGGCCCGGAATGATGTGACCGTAAAATAAGGATCCAGTGACTGTGGTCATAAAACTTACCAGCTTTCGAAAACAACGACCCTATGGTGGGCTTTGTGTACTCTATTAAGAAACGGTATTGTTTCGGCCTCAAGGGAGGGTTTTATTTTGCGTGTGTTTTTTTTCTGGTCAATTCACAGCGTATCATCGCAATGCGTATGCGAACGATGGTTTCGCGGTTGTGCGAGAGCGTCTATTCCATTCAACGCCAAAACGGAGCGTCCTGGACGTCCTCCTAGCGAGCACCAATGCGAACAGAAGTGGCACTGGATAAAGCTGTTTGAAATCAAATATCGATCAATTTTATTTCTTCATCATCGTTGCGAATAGGGGGCTGGCTGGCGTTTCACAGCTGCGTGGCTTTTCCAGCCGCTTCGGAATGTGATTTTATTGCCGTTTGATGTTCGTTGGTTTTGGGATACTCCTCCGACCGACGCGACCGACGCTGGGAGGAGTATTGAAATTTTGATTGAGCCGATCCTTATCGACGAGATTGTTTCCCCCCTACTTGTCTGGTGCTTGTTTTTTCTGGTTGTTTCTTCCCAGTGTTACCGAGCGCATGATTTCGGTTCAATTTACTCGATTATATTGCATTACATTCGTTTCGTCATGGATAATAGAATGGCAAACCACGGCTGTCGGAAGTCGATGCAAGATTATCAAGTGGAATTAATTAAGCACCAATCGATAATGTCAAAAGAGATGCGTGCTATCATGGTATGGTTGCAAAGTGAAAACACAAAATAGATGCTCGTTTGACCTTATTGTGCCCGGTCAAGGACTGACCAAACCCTAACCCGTTTTTAATGTTGCAGGGCGTGCTATCTTTGGCGGTACACTCTCCTTTTTGGGGTGAACAAATTGCAAACCCAGCGTGTAATATATTTCATGTGTTTTTTTTTTGTTTTTTTGTTTACTAAGCTCCACCCGAATGAGATCCCCGGAGAGTTGAGCCGGTGCCGTAAGGATAAAAACCAGCTGCACTTTAGGCTGATGAAATTTGGTTTTACGGAATTTTTGTTATCATGTAGTCGTTTCTGAAAACCATTCTATAGAGTTTCCTTTTGATGTATTTTATAGCGTATATTTGCTTCTGTTCGATATCGAAGCACCAGCTCTGCTGGAATCTTTGAAGCAATTCGTAACTTTTCGCATTCAGCAATAGTAAGGCTTCAAGGATTAAGCATTTGTAATTGAATTGACGAACCAAAAGCCTGATTGCGTGTGCTTTGAGTAGCTTGAATTCTTCCCACATACGATGCGAATAAAATGGGTACAACAGCGACGACACATGTGCTCATTCTCGGTGCACCAGTGAAGTACTGGGCGCCTCCATCAGCCGGCTAATCCGCGTCTTAGCAGCTGTTTCGCCACCTTAATCGCGCTCCCGTGTCCGCTCCCGCTTCCGAATGCAAACGACTCGCATCTCAAACGATGGACACATGACACCATCAGTCAGTCAACCGGCCAGCCAACCAGTCAGTCTGTCGAGTCGGTACTGTAAACAATTTTCGCTTCACGGTAAACAATTCGATCAATATTGGCACGCTCTCCTAGTCAAATATTGACAGTTTCGGGTATCGCCCGGACCGACTACTGGCCGGCCGGTTTGCGTCGTTTCCTACGCGATCGATGTTTATCCATTTACCGTGAATTGTGATAAAAGCGAGACGTTGCAAGCCGGCACGAGCCTCCTCGGCCGTGAAAGATAAGAGAGGTCGCTTTCTCGAACATTCCCTCAGTTTCCTTTTGGTGCGTGAACTGCACGGTGGCGGTTTTTAAGCTCGTAACATTAAGTGCTTTTGCTGGTTATGGCCTATATTATATTTCACTTTTTTTGTTGAGACGTTTACTGATTTCAAGTGTTTTTTAACAGACTTTCAGTCTGACGTGGCAGCAGGATGCCTTTAATGTAGGCGCATGGGCATGATTTGTTTGTTAAGCACAACTCGTGTCTCACCAGGTCACTGCTCTGCACAGTAATGGATGGAATTGATTTATCGTAAGACATTTTAAATGCCAAATCAAGCAGCATCCTAATGCGCACTTACCAGGGATAAACTTTAAAGCGGATTGTGGTGAAACAAAATGGCCTTCTTCTACCACGCAGGCACTGAGCTGCTGGCTCAGTTTGACTTTCCTTTTCGTTTCCCGTTGGTGAGCCCCAGCACGACCGAGCGATCAAGAACCAACGTTTTGGGACGGAAAAGCTCGCTGCCGAGTGCACGTCAATTTTTCAACGTTTCTCCTTCCACGAACTATTCGGTACGTACGCTTGAACACCGCGCGTTCAACGTACCCGCGAGTTGCGGGAAAACGTCGGCATTTTTAATTCATCAACAATAGCGACCCGGACTTTGGATGCCGCTGCACAAAAGCTTATCCGTGGCCGGGTTGTGGTACGGGAGGAAAATTTATTTGTGCTGATTGAGTTTCATTTTGTTTGACAAGCAGCTCTGCGCACTCGGGTCTACAATGGGATTTTGTGGAGTTTCGTAAGCGGATGACGTTTTACGGAGTCTGTTGAAAGCAAAAAGATGGAAGGAGAGAAAATACCGAGGTATGCTTGGTGTGTTTGGAAATCGTTACCAGGGCTTCCAAATGGTGTCGTAAGTGAAAGTTTACAAAAGTTTACAAAGAAATATACATCTATATTTCAGTTTAAAATCAAGTGCATAAAAAAGGCATTACGGATGTATAGAGTTTTACTAACATGCTCTCTAATAATATTAATGCTTTTTACCATGCCATAAAGGTTTTCAATCTTTGCGAAATGTTTGGGTATTACAGCGTGATGTTTTGTGTCAAACACCAACAAAAGGCACCGGGAAATGTGGATATGTGTTTCACGCTATACACGCCAATTCAACTCGGGTATGAAATATACCACAGGAACGCATATAACAAAGAAATCGTTCTCGCACAATGAGAAAAATCTCCAACACCTGTGAGTAAGGAACGTATTCAAAAATCACATGGTAAGACAAAAAAAAATCATCCAGGTCCAAGGGAAACATTTTAGAAAGGGATCTTGACCGATTGCACAAAGGGGCAACTTTAGGCAGTAAATTCTCATTACTGGTCGCTGGTGATTGTAGATGAGAAGCATTCTTTATGTTTGGAATAAAACTAATGGAATAAAATTTAAATAAAAAGGTCCATCCGTCATCTGCTATGTAGAATTGATTTAAATAACATGAAAAGAGTTTATTTCACAATATTATATTGCAATCCGAGATGAGGTAGCTATTCAAAACGGCCAAAATAATTCAAATGCGTTAATTTGTACGCATGTTTGCTGATGTGCATGTACAGAAATATTTTTACAACCGTCTCCATAGCTTCACTAACAAATGTGGAGCGCAAAAATTCACTTCTACCAGTGACCAGTAAATCTGATATGGTACAAAACAAAATGCCAGCCACAAAATCCTTGTCCTGAATAAACCGACGATGAGAGAATGAACAAAAAAACAAACTCTGCTGCAACGATTGCCCAGCAGCAGCTGATTCTTGTGCTTCCGAATAGGAAGGAGCCCTGAAAGGGAGCTTAGACGCATCTCACTACTTCATCGAAGTGGTGGCTCAAGGAGGTGGTTTGCGTCGTTTCCGGCCAAGTTGTGCTAGCATGATTTCACCGTCGCTGTTGTATCCGGATGCTTGTTTGCACATGGGCAGCATTTTTGTTCCCTGCTTCATTCCCGTCACGTCACGAGTCCCGAGGAGGATACAAAAAAAACATTGAAAGCCGTGATCCACCTGGGGTGGATCATAAGCTACGAACGGGCTTGAACGCACGGTTGGCTAGCGTAACATAATATTTCACATACCCGAACCCTTTCGGTTGATGCTGGGCTGAGCTTTGCTTCAGTCGGCCTCGAGTTCGTTGCGAGGATTTTCATGGAACAGGTCTTTCATGGGGTCTCAATTCAAGGGGGCGTTCGTTGGGTTAAAGAAAATGAGCAAAAAAGAGTCGCAACTCACGTGAATCAGGTGGTGTAGCATCCGTGCATCGAATTGTCACTTCCGATGCCAGAATTCGGCTTTCGGTGGATGAAAATGAGGCTGACCATTGAAGGGAGCGGATTTGGTGAACGCATGATAAGAACCCGTGACCAACGGACAGCAAATAGTCGTATGGTGGAAAAAATCGATACACGCAAGGGACTGAGTGGCGATGACAATGACGTTACCACGACACAATGCCACGGGATATGATGGCCGATGATGCTGGGCAAATATCAAGCTTTCGACCAACCGAGTCGCGATAGTGTCTGCCTCTGGGCGCTCGTAGGAATGCAAAAAAAAACTCATCCTATGTCAGGAAGACATGAGATATGGCGTGCCGTTTTCCTGTGGAAGAGTTTTCCGATCAATAACATTCGCAACGCATGCCCTATGCCGTTGGGAATCAACGCGAGCGGAAGGAAATCATGCTTTGAAACGAATCAGTGCCACCGCTTTGGCGTTAGATTGTCCGGTCCCGAATCGATTCGAACAATATTGTCTCGGATGATGGCGGACCGTTTCCAAATGCAAGTATGCCGACTCGTGACTGTTTGCGTGTCGCAGCTTGTTGTTTGCTGTCGATTAGTGGCAAATGAATAGTGACACCGTTGCGGTAGCATCCCGGTACGCCGATCTGTCAACTCGTTGCGGATCGTTGCTTGATTCCGGAGGTTTTGTTGTGGTTTTTCATTAGCGCTGCATCGGTTGCTCGAGCGCCTCGGATGCCGGAACGTGTTATTGCTTCGTGTGACTTTGACAGAAGCTTCACCGGAGGGGCCCATTTCCGGAGCGAAACGCAAGACATTCCGGGCTGCATCACGGCTTCCTGGCCCGCACGGGTGGCTCCCGGTGGCTTAAGGAAGTTTCTAATGCTATTAAACCACTGTGAACCATTATCGTGCGGTTTTATAAAGTGCGGAAAATAAAGGGTAACCGAGAGAGCGGATGCCGGTGGTACCGAGATGGGGCACAACTTTTTGCTGGGACAACAAACTTCAAAACGGCGGCAACCTTGTTGCGCTCGAGAACCCTTCGCGCTACATGCCCCAACAATCGACCGGGAAAGCTCAGTGCCTCGGGAAGCTGCTCACACCGCCAGCAACGCGGGCAAGGACACGGGTGTTTGTGTGGCGCGAAAAACTTGCTCCTGCCCGACTCCTAACCGCGACAGCCTCGGTACCCGGAGGGAATCGTTAAAAAGGGCACCATGGCTTGGGTTGGCTGGATGTTCGTACGGGCGGATGTTTCGCGAGTCCCACGCAGGTCACCGACGGTGCGAAGGAACTGACTTAGTGATGAGCACGTCCCGTGGAAATGCGGTATCTCCGACTGCACGTACGCTCGAACCATAACGATCGTGGGAACCCGTCTGAGGAGAGTGAATTGTGTCGGATTAATTAGATTGACGTTTGGGGACTTTCAACTTGATCACGACACTCGCCTTGAACCGGGAGCACCAGCACCAGATCGTCGTAATGAAGGGAGCTGTCTCCTTGGTTGCCGAATGAAGAGACAGGTAGCAGAATGCAGCGTAGAAATATGTCGTGGATGGCGCAGATTGTCGTTGCATTCACGAGAGCAAGAGTGTGATGTCTAAGAGGTGCGATGTTTTTAATGGAAACAGAGTACACGATGCTGTACACCGTGTGAAGGAGATTGGATTATATAAAACAAATAACGACCCAAAGGGAAGATTAAATTATTTACCGCAATGTGAGCAGAAAAAAAAGGTTGTGTTATTTTCCACAGAAAACGGTTTAATGTAAAATGCTCAATAATTCAAAAAGCAAGGGATTTCTCATTCCAATTCTCCAATTATATTTTGAATCGATTTTATATTATGTGAAAAACTTAGAAATTAAATTAAGATTAATAGGTTAGAAGTTGAAAGCTGTGCGAGCGTTTTGAAGCGAATATACGAAACCAAAATAACAAAGCAGGGCTCGTTCGACAATGTCGACTACTCGTGTGCATTTGAGTCTGATTATTTCCAACAAAAAAAAATAGTTGATTTAAAGAAGATGAATTTACTGTACTATACAAATAAAGAATGAAAAAGTGAATTATATATTAGTAGACTTTCAAGTCGGCTAGGGAAATAAATTATACAGTCCTCATTTGACTTTTCTCGGTCTCTATTTGAAGGTAGATTAAAATAAATTATTCTCCAGTCGTGCAGATGCAAGTGAAAAATAATCGAAGGTTGTTGACAACAACAAAATGTTTCCCTTCCAGTCGTAATCGTGATTCGTTTCGGGCTGTTACCCTTACGTAAGGGAAGTGTATCAATAAATCTACAGCCTGTACCACGTTCGCATGTACGCCCTTGGCATGGTGTTTAAAATAAATAAACCGCGCAGAACGCTTCGGTTCATTAGGAGGTTTTCAAGCAGAAAACGCGATTCACGGTCACCGTTCGATACACACCCCGAGGTGGTGATTATTTATTCTGTTTTCATCGTAACGAACGAGCTGACCCGTGGTTCTGCGGTTTGTCCATGCAATCGAAACGTCTACTTTCTTCCGTCAAACAGGCGCGTCGTTGTGAGTTCGCCGAAAGTCCCATAATTTACGTTTCAACCCAGAACAGCAACTCGTGCGCTCGCGTTTGAATTATGAGCGTGCTGTCGTGTACGTTAACACCGCATTGAAAGACACGTGTGGATGTGAAATACGTTACGATCGCCAAATTTAATAACATTATTTTGCAGCTATTTGCACTTCGTGGCAGTGCTTCCGCATCGGTGCCTCTTCAAAGGTAGCGCTTGTGATGGAAACTGGCCCCCTACGGAAAGCGGTGAGGCGAAAGATGGGCAAATGGGTTGAATAGGTGCAATAAAACATAATTTCATTACCGCGCTGTGTGCTGTGTTTCTGGTGATGGTTTGTGTCGACGATGGTGGTCGTGGCGTTTGTGAAAGATAAATTTCCGTTTCTACTTCGAACCACGCGTGAATGTTGTGGGAGCAAAAACGAGTCGCGCTTCGTCGGTTGCGATGGTTGCGGGTAAACGCATTTGCGGTCCCATCATATAGCTTTCCAAACAAAACGCCAGTGGTGATCTCTCGTCTGTGCCATTACAAGAGGCCATGAGGCAAGTTTTTCTGCGGCTTCAATCAGGGCCAACTCAGTGAGCTCACCACAGTGTACACACACAAATGCGCGTCCCGTTGGAGCTATTTTTCTCACATTTCACTTCCGCGTGGTACTCGCGGGGATTGCAAGAGAAAAAATATACGGGAAAATGCGATCAATACTCGTCAATCGACAGCCAACCGAGGGCTCTCCAGGGCGCTACGTTGCGGTGGAATTGATTTTACTTTTTATTTCTCCCGCCCGGCATTCATTACGTCCTACGGGATATCATCATCGCGGGCGATATGCGAACGTGTCTAGCGAAAGCCACCACGTCGTAGCGTGTTCGATGAAGTGGCGTTTTTATTGATGGTCATAAAACCACACTTTGTTGCTTGCTGGTTTGAAAGTCATGGCCGCACTTTTAGCACCAATAAGTGATTTTTTGTTTCATTCCGAGCTTAATATTGACGGTCGATGGTCGAAAAGAAAGTTTAAGTTATTAACGAATCATTGTTCAAAACGGTCAACAAGCGGAATAAGCCATGCTCCCGAGTGAGTGTGAAAGAAGTTAATCTAAAAATACATTTGAACGCCTTTGATGGTATCGTGGTCACGAGAGAGCAGCTTTTCCTTTTATTTTTTGCAGGAACTCCCCACATTCTTGTAATGGAGGCGCCTGGTCGTCTACCGGAACACGTCAGCCAGCAGGTCCCAGCGGGCAGCAAATCGGGTCTCACGGCGCCCCGAGTACTTAGCCGCAACACCACCATACTCGGCACTCGTGCTGAAGATGGTGAGCAGCAGTAGACACATGAAAGAAATGCCCTCCGTCCGGTACATCTTTGGGCTCCATTAGCAGCACTCAAGCGGCTATTCGCGCCCACCAGAACCACCCGACTCTTCGTACCGATCCCCGAGAGTGCTGGCTCTGTGAGTTCATCCCGAGTACGGGACAAGGGCAATTGAAGTTCTCCGCGGTGGCACGAGAGACACACGGATACCGGTGCACCGGTGGTGATGGCCAATTGTACGGGGTTGACTTTGCCGGAGCAGCAAGAAAGTGGTAAACCTCATAAAAGGTTTTCGCTGTCGAACGCGGACATGGGCCATGGACCCATGTGCCACCCGGGTGAAGTGAAATTCTTGTGAAATTCGGTACCATGCCAGGCAGGATGCTAAAACCCCTGCAACAAACCCAACTTACCATGGTGCCCCGGTAAAGCAGGCAAATCTGTGGCATTCGCTCGAAAGCTCCCACAACTGGGCGTGCTTTCGAAAGCGATGTTACGACAACAGTCCTCGGCTTCATCCGCATCCTGCACGGTCGAGCGTAGGATCTGTCCCCTCGCTTCCCGTATGTGCCACTCGCCTGTAGGAAATCTTTTGTGTAAATTGCATTTGACAATTTTATTGTTTGTTATCTATTTCCGGTGCCGTTTGCGACAGCCATCGTCTACGACGGTCGTTTATGACGTTTTTCTCTCTTTTTTTTCTGCGGTTCCGCTCGGATCGGAACCTTCCGGTGGGTTCGCATGAATCTCGGCACTGGAACGGATTTGTTGGAGGGTGTTGCACGTCAGGGTACCAAGAAATTTATGATGTGTGTGTGTGTGTGCGATGGTGTGTGCAACGTACGGAATGGAAAGGTTGCGATTTGCGTGGTTGGATGGGTTGTAAATGTTGGTTCAATATTTGCGTAACCATACATTCAAACCGGAAGCGAATGTAGTTCCCAATGGCACATATTTTTTGTGCACTTTTTTTTATTGGTCTTTCCATATTCCGGTTTTAAATGCAGAGGATTACTTGACATGATTGCTGTTAAGGAGTGCCGGGATGTGAATTTCACTATTATTACTCGCACGAGTTTGCCTGAACCGCTAAGAACTGCTGGCGAGAGGATCGTTCGGTCATGCATATTAAAATCACACCCGGTTCTCGTAAGCCACTGGCGTATAAATCATAGCGACTACAACGTGCGATCAGTTCGTGCCGTTTGTAGTCGCAGCGTGACCCGCTGTTGGGTGACGAGCCAGTCGACTGATCATAATTCGTTCATAATGCTTTATTCAACACATTCACAGTTCGTTAAAGCAATGGAGGAGAGAATTACAGTCACGTTCGGTCGTGATTTGGGTCCAGATTTTGTCGTCGTTCGGCTACAGCGTTGATTTGGATTCGTATTCCACGCGTAGTTTGTGAGGGAAAAATTGAATTATCGGAAGACTATCCCACCGACAGATTCTCGCTTGTATGAAAGATGCCACCAGTGGGCGTAATTAGTGCTTTCTTGTAACATACACGACGCGTGTTGTGGTGAATCTGCTCGAAAACATCTTAACATTCCGATATCGTTTCAGCATGGAATGGGCCGAATGTGCACCAAATAAAAGGACCATGAATAAATGGAACCATAAAGGCGCACAAACGATCTCGTGGATCCGCTCTCGAATGCTGTGGTGTGCCTCAGCAACAAAATATCGTCCACAATCGAATCAAGCAATCTGATAGCCATGGTGGGAAACGGTTTCGCACGCCTCATGAAATTTCATGTCGTGTTTATTAGTGGCCTTGGTAGCCGAGGGCTTCGTTACGGTCCCAGGATGGGAAGAACAAGAAAATCGACCGCATAAACACGAAAGCAGTAAGCAACTTAGTTTGATGGTTTCTGGTTCTCTGCGTTACGTATGTTATAGTTACTGATACATTGCGATTAGCCTCTAGGTTACTCGCCACAGCCCGACATCTGTGGAGCCGCAGATTACTAATGATGCCTTTAAGGGAATTGCTATTTATAATAAGGTTGATCCTTGGCGGTATCGCTGGTTCTGAGGCACGGTTTCGAACGTCTGGCTTGGAATGAGTTTACTGCCAAAAATGGATTTCGCAGGCCTAAATAATGGCCGCCATTTGAAGAAGCAGTGATTTTTGTTTGTAAGGTTAATGAGGGAATGCAAATGAGTGGTGCTTGATATAGAAAATGTATGAATCATTGCAGAATATATTTATCGCATGGAATCGAGAGAAATCGATGAACAACGCGCAGGAACGCAAAAGAAAGTCAATTTAAAGTGAACTGTTCGTTTGGGTCCCTCTAAATGATCCCCAACGATCCTTACCTCCTTAGAGTCCTGGCAATGGGTTTATTCCTTCGGGAGCATACCTGCAAGTGGACGAGAATAAACAGCAAATCAGTACAGCAGAGAGATTTTATTCGGTGCGTTTTTTTTTTAGTTGATTAGATTGCCCCAGGTAATCTATCCCACGTTTCACTCTTTCGCATGCTCTTGATTTGGTTTTCCCTCTCATTTCTTCAACGACACGTCCCCAAACGGAGTGGCTAAGTAAACCCATTAATATCACTCAAAAAGGTTACACTTTCACGGTCAAACCCGGCTAACCTGTTCGACCGATCAGTCGAACAAAAGCCGGGGAGCTCCGACGTCATCCCGACGGAGGGTGTCGCTCGGGGGTTGGCGCTATTTGTTCTTCATTGTTTTCTGTCTGATAGGCTAGCAAACAAAGAAAAAGAACGAAGAAAAAGCGAGTGAGGAAGAGGGGCGCAAATGGCGTTAGTACTGGTCTCCGAGGAAAAACTATCCGAGCTTCGGATTTGCTGGGCAAACCACCCCAGGGTGAAGCCGGAAACGGACGGAGCCATTGACGTGCGACGTGAAGCGAAGGGAAGTAAACACATTTGACCAAATAAACCCTTCCGCCTCGGGTATCCCGTTACACGCCCGTGGGAAAGCCCGTTTCCAAGGTGAAGGGTCAAGCGGGTAGACGAATGAGAAACGAGTGGCAATAATTCCCCAGCTCTACTGCGCCCTCGAGGGTTTCGTCGTGCCTTCGGGTTCGGGATGTATGTGAGCTTGACCCTAAGCACCTTTTTTGCCGGATGAAGGAAAATCAATAACGAAAAATCATCTGCTTCGTGCGTGGTCGAGGTAGCCTTTATGGGCTTACGTTGATGCCAGGACCTCTGACATGTGCGAGAGGGTCGAATCCTCGATCGGATCGAAGATAACGCTCAATGACGGAAGCAAAATTGGAATGTGTTAACACACAGCGGCAGTACAAGCTGAGATAGAGATGGCCAGACGAACGTTTCTCGTAGAAAAACAAATTGTGTCCCAACATAGTTTTTACTGAAGTTTGATATTACAACTAGAATTTAATACAGCCTTTCCCAGCCTTATGGTTATGGTTTCGCTCGAAGTTTGATACCGGAACTGGGCCTGCAATCTGAGTCGCTTCAAGATGGAGCCCATTCGTCACTTGACGCTTATTTGATCGCATGTGAAGAATCGCCTCCGGGTCGAAAGGACCACCATAATAGCATCGCTGGAAGGCCCACCCTCGAAGGATTTGGTATTTCGTTTCCACAACATCCCCGTGGGTCACCATGCCACTAGGCCACGCGTTGGAAGGAGATCGATATAAGAGCCCTCTTAGCCGGGAGCGATCTCTGGCAAAAAGGCCAGGCTACTAGTGCCCAGAGATAGCTCATAATCACGGCACGGAAATCGATTAATCTCTAATCCTTCCCTCCCGAATACCAGTGAGCCGTCCACCTACACAAGCACGTGCTAAGGCGGGAACCAAACGTCATCCCGAGGCCGCACAGAAACTGACAGTTTATTTAACGACTTTTACCCACATCAAATGGCAATCCGGCATCCCTTCACGTCGAAGGGTTCACGTTTGCTACGCGCTTGGTTCGGCCTTTTCCCTGATGTTCCGAAACATGTCGATATCACCTACGCCGTTATCCTTTTGGTTTCGAAGCCAAAAAAGTACGGGAAATGGCCCGGTACTGGGGGCACTCTTCTTTCCCGGGATTTTCCTCGCACGCGCGCCCTCGTTAATGGTCTGAGGTTGTAATTTACGATGATATTAATTACCCCGTTGCTTCATGCTCGCAGGCCACTCTCCCCCGACTGGGACGATCTTCCCGGGACTCCAACTCAGCAACTCGTTCACCACCACTTGGGTCGTGACATTGTGACATAACCATCCCGAGCGGGTGCGGTTTGGGTGACATGCACTTGGATCGCTCAAACGAGTTATTTTGCTCAAGGCCGGCATGCTTTTGTGAAAAACCTCCCACGTCGATCGAAGGCCATGGCTGAGGGTAAATGTCGCTCACCGCCGTGATCGCAACTTTCGTAAGTGAGCAATTAATTAAATTCTCGAAAATCAATAACGGCAAAGTAAATTTAATTTCCTCGCTTGCCCATCCCCGTACTCGTTCATTCGCCGAGTTCGAGTTGGCGGGTGAAATTTATAATATTCAATTTGCCAACTTTACCCTCCCACTCGGTACTTTTCTCCAATCCTGGCTCCTGCCTAAAGCCAAACGCCCTGTTGTTTCGGGAAAGCTCCCGAACGGCACCCGAAAACATCCTCCAGCTGTGCAGCCAGGTTCGGTGGGTGAAGGAGTTGATTCACGAGCTCTGAGCAGGCGGTGATCCCGTCGAGCAAACCCGGCCCAGCTCATGTCAGAGAGCGTAATCCACCCCGTGGCCGACATCGACCACCGGGCAACACGTTGACTCAACTTGCCACCCGCTGGGCCTGGCTTTGTGCTGATCCGCCGCCCTGTTGTTGCGTTGTTGGTGCTGGAGGTGGAAAAATATTGACCAGGTGCAGGTAACGTGATGGTGCAGGTTGAGCCGGTTGGGAGTGCTTTTTTCGGTAGCAGACGCCCTGGAAAGACGGTGGAAATGTGAGCTACGGCTGCTTAACCACGGGGCGACGAATCTGCGGAATCACCGGGAGCGACAAATGATTCACGATAATTGGTTGGTTTTGCAGATTACAAAATAAAAGTTGCTCTACTCTCGCACGCTGGTTTCGCGGGTCAGCAGAGAAGTGCCCTCGGGTGGTTTGCGTATCGCGTGGCAACGTTGTGCCCTCGTGTTGGTGCGCATTTCCGTGCTCCATTTCGAATGACGGTACTTTTCGTCCGCCCCGTTGAGCAACGCCAGAAGAAGGCAACGCCGTCGGTGATTTGTGCTTCGTTTTGATCAAGATGATAAACCGTGAACCCACGCTGGCCAGCGGATATTTATTCGGCAACCACCACCTGGAAGATACTCCCAACAGCTGGCAGAAGAGTAGCGGTGAAAGAGATAGAGAGCACGAAAGAGAGACGAAGCAAAAATCAATAGGAATAATTTCTCACCGATTTTTCCACCACGGTGGTAATGAAATGCCGATTGTGGAGGGTTGAGAAATAGCTACACGATACTAAGGGAAGTTATACGTCTTCAAGGGTAATCGTTCAGAATCACGAAACCGGGCAGCAGTTAACGGGCAGTTTTCCTGAGGGCAAAAGTTTATTACAATTTATTAATTATGGCTAGCGAAGCTTTCGTTCGTTTCAGAGGGTTTCGATGCGTAAGGTTTCGGAAAGTAATACTAATCGATTCGTTCATTCGGCTGATAAAGCGATGACAATCGATAGGCGTGAATGTTGTGATTTAAAGACTGCTGATTTAACAAAGAACTTGAATTCCCGATTTCAAAGAAAGGCTCCCTCGTGCTTGTGCGCTGAGTCTGACCTTAATTTGGATGGGAAAGAAGTCGACTGCACATGACTGAAAGCTAGTGCAAGTAATTCCCTCTTCTGGCTTGTACTTCTCATTGCGCTGAAGCAAATGAAACAATCTCGTTTTCAATGAAAGTGAGGAAATCACTTCCCGCGGGCAACAGCAGGCCGTTTCCTTGGCAACACTCAGCTTTCCGCTCGATTGCCGTTAGGCACGAGCTGCCTGCTGTCCTACCGTACGCAGCTCGGCTCAAATCGCAAACACATCATCATGCACTCGAGCCTAGCCAGGAACTCTTGTGCGCCACTCGTGCCACTTTGGCGCGGAAATGGGAACTTCTTGTAAACAAAACCGAGCACCATTAACTTTAATATTCACTCCCAGCGTAGCCATAAAGTTTAACTAACTGAAACATACGATTTTTTACGACCTCCCGCCGTGAACCTCGCGCTCGTGTGCGGTGTCTCGCGAGCTCGCCCAGCCGGTTGGTCGGGTCGCAAGCCTGACAGATGAGAACGTAAACGAGCTGTCGAGGGCGCGGCTGAGACCGGCCCAGATAAGCGAATCTGTTGGCAAGATCTAGAAGGGCACGCGACAGCCGCCTCAAGATGCTGCGTCCTTTCTCCCTCCACGAGCCTCCGGTCGCAGGCGTTTTTCGGTCATGTATCGCCTTCGTTCTCTGCAGAAAAAAATATAGAACTATATCACCGTTTTCCGAAAACTGGCGAAGAAAGCGTGTCACGAGCCCACGGGTGGGACAAATTGAAATGGTGGCAAATTGAAAACGGCAAATGGAGCTGCATAAATCACACTCGGCGTAGAACACAGCGCGTGAATGGTGTGGGCCAAAAGGAGCACAAAAAAAGTGGAACGAAATAGTTAATGTCCCTAAGTGAAACTAAATCACGAAGATGGTACCGTCCAATGGAATGCTAAAAAAGGGTGTTACGAAAGGCAGGAGGCTGCAAAGTTTCCCTTAAAATTAATTCGCCTATGGTCGGGGTATCTTGGCCTCCACCGCTTCGAACGGGTGAAACAGCCAAAGGATGCCAAGGAGGTTAATATTCGCACTCGTAAATCAAGCTTTAAATAAGCTCGGGAAAGGACGGTTTCAGGATACGGCCGACGGTCGCTACTCGGTCAATTGAATTTTAAGAAGAAGGGCGTTAATGATGCTGCCGATGGGTGAGTGGAAAAAAATGTCTCTTTTGTGGTCGCGAGGGACTCTACTCTACGGCTAGGAAGAGCTACGAAATGCAAATGTCCGGACTGGCTGGTGGGAAAAGCCATGATAATGCAAATAAAGCGCAGTTAAATCGCGTTCCCTGTTTAAATGCGCCAAACGCTGAAAGCTCTTGCGGAAAGGATTGAAAGAAAGTGCTGAGACGAGCAGATTAGGCTGCATGGATGCGCTGGAATAGGGCAAAGAAGCATAAAATCCGAGGGCACCTTTTTTCATCCACTTTCCGTCGAATTTCAATGATCTGAGTGTGCCAGGGAATTGTCGTAGGTCAAATTGACTTTTGCGTCAAGGCGTACTCGTGCTTGGAGTTTGTCTTTCCACTCGTCATGGCAACGGAAACGATGTTCTTACTGACAGCATGACGCAAGACAGCAAGCGATGGAACGCAGGAATTCTACTCAAGCAGAGACAAAATGGAAAATTCTCTGAGTGATTCATGAACAGAAAGCCGGGTAGTAACAAACGCAGGATTGGGGAAAAAATGCAGCAAAAAATCTCAATAACAAGGTCTTTTACCACCCCGTTGGCATGGTTCTAGCTCATGGAAGTAAACCGAGCGTACTGCCCTGTCTGACCAACCAACGACAAACTCATGCAGAGTGAAGAACTTGTTTCCCCCAGAAAAAAGCAATCCTTTCTACAGGCATCAGATAGGACAATGTCTGCTATCTACCCGTATCAAGTTTACCTTCACAATAACCCGTGGTCCTACGTCAGCATCCCTGGGTATCACCGAAGGACAGTCAGGCAGGTCCTGCCAGCCAAGGCCGGATGATTATTATGTCGAAAAACATATTTTCTCCTGGCAGCCCTACCATTAGGTCGGGCGGCTCGAACAATCCAACGTTCAGTGCCGACAATGTACCGTTCGCATTCTGGCAAGTGAATCTCGTGTGTCCACTCGACCACCGCACCGTGGAGTGCGTGTATGCAAGGATAACGAGTGTAGCTGACCATTGGGTGCCATGAGCGAAAGAACCTTCCCATTGCTTGTTGGCAAGAAAAACATAGCCTGCAAATTTTACCATTCAACCAGTCGTTTCGACCTAGGGCAAGAGGAACGTTTACGTGTGTGTAGGTCACGGCTGCATCCAGGTTTGGGTTCGCTGGCATCAGAACTGTGTAATGGAAGTACATTCGGTCAACTGTTTTTATTCATTGTGTCTACCTTCTTCTGGAAATGGAGGTTGATACTAGACAAATAAATGAAGTTTACGGTGAGAATAGTTACATTGTACTTTGTAAAAATAAACGTACTTAAAAGTAGTGTTTTCAAATAAGACTGACTTTATACTTAACTCGTTCAAATGGAATCTTCTGTGCTACGATATTTGAAACTCTTGCTCCGAATGCTAAGTGAATGGCTTAGAGTCGTGCTGCAATACATGGGTAACAACGTCACCAGGACTTTGACTGCAATCGCGTTGCGATGTACCGAGTCATTAGATCCAGAGTCTTTTCCACTTGTAATGGAATTTACGTCCTTGAAAGTTTGGCCGGGCACGAAAACGGAGTGAACCCTTCGGCAATGGGTTGCAGGCGTTACGGTGAATCAGCTCACCGTGGTACGGTTGCTCATTAGGAGGCATTTAAGTACATCCTTCCACCGTTGCTTAACGAAGGGCAAGGACACGAATGAGGCAGCTTGAAACGGTCTCTGACCAGACAGGATGCCACAAACAAAAAAGGGACATCCTTTGCAGGTTCCACTGGTGGTTCCATGCTTTAATGGAATGGCGTCGTCCGGATGGACCTGTGTCGCCCTTCGCTCGAATGTCGGGTGCTCTTTTGTTGGCTTCCTTACACGACGTTTGGCCGATGTCCGGAACGGGAAATCTGATCACAACGTTCGCATGGTGGCGATGGCAAGCAGTGCTCAGCGTAATGATGTTCTTAAACTTGTACTACCATTGGTTGATTATGGTGCAAGCTGTTTTTCTGGCGTTCTGGTTCACTCTCATTGAGCACACTTAACAAACCATGCTGAAGGGTTTTGCACAGAAATCCTTAAGAGTGCCATCGTTGTGAAATGCTTTTCAATGCTTGCAACGGGTGTAAAGCGATACGGTTGGATGTTGCTCGTCAGTGGGGATGTTAAATACAGCAAAATATGAAATGTGATCCAACTATGTATGTGATCGAAAAAGATATACCATTTGCATCATTTAAAGGACTTTAAGACAAACAAATTGTTGATGATTGATGGGAAAACATATAGCAAACATGCCAGGAAAATATTGTACAAAGTAGTTTTATTTGAGACTGAGTGAAAATAAACATGAGCCAAACGCTGCCATTTATGGTTCACTAGCGAATTCTGTTTACGCTCTAGTCGAAAGTCCATCTTGTTTTAAAATGGACCATCAAATGCACCACAAACAAACGGCTCATCCCTTGAGTGCTTTCCAACGAGTTGTAGGGTCCTTCAAAATTGACTGATAGGTGCTTACCCAACCGAACCTGACCGGCGCCACTTTTTGGTGACGAAATTTCACGGTAATTCATATCCGAAACCATTCATATTTTCCATCCCTTTCGGTGGTTTTTCGGAGAGTGGGCATACTCCAAGGATTCATAGGTACGTGTGACAGTGTGGAATGGACGTAAAAATCTACCTCCCCGATGGGAAAACAGACAGACAGCCATCCATTAAGCTTCGTTGCCATTTTCCAGATGGGTCAACAACACACCGCCATCGTGTCGTGTCGTATGGTGTGCCTCGCGCAGAATGGACGAACCCCAAAAAGGATATCGAAGCCACGGGAAATAAAAGTGCACGTAAACCGGGCAGGAAGATGCTGCGGAAGCGGACATTGTCGAATATTTATAACCCCACACTCGAACTGTCCATCCACGTTCCCACGGTTGTAGAGCGTCAACATAACGCGTACACAACGCGCGTGTGGCTTGTTCGTCCTGCGATGGCGAAAGCCTTTGATGGGACGGAGTCTTCCCCGTGAGGGACACCATATCCGGACAAAAACATACTCAGAAAGCATTACATGATTCATACGGCACGGGTTGTTTTTTCTCTCTTTCTCGCATGCACCCTCTCGTTACTTCATTTTTTTTGCTCCCAACTCAGCGCACGTGTGTAGCGCCGCAATAGAACCCGCACTTTATGCCTGATTTTTGGGAACATTCCGTCGAACGGTTTTGCTAGACGCTCGGGAATTTCCGTGTCCTCGTGTGAGACCGAGCCGGAAACGAGCAGCTGCCCGGGCTCGTTGGCGAGACGGCACCATCTCGATAAACGATCAGTTGCTTCCGTGCAAACATCAAAACCCGGTTTATCCACCGGAGGATGTGGCACGGTCGTCATAAAGGTGAGCGTATGTTGCGCAACTTTCACGGAACTCTGGACCCAACTCGTGCCACCGTAGCAAATGGCGACCACTGTCAAACCTGCTGGTCTCATTTCCGGTGTGAGTGTGTGCGCTAGTCTATTCTGTACATGTTTTTGCTCGTCTTTTCGCTCCTTTTCGAGCACACTCAAGCGCCCATTCGCAAAATGTTGAAATGGTTGCTATCGGAAAGTAGCTTTTTTCGTTTTTTTTTTAACAGCCAACTACCCGGAGGCGTTCCGGATGCTATTCCAGGAAGGCGATGGCGCTCTCGCCCCCGAGGGTGGGTAAGCAGAACAGTGGGTGGTACGGCAGTGACCGTATCATGTCATATTTAATTGAGCGTGTAATGCGGGGAAGTTTTCGATACGCTTTTTTTTTGCTCTATTCCGAGCTCGCATGTGCCTGACAGCACAGGCTACTAGGATCGCCTTCTCACACCAACACCGATGTGTCCCACGGGTGCAATATTTCCACGTTTGCTGGATGGTTTCCGCGCGCCGGAAAAGCGCCTGGAAAAGTGAAGGGAATGAGGGAAACATTATCAGAACGAGCAAGTGAAAAGCAGCGAGGGAAAGAGATTGCAAATTGAAAACCAAAAATCACACCCACGCTCACGGGGAGTGCCAGAACTGGTGACACACCAGGAGCAGGTTTGGGAGGAGGTCGGTTATGTTAAGGAAGTACCTCACCAAGCGAAGTGGATAAATATGCTGTTTACAATGCCATTTGTCCTGCTTGTTTGGTGGTTGGGCATTCCGGAACCGGAACAGTGGGTGCACGGAAACGAATAGAAAATCAGGGATTAAATGGAATTAGCACCCTGGGAAAAAGCGAAGGAGATGAAAAAGGGGAAAAAGATGCAACTCACGTTCGCGAAGCGAAAAGAATTCTACTTCCGGTGCAGACACTACCGCTCGGTGGGCGCTCGCTTGTTATCTAGCTAACCGTCCACAGGATCGTTTTTGTAACAGAGAATTCATACCACCACACGCCACAGGGGACACATTAGGGCGTAATGGTGGTCGTGGATAGAGGAAGGACCAGGGTAACAAGGGACAATCGATCGGTGGGTGAAGAATTGAATTTACCGATGACACGGCAACATTTGCACACTCTTTCTCTCTTTCTCTAGGACGCTGTTTTTCCATCACGCTTTTCTTTTCACGCTACTCAGTGTGCTGTGAAACCGATCACATCGTCTATAATGTTCGCCTTTCGATCCCTCGCTCTTCTCTCTCTCTTTTCCTGCACCGACGATTGCGATGATGATGGACTGGGTCGAGATTTAAACCCAACCGTTAGCTAATGATACTGCATCATCGCCAGGCCACGGACACAGTCCCACAGTGTTTGAACCAGACGCGACCCGATTGAGCTCGATGCTACTGCTACTGCCTCTGGTGGTGATGATGATGCATCCCGACCCGGTGGTAGTTCAATCTTTACTAGATAAACTACTGGCGAGAGGCGGGGGAAAATAAATCTCCACCTAAAAATAGCATTTGTTTTGACAGATCATATTTTACTCCTGCTTGCAACCGTTCTCCTGCCACGCCGATTACCGACGTTCTTTCGCGTGTTTCCTCGCACGAACGTTGTGGTCTAAACATTCAGCAAACGGTGGTTGAGCGCCGGTTTACCAATTTTCCCAATCGAGTTTCCATTCACCAGCCGGTGAAGTAATTGGGAGGAGAAATTTTGTGCAGCTTTTTTTCTGTCCATTTTTTTTTAGCTATGCATTACAAAAGGGGGCGAATCTGTGACGGCAAAAAATAGGGAAAATCGATATAATTTAACAAATGATAAATGTGCCTTTCGCGTTTTTGAAATAGCAGGGGATCAGGGAAGGATTTTTTTTTCGATTCCTTATGGCTGTTCGGACTGAGTCTGTGAGTATTTGTGACGTTTGGTGAGTTGCTGCGGTTGCGATCGAAGCATGTGGTTAAGCCATTGTGATTCGCATGTGGTGCGCCAATTTTATCGTGGACGAAATTACCATTATGAATACATAATGACCTCATAGCGAAGGAAAGGATTAGTATTTGAGCTCTTGCTGGCCTGTGATTCTGCACAAATCAATTACAATGTCATTTTCACATTCCAAAGGGCTCATTATCTGTATTTATACAGACGCTCGCTAACGAGCGTTGACTGTGACGTTGTACGTGATTATCTTATCAAGCTTTCACTCAATTTATCATCCGATAATGTAATGACTTTTGTGCGTGCCATATTCAACGCAACGGGGGAATGAAAGGAACGGGCTATCACGAAACATGTCCAATCGTGTGCGCTACAATTTAGTAAGGAAGCTTAAATCATCCAAAGCTACAAAGCATCAGGCCCCGTGAAGATTAAGATGGGAGCTGGACATCTCGCGAGCCATAGTGTAAATCACAACCGTAAATCGAAGCTCATTATGTGTCTCATCGTTGAGTCACGCAATTTTTCAACAACCTCGAGGTTGGTTCTGCTTTCAATCACCGGCGAAACGATTCATTATCCAAGCAACCGTTGTCATGGCCATTTTGCACCCAGCTGTCAAAGCTGTCTGGCCAAAATATCACGGCATCGGAGGTTGTCTGCATTGGGAGATTTCGGGATTGGGGGGGGGGGGGGGGGTGTCAATAGTTTTCCATACGTTGCCCATCCATTGTTTCATGTAGTGGATGTGATTCATGGGCTCAGCAGTCCTAGGCTTAGCTGCTGGATGACTTTTCC
The DNA here is from genome assembly GCF_943737925.1 of Anopheles nili. Lineage (NCBI taxonomy): Eukaryota > Metazoa > Arthropoda > Insecta > Diptera > Culicidae > Anopheles > Anopheles nili. The sequence goes on from NC_071292.1 coordinate 27,021,986, forward strand.
CAGCGCATAAAACACATGCAGCCTCTACGTCGAACTCCAAAATGTCGTTAATCGTGGTCCATAAATTTCCCAAACTTCAGAACGCACGCTCGCGCCAATTTTATTGTAAACATGCGTAAAAATATTTGATCCCGCGGCCTCCGGGCTCCGATGGAGAGCGGGTCCATTGTGGGTGGTAAATAACAATAACATAATCCGAACCCTCTCGCTCGATGTTGGTCCGCGGTGTGACCTTAGCGACTATTCCCCAGAACCCGGTGAAGGTGGAGTACCATGGCAGTTAGTTCGGGACATAAATTCCAATCATGTGCTCGCAAACATGTATGTGAGTGTGTCTGTTTATTGGCCGTTTGGCAAGTCGCAGCGTGCAGAACGGAACGGATTCGGGAGCACACATTCCGACCGTATGGCAGACGGTTCCAATTTATCCCCGGCTCTGGCTCGTCGCTCCGCAGGCCGGTTGCGAAAAACGCGTACCAAACCGGTCGAGATTGCTTTTCGGTCGATATATTTTGGGGTATGGTACCGATCCATCTCGAGAAAGGTGCGTGGCAGCAGAAAGTAACCCATGTCGGGCCGTGTTTAATCACCGTTCGGCATGGTCATGGTTTCGAAGGGCATTAGGTTGGATTTAGTACCGCTTTTCCAAATACCGTCTGTCGCTCAAGTGGAAATGTAGATAGTATCTTGTATCGGCTGGATAATATACGTTGGGCGATTTAGTTGATACATTTCCACACGAGCGCCAGGTGAAACAGGTTTTTTGTTACAATTAGTAAAACTTTTTCTGGCCACTACTGTAACGCGTGCAAGTCCCGACTTGAACAAATCGGAACTCACTGCCAACTCTAGCAAACTGTCCGTCACAAGCCCATCAGTCAAACACAACACAGATCCACCATTCAACGGTTCTTTGGGGATATTTATTGGGGATCTAAAAATGATACAAGCCATTCACACAGCCTCTCTGGGGATATCTTCCAGCGGGACCCGAGCAATTTATTCTCGAGGGTTAGCCTAGATCTACCGCCACAACCAACACAACGGAAGATCGGAAGGAAGCATCAGCAAAATAATACCGTCCATTAGTCCCGGGGATACGCTGTCAGCAAACCATCCCGGCGTACCTCTCTTCACATCCCTGGTCATGTCTACACGTTTTTTGGAAAAGCGCTCTTCAACAAGGCCTTCCGAGAGCGTAGGATGGAAAGTTTGACGAAACATGCCGTCGAATGGCAAATTGAAATTCGTTCGCCAGAATGTGCCATTTTGCTCGGTTTTGCCGATTTTGTTTCCCGTTCCGAATGATGATGCTAATCGTCGCAGGACCTCCATCAGTACACCCGTTGTGGTGCCCCTGAGCAAAGCTTTCTCGACCGGCCGGTACGTTAAATGGGGGAATAAAATTGTAGTCACGTCATCGGACCCCTCGAGCCGTTGTCCCTGATCATTATCGTGTTTCATCTCGTGCGTTTGCTGACACGATGTTTTTGGTTTGCCTTTTTTTTTCAGCCGGGCTTTGGGAGCCCAGACACGATTGGTGTCGACTCTCCGGTTCGAATCCGGTGACCAACCAGCTTGTGATCGAAATCGACACGTCAAGGATAACAAATCCAATAAGCCAGCCCCGAGCCGGGTGTGAGAGCTTTCAGCGAAAGCGTCCAAAAATGGCAGGGAATCGGAACCACACAAGCCCGAAATCGCACCCATGAGCCATAGTTGAGACATCGCAATCGTGTGGAAAACGATGAGTGATAACGCAACGCGCCCCAAAACCACCGGTCGAACGGTTCACACGTACCCGCGTGGGACGAAAAGGCACGTCCGGCCAGATGCTGTGATAGTGACAGAAATCGAACCGTTTCCACGACTACTGCTACCATTCCATGGCTTCGATAAAGACAATCATTAGGCCGCGTGAGCTGGGTGACGAGCCTTGTCGGGTCGCATGCTGGCAAGATGGACTGTCCGCGTCTGGTAAATAAAACGGAAGTTATTAGGTCGTAAAGCTGCCGCCGGTCTATCCGAAATTTCTCGGCCGGGAGATCTTTGACGGGGGCGTCATCCTACCCGACCGTTCATGGCCTGTTAGCGCACTGTTAACTGTTTATTAAGAAGACGCTGGATGTCGCTCGTTGGCCTCCGTTTGCTACCCATGCGCTACGTGTGGTGACAATAAATCGCCCATCCCGTTCAGCGGGGGCCCTCGCTTTTCTCGACATCGGGTACGATCGGCGGGGAAATCTATTTCCGTTGTCTTTTGCACGGGGCGCAGCCGCGGTTAAGCTGCTGGGAAAATATGCCCAATTTAATAGCCAAATAAACGATGTTCAACGAGCTTCCCCGCGTTGTTTATGTCGGGTTGGGTCGTCTGGACGGGGTGGGACACGGTGGGTGTTGTTGGGCACGTGGGACGGTACATGTGTTCGTGCGATTTATTACAGCATCGTGAATCGTCTTTGGCAAGACTTTCATTGAAGCTGCCAGAGCAATTAACGTTCGCTGAAACACGCGCATTGTAGCGCTCAACGATATCACTAATGCATATCAAATGAGCCTGTAAAGGCTGTGAGGTGGAAGATTAACGCACTGCCCAGGTGAATCATATAGTATTTGTTTGATGTTTTTGTTCTCTTTCATTAGCTTTTTCATACTCATAATTTTCACCTCAGCGCTATGACTGTGGGATCTCTATTTTACAACTTTGGAGGTGATCTTGGTAGCCCAGTCTTAAAGCATTCATTCAGAGTTGTCAGTCAAGCTTACTAATGACTGCAACAGCACATCACTCACAATAACAGCAACTAATGAGACCTAATAGATTGATGGGTAGACACATCGCACCAATATGCCAATGTTCCTTGGTGTCTTTTTTATGTATCGTTTTTCACAACTATCACAATGGTGGCCACTTGAATTTTTGCAATGCACATTGAAACCATGTCAGCGCCACTCTCGCATGCCACCGGTTCGAAGGTTTCATGCCCCATAGCACAACACACGATCGTCTTCGTATCGTGCAACGAAATACCTGAACTGCGGACGCATGATCATGCGCAATTGGTCGCTTTTCGCATGCCTTTCTATCGTGGTGCATAAATCATTCGAAGCGGTGGTCTGTGATAAATTTATCTCTTAGCTTCTGTGCTCGTTTAAGTCCTGGCAACAGTGGCCATTATGCGGCTACCAGGTGAACGGTTGCTGCTTTTGTGAGTTGATACGGCTAATGAGCTAAAGAAACGTGAATGCCGCTCGAGTGCACAGACGAGAGCGTTCGTTTGATCGTGGTAAGTTCGCTTTCCGAAAATAAAACACCTTTAGTCGATACACAGACACAGACATTTGATTGATTGTGCTACTTAGCTGCCTCAATTTAACTTGCTTAGAAAGAGAGAAATAACAGAGTGAGATTAAACACACGAGTCCCAAACATGTTCCGACAAAGTAAGCGCGTTCGAGTAGCACGAAAAAGCCATCAAAGTATGATGGAAAACAGGCTCATCTGTAAGACAGGTTGAAAATGTTTTTTTCCTCAAAAAATTCACCACGGATTATCCTCACAGCAAACTCTTTGGTACACCAACGAAGGTAAGTTTCGTTCACCTTCCAAGTAGGACACGCGCCATATCATCGCTTCCATCGTCGCTAACTTCCTGGAAAATGTTGGTTAAGGAGTTCCCTTCGATCCACGCTCGTGATGGTGATGATGTTGATGTGTTTTTCGATTACCGATATTGCCGCCTCGACCAACCAGCACCGGCATCTAGCGACGCTGTGATAGCACTGCTGGTTTGCGTATTTTTTCCATCACCAAGCGCCACCGAACGTGTCCTTAGGATGTATCCTCTCTTTCCTGGCATGCGAGAATATTTCCCGGTCCGACCAAACGCGGAAGTATATGCCAGGCTCACCGTAAAACGATTCCGTCGATTGAGGTCGACCGATGTCGCTGAGAAGTGAGTCGTTGGCGAAAAGTTGACGACATAACATATAGCCATTTTGTTGTCGTTTTATTTCTCTCCTGCTCACATGAACCAGCACACGGTGGGTGCATGTTAGCGAGAAGCTCCTCATGATCCTTCTCCCCATTACCCACTCAGACCCATTCTGAATGAGACGATTTGCATATTTTTATGCCACTTGCGCCAACCGGCACTCGTTCCAGCGTTTACGAGCAGCACGCAAACCCCTTGCTGCATCCGCGTCTTGGCAAACCGTTCAACAAACGACCGAAAATGAGGACCTCGGGAAACGTAAACCTGCCGCTTCCGATTGGGCAAGGACCAATGAGATATGAATATCAAATCGAGTTCGAGCAAATTGGTCCTACAAGAGCCCGAACGTGTTGTATCGTTTTCCCCGCTGCATCGGTGCACGGACCTCATTCCTTTCGTTGGTATCCCTGCTCGAACATGCTGCCACACTCTGGCTACAAGAAACCGGAGCGAGTGCACGCGCGCTAGCTCGACAAGAAAGTGCTCGACCAGGCAAGAGACTTGATTCAATTTCTCACCCTGTTGCTGCACCAAGCATTTGCCATTGCCTCCAGTCGGCTGGAGGCGATTTCGGTTTCCGAAGTGCCGAACTGGGTGGGTGACTCCGGGGAATACGTGTGCGACCCTGCATACGAATTAGCCAGCACGATCCTTTTTGACCTTTGCCCTTTGCTGAACCGCACGCAGTCTGAGGGCGCTGGTGCGATTTCTTCTCGCCGTGCTTCATTGTACGTGAGACGTGTGGACCAAAAATCCACTCGGATGGGTCCATAAATGGACGGCTCAACTTTTGAACGGTGAATTGAAAAACAAAAAAAAATGGCTCCACTTATACATCCGCCTCGCCGTGTGCCTGCTCCGTCACTCCGATAAGAGATCGCTCGTAATCGCTTGTGTCAACGGAAAACGTGAACCGTAAGGTCGAAAAAGTTATCCGATCGTGGTTTTGGGGTTTTGACCGCGGCCTGGACCGGGCAATGGGCGGAGTTGGTTTTCTCCGAGCTTCATCCGGTCCTTGAGGTGCGTTCTATCAGCCTGTTGCTGCTTTCCGTTATCAGAAGACGGGTCCCCGAATGGGCACGTAAAAGTTACCGCCACCGGCATGGTTGCGAACATATCTTTCCCGGCGAAATCCCTTTTCCGGTTTCCACAACCCCATCCGGCGCGGGCGTACAAAATATCATTTAAGCCCAAGCTCTCGCTCTCTCTCTCTCTCACGTGCGTTTGTGTGGGTGTGTGGCACCGGCGGTGGTGCTCGGAAAGGATCGGAATCGGATGTAACTTCCACCCGAGCAACAATCCAGAGGAAATTTAGTGTAACGAACTTGGGGCAAAGTTTGCGGGTGGCTTTTGTGGTGCATGGCGGAAAACTTTGGCAAGATAAGAACGAGACATACGAGGGAACGGAACGTTTCCGTGGGTAGTTTTCGCAAATTTTGCTATTCTTCCATTTCAAGTTACCAGTTTGATTATCGCAACCTTCTCGCCATTCGACCATTCGTTGGTGAACTGTGTGTGGTTTTGTTGCTTTCTGCCACACTGTGTGATATGCTTGATTAACTATGTGGAGCAGATACACATGACAATGGGGAAATGGGTTTTTGGAACCATGCAGGTTATTTTAGTCAGATAAAATAGTTATGTCTCTGTACAATCTGTCACGAAATAGGCAATTGAAACTGCCAGCATAACCGGCACTGATACTTACTTTTTAAGTGTGTCGTTGTATTATCTTCCTTCGAAGAAAGACATTTGTAATGATTTTACTGATAGATTCTTTTACGGAAGTAAATACATCTTCTCTCTATATGAAAGACCTGAGCCAATAATACAAAAAAAGTTCTCCTGCGGTTCATTTAGCGTGGATTTGATTCTCGTCATGTGGTATCAATATCAATTCCACGGTCAAGTAAAAATAGCCGCGTACATTAACTTCATGCATCCGTCAATTTCGCTCACTAATCTCGCAGACGTCGTCCTAACCCTCGCTTTTCCCATGGGCAAAAAGTTAAACCAATGGTTTGGAAGATTAGCACCTCCACCGTTAAGTAGCCAAATAGATCCATCACTTTCGTCTGGCGTTCACCTCGCTTCGATGGGATACAGATGCGCGCGAAAGTATCATTACCGACCGTTAAAGAGCGTCATTTCGAAGTGGAAAAAAGAAGAAAAAGTCCACCCCCAATGGTCTGTTTCATCGACTCACACGCAAGCAAATCTGAGCTGTCAATGACCAATCACTCAATCCGTAACCGGACGAGAACTCATCGGCCCTGTTTGGCCCCAGCGTTAATGCGAGGGCGTCCGTTGACTAATTGTGCCATCCTCCTACGCCTCTGGTCTCTATTCTCTAGCACAAGGAAAACCGGCACCTTCCCGGGGAAAAACATCGCCATCTGGTTGGTCTTGAAATCCGATCCGCCGAATCTGACGCCGGTTCACCGACGCGTCAAATGCGAACGAACTCGACCACGCAGAGCGTAACCTCAAAATGGACGGAAGAGATTAAGCACCCCGCGGTCGTTTTGGGGTGAAGTGAAAATGTCAAACGTGTTCCGGCTCCTAGTGGGAGCGAACACCAGGCATCGGATGGTGCAAAACCGCAGCTGACCGAAACCACGAACGCAGACGCACGGCACACGATACGGCCGGCTGATCGGCGCTTTCCGGTGGTCGTCGTCGATTTTCCTTTCCGAGGGTGCTCCCGACAGCGCCGAGGTTAAACGCATCACTTAAAAAGTTGAACACACCGAAGGTCGCGGCCGGTCCGGCGGCTGGATGGCGATAAGAGTTTGGGGTAACTTTGGCTAGGTTTGGGCCGCCCTTTTGCCGACTTGTTGAGCGCGTCTGGTTTCGCTCGGGTGCGTGGTTTTTCTACGATCTAGCTTCTTCGCCGGCAATACCCGCCCCAGCGTGGTGTGTTTGGTTTTGTTATATTTGTTTTCCATCCGCCCTCGCGCCTCTCGCTTCCAGCATCGCGATAATGATGATGACGATGATGATGATGATGGTGATGGTAGCAAGCAGCTCTTTGGAAAAGGTTTTTTTTGTTCCGAATTTCAAGCAAAAACTTTCTCCCTTTCTCTCTCTCTCTCTCTTTCTCTCTCTCTCTCTCTCTCTTTCGCTAGATGCTAGACTTTCGGCCTTTCCGGGCTACCAAACTACGACGATGTAAGCTGAGCTCTTATTTTCGGATTATTGCCATCGTCCGTTCACCGTTCATCTGACCAGTGGATTTTTTGTTCTATCTCTCTCTCTTTTCCTACCCATTCATGGAAGTGATTTTTTGCTGTGATCCCCCTTCCGATCATGGACGCGAAGCTGATTTTCTCGTCCCCACTCTGGCAATATCGCTCCAATAATGGTTCGCTCAAATCCGATCGGTATTCCGGGGGCTTAGACCGTTCAGTTTCCTTTTTGGTCTTTTTTTTTTCGAACGCTCTCGTCTTTTGCTCGGTTTCTGGGGCATTGATAAACATGCCCATTAGCTGATAGCAATTAAAAGTTAATTTTAAATGAAAACAAGACCAGACGGACGCAAATATTTGCACCGTCAAGGCTTTTCCAGCCGACCGGAGCGCTGCGTTCGAAACCGTCGACGACGTCCGACGTTGAGGACGGGTCCGGGGTGAATTCTCTTCTTTCAACAGTTTTCTATTTTTAGCCTGATTGGATTTGGCGGACTTGGCCCCAATCCCAGACCGCCTGACCTAGCGTGCGGTTTGGAACCGATCGGCTGAGGCCTAAGGTAGTGCGATTGTTTGAAGTTTAGAGCGCACGATGTTCTGGAATCTGGTGGTTTTCCAACCGGCGGTCAATGTTTAAAGTTTGCCACGCGCCTCGAAACAAAATACGTCCACCAGAACAAGCTGGCAATCGGTGACGTGAATGTCGTACTGTACAGAGCCAAGCAAGCAGGATCGCGTGGGAAAGTATTTTAAACTTTCATTCCATCTGAACAGCTCCATCTCCAGCAGCATCGATGTAATAGCACATTCTTCTCCGAATCGTTGCGAGAATCAAGCGAAAAGCAAGACATTTCATTTGCGAAGCTCGATCGTGATGGCTAATGCCGATTGGTGGCGAACGAGAGTAGCTTCATTTGGTGCGCGAAAGAAAAATCCCATTGCTTCGCTAACGCGATTGTTGCCGCGTTTCTGTGGAATTGTTTTTCGACGTTAATTTCCCCGTCACCGTGGGAGTCGCTCGCTGTACCGGGCCACTTTGAAATGTTTATGGAGGAAAACAAAATCGCTTCCCTTCACGCGCTGTTTGCAATTCAAGCCCCCCGGCCCAGCAATTCATCCCAACACGGCCATGTCTCTCGCCCACTCGCGCACGGATCGTAAGCTGGGGCTCGTTACGCGAGGCCACGGAAAATCGATGGGAAAATCGTCATGATTCATCCATTACAGCAGCGTTCGGAGAAAGCGCAAAATAAAATAATTCCACCCAGCACGTGTTGAGCTCTTTCCCACATTTCAATTTATCAATTTCGTTCATTAATTCGTCTCATTTTTTGTTTTGCGCGCTGTGGCGCTGCTAACGTCGTTTTATTTTGTTTTTCCCGTACACGTCGCCTTGTTACGGTACGCGCTGAGAGCTGCGTCCCACCCGGGACGCGTGTCTTCTGCGCGATCCTTGCGTGTCCCTGCTTGGCTCGTCCCTGGCTCGTGGCAATCCACTTGATGGAAAATTCAATTTCTCCATTTTGAAACCGGTGCAACCGGTGGCGATGGATGAGATCGTTTTTCTCGTCGATTTTTCTTGTGTTTCTTTTTTTCTGTTTCATGCTTCTTTACCAAACCAACGATGGTGGGTATGGAACGGAAAAGCTCGCTCATGGAGAACGTAGAAGAGAAACCATCCATGTTCGGAAGGATGAAGCAAAGAAACGCTTCAGAAAGTAACGGTACGGTACGGTTTCGACGCTCGGTGGGCTTATAATCTTCTTTTCCCACCCACTGTCATAGCAAACTGATCAAACATAATGACAACTTTGAACAACAATCCCGGACGGTGCGATGGCGCTGCCAGGGACCGGAACGATAAGACAAAATCATTGCACAGCAGATAACACACCAACGTCACCACAACGGAGTGGATCCGCCGGCCAGTGTACGCGGCATGAAAAGCGACCTAGCGAGTAGCTCTTGGTTTTCCACAAAGCTGAGAGATAATGATAAATTACTTTCGCAAAGTCGAACGAACGATGGAGCGACGCGTTCGTTCAATCGGACCAGAAAATAGTTTGTATTTCATGATTGGGTTTAAAGACCCGCTGGTGCTGAGTTATTTTCCTCAAATCGTTAACCTAACTCGTTGACTCGTTGGCTGGTGATGTTTTAGAATTTTAAGTTTCCTCTCACATTTGCCAGTAGTTGGTGTACATTCCAAGGCTCTTGATCTGCGTCAGTGGCGAAAACTCCGGCAGAAAATGATTTATTTTGAGCAAAAGAATGTAACTTTAAATAAATCATTACTAGCGTTGCCAGCCTCTAGCAATGGCGTTCGACGTCGGGTCAGCCGGTTAAAAGCCGCGTAGATGAAAATCAAACCAATCGGAACTGATTTTTCCGGCCCGCAAGGTTGTAAAAGAAATCCGACCAAACGCGCGCGCAGGCCGTGCACCGTACTGCGCGAAGGGCCGTCCGTTTTGGGAGGAAGAGCAAAATTGAATAAATAAACATCCCACCGTACGGATGCCCCAAACGCGCCGGCCGATTTCCGATCGCCCATTGCACTCCGATCGTTACATTAAGAAATTGCGTGTGTTTATTTTTGTACCGAGATTTCGAAGCAATTTAAATTCTGCACAAAATTACCATCATCCCATTCGCGCTCGGCCCACTCTACGGCGATTGTGTGGCGATTACGCGGTTGGCGTTTCCATTTTCCTTAGTTTTTGTTGTAGTTGCGATAACATTTTTATCATTGTGCTACGTGCTTTAACGTGTGTTGATATTGGCGCTGTTAAGCAACACTTTTGTTTAGAAGGTACTTTTTCTAAGCCATTTCTCGATCACCCATCGAACCAAAACCAATCACGGTATTAAACCATTATCGGTCGTGGCAGCTTCTGTTCGAGAATCGTCATAATTTAAAGGTCGAATTCTATCGACTTTGGTCCCAAAGATCAGTTCAGCCAGTGAGTAAGCTCATCACTAACCGGTGACGAACCATTCTTGGGTCAGCAAAATGGTCCTCTCGCAAGGCATAGCCAAACTTTTTGAAGAGATTTGTGCGTTATTTCTCCGAAGTCGTTCAATTTGTTTTATTTTGCTTCGATCTTTTTTCGCAACAAATTTACACCATCCACTGCAAATGGACACAACATCAATAAACAGCTTGTTTTCTGGAATGGTTTCGGATGAGCTGCGCGGGTCTACGCCACGGATGGACGGTCGGCTAGATATTATATTGATGGTTTCGTTCGAATCCGGCGGATCGATTTAATGTGATTTTTTTCTTTTGGTTTCTCTTTTCGCTTCAAAATTGCACCAACATTTGATTTCATCCCAATCTAATTCCGGTGGATGAATTGCGGAAAAAAGCCCCATTAAAGCCGGTGGCAGCTCAATTAGAAGACGGCATTATGTTGTTTTTCTTTTCCATCGTCAAGCGGATCCTTGAAACTACCCCAATTAATGGCGGGAATCGTTTCAAATTAATGCCTCCTCATCAGCAGCGCCGTGCCGCTGGTGGTGGAGCAAATAAAATCATTCACCGTAGTTTGATTTCCACCATGGCCCTTCTAGTCCAAGCGATCAAATCTCGGCAACAAACCGGACGCTTTCGCCAGACACGCAAACGAACGCCAGCTGACGTTGGAAAATAAATGCTACTTTTATCCCCCAAAATCGCTTTCACTGGTCGACCGTTTAGACCGCCCTTCAACGGGCTACGGCTCTTTCTTTTCTTTTTCACTAGTGTGTTTAGCTTTTCCCCCCATCGTGCTTCCTAAACGGTGTTACACACGATCAAACCCATCCCACATGCGATCACATAGACAAGGAACAAAACTGTCAACCCAACCGTGGGTGGACAAATCGTAGGCAGCACGGTTCCGGCTTATCCACCCTCTTATCCGGGCGGCTTTCCGTAATCGTCGACCGAATCGAGCACGCAACGTGTCGCCCTGATGTCAAATATTACCAAATCGGGCCACGGCTGCAGGACGGCAAGGCAAGGAAAACCCCACCCGAAACGCACGCGAACTGGTTCGGAATTGAAATACAACGAATGTGGGACCCCAGAGGCCCTCGGGAGGAGACGTGTGAGTATAAAAAAAAACACGTCAACATTTAACTTCGGGAGGATTTTTTTTCAACTCCATTACCAACATGCGAGCGAGTGTTGGGCCACTTTTTTATGATTGATAGCGCTCAGGTGATTCGAAGCTAATCATTCATAGCCACGCAAGCGTTTGCGCTCGGTCCGCATTTTAACGCCCGACGCCATTCCGCGCACGGTTGAAAAACGGCTGGAAAACCAAGCCCGTTGATGCTGGTGCTGTGCTCGCAGCCCGGGCAAGTGCTGGTAGGTTTCCCTCGAGGGCAAACATCGAAGAAGGCAAATGTCAGGGACCGGTATCCAAATGACACCATCGTGGCACGATTTGGCACGATTTTCCAGCACCATTTTCCGAAGCGCCAGCGCAAAGGGCGGCTGGATCGCTTCGTGCCATTTTTCTTCCGCACATTTTCTTCGTGGTATTTTTCAATTCCAAACGCGCTTTGGAGCCATTGTCGGCGGTTGGTAGGAACCAAGGACGGGCTTATGAGCAAAAGCACGATCCAGGTGGAAGAAAAAAACTGGAAAAAGGGTAGGCTTAGGGAGCTAGAAGGATAAACGTCGAGCATTTTTTTTTTTTCATTTCATGTTGTGTTTGGCGTTACGAGGGCTGATCGAAAAGTTATCGAGCCTGCGTGGGTGGCTTTCGTGTAAAGCGAGCCAAGCGCGGGTGAAGTTTGATTGAATTTTCCCTCGGCAACCGTTCGCTCGCCGGAATCGTTCCTTAGGGGTGGAAACTTTTCGTGCGCTCTCGTTCCAGCCCGCTCGCTCGTAGACGTGATTCTCGTAACCTCACGTACGGCCACGTGCATCCCACCCGGGTGGTGTGGTAGAACAAAGAAAGCAACTGGTAGCGCCCATCCGAGCTCCGTTTGATTTATGAAACACTTTCAACAGGTTCCAACGCCACCCTCCCAATGCCCAGGTCGGGCTGGTTGGTATCTCGCGTTTTCCATCGCTCGTTCGACCCCAAAGCCCGGGCTGTATGCGTCTCCATGTTTTCCTGCAATTTCCGACCCACGTTCGTGGGCTAGCCAGGGCTAGCAGTACCTGAGCGGTTGGGCAGGACCGAACCGAAGGGTGGCGTAATTTATTCGCCCGCGTCGCTGAGACCAACTGTATGTGAGTGTTAAAGCGTTTGTCTGGCCACGGACACACACGCAAACCGTTCCGCTGGGCCACTGGGTGATCGCACGACAAAAGCCCTGCGAGAAAAGCAACACAAAAACACACATCCGTATATGCGCCATAAAAGTGAAATGTTTTATGATTATTTATACATTCCGTGGTGAGAGAGACTGGGTCCAGTTGGTGGGGTTTGCGGAAATAGGGCCAAGCGGAACCGGACCTCAAAGGATTCCGCTGGGTGCCGTCGCTCATTTGCATAGTATCCGTGGCGAGGGCGCATCGGGTCCGATCTGTGGAATTGAGTTGTGAAGGGTTGGCGCTTCCTTTTAAAGCCCCACGACACGAGCAACTGTTTCTTTTGCCAGTGGCGTTCGTTGGTCCTTTCTGTTCTCCCTAGCGCGCTTCGTTGTTTTTTAATATCACGCCAAATCCTTCGAATTAAGTGGAATCGGTAACACTTTAACCGGTTCCGGTTGCGCAGCATGAGCATGATAGATTTCACCGTGGTTTTGCAGACGAACGACCCTACGCGGTCGATCGGCTGGAGGATTGGGCAATAAATATTCCGAGTCGTTGATTATTTATTCCAAACTTTTTCCAAACCCCCGTCATTCCGTTGACCCTTGATTTCCTTGGCTTTTTCTTTCGCTCTATCGCTTCCGCCCGAAGGACTCGAAGAGAATGCGAACAATCGCGTGAAAGTGTTGAATGCGAAACTCGCGCAAAATAAATGCTTCCGTGCGGTGAATGCGAAAACCGAGACGGCGGTGGAACGGGTCACTTTCGAAACGATATTATTACCTTGGGTTTTGTGACCGGAGGGCCAAGATTAATGTGCTCATTTGAGTGTGCAAATAAGGGAACCAAGCTCAACACGCCATCGGACGCGATCGGGGAAAAGGACTAGTGCCCGGTTACAGTCGGTCTACCCTTTTAAAACCGGGTGCTTCCAACGTCTCCCCGGGGAAGCGACTATCGGAGCGGGTACGTAAATGTCCTAGCACCGGGACCATGGTGGAAACGAGGTTTCCTTTGAACTTAATTCCCGACCTACGCTCGTGGTGAACGCGGCGGCGCGAAAGAACGAAGGCATGTTAATGAAGAGATAAGTTATGCCGGGAATGTTCGCGCCCGTCGGGATTGGGATTTCGGTCCCGGAAGGTTACTGCTCCGTTGCCCACGAACAAGCTTCGCCGTAGAGCGGCGTTCGCGACCATTTTCCAGGGAGCGCATCGAAGCGAGTGAGTTTTCCCATTCCGCGAGATACGGTGTTACGGCATTGGGTTTCGGGGGAAAGACGAGCCACGCACAGGTGTCAAACACAAATTTGGTGGTTTTCCTAGCACGTCCAAATCAAAGCCACCCTGCGAAGGTGTCCTTGTAAAGGCCGGGCCAACGCCAGAGCGACACTAATGGAAACCGTTACGCTGCACCCGGGTAGGGTCGAGATCTTAAAGAGCTTCATTAAATTAAGGGCGTTTGCTGATTCTCGGAGACGGAGGCCACAAAAAGGTGTTTGTCTGGGCAAAGCACTTCAAGCCACGTGTAATTACACGGGGCAGGATGTTGAAGAAGTGAAATTTAGACGAGTACTTTCAATCGACGACCCGTCTTTTGGGATCCAACTGCTGCTATCGTAATTGAACCCATTTTTTTTGTTAAGCAACCCACAAAAGATAGATGAAAGGTATTTATCTCATTTTCTCGCTTTTTCCCGTTAATCAATTGATTCTGACACGCGAACGAAATGACGCTTAACAATGGCAGAAGTGAAGAGAGTGATGAGCCCCAATTCTTTCCCTCTTGCTTCACTCTGTGCATTTTGGCTATGAAGTTTTCTTTAAAAACCGCCCACAAAATGAACATAGTTCAACGCTCAAAACCAACAGTTCAATGGTGTTACATTGAGTTACATTTTAAATGGCCAAACTGCCATACGAAGTTACAAAAAAGCGTCCTTTCATGCCGACCCTGAACAAAAGCCATAAGCCACATGAAAAGCAGATCAAATATTTAATTAATTGTTAGTCGGTCCGTTGGCTCAAGCGTAATACTCGTCGCAACGCTGAATGTTTCATCGTTTATTTGCGTTTGTTTTTACCGCATCCATTCGGGATAGTTGTCAATTGTGTTCATTTGTACATTTTTACAACACGTTCATAAAAGCTACTCCAAAAGGGCACCATCTATTTTGTAAAACCCCCGACGTAGGTGCGCACTCATGGAAGCTGCAGCCTCGCTAAAAAAAACAGTGTATAAGCCTTAGCAATATGATATTCAACCGAGCGGGCCCGCGGACTTACCGCAACAAACAGAAACGGTCAGAGAAACCACGGGAAGAGCCACGGGTGGAACCAAACAATCCCTCATCGGCAAACAACGGAAAACCCAATCAACCCGCCAAACCCCCAAAAACAAGCTGCAAACCGGCGCTTAACAAGCCGAATCGTTGGCAGCATTCCGGAAAACCCATGGCCGGCGGTTATCGTCAAATTTCACTGCACACACATGGCTGGTGGCTGGCGTGTGATTGATGATGGGGAATAGCGGCCTAACAAAAGCGCACCCACACACTCTTTTAGCGGGAATTGGGTGCAAGCGACAGGGCGGAAAGGATGGAAAATAAAAGTTTCCAAAAGACAGCGCGCAGCGAGCGGCCGGAAATCCGTCCGGACGCAACGAAAGCGACCCGTGAAAGCCTCGTGCCAACCTACGAACGGGGAAAAACATGCCAAGCTCACTCTCTCACCCTCTCACTTTTGCCGGTGGCTCCAGTCAGAACAATATGGACATCCCCGAAGCAATTAGTCGTGTCTGGGTTGGCCACAACCAGCGCAACGAACCGAAAACCCAAAAAAAAAACGCCAAGGGAAAAGTGGCAAGCTGGCGAAGACAAAAGTTGTTTCGGACGTAGAAAAAAAAAAACGGCACCCGAAAAAAAACAGCGTGTGCTCGACAACCGAATTAAACTCCCTCGCAAACTAACACTGACCTGGAGGAGTGGTGAGGAATCTGCAATCTGCTGCACAATGCCACAATTTTCCGCTCGACGCAATGTGAGCAGGAAATGCTGTGTGGCCGCTCGCAACCACGAAGCGAGTGAGGATGCATGTCACCAGCGATGTCGTGGACGATTGCTACATGCGCCAGATGGTTGATCGAGTTGCGAATAAATAGACATAAATTTTGCGATAGTTTCGTGTAAAACGAACCATGTGACGTGTCGGAAAAGCGCGCTCGAATGGCTTCATAAATCAGTCATTAAAAATGATTTACGGCACCTTTTAAGAGTGCTTTCCATTCATTTCATGTCCCACACCATTAATGGTTGGAAATTGTGAACTCTTTTCGTAGAAAAAATATCCTATTGTTATACATTGATCACGATAAGTGGTTGATAATAAATTAGCGAAAGGGTTGGAATTTCTTTCGTTTGAAAAAGGCTTTCACTTACCAAAAGTTACGGCAATGCTTTTCAAACGTCTAATCCAACTACCTGTGCTACACATGGATTCAAATGTTTGTCTAATTAGGCGAGTAGAAGTAGTAGTAATCCAAAACAAACACAGTGGGATGGTAGAACATAATTGTTTAAGACACAAGATAAACATTGCCTATTCTCTGGAGATACATTGAGATCATTACATGCATCACATGATTAAACACTCGTTAACGCACCGGGAACAAAGTGCATTACAGAAAAAGTTACCGACGAATTAATCCCAGTTCACCGTTCAACCGTTCGGTCTCCAGAAAGCTTTTTGTTCGTTGTTCCGTATAACATCGGCTGGCCACAATTGGAATCTATTTGCTCGAGGTTTTTGCGCTCCTTTTCTCATGCGCAAAAACTTGGCTTTGGAAGAGAAAAAAATGGCTCCAAAAACATTACGATCACCATCGCCGGAACGTTTATCAGCGCCAACATCCCCCGGTGCTCCTAATCAACCGAGCTCCGGCAAGTGTGCAGAACCCACCGACCGGTTGGCGATTGGTTCACCTTCATTATGTCCTTCGTTTGGGATGTGAAAAGTTTTCCGAAGCCTCCCCCGTGCGCAAACACCCAGCAGCGAAAAAGAAAAACATGCGCACCTGCCCCATCTCGAGCCTCAGTGCGATCTAAACCGTGGGGTGGCATTTTTTTCCTCGACACCGAACCATTGCAGACGCGAAAAACTTCTGCAGCCTTTCGGGTGCAGACCACCGCGCCAAACGGTAACCAAGCGGTGGTTTTCATTAAGGAATGGGTTGGGACGAGATGAGCGAAAAAAAATCGCAGGAAAAGACCCCGAGTATTGACGAAAGCAGGCGAAGCCACAAGCGACCGCGCGGTTGCACGGGCAGCGACAAACCAGCGCATTGTTGGCTAAAAATTTCGCTCCCGACATCGTACGCGGTACGGAGCGAGATGGACGAATGGCGCAACTGCCATCGGGTAAACACAAAAAAATCTTCACGAAGAAGAAACCAACCAACATGGCGTTACAACGGCGTCAACCACGGCGTGAGCCCGTCGGCTGAAGTGGGCATGTGGTTTTTTGCAGTAGGAAAAGTTTTGTGCTTTAATATTTTATGTTTCTTGTGTAAACAAGCTCGTTGTTTCACTGGTTAGCTCTCCGTTAGGTTGGTTTTCTATACTTGTTTCTGTTCTGCTTTCTTTTTTGCACCGCGTTCCCTGGTCACCGCTCAAAAGTTTTGGAGGTGCAAAAAAAAAACCTACCGCACACATACACCCGGGGTTATATTCACCGTGCCGACCCGTTCCTATTTAGCGGAGGACACAAAATTCATACGGCTTTTCCCTCTGGGCAGCGAAATTTTATGATCCCCTTCGCTTTGACCGCACGTGTAGGCAGATCGCGAAAGAATCAGCCCACTGGCCGTTTGGTTGGAGGTGTTGTTGTTTTTCATTTTTTTTGTATCAGAAGCTCACGGGTCCGCATAGAGAAGTGCCACACATTTGCGTACGGGATTTGGCTGCATACTCATTTGCTAGCAGGTAATAAAAGTTGCAATTTTACTGCGAAACTCTGTGGAAACATGGTGGTGAACTGTGCGGTAAGGACTGGCTGAAACGAGACCAAGTCAACAAACAAGTCGTCCCAGCCTCCTGCGGAACCGAAACCTTGCCATGGGCTGGGCTTCATGTTGCATGGACGTTTCCCTGGTGGCGCGCGCATGATGAGTGCCAGTTGCGCAATTATTCATGTAGCTCTTGGTAAGTTTACAGAAACGTTGTAAGCATTTTTAACTACCCCAAGCTCCGATGGGAAAGCGAGAAATTCTTCGCAAGAACTGCCGACACGTGGCACTGGCCGGGTGTACCGTTCTTTTCATTATGCGGCCGGGGCGTAATTATGGCAGTGCGGCGATGGCACACGGGGAAAGTGTTCGCATGAGTTATAGCTTTTTAATAACGGTTTTCCGCAACAGCAATAACGAAAAAAAATAATCAGGACATTACGCCTCCCGAGTGGGGGAATAAAACAAATAGCAAGATGGTAAATGAAAACAACAACAGAAAAAGCGCCAAGAGCAACAAGAGTCCGTGAGGCACAGATCGCACTTTATGCGCACTGCCCTTGTTTTAAGCTGCATGTGGTCCTTGCGGAACACAGCTACGCTATTTACCGCTCTTGAAAACCTTGAATGTGAAGTTTGGCGCTGGAAAATGCTTCTGACTCATTTCTCCTGGCGCTTGTATATTGAACGGGCTAACTCCACCAACCTCGTGACCTCGCCATCGATGCATCATCCCTCTTTAACCCATTTCATGCGAACGCTACTGAATGTACCCAATTAAAAGTTTCAGCTCAAGCCTGTGGAACAAATACTTCTGGGAGCGAATCCTTATTAATAAACCGCAGAATCGAGCATGGGCCTGTAGGTGCACAAATCGCGAGGAATCTAAAATGAGGGAATTGGCTTTGTATTGGTGTGATATCTGAATAGCAGCGATAGCTTCACATCATATCGAGTCGCAGGTTGTGAAATTATTTTCAACCATACCCAGATCGGTTACTGCTTGTGGTATTAGAGTAGCAATATCGTCATCGTTTACTGTGCATTTGCCAACAAGTAAAGTCATATGGTGAGAAAAAAACTCCAACACAAATAAAATATAACGAGTGTGACCCAAAACGTAGGCTGCGTTTTTGCCCTAAAAACATTTTTTTATCGAATCGCTACAGCCACCAGGCGCCTCCATGGTGCGATGGAAAAGTTTCACTACTGCTCTCGCTTCGACACAAACACACGCAGCATAGTGTCGTTATTTGAACGCAAGGTAATTTCAAACCAACCAACCAGTCATCCGGCTTCATCAGGGGTGCATTTTTTAGTTTTCAGTTTTATTCCAGATTTAGCACAGCGCCCCAGTTGTTTGCATTCGCAGTAAAACGACACCGTATGCGGCGTCGGGACAGGCGCCACTATCGCACCACACGGCTAGCTAATATAACAGAATGAAGGTGGCACCAAACTGCCCCATTCGCAAGGCTATATCCAACTCACAGGCCATACCAATGGCGCGCCGCTTGCTTTGATGGCGAACGATACAGCACGGTGCACTTCGTCCCTAGCAACCGACGCCTAGCATAAAAGTTGTCACTGCCGGTGTGGCGCAATGGTGTGGAAATGGTGTGTCTCACTTTTCGTTGCCAGCTTTATCCCCCTTGCTTCTGCTCGGCGCGCAGGTTACTCTCACTAATGGGAAAAATTGGTCGGAAACGTCGACGCTGGTTCTGTTGCTGGTTTGCAAAAATTGTAGATTAAAAAGTTGCAAAGTGCTGGCGCATTTGCAGCACAGCGGCAAACTGGTTCTGTGGACAGCAAAACACACCACATCCCATCGTTAGCCTGTCAACGACGATACGAGGCTTACGAGTGGATAAGTTGAATCCTGATCCCCAACTGGCGCAGTTTTAGTCGCTCCCGAAACTCATTAAATAGCGCTCAGTGCCTCGGTGATGATTGCTGTGCTGCAACACAAAGCAAGATTTGATGGGAATTCGCTAATCGCTATAAGCATACGTTTGGCGAAAAATCAATCTTCATTAATATTAATTATATGCTCCTCTCACTCCACGCACCGAGGAGGCCAACGTATATCGTTACCACGTAATTATTAGTGCACGGAAAGCTTGCGATCGATGGCACTTCCCACGGGAGAACTGAGAGGGAGCAAGCTGATCGAACGCATCCAACACGCCCACGTGAGCTCGGAAAGGGCCCACCTCTCAACACCTCATAGTGCGGGCCCGACTGCGGGAAGGATTGTGGAGGATGTTTTAATTAAATTTTAATTAGCAAGGCAACACAACCAGCCAAGCCGCGCGCAAAAGCCACAGACGTAGCGTGAGTGTGGTAGGAAAATGAGCACACGACACGGTTTCGTGATTCCTGCGCCCGCGAGTAAAGCAAACACAACCACATGACGCTGGTGATTATGATGATGACCATGTGTTGAGCAACTATCGGCCGATCGACCATTGCCTAAGGCATCGCCTCTGTGACCGTTCAGGCTATCAATTGTCCATCGGTCTGATTCACACACCGTAACACGAGACCGTTAGGTGCAAGCGGGCAGAATCGTACCATCAAGGCTTTATTGTCCATCATGCATGTTGTATGCCGCTAGGCTTCTCGTTCCATTGCCCGGAACAACGCCGCAACGATCATCGGAAGCTAAGGAATCCATTTTTTTCTCCCTCAAGCCCTTTCCAGGCAGCACATTCTATCCCTTCCATTGCCACCGGTCACTGCCGATTGAGGATGAATTATTCATTCCCGGTAGCATATTCTTTCTTTCGTTTCGTTGTGTCCTCCGAGCAGAATTTGAATGGATCTGGGAGATGGTTACGGGCTTATAATGTTTTTCTTCCGTTATTTATAACTTTCCTGAGAATATCGAGTTTTTTGGATCCACCAAATGAGATCTATTTTTTGTCCGGTGTGCGTTACTGCTGTGTTTATTTTTTTATATCCAGCGATGGTCATTTGGCTAACCTGCTGGAGCCTTTTGGAGACTTCTTGAGCACCCAAAGAAATTGATGCTTCTCGGAAGCTGCTGAACAGAAGAATATTGACCTTAGTTTAGTGTTTTTTTTACTGGTTATACAAAAATAAGGCTAACCAGAAGAAAGAGGTTCTCAAATTAAGATGGGTTGGCGCTCTCTGGAAGCTTCCAAGGAAATACATCGAAGTTGAAATTGACCTCGGGGTAATTATTTAGCTCATCAAAAAGGGCAGCCCGTGGCATTAATTCAAATCTGTAATCAACTTCAACATGGTTCATATTTTAAGAATATCAAGCTAACATTTCAGTTACGATTATGTTGAAATACATTTATCATGCTACATTACTTTATGCAGTTAAAGTAGTCATACTAAAAGACCTCAGCTAAATGATGTCAACCTACAAAAGTACAGTGCCATACATTCTTTCAAGGGCAAGAGAAAAAGAGAAAAAAGAGAGAGAGATTGAAAGAAGAAAAATTGAAAGAGATAGTTTGTTTGTGACAGGCGCGGGTGATAGTGTATCCATTGTCAGCATTTTCCTGTCATTACTATCTCTGGCCTTTTCCGTGCCATTGTTTTTTTTTTTTTGCGTTACCACACCGTCCCGACCAGTGTCCTTCTCCGTTTGACTGCAATATAACACGGAGCTTGTTTCCGGTGAAGAAAGCGCGGTCTTTGGATGCCCACGAAAAGAAAAGCCTTCGCCTGAGGCAACCCATCGTCCCTCGCAAACGTTGGTGCACGTTCACAGTTTCCTTCACATCGACACTACACACGCTAAAGGCGCGTCCGCGGTTGGATTCACTTTTGTCTTCGCCACTTCACTCACATCCGGCACGTTCACGGCCACGGCTACGCATCCTGAGTCGCTTTGCCATCGCACACACAGCAGCATCGCACTGTTGCCACTCGCAGCCATTTGGACACCCGGTTTTTCCGGCACTGTCTCCGTCCCGCGCAAACAAGCGCCGCTGGCAGCGGTTTCCTTTCCGGTGATGAGAAAATTTCTTCCATTTTCCGGTTTCCGGCATCCGGCCGGATCGCTCGGTACGGTGTGGCGTCGTTTCCTATTGTCACGCCACTTTCCAACCGCGCTATCCTGCACGCCGCAACGACGACGACGAATGCCTTCCCGGGTTTGTGCCAACAGTTAGCATTTTGCGGGACGATTTGTTTTTATTACGCGCATTGTTGCTGCTGAGATTTTTCCACCCTCCCGAACTGACGCTCATCTTTTCCAAGGTAGTTGGTGCTCGTTTTTGAGCATGCCTCGTTTGCATTCCGTCCGGCCAAAGGTGAGCCGGTGGATTGTTTTTAGGGATTTTTGCGGTGGCCTTACAAACGCCCTGGCGCATAAGACATTTCTCGAGCGGTGGAATGGAAGGCGCCTTGAGAAAGCGCGTTGGAGTGTGATTCATTCATTCCAGCGTTCTCTTCACCACTTGGGGCAGCTCCGAGTTTACGTTCGGATTATTTCTAGATAAGCCCACTGAGAAGTGCTCCTGCTTGAGCATAACGCTTGGCATTAGAGCTCACGATCATTGCATTGCGTTGAAATTTAACGCTAGTTGTTTTGTCGCTATTTTTTGCGTCAATCTATGTTCCATAGTACATAAATAATTATCAGACCCTAATTCACCTTAACCACGCATTTTACAACCGTTTCGGCATCGACAACGCAACCAAACCCGCACGGTTGTTGATTTTCCTGCAACCCGATTTTCACAAATAGTCGCAAGCCAGGCTGTTATGACAACTTGTTGGATTTTTGTTTTCCAAGCCAACCGATACCATAACCATAAACCATCTCGGACAGAGAACAGCAAACAAACCAAACGAGGCAGAGGAAAATAATGCCCACACCCGAACGCCCATTGAAGCGAATATTGATAATTTTTCTTTCTTTTCCCACTTTCTCACCGCCCTGTTTCTGCGGGCGGTGACTTATGGAATTTCAGTTCAAACTCGGGCCCTTAGGGTGGGGGCACATTGGAAAACAAAAAGCGACCACGATCACGTTCGCGATAGCGACCGAAATTAATACGGTCGAAACGAGAACCCCGAATGGACGATGGCCAACGTTTAGGGGCGTGCGAAAAAAAAAACACCATACACCACAACGCTCCCGGAAGCTCCGAGAAGAGCAGAATAACGATAATTTGACAGCTGCCTCGGCCGAAGTTCTCCGTTGGCTTAATTTAGTTTGCTTAGCGACGGGTGGGTGGCGCACAACAGGGACCGAAACACTCACACACAAGCGCACACAAACGTGTAAGCCTATACTGCCTGGTACTACCAAAAAACGACGGGCTTACTGGTCCGTGGCCCTCTTAATGATTTGGTTTTGGCGGAAAACGGGATGGTTCAACAAGTTTGCGACTTTTGGGTTGCTTCTTTTGCGTTCGCGGCCCAACGACGGTATGACCGCACCGGTGGTTCTGCCGGAATCCGAGAGCCGTGTTGGCTGTTTTTACATCATCCCTATTTACAATGCCCTTCGGTGGAACAAATGAATATACATTTTTGTGCTTTCGGGGGAGGCTTACATTTGCAATAACCATGGCGATGGAGGTGGGGTTTGATGTAATAAGTGATATAAATTATGCTCGGCTCGGAAGAAGCCGAAGACAAATGAAGTGAACTTTTCTTGTTCGCGTTAAGAACGTTCAAGAACGATGAAACAAAAATCTTCCATTAGAATATCTCGCCAGCAGGATGGCAGTGAAATCCAACAGGTCGTCTTGTGCTTGCTGTCGAATAAAAAACAAACGAAATCAAACTCAGCTGATCAGCGAGCGGAACATGTTCTATCAAGCAGAGGGTACGTTCGTAAAAATTCACTCGCGTATCGAATGCTTCGTTCCGGTTCAGCGTGCTTCAGAAACGATAAACCACAGCACGGCTATAAATATGCTCACGCCAGGGCATTTTTTCATCCTTCAATAAGCACTCGGATTGCGGGCTGCGCAGTAAAATACGCCCTGTCCAATCCTACCCGGTTCGGTATTGTGGAAAGAAATAGCGATAACTCACCAAAGGCAGATCGAACGCACCAGAGTGGCCCGATCGTAAACGGATTTCACTTTCACTCGATCCCGTCAATGTTTTCCACTTTTCGATCGATGAACGAACAATGTCGCTTCCTGAGCGAGAAAAGCCTTTTTCGCGGGGCTATATTTGTGCATATCTTGCCGTCAATATTTGTTGTTTGTGAAAACTCACTCCCCGCGGGGCCGGTAGCTGAAGTAACTGGACGAACAAGGACAAACGAGCCCCGGGAAAATAAAATCTCGAACGCCGCTTGGGCCAGTTGCGCGTTGTGGTATGAAAATTGAGCTCATCCCTTGAGGGGTTCTTTCCATTTTGAAAGCATCCTCGAGCTCCGTTTCCTATTCAATAAAACTCCCCCGAAATGGGAAGGGATTTTTCATCCTTTTCCGATTCTTTTCCCCGGTCAGGCAACTGAAAATAATATCCAATATTACGAGCCTGTCAGCAACCTGAGACTGATTGGAGTCGATGGAAATGCGGTACGGTTTATACGACGTTGAAGTTGAACAGGGACTGCAACTACGTTACCTCCAAATAGCCTTCATTAGAAAAATGGTTTCATTTTCCACAGGTGGGACATTGATGGAATCAATTTTCGTTCCAAATATCACTTATTGCGTTCTAAACAATTATTCCTACAATTATTCGATGAATCACTATCACACTTTCTTGATTCAAATATTCTATTTCTCTGACACAAGTGGCCAAATTTTCTCTAACAACTGTTTAAACACAAGGCGATGCCTTCGAATCATCATATAAGAAAAGTGAGCAGACAAAATAAAATAAAACAAACCAGAAATTACCATCATTTGTCACGTGAAACGAAAGCACTTTCTTATCACAAACACGCAGACACGTTTCTATCGGAGGTGCATTCAATTTTCGATTTACAGGCGTGCCCTCTTGGGATTCAAGGGATGTCACTAGATCCACCTTATCTCGGCTCCTGGGTTCATCTCGGTCGAGTGTTTATGCTGGACTGTTTCAGAGTGTGCGAATTATTCAGATGAAATAAATTCTCCCAGACACTCGCTCACGTTCCCATTACCATAGAGAGCGTTCACGGCACATGAATCAAATTCAAATTCATTCACACAAGGTAGAACGAGGCGAAGAACTCCGATGGTAGCAAACCCAGGTGAAATGTCGAAATAGTTGGATCGCTTTGCAAATGCACGCCCAACCACCCCACCTAGGGTGGTTTTGAATTTTTGTGAGCTTTTTAATAAAACCTCAACTCAATTTCGAACTCAATTTCATCCAGCAGTACACTTGGAGCTTCAAGAATAGAGAAAACGACCGGAATAAAAAAAAACTTGCTGTGCGATTGAATTAGAGCGTGCTTATTCACCTTTGGAAAGAATTTTATTATTTCTCGCCTCGCTGGTATGATGGTCTCAAACTTTTTCATTGTAAAAAAGAACCATTTTTCCAAAACGAAAAAAAAGGAAAGGAAATTCATCCAAGTCTGCAAAGCACCAGATTTAATGCGCTTCTTCTCGCTTCAGCGGATAAACTTGGAGTGCTTTCAGCTAATGGTTTGCTGGAAAAACGCTTTCTACGGATACAGCCACGATTTCCGTAGCGCAATAGCTAGCAAGAATTTAACGCAATTTTCCCACCCGGTCTTGCTGATAGCGTAAAAATCACGAACCATTCACAGCGTGTACTTACGCGTTTTTTAATGCCACGCTATGCCAGCTGCAGAAAATCAGTGCTGCTGCACGTTCAAAAGAGCACCTGTAGGGATGCATAGCCAAATATTGTTTCGTTTCACGTTCGTACGATTTTACAGAGTGGTTTCGTTCCACGAATTCTGATGCACCAACCGTACCGACTTTTTTCGACAGGGTTTGTTTGCATTCACCTCAAATATGGAGGAGCCTGTGAGACTAGGTTGCAAAAATCATACGAAAAGAAAACCTCTATCTCCATAGGACATACAGTAAAATCAGATCTCTACGGCGTAAAATGGGAAGTTTGCTTTGCTGCACTAACAAAGGTTCTAGAAGGCCATGGACAAAGCAGCGGAAGTATGCAAACAGGAAATTATTTTAATGCGCATCAGCCACCAGCAGAGTTTGTGCTCTGCGGATGTTTTTTTTTGTATTCTTACGAATGCAACAAGCGTTGTGATGCTGTGTGTTGGAAAAAGCTGGAAAACTTTATCCAGATATGCTCAAAAAAACGTTGCACATTGTTGCTCATTGTTTACCTGCACTCTTGTTTTCTAAAAATGTATGCAATTATCTGCGCGCAGAATAGTAAAAGTACTTAATTGTAACAAATACGGAGTGTTTAGTCAACTAACGAGCTGTTTTCTTGTGTTCTAGTGAAGAAGGCAATAACCTCTTACTGTTTCAATTATTTTCCTAGCATACCGTGTGCAATGATTTTCTTTGTTTCGCTGCTAACACAGTTTCAAGTGCCTTTCATCGAGAATTTAATTACCCACCGGTTGTGTGCTTGAACCGTGCGCACATATACTTTCAAGAACACTCCACTCCAGGGGTCACTTCGTCCTCAGAGAGCAACATTCTTTAATAACAGCTCATCTTTAATGCCGGTGATAATCCGCGTCCGTAGAGCCATTTCCCAAACCTCCCGTTTTCCGTCTTGCTGTTCCTTTCTTCACTCTTTCTCCACCTCTGTCACACTCTCTCTCTCTCTCTATCTCTCGAACTCTAATTCCTCATGTCGTGGATTATGCATTGGGTGGTGCTCGAACCCGGACTACGGACTATTACCGGATACAACATTTTGCCCATAGCCGATGGAGGCGCCTGGTGCCGCGTGGTCTATGCCACTGTCTGATCCTGTGCCACCGCCTTTACCTCGGCCTCTTGCTTCCCATCCGGAGGCTAATTAATGCCGGTACCCGTACATGGATTTAATTAACATCGAAACTCACTCCACCTAATGCCATTACTTTCCGGCGGGGCACGACACGGCGGGGTGCAAACGAAAACGGCAAGGCAACGGGCAATACGCTCCAAAAGCCGTGCACCGAAAACCGATATTATCCAGTGTGGAATATAAAATATTCACAAAGCAAACCTGCTCGCTTGCCCGAGGTCTGGAGGTCGCCGCGGGTCCCAGCGTGGGTCGATTCAGGGGCACTACTGATTATGTGTGTGTATGTGTTGTGAGGATGTTTGAGAGTGAGTATCGCGCACGGTTCCCTCTTGGATTAGACCCAACCAGAGCATCCTTCATTTCCTTCGGTGTCCCACCGGCTCGATCCACATTAACGCGAGGCCTAGTTCTCGCCGCCAATTCCGGTCCAAAGCACACAAGCTGTACCGGGATGAAGGAGCATTAAACTGAGCGTATGCGTGCATGCCTTATGCCATACGTTCGTGTTCGAAACGGTGAACTCATTTACATATACGCGGCTGCACACGAGTAGACAGGATCACCACGCAGAACAACTTCAGTTGGCCACGGGTCGTGGGAATTCAAGATTTGCGGTTCTAGAGAGGGCAATCTTCCTTAGAAACTTCTTCTCGATGGCTGCGGAGAAGCACCGTGTTAGAAGATGCCTCCTGCTTGGTGCAGTCTGAAAGTGGAGCCTCACTAGTGCAGCTTCAACAACTCTTGGCAATCATCAGCTGCTTGTGTGAAACGCCGAGGATGTGAGAAGTGAGACCGTTGTACTTGAAGGAAGGAAAAAACAAACGCACACCACCGTGGACATAAGTTATGTGGCTCATTTTTCGCTGCCTTGTTTCAACGGGTGGGCTGGAAGCTTGGTGAAAAACGCGAATCCATTTGTCGGTGCTCCCTCACTTCAACTATCCCGCCTATGGGTGCGAGTTGAGATCTTTGTTCCGATGCTAGGCAAGTGGTTGAGTGGCCGGCGTGGTGGAAAAGCCGTTTTTACACCGCAGCACAGACGGTGGCTTGCAGCAGCAGTTCATCTTGGATGTTAATAATAAAAAAATAAGGCTCCCATCTTCGGGATGGCGCATGAGCCCGCAAGAACGAAAGTTTTCCCGGGATTCGCAACTAAACCGCGCTGGTGGTGAAGGAATCGAAACGCGATACTGGGAAAACTTTCAGTGATGGAATAAATTAGGTCGCGCGTGTCTCGATCGCGGTGTAAGGAGACGCGTTTCTGCTGGAAAGGTAATTCACCTTCGAGAGCGAGCACTTGGCATGGTTACCGCCAGGTGGCGCTATTGCTGGAAAACTAAGGAACGATTTGCGATACAGACCGCCATTCCAAACGGGAGATTTCAATCTGCACGTTTCATCGACCCAAAGTGCTCCTGGAGGGGTCTAAAACATATCCATACTATCCCCAGGCTTTACTTATCCCTACATCTCACTCTCTTTGATTGAATCATATCGACGTAGTATGTGTGTGGAGTTCACATGCTGGTGGTGTATGTAAAATTAGTGTAAACACCCTGACGTAGAAGAAATGGCTTGCTTAGAATGCTATACGTAAATTTCGTCATTTTGCGATATTTGCACTCTTGAATGCAAAGTCCGTGAAACAGGGCAAAATGGAAAATGAGCCTCCGCTGGCCGTTTGCTCGTCACTTTTCGCACTCACATCTTCACCAGCTGCGCTTGGTTTCAAGAGCAACATGAGCTAACCCACCCGGAAGGATTTTCCCCACGTATCTTTCGCCTGCAAACGGAGAAGGTGTACGTGCTTGTTTCTTTCACATTTCACACCGTGTTGTAGCTGCTTTGAACCCCGTTTGCCGCGTAACACTCGCACTCACTTACTTTGCACACCACTCCACCAAACTTCACTATCACTCGACGGTAACACCAACTCACTCGTTTCACCCCGGGAAAATGCTCTCTCGTCGTCTCACCTAGCTTACTGAGCCAGCCGGAGATCAGCAGGAGCTACTTCGCATGCAACAGTTACCATCGTCGTCGCCTACTTCGCACACGGGGTCTGATGGTTGGTGTGCGAAAAAAAAACTTCAAACGAAACCACCCCCACCAGGTTGTGTCGTGAGACGAACGACATAACACGCGAGCGAGAGAAAAACGTGCCTGTACGCGGAGATAGAAAGAAACCCAATTTTTTTAACTTTTTTAACATAGAGAAAATGAATGCTATCCCTCGTGTTCTCCACCTCCCCGGGGGAATTTTCCACGCCACGTCGATCAGCGTCGATTACCGGGAGCGAAAATATCGAAAGCGTTTCACAAAACGACACCCGCAAAAAGGGCCCATTGGTCGGTCGTTCGCTCGTTGGGAGGAATTTCCTCGTCTTTTCTTTTTTTTCTGGTCTTGCCTTCACGCCCGCAGCAGAATGAAAATTAATATCAACCATAAATTGATGAGTTTTATGACCACTGGTCGCGACCAAGCTGGCTCCAGCCACTTCCCATCTCTCGCTCTCTCGCATACATACATCTCTCTCTCTTTCTCTCTTGTTTTTGCTTCTTTTTCACCTTCTTTTTCTCCCTGCGGCGGATCGTTTTCATTGCTCGCGATGGGAAAATGGCAAATTGAAACCGTCATAGTTTATTAAGAAATTTACTTCCCCTCCCGATGATTATGAGGTTCGGTTCGGCAGAATTTACACCCAGCGTTTTGCGGCGAAGGTGCAAAAGTACGATGTCCCCTTCACGTGCGCCCACTAACAGCCCGTGCCGCTGGTAGGCTACTGGCCACATAATAAACTGGCAACAAGTGCCAACCTGCGGCTATAACTTTTCCCACTCTTTTCCACTGCTCGTTAGCCAGCTAGCCAAGTCCCAAGCCCAGTCTCGAAAGCGGTAGACAGCAGGGTAGTGGAGCAATTTTTGCTTCAAGAATCCGTAGACCAGGCAGGTGTGTGTGTGTGTGTTCTACTGTCGGGCCTTTTTCAACGCACCCACCCCAGCTCCCCGAGGAGACTAATTCTCTCGCTCACTTTAATGCATTTTTAATGAAAATTGATCCCCTTCTGTTACACTGACTAGTTGCTGCTCCTATCGATGTGTCGAGTTGACGCCCCAGTTGACCCGCCTAGTTGCGTCTGCTGCTGCTGCTGCTGCTATTCTTATGCTGGTGCTGCTTGTTGCTTCGGTTTTGTTTGCCTTTGTCGAAACCAGCAAGGCAGAATGAGGCTCGATCCGTGCACTATTTAATGCAACCACTCACTTCACGGCTTCCGCGGTACCTCGTAGCACTTCACTAATAGGGACCATTCACGACGGCACATAATTATTAATTTCAATTTCTTTTTTCCTACACCTCGTAGGCACACCTTGCTGCAAACAACTCACTACACCATTCGCATCGGTGATGCGCAATCAATACATGTGGATTACACTTCTATTCAGGCTGCAACCCGTGCATCAGCGCATTTTCGCTCGATTGAGTGGATTTTCATTTCAATCAACGCCACCAACGCATTTTGCACTGCCAACAGGTTATGTGTAAATCAGGTTTCCACCACCACCGGAAGTAGCACCGTTTCGTGCCTCAGTTTCGAGAACGGATCATCCTGCGAAGAAGAAACTGGACGAAGCCAGTGACACAATCACTTGGTGTATAAAATTCGAACCTCAGCATTCCCCGGATTATCGAGCACCCAGCGGTAGGCAGCAGGCAGCTAGAACTAAGCACAACACGACAGATGAAAGTGCACAACTTCGTGGGAATCAATAGCGTGCGCTCATTTATCGGTGAAAAGAAGCCTTCTGTTCCTTGAACTCAGTTGAAAACTGCGATGCTGCAGACTCTTTTGAACAGAAAGTATGAAAAATGTGCTTCCTATCAGCTCGCAATAAAGGGGTGCTATATCGTGCCCCCTGGAGCCGTTGAAAAATTTCCCGTTTGGCACACTCTCACGATCACCCGATGCGATGAAGACTCCAACGGAGCAAAAAATCATTCGAATCACTTGCCGTTGATTACGGCTGAATTCATCGCATATGCTTCCCAGCGGGGTTTCCGTTCATCCACCAACGGAAAAACTCATCCACAACTGCCCACATGCACCACTGGCGTTCACTGCATTCCGTCTGGTACGGTGGAGCCTGAGCCCGTTATCACTTTTCCAGCTCCAAAAGGCAGAAGAATCCGTTTCCGAACCTGTCTCCGGCTGCCAATTGCTGACAGAGCAGGGCTGGATAGAGCGCAAGGACTGCGAGGATTTGAGAGTTGAGGGCAGTGGAGGCCAGACACGGCTCAACGTGCTCGTTCTCGGTCCTCCAGCCCCTGGAACGGTTGCACTTTTCGCCTCATTTTCCCGCAAGCACACTATCTCACACGGAGCCAAATTTTCCGCCACTACGATTGAGATAACACTAACCGTTGCTGCTGCTGCTCCTGCTGTTGCTGCTGCCTTTGCTGTATGGGTGTAAAAATTACGGAAAACCGAAAGCGGATGATGTGATGTTTGCCATACAAAAATTCTAAAGAAACTGAGCGCGCTGGGCCGGAGAGGGCGGTCAGCAAGCAGAACGTACAGCACCAGGCCAGCACGGTTTGCTTCCATTGGTTTCGGTGAGGCGAGCAAAACGGGCCGCGGGCAAACACGAGCGAACGAAAAACGAAGCAGGCCGATTTTCACCACGTCGAATCAACAGCCGTTTTGTGGTGAGTTTGCGCCGCGATTCGTCTGCGAGAGCGAGCAAAGGTGAGAGCACCGGTACAAGTTTTCTCACTCTCATCACGTGAGTTTTGATTCACGTTGCTCGTTCAAAAATCGTGCGATCGTTTCGTGCTGCAGTTGGGTATATGTGCACGATGCAAACGAACATAAGCTGGACAAAAATCACGTCATGAAAAATCCCTTCAATTCAATCAGCAACGTCTATCAATTTAGGAGAAAATTGGAACCAGAACGATGGGAAACTAATCGACCGTTGGCGGGAAATTGGAGCTAACTCACCATCTCACATTCAAACGTGATCTCATCTCACCAATCAACCTCACGTTCGCTCTCGCAACGTTCGACTCTCCCCGGTTTTTCGTTCGGAAAATCGCGTATCCCGAACCGAGGTAGACCGCGTTTCCCGCCTGGGAAAGCTGCCAGAGCTGCACCGTGAGCGGCCGTGCGGGAAACGTTCTGTCGGTCCGTGAAAAACAGCGTGCAGCAGGGAATCCCGCCCGCAGGAAACCTCACCCGAACCCGTTGCCCGGATCCGCTTCGGTGCGCGGCGAGTTTCACCAGGCCCATTTTCCATCCGCTCGCACACACGGCTGTGTCGGTGTGCGTTCGAGTGGCGCAGGGAAATTTTCACCTGCTCCCGATTCGATGCTCGAGGTGCCTGCAAAATTGCGGGCCTGCAGGCGCACACGGATGCGAACGGACGGTGAAGGTCATTACTGTAATATTTGATGCCGGGATGGGTCGAGCAATTGCAGCAGTTAGCATGCCCTCGGGGGATACGGTCGGAAAATTCCATCCCTCCGCCCTGCAGCTTCCTCGCACCGCTCGCATCGGGAGGCCCAGTTATTGACCCAATAACGGCTTCGGTACGGAAAATGAAGGCATCCGCATAAAATGGAAGCAAGCACGCGTGTACGCGAGCATTGACATTGGTGCGGAACGTTAACGGTAATGGCAAATGATCCCCTAACCCCCAGCCCTCCATTTCCACCTCACCCGACTGATGATATCGACAACCGCCGACTCCCAGCCAAGGACAAAAAAAAGACGCAAAGAGCGCCGGTTTCGAGTGGCTGTGGAATAAAAAAAACACTCTTCCCACCCACCGACTGGATTCGAGAGGGAAAGGAGCGCTAAACTAATTGTGATAATTAATTTTTACTGCAGTCCCTAACTCTCAGCCCTCAGCACTGTCGACTGCAACGCCGCCAGGGGGAGTGGTTTTGAATTAGGACGCGTCCCTGGCAAAAGATCTGGAGAACGCGCTAATGTCTGTTTTTGTCACCGCCCAAACATGCTGCGGTTTAAATCTCCCGCAAGACAGTGCCACATATGTTGCGGATTTTGCTGGTTTATTTTCATCGAACGACACTTTAAAAGCTCGCGATTGAGTGACGCAAACCGGAACCATGTGATTGTTTAAACCGTCAGTGCGGAAGCGCTGAATATTTAAATTCAAAATAAATTCCCTGCACTCACCGGGGGCCCTGGATTCGCGTTCTGCTCGATTGCTGGTAATTCGGTTCGTTTCCACTTCAAAACAAGCTCATACGCGATTGCCATCCAGCCCCCGGGGACATGAAAACGAACGCAAAGTCAAACGTCAACAGCAGCGGCAGCAGCACCAGCACCCGACCACATTGCAATCCGGTCGCGCGGAACGAATATTTAATCATAACAATTCAAACACTCCATTTCTAATCACATTCCCAGTGAACCGAACCGTTCAATTCCGTCCGATTGCGGATGGTGTGCCTCCAGCGCTTCTATCCCTCTCTTTCTGAGGCGTATAATTCCGCAAAAAGGTTTTTCCTTTCGTGATACCTACGCTCGATTTTGTCAGTGACTTGAGCCCAGCCTTCCCGTGATTGTATTACTTGCGCTCAGTCCTGATTTTTTTTTTTTGGTGAGTGCACATCGTGATGGCTCGAAAAGTCGCTTCTTTTTCGATTGATTTTGATTGCCGGAATCACAAGCAGCAGCAGCAGCGAAAAATGCGTACGAGCACGTCACCAGTCAGGATGATATAGAAAAAGGACACACCGCGATGTCAGGAATCGGGAATGTTTCAAGCCGTTCCGTTACCGTTTATCGATCGGCAAGCCGGCTCGTTTGGGGGGCTATTTTTTGTTCTTCTCTGGAGTGTATTGAACCCACTTCGACGCGAATGTTGTTTGTCGAATGCCCCATCGAGAAGGGATGCTTTCTCAACACCCCTGCTTGTGGGACCAATTGGGTTGCTGGTCGCACTATTACGAGCGATTGGAGGACTGCTTCCCGATTCCAACCACTCGTCCCATGCGATCTTCACCAGCGTACGTGACGTATATGCAAACAGGCAGGAATAAAAAAAAGAGTCTGGCTCTCACGAGACGATGCTCGACGCATAGCGTAGAGAAAGGACACCAGCAAGCACCTCGAAGTGCTCCCGTCGAAAAACTTCAATCGCTTAAGAGCCTTCCTAGTCATTATGCTTAAGCAAACAAGCCACCGTTTCAGGCGGATAAACAAGCCCGTCCATCCTGCGTCCTTCCGGTCTGTCGGTAGATTATTGTGCTGCCTCCCACCTTGGCACCAGGAAAAGGACCCTTCGAACCGGCTCTCGATGGCGAATGTGTGTACCTACACTTCACGGACAATCTCACCCTCCACGGGTACATACATACGGGATGCGCCTAATTTCCTTCCAGATCCTTCATTAGCTCCGTGTACCGTCCTCGCACGGTGCGTTACATCTTAATCAGGTGCCGGTGTTTCCTTTCCACATCGGCCCAGGCCCATAAGAACTACCTTCTCGCACATGCCACAAACGGAAAGGTGAAGTTCGGATGGCAGAGAGTTGCCCTTCTGCTAATTGCCAGCGCCATCTTACCAGGTTGGACGTGGCCATGGAAAAACGGCCAATATGAAAGAGTCTAGCGAAGCGGAACACGCCCGGCGTTACACGAACGTGGCGAAACGTGAGACCGGAAGAGGTGTTAAGTAGCAACAGCGTAATTACATTCACCCTCACTCCGGCCGGCTTTCGGTGGGGTGGTTGGGAAATGCTTTTCCCCTTCCGAACTCGAACCACCTCCGGGGTCTGGCGCACGCTGGCATGCAACAAGTTCCGCTTAATCAAGTACGAACGGGAGTCCTTTAGCACGTGGACGTCTCGGTGGGGCTACTGGACGCTCGCGCGTTTGGTTGGTGGAGTGTTTTATGATTATGCACTTTTAATAATATTTACCCGATCAAGATAGATTAACCAATGATTCGCCGCGGCGTGATAAGCCAGCGGGTGGCGCGCGGGTTTTTAATAGAGCCATCGCGAAACCCACGTCACTCTGGTGAGGGCTACGGGGTGCTTGAACGTGCTTGTGTTGAAAGTGAGTTGAAAGAACTCGCGATTATGTTGCGCTCTTTAGATCCTGCAAAAACCCGGCTGACGCTGGACGGTGTGAATGAAGCTGCAAAGCAATTTTGGGATTTTTTTTCGTGTCTCCTTTGCTCGCCAGCAAAAAAGCCGCTCATGTTACTTTATGAAAACACACTCTCAACTTGGCCGACCGTTGCACCCGCATAAATGTCACGTTCTCTGATAATACCATAAAAAGGAATCGGCGTCCCTTTGCTCGACGCTCTCCATTCGCGTTCCCACGCAAAGAAAAGGCGCGTTCCGTTCGACACCACCAACTGGCGTAAAGACGTTTCATGTTAGCGTCGTGTGTTTGTTGTTCGTTCCATTTCCTTTTTCTAATCCTTCTGCTTGCTGAAAGCCTCCGGTGAGCTTTCGACACCCACTTCCGGTTGCTCTTCACGCCGTATGGTCTTCGGTGTCGGTGGTCGATAATTCGTGCTGCGTTAGATGCTTCACGGCACTGTGATTCTCTCTTTTTTCTCTCTTTCGAAGAACGTGTGCCCGTGTCAAGGATGGCGCTCGCGTCAAAGCGACCGTACGCGAAGTGGTGCATGGGGATTTGTTTCAATTTGCTTTTGGCTTAAAGCCTGTGGAACAAAGCGGAACGCTTGTAACCGAGCGTGCATGGCATGAAAAGATGCGTTAGTTGACAAGTCAGACAGCGCGGAACGTTAGGACGGGCTTAAATGGTGGCCAAGTACCAGGCGCCTCCATCGTATGGCACATCAAAAGGGCGCAATCTTAATGAGCGCTACCGACAGTATGGTTTTAAGCACGGCCCCACATACATGGAAATGGTGTTTGGCTGCTTCCGGTGGTACGCAGTAATCCGTACGGAAACCCTTTCTCCAGTTCGTCTAATGCTTTGCAGAGCTTTGAAAGCTTTGTGTACGACTTGATGACAATGGGTGGAAAACAATGCGCAAGAATCTCTACAGACTTCACAATTCTATAGCTATAGGCTGTAACGTAAATAATCTAGGCTCTTTTTCGAATGAAAGTGCTGCAGTAGAGAATCATACTACCAACCTATCGATTCAAAGCCACTTGAAGCAAAACAATCGAAGCGAATATTTTGCCCGAGCACAAAAAACATGCTTAGTTCGAAGGAAAATAAAGCTGTCTCCCTGTCACCAACATCTTACAACCTTTTTTGTGTCTTTATTGTTCGTAAAACTACTCTGCAACTAAATGAAGATTTCACGTGTCATGTCATTGAATTACGCCCAAGGCCACATGTTATCGCCGTTACACTAGTGGCACATTTACGTGTAGCTTTATTTATCGCGAGTTAAAACTACCTTTTTATGCCTCTCTTATTGTGTTTTTGTGCACTGAAAATCTTCAAATCCCTCTCATAGAGTTCATTATTTGCCAGATTGTTGGTGAGTGGTAGAATCAAGCTATTTATTGTGTCGCTGGCTGGTTGGTGGCTCGACCGACACAAGGTTACTTGTTTGATGCATCGGGCTGATGCACGTGATACTGGTACGTGGCACATTTTGGCACGTGATACTGGATCTTGAATTATAATCTAATGCTAACAAATATCAATATTATGGCATATTACATGGAACAATTGGAAGCAAACTGGCGATGTCCTCAGGTGGAAGGGTTAAACACAAAGCATTATCATTCCGGTCGACAAGCAATCACCGTTTATATTGCGGTCGATCCGTTTAAGCACTACAAGTCGGTTTTGTAATGAAGCAAATACAGTATGAAAGATTTTAAAACTTGTAAAAGAAATCATCATGAAACATATTATTAGATACTAGCTCTCAAAGGTATACTTCACTCTTTTACCCTTCCAAAGCCAATTACTATAATATGATCGTAACGTTCGTTTCACTCTTTGATCGTTCCAACCGTGACATTTGTAAATTCGGATTAATTGCAATCACCACACACCACAATCAGTATGAACGTTTTATTTCGCATTTACAATGCTGCCTTCACTCTATTAAACCCCAGTTTGACGCTTTATCCACTCGCGACCCTCCGCAATGCTGCTGTAAACGCCATACTTGTTCGGCTTTGCACACCCAATCGCCCACGATATGATACCGGCTTGCATTCCGCGGCATATTAGCGGCCCTCCGGAATCTCCCTGCCGATGGAAAAGTCCGTAAACATGAGCTTTTCAGGCTGTAGCCCACCAAACACATACTCACATCGCACGAATCTCGCATCCCTTCGACATACCCAGCGCAAATCATGCGTGCCGTAATTTCATCGGTACCCTCATACGCCTTCCGGCACACACTCTGCGACACGATCGGCAACTTCACCTGACGCAACCGGTCTCGAGACTCCAACCCGAGCGTATAACCCCAGCCCGTAACCGTGCACTGTTCCGCCGGTGGAAAACGTCTCCTTCCTGGTGGCAGCTTCACGAACGAACCACGCCGGAAATGCTGCCTCAACCGCAACAACCCAAAGTCATAGTCACCGGTAGCGTAGGAAAAATTCTCATGCTTAATCACACGCTCCACACGGTGCAGCTGTCCACCGCGATCGTAGAACGTCGAGTTGGCCCGCACCATCGACGTCTGGGGGGTGAGTTTACTGTGGGTGGGAAACCACGAATGGAAAGGAATACCTCGTCAGGGACACCTTTTTTCGGTATGCTTTTTTTTTCTCTGCACACTCGCCACTCCTGTTTCTCCTTACTCGACGCAATGGGCCGCCGTTAGGACCCAGCTGTCGCTGATGAGCGTTCCACCGCAGATGTGCTGCTTCACGAACGGTGTCCACTTTTGCACGGAAACGACGTACGGGTAGAGCGTGATCGTCGTTTCGGTGCCGTTTACGATCCGAAAGTTCATTTGCCGCTTTCCACTGGTGGTGGCCACTGGAGAAAAAAATCGGAAAAATCAAGAAGTGCACATAAAGAAAAAAATAAAACCTTCAAACACGTGTGCGCGCGAACGTTAATTCAAAGGTCCTCGTTCAAAGGAGGACGCGTCATTACCGCAATAAACGATGGCACCGAAAATGGTGATAATCGTGGACACTGATCGCCGCATGCCGGTTGGTTACTTAAAAGAATACTAAACAGGAACAGCACGGCTATCTCGCAATAATGTGGTTAAGCTCATTACACGCATGTAGGGCAGATTTGGTGGATCTGATTTTAATGTTGCTATTTTGGGGCGGGGGGGAGGGCATTAGTTTTTGTGTGCGCAAGGTCACTTTCTCAGGGACGGCTCACTTTGGGGCAATAATTTTGAAGAAGGTCGCTCCAGGCGCGATATTCTCGCTAACCCATGGGAGGTTTTCAAATTTCCTTCATCTGGGACCGTTCACTGTCCAGATCGGTATCAAAAGAATGATCCAGAACAATTTAAATGGCCACTATATCACGGTCACGTATAAATGGCACACAGACTCGTTGTCTGGAAATAACCTAAAATTAATGATGATCGCAATAAAAAGCCATATGTCTATTGAAACACACTCAATTCACTAACGACGATAGTTTACGTTAGGCAAATTACATCATGCCCTGTGGATAATCAAAATTAATCAACTAGAATGTTTTG
Organism: Anopheles nili; assembly: GCF_943737925.1. Taxonomy (NCBI): domain Eukaryota; kingdom Metazoa; phylum Arthropoda; class Insecta; order Diptera; family Culicidae; genus Anopheles; species Anopheles nili. The sequence goes on from NC_071292.1 coordinate 27,059,994, forward strand.
TTATCATTATCTAATGCTTTTATATAAAATCGCGATATACCAGAAAAAAGTAGTTCATAGGTGTTTTAAAATCCAAATGACAGCCACAGGTTTTCAACATTTTTCAAACTGCACTACAGCACGTTTTCTCTCCAATATTTCACAACTAACAGTGAGAATGGCTTTTTAACCGTTATTTAAAACGTGTGCTTGAAAAGCATTCTTACTCTTCCAATACTAGTCGCTACAGAAACCAAAACATCCAACATAGCAGGCGGTGAACGTTGCCACTTGACAACACCCAGCCATGCGGAGTTCGAGCACCTTCCATCATTCGCTCGCAAAAAAAAAGCATAAAGCAGCAACAGAAGCATAAAAAAAACCCAACCCCACCAATCACCGGAGCAAATGTGTCGCGAATCATTTCGCACCTGCACGCGATTAACGTACGTATGCTACAGCGACCTTTAAAACGACTTTTCCTCCCAACCAAACCCCATTCCGATCGATACTTCATCATCATCCGTACAAGCGGAGGAAACGGAGGTTAGCAACGTTAGCGCCATTCATGGTTCCGAATGATAAATATTGATTTTCACCGCTACTCCGGCCAGGCCGATCGATGTTTTTCCCTCCCTTTTTCGCATCGCCCAATTCAATGGCGTTTCCGGTGGATTTGTTCACCATCGTTATACACCTTATCGTACCGAGGCACCGCATAAGAGGCGTTGCTTTTCTTCTTTTTTTTTGCTTTCTTATCCCAAATCCCCTCTTCAACCGTTGGCGGTTGTGGCCGATGTGTCTTGGCTTCACCCGGTGCAAGGATCGGTGCCCTTTCCGAACCTCCACGAACCACCGGAAGCTGTGCATCGGTTTTTGCGAGTGAATGGAGCCGCCCGAACTCAAAACCGGTGCGAATTTTAAATCGATCACCTACCACGGCGAAAAAGGACGCCCGTGATCCCGTGATACATGCCGGAGGTGGGTGTGGGTGTGGGTGTGGGTGCGCGCATTGCGGTATCATCCTCGCAGATTCCGTCCCTCTGCCCTACAGGTATTCATTATTCATGGTGAAAATTGCACAAAAGCCATGACATGATTATTTAACTAATGTCATACTATGTGGCAGATGCCAGGTCGGATGCGTGTGTGTGTACGTGTGTGTGTATATATTTCCACTTCGTGGCTGCATATGAAGGGCTTACGCCACCCCCTAAGGGTGCGCGAACAGGCACACACACACACACACCGACGCCGACACACAATCATTTGTCCATCTTTGTGCCGCTTCACGTTCCGGTTCCGGGCCAGCTCAGCTCAGCCATAGTGGCTGGAAAAGCTGGAAAAGCGACCCAGAAGTCGAGAAGCCAAAGGGGAGGGGTTTTCCGAGCTCCGAGCGTTTCCGTTCTACCGGTTCATGCCGGTTGGTTGGTGCGCATGCCGTAGCAACCGACCGTTCCCATCAGAAGTGGCAGCGCGTTCCGGGAACACGATGTCGTAAATTGAAACGTCTTCCAACAACCTTAAACAGCGCGTCCGTGGATGGTGCGCGCACACCCAGGGAAATGGTGCAAGGACAAGGGCACACGGTGGATGCAAAAGAAGAAGAAGAAGAAGAAAAATACACACACACCCACACCCACACACCCGGAAAGGGAGCCGGGCGCGCGCCACAGCACCACACGAACAAATCAAGAATGAAGAAATGAAACCGGCACCATAACCCTTCTCCTGCGTGCTGCTGGGCTGGCCGCGGGTTGAGTTTCCACGTGAACGAGTCCCCGATAGGCGTGGGCGTGGGTTGGGGGGGGGAGGGCGTGGGTCGGGGGCCCATTCCTCCCTTCTCTCACCCAGCACCAGTTGCTTATGCTCGATGATTATTTTCTCCTAAATTATTCATCCTGCAACTCAGGTGTGGACATCGTTCCGGGGTTTGGCTTACGGTGCTGCTGCGCCGTGGGTGGTTGTGAGGGGGCGAGCTTTCGCCTCACAAGAACGCTCATCGCTCACCCTTCGTGGGGGTGGTATGGAAAACGGGATGGATTGGATGGTGCTCCCGGGCGAAAGTGATGCCCCTTTGCCGAAATCATTTTTATGTGCTTCTGCGAGGCGACCAGCTCTTAATGGGAGGGCAGTTAAAGCTGAGCGGATAGGGCTGGGTGGGGTGAGGTGGGTGGGAGAGAGAAGCCTTATCAATTAATTCGTAGGCCGAGGTTCTGTGAGAGAACTGCGGCTTGCTTATGGTCAAGGTTAAGATGAGCACGAATAAAGCACGCTGATGCTGCAGGCAGGAATGGATCGAAGTTTTAGTTGGAAATGATGACAAACGTTCGAAAAAGTACCGAATAGCGATGATAAGGGTTGAAAGTGAAGATTGTTTCACAAAGGTGCATTCAAACTATCGATTTTTTGTATGCATTGTTACTTGAATCATATTAAAGATGTAAGCTGTAATATAAGTAGATTGCGACCCAAAAGAGAGTACCATGAAGAGCTTTAGGATATTAACAATAAAATATTGATTTATGCCTGCTGTTGTTAAAGGCTTATATTTACGACATGGCTAGAAGCCGTTAAAACCCTTGGGATAATACATTATTCAAACGAATTCTACTGGGTTTTTTGGTGCAGAAAACATGCAATAAAAGTTCGAATGTTCATCGAAAGAAAATTATGCTCTAAAATCGATTTATAAATAGTTGTATTATTACGCTTACCCTACCGCCCACTACCCAGACGTTCTAATATCGATATTTGGTGGAATAATCCTTTGGCGAAACTACTAAACCGCGACCTTTTCGAGCGCCCCGGTACACCGTTTCGACGATGTCGATCATCTCCTGCTTATCCTCGAGCGGCCAGTTGATTTTGTTGTTGTTACCCGTGCCCAAATCGATCATGATGTGTTTGTTACGAAAGAAGAACATCACCGTGCAGGGATCGTACAGTTCGTACATTTTGTTGAAATCGGGCACCTCCGTTATGTCCACCAGGTAGATTACAGCAAAGTTTTTCACCTTCTCGGCGATGTTGTACAGCACCTCGTCCATTTTCATGCACGTTGGGTCCCAATCGTGTCCGAATCGTATGACCTGTTGTGGGAATAAACACAGAAAACCGGATGGTTAGCATGAGTAGAACGTGCTTCGGTAAGGATACTTGTGCTGTTCAACGTACTACGACACGGTCCTCCTCGGACAGAATGGCTTGGTCAACTTGCCAGCCGTTATGTAAATGCGCTAACATGTACGACATCTTGGCGGATGGTTTGGTTTTACTTGCGGTGCACTTGAATTAACGTTATATTCTTTTTTTTCGCTGCGAACAAGCACACCGGAATATTCGTGCCCGTTGCAATAACAAATAGTTGTATGTAAACAACAAGAGACGTTTCTCGTTTGACAACTGTTTGTCATTGCTCGAATCAGAACATGCTTTAAATTCGAGCAGATATGTTGTTCTCACAATTAATGATCATTTTATTTGTGCATTTATATTGATAAACATAAAAGAATTTTATAACTAAACTGTAGATTGAAAATTTTCAAGGTTTTTGCATGTGTTTCAACAGTTTGGATGAGGGTAACAACGAATTATTAAAACTAACAGTTGGCACAAAGCATTGAAAACGCTTCGAATCACAACGGACATTCTAATTACAAGCGAGTGCACAAAACAGTGAAAAGTGAAAGTAGGAAAAAAACGAGCAAAAACATTGACCGTGCATTTTGTAGAGTAAAACGGAGAAAATTTTTCATAAAAGTAACAGGAGAGCATACCAGGTAGCAGGTGTAATTAGCAAAAATTGAAACGCTTCAAACGCAGAAACGCTTCAAAATTAATGCTTCTTATATTGAAACATAGATGGCGCTAACTGGTCTAAAATTTACCTCTACTATTAGATCATAGATGGCGCTGTCAAAATTCTTGAAAATTTTCACACTTGAAATATTTCAAGTGATTTAGCGCCATCTATGAGTGAATTGTTTTTTCTGTTATACGGCATTTTGTTACCTCTTAGTTGGCATGCTCTCCTGTTACTTTTGTGATAAAACGTCTCAATTTTGCTCGTGACGAGCTCGATCTCGGGGAGTTTTTTATTGTTCCACAGGAAAATAAAGAAGCATTCTAACATTCAATTTCTTTCCTTTGGACGATCATACCACCACGAATCATTGGTTTGTGGATAAGAATTCATATCGTTTATTTCAGCATTAATTCAATATAATTTAACGAACGGGCTCGCCTCAGTTGATGATGTAGATAAAATTCGTGCCAATGTTCAAGTCTTTGAAGGCACCGTTGCTAAGCAGCACCTGTTTCTTATCCATATCCACCGTAAATTGTCCCTCCTCGATCGTAACCTTGCCCGCGCGATAATCCTGGAACGCGGGAAGACTTCGCGGGCCAAGCACAGGATCTTCGTACCGCATGATTTCCAGCGCGGACATATCGGCTAAAAAGAAACGTAAAAAATCCCATCCCATGAATATCATTCCTTCAGGTCACTTTACGCCAGCATCACGCCCCCCACCACGCTTACCCTTGAATCCGATTTGTTTGGCAAGCTTCTCCTTCAACGTCTTGCTCGTGTCGCCATCGGACAGATTCGTCGTCACCGTAAACAGCCCCGACCGTTCGACCGGATTCTCGAGCGTTACCGTGACGAACGGTTTCACCGTAAACACGATAAACGGCACCCCGGGACGGACCTCTTCGCGCATTTTCTCCGGCGTATCCGGCTGATCCGTGTACTGAAACGTGAGCGTATCCAGCTCGAGCGTATTCCGCAGATAATCCGCATTCATTCCCAGCACTTCTCGCTCGTCGAAGTCCAGCGTCACGTCCATCGCTTGCTTGCCCGGTCCACCGACAGCCTCCACCCGCTCACGGATCATTTGTGCGAAAGGCATCACCCGCTTCATGTACTTCTTCAGCAGCTCCTTCTTGCCGAGCTCCGTTGCAATGATCTTGTTATCGGGCAACGTACCTTTACCTTCCCTTTCGAACAGCTCACGCATCGTGTCCAGCACACACGACTGCCACGGTGGGAACGTTTTCGCCACCCAGATGGTGCCGTCGCTGGGTTTCGCGGCCGGAGGTTGTTGGCTTTTCCCTGTGCCACCCGCTTTCGCGCCCGCTTTCTGCTGGGTGGCGTTTTTCAGCGCCAAACGGAACGAATGGGCCGCTTCCATCAGGTAGGCGGAACACTTGATCTTTCGCTCGTCGATCGCACCAACCGTGGGCCAAGAAGCGTGCAAAATGGACGCTTTATTGCCGAGCAGATCGCACCAAATGTGTTCCGCCACGTGGGGACAGATCGGTGCAATCAGCAATGCCTGCCGGCGGATGAATTCCATCACGAGATTCGCGTGCATGCCGTTCGACCCGCACAGCTCGCGGTATTTATCACGCGCCGACTGAAACTCGAAGAAACCCGTCCGTAGGGCCTCCTTGAACAGCATCTTGCCGTAGTACTCGTCCGTCTGCTTCGTCAGCAGGTTCATCTCGCTCAGGAACACCTGATCGTTGAAGCTCGCGTCTTGTGGTCCCTTTCGCAGCAGCGGTTTGGAGGCGAGCGTTTCCTTCACCCACTCGATGAAGGTGTACAAACGGAGGATACCTGCGTCCGCGTTGGTCACGACAAAGTTCGCATCCTCGATGCTGTCTCCGGCGTCGGCAAGACACAGGCGCGTTCCGTCCGCACTAAACTTGCCGATCGATTCGTATAGCGTGAGGAAATTACCGTCCGATTTGGACATTTTCGCGGAGTTCAGCAACAGGTGACCGTTGCAGCGTACACCTCTTGGCCACATCGCGGGTTCTTTCGGCCAGATCGCTACGTGATTGTACAGGAAGAAAGTGAGATGGTTCTGGATCAGATCCTTACCGGACACTCGCAAATCAACCGGATACCAGTAGTTGAATTCGCGCTTCAGCTGATCGAGTGCTTCCCGCTTGACCCGGCTCTTTGCGGGAGGTTTCGAGTCGGCGAAGAAAATGTAGTCCCACACTTCCGGTGTCATGTCCACGGCAGTGATACCGAGTGGGCTTGGTTTTTCACCTCGGAACGAGCCAGCCTGCAACAGATGTGCGACGGAGTAGAACGCCATGTAGATGGTGGAATCGGAAAGCGATTCGATGAGCCACTGCTGGTCCCAGGGCAGCTTCGTACCCAGTCCGTACGTACGCGAGCAGGCGTACTCGTGCAACCAATCGAGACAGTGCTCGAAATTACGCGAAACTTCCTCGTGAAACAGCTCCATCGTGTGCAGATGCTCGGTCGTTCGCTTTTGCCAGCTCTCCTCGCCGTAATTCAGATACCACTGATTGCAAAGGGCCACCACGCATACATCCCCCGATCGGGACATGATCGTTTTCTCCGGCTCGTAGTACACATCCGCCTCGTTCCGATCGATGAGGTACTGCTTGAGGTCCTTCTTTACGTCCTGTACCTTTTTGCCCTTGTGGGCGCCTACCAGCATCACGCCGTCGTAGAAACCCTTCAGATAGACCAGCTCTTTGGCTTCGGCGAGCTTTTCGCGATCGTTTTGGCTCTGAATCTTGAACTTATCGTACGCGTACACGGCGCACAGGTTTCCGAGCCCAGGCACGTCGATGATCGGGATCGGTTGGAAGGGCAGCACCATCTCGTCCGTGATGCCGTACTTCTCCCGGAACGGTTGCTTCTTCTGCAGGTCGACCAGTGCGGCGTAATCGTCCGGTGAATCGGACGGTACGGATGTCACGATGCCCGTGCCTTTGTCCTCCTTGATCGACAGCATGGGCAGTGTGTAGATGGTTTTGTTCGAGGTGAGTGGAGCGGACAGCTGTAGACCCATGATGTCCTGCCCAACGAGCTCACCGAGGACATTCAGTTCGCCCTCGACCGTAGTGAAGCCCTGATAGGCCATGTTTCGTGCTGCACGACGCGTACAAACCCACACCTCGTGCTTTGCCGTCTCGAACGCGATGTACTTGATGTCCGGATGCACCCAGCAGTTCGTCTGACCGTACATGGTTTCCGGGCGCAGAGTGCCACACACCAGATAAACCGGTCGCTTTCCAGCAACCTGCGCAAGCTTCCCGGGGATCACACCCGTCACCTTCATCTTGATCAGAGTGTATTCCTGCGGACCAACGCCCTCACCGGACGAACGATCGTGGTCCATACATGGTTGGCCGTCCTTTGGGGAGTAGATCGTGTGGCGCTTGCCGTACATAATCTTTCCACGGGCCTTCAAATGATTGAACTGCCAGCGTACGAAGGAATCGTAGAATGGGTTCGCATCCGTCGTGATGAAGGTACGACGCCAGTCGATGTGTGCGCCCAGTTCCTTCAAATCGCGTATCGCCAATGGAGGGAAATACTCCAGCCAGTGGTCAGTGTGGGCAAATTTGGCGATTTCATCATCACCCAGGCCCAGACTTTGCATGATCTGCCACTGAAACTTCGCCGTACCGGCCTTTGCCGTCGCCTTGCTCTTCTTGCCTTTGCTCTTATCTTTTGGTACGACATCGTGCTCGTCGGGTTTTTCCACCACTATTAATTCCTCTTTCGGAAATACCGGTGGACATCCGTACAGCTCGATCTCGCGCTTTAGCTTATCGGCGCACGCTTTAATCGGCATGCCAGTGCAGTGGAATCCGAGCGGAAACAGCACCTTCTTTCCCTTGAGCCGGTGGTAACGCACGGCAAATTCTGCCTTCGATAGCGAAAACGCATGCCCCAGATGGAGCCGCCCGTTCATGTACGGGTACGGGAAGGTGACCAGGAATTTTTCATCGTTCTGCTTGCGCGGTTCCTTCGGTGCGTCCACATCGTACACTTTGTCCCGTTGCCAGCGGTCCTGAATTTCTCGTTCAATTTTTTGCAGGTATTCCACCTTGAACGTTCCCTTCCGCTCGTTCGCCTGTGATCGATGGATGAAACGCATAAATTATCACGAATTATAAGCACCATATTGCATCATGCACTGCGGTGCATCACTACCCGTTACTCACCATCGTTGATGCAGATTTAATCGTATGGAGTTCAGCGAATTTCAGTCAAGGGCCGGCACATGGAAAACGTAAGCAAAACTAGTTCGCAATAATCTCCCGAATGACAGGTGGGCCCTTTGGCACGTTGCTTTGACAGTTGTGCTGCAGTAGGGAGGTATTTTATTTGACGTTTACAGGCGCGCTTAGCGTAGCGAATAGATTGAATGTTTAAATCATAGTTTTTAAATTTATTTGAATAGTAATGATATAATAGTGCTATAACAACAGCTAACATATTAAAAGGAAATATTTTAAACCAAAAATCAATACATTTATTCCCTCACGTGGCTGGTTTTGTAACGGCATAATGTCAGCCATTTGAAACATTTGGACAAATGCATAAACATTTGAAAAATAGTTTTGTATCTAAACTTTTATATACGACCTATTTTAGATTGATGAGCTGAACGAACTTGCTTCAAATGAAAATGCTATTTTTAGCTTGCCATAGTTGATACTTTACAAGCTACAGTGGGATCACTTGAATCCAAATTCAATTCAATTGGAATCAAAATTCAACAAGTAGCTGTGCAACGTCGGGAGTAGTTTCCATTTATTATGTCTCCAACGCTAATGATTATGAATTTTGATGAATAAAACGGTGAATCGTCTCTAGACGTTCGCGTAGGCTAACAAGTTCCGTGGGAGCAATGAGAGCAATCAATTGACTGTGTCGTCTGGATCGTCATCATTTGTAATCAGCGAATAATTGCGCGTGTTGGGATTTTCTTTAATGCTCGTATTCATTTATTTCGTTGTAGTTCCATTCGTTTGCGTAGTTGGATGTCCTTACACACCGCTGTTCTCGCGAACCCAGTCGCGCACGCTAGCCACACGCGAGTAAACTCCCGGATAGCCGGCCTGAGCGCATCCGTAGCCCCACGAGACAACACCAACCAGCTTGCCATCAGCAACGAGCGGACCACCAGAGTCTCCCTGGCAGGCGTCCTTGCCACCCTGTTGGTATCCGGCGCAGAGCATACGCTCAGTCACACCTCCGAAGGACTGGTAGGCCTTATGGCACTGCTGCTGGTTCACGGTCGGCACGTTAGCGGCACGCAGGCGCGCGTTCGATTCCGAAGAGCTCTGGGTGTTGCCCCATCCAGACACCGTCGTCATGGTTCCATCCTCGACAGCCTCATCCTGTTCCGGAAGTGCGACCGGTGTAACTTCCTCGCTGAACGACAGCTCACTCTCCAGTTCCAGCAGCGAGTAGTCGAAGTCGATCGTGGATGCATCGTAGCTCGGATGTTGGACGACGCGCTCAACAGCCACCACAGTTCCACCGGAAGCGTGAGCAGTTGATCCGACGCGCACGCTCAAGCTCTTGGCCGAAGCACCGTCCGTGCAGTGAGCAGCCGTCAGGACCCACTTGCTGGATAGAACGGAACCACCGCAGTTGTGTCGCTTGTTGTACTGCAGCGACACCTGATACGGAGCCTCGGAGACGTCGATCTCGAATCCACCGACGATGCGCTGGTTACCGATGGCGTAGTGCGGTCTCGGGTGGAACCGCGGCAGAGGGCGAACGAACCCACGCTTCGATTCGTTGTGGGCCTGAACACAGGCGATCACCACAGCCAACAGAGCCAGTACGATTGCAATCTTGTTCGACATCTTGTCCGGTACTCGTATGCTTTCTGTTACGCTGAGGTCCACTATATATACCAGGGTCATCACGCCGGCAGTGGCAGTGAACTTGTCGCTGCAGCCAGGATTAACTGATAACGATATCAATCACAGATCGATCTGCCAGGTTGATTGGAGCTCGGTGGCACTTGATAGAGAGTGAACAAAAAAAAACAAATGCGTTCTAACAGCGTTGTTTGCCCTCTTAAGCGTGCTTTATGTCTTCGATACCGGACTGGACGTACAACTTCTGCTTGTCTGAAGTGGAGAAAACCCATCCAACGTGGGCCACCTTAAGCCATGGTCAACGTGCGTACTAAAGAAACGTGTAGTTCGCGCCGTCGCGCTATCGATGCACTTATTGGTGGACAATAATCTTGATAAGTGGGTTTTTTGTCTTCTCGATCTCGAGCTAATGCTTCAAATATGCGCAGAGATGCATCATGTCAGACGATTTAAAGCGGTGATTTGTTACATTGTACCGAGGATGAACTTCTAATTCCCAGCCACGATAGAGAGTTCTCAAAATTGTCATCACATAATCACAATCAAGCCAACGAAACCGAAGTAGAATAGGAATAAAATAGTTTAGTTTACACTTTATTAACAGAAAAAAAACAGCAACTCTCGCAACTAACAGTGAAGCGGTTTCGTGTTAGCCGCCGCAATAGGACGATATGTTCGAGGCCATCCGCCCTCTATTTACATGCTAGCATCCTTGCCCTGCGCTGTACACGACTCTCCGACGCTGGTAATCATACCACACGCCATTCCCAGTCAGCAATCATCGTATGGCGCACTGGAACCAAGCTCAGTTATGATTATGGCCAAAGGTCAGCGGGCTAGGCAGGTGCTTGGACTTTTTCCGCTCGATCAACTCGGCCAGCGTTTCGCGGTGTTGCTGGTGGCTGATGTACCCGAGCGAACCCGATCCAACGGTAACCCCATTGGGTCCGTGGATGTATCCTAGTGATCCGGAACCCAGCGCGATCGGACCGTGGTTCTTCGTCAGTAGTGGCGATCGTTGATGCTCATGTTGGACACCGAATCGTGGGTTAAAGTTGTCCACCAAAGTGGGCAATTGAGGCAGTTGTGGAGCAAAAGCTGACCCATACAGTGGCTCGTACGTGTTCGCAGGACTGAACTTACTAAAGTACGTGGTAGTGGGATAGGGCGTGCCGGCAGGTGTCCGGAAAGCACCCGAACCATGCAACAGCTGGTGCTGATGGTGTTGATCGCGTTCGCGTTCCTCCGCGTGGAATTCCATCACGGCGTACTGCTTCAGGATGCGACCGTCCGCAATGTACGTTTCCTCGTCGTCCAGACTCAGATGGTTGCCGCTCAGAAAGGGAAACGGAGAGCCATAGTTGGAGTACTGGAACAGGTTCCCGTTGAAAAGCGTCGTCGGCTTAAGGGAGGACACCACACGCGTTGGTCCGTGTCCGTATGGGGCAGCGATGGTGGCATGTGGTGATCCGAAGTACGACGACGTGGAGGTGGTGTAGGTGGGGGAAACCGATGGGCGGGGAAAGTAGACGGACGGATCGGTGACGGTCAGCAGGGTCGGATCTCTCAGATCGATGACGAGGCGCTTCTGCTTGATTCCTTTCGCCGACACGCCACTGTGGAGGGCAGGAACCAAAAGGAACAGGAGAAAGCAAGTCGCTAACGGTGGCTACCAATCGCGGAAGTTGCGAGGGTTGCGTGCAGGACATCGAATGGGTCGAGGTAAGAAGAAAAAGAAAAAGGGAAAAGAAGAAAAAAAACAGACATCTTGAGAATGGGGCGCAGCATGAAGCAACCACGAAGCAATTGGCACCCCATAATGGCCACCCTCGATGCATCGCAGAAGGACTATAAAAGAAGGATCATTCAGCAGGAGTGCCTCGGCTTGGCGATTGTCGACGTCAGTTCGATTGGGTGGCTCCATGTGGCCACGGGCGCTATAAAATGTCAATGTCAACAAAATGAAGTGGCCGTGCTCGTTGATTATGGGCTCGGTTTCATTCTGCAGCCCATCGTCGGTCGTGTTGTGGGTGATGTGGGCTGGACTGGGTGTGAATCGTAGTGTGTATGTGTGTGTGTGTTGTTGTGGAATGTTATGAAGCTAAAATCTCATAATGCAGTTTTTCGACTTTCGACGGAGCATCCATGTCGAGGACGCCAAATATCTCATGGAAACGTGCTGTATATTTTGCATATGGAACGCTCGCTCAACCCAGATGATTGAACTGTAACTTTACCGATGCAAATGTAGACACCAGGCAACGCTCGTTTCGAATTGCATTCGTCGTAAAACTTTAGCTCCGCAGTAGATGAGATTCGACACGTGTGGTGCAAATTGCATACCAACCAGGCGCATCGTTGGTGGGCAGTGCAGAAGCGATAATACACGCCACAACCATCGAGTGGACGGAATGCCGGCACCCGAGACAGATATTTCCAGTGCAGCTCTATTTCATTTCAGGTATCATGAACTATCCTTCAGCTAGGAATGATGTTTGGGAAGGGATCCTGGATGGACTGATTTGATGGAAGGGCTGAACGCAAGGTGCTTCCTTTTCGCAAAATGCATCTAGGAACGTACGGTCCTTTCCGTTCGACAAAAAAGCCAAAACCACTGAAGCTATGCAACGAGCGAGAAACCTCCGAACCTGCTTCTACGAAACCGCAACTAATCTCGGAAGAGGTGTAGCGATTCCATGCTTCGACGATCCGAACACCGGTACCATCATCATCGTCATCACCCATCATTGATCGAAGTCGTCTGCATCGGCTCACATCTTCATTTGCCTGATCGGGTGCTCGTTGCTTCAAGCCATGCACTTGACTTTTGCTATCTGTGCGATCTATCTTGCGGTTCACCGCCTGTTCGTGAGGTCTCAACCAAGCGCCACTGCAATTACGTCTAATGAGAAGGTTGTTAGCGCGCCAGCAAGGAAGATATGGGATCGGTTTGTGTCTCCTAGCGGCACGATGAAGCCACGATATGTGCGATGAAGCAAAGGGACCCGCGTAGATGGGTGGTCACCTTTGGTGGCTTTTGCCATGCATCCCGAACGAAGGAAGCACCCACCAGCACGCGGTAGAGCTGGCGCCTATTATGGCAAGAAATATCGCCTCTTTATGCTAACCAAGTTAATCCAGCGACGAGCCTGGCTGCATGCGATCCACGTCCTTGAAGCGCTAATGCGTCTGCCCGTGTGGCCCTTTCGGTGGCCCGAATTCTCCCTGCACATTGCACAACCCGGTGGCATACAGCGTGGCATTCGCAAATCGTGCTCCAGTTTCAATTATGATCATAAAATTCATCGCTAAACAGCAGGTAACGAGCGGGACAGCCCGTATGGGCCCGTCGGTCTAACGCGCGAGTGTTGTCGCGCGAAATTGCGTGCTGGTCGATGTGATTAACTTTGATTGACTATTTCATCACCAGGTGGCTTAGCGCGTTCGGGACTTTCGCTGCTGTTGCCACTGGTACTGGAGTGAAGTCTAGCTAACGCTCATATGCCCGCAAGGGACCCACGGCGGGAGACAACCCCCTTCAATTAGGGGTCGTGTGGAAAACAAAACCACCGGTGCCTAGTTTTGTGCGAATCCTCTCAAACGCACGGCGTGTTCGACGGTAATTAGGGTGACGCGCGCGTAGTTAGGCCCATTCGACACGGCCGCCAATTGGTGCGGCAAGAACGCCAAGCGCGCCTTACCAGGGTTGCCAAAAAAAAAAACCCCACTCGTGACGAAGAACAACCCCTAAACAAATAGAAGAAAGCGAAGAGTGGAGCGCAAATGCGATCCCTGGCGCGAAAATCAACCGTGACGTGCGCCTTGAGCAATCTTGCGCTCGTTCATTCATCAATGCCGCGACCACACCAGACCGGTTGGGGTTCTTGGGGGTTCCCGAGAGCGCGGAAACTCACTTTCTACCGACCGGGCTTGGCCCCGTCTGGTCGCGGTCCATTCAAACTGGGCCAACTTGCACGCCCGGGCCGTTGCGTAACGTGGTGGTGATTCAATTTAGCGCGACGCACACGCGTCCACGCGTCGCCGACGGCCCAGAATCCCTCCAGATGGGCGATGAATGAACGGAACCCTGTGCGCGTCCTGGAACGTGGGTCAGCCCTTAGGGTTAGGCGAAAGAGCGCGAGAGTGTGGCCTAGTGCCGCGGGCGATTGGCGATGAGATCGGGGTTAATCACGGTAGGGTGCCACTAGATCGAGGATCGAGCTGGGCTGTCGGTAAGTGTCACACTCGGGCAGCACTCGGGCAGCAGGTTTTTCCTTTCTTCTTGCATCACGCCATCTCCGGCATGGTCCCGGTTTGCGTTCGGGACGTTTGGTCCATTCGAAAGGGTGCGCACCGGTGAAATGCAACTGACGCAAGCTGACCAAACGCCACAACGGCTGCACTCTGTCCTCTGACATGCCGGTGGTGCGTCAAGTCGGTTTTCAATAAGCGCGCAACTGAACCGGCCAAAAAGAACCGGGCGCACCCGGGCCCCGGTGGGAAATGTGTCACGTAAATCACCTCGGGGAGTGCGTGTGCGTGTGCGTGTGTGACGACTATGGCGGCTATGGTGATGAATGTGCGGACCCGATCCTGGGTCTGGTTTTGCGTTACGTGATAGCAGCTCCAGTTGGGGTTCTTTTTGCGTCGATCGATGGCGTGGATCGTTCTGCTGGCGTGGAACTGGCGTGGAACTGGCGTGGAGCTGGCGTTCACGCAGCCAACCGGTTGAGATGCATTCAAACGCCCGCCGGCTGGTGCTGGGGTTGGGCTTTAATTGTATTATATTTGTTTTTCGATCGAATGAATGCCCCCGAGCGGGTGGCTGATCGGGCGCGTGTTGAGAAACTCGTGATATGTATGTAAATCAATCATTACGAGCGGTCGTGGTGGCGTGTGTGCCCTGTGATGCGATTAGCGACAATATTGCGTGGTGAATAGAGCGTTTTTAGGAATTAAATGCGTTTTTTTTCGGACAACTGCAACAATGTTGCCACTATTTCATATGACGGGCTGCTTGTTGGATTTTGTTTCAATGTTTTCAATTGATGCAGAACTGTGATAAAAGCCATGGGCACTATGTCTAAAAGACTGCTAATGTTGAACGCATGTGGGCTTTTAGTCCGGTTTAGCCCTGTTTAGTATGGAAAACTCGATGCAACTTTTGAAAACATCATTCATTTTGCTTAAAAAAGCTCTATATCAGCTTTTTATGCATTTTGTTTTTTTTTTTCAAACTGCAAACTGGTTGTTTGATGTCGAATGCAGCTCATTTTCAGCGTAGCAAGATTCAAACGATAAAAGAAAGGTGCTGGAAGGGCTTTTAGCCTGGATGTGGTAACATTTCTGTCTGTTTTTTAAACAGATGGAAAACGCGCAATGTCATTCCATTGTCTATACGTATGTCTATTCCGGAAAATCGCCCTGGTTTCGTTGCGCGTGCAGTTCTCGCAAACGGTGCCACACAAATTGATTGCAGCCAAACGGGATGGAGCCCAACCGTTTGAAGTCTACGCTGAGGAAGGCTGTGAGCCAGAATGCATTTCATTATGCATCCCTTGGTTTTTCCGCGAATCGTACATCTGACGATAAGAATTGTCTATTCGGTAGCGTCAGACATTGGTTGTACACGCGCAAATGAGCACGCTTCGTATCTGGTAACATTCACCATCGGAAACCCTAATCGTCTAAAATACAGACATTTTTTTTTATTAGGCACACCACAAACCAAACACCGACGCCTCATCTCGCGAGTCCCACGCTTCATCGCAATCGTCAAACCCCCAACGAAAGGGTAATATTTACAACCCGTCAATTATCCGGTCGTTATTCAGCGGCAGCACCTTCAAGCGTTTAACCGACCCGCGGAAGGATCGGGCTTCGAGTGGCTTAAAATATCGCCTCAAACGGTAATGGTACAATGTAATGCGATCCGTTCGTGGCTCCCGCGTGGCAAACCGCGCAACACCAAACGAGCATCGGAGGACGAAATCAATGTTCTCTGTCCTGCTCTACCGCGGGATTGTTTGATTTGCATTTTTTTGCTTTTCTGAGCGTTCCAACACACCCCCAGTATCGGTAAAGATGATGACCTCCAGTGGTACGGTAACCGGAGCATAATTTACCCCCCGGACTGTTTCCATCGTGTTGCAGCTGCATCGCCTACACGCTTCATCGATTGCTTTTTGGGTGCCCACGAGGCTCCTTTGTCGACTTTGTTTTATCGCGCTGCCATATCAGCTACTCCCAGTGCCCATCAGATAAGGTAGCTGCGGGCTCGTGGTGCATTGTTAGTTTTTCGTTGTTATTTCCAGTCTGCTGCAATGGCTTGCATCCCGGTTCCCACACCGTTTGAATTCAATCCAGTTATGAGCTTTAATTTGGTTGCCCCAATAACGGGGTCGGTGGCTCACGCCTCGTGATAAACGCTCGATGAATCCGAGTGAATGTTTTCCCTCACGCGGCCAACCTTCAGCGGAGGTCGAGAGGGTGGTTTGCTCGAGCGTGAACGAATTGGCAAATCACCCCATCCTGGAGCACGTGTTTGCACGCGCGGCGTCCGGTTCGATTCCGTTCATTATTCGACTCTTCACCCACCGACATTCGGCGTCCGTAAGCAGTTTGTTGTGCGCGAAACGACAAATGACGAGGCTGACGGCGTTTTCTAAAGCTGTAATCATCATCACGACCCCCAAACATTCAGTGGTGCGTCCGTTGGAACGGAACCCAGGGTGTCTTTTGCTGCCACCGGAACGATGGGGCTTTGGGGATGGCCTTTTATCACACCGCCATTTCGCGCTTCAGTTCACGCCCCATAAACGGGCATGGGGCTCATGATTCGAGCCACACCGCATCGATTTGGATGTTTTGAAGAGGAGCTATTTGGAAAATTGCGTCCCACTGCCACGGGCCTGTACAAGGCTGCTCTGCTCTCTTGCCAAAGCTCGCATGCGGCTCATGGCGGACGGAAGCTCCCAAGGAAAGGTGTCTTGTTTTCGATTCGATTCGTATCGACAAGTGGCATGACACGAGCCATGGGCCTGATTGGGGTACACCGGGGGTGACATGTGACGCTATTAGCTTCTGAGACGTTTCCGGTGTCTTTGGAACTTCCCCGGGACGGGTAATTGGCTGAGTTGTTAGGCTACCGTGGCGTAGAGCGTGTAAATCACCTGGGTTCGAATAAATTATCCACTGTATGGGTGCGGCATTCTCAACAGGCTTCCAAGAAACCTGTTGATTTGTTTTATCTATTTTATTTTCAATGATTTTCTTATGCGACGAATGTTTCATGGGTGAAAATTTCCCAGAACGCATTGAACAGATGAGTGAAGTATGTAAAGCGTCCCACGCGAATTCCCCACACGGCGCAATTGAATGTACAGACATATTTTTGGAGTGTTCCCAGAAAGAATTTCACAAAGCAGGGTAATTGTAGCTCAAGATAACCTCCCACTGAGGGTGGATTTATTGTGATTCCAGTCTCAACAGTACTCCGGGAGCATTTACCCCGAATATGAACCATACGTGGGAGCATTTCGTTTTCGATTCAATTTTTTCATTCACTCTCCCGTATAATAGAGATAAATTGCATTGGGTAAGAAATTAGATCAACACAAATTTAGCATCACTTTCCACCATCAGATAATGGCCGGTGGCTCACGGGGATCAAGTTGCGGTTGGACGAGGACAACGCCCGTTTCCAGCGTGCCAAAGTGCATGCGCTGCACCACCTAAACGCTATCGGCCATCGTCATCTGCATCAGATAACAGCAAGCAAGCTGTTTTGCTTGACCTCCGGGCTCACCGACCTGCCTTACGCCATGGCATCTTTCTCTGTACGGTGGCTACCTCGAGCCCTTTCACTGGTTCTGCTTCGAAACCACGACGTAAAGCTAAAGGCGCGTTCTGCGTGCGGCCGTTCTAAAACCCCGCCGTTCAAGCTTTGCCACAGACCCACCGAGATGGCGAGATGCAACATCAAATTACACACGGCTCTTGCGCACGCACCGACCCAGCATTCGGCCAGTGACACTTCATTACACGTGCGGTGGTGGAAGATAAAATCCATCAGCAACCCTTCGAAGTGCGCTCGATCTCGGGCTGCACGATCGGGTGAGAGGTGCCTAAGGGTGCCTATATTGGATTAGTAATAACCCGCGACCACCACGAGTCACGACATCCGCGACACCCGCGCCAACGAAGAAGCCCTAAGTGACACAAAGGGCAATAAGCTGCCGTCAACAAGCGCACCTTACGGCACGCAAACGCACGGATCGTCAGCTCGTGGCTGTCGTAGGCTGTCGAATTGTGCTTCCAATTGTGCGAACGGTGAATATGATTTACGAGCCCTCCCGGTCACGGTGATCGCCGCTGATCATGTCCCGGAGATAGCTTTATGTGCAGCCCATTATGCTATTTGTAGCGATGAGAATGAAATACGCCTCCACGTAGTCGCTTGTTTCCCCGTGTCTGTATTGACGATGAAGCCACCAACCAAGCCGTAAGAGCTGCGTTATGCTTCGTGTTTTTACCATTTTGAGCTGCCCAGCGAGACGATCCGAATGGAAGAAGAAGGAAGATGGCAGTGTACGGGTCAGCAGGGCAGGAAACGGCGCCCTAGTGTGATCCAGACCACGCGAAAACTGGATCGGGAGATGACGCAAGAGTTTCGCTTTTCTTTTTGACGGCAATTTCACTCGTTATCACGCGTTAACGAAGGACGGGATGGGATGCACTGCGAGCCTTTTTGGTTACAATATCAAACCCCGAAAGTGAACTCCTCGAGCACGATCGCAAACTCAGTAAAAGCATGGGAAATAAACTTTCGATTTCAATTCAGCTCGTCCTGCACACTGCTTGAGTTGCTCCTTGCAGTTGGCACGAATGATCGCAGGATTCGTCTCAGGAACGTCCCATATGTTTATTTCGCACACGAAGCTCTGTGGCACGCACGATCACCCTTGTCTTAACGCCACCACGATCACTAAAGGACTTCGCTGCTACCGTTTGCCTAGCGCCGCACTAGCCAGCTTCACTTCACTGCACGCAAGCCCGCACCACTAAATGCTAGACGTACAAATTTGCACTGAAAACATCCGACCGAAACAAGTTCACTTTATAATAGTTGAAGCGTTCCGAAGGCGTGAGCGCACGCGACCGCGTGTGTGTGTGTGCGCGCCCGAGCTGCGCTCCTCACTCGCCTTTTGCTAGATTTGGCTTCTTTAAGGCGCCCCTCCTTTGGACGATCGGTCGTTGCACGTGAACCACCCCAGATCGTGCAGGATCGCACCGAAAGGCTCACCGGAGGCAGAACCGACCCCTAAAACCTGGACAGAGAGGGGATTGAATCGAGCGAGGATAAGGGACGGACCGCCCGGTGGTGTGGATGTCTTTTGTTTTATTTGCTCTGATCTCGCGCACGCCGTGTACGAAAATCCATTCCACCCCTTACACGCCACCTGCAGCCGAGTGGTGAACTTGGTGGCTGGAGGACAAGCGAGGCTGCGAGATCTGTCTGCGATCGGGTGTTGCTTTCGTCGCCGTAGTCGGGCTAGGCTCGGCTCGATTTAGCCCGTGGTCTGCAACGATCGCGGGTTCGTTGCGGGACGCGCATTGAAGTCTTTCATTCACCGACCGATCACACAACGGGGTGGTGGTTTTTCGTTTGGTTTAGTTCTGTTTTTTTTCTGTTTTGTTTCGCACAAACACCGCATTCGAAGACCTTTTGGCAATGGGGGATATTCATTACGGAGAAAAATGGCCCCCTTTTCCGAACGGTTTTCATCACACCCGATCCTTCGATCAGCCGCCCTTCACTGCCACACACTGGGAGGTGGGCTAGTTCCCACCGGAGGAGGTCCTTTTGTTGCGCCTCAGCCAAGACAAATGATGATTATGATTATGGCAGCGCTTTTGTTTTAACCCTTCCCGCTGGAGAACTGAGGCGAAAGGTTTGACACTCCCGTGTGACGGTGTGTTGGGATTACCAAACTCGTCGCCGTCGTTGTCGTCCTCTGGTTATTGAACGGTTCGATCGTTTAAAGGTTAAACTTTTTGTTAATACCGACAGTCGATTATTAACTTCCGTGACTAATAACATTGCGGTTGTATTAAAACACGATCAAACAGTATTCAATTTGATCGCGCCCATTCTGGTCCGTTGCTGGCAATTGCCTAATGGAGGGTTTGTGTTTCACCCCAAATGGTTTGATGTTGATGTAAATGGTTATTAAATCTTTTCCTATCTCTCGATCACGTTCTGGTAATAAAATTTGGAAATATCAACCACACCGGTGTTCTGAATCGCCAGGGTGAGAAAACATCAATTTTAACGGGGCGCTTGGAGCTTCTGAATAACGACCTATTTACGATCGCACGAAGACGGCTAGGTGCAGGGTTTTATTTTACCTCGGAAAGCTGCCACGATTTATGAGCAACGAGTGGTGAAGCCTTCCATCCGCGTGCTGAGGCCGATTACCATCGAATGTCGTCGTGGTCAACGCCATCGTGGGCTATCGATGGGATTTGATTTGGTGTACGAGAATGGTACGTCCCAACCTCTCGTCAACTTGGCGTAGGCCGGATCGTGCATTTTCTAGAGGGCTTGGAGGCAAGCCGCGTGAGAAAGGATTCCAGCTTTTGCCGCGGATATTGGTCCCTTTTCCCATGGGCCACCCATTCACCCTGACAGCGTTATGTTACGGACGCATGCCGCCGGCACGTGGAAGCGCGACCACTTTCGCGTGTGCGGTATTCGAATTTCGCGCCAAGCTAGGCATCGTTCGGAATAAAGCGATATCCGTCGTACTGGTCGGTATTCGAAGAATGCGTTACGAGGTGGCAATTGGCGCGTGAGGAGAGCTTTGATTTTGGTATTGCTTTTTTGTTTTGCTTCCAGATCACCTTTCGGAGTGCGTTTCAATGGCATCCCGGTGTCAAGGAATCCATCGCGAGCGGCCAGTATCGATTATTCGCGCAACCATGATAGAATTCGATATGATTCTGTTTGCCTTCGACAACCGAGCCATTGCTGGGTGAAGATTTAAATTGCTTGCATTGCATGCGTACAAGTGTGTTTGAGTAGAATGAATAAGTGAAGTATCATAAATTATCACTCGTTCGCCTAGAAGCCTCTTTAATCTGTTTGAAATTTTAATATGAATGACTCGTATTTTATCTCTTTGGGAGTAAATGCGCTAGCAGGGAGAAAAATATTACGCTTTTATGATCATAAAACTTGCGTTACAGTAGAACTGGTGCATTTTCATTCGTACTTGACCCAACGTACGGTGATGAATATTAATGAAGCCCCAGAAGAAGGACTCTCAATCCAGTCATTTTCGGTCCGGTTGAACTTGGATGCAAATTAATGCGCACGGATTTATCTGTGCGTATTCCCACTGAATGCAAAACCGCCATTTCTAGTTAGCAGCGCTCTGAGCGCTGTTTGTCTCCCATTGAAAATTCTCTTGGGAAGGATGTTAGTTTCCAGGGAGAAGTTTTATTAATTATAAAACTATTGCATGGTTGACAGCGGCAATAATTAAACAAAACATCGTATCCTTGACGTCGTACAAAAAAGGAAATTTTTGCAACAATTACAAATGAATACTTTCTTGCGAACGGTTTTTGTTTTCGGGAATAAACTATCAACTTCTTACAACTTTATGCGATTTGATAAATATAAAGTAAAGCAATTAATTTCAATAATATATATGAAATAAGTAATATTTCAAAATTCTATTTGATGCTGATGAGGATTTTATTTCATATTTAGGTCTTTTGTTTACTTATAAATAATAAATAAAATTTATGATATAATCTGAAACAAAAAGGATTTCTTAAAATTAAAGAAACTAAATCAGCTATAAGTGATTGTCACTGCTACTGTCTTACAAAACATGGTGCAATATAAATGTTTATTATTTGCTAGAACATGTGACAAAATGTATTTACTGAAATATATCAGCACTTTTTCACCATTTCGAGGCCATTTCAAGGCCACCCATATGCGTGACATCATATGTGACGATGATAATTTAATATGAGCCAACGGAAACGACAATATTAAGTACCGAAAATTGGCACCCACCGGTTGCGATTTGTTGGAAATGATTGTTTTTGGCCAACTTCTAGCGACGTGATGTCAACCGTCGTCCGGGTGATTGGTCATATTTCTGCCCCCGTCATTTTCACCAATTGTTCCGTTGCATCCGGATCACTATCGGTTCGCCTGAAAGGTCACGCTTTAGCCCACAGGTTTTTTACCGCAAAGTCTGCCACGCGTCCAAACCATTTCACTGGAAGTGTGAATTTCGGTGCACGTTACATGGTGGCAGAACATATTACTGAAACTTTCGCTGAAACTGAAGCTCGTTTCACACTGAACTCGTCGAGGGCTGGGAAATCGTATCAATCCTGTCTAGAGGCACGACGTTGCAATTAATAATAACGATCTGCAGGTGTGGGTTCAACCGGAGCCGAGCAGATAAAGCGTTTAATTACTCACAAAGTTGTTGCAATCAGGCAGCCGTCACATGCAGTTCGTGAACCGGCGATGGACAGTGGCGATAAAGCAATGAAACCGATAAAGTCACTTTCGTTCCAGACCAACGAGAGGAAGAATTTTGAGAAGGTTTTTAAACCTAAACAGCACAAATGTGGCTGTGATACAATTTTATAATACTCACAAAGTCCCCACCAACGTTACGCCGCTAAACAACCCCAACGAGGTGCTACCGAGGCGAACCGCGAACAGGGTGCCTTCGCTTGTCTCAGCCTCCAGCCCACAGCAGGGTGGCTTGCGGTCTCGCGGTCTCGAAAACAAAACTCGACCCACCAAACGCCTAAAAGAGTCAAAAACAAAACGACTCACTTGTGCGCCCTCGTAGACTTGCACCCGTACGTGCCACGACGTCTGTTGGGGTGCTGTTTTTTTTCTTTCGCTTCGAGTCCCACCTTTCCTTCGAAGCCCACGACGATGGCCCGCCCCGGTCGCACGACTTTCGCGGCAAAAAGGCAGCAATAAACGGTGAGCCCGACCCGTCCCCGAGCGAACCGACTACTGCACTAACGCCGCCGGGCATCCGATCATGGTAAGAAGAATTTATTGCTCCGATGGATCCGCCGCGACAGGACCGCCAAAGCCGCCGTTACTGCCGTCGACGTCGTCGTCGCCGCTGACCGACCACAACAGCGCCGGTTTGGCAAGAATGATTTTCATTTTATTGTGGCTGTGTTTAGGATTGCATTTTTTTTTGTTTTCTTAAGCCAAGTGAATTCTCCGCCAACGGTGGGCCATCTTTTGGGACGGACGGACGACCCAGGCTGCAGCCGGGGAGTGGCCGCAACAATCTAATTTAGCCATTGCCATCTGCCGGTGTTGCCGCCACCGAGGAGCACTAGAACAGCCGCCGATCGGACGGTGGGAAAAATGAAGCCTCCAAAGTCGCTCAACTTTGCGTTGACTATGGCCCTGCCCGGCCAGGTGGACCAGTTTTTTTGTCCGTTTCATATTTGATCGCTCGAGTAGGTTACCTATGCAGGTCACATCATCCCCGCGCGGCGCTCTCGTCGAACAACGTGGAGCCTTTTCGAGCCCTTCGCGTCATGCATATGACCTTTTAAGTCGGCACCATCCGAGACCCGTTCCAAGGAGGATGATGATGGCAAGCGGGATACTCGGACCGTTCTCTCCTTTTGCCTGTCCGTCCGATGCAGGGGCGTCGCATGTAATGATCTTGTAAAGCCCTTTATTCACACACCCATACACGCACGCGAACAGAAGGGCCCATTCAGTGATGGATCGGGGCGACTGGATCGACGATCGTACGGGGCAAAGGGCGTTCACTGTGCTCGGCCGGTGCTGGCAACCTTGCACTGAAAGGGAATTAGAAAGAAATTATGATCTCTCAAGGTAACACTGTCAATTACCGTAGCCAAAGGCACTGGCCAGCCCTAAACACACGGTCACCAAGACCCAGCCCTTTCGCGCGTGCTCGATCATTGTTTGAGAGGAACCTTGGCGACGGTTTACGGCTGAGGTCGAACAGGAGCGACACCAAGATTAGAAACACCACCACCAGCGCTTGAGTGATTCGGAGCCCTTCAGGGTACCCCCCGATGGGATCGTGGGCAAATTTGTACGAATGCCCTAAAAGCCATCGCTTGGCGTTCCTTCTACGGGAGCCTCGAGTCTGTGGCCGGCCAATCGGTAGAAACACGGACATGAACACGTGTTTACCGGCGCGAATTGGGATTAAGAAAAGTTGGGCGAGTTGGCGAAAAAAGTTTCACGCGAGTCAACGAAACACGGATCACACGGGAATGGTGGTGCAGTGACATTTTCCACCAGTGAGCGTGTTTGCGCGGTGTCCCAAAGCCAGGTTGGAGGGGTCCTTTCCGTTGGATGAAGTTGTAACGCTTTCATCGCCAGCTCGGTGACACTTGTGTAAGCACTCGCAGCCGGTACCAAAGTTTAATGCATTTCAAGCACTGAGTGGCTGTGCAAGGCAAAGCATGTCATTTTGAGTTTGCTGTAAGAATAAACGCGAAAATATGATGCTAGCAACATTGCGAAAGAAGAAAGATAAAGCTGGGGATTTGCGGGATGCACAGCTTGTCACTGTTGTAAAATTAATTGCAAAGCTGTAGTTGAAGGGAAATTGATTCCGAATAAGCGTATGCTTACATAGCGGATTATTTACAGCAAACTAATGTTTAAAAATTACTATTCTAGACGATTTATGGTCTTTGAACGATTTGGAGGTGCTGTGCTATCTAATAGAATTTTTTTATGTAACTTTGATGTTAAAGAGCTCGACCTCAACTTCAATCAACCTCGCGGTCTAGCTTGAAACGCAATGAATGGTGATTGGTACTCTTTGAGTGTATAAACATAAACAGTTGAGTCGGGAAACTTTTCATTCCAATGCCAATGCGCGCGAGGTTGGGCGGAAACATGATCAAGAGAAGTCGAGTGTTTGCTTCCAATTACGATTAATAAAGAAACACTCGCGTCTCGAAATAATACACTCGCGATTCGCATTTTCATCTGCTGTTTACAGAACAATCGTCGTTCCTTTCACTCGCTCGTTCCTTCGTTCGTAGCAGGACATGATTTGTTTGCCCGATTTTCCTCATCATTTCGCAACCCACGCAACACTGGCACCCACTTTCCCGTGGTTTGTCCTTTAAAGAAATGAATCGAACCGCAAGATAAACAGGTCCAATTTTCATCCCAGAATTAATCACAATATTTGTTGGAATTGGGACGTGCCGATACGAGCGGGGGTTGGTTTTCCCACAGCTCTCTCTAGCGCAAAACGTCGAGTGGTGGAAAGAAATGCATGATTGCTACGGAATTCTCCTTCGATAGGGGCTTTAATGTGAAAAATAAGCATGAAAATGGGAAACACCTGCAGGTGCGCCCTTCTCACACGCCGGTTGATGGCTATTTCTCAAGCATCTTTGGAGCCCTCGATTGAATCGGCGCCACAGCCACCAAACAGCCGCCGACAGCCGTGAAAAGATGATAAATTATTAATTTGTCTGCACGTCGAAAACGCGGTCATATAAAAGGGCCACCAGATGAGGCGTGACGAAGCGCGAGCGTCTAGGCGACGGAAATGTGCTTCAACGGAAGCGAGCCGATGTATGAGACTGATGTAACTGAACCACCCGGGAACCCTTGAACCGCCTACACGGTCGTCGTGGAAATGATTGAACACGATTTTCAACTTTCGGTCGGGCGATTGGGAAAGTCACTTGGAAAACATGTATCAACTGCTGTAACGATGCGAAGGACCTTCCAGACATGCGATGCTCTCTTAAGGGATTGCGTAGTAAAAAATCGATGATGTTTCCGTTCGTCGTTTTTGGTCATCCTTCTGTTGCTCATCTCGAAAGACTCGCTGCACTGACCGCTGACCCGTTTTACTTTTTCGGCAAAAAGACAATGTGTGCAATCGGGCCAGGAGAGTGGAGCTTGTGCTTCTGTTAAATGTTACGTCGACCTTTGAAATGCTAAATTAGAAAATTTAGCCCCATTACGTGGCGCGTGGGAAAGAAAACTGCACGCTATAGTGCTTGCGCTTTTCGCACTGCACCCTCTTTTATTCACGACCGAACTCGAAGCAGCACAGTCCATGGGTGCAGCGTGAACGCGAGTTATTAACTGCTTCATTTCGCATGAGGAGACGCCCAAAATACCAGAGCACCACCTTCAGGAGTGCGGGCACGCGTGACAAAAGTTAAACCCATCAAATCACGCCACGGTGACAGCGTGTGAGCGCCATCAAAGCAAACAGATGCCTGATTGCTCACCACACGTGGAGTGTCAGCCGTTGCCCAGGGCAACGAGTGCGCGATGTTTGTCGCGGTGTAGTTACTAACGCGATAGAGTGCTTCGCGACCCATGGCACCTACCGCAAGGATGGACGCGAACCGGAACGATGGATCGCATAGTTGAGTGGACGCCTCCAGGAACCGCAACAGCAGCATCCAGCTGCGAGTTACATCAGATGAGCAAAACTTACTCGAGCTAAATTAGTGCAAAATCATTCGCCTCGCTGACGTACCATCCTCCCGGGCCGCGCGTTCGGGTGGGACATATCCTGTAGATGGAAAATGAAATTAAAATCACGGGGGTGGCTTTGTTACACCGCACCCGCGTTGGCGTACACTTGTGCCGGAGGGAAAAACAAGGGCAACCGTGCTAGGAATAAATAGCACTCGTTCACTCGGAAGCTAACCGATGTTTGGAGTAATGTAGCTGAAAATAAAACTTAACCACCTGGAAATGATACGGCGTTCCGGCGGTGGTTGGGTACAATTAGTAATTGAATCAACACAGAATCGGCCACAAAAACATGCTGTTTGCATTGATGATGGACTGGACTTTTTTTTTGTTAAAGCTTGCCTCACCAATTTTTGCAACATGGCCCACAACAAGTAGCGCCATTGTTATTTCATTTGGAACATTAAGCAATGGTTGCGGTGCATGGGTCGAGAAAAATGCTTGTGCGTTAATGAAATTACGATCCGATTTGCTTTACGTATGCATTATTTGTTTTGGGAATTTTATTCCTCTTCCCTTTTTGACTCGATTTCAACGGTAATGGAATGTTTTGTGCATCATTGATATTTACTGCGCAGCGAGCAGAAAAAAACATGTAGTATTCGTATGGGTGATGGTTATAAATTTTTATGGATTCGCAAAAGTGCATTTTGGACGTAAAACAACTTGCAAGCGAAATGGATTGAAAAAAAATCTCGTTAATATTTGCATTGCTGAGACCTACCGTTGTGCAAAATTTACGGTAAGTAAACCGTTAAATATTGTGCAAAAAACAGTAGCCGTATTTAAATATGTATATCAAACCCAATAAAATACGTTCAAAACAATAATAAGCAAACTAATTAATCACTTGACAAATGGTACTAGTTAGCTCATAAAACACTAAATTAGGGCATTTAAACGTCCCGCTCCTCGTGTTAAGCCCTTTCAAATGATGTTTCTTTTTCGCTTTCAGCAGCATCCAGTCCCTGACATAACTCAATGGACGGCACCACGTTCGACGCCATTAAAATTAATAAGCCCGATAGGCACACACGCAGGGCGATACGTAGCCAACTGAATGGTTCATAAAATTTTGAATCCCCCAAGAAATTGGTAAGAAACCCAGGGCAAGCCCACCGAAGCGACTGTCACGTCCAGATAATGAGCGCATTAGCTGACGCACGGGATCAAGCTTATCGGGTGAGCGTATTAAGCGAGTGGCCAACAAAAGTAAGCCCAAGCCCGGTGTTCGACCCAACGAAGGGTTGTGCAATGTGGCCGGCGTTAAAGAGACCGGCCGAGACGTTCACTCGACGATCGGTGCTTCGATCTCGATGTCGATGGCCTGACTTGTTGCCAGACCGTGGGACGAGCTAGCACCAACGGGGCAGCGCTTTAAAGAGCTGTAAAGAGTCCCCCGTTCACCACCTGCTTTTTCCCCACACGCACTTACACGCCCATGGAACCGGGTCGGGAAGGTCCGGTTGATTTATTCTACTTAATTGTAGCCACGATGGAAGCGGGCGCGGACAGGTTCGATCGGTTCTCGACACGCACGGACTCACGCGATCTTGTGCGGCCGGTGTCACACCTTTGCCGTTCCGAATCTGCCCGCCGGCTAGAGAACACCGGTGGCCTTCACCATTGCCAACGGGTGGGCTTGCGAGTGCTTCAACACCTTGGCCAGTGTTCGCTTCTTCCTACAGCGCGTCTGTGTCAATTCCACGTGCGGAGTGTCGTGATTTCGCAACGAGAGCGAAGCAACCGGAAAAACGATCGATGATGCCTACAACTTGGCTCGAGGATCATCATTACACGCAGGTTGAGTGGGTGAAAACGGTATTACATGATCGTCGCCTACCAACCAGCGAACTAACTGGACCGGAACGACCGTGTAGTTCAAGTTCACTCGCACAGGGTGCGCTTTCTTCGCGCGCTCGTGCGCTGTGGGTCAACGAGTCCCACCGGTGGTGGCCATTACGCAATCGAATGCCGAATTTTCCAGCTCGAATCCGGTCGCGGTGGCTTATGAATAATGGATGGTAAAGCTCTCCAGCAGTCTACCGGGACGGGACGAGTGGATCGTCGCGATCGGATGTGATCTTGATCTTCACGTAATTGGTCCCGGACCGCCTTTATACAAGCCGCCCTATCATAATTGCTGATGGTCGACACAATCTCGTTTGTATCGCTCATCGGGTGTAGCACATCCGGAGAGAGACAGAAAAACGCATTCCTGTCTCATTATTGTTTTTGTTCGTTTGTTTTATGGCCCATTTATGTTTACTTTTTTTTTGTGTTCTCGTGCCCTTTGTATTCGAGATGTCCATTTTCAACGTTTTAAGAGATGTGAATGAAGATAATTGATATGTTCAAACTATATTTAAAACATTAAAACATTTAAGGTATTACTCATCCAAATGAGTAATTGGAATTGCATGAAAGTAATTGCTTGTCCTACAAAAAGTTGAAACAATCAATTAAATTCAAATACACAAAATGTACAAGCTACAACATATATTAATACATTTTGGTATATTCCACGCAGAGACAGAGTTTTACTGTCGACGATTTTATCTGCTACACGTACGACGATCTGAAGGTACACCTGTAAGGCTACCAGCTTCTTCCAGAGGATTAAGGGTTCTGCTCGTTAGCCATCTCTTGGGCAAGATAGAGAGGTAAAAACTGTCCCCAACCAGCCGATCAACCCTTCGGTGGTCCGTGAAACGTTGTATAGTGCCTCGAGCACTGATTGGTCGCGATCGACATCGGCTCGTTAGCTGACCGCGTTGCCATCGGCAATCGTATCATCAGTGAGCTAGGCTTCGAGCCGTGAAGCTGTGAAGTGTCCTGTCGGTTGTCCTGCTGGATCGGAACTGGCCGCACAGAGGCCTACGGCAGACCCTTGGGTTGCGATGATTCGTTTCGCAAACAGCACCTCCATTACCGTGTGGTCAGCTGAGTCAGCTGCATATCTGATACAACGCTCCACAAGGGTCATTAGCATGCGATGTTAGATGTACGTGACATTTGGACGCGCTGGTCCGTTGGTCGGACGGTCGCGAAAAACCCGCCTTTTCGCTCACGTCGAACGGTCACGACTTTTCAATTAGACATGGCCGTCGCACGCTCCCTTTCCATCCGAACGACGGGGTCACCAACGGCAAGATCACTCCCTGGGGTTCGCGAAAACGGTGGCACTTCGATTTGTGTTCGCGAATTCGCGTTGAGGTTTCAATTCCGAACACATGTTTAGCGAGCCACTGGCCACGGTCTAACCCACGGGGCCATTGATTGAAGCCGCGTGGTGGAACAAATTCTAGCCCTCAGGGGCCACCGAATCGGTGATGGTGGCGAAAGATGGAAGAAATTGCTTGTCGCGAACCGATCAGATAGAGCGGATCCTTTGCTGCGGGCTGCACTGGCGCGCCTGTCAACAACCGACCCCGGGACGGGAGGCCAGAGTTTGGATTTTCTCTGCACAAATGAGTCACAGCGGGCCAACCGATGCACGTGCATGTTGTCGAGTGAATGATTTATACACCATGGACAAAACTTTCGTATTAGGTCAACACCATATTTCACTAAGTTCGTTTTTCAATACTGCATTTATCGATTTCTTTACTGCAACTGTTAGATGCATTGTATTTCAAAATTGTGCAATATAAAACATTTAATGTACACACCATTTTTGACCTAGATCATACACCTTTTAGAAACGGGAAAAACTTTAAGTTATTGTTAAACAAACGATAAACTACGAGAGAGTATACTAGAAAGGATATTTGCATAAAACGACTTGACCCGAGAAAAGCGTTCAACATCTCTAACACATGTGATATACCGATTGCTGCTCTCAATCAATTCTACTCACCTGGAATCAATCGCACATGTTCGGATAAGTTTCAAGTTCGCTTCACACACGACACGTCCACAAATAACTACATATATTTTTTCTTTCATTTAAACCTGTTTTACATAAACGTATTTAACGCACGCCGCACACCTCCCGAGGTGTACTTTTATCCGTGCAGTAGTGCATTATTAAAAGCTCTTCAATTTCCATGGTTCGTTTCAGTTTCATAAGCTCAACGGTTTCCTTTCACCTTACAAACTACACTGATCCGTAACGGATGCGCCTCTGACTCTGACGTCAGCCAAGGATCAACCAACCTGCAGCAGCTTTGCATCAATCCTATTCGAGTTGCTCCAGCAACCTTTAGCGCCGTCGTTGTGTTAGAGCGTATCTTACTCCCTGTATAAATAATGCTCTCGTCCAACGCTAAACGCGATTTGTACCGTCGTCAAAAGTTTGTCAAGTAGCACTTTGATTGGTTCCAGGTTCCTTGCAGTCTTGCTTTCGTCCTTACCCCGCTTTTCTCCGGCGAGGCCGGAAATAAATCCAACAGTACATCGGCACTCCTAACGGCCACTGCTCTGAGCAGTTTCTTTTCCTCGAAACGATAAGGAACCAAATGGAAATGCAAACTTTAACCACGATCCAGCGGCATAGATTGCTTAGGTAACTTTTATAATCCCCACCGGAGGCTGGGATCCTGCCTCAACACTCATTCCAATTCCTCGAACCGCAATGTAAGAAATAGATTTCTTTTTTTTTCTCTGTAAATCGTCACACGATTGATTCGTTCCACCTCACAATTCAGCCGGGTAATTAGGTTCTGATCATTTTCCCGCGTTGAATTTAACAGCCGTTGGAGAGCAAAAGTTATCAACATTAAGATACATCTGTGCTGTGTGTGTGTGTGTATGTGTATGCTTTTCCTTTTAGTTTAAATCTGTCATTAAAACTACAACTTATTGTGTCACACGGTTGAGCAATAGAGCAACAGTGCTAATGCGGAACTAGTCCAATCTCGTTGGTGCAACGGTACCAAAGAGAAGGTTGTATGGCTCGGAAAAACAGGGCGCTTTGATTTAGATCGCGCTTAGCTTGACTATATTTGAACAATTAGTTGACGGTTAGCAGGATCACTTCCAGTGTACGGAGACGGAGACGGAGGCTTTTCGCCTTAGAGGGTTAGCAGTAGATTAGTTTACTTTTAACCGGCCTACTTGACCTTTTGTAACATTGATTCAAGTTCTCTGTAAAATGCAACATGCTGTGTGGGAATGCTATTTTCTATGGTCGCATGGGTGTCGGTGTGTGTATGTGCGTTGGATTGGACGCTTTCAGATACCGGATGCAGGAATGATTGAATTCATATCGACTGAGCGGAAATCAATACTTTTAGCTGCGAGGACCCCCAGCTGCGAGGGCCAGCCTCAAGGATGGCCGCATTTCCTGTAGCAAGCTGCTTTCGATGCCGAGGGGATGGATGTTTCCTTACATTATCGGTGGCACGATGTCGTGCTTGTCGTCCTCATCGCTTACGTACATGCGCGTCAAGTCCGAGGCGACGGATGCCGTCTCGCAAGCGCTGTCGGTTGAAATAAAAAAAAAAAAGAAGGAGTCCCTAATGTAGTCCACCGATAATTAGCTCACTTTTACGAGGTGCCAGAACGCAGCCTCCAGCTGACGCTTCCAGTCAGCCATCGCGGCAGCTTTTCCGGCGCACGATCGCACCGTCCTGCACCCGCACGAGCAATCAATTATGCTTCCCGGCCTGCACCACGAACATGCGCCCGTAAATCATGCAGCCCAACATCGGAATCCGCTCCACACACGGCCAACCAGCGCGTGCGGGCCGATGGTTATTGGAAATAAATCACCATTAAATGAACACATTTCAATCCCGCACCAATCCGCGGTGAGACAAACGCCCGTCGGGGTCGTTTTTCCAAACCAACCCGAGCCTATGGGGGCCACTCGGCCACACTATTAAAGCGTCCGATCAAAAGGGGTCGTGTCTCCGGCATCGCGAGCTGCGAGCAGGGGTTGTAAATTTGGCGCTCGTCCGCTCGCGTACCGAGTGGCACAATTTGTCCACCCGATCGATCACTCCGGCGGCGGGTGGCCACTAAAAAGTGTTACTTTATGTGAAAGCAAAGTCATGTCTACCGCCGCTACCTTCGACGGTTGACCTTCCAGCCGGCCAGTCGGACAACGCATGTTGGCGGTCTTCGTACCAACCCTTAAGCGCCGCATAGTTGGGACAAATCGATTCGCACTGGAAAATTGATTGAACGAATAATTTACCCACCCCATGCGGGAGTTTGTGCCCACTCTCTTTCTCTCTCTC
Source organism: Anopheles nili (assembly GCF_943737925.1). Lineage (NCBI taxonomy): Eukaryota > Metazoa > Arthropoda > Insecta > Diptera > Culicidae > Anopheles > Anopheles nili. Next base: position 27,092,415 of record NC_071292.1, read on the forward strand.
TCTTTTTCTCTCTATCTCTCAATATGCTGATAGCAAACCCTGGTCACCTACCTGACGACGTCGTGCTCCTCCAGCACCGGCACCTCCGTGCTGTCCAGCCCGTCGTCCTCGTCCGCCGGCAGCTCGTCATCATCATCGTCATTCGACTCGACGATGATCGAAAGGTCGGGCAGCATTTTCGACTGGGTCGGTGGTTTTCCACCCGACTTCAGCGTCACGCTCGGATGGGTGGCGTTGGCCGCATCGATAACCTTTGAGGGGCCGGGCAGATCTAATTTACGCTTGCTGTGGAAAATGGTGCGGGAAAACCAAACGGTTTTTTGATGTCAAATTAACGAAACTCAACGACAAACAGTGACGCCCAGCGGTCAGTCCGTTTTGTGTACCGGATGTGTTGACTTGGCTTGACACGCGCCTAAGAAAACAGAGCCATTTTTCCACCATCTTGTAACCTACCTTTGCGCGGCTTTACTCCGCATTACCACGTCGAGCCAGTTGGTCGTGATCTGGGGAGTGTACCTGTTTACGAGTGAAAGGGCAGAAAACGGGAAGCGTTATCAGTCGGCGCCACCAGAGGTCAGAATACTTCGGCCCAACTTGCAGTGTCCTGCCGTGACTGTATGATGGATGGCGATCATGACGCGTGGCACCTGGTTGAGGGTTTAGTTCCATTTATTGACTAATTGATTGATGAGCAATCACTTCGGGTAGCACCACTAATTACTCGAATCATCAATAACAATCGAGAACACCGCCAGAAACGCCACTTATGACCCATCACCCATCACACTGTCACGTCCAACGGGCGCTGCTGATGATGGACCAAATCAAGTGAACTAGACGAGATGAAAATGAGTGCCGAATTACGCGTGCATGCGTGCCGTTCATTCACGAATGAGCTGTTGTGGATGAAAATTGAGCAAACCATCTAACGAAATGGCCTGTAATGGGGAAATGCTGAGATCTGAGACGCCATATGACGGTGCAAGCGAAACGAAAATGAGCAAACAGAAAACCGCGATATTCTACATCGATCGTTTTAAACGCAGGCACAGCCACCAAACGCACGCCAGCGAGCGATCGTGGCGTGCCTGCGGTCAGAAGCCGCGCTCGTGCCGGCCCCAAAACGGGGCCACACTCTCCCCGGACGCGGTCCTCAAACATCAACTGAAAGTAGTTAACCTGATGGTATGACTTGGCTAACTGGACCTTGATAATCCAAAGTTCTCTAACCGAGAATCGGTCGGCGGGCAAGGGTCGGCCTTTGCTTGCTTTTCCATCGAAAGCACCTTGTTGAGGTACTTGAGATCGAACTTGAGAATCGCTGCAATCGGGCACGGACCGAGGAAAAGCGGGATGAGAGCGGGATATAAGCGTCGCGTCAATCCACCAGGCGGTATGCAGCAAAGATGCAAGGAAGGAAAGAGAGAGAGAGAGAGAAAGAAAAAATAAACTCATTTAATGGCTCCTGTAACAGACGGACGGATCCAGGCTGGAAAAACTGTTGCTTGCTGGGGGAAAATGCCGGCCAACGCCAACGGAGCCGCACTTACATTTGTCCAGTGGTCCGAGCTTGAGCGCGATGTTGTACAGGATGTCAGCCGTCCAGAACTCCGGAATGCGAACGAACATCTTCTTCGCGTCGGCGGGCAGATGGAAACCGAGCTTGTGCAGCAGCAGAATGAACGGCTGGTAGGACAGGATAGCGAACTGGTCCTGATTCCACGGCACGACCGGAATGGACTTCTTTTTCACTGTGTTCCACAGACAAGGCGAAAGTCAGCACCTTCAACTACCTCACATTCTAAAGAAAACTCGAGTCTACTTACAGATGCAATGGTAAGACACCGGCTCCATAACGACGACGCCACCGATGCCGGCCGTCACGTAAACGTTGCCACTCAGCAGGTTCAACTTCACGAAGCAACAATCCAGCAAGCTCTTCTGAAGCCAAGCGATCAGTCTCCCACGGTTTTCCTTCTGCAACCGATCGCGCAACACCTGTATGTCATCAACCGCCTTGGACGAGGACTTAAAGTCGCCATCCTCCGGTTTCGGTGAATCGGCCGAAGCGACCGACAGAGCAGGTGTCTGCACGTTACGCTCGTAGTCCGGATTCTCCACCTTCATCAGGTCGTCGTACTGGATCAGCGTGATTATGTTCTGCTCGAGCAGCTGCTCGATGATCGACAGACGCGTCTTTTGCTGGTTGCCGTTCTCCTGGAACAGCTTCAGAATGTCGGCCACGACGCACTTGCTCTGGCGGCACTGCACATAGTACCAGTGGAGTGAATCCTTTTCTTCCTGCGTCCAGGTGACGAGCAAGTTGCTTGACAGCAGCTGTGTGCTGATCTCGGGTAGTGTCGTCGAGAGCGTAAGCGGAGCTGGTTGGGGCGTGTTGATGAACTTGTGTATGACATACTCGATCAAGTCTGACCAGTCCTGGACGTGCGAAAAACATCACCAAAATACCACCATTTGATGTCGGTTTCTCGAAGCAATCGGCATAATCCTTCATCCGGTTTACTTACGTCACACAGCTCGTACTCCGTCTCCCAAATCTGCGAGTACGTCTTGAGTATGTTCGGCTGGAACAGCACGTTTATCTGGCCCAAGTCACCGCCCACGTGGTGCATCATCGTGAAGATGCAATCGTTCACGAACGCGCCATTCTCACGGAAGTCCTCCAGCAGCAAACCGTACTGATGCATTATCTCCACCGTGGCGAATCTAGCAAAAGCGAAACGGAAGAAAGCATAGAAAACGTGTCACAAAAACACAACATCGTTTGGAAACAGGAAATTTTTCCCTTTCGGAAAGGCCTTCCATTTGCGTTTCAATTCTATTTTTGCGTTTCAATTCTATTTTTGCGTTTCGTTTACTGTTTGATGTGGGTCAGCATGTCTCCCGGCGTGCCATCGACGGTCAACTCCCGGACCCCATCCAGCAGCAGCAGCAGCGTGTGGTTGGTCACGATCAAATCCTGGAGATACTGGCGGCTCTGGATGTTTGGATTGTAGCATCGAAGCAGCAACACAAACAGGCAGCGCAAATCCTCCGTGCAGCTAATCTGCAACTGGAGCAGCTTCAGCTTCTCTTTGTCCTCCTGTTCGTGTTATAAATAGTTCCAAAGGGTTTACATGTAAAGCAACGGAGTGGATGAGTCGCCCACAGGCAGGATTCCTACCTTCGTTAAATGCGTGCTTTTTTTGTATGTATCCAGGGCTTGCAAAAACTCCCGTATCGCGGTTACAACCTAAATGGATGGTATGAACATGGACATGGATGGTATGAAGGAGTTATAAGCGTTTTGAACACACTGCAGCAGTGCAACAATGTCTCACCAAATGAATCCTTCGCAGGCAAGGTTTGATGTCTGTCTCGGCAGCTCTGCTAAGCTGTTCGAGCTGCTCGCACAGCATCACACCCTCGTACGTTAGGTAACTGATGATATCGAACGAAAGGACACTGTTGATGTGTTCCAGGTCCAGCTCGAGCTGGGTGGCGAACTTCAGGAAATACGTCACCAACCAGAAAAAGTGTGACGTATCGATTTGCACTTGCTGTGTAACGTTAAAGATTATCGAATTAATGGTCGAATGAATGCGTGTTTTTTTTAAATACAACACAATGTGTTGGAACATCCTTATTGAAAAGCATAAAAGCTCTAGCTAATGATTTCAAGCAGAACTGGAAACCATCGTAGAATCTTCAGCCTAATATTAGCATCATTATACGGTGTAAAAGTAATAATGAAAACTTGACCGCTCCGAAAATACCCCTATCATTTCAGATTGCGTCATTTGGCCGTTGTTTGGCAATTAAAATTAATGATTCCGTGTCAAGTGGTACATCGCATCCGCATTACACAGGAAAGTGCGGACCACTCAACCGCATCGCCGGGGCCAGTTGCGAAAGCTTTCTTGCATTGTTAACCAAAGCTTTTAGCGTCAATTAAAGCGAAAAAGAGACAGAGAACCCCAATGCTTACCAGATCCGACAGTAATTGCGTGTGCAGCTCGTGCACGAGATAGCCGTATCCTTTGAGCAGAAAATCGACCGTAAACTCTTTCAGGATGTGAGATATATCATCATCGGTCGGGACGTGATGCATCAAACCCTTCATGTTGATTCTGGAAGAGGCGGAAACGGAAGCAATCGTAATGCATTCGGAGCGGGAAAACTGAGCCGCATCCGAGGCATCCTACTTACATGTTGCTCTTGCCACGTTTCACCAGCTTCTTTCGACGCAGTTCCTTCTTCTCCTGCACCGACACTGGGTTGCGCTGTTTGTTGGCCGCGTTGAAGCGTTGCTTTTGGTTAGAAGGTGGCTTCTGATGAATCGGTTTCTGGTGCGGGCTGTCATCCTCGTTGCTCGAGGTGGAGATGGACTCCTTCTCAACCTGCGTACCATATCCGCAATCGGAGTTCTCCGACAGTGACACTTGCATCTGCTTTTGTGTACTACCAGACGTATTCATCGGTTGTGATTGCGTTGGAGACTTCGGTTGCTGAGACTGCGACTGCTGTTGCTGTTGCTGCTGCTGCTGCTGCTGCTGTTGAGGTGAGCAACTGGACATGTGATCCGGTTGCTGCGGCTGATGCGCATTGTCCTTCGCAGCTTGATCCTTTGCCATCGCGGCCACCGAGGTCTCGAGACATTTGCCTCCCTTGGACTTTTTGGTCTGCAAACGAAAGTTAATAAATTATAAACCCAGCACAGTGCACAAAAACATACAAAGTTTCGGCTAACTTCCTGCGCCTCGCCAGCACACGCGGTCTTCTGATGTTCGCACTGCTGATGCAGGACACCACCGATGCAGGACGACTTGCCGCTCACACCACAAACACCACCGGGGCCACCGTTACAATTTCCGCAGGTCGAACCGTTCGAAGTGCATCCGTCCGCAGCGTTCGCCTTCAGCGTCTGGTGGTACATCTGGTGGGATTTGATCGCCCGCGAGAGCACGATCTGCGTCGGGAAGTCGGAAACCATGCGCGTCGTTGGTGGCACCTCGGACGCACATTCCTTGCTCATGGACGATGGCATTTTGCCACTGCCTAAAATGCAAATAGCGTTCATAAGACCGGCTGGTTCAGAGGGCTGAGGTTGGTGCTGCCGCTGCGGTGGCTGCTGCCCGGGAACGGCTCGTTCCCGGCGCGGACATTCACCATTGTCGGACGAGTCGGACGTCGGGTCGGACGTGAGCATGGGACTGGAGTCCCCGCTGCACTGCTTCGGCGGGGAGGTGTTGCTCTCGTTGTCCTCCGAGCTCTCCGAGAGTGTCGACTCGAACCACAGATTGAGCAGCTTCTGGAGCGTGCTGATGTGCTGATCCTTGTACATCAGCGCCACCAGCTGCGCCATGGTTACGCCCCAGTAGGCGCGCTGCGGGCACGACATCAGGTAGATCAGCAGCTTGTCGATGCTCTGCGTGAACAGGTTCCAGATGATCTGATTCTGGAAGGAGGTGTTGTGGCCCGCTGTTGGATAGCTGCCCGCGTGTGATCCCACGCCCGTACCCATCTCGGGCACGTGCAGGATATTGCGCAGCAACAGCAGGCAGTTGTTAACACTGTCGCATTGCTGTATCGAGAGCTTTGTGTCCCGCTCGAGGATACCCTTCATGTGGTCGATCACCGCCTTGGTGGTTTTCCACTCGACAAACGCCTCCTTGCTCGTGATCAGCAGCTTGTTCAGCTCGAAGATCGTGTGCCGCCCGATCTCGGACTTTGAGACCAGATCCACCGGCAGCAGGCACTCGACCGGGACGGTCAAGTTCACCAGCAACCGGATGCTGGTGTCGATGATCTTCACATCCTTCGCGTTCACCAGCAGCGGCACGATGTCGTTCTTGACGTTCTGCCCGAAGCCAATCGCCCGGCGAAATGTTCGCAGGGTCGCATCCTCTACCGCCAGCTTACAGATGATCTCCTCCAGTGTGACCAGGCAGTCCTCGCTAACGTGGTACACATCGTCTTCGAACGTGCCCAGCGAACCGAAGGTGCTGTTGATCTGCGGGTTCGCCAGCAGCCATTCCATGCTTCAGGTCTCGGCGCTGCCGGCTACTCCCGAGAAGGCTTGCAAAAGGTGCCCGCGTTCACCGAGGGGAATCTCGAATGCCGCGCTAGTGGCACCGCAAGCGAAACTAAATTAACCGAAAGGCGACTTTCTGCTACCAAATGATGCACTGTTTCCTTAAGTGTCCCTTGCTGGGTAATTTATTTGCGCTTGAAGGCTAGAGGCTAAGTGGGAGCGAGGATTTTGTTGATGAAAGCGAGGTTTCGTACCCATTGGGCAGGTTTTCTGTTGAACATAGGCCGTAGAAAAGAAACACGAATTGCAAAAAAGCGTCTTATTATAAAACATCATGCACTAGATTAAAATAAACTTTTGATCGACACAAACATTAAAGTTGCCACTGTTGCTTATCATTTAGACGAGCAGTTGATGTAATTGACTTTAAAATAGATGATCTAAAATAAACATAAGCTAAATCCCACAACTATGCTTCGTTGCGCTATCGTCAAAATACAACGTCACCAAAATGAAAAGCTTAGTAATTATACTTCATCGCTTTTTGCGTAGCACGGACCACCCTGACACGAGTTGCTGTCCCTGTTTTCAGGTGAGTGAAATGTTGATCCAAATTCGTAGAAAATCCAGACATTTCCATCGAGACGCCGCATCTATCATCATAGCCACTCATCCGTGTAGAACGTCTGAATTTGAAGTTGTCCGTTCTGAGCCGAAATTCGTAACTGATGTGTTAATCGGATATGAAATGTAGCTTCACCACAAGGAGCTCGTGCCTCGTGCGGGACAAAACCACCGGAGTACGAGTGCAGTTGACAGAACAGACCGACAGGGGACGATAGATGGACAGGATATGACACAGAAGCAGGTAGCTGTATAGGTTATCGGTCGTTTTGCTTGAAATTTTGTTAACACATCGATGCGCTAGTCCGGCTGTGTACCGTCCTTTCTACACGCTCGACAGAGCCTCGTTACGTACGCAATGTGCACGGTGACCTTTTTTCAGTTCCATGTCCATTGCCCGGCGCAACCTTAGAAATGCCAAACAAGGAAGACACCCGCACTAATCCCGCTCGAGTTCCCGGAAGGATTTATTTCATTTTTCCTTTCGCGCGCTCGTCGCCGCAATCGTCTTCTTATTAGCCGGTGTACATAACGAGTGCCACTCGGACATCGCGCTGATGCGCGGGAAAATGCGACGAAAAGTTTTTCACCGCGCTCATCCGACACGAGGTGCGCAAAAAAAGGCAACGTGAGCGGTGTTCGATATTGCCATCGCTATCAAACCCCCCTGTTTCGAGAGGTGGATGTAAAGAAATTATGCTCGTGTAGCGGATTAACGGTTCGACACTCGATGGCAGCATATTATCTTCTCCCGGCACCACTCCCAGCCAGGACACCAGGCACCAGCGGGCCCATCCTACGCAGCAGAAGACGACAGGCTCACGATGGCTCATGCTTCATGGGAATGGGTGTTTTTTTTTCTCGCTCCTGCCACCCTCCAGGAAATCCATTTCACTTGCAACAAAATGTCAACCGCGTGGTTGTGTCGACTTCAAGCCACGGTTGGTCCATCGTGGCGCACCCTGTCGAACACGTGCACGCGTGTGGAAAGCGGGCGGTTTCGAAAGCGAATGTACTAGACACCTGCTTTCCTTGCTGCTTCACGTCCACGGGACACGCAAAGTGAAGCGAGACCGACCGAAAGCCAGCTCAGAATAAATCTTTTCATGCTACACAAATGGCCGCTCCGTGGAATGGGTGGTTGGGAAAGTTTTCCACCAGCAAGCGGGCGCAGATTCGCTCAACGCGACCAAAACAATTGCCGAGAAGTTTAGCGTGCTCAAATTAGCCACATCTCGGTGCGATCCAAATATAACGCAAGCACACAAAGGCCTGCCGTCGGTCACTTCGCGGGCTTCCGGGCCATTTGGTTCTCCAGGTTTGTAGTGCTCACAGCATCCACAATAGCCGGCGGGTTTTTCTTCGACTTTCAAGCAGTTCATCACGTTGATGAAGAGAAAATAACACCACATCCCGTGGTGACATTCCGAGAAAGCAACCGTGCGGCGTGAAGGATGGTGCGAATGCATTGTTATGCTGGCCATGTGCTTCGAAGAAAAGGAAGTGAATGGGTCAAATTTAGCGGTTCTGTTATTATTTTCATCCGCAGCGAAGGATGCCCTCAGGATGCAGTGGTTCTATTCCGGTTTCCGGTAGCGTGTTGACACCAGGGTAAAGGATTGAAGGTCTGCCTGAACGCACAATAGAGCGAAGGAATGCACAATTTCCGCCATGGCCATGTGCGGGTGAAAAATGCGTTTTCTGTCCAAAACGACCACCTCGACGGTTTAGCCTTTTGCTGACGCACAGAGGCGTGAGGATAAATTGAATTTAGAATGCCATTACATTCGACAGAGCAAAACGGGAAATCAAATGGACGCTGGATTGCAGCTTCCGACGCGCCCACGTCGCACAGATGCAAATGGAATTCAAATAAGAAAAGGGAAATCGAATTTACTCGGAACAAGCGAGCCAATGTCCGTGTGCAAACATTCGCGAACCGGCCAACGAAGTATAAACACAGCAGCTAAAACATGATCATCCTTTCCGCCGAACGCAACGGAAATTGGCCAGATAATTGTTTTCCCGAAACTGTTTTCCAACCCCTCGCCGGAACTGGACACAGCGTAGCATCCGATCCCGGCAAAAACAAACTTCGGACACTGTGTAACAGACAAATAACGTATCGCGCACGTGGATAAAGTCAATTTTTCCACAAAGAACCTTTCTATATGTAGCTTGCCCGAGGCAGCTATAAAAATGTGAAAGTTTCGAAACATTTATTGCCCAATTGAATTGACTGCTTTTTTTTAACGCATATCTGCAGTAAATTAGGAGATTGTTAGACTTCTCGTCTTAAATTTGCATGGTATAACATTTCCTCGAAACTGTGCGGCGTGGTTTCATGAAACTTTCACAAAAGATCACACTTTACCACGCTCAATGTCTTCTTTATATCTCGCTCACCAATGTGTCGGGGAGAAGATACGCAGAATCGTTAAGCTCACAATTGAATTGCTAATCGGCTTTTGCTCCCATCCATTCATGGCGCCCCGGGGCTGTTAATGTAAAGCATATGCACAATTTTGCCACCGAGACCGCCAAAGGTGCGAATTTTCAGCTTTTATAATGCTTTTGCTGGCGCTTTGATCAATGGCCAAATTTCCACCAACTACCGACTTGTGAGCGTGAGGATTCAAGTTCACTCGCATTCGAAACATCGATCCCGGCGGGAGATCGGCCTTTGCTGCAGGGTATCCGAGCCCGGTGGTTATGCGTATCCTGCCGCACCTTGTGGCAAGGATACGACCGGAAGTCTTGTCACGTTTTCGCTACATATGTCTCCGTCGGCTGGCCTGTTGGTGGCGAAATCGCAGAAATCAATCCCACACTCGAACCGATCGGGAATGGTGTCGACCGGAAGCTTGAGCTGGGACATAAATGTAACACGAGATTTGTGTAAGTGGCTACCGAAACCCTGTCTGAATTCCGTTTTCAACCATGAGATCATCTTGCTTTAATGCGAGACGACGGGAGATAACATTTTCGCCGGAAATGCTATGCACATTTTCATGTTCTGCAAACTTTTCAATGATTCAAAATGCGAACAAACAAGCTTTATGGATGCTGGACTGTGTCCGAGACGGCATTAGACATTCTTTCGGGCGGGCATTATTCTCCATACCAAATACGTTGAATCGTTAATTAAAACATCATCCAGTAAGGCAATTAAAAGACTGAGAGCAGCTTTATGAACGCGACGGATTGGAAGCAAATTTTAGATCGTTATTGTTTTGTAAGCAACGTTTTGCTAAGTAGAGTCACTTCAATCAAAGAGCCCATCTAAATTACGCTTCCGTTGTTCGCTCACCAGGATTTCTTCTCGGAGAAGCGTTGCGCAACAGCCTTGTTAAGAGCCAGCTCCTGCATTAATTATTATTTATTTATGTACGAAGCACGACTGCTGATGTCGAGAATTCAGAGGCTTTAGAGCGAAAAAGCGAGACGCTTTTCCACGAGTTAAAGCCAAAGAAGGGCTAAGGACACTTCTGGCAGCAACCGTAAAGGATCGCTTTCTCTGATGATAGCCGTCATTTGAGATTACGCTTCTCCTTGTCCTTCGATGTCCATTATCGAACAAAATGAAACGACGATGGTGCAGTAATCAATCCAATCAAATTCCCTGCTTAAATTCATCAAACTGTTCATCACGGGCTTAGTTTTCAAGCCCGTGTGTATGCAAATAATTATATCAAGGATTTTCTTAGTCCGACATTATGCACGATAATGCCATCAAAAGATTCTAATAAGATTTCATACGATAACATAAACAAGTAGTGTTATGAGGAACTTCCCTGAAGTAATTGTTAGTATGATGCGACAGATAATATCGATAATAAAGTTGATATCATCAATACGATGCTTTACATCTATCCTTTATATTTTTTCTTGTTATATAAGCATCAATCCAGTTTCACATTACAACTTTCCTTGCGTTCTAGAAACCTTACATTAAAGCTACATGCATCTACTGGATATGAAAAATGTTCCAGGCCATTATTCATTTTGTAACGTAAAACTTATTACTTTATCCAACAAGCCATCTCAACCACCCACATAGCAGTGTTTGATATCATCTGAGCTCAACGTTCTTTTACAAACTCCATTCAGATTTTAGTATGAAAAAGAATGCGATTAAACGTTAAATTAACGAAGCGGTAAATATTAGACCGACGCTAACAACGACGCTTAAGTGCCATTTGAATCCGATCTGGTCTGCTTTACCTTTTTATCAACCATTTGATCAAGCTGTCGAGCCAGCGGTGGTGCTGTAAAAATGCTTATTCTAAACAGATTCGATTAGAACAAGCAAATTGAATTATGTTGGAGAATGCTCGAGACTGTGGATTGAAATTTTAATCAAGGTACCGTCTCTTTTGATGTCTAACAATGTCTGTTTCTTTATGTTTCGAGTGCTGCGATTGATTTTAGCTTTGGTTTGTAAACTAGAGTTACTTTTACTAACAATACATGTTATTTACATAAATCTATGAGCCAAATTAGTATACCCCTATAATTACAGGACATCTTGGTTCTTTGCTGTTATTTGTCATAAAAATGGATTAATAATTTACTATTATTACATGAGCATGCAATAAAACCCTACTAAATGTTCGACTTGCCCATCCCGGCTCGGTGCTGATTATTGTGAAAGGTTCTCCTTCGTCCCCACGTTGCATCCGCTTGCTGATGCATCGTGTCGAGTGGACAATCGAGCCGATCATGAGCTAGAACCATTATACAACCCATTCCGACGCAAAGCTCCGAGCTGTTACGCACGGAACTATTAAACGTGCCGGTTCGTCCCAGCGTCGATGCACCGGGCGAAACATGTGCAGCTACTTACCTTCATTAGCTTCCGCCGTCGAGGGTTGGGGTTGAGGGAGTCACGAATGTACTATCTCGTTCCGCGTGCGTGTGTGTAAGTTCAGCGATGCAAACGGCCACTTATGGATGATGACGCTGGCGTTGTTTGCCACCAGCACTGTGTGGCTCTATCTTGCTCGATCTGGCAAACCACTTTGCACTATCTGTTGGCCTCAGTAGGCCACTGTCCACAATGTACCGTGTCTACGATAGGGCTTCCCGACGGCGATTGATGGCACCCACACAACAAGCGCTAGGGGTGGCTTTTCCACAGCGCAATAGTGCAGTGCGTCTACTGCCTATTGATGATGATCACTCGCGACGATGACGAACACTACCGCGACGGGCTCACGATGCAACACGGCTATGAAAACGTGATCTGGCAATGGAGAACCACACACACGCTCGATCTGTCGGCGCACCCTGCGAAGTAGCCGCGTTGTTGCTGACTAATGCGTTAACAAGGGCTTGCTGGGCTTGCAAAATAGATCGGCGGTTTCGTTTGGTGTTGATGGCCACCGGGGCGGATGTTTTGCACTCGGTTAAGGGTAATGGCGCACAATAAATGTTACCACACACTTGCAATTTGCACTGCAATGAGATCACGTTGGTTCGAGATCACTTTTTGGAGAAATTAATCCCACCTTGATCGCTCACTCACACTGCAGCGAGAAACTAGGCGAGGTGTTCACCTTGAGCCGTACGTCGTTGTTGCACTTTCCGTGGATGAATGTACAGCGCATTTTGAAAGGACAAACGCGTTTAGGGACACTGATTAATCGAACGCCACGTGTGATGTTTCCAATTCAAACAAGCACTATAACCGTCAAAGTATTTTTGCACTCCGTTAGAGATACTTCAGCACACTATGGATTATAGCAATACACTCTGTTTAACTCGTATACATGAGCCAGGACCGTAGGGTTTCTACTTCCGTATCAGACCACTCTCCATGCGCAACTGACGCCGGTTCGATGGTGAGAGGCAACTCAGATTTACACAACGGCACCTTGTTAGTATACTAGAGCTTGTGCAATTGTCGTCGCTACAACCGCTACTGATGCGCCAATTCAACTCGACTGCTAACACTCGCCGTCTGCGATTGAATGCCTGGTCGGATGCTGCCGGTTGTTTGGGAAATCTGGCGTATAACCGAATCTCGCGATGCTAGCTCGGAAAATGAGACCGACGTACATAAACCGACATGGGTGCATACGGCACACCGAGAGATAGAGTGAGAGAGAGAGCAAGAGAGAACACCCACGGTTGATAAGCGGGAAGATATGCGCGGGCGCCCACCAAAGCTGGAAGGAAATGTTTGGAAAAAAGCGAGACAGCAGGAAAGTGAAAATGAGAGCGACAGCGGCCCTATGTACAAACCACCCTAGAGGCTTCCGCCCTTGCCCGGCGCAGTTACCTAATGGGATTTTATTTTCCAACGCACCGCGAACACCGGTAAGTGTCGGAACGATGGCTAACGAAGCCTTGTTTGTTCCCGCACGACCTACGCTAGAGTGGATGGGTCCTCGTTCCGCTCGCAAGACGCCAGTTCGGACCTAGTCCATTAACAGATACGCTTCATTTGAATGTAGCCTGATGTTTAATTCAATCAAATTCACGGGTTCTTGCAAAATAGTTCTCCCCGGTCGTTCTTGCGACCGCAGTAGGCGATGCCGATGCCACACAGTAAGGACTGCTACTGCTCGCCTGGTGAACTGCGAAATCAACAGGCTGCCACCGCCATGGCCAATGGTCGCATCAGTGTGAAAATATTCGTATCCCTGGCAGACCTCTCCGCCGCCGTTGGCTCCCTTTTACCGGTGAGCAGATCCATCGCAGTACATAGGGCTCTTGCGATATACAAAACACAACCGGCACCACTATCGTTCTCGCTCGCACCATCGCACGACACGGACCGTTGGCGGCTGCACGTGGGCCGGCAACGTGCGATCGGGCAAGTTCATGTTTCCGATGCGTCTCCATGGCCTGCTCGTCGGCGTTGGTGGAGGCGCAACACGCAGGGTGACGGGAACAATAGCAACAAAAACACACATCGCGGATTATGGTGGACGGGCGGCATATGCCTGCTGCTGTTGTTTTCTGTGCCGGCGTATTAGTTGCATCCAACGCTGAAACCGGGCCACTGCGATAGGCTGTGTTTCCACCCTCGCAACCATCCCTTAAAGCACGCACACATAATCGCACGTGCGCGATGGGGGAAGAAAGGTGCACAAGAGCATCCGTTTGCTGGGAACGCTGGGAAAAAAAAAGATTTTGCACATACACCCGTGAGGTATCGTGTAAACATCCGACCATGCTGCCGACACATGCTGGTCGGCGACGTGCGCCACGGGGAAAATCTTTTGCCAGCAGACCGAACACGGCACGTTGAATGGCGACTCACCGTCGTTCATTCTCAAGTTGGTGGAAATGCTCGTTTTCCAGCACAATTAAGCATAATTAACGATGCCCCTTTCAACAAACCGGACTACTGGAGCCTGTGCGATAAGAAGTGACCCTTGAAAGTCGTCCTTGGGGCGTTCCTGAGTTTGGGCGGGAAAATAAGGTGTCTTGCCATCTTGCAGTTACATCACTGGACTTGGGAACGTACGAAGCGTAACAAGCGCGTGTATGACTTGCTGGACACGCGTAGAGCAGGCAAATACCAATAGCCGCCAGACGTTTGCTGGAGCTTTACAAAATTCGTTACACATAAGCGGACGCTATCAACAAGGATGCGAGCTGCAACAAACAATGCAATAGAAAAGCAAACGGGAAAGCAGTTTCGATTTATTTTTTTTCCTAGTGGTTCTATTGTATAGAAAAAATAAATTGAAGCAGGAACATGGTTTTTTGGTCTACGAATTGGCAATATCGCACGTTCGAAAAACAAAACCCCACGGAATACAAATCGAATGGACATGCGAACATCATCGCTCGTAACGGTGGTGTATGCATTATGGAAAAGACGTGTGAATGGCGGGTTTTCACACGTTCACTACCACCGTGCGTACGAGAAAAAGATGCATTTCTAACATCGAACGGTGTCGAAAGCTGGCCCTAATCCAATTCCCAGCTAAATGAATAAATCTGCATTTAGTGAGAACGACCGTCGCAACGTCCCAAGCAAGCCCGAACGTCGTTCAGCGCTGATGAGAAGACTGGGACCCGTTGTCCGAGTGAATCAGGAGATGTAGGTTGAGATTGTAAATTGATTGGACATGATTTAATGCTCAATTAAAACTCGGCCAGGATTATCGGCTTCAAAAAGTTAAATCGGATTAAAAACTGAAACTTTTTTGGTTTATGGTTGACGAAACGTCTCATGTTTCAAGTTCCATTGCAGAAAAAAATTGTCGAATTAACCATGTAGGTCAAAACGCTTCCTCAACATGCAATTACTGAAAGTCCTTGAAACGAAAATGAGCAAGAAATGCACGATTTAACAGGATACAATGATATATTTTAATTCCTCAAGTATATAAAATAATCATAATTTAAATTCTTTTCAAACAATTCAAACACAATTTTAAATCACCTAAAGCTCTCTTTAAGACGCTCAGTTATAATGGAATCCTTTATCGTTGTGGAGATACAAACAAAAACAAAACTTCAACCAAATTGAAATTCCCTGGAAATATCGGAATTACAAGGATGGCTCTTCATCTGAATGTTCTCAAGCGTCGAGTGTACACATCTTGAGTGCTGCAGACATTTTAATTACCATCGTTCCGTCCTGTCGCCAGAAAATGTCGGGAAACTAGATTCTATATTTGATCAGTCGGATGCAATACTATACATAAAGTATAATCTGGATTGAGCTGGTGCGAGACTTAAGCAAATTTTTACATCATTTCCAGCATTTTGTCAATTAAAGTGTGTAGTTTCTATTTCTTTCCTATTACCAAATCTTAAACGTCTTTGATATGGTTTTCGTTTTTTTTTAACATTCGATGATTTTTTCACTTACGGATTGTTTAAATTTTCAACATATTAGTCTGCTGTAGGTTTAAATGCCTTGCCTGAAATGGTGAAACGTAAGAAGGCGTTATTCGCCGAATTGAGGATGAAAAATACTGCGATGATGGATGGAATAGGAAGATGGATTGATTGATTCGAAAAATGATAAGTGTAACCATGCAACGTGAATACTCGGAAAAGAGCTACTGTAACATCGTTTAAAGGAAGACATCAATATAGCAGATGAGCATGAATATCGATTGTCTATCGAAGATTTCTTTCCTTGGGAAATCACGTAAATACCATATATTCTTGGCAAACTTGTCATTATTATCGATAGATGCGCGAGATGCATTTCAGCACCTCAGTTCAATACTCAAAATATCGGTTCATGCCGGCTGAAACCATCCTACTTCTCGTCTATGTCAATGTACACAGGAAACCAAGCATTATCTTACTAACCTTCAGTGGTGTCATCCCGGACCAAAGAAATAAAACGAGTTCGAAGGATCAGTGAAAGAAAAAAATAATGACCAGTTTGGTCCAATATTCCCTTTTCTACCCCAGAACATTCCTCAACGTCATTGCATTGGCGCTAATTGGTTTTCTGCGTCTTGAGAGTTGAACATTAAATTAAACTTGCTGGCTAATGGTCGATGCTTTATACTTCCTTCTAGCTCTGTTTCACATTTTACGCCTTCTACTTTGTGTCGCTACAAACACGAATGTAAGCGAGCGAGCAGACGATTTCAAAGCATTAACTTCATTATATAAGCAACATCTAAATTTTTAATAATCACAAATATCAGCATTGTGAAATTCATTTGGGAGGATGCATTATATCCAATAAACTGGATGAATTTCAGATGCTTAATAAAAAGATCCACGGACCTCATGCTTAACATATTAACGCCATTGAAATAAAACTATAGAGTGGGGTTTTATTAAGTTTTTTCACGTCTCATTTTTTCTCTTGTTACAGTAAAAAGAAATAATAACATTATCATAGTTTTACAATTGCGACCTTCTCTATTAGACGACAACATTTAATGTATTGTGTTTGTGTGTGTATATATAGACGACTTCTGTTGAACTTGGCTAGCTTTTCTAATACAGGATTTCCTCTTCCCTTTATATTTCTCTATACCGTTGCCAGTAGTGCGCTGTACCTCTCTGAAGAAGTCATAGTAAACATAATAAAAATAATCATAATATTAACCCTATTTTTCTTTTCTCCCTTAAGTCTCATAATAAATTGTTTTATCCTGCGTATCGCATCTTCAATACCTTGGGTTCTATTGCAATGTAAATATCCGTATCAATTTATAACTTCTGCGATAGTTAGGAAACAAGCCACAATCGTAGTGCTTGAATAATAACGACGTACTCTGCGCAACGATTTGAACAAAAACTTTTCGTCCACGTGAAGAATGTACCACATGCGACGGAATGAACATGGAATCGAACAAAAAAACACCTTTGTTGTTGAGAAACAATTGAATGGAAAGAAAAAAAAACAAAATAACAAACTTCTATCATTAAATACTCATGAGGTCGCACTCATCCGCAGCTATGGGAGTCGAATGATATCCACGAATGATGCGATTCAACCTGCTGCTAGTTACTCGCATTTGTTCTTCACCGTGATCATAATCTGGTTCGTTTGGTGTATCAGGTACAGTGCACTAACAAAAACGGCATTAGCTCTGTAAACAACAAGAGAAATATAATTAAAAAAAACAATATAACCGTGTTTTTCTTCATGATTTGCTGAAGATACTTACTCTCCTTCCTTAAAATATTCCTTCAAAGTGGTGCTGAACTTTTTGGAATACTTTACGAATTCTTTTTTCCGCTGCTCTACCGCTTGCTTGCCGGAAGATCCGGGTATAAAGCCAACCACTTCATTGACTGCATCGAGCAGCTTTTTAATGGCACTGGCTATTTCTCTGAAAAAGGTTTTAGAAATGAGCTATTATTACTTTGCTTTCTACGAAAACTCAAACCATCATCCATAAAACAAAATTTTACATATCGCCAAGCATTAGAAAAAAAAATTGTGCATCGTTTCAATAAGTACTGATTTTCGTGTAATTAATTGAGGGTCAATTTCAAACAAAATTAATTTAAAAAAAGAGTTTATAACCAGTTTTCATTAATGTAACACGAAAATAAAAGTGACTAATTACGATTGATTTATATATTACAATTAGGTGTTTTAGATATTACAGAAAGGTATCGTTCATTAATCATTCATTTAGCTTACTTTATGGTTTCCAGGAATGTTTTCCGATCCGCTATCTCATCCGGAATTCGGCTTAAAATCCGTTTAAGTGCGGCCGATTTTTTGTTCAACTCCTGGAAGGCATCCTCCGTTCGATTTAGTCGATACTCAATCACTAACAAGGGAATAAAGTAAAAAAAATCATTCATAAAGATGAGCTACAAAGCTGTTGAATTTTACGCCCAGCACGACAGAAATGCAACTTACGATCAGTGTCTGTGGCCGCTCCCTGCAGTCTGAGGATGCTCTCGTTCATATTAACGTTGATATCACCCTTTTTGATGATTCCCATCACGAGATCGTACGTCAATCCCGGGTGGCTCTGTTCGGCTTTTGTCAATGCTGCACGCAGCGCCTGCGATGCGACTACATCGCGCCGTTCCAGCTGAAAAGCAAAAAATCGGACTGATGCATTACGCAAGCAATGGAAACGTTTCAAAATGGCTTTTAGCAAATCAACGATCAAGTGAACGGCCGAATGAATCGCCGATTGCGTCGTCTTCTTTCCCCATCCGGCCATTTAACAGCACATAAATCGATACGACAAATGGATCCGATTAGTTTCATGGTTCGTCCTGCCGTTTACTCAGGACGTGATTGCACGAATCCGCGACAAAGTTCAACTGGTATGCAGTTTGCGTTGTGAAAAGCAAGTAAACAAGTAAACAAACTAACATACAAAAAACAAGCCTTAAACCAGACGGGGCCCCATAGACCATCCTGGACCGTCCTGGTAATGGATGCAGCTGGGAGAAGCCATAGAAACCCGTCCTCCAGTTGAGGAAGCGTGATGCAGGAAGTAAAAAAGTGGTTTATGCAAACTGTGCAATATATGCGACTGGCTTCGCCCCCGGTCGTGGACGAGCAGCGCAAGCGGGAATTTGTCTCTAAAACTAGAAAGACGACTTTCCCTGCGCCATGTTTTCCCCTTTTCTGGCCGCTCAACTGAACGCGGTGTTAGATTGGCGCGGATACGCTTCGAGCTGCCGCCTTTCCCATTTCGCCCTGTTGCTCTACATTACCTGGGACAATATTGGCCGTATCAGAATCGGAAGCACCAGGGATGTTACGACGGGCGCATCATCTCCCATTGTCATTGCTTGCGTTGGGCAGCGAGAGACTGCGTTAGCAGTGTGATGAATCTCTGCTAGACGCACGGAATTTTCCGCCGTTTCTCACGGGCAGCAGCTATATTAGGGTAGCTTTTCGGTGCTATATTTTAGCCACTAGTAGTAAACACGATACCGTACTGTATCGCATGCGAAACAGATCAATGAATCACCTCGCGCAGCAATGCACACTCACGCACCTACAGTTTTATGATATCATGCACAATCACCAAATTGGATTCGACACACATTCGCAGCCTGATCATTTAGACATTTTACCGTTGTAACAACAACCTGTGGTAACAGGATTTAAAGCACGACACTCAATTGTTGTATTAGCCCTATTATGATGATCAGATTTCCGTGAGAATCATTCGTTTTTACCAACTGTTGTGTGTGCAACAATTCCTGTGTAATTTCACGTAAATATTTTCATGACGTTTTGACGTCTGACACATCGACAGCCAAAACTGTCACTGCCTCTACGGGTAGGGCCCGGAACCGATATTTTTACATTCGAAAGGACACCTCTGCTTTCTGATTTATTTAAAAAGAATTACTTGGCATTATTGCTAACGAAGTGCAGAAATTGGAGGAGAAAATAAAATATGTGCACAAATAAAAATAATCATTCGCGACTACTTATTTTCATATAGAACAATTTATTTGTTTGATTGCGGTTGGGTACGGAACGAATACTCCGCGGAACAGATCATTCTGCATTGTCATAACAAAGTTTTTTTGCTTACAATAATAGCGCCTCGATCTGTCGGCGTTGCTCTCGCACGTTGGTAATGAAGAAAAAATATTATAAATACGGAAAATGCGTTGCAATTATTTAATGAGTCGTGTTTAGAAACAAAACATCTGCAAGGGTTGATAGCCCCTATTGACAGAATAGTTCCAACCGTTATTAACTCCAGCAGGAGTATGTAAGTATTGTGAGCTCTGATGTGAACACCTAAGCCATAACCTAAAATACCTGATATGAGCCGATACTTCTATTTGCAGGAAGAATTTTCAATCGCCACACTTTGGAGCTTCTAACAGCGACAGTGAGGAAGAAATTGATATCGATATTGAACCAGTGCAATTGACATATATCTTGGAAGGTGGAAATCCTGAAGAATTAGAGGATTTGGTTGTGTATTTGTCAGACGGAGAATCTGTAGCTTCGGGTGCAATGGAAGACGTCGGGGATTCCGACAGCGACTCGTCGTTCAGAGCGGATGATAGCACACTTTCCGATAGCTCTTTAGAATCTGACAATGAGGAAGAAACCGCAGAGGGCACACAGAGCAAAAGAGAAAAATCCGAAAATCCAACGGAGAGTGAGGGCACAACAGAAGACGCTGCCCCTCGTCGTGTCATCGACGATTACGATGAAGAGATGGAAGAAGATGAAGTGATAAAGGCAATCATTACAGAGATCAAGAAACCACGCTCCAAACCACCAAATATTCAAACAGAGGATTTTATCATTGATCTGTCGTTTCACCCGACCGAAGATATTCTTGCTGTCGGGACCTCGGTGGGAGACGTCCTTATGTACAAGTATGCGAATGAGGCGAATGTGCTCTCTGCCACGCAAGAACTACATACGAAATCAGTGCGTTGCGTGGAATTCGCCCCGGATGGTATATCGCTCATTTCGACTGGTCGAGAACGATCCATCGTTGTTATGGACGTCGAGACTGGCAAGTTTAAGCGATTCTGGGAAAATGCGCACGACGAGCCGGTGTATTCAATGGCAGTGGTCGGACAGCATTTGTTCACAACTGGCGATGATGATGGAACGCTGAAACTGTGGGACGTTCGTCAGCGAGATGCGGTGTTTTCGCTGCGACCGGTGGAAGATTTTATTTCGTCTATTCTTGCAAACCACCACCAACAAAAGTACCTGCTAATGACTAGCGGAGATGGACTCCTTACGACGATAAACATTGCGCAACGGTATGTACAAATTAGTATAAAAACTGCCTCAAATACAATGATTGAGAAGATTGTTTGCTTCGTTTTAGGAAAATGTACGTACAGTCCGAACCATACGAGGAGGAGCTCAACTGCATGGGATTGTACAAGCGCGAGAGCAAGCTGGTAGTTGGTACCTCCAAAGGCAATTACTACACTTTCAACTGGGGACAGTTTGCCTACCACTGTGATGCTTTCACTGGACCTCCGGCAAGCGCGAACCGCATGGTACCGATCACGGAGCAAATTGGCGTGCTAGCGGGCGAAGACGGAATCATTCGTGCGATGCACCTTGTGCCTGGCCGGGTGCTTGGTATCGTTGGTCAGCATTCGATGGCTGTCGATACTCTGGACATTAGCGGTAATGGTGAGCTGATCGCCACCAGTTCCCACGACAATGATGTGCGCTTTTGGAATATCAAATATTTCGAAAATTTCGATGGAATCAAGTATAACAGTAAACCGGATAAGCGAACGTTGCAGCACAATCTGCCGTCGTCCCAGCGCACCAATGCCCGGGACTTCTTTGCAGGGCTGGATGAGTAACATGTGTTTGATGCTGAAAGTGTTCTACCGACACAGGGAAAGCTACTAGGCTAAGAGCCAGTGTCTTCATACTGTATATGTTGCGAGGGAACGCAAATAGTTACGTTGTTTACAGTAATAAGATCGCTGTATTTTGCACGATCACGTTTACCGGCGGCATTGTCAGATGTTTATTAAACTACATAAGTAATTCGAGAATAAAGTAATATTTTATGTTTTTCAACGTATGTGCGCGTTCGAGGATCTGCGTTGTATGTTTGAACTTCGAACACGCAGTACTAAACACGAAACGTCAGTGGATACGTACAGTATGGTTGTTTTGAAATGGATTAGGGAAGAATGTTACAAACAACAACAAAAAACTGCAGCTATCGCTCGTCGCGAGCTGTCAGGACACTCGAAAAGGACGGAAAAACAAGACGAAAGCGCATAGCAAGCAAAACACCATCCTCGCGACCGAATCTAGTGGTCGTAGTGCGACAGTGGAGTTTTTTTTTCGATCCAATCGTCTGTCCGGTACCCAGCCTCAGTCGGCGGTTGGAGCACCATTCGTGACGGAACGAGCAGGACGACCGCACCGTGTGCCGTTTAGTGCGGTAGCGCAATAACCGTCGTACTCGGGGTTTCAGGACGAAGCGCATGCTGTCGCTTCCTTTTTGTCACGCTCGAACATGCCAAAGTGCACCTGCACTCGTGTTCGCGTGTCAATCCGGTGCAATCCAGTTCGACGCATTCAGTTTCCTCGTCCCTCCGGTCGTTGTCCAATGTAGAAAATAAGGACCTATTTCTGGTAACGAACGAGCGTCGGTACACACAAACAATCACACGCTTTTCGACACATACACTTTCCCATTTTCCGATTTCCTTCCCACGTTGGTTTTCCATCTTTCTTCGATTGAGGCCGGTAGTTTTTCTTGCTGCACCGTTTCTGTGCTGGCCGACGTGTTACTTCCCAATACTGTTTAGGCTGTGCTGCGTTGTTGCGAAATTCTTTCCAAAATAATCCTGTAGAAGCGCGCGTGTGCGGTGTGGTGCAACGCGTCGTAAGTGGCCTTTTAAAGCAGGAATTAAAACTCGATACCGTCCTTCCGGAAGTGCAAGAGCGGGAGTGTAGCAACAACATCCAGCACCATGATTACCTTCCGCCTGTCGAACAATGTGTACGCGTACACGGCGTACCTGGTGCTGATGGTGTTTTTCTTGTGGCCTGGACGGTTCGCCAGTATTTACGATTACATCGAAGGCGAAAATATCTATGATCAGCTGATACGGAAGACGACCAAAAACATCTCGCTAATGCGCAACGGCTTGCGGTGCGATTACAGTGAGGTAATCGAAGAAAACCTATCCTTGTACCGACCGCCCTTTACGGAGGACATCATCAACAACAACGTGCGACTGGGCGGCGAGTACTACCCGGAGGATTGTTTGCCGAGCTTTAGCACGGCCATCATCGTGCCGTACCGGCAGCGTGAACACCAGCTGAATCAGTTTCTCATCTACATGCACAACTTTCTACGCCGGCAGCGAATTCACTACCGCATTTTCATCATCGAGCAGTACGACCCCAAGCCGTTTAATCGTGCGAAGCTGTTCAATATTGGAGCGTTAATTGCAATGGGACTGGACTATCCGTGTCTCGTGCTTCACGACGTCGATCTGATGCCGATGAATCTGGGCAATCTGTACGCCTGTTCGCGTAAACCGCGCCACATGTGCTCGAGCCTGGACGTGTTCCGGTACAACTTGCCATATCGCGGACTTTTCGGTGGTGCTGTGGCCATCGAGTCCAGCGTGTTCCTTAACATCAACGGAATGTCGAACCTGTTTAGCGGTTGGGGTGGCGAAGATGATGACATGTACGAGCGGCTCCAGAACAAGCAGATCGAAATATGCCGCTTCAGCCCGTCCTATAGCCAGTACTCGATGTTGAAGCACCGGAAGGAAAAGCCGAACAAGGACCGAAAAGCGTTCCTGAAAAACGGCAAGCTACGCTACCACACCGATGGCCTGAATTCGCTTGTCTACAAGCAGGTTGGCTTTAAGCTGCATAACCTGTTCACGCACGTGCTCGTGGAGACATAAGCTTTTGCTTCTCCGCAATGATATTACTCGGAAAGGATTCTGTTTATTAACGCTGCAGTTTAGCATCCCCTATGTACCTTAGATTGAGGATATTTCGTTGCAAGGCATTTCGAAGTTCCTTAGGAGCAATTTCGTTAATTTGGATTGGCGATTTCGATCGAACAGCTAGTTACACGAGGCAGAATATCGTAAAAAATGTTGTATTATTTTTCGATCTGATCAGCACCATACATTTCTACTATTGATTTGCTCCACTCACGATACGCACTATGCAGTTTAGTTTCTAGCATTATAAGTTAGGCAATAATCGCATCGAAAGTCACACCTTTGTTGACATGACGGGTGATCGCTTGGAATACTCCCAGGTCAAGTATTGAAGTTATTGTGTAAGTACATAATGCCTTAAGAGATAAAACGGACATTAAACTAAAAACAAGCAACAACAAGCAAACCGAAACACAACAAAATGCGTAATGTTAGGTCGCAAATTTTACAATTAATTCGTTTTCGCTCATAGATTAACGAACCGTAGAGGTAGCGTAAACGTGAACCGAGGTGTGGAACAAAACCAAAAAGATAATTAAGGCTTTGGAAGATTAAAACGAACCTCCGCTGCGATGCGATGCACTGGCGATTATTGATTCGAGCCAAAGTGCACCAGTAATGTTAACCTTACGTTGCGTCTCCAGATGGAAGACTTTACCAGCGTAGGTGTTTTTTCCTATTTATTCTCCCTTTTTCCTTAGGGTAGCATAGATCATAAGTAGGTACATTATACAATTCAAAATCGGATACTATAGAGCATAACGGGGCTGCACCCTCAGTTCGAGTGAGGGAACTCTGGCCATCGAGGCAAACATAAAACACGGTCCAGCCGAGCGGTCGAAGAATAATCCACTTTGCACTCATTAGAGTAGCACGAGAAGAACATACGAACGAACGAGAACCCCATACAAAATTCTTTGCGTGATAATAAAATGCGGGCAAATAGGAGCAATTTTTAGACTACACATTACGTTACATTTTGGGACTATAATTAGAACTAGGCGTTCGAGGGCCGAGAGCAATAGCGCATTGTTTCGTATGGTTTATTCGCAAACAATTAAGGATTGTACTTAGAGGAAACTTAATAAATCAAATTCAATTAAATTAATTTATCTCCGTTGTTGTTGCTTTCCTTTGCATGGTTTCTTTGATCCCATTTCTTAATAAGTAGCCTGAACCTGAAAACGAACACTTCCGAAAAATCCTAATTGCAATGCATAAAAACAGGAACTAAACATGCCTTTTGCGACAATGATCGTCGCTCTTCCTGCTCGAGGCAAACGTAAGGCACACTTTCCCCCTTTCTCGACCCACCAGCGTCGAGTTGTTCCGGAGTGTTAGGTATGCGCCTGCTTCCTCGCACTGGATAAACGACGTGATAAAGTGTCAAATTCTAAACATAGTACCCATTGGGCCGGTTCCATTATTCTTTATCCGTTGTTAATGCAGTGCCGCGTCACGTGTGTGCCCCGTCCGCTTGGTTCACCGAAATGATGTAGTGACGAATTATCCAGCCGATTTCGTGCCCATTCGGTCACCCTTCCGCAACCCTATAAATCACGCGACCGTCTTTGCGCTCGCGCGAAGGTGTTGAAGGCTCACGCGCCGCCTGGCGCAGCTGGTGGATGTGTGACGATGAGGTTTTCCCTTCGCTGCGCGCGCATTTTCCCGACCAAAACCAGCGGAGGCACTTTTTCCATAATTCACCAGCACGTCCTCAGCCGGCGTGGGTCTCGTTTTGGGGCCACTTAACGATCGCGAAGAAGCCGCGTTCGTGCGCGCAATCGACGCCCAGACACGTTTCCGCACTTCGGTTCGCGCTGGCAGCACGACGCGTGAGTGCACGCCGGACGGGGAAGAATGGCGTGAATTATCGCACCAGGGTAATTAATTTTTATTAATCGTTTTCCAGTTAGTGCCGTGATTTATGCATCGTGCTGGGGCCGTCCCGGTGCAGCAGCAGCTTCCTAATCGTTGGCCAGTTCGGCCACGGAAGAGTCTGTGTCCATGCTACTGCACCGGATCCATCGAAACCGCGCTCATTACAACGTCTGACGGATGGCCATTGGCGGAGAATCCATTTGTACTTCGGCACTCAATCGAACCGAACACCGACCGATGCTGCAGAGAGTCCTGAGCAGGGAAAACTCTGAGCAGCCGTCTCTAAAACGGGCGGGATCGTGTGAAAGCCATCCTTCGAGGCTGAAACTAATTATGAGCCGTTTTGTGGTTTAATTATGAGCCCCCACATGAGACGTACAGGCCACTCCAACCGCGTGCGGTGCTAATGAGCCATCGTGGGCAAGTTTGTTGCGTGTAACGAATCAATCTCTGTCGACCGGCGATCCGGGAGTTTGATTTGTACGCGTTTTTTTTTATTGCAATATCACACGGCAAGGTGCATTCCACCCGGGACATTCCCGGGAGACCTAGCAGGCTCGAACTGGCTCCACCGTGGCCGGGGTTATCCGGTGAATTATTAGTCTATGATTGATAGAGCCCCGCGTGCGGTTGGCGTGCGGTGCGCGCGAGGTCAGCTCATTCACGGCGGTCCTGGGCCGGTTCCTGGCGTGCCGTCGGTTTATTGGCTGAAATAAATGGACTAGTTTATGGTGGCGCACAAGCGCACGATAATGTTTCGCTCGCTGCAGGGGATTATGTCCTTTGTGCAGTCATTTGCAAATTTTATGGCAATCAGATTACGAATGGGGGTTCCCGGGTCCGCGTGTCTGGCTCGTGCCGGTCGTCCGGGTGTTTGCGTGGTGACGTCCGTCTCGCAGATGGGATTTTTGCAATCCGTACAACCCGGTCAGCTTCACGTTGCGTCGGAATGGTTTGGTCGCGATAGAACACCTTCTCGAGCCCCGAGATCGAGAACAAGCGCAGACAACTTTATTACCCGCCGGACCGGGCACGACGAGAGGACGAGGATTGGTTTGTTCCGGCTGTGAATATCTCCATCTACGGGGCTATCAAAATTTTACGCGAATAACACCTCAATTCGACCGACTGTTGCGGCTCCATCACGTGGTCGGGTTGATATCTTCGCACATTTTTGCACAACGGGTGCATTAAACTATGGGTGACAGCTCGCTGTTCATATGGCACTTGGAGCCCTTGGGGCGTGCGGGATTTGAAGGGCATCCATCTGGAGCGCCAGTTTAACCGATCGCACCCACGCACCCGCCGTCTGGACGTCCGTGACATGTTCGTGTGTCTGTGTATGCTGACCACTGACGACGCGTTACAGTCACCCTACTCACCCCTTCGTGCCGTAACATTTCTCTCATAAATATGCGAGCAAAAATAGGCCGGACGAGGTGCACCCAAGCCGGTTAGTTCCCGGGCGTGAAAGTCTACCGGGAATATGAAATTGAATCATCGGTTCCAGCACGAACGTTGTGTACCAGTTGGAGGTACGCTGGTGTTACACATCAGCGGACGAGATCGAGAGAGAGATCGCGGGGCCAGGACCTCGGGCCAGACAACAATGAAATGAAGCTTGGTCCGTTTGCCCGAACCAACACGGGATACGTCGATAGGACATGGGACACATGCCCTTCTGGCGAGGTTCAACCTACGGACAAGACGCTCTACAACCCAGGGTCTATTACTATTGCACCGTGTTATTGTTACGGTTACGATCTTGTTTATTTGTTAATTTATTTATGAAGAAATCCCCCCCTCCCCCCTTTCCCCATCATCTCGGCACCCTTGGTGTGGGGGTGCGCGGGTTCACCCTCATTCCCCTTAGGAGGGGGTTGCTTGAATATCGCTCTGGATGGGTTCTTGATTGGTTTGCTGTCGCTACTGAGGTGGTTTCGGTGCGCGCAGTGCCGCCGCAAGTTAAATCCATATTTTAGTAGCCGTATGATAATCGACTTTAAAGGGTGGCTTAAGGCGTGTGTGTGTGTGTGTGAGCAGCTTCATGTCATTGGATGGTGCGTTTGGTGCGATGGCAATTCCCGTATGCTGCCACCGGATATGACGCCGTACCGCGCGCAGGAACCAACAAACCCTTTTGCCGATCAACCGCCCCATTGGAAGCTGGCAACGATCGAAACGTGACTCGAATACATCTAATTTAAATCCCGCTCTCGTGTCGCAGGATGGTCGAGGGAAGTCCGAGGCGCAGGGATCATAAATAGTGAGGTGTAACCAATGTCGTACGCGTTTCATTGACAAACCATTCGCCCGCCGTAGGTTGCCAGCAATGGCCGATCGCGCGATCAACATGTTGTAAGTCAGAAAAGAGCGATAGCTCGGATTTCGATTGCGAAAGCATCCTGGCAGGTAGCTTTGGATGGGGAAGGTTTCCTAGCCTTTGCATCGGTGATGCATCCACGTTCTGGTTAGCGTGACCCTTTTGGCGAGCCTCTAATAGCCGGTGCAAATGCGCAACCGATCACCGGCTCAGAAGACTCATACAAAGTGTTTGAGGACCGCTTCGGAGGCCGCTATTGCCGCCATTACCGAGCCGGGACAATCGATGGCAAAATGTCGGATTGCATTAATTCCACCATTTCGCGCCCTCACCTCGGTAAGAGGGTGAGTTTTGAATTTCATTATCACACGGCAAGTCACCGCGGTGAAGGCTAACAATTTGCTGACTTCCAACCCAACCGCCCAACCCGGCCAGGCCAGGTGGATTATGATCCGAGCGATCTTACTCTCGAGCGGTTTGCAAATTAATGTACGCTCGCTAACCTCGCCGTGTCGTTTGGTGTTTAGTCACTGGCGCTATTAGGCCGGCACTCGAGGCTGGTGCGTAGGTTGGCTGGGATTCGATCGGAGCCGTTTTATTACCGAACGATCGTTTGATCGATCCCTTTTCTCTCCTCCCGGTACGAGCCCGGGAACCCACTCCGCAGGGGCTCAGCTTGGGCGGTTTATTGTGAATTTATATATTAAAAAAAGGATCAGCCAGCAGCTGAGAGCACCGCGCCTGGGTAAATACCATGAAGGGGTAAAATAACAACCCAACCAACCTAAACAATGGTCCATCTGTCAAGACGGCGTAGGGTTTTAGTCTGCCGTTGTACTACAGGCGCCGCCGCACCTTCAAACCGATCGCGAACCAATCGATCTTCCATTGATCGTCACCTGTTTTTGCTCCGAGCCGTTTGCCATCCTTTCGACACCACGGCTCGTGGTAATCGTGCGCCTTTTGTCGGGAGGAATATTTAATCGCCCTATGGTCCGGGTCAGAGTTGGGAAGGCAAAAAATTAATAAACGTAACCACCGTCGAGAGTTGCGACGGAGTGTCCGCGGTTGTATGCGATCGTCAACGGCTCGGCAACAGCTTTATGGGGATGCTGAAGAGTAGCGATCCGATCTCTCAGCTGTAATGCTATGCAACAGAATACATCCCGCATGCCCTGGTCGACTGTTAGGCTAAAATGTGGCACAATGTGTGCCACGAGACACGTGACTCAACACCACAAGGCTCCAGGACAGCCCTAATGCAGCTTTCGATCGATCTGCGTGTCCGTTCCTATTTCAAACTCCCGAAGACGTCAATGTCAGCGAAACCGCAACGGCAACGGCAAAACCCCTCCCGGTTTCGTCGGCAATTATTCAAATTTACCATAATTGAAAAATAATTGTCGTTTCGATCACGGCGATCGCTCGACTGATCGGTTGCGGTCTCATGTCGGTGCTTCTTGTGAGTCATCGTGCGGACTGGGGCCTTGGAGCTGTTCTGGGGCGTTTTTTTTTGGCGTTTGGCGATCCGTTCCGATGTCCTGAACGCCTGGGTTGTGCCGTTTGATTTATGTTCTAATTAAAACCGCGTACGCATCATTAATTCGAGCGCTAGTCGGGTGGCGACCCAACGTCAGTTGCATCGGTTGATGGCTGTTGCGACGCCCAGCATGATCCAAGCCTGTGTCGGTGATCTATTGCGCGCCGGTTTGGAAGAAGGCATGGTTCCGTGAGGGCCGTAGTTTTAATTTTGAATCGAAAACAAGAACCTGCATCGGCCACCCTCCCGCGCGGGGTTTTGCGCTCCATTTTCGACTCCTACACCCGCGCGGTCGCTTTCGATTTTTGTTCTGTTTTCCCTCCCACCGAATGGCTCCTTAAAAGGGGCCTTGCAGCGGTGCCGGTGGTCCTGCTCGTGTTTGTTTTCGGTTGCAGCTTTTTGAGATCATTCAACGGTGGTGAAGGCACTTCAAGCTTTGAGATGTGCGAACTCGAGGCGTTAGATATTTGGCGCTAATTAGTGGTTTCTGATCAATCGAGAGCAGCATTTCTAACCAACCGACCGGAAAATAGTGTTGCTGACAAAAATTTAACTTGCCACTAAAGCCGAAATTTACAACAATCAACCGAGGGTAGGCTTTTCAAATCCTCCGGCAGCCGATATCCGATTATGCTCGCAAAACAAAACCCTTCGATCGCGCAACGACCCGTTAGCGTTTCGTTCGTAAATAAGCGCATGAGAGTGAGCATGTTTTGACGGTTTGTTGGGGGAAAAGTTTTCATAATCCATATTTTATGCAACCACCTCGGAGGCTCGGAGAAACTCACCGAATGACATCGCCGGCTCCGAAAAGTCGAATGATATGCAAAACGGGGCTCATTTGGACGCGCACCCTCTGATTTCGGCGGGTGCCGTTTAGCTCGTAGCAGTGATCGTACGCGCTTCGGATCGGACATCAATTAACATAATGAAAATAATGGCCCCCTCGATTATTAGTCATAATAAATCGGGGCTTTACGGGGTGGAACCCTCACCCGCGTGCCTGTAGCGGGTTGTTAATGATTTTGCATTTAATTCCAGGTCCCCGCGATGGCTGATGATTTTTTTTTTCATCCATCGAATGGTCCACCCAATGCCGGGACCGTATCCAAACAAACAAAACGCTCGAACAAATGGGCGCAAATCAGATTTATGAAAATCTGTCCCGTCGCCAAATTGACGAGACACCACCGCACCCTCCTGCCAGGTCCTCCTGCGCCTCCATTCAACCCCTAAACGGCACGGCCCATTAGTGAGGTTGTAGGGGGTGAGATTTTCACGCCATCCTGCCATACTGGCGTGTGTGTGCGCGCGTGCGCGTGCTTTAGGTTAAGCGCATGAAATATGGACAAACGATCGGACACGGAACGGAACGTGTCCCCCCGGGCCGGTCAGGCGCATCCCGCCGGACAGGCGACGCACCCGCTGGGGCCTCGTTAATGCTCAATAGGACCATTATAATAATTTAGGCGGCGATTCGGAGGCGAGTGGCAAAATTAAAAGGGAGAAAAAGCGCCCCCACCTGCGCTGGAACGGGACAATGGAACGAGGCGCTAAACGGCTCGGTGGCCAACGTCACCGACGGGATCTGTCAGCAACCTGTTGGGGATTTTTTTTTGTCTGCCGGACGGGACCGCATTTGGCGCCACTTGCCACGGTCAGGCGAGCTTTTGTGATCGGCTTGCCACACCACGAGGCCACGCGGAGGTGTAGCTGCATTTAATACATTCGTACGTGGTTTGTCTTTTTTTTTTGCTGTCGCTCTGCAGCCCAGCTGGCGCCCTGTCAGTCGATCTCGTGATCGGGACGGAAGTTTGTGTCACGTTTTTTTTTGTCCCTCTACACCTTGTTGGCGATTTTAGTGACGTTTCTAGGCAGCGGGGCGTAAGTGTGGCCGAAATGGTCCGTGCTTGATGATCGTTCGTACGATCGACCTTTTTCCCGGGTTGCGATCGAGTGCGATCCACCCCGGCGCAGATATTAGAATCCCAAATAAGGCCACGGTGAGATGACGAAATGGCATGCGTAATGGCGCTGCTGGTGAGGTGTGGTGCAAATTACCATGAACGGTACCGGTTGCTGTTTCCGGTGTACTATCCGAGGGACCTTGGCATACG
The DNA here is from genome assembly GCF_943737925.1 of Anopheles nili. NCBI lineage: Eukaryota > Metazoa > Arthropoda > Insecta > Diptera > Culicidae > Anopheles > Anopheles nili. Next base: position 27,123,803 of record NC_071292.1, read on the forward strand.
CTGGCCATCAAACGGATGCCCAGGGTAAAGTGGGGCTTTGATTAAGCATCAACGCATTACGCATCAATGAAGGTGCAAAGGGGCTCTAATGCACCATCAGTGCAAATTGTCGTTAAGATCATCGAGCACTTTTCGTTTAATCGTATTAAATCTGCAAACGATCAAGTGCACCAAATGGAATGGGCCCGAAAGGAGCTTAATCCTATTTAGATAAATTGATCCAATTTTGAATGATTAAGGTACAGATTATCCACTCCAACACGGGCAAAAATTCCCACGAACGAATGGAATATTCCCTTTGCGCGATCGTTACTGGATCTCAGGCATACCGAAACGTACGCTTGGAAAAAGTACACCTTCACCATTCGTGCACGAAGCGAAAGCCACCAGGTGGTTTATATAATATTCGCGATGTCCTCCTTGCTGCTCGACGCCTCCAAAATGGCACACCAGCTACAAGTACCCAGCCCCAATCGCACGCTCACTCAGGAAATGACGCAACGAATATCCCACCCGTAATCTTTATTAGATGCGCCCATGTCGCCATGCACCGATGGCAATAAAATCCGATGGCGCCCTTATCGCGCGACATGCGTTTCGCTGTAGTTCTCGCTCACACCCGCACGATTCTGGCGATCCACCTTGCTCACCGAGGATATATCGAGGACGCTGAATGCCAACCGTGGCTGGACCTTCACCACGCGCCCGACCGAATGTGGTGCGCGAACAACTTTACAACCTCTAAAAACGCTGACTGAACAAACTAAATGATCGCATCGTAAAAGATCGCTTCACCGGCGCATTAAATGGCCGGCCGGTTGGGTCCTTCTCGCTCTCTGGGGAGGGTTTTTTTTTTTGCTGTTGTTGCGCCGCTTTATCATCGTGGCTCGAATGGGAGGCGATTGGGTGGTGGCCACTTTTTGGGTGAAAAGAAGCAACACCCGGCTTTGGAAGCTCGCGAAACGACGCCGGTGGTCCTGGGGCGGTGGTCCCACTTGCAGCCATCTGGCCGTTTGGCGAACCATTTGTTTCGGTTTTACGAGTTGTTATATTTCGTGTGGCTATTAGCGTTATGATCGGTGATCCGTGAGCCTATGCGCGTGGTGGCACACCTCCGGGGCCGAAGGTCGAGCCCGCATCTTTGACGCCCTCTGAATGCTGCTTCTTTTCCCATTAAAGCTGAAGTGGCGTGTCCATTTTGGTGGTGCCGAATGCGAGCTCGAGTGCAAATCACGGTAGCATAATGACGGCATCGAACACCGCGTAGGATGCATCGTGTGGTGCGTGAAGTGGGCTGACTCTTGAGCTCTTGCAGTGTCCGGTTCGAGTACTGTTATGTGGCGCAACCAAATGCTGAAGATCAATGGGAGGATCGTGCTCGATCGATTGTGGATCGCATTCCATATGCAATTGCGCTCATCCCGGTGGGATGAAGTTGTTCTCTTCGACCAAACACCGGTGTGGCATTGTTTGCCGAATCGAACGGAAGCCACTTTTTGTGCTCGAAACAACAGCTCTACAACAGGGTTTATGTGTGTTTTTTCGTTGGACAATCACACCCCGATCCTTGGAGGCGTTCACAGCGCTCTCAACTGCCTTTCTCGCGTTCGAAACCCCGTGGCCCGTGGCTGGAGTATGCTGATTGGTGTCATCTTTCATTCGGCCCCCATGGGAGCGGTCGGCTTGCGCCGTTGCTGCGTTTATTAATTTCCTTGAATGCTTTACCACCAATTTAGACCATCGATCTTTGACATTTCTTTCGCGCGACCCCAGCGCGGCAAAAGCATAAAAACACGTGTTTTTCTGCCGCGCTTGAGTCCGTATGCACACATTCTTAATAAACCCATTTATTACGAGCGTTTCCCCCATGCGGGGTGTTGGAGCAAGTGTCTTAAGGCGATTTCTCCGCCCGCTGGTTGCAAAAAAGCGAAAGAAAGAGCGAAAAAAAAAAGACCAAACGAACGGCGCAACGAAGCGAAGAAGCTCGCCGCGATGTGTTAAGAAATATGTAAAAATGGGAAAACGATCCCTCAAGCGCACTACCAAATCGGTCGCGCTTAATGATGACATAAATAAGCGACGGCATTTTTGGGGCCCCGGTAAACCGAAGCCGGTGAAGGTGTCGACCGGTCGTCTGCCCGTGGTTCCAGGTCCCGATCGGCACCGATTAGTATGCACCGCAACAATGCCAAAAGGTTATTTAGGCAAACAGATGTCGTGATAAATCTTGCCAACATCGCTCCCAAACGGCATCCGTCCGGGGATGCGTGTCCGTTTTTGGACGGCCCAGGCGAGCCGGTTTGGCGAAGAGATCGCGCGCGTCACGGTGCGAGTGACTTGCTCGGGTGACAAGTGTCAGGTCCTGTGGAGGTTGGCCATCATTTGCATATTCCCACCTGCACGCGTCCGGAGGACGGACGTGAATTCGGGCAGCGAAAGGCGCACATTCCTCGCGGCCCAGGATCCCATCAATAACCAGTTCGGTGTTCTCACTGGGGTGGGATCGCGTGGGTGCGATCTGCGAGCCTTTGCCGTTCGCCGTTCGTTTGGTCGTTTGAATCGATCGAAGAGTGCGTTCTGGCTTTCTTGGCGTCCAGTAAAACAATGGACCCTGACGCGCTCGGAGCGAAAATGGAGCCTAATTCGGACCCCGAAAGCGTTCTCCTAATCCACGCCAGTCCGAGCGATCCGAGCGGGACATAAAAAGCGCTAATTTATCGACCCCGAATCGGTAATGAGCGAGAGGCTGAAATTAAATAATATTTTATTTCACTTTAATTGATACTATAAACAAATTTACGGCACTGTTCGGGAGGGCTCACGGGATGACATAAATTGCTTGTACCGAAGCTCGTACAAGCGCCGAGATCATTCCATTCGTTAGGCGGCTCCACGGCAGAAGGTGAATCACTTTCGTTCGGCTTCACGTGGTTGATTCGGTTACCCATTTCTAACTCGTGGGCAGGTTGTTTTCCCTACGATTACACCCCCTGCCGAGGGGTGGAGTGTTTCTATTTTTCAATCATTATTTTCTTCACCTGTCGAAGATTTTCCCCCTACAGCCTGGGGCTGTTGGTCCTGTTTTCTCTCCGGTCGTGGCACGTTGGCATTTCGAACTCAAAAACGGCACGTCGGACGTAGGAATGTAACACAATCTGGTCGCTTCTCGGGCCAGGTTTTATGGTGTGCCTTCAGGGGGCTCCCACGGAGGACCTTGGGTTTGGAGGCTTTGGGCTCGTTCGGTGGGGTTTTATGGCGTGTCCGCGAGATATGCCGCCGGGTGGGGCGGCCTAAATGTGTCCCGGTCGTCATTTGCAGCTCATCGTCACTCTCGCCTGCTAATGGGCCTGCTTGCTGGTTGGGTGGGATCGAATTTCGATCTTACGGAGCAGATAATCCTTTGGATGGTTTTGAATCGATCCGATTTAGCGCCTGTTTGTAGTGTCTCACTGGTTCCTTCATACGTGTGCACTCTTGAAGAATGTTGACAACCACCTGATGTTTATAGAGAACTGCAGTAACGGGGGCTTCTTCAAGCTGAACAAACAGCCAACATCGACTGGATGCAAACATCAATCGATCGGTTGGAAACGTGCCTACAGGTCCCTATATAAAACGAGCTTTTCTGCAGAAAAGTGACTTAAACACCTGCATTTGTTGCGAGCAGAATCAAATCGTTTCAACATGCCAAAAGCTGTTTCCTTTGCGTTTCTTTTATTCTATGGCTTTATCGTTCTCGTTCAGGTATTGCCTAATTGTTTAAACCATTAAATAAACATCATCAAATCGGACTCATTCTGCATATTCGCAATTTGCAGACGAAAACGATAAAGGAGTGTGAAAAGGAGATGCCATTGTCACTGAGGAGCAAGTTGTGTGAAATGCGTCAGTTTAAGAACGTCGATGGACCGGAAATGGATAAGCATATGGACTGCGTGTTGAAGTCGATCGGTTTCGTGAATGCGGAGGGTCAAGGATTCGTCAGTAGTGTTGGATATTTTTCTGATTTCTTATATAACATAAGAATTTTGTCTTATTCCAGTACCACAACCTCATTAAGCCGATGAATGCAATCGAGAGGGATCGGAAGCATGATTTTAACCTCGAAACATGCATGGGCAAAACGCAACGAAAACCTTTCATGGAGCGAGCACATGCCTTCTACAGGTGTATGTTGGATTCCACTTCTTCCGACACGTTCAAGAAAGTGTTCGACTTGACAGAGCTGATCAACGCAGGCAAACTGAGCGCAGGAACCCAATATGGTCCAAGGGTTGCTAAAATGGCTAAAAGATTGAATAAGAATCGGTGCAAATAAAGTCTCTACTTGCGTTCATATACACATAAATTATTGTTTGTTAACCTGTTTGCTTAAATTTGTGTAAAGATGCATCTCCTAGAATCCATCGGACAGATTTTGAACAAACTTAGCTAATGGATGGTTTGTCTGGTTCATGGAATCAACTTAATTATCTTCAAAAACAGAATGTTTTTTAAACGCATGTTCGTACTTAATTCCTCTTTACCTCACGCTTATAATTTAGAAACACGATTCACGATGTGGTTTCAACCGATAAGCAGAATAATCATTTATGATTTTCAGCGATGATATCTTTGATATTGATAACAGATTCAATTCTATATGATGACAATTGTATTGCATAGTATAGGAATATATTAAAAAATTAAAATGACTTGGAATGAAATTAGTGAATCGATCGGATAGAAAAGAATAAAGTAGAAAACAAATACTTTACATTGGCTTAAATAATTTATTTTTTTATTAATTTATTTCTTTATTCTTCTAAAGTTGTAATGTCTCATTCTGTTATATTAGTAGATCATATTATGCACCATAAGCAACAAATTCCACATGGAGAAGTAATTGATACAAGAGTTCGTAATTCATTCTTTCCAATAAAATGCTGAGTTTAATTTAGAATATACATAGGAATGGTAATAAAAGTAAGTAAACTTCATATTATAAAATCATGTTCAATTGTAAATTATACTATAAGATCGTGCTTACCTGTCAACCATCTATTGATTCTGAACAAATGTTTAAACAAATAAAACAATATCAAGCAATTCAATAACTATTGTTTACACGTCACACAGGTGGTTTGATTCTTAGCTAGTTTGATCGATCACCTCATATAAAACGCCTTCAGTTCGATTGTTTCCAGTTGGATTTTACACTTGATCTAAGACAGAATTATGGTGATGAAAATGTTATCGATCGTCGGATTGGTATGGTGTTTGGTTGCCTTGGGACAGGTAAGAATATCATGTAAAATATATGTCACTTAAACAGAAATTTCAAATGTGTTGTTGTCGTAGGCTAGGAAAGAATCAACGGTGGAAGAGTGCGAGCAAAATCTTTCCGATTCGCTGAAGCCACGGCTATGCCAGTTGCGCCAGTATGAAACGGTCGACTCGGAGGATATGGACAAGCACATGCATTGCGTTCTAGAAGTAGTTGGATTCGTGGATGACAATGGGGATCTCGAAGTAAGTACAATGATTTTGATATGACTGACCCAAAATCTTATTACCTCGTGTTTTATACGTCACATAAATAGTTTCAAGAGCTACTTGGAGTGCTTAAGGTTGTTGATTCTGGTCTCGATCACGTCTCTAACATGAAGAAATGCGACGCTGAATCTTCGAAGTTTAGCGGTTCGAAAAAGGCTAACACCTTCTACACATGCTTTTTGAGAACGAGCTCGGAACCGGCTTTCAAGAACGCAGTAGATTATGTCGAATTGCTACGAGCAGGAAAGCTGAAGCAGAATGCTCCGTTCAACGCCAATCAGGTGTCGGCATTGATCAAAGAGATTGATGATGGCTTGTGCTAAATATGTTTTGAGAATGATTGAAATCAGAATGAAATAAACTAAACCATCGTTACTTTTATCAACTGACTCATGAAAACACGTTTTTACCTTCACAAGAACATAATGAGCCCGTGACGCTGCTGGTAAGCGGAAGCTTTTCAACGCCGAATTTTGTTACCAAAAACGCAAATAGTTAACGCAAATAGTAGTAGTAATAAAAGTAGTACTAATGACTCAAGGAGCCTGTTCTAGCTGGTAGCCGATCGCAAGTGATTTCGTTTGCACTCAATAGATATTTCGAATGAGGTTCGATTATTTCTTCTCGCTTTCACGCATATGCCATGTTTAATTTCTACCTGCGTTTTGCGTTATCAGTCATTTCTTAAAGCTCATTTCTTTCGTTCTTGTTTTATCGTTCGATCTCTTATCAGTTTTAATCGTAATCCAAACACATTTTAAAGCCAGTGTCAAATGTGCCATTGTCGCAGGCAGTCACCGTGAGCTTTAATATTCCTCAAATATTCGAAAAAGATCCCTAAAATGGCGTGATTATGCTGGATTTTGTCTACGATAGTAATATAAGACCATGCTTCAACGAGGCTACACGCAATCGATCTCAGAGGAGATGGGGTTGCTGATCTCGCTCGCTCATCGATCAGATCATTTCCACCCATGCACTGATAAGCCGATCGACCGTAAAACTTCCTCTTCATGTTCAAAAATTTTTAATGGATGGTGAGTCTGATAAACCAATGGTCATATTATGTAACTAGACAATGGAGAAAAAATCCAATACTAACGATTTTACTAATGCAACCGAAGACTCGATAACGACAACTCAATGGAAAAAAATTTAGTAATCGTGATCTTTCTTCGTTACATACCAGTTAAGTTACTCGCTTTCATTGGGGTTGATTTAGACATATGCACGACATTATAATATATTTTATAGTGGCGCAACAACTGTTATCGGTCAGATTCTGTTTCGGCTATCGAGCCTCTATGTTGAAATTATTGTTGTTTATGGTATTGTTTTGATAACATAATATCTTTGGCTATTGATGGCTATAAATATGGGGAAGTCATATTTACATACCAACCATTTATGCAATTTGAACGAATGCTTTGATAAACATTACAAGATGGCAAATACTCTTGCTTACACAGCATTCAGCTGGTTTCATCTGCAGCAAGTCTAATCGATCACCACATATAAAAAGATTCCTGTTCAGTTGTTTCCAGTTGGATTTTACACTTGATCTAAGACAGAATCATGCTGGTAAAAATGTTGCCGATCGTTGGATTGGTGTGGTGTTTACTTGCCTTGGCCCAGGTAAAAATAGCGTTTAAATTACATGTCACTTAAAGAGTAGTTTTGAATATTTTACTGTCTTAGGCTAGGAAAGAATCAACGGTGGAAGAATGTGAACAAAATCTCTCCGATTCGCTGAAGCCACGGCTATGCCAGTTGCGTCAGTATGAAACGGTCGACTCGGAGGATATGGACAGGCACATGCATTGCGTTCTAGAAGTAGTTGGATTCGTAAAGGACAGTGGCGATGTTGCGGTAAGTACAACGGTTTTGTTATAAAAAACTTCAAATACATCGTGTTTTATACGTCCCATGAATAGAGTGAAAAGCTACTAGAAATGCTTAAGGTGGTTGATTCCAGCCATGATCATGTCTCTAATGTGGAGAAATGCGCTGCTGAATCTTCGAAGTTTAGCGGTTCTAAAATGGCTAACACCTTCTACACATGCTTTTTGGGAACGAGCTCCGAATCGGCATTCAAGAACGCAGTGGATTATGTCGAATTGCTACGAGCAGGAAAGCTGAAGCAGAATGCTCCGTTCGACGCTAACCAGGTGTCGGCATTGATCAAAGAGATTGATGATGGCTTGTGCTAAATATGTTTTGAGAATGATTGAAATCAGAATGAAATAAACTAAACACTAAGGCAAGCACAAACTTTTTCCCGCAACTATCTTGCAACAGTTTGATTCAAACAAATGTAACCAAATGTATCCTGTTTAAAAAAATCTTTTAAGCAGCAAAAGTTTGTAACATTCATAAACAAGCGTAGGGAGAGATTGAGAATGGGATAGTAACGTAAGAGCTTCTGGTAAGACTTCTCCAAATCATATGATGCATGATGAAATTCGAAGAAAATTATGAAAAGATATTATCCCTTGCTAATAAATGCAATATCCATAGGAAAGAAAAACATATCACATATTACCAAAATATTCCCGGGATTCTAGAAACGTTATCAAAGAATGGATGAGGGATTTCAATGAGAATGATTCCCATGCTCATAGAAATGGAAAAGGTAGCTAAATATCTTTTAGCTGACTTCAAATATTGTGCTTGATTTTAGATTGATTTTGTTTTCGTTTACGTCAATAAAGCACGTTGGCTGACAACTGATTAGTCATTTTTGACTAACTTGTTTAAACACACATTTAGTTATTTTGAATGCATAGCTGAGCATAACAATATGATTATTTCTATCGAAAGAACATGGTTTCTCCCATAATTTTAATTCAATCAAATTGAAGGAATCACTTAATGATCCCATAAATCGCATGTATTTCCAAAAATCTGCAAAAAAATTATCGACGGGCGAAAGTTCATGATGATTGCTAGTGAGATCTCGCAAATAAAGATGACGATTTTCAGCCAATAAAGAAGCACCATTATAGGATACATCTATTGAAAAAATAAAACAAATGAACTACAAATAAAACTGTAGCAACATATGAGCATCTGAGATCTGAGATCTGAGTAGCATCTGATTGCACACTTGACGTTGCAAAATGATACGTATTAAGTAAAGCGTGTGGAAGACCATCTTCTGCAAATATTTTATCGATCGTATGTAAATATTGTTTCAATTTATCAGCAAAACCTTATTCAATAGTTTCATAAAGCAATATATAAACACCAAGTTCATGTAATCGGTTTATTATTTTAATTCACCCAGTAAATACAAACCATGTTCAAAGAAACGATTGTTGCGCTTGTACTGGTTGGTTGTAGCTTGTCTGTTGCACAGGTAATGCAAAGAAGATTGTATTATTTTTCGTCAAACTAAGTAATTTCCAACTATTTTCTTGGCAGAAAGTGAAAACAGCACAGGAATGTGTACAGCAAATGCCATCATCATTAAAGAGTAGGCTGTGCGATCATCAATCTCAAATGTTCGATGACACTGGTATGCAAATGCACCTTGACTGTCTGATGAGAGCCGTTGGATTTGCTTACGCTAACGGCCGTGGAGATGTAAGTGACTCGATGGTTAATTTGAACCATTGCGTTGGCCTCTCTGATAGTACTTCTTCATATCTGTCATTATAGTACCACGCACTCTACAATCCAATGAATGCCGTTGAGCGGGATCGGAAGCACGATTACAATCTAGAAGTTTGCATAGGCAAGACGGTTCGAAAGCCTGCCAACGATCGAGCGGTTCAATTCGCCAAGTGTTTGATGGATTCGAACTCAGGTCAAACATTCAAGAAGGTGTTCGATCAAGAGATGGATAGAAAAGTTTGCAAATCCTAAAAAAATTCCAGTAAAAATAAATTATCCCAAAAGATTTAGCGAAACAATAAAACCGTATTATGAAATAAAATGAGTCGTTGTAATTTGGGAAATAACTGATTAATAGACATGAAGGGTTCGATGGTCAAAGTGTTAGCGTATACAATTTTCAAGTCACATAAAGCCTTAACAGGACAGGATTTGACCGTTTACGGTTGTTGAGCTATTTAGGAAATAATGTAGGAAGATGAAACGTGAAATGAAAATGACTTTATTTTCTTTTAACGTCGACTTGGACTTATCGTTGCTGTTGGAACAAAAGGAAATGTTAGCTGCAAGTCAACATGATCTGATCTTTGCTTATGCATCTGATCGCGCATCTGCCTTGTTATCAGCTTCATTTATTTGCAGATCAGCCCGCAGAGGTTATTATGGAGCCTTCCTTTGTTCTCATAACGCGATCACTAAATTCATCTCAGTAGGAATTCATAGCTCACCGAAGGTGGACGAACTCCAGCGTCAAACATGGTCGACATCAGCTTCATCATCGTTGTGGTGCTTCTGCTTGGAGCATCTACCGGAAACTGCAAAGCTCAAATAGTGTCTGATTGTGTACGCAGTACTCCAGAATCGGCTAGAAATATAGTGTGCGATGTCCGGCAGTACCGCGCAGTAAGGACACCTGAATCGGATCGCTACGTAAAGTGTGCCCTAACTGCTCTCGGATTTGTCGACGAGGCTGGATCCGTTCAGGTTTGAATCTATGTGTGGTCATGGTTTTGCTTGAGTTATAGCGCCGTTTTAAAATCCACAGAGAAACGTTGTCCTGGTGGCTTTGGACGCTGTTGAGACCCATGACGGTGTGTACACCGACAGTGTGGATGTTTGTCTCTCTAGATCGAGAAAGCTTCCCGGAGCGGAACGACCAGGCGCTTTCTACTTCTGCATGCTTCAGACAGAATCGGCACAAAACTTCCAGGACGCGCTCGAGCTGCAAGAACTGAAAACTGCATCCGAGTGGGCTCAAAGTGAGCTGTTCGATCGGGCCAAAGTCCAGCAGAAGATGAGAGAAATGAACAGCAAATTGCAGTGTAAATAAAGAGATCATGTGATGCTTTACTTCGAAATCGCTTTTTAGAAATTCCGCTTATTAAACCCTAGAACGTACACATTTTTTGATCTGTTTCCAAAGATGAGCATTCATTTCCAGAGACGATACAAGTCATAGCAGGTGTCATCTTACGGACTTAATGATCGTACCACCGCCTGTCGATCGTCGCGTTTCGCTTGGAGACACGCAATTTGCAATTTTATAGCCTCAATTTAATGTCACTTCGAGAGGCGCAATATCCACCACCCTTCGTAAATGGTTCAGGTTGCTTAAAACCTTCTCATCCACACTCAGCAGCTAAGGGCGGTGTATTGCAGAAAAAAAGCCAAACCCAAACGAGCGACGACCGATCGCGTGCCCTATCATGCGCTCGAGTGAGCTGGCATTAATCCCCTGCCTTCAGGCTCCTGGCAGTCAGTGCACTGGCGAGCCGCAAATAAATATATAAATAATCTATTTTCGTAGGTGTTGCCAGTGCGCTTGCTCAGTGCGTTGATGCGACCGCGATCTCAGCGGGCCCGCAAACCCACGCAGCGGGAAGTGTTGGAGCTTTTCTTTATTTTAATTGAAAAACTGTTCACCGTTCGGATGGCAAGATACTGGTGCGAGTGGACGGACCGTTTCAGCTTTTATCGTGCGGCTCCCTCCAGCGGGCCGTCGAAGGAGGCGCCAATTTAAATTTCATGAAAATAAATGACCCGCCCGGCACTATCTCAATCCGCAGGGCTGCAAGGCTCCCGCTCAGGTGCACTCACGCCAGACACCGACCGCAGGATCGAGTGCATTGTTTCGAAGCCGGTTGCGTTCTGGTGCTTGCAGGAATAGAGTGACCGTCTCTTTCTTGCCATAAAAATCAATTCTTCGCACTTAATTACGAAAGCTGCTCGTGCACCCGTTCTGGTTGGCTCGTGTAATCCGGATCGAGGACGGGGTGGCCAGACTCTGTCTATTTATTTTTTAATTGAAAATTGAGTTTTATGGTTTATTTGAGCCCTCGAGAAACACCGCGTACATTTACCGGCTGGCGCGTTTTGCGACTTTGAGCTGAACCGCACGAAGGACGCCCTCCAGTCAGGCAAGAGGGTGGCGAGATAATAAAATTCCAACCTGCGACGCGAAAGCATCCGGGACGCCCGTTTTACGATGGTACGCGTTAAATGCTGCAACTGTCCGCCCACTTTCGTGCGCGAGCAAAGCAATGAAAACGCCAATCGCGGAACCAAACTGTCAACGTTCAAGGTCACCGGCAGGACTGGCTGGGTTGGTGGGAAAAGCTGGAAGCTTTTTTTTTTACAACCGCCACCCCTTGCACTCCAATCAGTGCTAAATACGCCAGTAAGTTGAAGCGAAAGAAAATAAATAAATAAATAATAAAATGTTTTATTGCTCGTCTTACGGCCTGATCGAGCCATTCGGACAGCCATCGTGCAGGTGGAATTAAACATCCATAAGAGAGCATTAATCCTGCGGCAACCTGCTGGCTGGTAGGTGTTGATCGTCACACCGCTCCCTATCTAACGCTAGAATCTGCAGCTTCACCTGATCGCGATCGTAGGCGAGATTCTGCAGCGTGAAGCTTAAGTTGCCGGAGCGCACTTCACGAAAATCGAAAGCGTCTTTGAACGATCGGCTGGATTCCCCTTCTAGCAGGCAGCTGTACATGGCAAGGCATCGTTTGGGGATGATTGGCTCCCGAGAAGCTTTGCCGGCACACTGGTGGATGTGTTCGCTGGCAGAATCGTTTAAAGATCCCGTCAGGTTGAAATCTCGTGCTATCTCATGCACCTGAAATAAGTCGTATGCTCAGTTCAACCTATGCGAACATTCCTTAGAGATGGCGAAGCGTCTTACGTTAATAGAGCTCTGCTCGGTTAGGTAATGAAATCCTCGAAAAATGCACGTGATGTGATCCTCCATAGCTTTGGTGTGGTTGCTAATCTCGTACGCTCGTATGAGACAGATGTCGGTCCAGAGCTCGGGACTCATATGAAGCTCACAGAATTGCGTCACCGTTTGGTTGGGTTTTCGAACTGGCACCACCTGGGGAAACATTTTATGGCAGTTTTATTTGGTTTGCTAAGTATTACAAAAAAAAAACACTGTCAACGACCATACCTCTTGGTTGTACATTTTCTGCAACACTTGTGAATCACGGAGAAAAAGTTCAAAATATGTTTTGGAATGGATACGGAACAGAGACTCGAATGCGTCATAGACATACGCGTCATGCGTACTATTCAGCAGACCGATGGCGTTCGTATCATTTATGAACCTTTCAACAGACTCTTCGTCGATCGACAACCATCGTTCAAACACGTTAAACTGACTGCGAATGATGTTTGCCTGGAAAAACACGAAATTACGACTGTATGAAACACAGCGCACAGGACATTTTCTTATCCAGGCTTACATCAAACTGGCTCGTTTTGGAATCAAATAATCGTAGCCAGCCCAAAACACATCGCACAAACTCAGGAGCCCTTTCCGATTGTTTAAGATAGGTCTCATCACAGCCCATCCAGGCGGAAGCATCATGCATTCGATCCATCGGTTGGCTGCTGGCGTACAGTTCGAAGCACCGCAAGTGAGCAAACAGCGTGTCATCCGGTGATAATGTCGTGCAATCGTCATCAGCTTCGGCAGAATTGTGGTTACAACCCGCCTCGGACGGTCTTATCAACAGAGGAATGAGCAGCAGAGCCAAGCTCCGAACCAGATGCACTGGATTTACGACGAACTGCATCGCTACACTGCACCGTTTAGCACGAGATCGGATACTGCGAGCAGCTGACCGAGAAGTTGGCGTTTTTAATGCGTTACAATGACATGCTTTCTTCGTTTTGCTGCTATGTAGTTGCGATAATAATAGCTTAGCTGTTTTGATGACGGTTTTTTCGATGCATTAAAGCTATTTTAATTTATTTCGAATGATTATGTTGCAAAAGAAGAGCTTTTCAAAACTGGTTTTTGATTGTTTTCGAGCATTCAAGTGCATTTTGAGATGTGATTAATTGTTTTACGGCACTTTCCTTCTATCACTTTACCGCCCGATAGCGGCTAATGTAGTGTAGTGTGAAAATTTAATTCAATCATTCCTTCGTGTTAGATTTTGCCGCAGCGCGTGCGACTGTGACGCCCCATTCTCGGTTCAAGTCACGCGCGAAGATATCCCCACGAGAGAACCCTCACGATGTGGACCCACTGTCTTCGACGTTCGTAGGCAAAATGCTGCTCAGACGCCACTTTCCAGCTTGTGGTTTTCGATCGGCGAGAAAAATCGTCCACTGTTGAGGTGCGGGTCAGCTTCTGCATCGAAGTCCGCAGCCAACCGCACCGGAAAGGATCGAACCTCTTGAGTCTCGCGATCCTTACCACGTGATACCCGTGGGAAAATCGGCGCCCGAAAACAACTTCTGCTGCGATCGCGGGCACGACCGAGCAAGTCGGTGTGATGATAATTAAAAAAACAACGCCTCCAGTCCGCGAACGGTTCGGAGAGGACCGCTTGGGATTGGGGTTTGATCGGAAAGAAAGCTGACCGGATGGTTCGTGCTGGACCGATTAGTGGGGCGCTCGATCCTGGGTGATGTGTTTAATTTTTTAGTGCAATTTTTTACATCTACCTTTCTCGAAATCGAAAGAGGTTTGTTTGGACACCTTTTTCCTGGTGCCTGGTGTTGAAAGTAATGGTTGGGAGCATGTTTTCTTCCAAACCGTGACTGATTGACGGGATGGCATCTTCTGTCTTCTGTTGTGTGTTTATGATAGGCTAACGGGATCAGCCCTCAGTGAAATGGGTTTGATTTTGGTAAATTGAATCATCACAACGTTCAGCTGATGCTAGAGGGCATATTTCACTAAATTCTGCGGCCCTTACAAGCAATGTCTTAATTAAATATTGCTGCCTTGTATCTGACGCAAACAAATTTCTCTTTTTGCTTTGCATACACAAAAAACGCGAGACATCCGTTGAATCGAGACAACATCATTAAGACTGTTATATAACCATTCAAATGGAAGAGAGGTTTGCCAATGAAGTAATTTACTCTTTAGCGCATTTGTTTTGAAAGTAAATCATTCTTGATGGCAACACAATTGGTGCCAAATTTCAGTGCGACTATAAATAAAGTGCCATGCAGCGTTTTCCCAACAATCGTTCATCAACTCATTTAACAAGCTGTTCTCGGGGAAATCTGCCCTCGCGCATGAGGGTGCAACAGAACACCCATGCCATTCTTCGCAAACCCCTACGAAAACGAGAACGAGCTAGCGGGTACAAACGCACCCCAGATCGAGCGATGAAGTGGTGTGAATATTATCTTCCCATTCCTCCCAGGACGCCGTTCAATCGACCGGTGGGAAATTAAATAGATATAAAAATCAAACGCTAAACAATACGGCCGGGCAATATGCTTCCTGCGGCCTCGCAAGTGCCGGCGTTACACAGGGACCGAGATCATGTGTATTTTCCCAGGCATCATCACCCCTAATGCGGGGTTGTGCTTTGTGTCCAGCGCACAGGACGATGCTTTGGCCTCCGTTTCCCGATGCAACTCAGCCTGCACAAACAATCATCGCAGCTGGCTCGGAGATGCACACGGTGGTTGATGTGTGGAAGCGATCTTGCATGAGGGCTCGGCTTGTCAATTATTGGGCCACGTGCTGATGGTACATGCGTGTCGTGGTGGCCAAGTCAAGCTATGGCGTGGAGACGGATTGGTCAGCCAGCATGGGGGCTTTGGCCGGTTGGTTTCGATTTCGTAACACGGTTGCACCCCGAGACGGCGCGACGCGTTTGTTGATCAGTTTTATCTAAGCTCCTGGACCGTCCTGGCCGGGTGCGACCGACACAACCGGGACCATTCATTGCATACACCAAAAGAGCCCGATGCGTTTGTGCTGTTTGCGGTTGACTAGTACAAAAAAATAAATGCAAAATACGTTTTGAAAAAGAGAAATGACATGATTCCACGAACGCGCGGATGGCGGCTGAAGGGTGTAAAATTAAATAAAACCACTGCTGATTGGAATGGGAAAAAATGTGACAAAAAAGAACATGCGCACACTAAGCGCAAAGCGATATGAAATAGCTACACAAACGAAGCGCAGCGCATGTAAATGCATCGCGAACCGCAACCTGGTTGACCTCCCGGGTGTCTGGTGAGGCGGCACGTCAAATAAAAAAAAAAACCGGGCAGCTATCCATGGGAGGGAGAGAGCCGTGGATCTCTTTAAATCTCCTCGCTTGGGTTGGACGGGTAAATATGATGGCAAAGGTTGGCAGAATATGTGCACTACATGGCCGACGAAACAGGATTTGCCATGTTTGCCAATCGGTCCTTATGCACCACCGCAATGGGGCACACCCTGGACACCCGGGGGGTGAGAAAAATAAATCGAGCACAGCGCAGTTTAGGAAAGGTTATTTGAAGAAGGTGCATGGAAAAATGGAGAATTTGTCGTCTTGGCGATTGCGTAACGTACCGGTGGGAAGATTGTTCATTCCGAAATCATTCATCCGATCGTCTAACTCCAGTAGAAGCCTAATGTCCGAACTTAAGCTAACCAGATCTCGTGAGATGAATACCATTAAAGCCAACCGACTCGATCAATCAAATTTACTTTCGCCAACGAGACAAATCAATCATCATAATGCACAATACACGAGCAGTTCAAAGTCCTTTGTCCCGGTTTCTCACGATGTAAACGGTGGGGCTATTTTTACGTATTTTGTCGCTCGTTTGTCAGAGGCTAGATATCAGAATTGGCAGAGCGTTCAAGAACCCCGCGCTGATAAGGGTGTGTTTACGTACAAAAAAAAAAACAACTAAAAGCAAAGCAAAGGGCTCGTTTCCGGCTAGACAGCATTGTGTCTGCGAACCATATCACATTCGGGTATGGCGATCGAAAAAAAGGGTTTGATGACCAAAAAGTTTGCACAGTTTCGGATGCATTCTGATCGAGGTGAAGCGTCTGCATTCGGCAATGATTAAATGCAGATATCGTTTTATGGCTTCTTGTCAGCAAACAAGAATGTACTTAGAATTTTAATAAAGTTTCTGTCATTTTTGCGGGATATTATTCAATTTTGATTTTCAAAGTATTACATTGAATGTTGTTGAACGTAGCATCCTTTCAAAATGTAGATTTTTTTAAATGCTCATTAATTTGAATTGGAAAGTTAATTAGCTAGTTTTAAGGCTTATTTCCAATGAACATAACCAATTTAAACTATTCAGAATGCTTGTTGATGGTGATGAGATTACCTTGCATTATGATATCAGTTTTCCGTATCGTTTTGTCCTCAATGTTCCACTTTGAATAATAAATTTACAAAAATCAAGAACACATCCGTATGCAGATGATGACAACCACAGCGCGCTAGTGTGATGTTCACTGCTGCATCATGTTCGCCTGCCCGGGAGATGGCATTTTAAATCATAATTAAAACACTCCCGGCGTTATGCGACTCACCACTGCCAAGCTACAGCTTGACTTCTTCCTGAACAGGTGACCCAGAGGCTGGAGGCTCTTTGGAGCGACAAAGGGTGCCCTTCCGGAGTGCACTTGCTCAGCTGATTACCGTTTGGTCCCGGGTGAATTTATAATCTCTTTCGTGATCCAAATCCGTATCCCGCATCTCCGTGTCCTCTCGAACGCGATCTGCTCATGGATGCACCCAAACGCGCCTGAAGTCGCCAAGTCGCCTGATTCGCCGGAACGTGTACCACGGTAAGTAAGCTAATAAATTGAAACCGTACCTTCCCGGCAAGGGGTCAGCTTTCGCGGGATCTGGTTCAGTGGCCGAGAACTGGTGCACGCCTGGTCCGGTTCGCGCGCGGTGCGTTTGCCACGCCGTCCACTCCATTAATCAGTTCAGTTTTGATAATTTTGTTTACACATTTTCCGCATACATCCGCGGATTCACACTGACCACCGGGGGCCGGGGATGGTCGTTATTTAATGCCCTTTACCGGCTTGGAAGAAGCTGGCGTTGATGGTGACAGAGACCGTGCTGGGTTTGGCTGTGCAAGCGCAGAAAAGAGGCAGAAAGGGCGTGATAAACAAGAGCGCAAAGAGTGTAATTGAGAATCCCTGGCGTGGTTCACTAACGTGGTCACCGGTTCCGCGATGTCGCGAGGTGTCGCCAGACAGGTCGGAGCAGCCCGGTGTGGGCCCGATTGTGTCCCCGCTTGATGCAATATGATCGCCCTAAAAGCGCAGCGCGAGATCACTTGACATCAAAATGCTTTTAATTAATTAGCGTTTAGGGTAGCGAGCGGCATTCGGTCCTGCGCATGTCTGCGCATGCCCTCTGGTGGTGGCCTGCGGAACCAGGACGTACTCCCGCAGGGTGCTGCGAAACTGGATCCACAACTGCGCTGTGGCCTTATGGGTTATTCGCTGGTAGCCACACCGGCTGGGGCCACACCAGAAGTGTCCAGAAGGCGCGGTCGCGTAATCCATTTATCACGCCTGCCTGCCCAATGCCTGCTGGCTCACCAAATGAACCGCGACGGTGGCGCGCTGATAGCGCTAGAGCGCGATGTCCGCTTTGGGAGACCTTCTTGGTGAGCTGGGCGCATGCATCGATCGTACGCTTATCGGAAACCGGTTCCGGAGGGTTTCTGGAGCTCTGGCACAGGAATAGATCCGCGACGGGAGCCACTCTCGATAAGTGGCCTCGAGGGCGTATTGGAAGGTGATGGATAGATCGGCGGTTGGGCTCACAAAAGTGCCATCCGGCGTGCTGTCAAGTGGAACGGTGTTCTTGATGCGGCTGGGCTGTAAGTGGACCTAGATGGGGCTCTTTCTCACGGCTAATTGATCAATTAGACGCGAACGAGTCGTCTTGCAAGTTCCCACCGACAAATCGGCACGACTCCCGAAACTGTGGGACATTGATCCCGTCGTCGATCGATCGTTGACATTGATCCCCGACGAGACATTCCACTTGTTCGGTTGGCTGGCTTACTGTCCTCCAAAAACGGTTTTCCTTGTGTTTGGAGGCGCGCGAGCTCCCACAGGGCTTTGGAACAGAATTGGCACCGAAGCTAGTTTAAGAGAGTCCCCGGAACGAAGCGGATTTGCAAAAACGTTTCCCGGGACAGTCGTACGAAGTGTGTGTGAAATTTGCACACGTATTTTGCTTCACTTTGCTAATCCAATTTAGAGGCGCTTAGAAAGCCCACCTCATCCTTTACTTTCCATTCGCTTGGTTCAGCTGGTTCTCAATTACAAGAAACCTGCCCCTTTGCACGGACAGGTGATCTGTTCGTGAATTCCATCGCTCTAATACCGGTGTTGGGTGTTTCTAATGATCGTTCGATTGTTTTTCGATTGCACCAGATGCCCGTGATCGCACCATTTGGGATGTCGCCTGCGGTCGATCGTTCGCTGAAGGATCCGAATTGGTATAATTAAGATCGTGACCTGTCATCGGGCGAGGAATATTCCAATCACATTCCATGTGGACTCGCTACGGCATCCCACAAACCACGAGCATGAGGTCCCCGTATAGTCCCCATGGAGACCGAAATATTTCGATCACGAAAGCATCGAAAAGCATTGCAACGCGCTCTACTCGTAAACTTTCCCAGGATGCCATGCGCGCCAGCTTTGGGCGATCGTGGCCGATCTTGCGCATCGATTAATCTTGGTGTGAACCACGCTCCAACCATGAACCGGATAGAGAGATCATTGGCAGTGAGAGAGAGAGAGAGAGAGAGAGAGAGAAAGCAACAAAATCATCCACACGCGACCTCCCGGTAGGTTGAAAGGCGCGTTTCGATTACGTCTAGCCGGGCATCCAGAGCTGAAAATGTCTCGCCAGCGTGCTCCGAATTCCCAGCACGCGTGAAGCGGTGATCCACTTTCAAGTGTTCCGAGGGGACGATTATGATGATCAATTATGCAAAAAAAAAGCGATCGAACGGGGTGTATTTGGTCCGCGGATCACGGACGTAATGGGGCGTGAGGGTTCGGATCGCAGCAACTGCTCCCGAAATGCACTGCTGCCGAAGATTAGTGTCAAACGTGTCGATCCGCGGATCCGTGGGTCGATTCCGGGGTTTTCTTGTTTTGTTTTTGGGGGCAGTTCGTGCCCTCACGTTGTTGAAAGCATTGTCATCGATGCCGGTGCTATGCGGCGTGTTCGTGGGAAATTTATGCGATTAAACTGTAGTAATCTGGCTCTGGGGGGGGATGACGATTTGGTTCCTGTTTTTGATTATTTCATGCAGCACTTTGGTAACCGATACGCGTGATACATCGAAAGTCGATCGCGTGAGACAACTGTGGCTGTTGGCTTAAAGGGAGTGGATCAAAATATTGACAGAAAGTGGTTTCCCGTTGACTAACACGGACCTCAAACACAGCTGCTTCGAGCAAACTTTTTTTGAGAATTATTTTAGGCGATTTTCTAGCACACGCGTTTACCCACAAGAAGTATTTTTCTCTCTGAAATTTGGCAAACATGATTTCGCCATATTTGAGCTTAAATAATGATCAAACTGTAAGCCAGCACTTACTGGGTGGTGTCCTTCCTGGAAAGAAAAAAAAACCAATTCGCCACCAACGGTACGATCCGCAATGGCCCGTGGCGCAGCGCGCGTGGCGACCGCGAATGCGATCATAAATCAAATTTGCCAGCGACATAATCTCCCCCGGGTACGACGGTCGCGTGTACTCACGTTAGTCATATATTTGTTTACTAATTAAATAGCCTACTAGCCCGTGCCCGCTAGCGGCAAAGAGTACATACCGACAGGCGGGTAGATAGCGCACCGATTAGCGACGTGGAGTGGGCCCAAACCGGGTGGCGAGTCGGAATGCTATCATGCCTAATCAATTGACACATTTGAAATCGGGGCGCAATCGGGCGCCGCTGGGCGGGAGAGAAAAAAAAGTGGCAGCAGTAGTGGATATCTAATTTATGCTTCGTGTATTTATCATGGCCAGGCACGCAATTAGATCGTGTGCGTTGATCGGCCCGCGGGACACGCGGAGATAAATGTATGCAAATATCGTAAAAACTCGACCCGCGGATAAATGGACCCAGACCTGGTGGGGTTGATCGGTGATCGGCATTCGATTAGTTGACCACCACGAATTCGGTGCCTTCTAAGAACTGGTCTGGCCACACCTATGTGATTGATCGTGGTGTTTCGGTGGCCACAGAGGATGGACAACCGTTTCTTATCACATTCTGACGATGAACCGCGGTTGGGTGTGGCCCAAGTTCGTTCGCGGCACGCGTCAAGGTGATAATTAAATCGACTTAAATTTCGTTCCCCACAAGCGCCACGTGGCACAACGCTAGGGGTGAGAGCGTGTGCTTGTTTTTGAACCGCTGACTCATGGCCGATGAGTTGCAGACAAACGGGAATCGTTAAATGAGACCTGGCAGCGCCAGGTCTGAGTTGGTAAGCGATGTTAGGTAACGAGAGACAGTTGACTCTTGTTCGAAGTTAATGTCATTATTGATTTATGCATTTAAAGGTGTTTTAATATGTTAATGGTTTTATTTTGTTGCTTGTCAATTTAATGCGTTCAGGATATATTAAGCTAGGAATCGCAAACGGTGGTATTTAGGTGCTTCAGCTCCTCTTTGACCTTTTCAGGACCTTCGTAGGATTTACCTCTTAACAGGAATGCGTAGTCGGCGGAACGCAGTTCATGGAAATCAAACGCCTTTTTGAAGTCTTCTCCAATTTTTCGGTCACTAACTAAGCAAGCATAATAATCGTACGAGTTTTTACCAGGACATTTCCTCAGGACAGATCGAACGGATTGCTCTAGAACGCCTCGGTTAATCAGCTTGAAATCACGAACGACCTCATCAGCCTAAAACAACAGAAACATCAAAAATTACCTCGGTTTAATGGAGCGTTGGAAACGATTTAGCATGATTACTTACATTCAAACCTTCATCGCTCATGTATCGCAGTCCGCGGAATATGCAATCGATGGCTTTGCGCAGTTTTAGACTACCGGATAGATCGTATGCTCGAGCCTTTCGCATTTCTTCTTCTTGAGTATCTCGCCAAACCTGCTTGTAGCAGTACAGGAAGTATGATTCGCCTTTTTGTTTGAGCTGTGGCATAGCGGCATAGATTTTTGCGGCACCTGGCACCGTTCCATGGTAAAGCTGACGAGTGAGATTAACAAACTCGTTGTGAACCGGCAAGTAGGCATTATAAAGCTCCAAACAAGTCCCAGTGCCTCCGTTTAGTTTGGAAACTGCCTGTTTGAATTTGTTAACCTCTTCTAGTTTGGCGTTAGTGTACTGTTTGAAAGCGTCATACTGTGTGAGAATTCTGCCGGACTAGAAATTCAAAGATCATTTAATCTGAACTATTTCGTGAAAAATGTTGATAAGCACCTTGAACTTTTTTTGTTTCTCGTCATACAACTCCAGTCTTTTAAGCACGCACGAAGCATAGCAATGAGTGACTGCATCATTCGGTTCTAATTTCCAGCTATTCCAGCTACGTAAGTACACTACTCTGCTCTGATCGACAGGTAGATGATCTTCATAACATCGTTTGTAGGTATACAGAGTTTTTTCAGGATCCAAAGCGGTCCAAGAAGGCAACGCCTGAAAGAGTATTCATTTAGACAAATGCAGAAAGAATCATTTCTTATATTACTTTCACTTCGAGATTAAGAAGGCATGCGAGTATAACTGCGACCAGGATCATCTTTTGATCTTCAGGAGAATACTTCCACGTTATGAGCTTGTACAAAATGGTTGTTGTATTTATATTCTATGGATTATTTAACTTGACTCTATTTGAACAACTGAGTCAAAAGAAAAACAATCGTTTTGTTTACACGCCCATCAACTAATCAAATAATTGCGTTAGGCACGAGTGAAAATTCTCAGAATGAGGTAATGCAAAGTGCTTATTACCCCTTATGCTACACACTTTGAGGAAAGCCTGTCGATTTTCTCTTTCGAGATTGTAGCATGCTTATTGAAAATCATATTATATTTATTCAACACATATTGATTAAGCTCATTCAAAATCGAGACCAAGTCCTGAAAATCGTTTAGAAGGTTGATGTTTATTGATACTATTTTCACATATGTTTCTCTGTTCATAAATGAAATTTGGTTACGAAAGAGAGTTGTTTCTAGAACAAAGCTAAAAACAACTATTGATTAATTCGTTTAGAGGTATTTTAATAAGCAGCTTGTTTCTACTTTTTATTGTTGCTTCTAGTTTTTGACTTTCATATGCACAGGGTATTTTCAACTAAAAGTCGCGTACGGTGGTTTTTAGTTGCTTCAGCTCCTCTTTGACCTTTTCAGGACCTTCGTAAGTTTTTCCTATCAGCAAGTAGCCGTAGTCGGTGGAACGCAGCTCATGGAAATCGAACGCCTCCTTGAAGTCTTCTCCAACTGTTCGGTCGCTAAGAAGGCAAGCGTAGTAATCGTATGACTCTTTGCCAGGACATTGACTCAGAACAGATCGAACAGATTGCTCTAGATCACCTCGGTTAATCAGATTGAAATCACGCACGACCTCGTCAGTCTAAAAAAATAATAAAACAACATCGGCTTAATGGAGCGCTGGAAACAAGATGGTGCTAACATCTTACACTCAAACCGTCATCGCTCATGTATCGCAGTCCGCGGAATATGCAATCAATGGCTTTGCGCAGTTTTAGACTACCAGATAGATCGTATGCACGAGCCTTCCGCATTTCTTCTTCCTCATCATCTTGCCATACCTGCTTGTAGCAGTACAGAAAGTATGATTCGCTGATCTGTTTGATCGGCATAGCGGCATAGATTTTTGCAACACTTGGCACCCTCCCGTGGTAGAGCTGGCGTATGAGATTAACGAACTCGTTGTGAACCGGCAAGTAGGCATTATAAAGCTCCAAACAAGTCCCAGTGCCTCCGTTTAGTTTGGAAACTGCTTGTTTGAATTTGTTAACCTCTTCTAGTTTGGCGTTAGTGAACTGTTTGAAAGCGTCATATTGCGCGGGAATCGTATCGGACTAGAATAACATGTAATGAATAAAAACATGTAATAAAAACACGGAATCTAGATAATTACCTTGAACCTTTGTTGTTTCTCGTCATACAGCCCTAGCATCTTAAGAACACACGAAACATAGCAATGGGTGATGGAATTATTCGGTTCTAGCTTCCAATTTCTCCAACTAGCAAAGTATGCACTTCTGGTCTGATCGGTAGGCAGATGATCTTCATGACATCGCTTGAAGATATAAAGTGTTTTCTCGGGATCCAAAGCGGTCCAAGATGGCGACGCCTGAAAGAGTGTTTATTTAGGCAAATGCAGAAATGATTGCTTCTTACATTACTTTCACTACGAGTTGAACAAAACATGCGAGTATAACTGCGACCAGAATCATCTTTTAATCTGCAGGAGAACACTTCCACGTTATGAGGTTGAATAAAATGCTTTCTGTTCTTCTATTCCTTGCATTATTTAGCTTGACTGTATTTGCACACCTGAGACAAAAGAAAAACAATCGTTTTGTTTACACGCCCATCAACTAATCAAATGATTGAGGAGCAATAAACATGATTGCACACCGTATAGGAACGAGAGAAGATTCTTCGAATGAAGTAATGCAAGGTGTGGTTTCACCTGAAAAGCCCCACATTTGCCCTTCCGAGAATGTAGTATGATTATTAAAAATTACATCACATCTATTCTATATAACCCCTGTTGATTTCCTGTTTATATATGCTTCGCAGCATCGTCCATACCATTAAAATCAGACAAAGTGACATATATTAGAAATGATGTTATATCATTCATCGAAAAACCGTACCATTATTTGAAACGGAAGCTTCTGTAGTAACAACACTTCTCATCCGCTTCATTGTGGGAAACCGAGGGAATAATAACTTCCCGAATAGCAAAAACATGAGCCTTTTCAATGTCTCCTTAATCCATCCAATGCAGAACGAGAAGCAAAAGGGTTGCTTTTGCCCATGTGTTTTCCATCCCACAACGTCCGATGCCTCGTGCCGAAGCGACCGTTACAATTAGCATTGCAAAAATCGTTGCAAAAGCACTGCTTCAAACTGCACTCACCACTACGAACGGCCACTTGCTTCCGACCAACGACGCCCGACCGGAACGGCACTAGGGCAAATGCGGAAACACGGAAATCGGAACTAATCCCGTCAAATCGCCGGGTGCGTCATTCGAATGGGTCGGCCCAAATCCTTTTCCCAAGGCACCGAGGCCACCTTGCCAAAAACAGGTTCGAGCGTCATCGCATCCACTTGGCACCGGGCCTAATTAAATATTGCTCGCCAACAGGCGCCGCACCAACGCCCGAGGAGGGTGGTGATGCGCCATTATCCTGCCCAACGGCGGCATTTATTTCACCCCGCAGCAAGCACCCGGCACGCCGGGACCGGTGGATCGTTCCGGTAATCAACCCCTAAATTAGACGGAAACTGTTTCTGAAAGGTGGCAAACGGTCAGGCGCATGGTTCGTACGTGTGTAAGCGGCGTCTCGCAGGACGAAAAAGGACGCACAATCGGGAAACATATTGTATTTCCTAACCTCCAGTCAACCGACGTCGCACACCGACCAAAGCCGGTGCTCTTATCCAGATGATTCATAACCAGCCGGTGGTCTTGCGTTCGGCAGGCTGCACCCGGCGATCATCCCTTTTTTTTTCATGCTGCCTCCAACCCCAGGACGCTGGGGTGTGCCGGGACCAAAATAAAAGGAAAGCGACGCCATGATGCGTGCGCACGTCGGCAAACACTCGCAAACGGCACTCGGTCGCGCGTCGACTCGCCCTGAACGGGAGTGTCCGGGAAATAACCGTTAGGAATCCGCCGGCGGCAGCTTTCCACGCTTCCGGTGCGCCGGTGCCGTGGGATGGGAAAAGCAAACGCCGGTCGGCACCCCTACTAAATAGAGCTATAAGCTGTTGAGTCAAATCCGTCCTGCCGGACGAAAGGACTCGGTGAACCGCGGGCGAGTCCTGCATCCTAGGGGTGGCATTTGAATGGACTCGCTTCGCGTCTCGGACCGGGGGTGAAAACAAAGTGGTGCTCGTATTGTGGGAAGCGAATCGAGATGAGATGGTGGGACGATTCGGGACTTTACGGTGTGCCGCATCGGGAAGGGTGCAAAGGACCTTATGCTGCTGTTCGATGCTGCCGTTAAATGGTTGTTTGCTGTGCTTACGGTTTGCCTCGAAAAGCCGCAGCCGCGAGGACGAGGAATGAGATGTTGTTTTTTTGCTACCATCAGGAGGTATTTCGGGGTTGTTTATTCTCCTCGTGGGTGAATGGCTCTTGGGACAGTTTTTGGCAAATTAATTAAAGGCTCGTTCAGCTTGTTGACAAGTGATTTCGAAGCAATTTGTTTAATCGTTTGCTAGATCGTTGTAATTTGTGTGATTTTTAGACGGCTACTAGATTTAGGGGGACAAAGAAAACTCGTGTAAAAAGTAGCTAAAATCTCTCGAATGTGCTTCGTTTGTTGCTTCTCTAGAGATCCAGCAGCAGGTTCTCAGACAACCAATCGTAATCATCCCCTTCCAGCCCGGTTAGGCAACGCAACTAGCGCACCGAGAGCAACGATTTCGTGCCTTACCGAAAGTGGTTTACCGTGTTACCGCTAATGTTTTGGTACAATTTATTTGGCGCCAACCGAAACCATTGCAAGCCACTCGGTGCTCGGTATTGTTCCCGGTTCACCACGTTCCCAGACCTGTTGCGAGCATCATCCCACGACGAGGCCCGGGTTTGGTGAATCTTTTGGCGTGACAAATTAGACAACTGCCTCGCGCAGCTCGTGCGCGCGATCGGGACCAAAACGTCCGGGAAACCGGGAAGTCGAATGTACCTCCCGAAAGAACATCCTTAATCAAGCCGGCGGCCGCATGATCTAGCGCTTAGCATCGTGCGGTTGCATTGCATCGTTTCCACCATCCGATTGCATCCACTAATCACCGCGAGCCCTCTTTCGTTGGTAAAAGTGCAGAACAGATCGCGTTCGGTGTCCCTCTCGCCAAACCGACGGATCGATAATCGATGCTGATGTCTCTATATTATGATGTCACGATCTGGGTTGCCATGCGGAATTGTATCATCCGCACCAACATCGACCGAGAGCCATCGCCGACGAGTCCTGAGAACTTTTCCCTCCAATCGTCGGTCTCGTGGAGTCTGGCCGTTGCAAAATGGCTTAATTACCGGCCATTTCTCAGCGCCGCCCGGGAAACCGTGCCAGTGCGAGTCCAAGCCGCCGCTAATGGCTCGACATGGAGGGCTAAAACAGCGGGCAAAAAAAAGCTCCTCGACACACAGGAAACGTGCAAGTACAGACAGGACTTGCAGTGGCTCTTTCCACGGCCACCATAAGCACACCCTTTCGAGGTAATCGGTTCACGAGTGCAGCGGTCTCTGGAACAGAACCTCGGGACAAAGTCTGTTGGCTTTCGTAACCGGTGGAAACGCGAAGCTGCTCGGCCGCGAAACACACATAATCCGGTACGAAAACACAACCCGGGAACATGGCATTATTGACCGATTAACGCTAATATAGATTTTACGATTTCGATTGTGCTCGTCCGGTGGCGCAGGGTGAAAGGAATAGAGTCGGACGAGCGGTGCCGTGTACTCGATGTTTTTATGTTGCTTTACCACCCACCCCAGAACCAAAGACCGTCGATCGAAAAGCGACCAAAGGGCGACCTCTTGACCATGCCGTGAAAACCACCAACCATCCGGGTGCCGGATCGCGGAAACAAATCGATCCAGAGATACGCGGGGCCGTGGCTTTTGCGGCTCTATCGCGGTACATGCGCACAATTAGAATCTATTGTCGATTAATTTCTGGCGCTGCCCAGTGCGCTTTGTTTTATGTTGGGCCGAGCGATTGCGCAATCGAGTACGCGATTGCGATTTATTACACCGCGCTGGTCGTCTAATTGCCGATCAGCTCTATCCTGGATGGGTTGATTCTTTCCAACCAACCAACCGATCGGCGCATTCGTCTCACTTAGCCGACAGTATTCAAATAAATCGTCCAACCCCAGCTGGAGCCCGAGGTTAAATGAGTCGGTTTTAGAGGGCGACCAAAGCGCCCGGCCGAACCACGACGCGCACGAGAACAGGTACCAGCTCGATATCGACAGCAAATTACGGCCGCCCAACCCGCAGATAGATGTGATTCGTGCGCCGATAAAAGCCCCACATGAGCTGGCCTCGATATTCGCCCCCAACCTGTTTCGGTTCAGGCGATCGGGCTCGTAAAGTGTGTCGTGTTGAGATTTTTACATGGGAAATTTGTTCCCACTCCAACGCCCGTATGCACCGCCGTATGCTAATCGCCGGCTAACCTTTTCGCAGGAACAGGACTATCGGTCGGGAAGCGAAAACGAGAGCATAACCGCAAGGGCCAGGGCCCGACCATCGAGGAGGTTCAGCTGCAGTCTGGCCGGTCCGGTACTTTATGGTTAATTTTATCTTAATTTGATTTCGAAGATAAAAATAAATAAACTCAACCGCAATGGTTGGGCGCATGCTTGTGCTGGCGTTTAGGCGCCTCGACAGCGCCATCTGGCGGTAAGGAGCTTTTCGGTTTGGATTTCGGCGATCAGTTAGGCCCCGGATTCGACAGGTTCCCGGCCAAACGAGACAGACACACACATGTGAGCAGCCAAGCCATGGGAGATTTGACATCGTCGGTGCCTTTGCATGCCAGCGAGCCGGACATTGATGTTTGTGGTCTTATGGTACGAGTCTTATCGAGTCTTGGGCGCCTCAAGTCTTCGAACCAGACATGAGACAGGGCAAATGCAAGTATGCTGGATGTAGATGTTAATGTGACAATCGCCCAGTTGGGAGGTTCTTTTTCTCCACCCGCGAGCATAGCGTGGACATTTTCGGAAGCAACCAGCCGAGTGGGAGCTGGAGCGGAAAATATTAGCCAACATCAGCGAACTGGAGCAATAATCATAAACCTTTCCACACAGGCCCACCCGTCCGCGTGCTCTTTCTCTCTCTCTCTCTCTCACCCCTCGCGACTGTCGATCATGCTGTCCGCTTGTCGGGCGATCGCGAGGAAAACCGCCCATGAAAAGCAGCGGTACGAACTTGGAGTTGTTTTGACTCGCGAAAGGTCTCCCTGCAGCAAGCTGCACCGGGGAAGCACGAGGGAAACGTTATTAAACAACAATAAACCGAACGTTGTCGTGGCGGCTTTTGGCCGCGGAGAAAATGGGTCCGCTGCAGAAGATGGAAAAAGACAAACAGCGACTAGAACGATTCGTGCGCGATAAGGCTTTAGGCACACTCACGCTGGGTGGACCTGTCCAGGGTTTCCGTTTCTGTCCGAAGCCGCCCTACGGGTGACCTGGTTGGGTGGGTTTGTAATTAGGTAATATCGCTGTTTACGTCCGACATGATGCCTGGGCGCCGGTGGCTCCTAACTGGGTGGAAAATCGATTTGTAAACGCGAACCCGCGAGCGAACCTGCGAGAGTTGGCTCGAAATGCGCGAATAGTCGAATCACCGGTGCCAGCTGACGGTTTGTTTGCATTCGAGTGGCGTTTTTCTTCTTCGAGCTGGTTCCCGAGGAAAGCTTGCTGAAAAACTAACCAACCAACGGGCGGATCGAAGCAGGCTGATGACTCATACGCTCTGGTTATAGCCAAGCGTTGAGCACTTACCGCATGGAGATGGAACGAAAAGTAAAGCAGAAATGGACAAACGAACCTGTATCTCTTTGCCCATGGGTTTTCACGTCTTGCGTGATCGTTCGGTGATAAAAAAAATCCACCTCTGACCACCATCGCATCAACGACAATGTAGTTATTATCGAAGGTCCCGGCCGCCGAGCCTGATGACCCAAAAATTCATGCGTTACGGATCACAAATTTATGACCCGCTTGTCCGCGGTCGAGTCGCAAGTGAACCGAGACCTGAAAGAAAGTCACGCACGCTGGCTCCCTTCACCGAGGGGTGGAGCAAATTTCACCAGATCCCCATTCGACGAACGGAAAGGGCCACAACCGAGCGATCCTTCGCCGGAGGGTCCGCATCCGCTGCATCCGCACGGCGTTACCTGTGCCTGTGCGAAATTCATTTTTAATTAAATCAGTTCCAAAATGTCAGCATCCGGTGCAGGGCAGTCGAAACGTGGCGGGGCTGGTTTTCCGCTCGACCAAAAGCAGGGATCAGCCCCATAAACGGGATCGAGCCGGCGAGGATAAATCGCCCGCCGTCGGGCCTGATCGTATCCCACCAGGCCGGATCGGCGAGTCGTCCTTCCGTCGGAGTGCCGATCCAAGTGCCGATTGCCGATCGAGCGCAAATATTTTATTATCCGAAACGATACATTAATTATGACATCAAGATAAAAATTAAGAAATTTCTGCAATGATAAATCGGTTTTAAATATTAATAAATTGCAATTGCATCGAAACGGCCGCTAAATGATACGGTTGCCTCGGTGGGGACATCCGCTCGTCGGTTGGGAAAGCGCCCCGATGGCGTAAACGATTGCGGATGAGAGACAGTGCCCGGTTTTGTGCGTTTTGGTCTTTTGCTCTCTCTTTCCCTCGATCTGCGTGCGTACATGCACCAGCGTAAGATGCACCTCGCGCGTTGCATCGATCGGCTGGCCTAAGTAGGTTCGGAAAGAAAAATTGCACCTCTCGATCACTCTCGGCACTCGGAGCCCCGAATAAGCGGTTACGCGCGTATAAGCGTAAACATAATAAATTTGCGCATGTAACGGTCAAGTACCGGGGTCCCGAAAAAGAAGAAAAACCAACCCGACACCCGACCAACAACCCTGAAAGCGGCAGGAACCAGATCGAGGATATGTGACTCTTTTGCTTCTCATTCTCTCCCGTGGCGGATATCGCCGATCCTTGGGAGTCTCCTTTTTTCGGCCGTCCGTTTCGCTTCGCCCTTAATTCCACACACATTTTCACTCGCGAAACATTTATCATCTTCGCGTTGTGGCCGCGCGCGCGCACGAGGTGCGTCCGCGTAGCGCGAGAGGTCGAACGAGTCCTTTATCTGGCGGTATAAATCAGTTATTGAATAATCACCTGTAACCTGTAATCAATATGTTGTCGATCGCGATCGATAGTACGCCGATGGTGCGGGTTGATTTTGCGTTGCTCCGCTTTCCTTGCACCGGTGTCCTTCGGGAACGGGGGGTTTTTTTTGGGGATTTTTTGCGCTCTTTTCTCTCACATGGCCAGAATTGGTTGCTCCTCGCTTCAACGGGACAGAGACACAAATGTGATTGAGATTTTCAGCGCGCCAAGTAAGGGTTACATTTGACCGACGAAAGCAAGCGGGATGGCAGGATCAAAGGGGAACAAACCATGGGTTTGGAAGAAAGGAGAGTAAAAAGAAAAAATGGCACAGATTACATTCCGGACGCGATAAAGCTTCGCTTTCTTCATCCCGGCCAAATCCACACCGTGGTGGGTGGAACGGCGCAATAAGGACAAAATGCCAACAATGCGTGATGGCGGGAGCTCGAGGGATCCTTTTTATGGTAATTTCGACGAGCGCTATCTGCGATTGGCACAAGATAAAGCACCCGCGATTGTGTTCGTGGGGGCCTGGTGGGACGCGATAAACGCTTGACCCGTTAAATTTCCGATTTTATGCGGTGAAAATTGCGACCATTATGCGGTTCTGATAATGTCCCTTCTCTCGATAGCGGGCCCGCTTTGCGTACGTGTTCTGAGCCGCAGGAATTTCTCCCCATCGGGTTTTATTATACCGAAATATTTTGCGAGAAATCCGGATCTCGCGATCTAGTTCACGGGGGCGCACCTTGGCCAAAAGACAAAAGGGCGTTCCAGCCGCACCAGCGAGTAACACCACGACACGAAAATCGGGTGAGTACAAAACAAAAAATGCGCAAATATTTGGACGTATCTCTCCGGAGCCCATTTATCATCCGCCCGGAACCGCACCGTAAAGCCACGCAGCGTAAAGTAAAACGTTCCCGAGGCCGATCCGCGACCGAACCAGCAATTTCACTCTCATCGACTTTGACACATTACTCACGCATGCGCGATCGCACGATCGAGGTTGCGTCCTTCGCGAATTGATATGTAGCGGTCTCCTCGAGTGGGGATGAGCAACCGCACAAGGGCCCCAAAAGTCAACATCATCCATCTAGGCTCGATCGATCGAAGCGTGCGATTCCACGGTGGTTGCACTTTCCCCACAATATCACTTGCTGCACTGGCAACAGCAACGGAATGCGCTCGGTCGAGGCTTTTTGGTATAGGTTTGGGCCTTTAACCTCCACTCGGGGCGCCCTTTTGCACTGCCATCGAGCTTGACCGAGCCAATAATTACCGCGCTGACTGCGCGCGGCTGATGGGGTTGTTTGTGGCGAGCTGACAACCGAATAATATGTGTAACATTTAAGATGGTAAACAACCGGTTGCGTTTGGCCGCCGTACGGCCGCGATCTGTCCGTTTGATAAATGATCGGCCGCTACCCTGCTTGCATCGGTCGTCTCCGCCGTTTGGTTGTGGCCAATTGAAGCATTACCATTTACATAATTCCTTTCATACCAAGGCGGTGAGTTCCGGTTTTGGGCACTGAGTTTTTCTCCTCACAAATCAAGCGTCAGTTTTATTCCACGGACGACCAAACGGTACGCCACGCGATAAGCAATCGAGCCGGCGTAATGTGCTGTTGATTCAGATTAGGCGCCTTTGATTTTGGGCACGTGTGCGCGTGCTTTTGATCGATCCCCGAAAGCAACCCGCTGATGTGCAAGATGTGGGGTTGAGATTTGAAAACCACAACGAAGAGGGTTCGAGAGCAGCGCACGGATCGGGTGCACGATTTTCATCCATCAGAGCAACCGAACTGGATGGGAGAACCGTTTGCTTCGGTCTGATAAATGAAGAGGTCAGCTCGGGGAACGATTACGAGACCTCCTGCAAGATGCCGGAACTCATTAATCACGCGCTTTAATTGATGGCACTAAAACTGCTCGCAACAGACGAGCCCTCGTGAAGGGAGGACTGCATTTCTTCAAAAAACGTCGCATGTTGCTTAAGGCCACAGCTTCGTGCAAGTACCGCTGCTGGATGCAACATTAAACAAGGTGGCTTGGATCACGATTCATCCGCGTGCGCTCCGTGCTTATGTTGGCAAAGAGGTTTTCCGCCCTTTTTTCGCTTGTTTTCTTCCACCCCGAACGGCGCTGAAGGAAAGCACCCGCAACCGGGCGTAGGTTCGTCGCTTGGTGTTTCTCGAGCTCCCGTTGATGTCACTCGATTTTTGTCGACAGGTTGGCTCAAGGTGCGGTA
Organism: Anopheles nili; assembly: GCF_943737925.1. Taxonomy (NCBI): domain Eukaryota; kingdom Metazoa; phylum Arthropoda; class Insecta; order Diptera; family Culicidae; genus Anopheles; species Anopheles nili. The sequence continues at coordinate 27,156,620 of NC_071292.1, forward strand.
ATTCGATCGATCGATCATCGAACCATGTTGTGGCCCGATTTTTTCAAGTCCCTCCCGTTTACTGCCTGAGACCGCAACAATTTAGCAACACCGAACATCTGTTTCGTTGTTCCACTTGACTTTTCGACGATTCTGCACCACTTTCGCGATCACGCCGGAGTTTGCGGAGTTTGGAGCCGCTTCCGAGGCGGGCCGTGCAAATGACAACTCGGGGTTGTGTTTTGCTTTTGCCTTCTCTTCTCTTCGAGCACCACAAGCTAGGTATGAAAGCTAATAAAAAAATGTGTAACGATCGCATTATTAATTAAAATACATCAACGATCTGCGGCGGCATGCACCGGGCGTGCTCTTAGTGGCACCATAAACGCTGGCGCTTTGCCGTTTGCGGCTCCAAATTGAATCTCGCCACTTAATTAGATGATGCCCGGCATCACAACGCCAACGGGTAATGGATACACTCCCCTTTGAAACGACGCGGCAAACGACATTGGGGTTGTGTAAAACATTCGAGCTCGGCATTAGAACATCGCCAACAAGCGCGACGTGTGCCCAACATCAACCCAATCGAGGTAGCTCGGTTGGGGTTGAACAACTTAATTTCAGCAACCTAGCTAAAGGCCGTGCGTTATACAGAAGCAACAAAAAATAAGTAGTGCAACTCTTTCACGAGGGCTTTTGCCCTTCCGTTTCATAGTATGTAGCGCTAGGGCCCGCTTGGAATTCGGAAATCGCTACCAAAGGGTGCCGATCGGGTTTCGTAATTTATTTCATCATCATCATCAGCGCTCTCTGCATTGATGCAATACGGCTGATCGGGTTCACATTCGCCCTTAACATGCTTTGGCACACGCGAAATGTCAATTGCAAGTGTCTTAGAGAGGTTCCAAAAAGGGAGAGAGAAAAAGCAAACTGGCTAGAGCTTTGTAGGAAGTACGGAATTGTCCAAGAAACGCATCGAGTTTAGTGATCGTCAAAGCTGTGGCCCTTAAGAATAATACGCTGACCGATAGAGCTATGCTCAACAGCAAACCACACTAGCCAGTGAGCGTGACAGGCGTGTGCCGTTTTCACGTACGCGCCGTATCATTAGTTTTAATTTCTCCATTCAAACCTCCCACCGAAGGACTCCCTCTCGAGTGAGCCTCCACCGATCGCGTCCTGAAAGGAGCCATAACTCACGTGTGTCCCGCTCAAACAAACCACCGGTGCTGGTGAAATGAAATGGAGCGAAACGAAACTCCGGGGGTGTTTCAAACGTTCAACCGACGCCAATCCATCGACCACTCGGCCACGTCGTTAGACACACGGCTCGGCTGGACACGCGATAATTGCAAACAATGATTTCGGGCGTATTGATTTACCGATCGATGGGCACGCTCGGGTACCCGCTGGCGATAGGGAAATTTATGGAGGTTTCTCTGAACCGAAGCTCGAAACTCATCCACAGTACGAGACTCTTGCGTCTGGTGCAGATCAACCAGGCGTGCATCGTCCCACTGTTGGGCGCCATATGTAAACAACTCATATCCTCCCGGAGGCCAGCCGTCAACGGAAGCCAACGCAGACACGGTCAAGCTGGGGTTGCTGCTCGCGAGGGACTCGTCGTAAAGGCGGATGGCTTCGGGGGACTACCGTCTGGGGTTGATTCTCCCTTCAGGTGGCAACATTGGACCTCAACGAACACGCGCAACACGGAGCTTCAAGCCCTTCTGCCTGGAACAACGCAGTGCCAGCGCCCACCGGCAAGCTCGCCCGTGCATTTATTATTCTTTCGTTTCCTTCGGTTCCCTTTTGTTGGCTATCTCGAGTGCTCTGCGGGTCACGGCGTCATCGTCGCCAGCGTCTCGGCACGTTGTACGGTGGGGGCCATTTTTATTCAATTGTATCTCTATTTCCTCCGCCCCGGGAGCGGCCGAGCTGTTCCGACTTCGGTGGTGAAGTGGTTGCCGGGTGGTGGCGACACACAGGGAGGGAAGCGAGAAATTATAGCTATTAGATATAAATAAACCCACGCCAACTGTCTGGGACAAAATGCATACAAAATAAAATCGTCAACCCGCGACGCGAGTTTGCCGGGTTGGTGTTGTTTTATTATTTTTTTTCCCGCCCGGCACGATGGTAAAGTGTTTTGTTTGAGCAATCGTTTTGGGCCGTTTGCGAGTCCAGGAGGTTTGCAAGAAATTTCGAATCTATTTTGTCTTATTTTTTGTCATACAACATCACACATGCATTACAATCAACAGTGGATAAGCTGGAACAAACAAAGACGTTAAATAAAATGTGTCTCAAATGATTAAACATTGTGTATTAAATGACTGATCATCGATCATTCGTCGATCACTGAAATATAAGCGAATAGCGAAAATAGTTCATAGGCTCACAAATAGATGGCGTAATGAGACCGTGGAAATTATTACTAACAATATTTTGTTTCGTTTCTTAACAATTTTTCTTCATAAAAGACTCGTAATGTTTTGGCGCCAAAAATAAAACCTGACCTGCCTGGTCCCGTATGTGGCGCACATAAGCCCATATTCATAATTTCATAATTCTCCCCTCCCGTCCACCTCACACCAGTCAACCTCCGCCCACGACGACGCACGTCACGTGGCCCTCGCTGGCCTCACCGAAGTCAGCGAACTATTAAAGTTGACGCAAAAACCGTTCCATCAACCCCCAGACGGTGCCAACCGTTGGAGCAACTCCAACCGGGGGCGCCCGCTTTGCGATGACTAATTTCAATTGAATTCAGGCGCGTGTGTGTTCCGGACCCCATGAAAGATGGATGGAGCGACACCGAAGGACTTCCAGCGGTTGGTGCGCACCAGCCTAGTGTTTTAATTATTCCCTCAACAGCCGACCAACCGACAACTAGCCAGCGAAACCAGCCAACCCAGCTGCCTAATGAAGTTGAACCAAGCAGGCTCTGGTGGGTCTCGTTGGTAGGTCCGGTGCTGACGGTGAAACTGACGTTAGACCCTGCCAGCCAGCCCAAGCCCTGGCGGTAGTGGCGAGTCGAAAATCTGGCAGACACTGATCGGATCAATATCAGAGATCGATCTATGTCGCAGGGTGACCCGGTGTGCTGGGCTTTCGAGCGCCGACTTTGCCCTCCGGTGGTCGCTGCGACACCTACACAAAATCCCAACACCGGTACATTTGTTACGTGCTTAAAGTACTTCTGTTCACATTAGTGCGCCCCGCGGGGTCTACTCCACTGCGTGCAGGGCCACTAGGAAATGGGATGGATGAAAAACGTAAAACAAACTTCCCTTCGTAGGGCGCGGTAGAGCGCGTTCTGAGCGATCCTTCGCTGGTGCCAGTGAATACTAACGGGAGAAAGGAATCCTAGCTTACTTCCGGGAACGCGGGGATGTGATAGACACCTGAGGACAGGCGGTTAGATAGGCAAAAATGCGTCCGTCGGCGGGACAGCAAAGGTGACTAAGGTTGATAACCGCAAACGAGCTGGCGGTGTGAAAGAAAGCACATTTGCCGATAAACGGTGGAATGCAATTGAATGCAAATGAGTTCCGTTTGCCGTTTGGACGGCTTAATTCAAAGGGTAGAAATTAGCTCGGAACGGAGTGCTTAGAGTGCATTACGATGTATCTTGCGGGATGAAAATTATGGGCTAGATTAATTGTCACCAATTGGAGGGTGCATGGAGCGAAAGCAACAGGGCAAAAGTGCACCATTTAGAGCAACATTTGCACATTGTTATGTGTCAATCCGGAGGTGAATAGCAGGCTGATTTAAATAACATAATTTATGTTTATTTAATTTTTGTTTATTTGCAGACTGTGTACATGATTTTTTTACGTCGACGCTACGTAAAAACCTATTCTATTTATCATATATTCCCATATCTTACTGGGATATCATGTGCACATGATCTTTTTTCCAAAGAGACATGATTTTAATTTTAATAACAAAAGCCTGAATAGTGAATAAAACGTCAAATAAAACCTCTAATTTTAGCAGAGTAATACTTCCAAAGCAAGTGTATTTGAACGACGCAAAAGTAATAAAACATCCCCGATCGCCTTTCGCATTCGCGAGTGTGGAATCCTTCCAGCAACAACCCCAGCCAGACATATGCTTTATATTGCCAATTTGCGAGCGATCCCTTTATTATCGCAACAGGAACCGTATTGTGCAGTGAAGAACACTCCCATCGGGGGCCTGCTCACAAAATAAACACCATTAATCCATCGCCGGCGTCGTCGTCGAAACCCGAACTCAGAAGGGCAAGTCCTTTGGCTTGATTAGTGGCCACTCCGGTGCGTGCCGGTGCCGCGGGAAGAACCACCATAGCCACCGTCACCGGCACGTGCATTGCGTGTCACTCAAAACAAAGTGCCATCGTAAAAGCGAAGCGAAACAGCATTCGAACAGGATCGCCATGCGCCAGCCCGGATGCCACTTGTGCGTCCAAAAACGGGGTGCGCGTGACCGCCTGCATGGATGCACTGGCCGTAGGGGTTTTTCCGAAGGATGCGCGCCTGAGAACGAACCAGCACCGCTCGACCAAGCCCCTGTGTGTGCTGTGTTTGGACATAATTTAAACCCACGCGACTCGATTGATTTATAACTTTTTTCCGTTCGCTCACGCGCTCGAGCAAAAGGGGACGCTTTGGCGATTGGACGTTGCGGATAGATTTTCTCTCCCTGCGATGGGTGATTGATAATTTTTCACGCAACCAAATGCGACCCCGTGGCGCTATTGTCGCGCGCGGATCATCTTTCCCGAAGCGGGTGGCGTGTTTTTTTTTTTGGAAGCCCTCTTCCGGAAGCCGGAACCGTGAGAGAGTTGTGCCGAAACCGGAACCACGCGTAGGGAAGCTGGCAAGGGTGCGCTTTTTATGTGCGTCGTTCGACCACCACCAGTGTAGGGTAGAATAGTTAGGTCATTGGATTAAGGGTGGCGAACGACGGACGTTCCCATGAGAGCTAGGATGAAGTGGCCATGATGGTGGTCGGTGATAGCGGTCCCGCGGTTCAATCCCTAATCGACTCCGGTGTGCCTGGTGCACGGTAAATTGCACCAGGGCGTGTACTCGCGAGGCCCGCAACTCGTGATGCTTCGATTGACATTAATGTGAGCGGTTTAGCGAGCGGTCAATTAATCATGAAGCACGAAATTACCAATCTCGGGTCGGCGCAAAAGAAAGCCACCTTGGTTTGTGTTTCACGCAGACTCGCCTTTCCAGCCGGTGGGCTGATTTTCTCCAGCGCACCTTCACGCGAATGGTGCGATATCGCGCGAACTAGCCTGAAACAGTTGCGCACTTGATGTGCCTCTTGCGGCCAGAAGCCATTCACCACGGTTAGGGCGATTGTCGCGCCCGAAAAGGAGCGCTGCCGATTTTCCCGGGCATTACGCGGCCACGGAAGTGCCAGTGCCCCTGCAAGCGCCGAGACAGGTGATAAATGGGCAAAACATGCGAACCATAAACTACCATTAATAACCACACTAGCGCACTGGCCAGCGATCCGCATGCTGGCGTTACGAAGGGCGTCTCACGTTGCCGCACGGAGTTTCCATCCGACGGAGGCGAGGTGCGATTAATTTACACCTTGTTTGCTGGCCAGTGAAAATGGACCCGTTGGCCTTTTCTAGCGCTCTAAAACGAACCCTGGGTGTCGGCGATGGGCACGAGAGTGTCGCGTGCGGTGCGGCTATTTGATCCACTTTCCGGTGGGACGTCTCTGCAAGCCCGTATCCAGGCGATGTGCGTCCGCGTGGCAAATGGCAAATGAAGGCACATGAAGAAGGCCAACCGGTACGGTGCGTGAATTATAATCCGGTAGTTCGCGCGCGACCCTTTCGCGGGACTCGCCCGCACTCGGCAGGGTGTCTCCGGAAATAAGCTCCCATGCTCGTAAATAGAGGATCCCGATGATAAATTGGCTATTGAGCGGCCATCAGCTGGGGGAATAATTATGAGCGTGTCATTACAACTATTTATGCGATCGGCTCATATCGTGGCCGCGAGCGATGGGTTCGATGATCGGATCGGTGCTGATTGCCGCATCGCAGGATCGAGCACGATCAGGACACGAAGCCATTGCAATGGGGTGGGCATATTTACGGCATCATTTTCGAAGGGAGCAAATTTATAATAATTTCGTATCAGTTCGTTTACGGTGCGTGAATTGAACGAATAAACCGCACAATTGTTGAGAATGATCGGGTTTTAACGAACGCGTTCGATTCGGAAACTAGACTCACCTGGTGCTTATTACAATGTAATTAAGCAACATTATTTTCAGCACCTTTTTGTGCGAGTGTTTGATGTAAAAAGTTCACTTTTATTCATCGCAAAAGCCACCCAAACCACCATCCAATTATCGATGAGTCGACATCGCGCACGGCGGTCACCAAAAGGACATAAATTAGCCACCACGAGCGCAATTGAATGGACTACCCGGGGAAAGGTTAACTAGGGCACGATTTCCCGAGCCCGATTTCCTGCGGGCAAAATTTCGATCCGCGTTGACATCGGCAAACTCACAGCCCTGGAGCAACCGTTTTGTACGCGACCCCGCGCGTACACATGTTGCGCGCTCTTTCGCAAGAAAATTTATCACTTCATTCTCGCTGGGGAGGGATATGTAACCGTTTCTTAATTACACCCGGACCTAAAGCTGGACCGACAAACCTGACCCACCGTGTACGATCACGAGCCGACCGAACGGCACGCGCCGTACATGGAAGAAGGTGATACGTGTCCCTTGCAGGGACGCGAGTGCCAGACCGTGTGGCCGGTATCTAATGATAACATAAAATATTGAAACAAAAGCCCCCGGAATGGTGACCGCCCCGCAGTGAAAGGTGCGTCGGCCGTACGGCTGGGATTCCTTTTTGTGGTCCCTGCGAGCTGGACTCCGTAGATCCGAGTAGGGTTACTTTCGCGGCCAGGGCAAACATTTTGTCTGGGAATTTGTACAACAACTGTCAACTGGAGCGGGCGCACTGAGGGTGACTCGGGGTCGGATTGCGTGGTCAATTATTACCATTCCCGAGCCTCAGGTGTTCCGAAGCGCGTAGGAACGCCTCGAGCTGTCTGGAGGTGTTTGTGCTCGAGCCTCCAGCGACTTGGGAGTAATTGAGACAAGCCGCCCGGGGTTGAAGATAACAAAAAGTGTGGCGAAGAAAACACGAAAAGTCTCGCTGGAAAGCGACCGAGGCGCGAAAACCGCAGACGTTTGTTGATCTTGAAGATAGCGGGGAATTGCCCGGGGATGTAACGCACCACACACACACACACAAACACACACGCACACATGAACACAATCGATCAAATGGTCAGTGGTGCGATCGGAGGTGTGTCTGGAGCACTTGTACACGCTTGCGTAAGAGCCCCGGGGCAATGGAAAAGCGTGCGATTAATCAAATGGGAAACAAATTGTAATTACAAAATTTTTGGAGTACTGCACGCGTACTCATATACGCTGCACCGGTTGCCTAGCAACACCTCCAGACTCGCAGTAGGCGCCTGTTTGCGAACACTTGCACTCGGACGACTCCCAGAGGCTGTTCTGCTGCCTGGTGAGTCAGCGATGGCGTTCTCTGCCAATTACTCTACACCGGCGGGCGCAATTTGGAGAGCCAGAGTCGCTGCGTGCAGCAGTTGGACTTTGATTCGTCGTAGCCACTACGCGCCTGCACTCGCTGCATTCGCGCGGCCCTTGATTTAGATGATTTATGAGCCCGACCCGGTTGCGCCGCACGCCGGAACGTTGTGCAATGAGTTATGAGGTGAATTTATACAATGCGAAATTGGCTCTCGAGCAGCCGAGCTCAGCAGCCAACATGCGTGTGTGTGTGTGTGTTTGGGTCCGTTGTCGTTGCACCTCAAGCTGGTTGCATTTTCATTGCCCTAATCCACAGATCCACGCTTCCTTGCGTTAGGTTAGGTGGTCGGATGGTGTTATCGAAGCGCCCAAAGTGACCTCCTGAGAGACCATACTGGGGCGGAAGCAACATTGTAATGCGCTACTCGGCAATCACAAAGGGCACCCACCCAACGTCGGATGGATCGCTTGGGGGAATATCAATTGGTCAGGACCACTGGTCGGGGTCAGCTCGTGGGGTCACTTCGGCCCGGTTGGTTCCACACAACGATCCGATGGTGTGGTTGGTCAGTCAGTCAGTCAGTCAGCTTGCCATCGTCGGTGCAAAACCCACAATTACGTTGGTCTCACTGGAACCGTGCAAAAAGGGGAGCCCAAAGTCGATCCGACGATCTCCGGTGGCCATAAAAGTACCGAGATTCCATGCACGGGCTCCCGATCCATAAGGGGTCCTATGGAGCGCAATTTAGCGCATTCTTATCTCATTACAACCATTAAAATAATACATGAAAATCACCTGTTGCTCGTTGGTTGCACCCGCTCGCATGAATCGTGCCGGGAAATAGGGGAAAACGAAGCGTGAAAAAGGCATTACTATTTACGACTTCATTGCACTTTATCGAGTGGCGTTGCTGCTGCTGCTGCTGCGTTAGTGGCTGTCGATTGGCTTGCTGCTGATTCTCTGCTGCCGTGTTCGATCGACGAACCTGCACGATGGGTTTCAATTGCTGCAATAACAACGACGCAGGCAGTGGAATAAACCTCCCTGTTGGCGTTAGATGCAGCACTCGGTGGCGAGTGATCTTGACTTTTGGTCCTGGTGGCCTCAAATCCTCGCCCGCCTGCATGTGCGGCGTAATTGGGCACCGAAATAATATACCACCAAAAATTGAAGGGTTCGCGTAGGTGCGCTTTTGTGACTGTGAGGTTTTTTTTTCTCTCTCTCTCTCTCTCTCTCTCTTCGGAAGGGACTACCATTTCAGGTGGCCACGATGTCAGACGTTTGTTCTAGTACAGTGAGGTAGTGGACGAATGTAAAAAGAAAAACAATTCCTACACCGTGAAACAAAAGCATAAAGGACGCCGCTTGCAGCCTCATTTGCATTTGCACTCGGCGTTTGCGCCACGCGAACAAGGGAGGTTTATTTTGCGCGCTTTGCGTGGTCCACCCCGCGCCACAATAAAGCCCTTTGCCGCGGGTGCCATAAACAAGTTAGCCTAACAAACTTCAATCAAAATAATAAACCCAAATAACGGCAATGGAAGGGAGGCCTCCGTGGAATCGATTCGATTCGCCGGGGTGTTTCGTGCCGTCGTGCCACCGAATGACAACGCGAAACAATCCACTTTTTATTCAAATACAGCGCGGAAGGGCCACGAAGGGCACCCGTAACAACGCGCTCATAAAACCCGCCCCCGCCCACCACCCAAGCCAGCCAAGCTTTTATCCCGGGTTTCGGTAACGTTTCATCACCTCGCGCACACGCGGTTGAAGTTCGCGGTCCCGGTCGCGACTAATCAACGGACCATTTCTCAATGCGCTCCCTTTTGGAAAGGCCAACCAGTTGGTGTCAGTTTTTGCTCGCGGGGAGTCCTTTGGTGGTGGTGGAGGTGCAAAGCTAATAAAAATAATAACAATAATCAACCCCTTGGCCCGGTCCGGGATCGGCAGCCCTTCGAGGCCTCGAGGGCCCGTGGAACGGCGCGTTTGGCACCAATCAAACGCCATATTAAATGAGCGCAACATTAGGCATCATTAGCGAAAGGGAAGGGCGCTCGATTCCACCTGACTGCTTGGGTTGCAGCGAACCGCATCTGGGCAGCATGCTTCGCGATGCTCGAGGCTGCATACGCCCATAAAATCCACCTGAAGCAGCTCCGTGCAGGCGTAGTGGCTTTGCTTGCTTCGTTTATGCACTCGAAATGTGCACGACATCTAGCGGGCTGGTGCGCGAGGTGTGTTTTCTATTAGCTCGAATAACACACGGATCCGAGAGCTGAGCTGAACGCGCACTTGTCCATGTGGGGCGTTACCGAAGTCCGTAGCTGTTCCAGCTGCACCTTATGCTTCCTGCTCGGACAGCTTGCCGTGGGGACTATGGAGCCCTTTTGCGGGCGGTGTCAGCGAAATCATTTATGTATTAATTAAAAAAACAACCCCACTGGCCAGCCCCAGAAACCGAGCCAACTCACGCCTCTCGATGGGGCGCAATTCTGCGACCAGACTGTGCTCTGATTTGTTATTTGGCTCACAAAACACACCAATGACTGGCGCAAGCGAGTGGGAGAGTGAACAGGAAGCAAAGGGTCAAAAGACAAGTTTAAATAAATTGTTAAAAGTGCAATTATAATTACCATTATTATTGTACATACCATTACAGGTCGAGCTTTGTGATTATGCGCTTTTCTGGCAGCAATCCCTTCCAGTGAGGGCACTCTTTCGAACACGCGCCACCTTTTGCGTGGTTTTCCCGGGCGTGATCATGCCGGGTTTCGATGGCGCCAGATGACCGCACACAGGCGCATAATGCAGCCACATTTGCGCGCTTTCTGGGTATCGTTGTGCGGGACCAAACGCCGTAGTGAGAGGAGCTAAGTGAGCCTGAGCCCGGCTAACCAAAATCGACGGGCGCATTAGGTAATTGCACACCTCGGGCACCCGGGAGCGCCATCATTGCGTACTTTCGGTTTCGGTTCCCATCCTGAGGGGCTCAAAGGGAGGCCATTTTACTGTGGTCGGGTGTGTATGGTTGAAACGACGATGGAACTAGCAGAGCAGTGGCTTTGTTTAGATTTACGACGAAAACGCTCATCAGCGAGCCGGGAGACTAACGTTTTGAGTAAATCTCAACGAGTGTTGAAGATAATCAGCTTGCGGGCTCGAGTTGTATAAGGGTTGATTTTCAACTGCATCGCATAAGTTTGCAATTGGTTGTTATTCGATAACACTCAAGCGAACAAGTCGCCATGTTTGTTGCAATGATCATATGAATTTTGATTTATTTTCGCCAGAACATAACACGGCTTCATTCAAAGATTCTCAAAGCATTTTTGATAACTTTGATAATTACTAAATTATGCTTCACTAAGCTGATTTGTTTAAAAAAATAGGAGTAGAGCAACACATTCAAATATTTATTAGATCTAATGACTAACTTACCTGCTGCCATCATAACCTTTTACACACCCTTTCAATAGAAAGGAGTTGTACTTATTACTCATAAGAATTGGTGGAACTACAATTTAGCTCCTAAATATCAACCTATAATCAAACACCGATTGCGATCTTCCCACGTACGTACCGATCACAGGATTGTCTGGAACCTGTTCGCGTGTTTAGCAAAAAAAAAACGAAAGCATACACACGTTTTTAAACATAATTTTCGCAAGGTTGCCATCGTCCCAAACAATGCCTAACCACCTCGCCAAAACAATACCCACCACCCGATCGGCCAGCGATGCCTTCTTTGTAATTCCCACGCAGTGCCGGCTCGGAACGGGTCGATCGCATCAAACACCGGACGTGGTTTCGTCATCCATCTCATCGGCGTTAAGCCTTCTACCATTGGACGCCCATATTGAATGAATTCGTCAAAATAACCTTTTCTTCAGCGCAGACATGGCAGACGGCGCCAGCGGCCAGGACACCGATGTTTGACTGCTCGGGATGCAATAATTACGGACCTCGCGAAGGGCCACCTTCGACAGGCATTGGGATGGGCTAGCGGCCATCGATCGGGTCCCAGGTCTGTGTGTGTGTGTGTGTGTGTGTCTGGCGGGGGGGGGGGATAGCCGCGTGATCGCGTGTCAGGTTAATTGAATCGAATTGATTGTTTGGGGTTGTAATTATGTCGGGTACGGGGCGAGACACCGATCGAGTACGATCGAATCGACCCGAAAAAAGCATGCGTACATAATTTGCCCTCGTGCAGGGCTCGATCCACGCCGGTTGTTCTTTTCGGGGGGAAACATTTGACGGGCGATGTCATAACTGATACCTTTTGCGCTGACTTCTGAGTCCGGTGGGGGCTTTCGAAACGGCGACCGAAACACCCGGCTGTGCGCTATGGTGTCTAATTTTGTTGTAGTTTCGAGATTTTTTTTTATCCGTAGAGAGGCCCACCGCGGCAGTTTTGGTGGTGTTGGGCCCCATCATTACATCACCCACGTCGTTTGCCAGGAGCAGGAGCAAAATGATTGAACGCTGGAAATGTTCACTTTCATTTTCCATGAAATCAATCCACCGCCGCTTGGAGGTCACGATGATAGGCCGTGACTGGGTGGGCGAACGGACCCCGACAGAGATGTCCTAAATACAGCCGAGCTTAGGGCTAGTGTGTCGAATGATTTGTCTGCAAATAACACATTTTTGCATTAATACTGCTATTTAACGCCTTCATTTTGCGTTTTTTAAAACCAAGAAGCGATGAGCTATCACATGAATAATGATAAATTTATTCAACAAACGCCTAATGAACGAATGCATCGAAATTATTCACGATGAAAAAGCAATACATTCATTCCAAGTGCTACTAAGAAAGAAACAGTAAGGCCCAAAAACTCATTAAAAATCATAGTTTGCATAAAACTGAGCCTCCAAAACCCTCCAATTACGCTATAATGAGGCACTTTTCCGATTCATGGTCAAACTTGCCGAGCACCCAACCACGAAGGGATTCGCACCCAAAGGGGCCCAGGGAATCATGCGGTGCCACGCGGACAGGTAAACAAACAAATCCCGTGGAGCACGTTCTCATCCGGTGACCCCATCGTGAGCTATGTCTAACAAGCACCCCCAAGCACACGGCCGTGCCAGGTTGCAGCCGGGGTCGCAGGTTAACTAGAAGCACAGTGCGATATTTCACGCTATGCCAATTTAAATTACTCCCAACGGGCGCCTGCACCGGACGAACCAATCGAGTGTACAAAGCAAAAAAAAAAACACGGAATGAACCGGATCGGTTTTGCGAGTCCGCCCGAAGGAACCTGACCTTTTCGCCGTGATATCGCGGCAACGTTTGGTTACTCCACCTGGACCGCGGGATGACGCGTGCGTCCTCGCGTACAGCGAACATGATCGCGCGTGGTCTCCATTCCAGGAGACCGACCTTAGCGTTCCCGGTGCCCGGTGAGACCTCACGAGCCGGCCGGGACACCAGCAGGGCACTATTTATCACCTCCGCTCGTGAGCGGCTTCGTGCGCACATTAACCCAAGTGCGAGGCTCTGACCCCGGCCAGTGACCATCCTGGACAAACCGGGCTCACTTTACGTCGATCGTCGTTCGTCGATATCGATCTCGTGACAGGCTCCGGTTCTCGGGCGGGCTCGTATTAGGCGTGAAAGATGGCGATGGTTTAGCGGTATTTATTGGCGGCACGATTTGCCACGCAGTAGTCGGATGGGCAGAAGATTCACCAGCCGGAAATGTGTCACATCTCGCGCATCTTGGAATCGTGCCCGTCATTAGCGCGCGCGAGCCACCGCGGCTTCCATCAGGGGCGGCAGAAGTCGTGCAGATCGAAATCTTGGAAGCCATGTGTAATTGATGGAGGCGCACTTGGTTGGTTGGGACCTCTTGGTCTGTGGTTTGTCCCGCTTGGCCGCTTGACAACTTGGCTAATGAAAATGAGTCTTGAGTTTGTGTGAGAAGAGCTTGCATCATGCAGAATCGATGCACTTCGCCATGATGCAATGGGATGCAAGGCATGAAGGCATCGAGAAAGGGTTCTCTGATCGATCGCGAGCTCGTTTTTAAATATTTTTGGTGCAATTGAACAACTTACTTAATTTAAGCTGCTCGTCAAAGACAAAAACCTTCCTTAGAAAAGCATCTTCCTTTTGTTTGACGTCCTTCGAAACGGGTACGAGCCCTCCCGTAAGAAGGTGTGTGAAACCCTGTATTTATGAATCGCTCCCATCTGTTCGTGGCCTCCCACGTGGTCTCCTCCAACGACCAATAATTACGAGCACCATCCATGGTCGATCCACGTTCGTGGCAGCCAGCGATTGCATTGGGATGGAAATTGCGACCGAAATCGATTGATATTCTAATTGATTTTCCTCTTTCCGTGAGCTCAAGCGACGAACCCGGCCACCGATCGATCGTCGTGGGTGATCCACTGGCGCATTGAGATTCAAATTTCGAGCAGCAAAAACAAAAAAGGAACAGCCCCATTAAACATAATGGAGCACGTTGAGAGCAAATCCCTTCGTTCCCATGGCCAGCGGGCGCGTGAAAGCGCTAATGAAAAGCATGGCGCTTGAGCCGGCTCATAAATCGCGTGTGCTCTCGTGTGCGTAGTTTTACGCGCGTGCACTCCTTATTGGGTGCGCCCCGGAAGGGATATAGAGCTTTCGTGAAGGTCCGTAGTAAACCGATCGCCATCGAGAGGGCTAGCCGGTCCTTAACGTATGGCCGACGCCCTTTGGCCATGGCCGTGGCGCGTTTTGTCGCCGTGTGTTGATCGCGACACCTGCCGTCGTTTGTCGTTCGCCGCTGGCCACACCCATTCGGTGTTGACGGTGTGGAGATAAAAAAGAAACCCTACCACAAAGTAATGAAACGAAAAATAAAACTCACGCCCGCAAACCGATCGGGCGGCCATTAATTTAGCCACGCGGTGCAATGCGAGCTGGCTCGCGGATCTTGTTTGCGATCGCGATCGATCGTTCGTAGCACTGGCAATGGAACGAGCTGGCGGTCGAAATCGTGCACCACATTTGATTAATTACAAGTGGTTAGTGGAAACCCTCGGCATGGGAGAAGTTGGTGGGCTTTCTTTCGACGCTTAGCCAACCTGACACGGTGCCCTCGGGCAAGGTATCGCGAGGTGGATCTGTCACCAGCGATACAACGAGCTTCGAGAAGGAAGTCGACGAGATATGGCTCGTAATTCCATAGAGCACCATTTCGGAGTGCATTTAAGCCACGATCCGGAGACACGGTGCTGCCTGTTGGTAGCTATTATTGGTTTTATTTTCATTTGAAGTTATTAATTATTCCCCATGCGATTTGCGTCGCGGGTTTGATCGGGTGATACAGATCTTAATAGACAACCCAGCCTTTTTTATGCTCCGACCAAGCGCCAATCCGACCGATTTATGGGCTCCGTCTATCGGGCAAATCCGTCTTTATGGGTGCTCTTGTTTTTAACGGACCAGTTTCTCGTCGCTCGAGGCGCGCTATCGGTGTTGCACTTGATGGATTGCACTTGTCCTGCTAGCGGGCCGGTGCACCTTGACGGCTCTGCGGCTTCGATCAACCACGGGCGAAGAAAGATCGTGCACATTCCGAGCGATCGTAAGGCCGGCCAGTTTTGCTGTCGGTGAATTCGGTGCGGCTCGTTTGGAGGTGATGATTTATCTAAATGTGAGTAATCGCTCGAAAACACTTCTGGATTGAGTTGAACGAGCAGTTGGTGTGTGAAATGATTAAGCAGCGTGCTCGACCCGGTAATGAACGTGATCGAATGTGTGATGTTAAACGACGAAGATAATTACATGAAACATGACGCCTTTGTAGTGGAACGAAGGAAGGAAATCTGACACAAGATAGGTTAAGAGTAGATGTTTCCGTTTATTTACATCAATTGTAGGCAATGTAACTGGTTTGCGTAATTAGACAATCATTCAATACAATGATACAATCTAAGAATAGACGTCTGATTGTCAAATTTCGCTGTACGTTCGAAAAAGAAAAGGACACAAAAGTGCTGGTCTAGCAATGAAGCTTAATTTGTTATAAATATGTCTTAAGAACTAACCCAAAAATATGTTAGATCAGAAATTTCTATACCGACCCTAAAAATGATGTGATTCTTTAGCATCTATTACTGTGAAATACTAGTTATTATAAAGAATTTTGCTTTTTCGGATATATTTTTCCCAAATACGTGTAGTTGAAGTCAGTCTTCTCCTAAACCATATCAAAGATTTTTCATGTAGCTTTATATCCTTTGAATGTTTACAATACTCGCACACGCGATAACTGCGCGTGCTGATTTATCCAGCTTTGATCGTAACCGGCGCAAGACATCAAGTTACAACACCCAATCATGCTCAGCGCCGCCAACCAATTACATTCATATTGCCCGCCTCAAATATCACAAAACCATTCCATATTTCTCATGTTTTCTCTTTACCCACAATAAGCATATTTTATTCCCGCGCTAGAGGGCTCACCGGTCTCGGGTTTTCTTCCCTCTACCAGCTGAATTTTGCACGACAGTTCAACACCTCCATTCGCGGCGTTGATTAATCGCGCACTATTCAATTGACTATTCTCCGGTCCCTACCAGCCCAGTCGGCCCTTCGGCGTGGTGTTTGCGTCGGAAAAAAAACCGCGACGCCGGATGAATCACATCACCTGACAGAAATCAATTGCACTGAATTGCGACCGTCGACATTGGTCCCGACCAGCTCCACCCTTTGATGCACGCTGATGCTCGTCAGGCCCCATAAGTCACCACCCCTGGCTGGCCTGGGGTTGCCTCGAAGGGCCGCCCTTTTTTTTGTGGCAATTCGCGTTCCACGACTCGGCTAATCCCACTCCCCGTGAACATGATAATTTACCGCTAATAATAAACAAATATGCTAACACTTACTCATACGTGTCGTACGTATGATTGACTTGTCTCGTTTAAGCTCTCGCCCCATCCGAGCTTTCGCTCTTCACCCTTCGCCAGTACACCGTCCCGCCCCCACTTACGGCAGGTCAACACTTATCCGAGTAGTGGAAGTTCAAGCCAAGAGTTTTCGGTACGCGACTCGGCGCACCGTGCGGGCTCATAAACTGCTCTCCACTAAATAATTCATCGACCCAATCCGGCCTATGACTAAGCGCAGTCTCCTGGCGGGTCTGGCTGCCTAATGTATGCGCCCCCGTCGATGGGCCGACCGGGCATTATATTATAATTTTAACATTTTCCGAAAGCTTTGCCAATGCTGTCCTTTCTTGCCGATGGTACGCTATAGGGCTTTGGTTTGGTTTAGGTTTCTACTCCAATCCGAGGTTCGTTTCGCTCTGGCTTCGAAGTGTTGCCCTTTTTTTTACCTATTTTCCTCACAAACCGTCACCCTTCTGTCGCGCAAAATGTTACAGGTGCAAAAAAATTACTCTTGGACCGTTTATGCGCCTTGATTTATCTATCGATCATGCCCTACCGGGGAGTGAGTAATGTAATGCAAAAAAAAAGGACGGTTTTTTTGCCTCTAAAACCTGCACTTCTCGTGGTTTCAAACCGCGTTTGCTCTGCTCGCGTAAAGCCGTGGTTTTAAAGCAGGCGCCCGATTTCGTGCCCGATTGGCCCAAGTCACCCAGTCAGTAGCCGGGTTCGAGCCCGGGTGGTAATGAAAACTGGCAAAAGCCATACCACAAGCTTAAAACAATATTACCCAACCGCGTGGGATGTGTTTTTTTGTTCCCGTTTTTTTTTTGCGCGCGATTGCACTCCTTGCTCGGTGTCGTGTACCGTTTTGTTTATAGACGAGCAGAACGCCCGGCACACCGTGAGTGAAACCACAACACACGCCATTGTTCTTGGCGCGGGCTGTGTTGTGTTCTGTTGTTTGGCAGCTGCACGATCGCGCCAAATCTAGAGCAGCAACCAAACAGCAGGCTCCATCTCACGATGGAGTGATGATGTGTCGTGTTCCATCAAACACCGCAGCGGTCCAATAAAAATCGGTAACGACAAACGAGTCCAGACGGGGCGCTTTCGAGCATCGAAAGCATCGTGTATTGGACGCTTTCGTCGCCCGTTCGTGGTGGATCGTGGTACGGATTTGGGTTGCGCCGCTTCACCCACCGGGGGGTTGCAATTTCGGTGGTGCATGGAATAATTTATGCTAATTTCAATCGTATCGCCACCGCGCACATGCCACCGTGGGGCAGCCTGCTTTCGATACGTTTTCCACGAGGCTCAGGAGCGAAGGGACAGCGTTTAATGCGACATGCAACCCCCCCCCCCCATGGAAGGGGGTGATCTTTCTCCGATGCGCCGCCATCGCCGGAGTGCGCGTTTGCTACTTGTTTTGCATCGAATTATCATTTTGGCCCACGGCAGGGCCTCGCGCGGGATCGTGATTTATGTGTGGTGGCACAGTTTTTCTTTCAGTCCAAGCGCAGGAGTTTGGTTTTAGTGCATCGACGCGCGCGTGCCTTGGCTTGGCGGAGAAGCGATCGCGAAATCGTAGCGATAAGATCATTATTTCGTACCTGCGAGCTCTCGCCGATGGGTGCGCGATAGCGCTAGAATGATGAATCCACCAAGAGGCACTCTTGGTTGTGTGCAAATTAAAAAAAATCGCCATACGAAGGTTTTACTTCGCAAATAGATCAGCTGAAAAATTGAAAGTATCCTTTCAAGTGTTTGAATAAAGCTCGTGGAATCAACTCGATCGAAAGAATGATTAAAAAATCACAATCCAAATGATGAATGTGATCCTTGTAATATTGCACATAATTCTTCCCTTTTCGATGGCATCTTTTCCCACGAAACGTGTCGTTTTCCTTCCACCAGCACCAGTTCCATTCCGATATCGTACCCATTGGGGGCAGATTAAAATCGGCTCTCTCCCCGCCCAAGGACCGGTAATGAGCTCGGAAATATCGGCCACAGCCTTGATTAATGATTCCGGGCGGGCCGTTCGACTGAGATCAAGCTTAGATCACGAGCGTCGATGTACTCCGCGTGCAAAATGCACATCTCATTACGGATCTGGGATGCGAACCTGGCCCCAGCAGCTTAACCTTAAGCCCTCCGGGAAGCTGGAAGCGATCCGCAAAGTGGCCATCGCTGCAACCGAATTCCGTCCCAGTCCGCCATTCCAAGCCTTTTTTTCCGGGAGCCGCCCTTCTCTACTGAGCCGGTGGGCGCATCGTGTCCAGCTTCGTGGGCGGCCAAACTGTGGTTCGTCGCGGAAATCGACGGCGATTGTTGCATCATTAGCTAAACCATTCGGACGACCACCCTCGCCGGAGGTTGGCCCTTTTGTCCAAGTCACCATCACCGTCGTCGTCGTCGTCATCATCCTTCCGTTCATGCTCCGGGACCATATGCAACCGGAGAAGGTCGGTCTGGCGTTCGATAAAATTAATGTTTTCATCACTTTCATTTTTTTCTCTCTCTCAGTCTTCTCTCCGCTTCGAGTTTCGAGTGTGCTCCTTCACGCGCGGGTCCGCTTCCTGTCCGCCAGGGCGAAAGGGCTCCCATCCGGCGGCAGCAGCGCACCGCGGGTGAGTGATTTATGCTGCCAGGGCGGTACTTTACCGTGAAATTACCGGCCATCGCGGAATGGAATGGTACGCGAAATTATTTCAACGACCGACCGGAGCAATTTCGGAGCCCCCGGTGTCCATTTCGCTGGGGTCTCGGGGGAAAACCCTGCGACAGGGCCGATTTGTTGCCCTTTTTTTCGGCTGCCCATTGGAGAGAGAGAGAGAGAGAAGCCCAAAACGGCTCGTCGACGTTCGACATTATGCTGGTCTGAGACGGAAACGGGATGGAAATTGTCGTCCCAGTAGTGGGTCCGGTGTTTCGCGGGCCGCAAATTAAACAGCCCTGACCCCGGGGCTCATAAATCAAGCATTTGCTGGGCGCACCGTGGCTTGCCCACTGGAGGAAAGTCACTTTCTTGCGAATTTCGCTGCACTTTGGCCGGTGTAAGTGGTGGCGTTGAAATGTCAGCCCAGACCACGGCGTGATAGGAGGGAGAGTTTACATTTTTGGGATTTTTTTTTCGCCTTTTCCCTGCTAGAAGGTGTGTCCTCGTGCACTCAGCATGTGGGCAGGAGCTAAAACAAATGATGATGACCGTGGTTCAACGGTGACGTGCGGCTTCGGGCGACGATTTAACGCATTGCTGAAATTTCCCTCGCCCAAAGGGGTGAACTTTGTGCAAAAGGGCGGTTGTTTCGTCGCCATTTTTGTGCCCGCTTCGGAGCAGCGGGATTATTGTTTCTGTGGGTTAATTGATTTTAATGTGGGGGTTTTTTTTAATTAAAATGTGCGAAAAAGAGTTTTTTCTTTGCTACCTCCATTAGTCACTGGAATGAAAACAATATTACTGAGCCAGTTTTCAGTTTTCATATTGCAGGTAAAACCCGTTCCTGTTCGTTTGCTCGAATCCTTTGGCAAGCGATACCCGGAAACGCGGAGGATAATCAGATTAATCTTTCTGCTAAATTGCTTCTTCCAACAACCATGACCCGCTTAAAGGCCGATGTCCTGCCAGAACGGATCTGGCTCCTCGTTTCCTATTTCTTTAAGATTAAAAAACCATCTCAAATGTACCCCCGATCGGATCTGACCATTGCTAGCTCTTTAGCTTCTTTAAAAGAGCCCAACGGAGAGTAAAAAGCATTGAAAAAGAGTCGAAAAAAAAGGAAAATCTCCATTCTGAAACGAGATGCCATCAATTACAAGCAGATAACAAAGGATTTAGGCTTCACACCGGTTAAGGAGGACATTTTTTTACTACATCCACCGGGTGTTTTGTCGCCTTTCGACGCCCTGGCCACACACGCAAGGATGCCAGCCAAGCTTTCCGGTCACCCGTAATTGATTCGTTCGTCCCGATTCAGGATCCCCGGGTTGTTCTTCCGCAATCGATCATCGTACGGTACGAACGAGAAAGGGAACAGGAGCGCACTTCCTTCCGATTTTGGTTTGCGTAAAAAAATCGATTCTATTCCGCCAGCCGCCAGTTCCGGATGTTTGCGTATTTGTTCACCATCTTTGGCAGGTAGCGCTGCAGTTGCGTATGCTATTTTTTCCATCACTCTCCTAACTGCATTGTGAGCCAGCCTGCACATGGCTTTTTTGTCTGTTCTTTTTGTGTACGCATGTGTGTGTGCGTGTGTTGTAATGACCTTTCTAAACGCAATTCGACAATAGTGGGGTGATTTTTTACGCTTGCTGTGCACCTTTCCTTTGCTGCAGGAGGCATCGGGCGTGATTGTAAAAATAATGCATTGTTTAATTTCACCATTTTTTCGAGTGATAGAACAGCATTGCATCCACAAACCCACACACACAAACGGTCGAATCGCTCTAGGTACATTCGACTCGGTGCCCATGTTGGTTACGCCACGCTGCATCGCACTTCGACTGCGTGCACTCCAACACAAGCACACGCGGGCCGGGTTCGGCACACGTTTTCCAAAAAACCTTTGCCAGCGGAAAAGCGCGCGCAGCATCCGCAAACGGGCCGACAAACAACACGGTGCCAATACACGCCCGCCAAAAATCGAACCCGAGTGTCCCGAAATCGGCAGCGTTTGGGCTTGCATTGCGAAGGCGCATCATGCAACAGGATGCGTCCGATCGATGGGCCCGAAGTTCGCGGTCCACTCTCGCAAATCGGCGGCCACACGAACGCATCCTGTTTTGGCGCGAATCCATCGCCATTGCCAACGTCGAGGCGCCCGAATTCGGCGTATTCCGCCACGGTTAATTGAACGCATTCGATGCGGTCGAAAATTGGAGCGCTCACCTGGCCGACAGGACACAGGTCATGGGGACAGGATGTGCAGGATGCGGTCGTCCATCTCCACCATCTTAAGAAGGGCGTCTTTTTGAGCTCACGAAAATCTCAATGCGTGGTGATTTTTGTTTTTGTATTTTCGCTGGCACTTTCTCCCGGTTTTCGGTGGCCCAGAGCTTCAGAACCGGTTCCTTGACGGAGTCCTTGCGACCGCTGCTTGGAATGCGATTCTTTTAGCGGCGGGAATTTTGGCGCCTTACTGCACCAGGCAACCAGGACCATTCACCGGTAGCTCAAGTGGTTCGAGCGTCGACTCGTCCAAACAGCTGACTGCTACCGGAACGGCAAGGACACCGGCGTGCGAAGGAGACCGACTTCAAGGCTTTCGCTCGCTCCTTCAATGGCGGCACGAGGACTCGCCGGTAGTTGTGCGCATCCTCGCGACATCGCGTCGTGAGAGGGGCAAATAAGAAAAGAAAAAGTACGCGACTGCGCGAAGGATCCTTTCATTGACGCCGCGGTCTCGCACGCCGAAGGCCGAGAATCGGTTGGATGGCGTTCGGGTGGCCAAAAAACCGGTGCTGGACGTTCGGGAACTATATGGACGAATTTTCCTGCACGCCTGGTACTGGCGAATGTGTGCTGAGTGCGCTTTGATACGTGCCGTGTGATGAGAGATTTTCCGTTGCCGTCGAAGAGAGCGAGGCTTTCGCTATTTGTGTGATTTAATCTTTTTGGAAATGCGGAAAATGTGTGCCTGGTAGCACACACAATGAGCAGGGTTGGGCGACGTCGTGTGATTACATTCTATGAGTGTAGAATGGTAGCATGCAAAGAAATATTTTTATAATTTGAATCATTTAAAATATTGGATTTCGCATTGCAGTGCTGACAATTTCAACGACGAATCCTGTGCCTAGAATAAACAACAACGTGTTGTTTTCTTCTATCAGTACAATTCAGTTACCAAAATAATGCTACGAATAGGAAATTTAAAACAATTAAAATAATTAGGTTCTTTTGATGTGGTTATGAATAAATTTCAATTATAAAACATGTCTTTATTTCTGATGAATTGGTTTTTTAAAACAAACACTGCTTAGTTCATATTTTGATCCAATTCATTCTTATAAAATAGTTAGCAGATTTCATTATAAACATTACATGCATTACAATAGCAAGAAAATAGTTGAAAGATGGGATGGAAACCCTCTAAGGCGTTGTTGCCCGAACGTTTAAACAATCTCTCCGACAGCTGTAACGTTGTGCATACTGTAGCAGTCACAAGTGTTCCTTGCCGTCTGCTGTGTCGATTCCTTGCCTCTGAATTGCCCGTCTCGGCAAATCTGCAGTCATTTACAGTACGCTCCGTACAGCTGGCCGGCTAGGTACCGCTTAATAGCGCTGCAACTGCCACGAACAATTAAGCAAACAAAAAAAAACCGCGATAGCAAACAATTCGCCGTGCATCGTGAAAAGATGCAGTTTCATCAGGCGGTCGTATAAATTATATTAAATCTGACACATTACGAGTTGATTCGATCGCACGGACGGAGCCAAGCGGTGGTGGAAAATGGGTTATTTATTTATCGCGTTACCCTGTGTGGCACGTGGAGGAACTTGAATCCGAGTGTGGCATGCGACCGCGAGACGGACATTCCTCGCACCGGCCAAATCGCGGCAGAAGGTTGCCGATATCCCGAGCGGTTGGCAGGCGCACACGTGAGCTTGGCCGGCTCCGGGATTCGGGACGGCCATTACAGTGGTCCCGTGGAAATCCACCAAAACCGCACCACCACCGTGGGGTTCGTGTGCCCTATGGCACGGCGGCTTAGCTTGGAAATCCGCCCAAATCGGACGCCATCTCGAGCGGGTGTGTGCGCTCGAGCCAGGGCAATTTATCGCTCGCCGACCGGGCGGCATCTGTTCGACGGTGACAACGACCTGGAAAACGGCCAGCTAGGAGCCGTTTTCGGTAACGGAACGGAACGGAACGGTTCTCCGCGCTCACACTCTGCCGGCGTTGCCATCGAAATAAATCGGTCGATTATCGATCGCTATCGGAGTTTTTCGACCTGGGGGATTACGAGCGAGAAATAAACACCACGAAGGGTCCGCTCGAAGGGCAGCAGTGATCTCGCGTGGGTTCGTTATTTTTACCAAGCGCCTGGGACCTGGGGCCGTGCGTAGACCCCGGAAAACCCCGCGGGGTCGGTGTTCATAAATTTCATATTTAATTGACCCGTAAGCTTTGGTTAATTTGTCCAAAATGGGCTTGTTACAGCGGGCAATTACAACGCAATGGCGCGTGGAGAAGGGTTCGCGGGCTGGTTCGGCGTGGGGGTGGAAAATGCGCTCCTAATGATAATGGTTATGATCATTTGCTTTCCCAAAATATATATATACGCGCGTCCCTGTGCGGGCTCCATCTTTAGCCGGTGTCGAGGGAAAATGCGCTTATGTTTTCCATAGGAATCTGTAGGAAAAACCCAACCGATCTGTCCTTCCTTAGGTAATCGGTTTAGGCACCGTGGTTCACACATGAGGCTTTTCCAGCCGGCACTCGTTTGCTTGATGCTGCTCGGACATCCGTATATCCGAGGTTGGACATTCAATTTTCTCACCGAGCGATCGAACGCACATCTGCCGGTGAAAGATCAGTATTATTTATGCTGCACCGTCATGTTGACTGGTTGGCAGAGTTTCCTAGTGCCGTCGTGGAAAACCCCCTACTCCGGAACACGATGCCGCCGATGTTTTCTTCCGTTCCACCCGTTTGTGTTCTCGCAGGCATTTTCAAGCAGGCGACATTTAACGGAAGCACACACGTGCCGAAGGAAAGACGCGTGCCGCGATCGCGTTTCTTCACGCCGCACCAAGGCGCTATTCTTAGCGTGGGCTCAAAGAAAAACGACCACACCACGATCGCTTAACCGGGCACGGTTCGGCGCGCTCCCTTCGTTTTGGGTGGGTTTTTCCCGAGCACTTTCCCCCTGTTTTGTTTTTCCTTCCGAAACGGCACGATCGCCACACTCGCGGGTTGTCGTCGTCTGGGCCTCGACCGGGTGTCATCCTGGACGCGTCGTCATCATCGCTTCAATAACTCCTCCAAAGCGAGGTGGGTTCACTTTCACTTGGCCGCGGAAAAAAAGGGGAAAAACCATTTCCCCCGCCGAAACCCAAACGTGCGATCCCCTCTCTGATCGAGCCAATTGACAAACGACACCGCTAACAACGACCTGACGCGCGGCCGAACGGGTGGCAGGCCTTGTTTATCACCTCGGGTGCACCTTCACGGGTGCGAGGAAAGTGTGACATCAAATAAAAATCATCATTTTCCCGGAGCCATCGCGTGAGCGGTGGCGTAAATTAAATCGTCCACTAAGGGGCGTACGGCGCTCGTACAAGGAAAGTGGCTGGTTGTGGTTAAGCAGCCGCTAATGGATCTTAATCCGTTCTACCGAAATCGGAACCGCCATTGACGGCAAGTTGCTGTGGTGTGCCATGAAGGGACGCCTTTTTCTGTGCTAGCGGGCGGCTGGAGGACCGAGATTTATAGCGTTGTAGTTCTGCGGCACATTTGTTCTTACCATGTTCGTTGGCTCGTTTGGCTAGCATTGAGGGCCCCACCCGAGGGTGAAAGGGTCATCAGGGATATAATTTATTGGAAGGTGAAAGTTTACTGCCGCACGCGGGATCAATCGCCATCAATCGCGCCTTCGAGAGAGCTCCTTATGCGTGCGGACGCGTTTTAAAAGCGTTTAACGTGGTGCTAAAATGCAGCCTCTTAAAAGCTTACCAAAACGCGCAATCCGCGCCTTGGGCCACCATCTGTCTCTCGGTGCTTCCATGTGGTGGTGTTGATGCTGCCTTTTTTCCTATTCACCCTCCCTTTTCGCTCGTCCGTTATTTCGGGATTTATTTTGCGCCCTTTCTGGGCCCTAACCGGTGCAGTACCGAGCCATGAACACCGGGTACGTCGATCGTTATCCTGCACCGCAGTACGAATGCGAGACGGCACACAATCCACCGGGCATGCCCGCCGAAACGTAGCCAAAATAGTGACACAGGGAAGCGAGCGCAATCATCGATCGATGCACAATGGGTCCTGACGACGCACCGAGGGGTGTCGAGCCTGGTGCCAACCTCGACATCCTGGCACACCTGCCCGGCATCAGGTCGCACTCGGACGAAGCTGCGTCCTTTTGCAAAAACACGGACAGAAATCACGGCATGCGGGATCAGGACGCACGCTAGGAAACTGCACTCGACACGCGCCGGGTGTTCGGTCGGAGGGTTGCTGGGTCGGTGGCGTCTGTGTTTAGCGTGGCACAAAAGCCCACCCGATCGACGGCCAACGGTGGAATTAATGATTGGGTTGACGAACGCGCGGCACGCTCTTGCTGGCAACTTGCTGCAGAAAAGCGAGAGTTTTGGGCGCTAGCGATGGTATCGGAGATTTGATTCCATATAGTGTGCATGCGTGTTCAGGGTCGTAGTGGAAAAGCCGCTTATTATTTTGTTTTTCCTGCCATTGTGCTTAGGCTTCCAGGTGGAAAACACCTGGAACCATTTGACGTTGCTGGTTTTCTATGGGTTAATGTTTCATCTAGGCAAACAATAAGAATATAAGATAAAATTGTGTGTGGATAAGCACACATAAAGAGAAGGGATTTACTAAACAAGTATACTTTAATAACGATTGTCTTATTTAAAAATGGACACATTGTAGACAACTATACTGCTGATGTTGGAACGTTTCATACAATGTTTTGAATAATTTGTTTGTAATTTTAAACTTATATTCCTTCTTGCGAGTGACCCTTTTAATACACTACTTCTGCAACATAGCTTTAGCTGAGCTGATGATTGAACAACTAAATATCTTTAAATTACTTATTTAAATGTGTTTTGTTGCAATAATCTGTTTAATCTTTATCATTTGAAACTGATGCATAATTTTTACGATTTATTGCTAATTAAAAGCAAAAAAGATCCGTGGAAGATGTGAAACCATTTAAACAGTATAACAAATCAACAGCTTCTTTAAGCTTTAAGGTTGGATTGTAAGACAATGAAAATATATGCAATGTGTTGTATAACAAACACAAGCGATGATGTTCAATACTAATGAAGTCGTAAAAATGATGCTTGTTGCTCGTTGCATCCCACCAGACATTCAATCGAAATGATCTTATACGGCGCACGTTCATTTTGAGATATCACTGGATTATCAGGCATAAGATCATTTCCATTATCCTGCGGCGCAGTTACTCACCGAGAGCGGTCGCTTTTCACACGCAGCAAGACTATTAATAATTATTATATCTTTATTTGGCTTCGGCACGCCAAACAGCAACATTCACTTAGCATAAACAAACGCTTACGCGGGGAAAGAAAGCGCACCCAAAAGAACGCACCAGAACGCGACAGAATCGGTACGGAAAGCGCTTTCCGAAATGGAGTCACCTTACACAAGAAAAGCAAGGAGGCAAAGAACAACCCGCAAGGAACAAGGAAAAGGAAAGGAGCACGACGCATAGACGGGCCTCTCATAAATTCAATCAAACAATCGAAAAACGATCATTCCCGCAGTCTCCGTCCGAAAAAAACCCCTTTTTATTCCCGGGCAACAACGGAGAAGGGTTCGGCAGACGCGGCGTGCTGGCCAGCCCCAGCCAGGTTGTGTCCTTGGCCGCCGGGGAAGAGCAAACAGCGTCATTATAACACCATTAATAAATATTAAAAATAAATTTTCGTTAGATGACACCGAGGAAAACGATGGTTTCGATTTAATTCGTAGCACAACAACAGCCACACCGGGCGAGGTGCAGCTTTCCGAAGAAAAGCAGGTTCCTGCCCGAAGCAGGTCGCTGGTGAGGCCAGAAATGAGGCAACAGAAGGAAAGAAAAAAAAACAAGCCATCCGAAGGTGCTAGGGAACGCGATGGTTAACAGAGAATAAAAATAAAGTGGACACCGAAAAGCAGGTCCTTAATATATGTACCGTACGCACAATCGAATCCATGCACCGGTTTTGCGCCGCCGGTTCGCCCGGGAATTAACGGTCAAAAAACGGGGTGTCCAAGAATCAGGTTTCCCGGGCCCGAAACCCGCCGGCCAGGCGAGACGAGCGAGCACCGATTACGATTGCGGACACCGCATTACGATGCGGTGATGTTTCAGAGCCAACCGGAGGGCCAGTGCGCGCATCCTCGCCGGCCAGGATTAAGGATAATGTGAAATAAATTGCGTCACACTCACTCAATCTTATCGTGCCCGTGTGTCGCCCTTGCGTTTAAGTTACTGTCGCGCGTAAGATAAGCGCCTGCGAGTGGTAAGGGGAACGCACGTCAGGCGAGAAGAGCGCATTTTGTTCGTTAAGGTCAGCGTTTTGGCGAGGCGCGTTGGCCCTTCGGCGGTGGGCTCGAAAAAAAAAAGACACAAACCGTGCAGTACATGCACATAAAATGGAAACCTGTCCGCAACATGAGAGGAAGATGGAAATGATGCGAAAAAAAAAAACGAACGAGTGAACTAAGAAGCACGCACGGGAATGCCAGCCAAGTGATAAATACTCCTGTCAGTTGCTTCATTACTCTTCGCGATCGCCGAGCGCCGTGTCCTCGACGAACCGAGGATCGACTCCAGCCAGGCTTCAGCAGAATGTCAAAATTCGTGTATAATTTACACGAATCAATTAAATTTTATAAATGGATATTTATTAAACCACATGTGAACATGCGCATCCGTGTGAGTGTGCGTGTGTGTGCGCGTGTGTTTGGGGCGTTCTGGAGAGTCATCCCTGCGCGATGCAGTTCTCCGGAGGAATCCACTCGCTTTCTGGGTGGAGACTTGGGAAGAAAACAAACATTAAGCACGCCGCAGCGAAGAGCATTTTTCATGCGCCATTTTTTTTTCCTTCTCTTCGCTGCCGCCGTGTAAGGCTCGCGTAACGAAACCCGAACGGCTCGAATGGTATGTGAAAAATTCGACAATGAGCTAACAAGTCGAAATTATGCTAATTTCGGGGCAACACGCAAGCAAACTGCCGTGGGATTGTTATCATTAAAATAATGGATTGACTCGTTGGCTGGGCAAGGATGGCCGTCGGTTTGGTTATTACTTTGGCGGCGTGAATGATCTGCTTTGCGTAACGTGTTGAATTTGCGCAAAGATTGTTTCTAACGAGGTGAGGTATTTTTGTTTGTTCTCTTTCGGGACACGCGAATTTACACGAAAATCTACTCACAGCGAGCCATAATTTGGAAGCAAAAGAAGGAATTTTTCTTTGGATTCAACGATCACGTGATCGTTTGCAGACAGCCCTTATCGGCCACCCGTTGCACTTGCTACGGAGTCCATAGCCACGTAGCGTGACCGTGGTATCATCAATCTTCGCTCGGAAGTCAAACGTTCGACAAAAACGAAGCGAAAAACGACGCCCGCTTTTAAAATAATTTCTTCTGACAACCCATTCAACACCGTTCACCTTTTTCATGCAGCAATTCGCACACACCTTGCAGCGGGTTGGAATTTAAAAGGCGCGAACGTTTGGTTTCCAAGCCAGATGCAGGAGGCAACCGAATTAGACGCACATTTTTTCCTTTCTTTTTATACGCATGTGCGGATGGCTCGGCGCGTGCTACCGATTTTATGCCGCCATCGGACAGCCGGATGGTCCTTTGTCCCGAGCTCGATCCCTCGCAGTCGGTTTTATTTGTGCTTCATTTTTTTTTCTCTTGGTTCTGCTTTACTCTAATAGAAGTGATTCATGCCTTTTGGCCAACGAAACCCGTCTGATCGTGCGCAGATCAGTACGACTCCTAGGCGTGACTGACAGAGAGGCATGGCGGAAAGCGCAAAAACCAACAACGGCCCGAAAACGGGTGGAAAAACTTTCGGAAATCGGTGCTTATTATATGCTTCTCTACGCCCCGGAGGCACACAAAAGCCGCCTGGAATGAGTGAGTGTGTGCGCGCGCGCGCGCCCCCGTTGCTGTTAGACAACTGGCAGCTGTCCAAACGATCCTCGACGATCCTGACATCTCGCATCCTCGACGTCCCGTGCATCCTGGTGCATTTGGTCGACATCAGCAGCCACAGCAGCAGCAGCAGCAGCAGCATCAACAACACCGGCAGCGCACGTACCCTCGAACACGATCACGCCTGAGCACGAGGCATTGTTTCCGCACGCCGTCAGAAGCTGAATATCGAGCTAAAACCAGGACGCACCAATACATATACGCGCGGAAACGTCCTGCGGCTGCACGCGGGGGTTTCGAGAGTGCAAAAGCCAGGCAAATGCACCGGCAAAGGGAGATCGGAGAAACGTCGGCAGGTTGGCTTCTGAATGCTGCCGAATTTGCCTTCGAGCAAAAAAGAGGAAAAAAAAATGGAAAAACACTACACACAAAGAAAGCCCTCCAGCGGGCCTGCGGGAGTGCGCATTGTTTGCGTTTTGGCGGAAGAAACACATGAGCGAGTTTGCGAAAGGACCGGTGCTAGACCGGTCGCATTCGAGACGTCACCACAACGCGTCCTGTGATGCAATGGAATGTCCTGACTGCGCTGCCCACTGAGCCGGCCTTGCAAATTAGAGGCCTGACTTTAAGCATATTCAGATGCCCTCAGAGCTCGGGCAGGCTGCAAAAGCTGTGTGTTGCGGCTTTCAAAACCGAGAACAAAACATCACGACCAGGTTGCGATCAATATCAGTGACTTCTGATTTCATTCGCTAGCCATTGCTTCGAACTACAGGGGAAGTCTCGGAACTGCACAAAGCCAAACATCGACGCAGTCCGGCACCGGCATCCGGCCAGAGACTGCCACTAAACGGCAAGGGTAATAATTAATGCCGGTAGCGGTGCACAATGGAAAGGCTTTCAGGCTTCGACTGGCAGCACGTCGACGGGGACGGAGCCTAAATTAGTAATTAAACTTCCGGCCGGTTGTGCGTCGAAGCGACCGGAGGATCGGTATTGGATTTCACGAAGCCGCGTAAGGACCCTAGTTGGGTGTATGGAGAGTTTTAGCCCGGTGTTCACCTGCATCGCGGGACCTGATTGACGGAGACGAATGCAACCAAGCTGTTCCAATATTGAATTGGTTATGTTTGCTCACAGGAGCAGCTACCCAAGTTGGGTCGACGTGATGACAGAGTCTATGCCACGCAAAATGATCGTTCAGTTCAACGGAGAAGCCTACGATGGTATTGACGTAAAGCCGATTCGATATTTCGTAAGAGTGCATGCGAGATGGTGCACTGTATTGTAGGAAACTTTTAATTTGAAGTGGCTATTATTGCAACAAGCATTTGAGCAATAATGAAACGTATCGTTACTCGTAACTGTTTCTGGTAGGGTTTGAGAGCTTATTTGTAATTATATCGCTGATGCAACGGTTGCCCAGAAGTTTTGGTTTCTCACGTTTCCACTTGAGAAAAAAACACAAAATGAGCACTCGTTTAGATGAGACTCCTTCTTGAGCTTTGTAAGCATAAACGAGACGAGGGCTGCATAACATTTCTCACGAAGTTCCCCCAGCAATGTGTGATTTCAATGCAATTTTTTTGACAACGAGCCTTTAATACGACACTCGAAAGATTGGTTGATCTATTCGATACCCATTCAGCATTACGGATTTATATTCATTTGGTTTGCTTTCCTAGGATAGGTATAGCAAAAGGATAAAATGATGCGTTAGAAGTAAAAAGCTGGAATTTTGCATTACTGAAAGGCTGTCGACAATCCTTAAATACGATTCCTTCGTCCTGTCGCGAATACAATAAAATTGAAAAATCATCATTCACTTCGTAAATGAAGGATGCTTATCGATGAAAACGAAACACATAGAAAATATTGTTCTGTTGAGAGATTTTTCTTTCCCACCGAAGCGGGCTGTCATTTTTCTCCATTGCCATCGTCACCGTGCGCCAACAAACCATTGTCGGCAAACCAAACAGACATTTGTCTGATCAAATTAAAATAAATTAACACGTCACCACCGTGGCACCGGGACAATTGCCCTCCCGGAAAGGCCGATCGTTAGCGGTGGAAAAATTAATTTTCACATCGGCCCCACTCGCGGGCGGAAAATGAAAGCACCGGGAAAATAAACGAGGCTCGTTGGCTACAACGTACGAGCCGAAAATGTTGGGTGTAAATTAGCCTGCACTATCGTAAACATTTATCACCGTATCGCAGCAGCGCGAGGGTGCGATCTTTAGGCCTGCCATTTGCGGCAGCTCGACTAAGCCCCCGAAGAAAAAAAGAACTACCAAAGCACGACGTGTAAGAAGAAAGCAAACCCAACACAGACCGCGGGAAAGTGATGTTTGTTTATAACCTTTTAATACGATCAGATTATGAAGGCGCCCTTCGCGCGCGGTGTGTCGTCCATATTTTAGCCCCAGCGAGCTTGGCGAGCCGACGCGAGATAAATTCTTAGCGGCTCAGCGCGCGATCTCTCCGATGATCTTGTCCAAGATCAAGGCCCGCGTGTTTGGGACGATTTTTCACGCGCCAGCCTCCCCCACGCACGCGAGCACACGTTGAATGCGCGCTGGTTCGAGGGCGCTGTCAAGCGAACGTCACCCGAAGACGTCGGCACCGGTCGATGGGTGTATTTTCATCCGTCCACCGACGTTGACCCCGGCGTTGACGTTGGGGACCCGGTGTGAGGTTGAGTGTTTTATTTATTTTTATATCACTCGATCACTCGAGTGACGATCGATCTTCCTCTCGAATTACTATATGAGCCCCTGTTTCGGTTCTTTTCAGGCCGGCCCTGTTCGGTGGGCGCAGGTTTTGGGGGTCGCTTTTTCTTCGCCGGTGGAAAACCACGCTGCCATGAGTCGCTCACCGAGGACCGACCTGTGGACATGTTAATCTCTGCCGCATTGCTGACGTGCACACGTGTCCAAACCGAAGGCGGTGTATTGTTTCAGGCTCTCGTTACGCGCCTGCGTGCCCTGGCGGCTAGGGCCTTGAAGGGCCAACCACGGAGGGTGTTTCAAAAAAGACACCGGGAAATGCGTCGATAAATTTCGGGCGTGCTTCCGCTTCCGAGCCTGCGAACCTGATGGTTTCATATTTAAAAAACAATTTTCTATTTTAATAGCGGCGTCAACACCTATTAAACGCCGAATCTCGTATATTAGGCGCAAGATTTATTCCCCCGCTCGTAATAGCTTAGCGGATTCGGTTTCATAAATGTCAGCCGAACTCGGGGCGGCACGTTTAAGCCAGAATGCGTCGGTTGTTGGGCAGGAAGCGGCTAAAGGAAGCACTTCACGTGAGAGGTTTTCCACGAAAAACTCCCCACCGTTTTCCAGTCGGTGCGTAATGGGAAAACAATCGATAGCAATGAGCTCTACGGCCGGAAGTGTTGAGATGGGCGCAACATTAAAACAACAAATTGTGCTGACATCCCGCTGTCGGGATGGACGGGATAAGCCGTCACAATTTTATAGGAATTTAAGACCCGCCACACATCGCTTACGAGGCACATGCCGCAGCCAGCTTTCCTAGCTGAGGATCGATTGTTGTATCGCGTGCCAGAAAGAAGCACAAATTGACGCGCATCTAGGAGTGAAGTGTGCTGGACATCGCACAAAAGGGCGCTTCTGGTCAGCGTGTCGAATTTCGGCCCCGTTTCGGTCGATCGACAGGACGCGCTGACGTGATACATGGCCACAGTTGATCACGCAACACGCTTCCCTAAGCAAACAAATGCAGCACGTGCAAGACGACCCAGCCCGAACAAAAGGACGATCGTACGCCGAAGGATCATCACCAACGGGGATTGCATCTATTCATGTGTCTGCTGCCTTTAGCAAAAAAAAAAAGCTCCGATCATAACTCGCAGGCTGCATCAATGCAAGCGAGGAGAATGAAACCTTACGACACGGTGTGTTTGCGCGGGATCACACAAAACCGTTCGATCCGTACCGGTAGGTAGGAAGAGGTCCTTTTTCGGTGCTGATCATCGTCAACAGTACACATCCCTCGTGAAGGGGCATCAACCTGCAGCACAGGATGTCAAATCGAACCGCTCGCAGGTCGCGCGTTTCTGGCTTTTGGGTCTCGCTCGGACCGGTCCCGATCCCGGCGGCTGCACGTGCGTTTATAAACTCATTTATTTATTAAAAGCTGAAAAATCACGACCCAACGCGTGGAAACATCTGCCCCCGGGGTCCTTTGCGCTTGGCTGGCTCATTCGTCCGGTTGCGACCGGCTGCCGCACAGGCGAACAATGGCGTACGATCGGAGGCCGCAAGGAGGGCGAAAAATCAAACCGGTACGGAACCGGTGTCGCATCCTTGAGGTAGGACTCGCTTCGGCCAAAGATGATATCGAAGACGGCTCCGGCAACCGTCCAGCTGCGGTCGATGGTGGACCGATGCAGTCTCGGATGCGTTCTTGCCGCGCTTTATGGCTATTGTTCGCGAGTATGATATTAAATCGACGGCAGCAAGCTTTTGCGTCACGGTTCGGCGCGCGGTCCCTTCAAGGGTTCGAGGGCATTGGGCCGGGACAGATGAGCGGTTACGCAGAGGGTGCCGTGTTGATTTCACCTTTACCGACGATCAGCAAAGACGTGTTCGATGTTTGACGTGTGGTTTTTGATTTCGGTAACGTTTTTTTTTTCTTGGCAATTTTTTCGGTTGACAATTTTTAGGGGAATTTGAGCTGACGTGTTGGCGAATTCAGAACAATGAACACATTTTATGTAGTTTGATGCAACCCAACCACCAATCTTAAATTTGATGCTTTTGAAAATGATCATCATTTTGAGGCTTAAGGTGCACATGTTTTATTTGACAAAAAATTTATTTGGTCACTGAAGAACATACAATTGAACTAAATCGAATCTTTTTC
Organism: Anopheles nili; assembly: GCF_943737925.1. NCBI lineage: Eukaryota > Metazoa > Arthropoda > Insecta > Diptera > Culicidae > Anopheles > Anopheles nili. The sequence continues at coordinate 27,190,847 of NC_071292.1, forward strand.
GCACCTGGTTGCCTAACAACGAATGGTCTACTTGAAGGTAATGCTTGAGGAAAAATTAAACAACGACTCTTAATTAGAACCTAATTTCAAATGCAATTATGCCATTGCTGATCAAAGACACGACACATATCATCCAGCGCTTTGTCGGAAAATCAATTATGAATCTCATCCTGATCCCGCCTTTGCAAATTTTTCCATCAACGTGCCCTCGAACGGGATGCACCCCATACACCCAGTCGATCGCGTTCAACTCCTACTGCTGCCGAAAGGTGGCACCCAGACGCGATGTTATCACCTCGTTAAAAGTGCACGTGTACGCCCGCCTTAGTGCCGGTTAGCTTTAGCACGATCACCACCACCGAAAGCCCAGCTAGTCACGACCAAAAGGGGCCCCCATATGCGCCATGCTGTTCTCAACTGGCGCCGGCTCACTCGTTCGTTCACCGATTCGCCTGGAACGGTTTTGCCTGGAAATTAATTACCGAACCGCGATGCGAGCGATTTCGCGTGTGAAGTTTATTGTTTTCCATTAGGGCGGGCGTAGGGCGCGAGCGCGCGACATCCAGCTGGCATTGCCCAACGTTCACGGGTGACTCGGCTTCTGAGCCCGTATCGGGAGCCTGATCGATCGGTGGCGTCTGGTGGCTGGCGTCGGAAAGGCGAGCGTTTAGGACAAGCTCCAGTGTCGGTGGCCAGACTGTACGGGAGCATTAGCGGTGCGCTTTAATTATTTAATCGTGGCCCGAATAATGGGCTACCGCGCTTTTTATTTTCGGGATTAGCTCGATTTAAACGCCGGTCGGCGTTGGCCGAGCGCCCCCAGAACGGACGAGTTCTCCTTTCTAAACCCATAACTCATGCACGGCGTCGACGTCGTAGGGCTTCGAAGGGCCGTTCTCGTAGCGGTGAGTTATGAAGCGTTTCACAACCAACCGAATGGGGCAATGCGCCGGTAAAACTCGGCCCGCAATGAGCTGCAGCAGGAGGTGTTAGAATAAATAATGCAGCTCGATTTATCTTCCGCCATCGCCATCGTTGTTCGATTGTTTGCGTTGATGGGTTGCGAAGTGTTTGCCCAGCCAAAGCCGGTTGTCCATCGTTCACCAACGGTAGTTGTAGTCTGGAATGTTACGAAATTCTGCCAAAGTCCGCTCGCGTACCATTGACCGAGGGTTTGCAATTAGCGACCGGACTGCGCCGGGTGCGCCTCCTGGGAGTCCGTTTCGGGAGCGCAAAAGGGATTCTCACGCTTCGACGGGCGCAGGTACTTCCTTTCGTGACGCGACCGTGTCGAAAGGCGCGTCATAAATCACGATCACATGACTCATCATCGAGCGGCATGATGAGCTGCCTAATGATGATGCCACTGTTGGCGCAGAGTGGTGTCCTTACGGAAGGACTCCGCGCAACTCGTCAAAGGGTTCCGCAACCCGGTGCGAAAGGTTGCCGATGATGAAGATGACCCAAATTTCATGCATAATCCAGTGTGGTGATTCGCTCGTTGATCCGCTGAACCGCGACGGTCTTTACGGTATAAGAAAGCGTCCGCCGAGCACAGGCCAGGACGCGCGTAAGATGAATGAGCGAAAGCGAGATGGAGGACTTTCAACATCCCGGTATCCAGGGAATAGCGACCTTTTCCCGCAGGATGGATCGCTCCGGGACATGTAAATGATTCGCTGCATGACTTCGCGCGCTCGGAGGTAGATCGGAGGTTAGGCGCGTAATTTTCCGATTTTCCGCCGTTCGGGTTCCAATCCGTCGCGCTGTCGACGCTAATGTGAGACTATTTCGAAGTGAGTGGCCCGAGAAAGAACGGTTCATGCGGGCAGCACAACTTGCACAAACGTTCCGGTAACACGCTGCCAAAAAAGAACGAATCAAGCGTTAGTTCGGCGCCTTCTGAACCACGGGGTGCCCGTTACAGCGTTAATGAGCCGGCGCCGGACGGAGCTGGGGCGAATTAAGATAAACATGCTGTTAAACCAGCACACAACAACGGGGCAATCGAAGATAACACAGTGCATGCGGACAGGCGTGTTGGTGGCCTCCGAACAGGTAGAAAGCCGATCCGCCACCGTGCTTGGTTGGAAAAAGGTGCGAAAGGTGATAACACCCTTCGAGGAAAGGTGTTTAATGGATCGCTCGATCTCTGATCCTGGCTTATCTCCAGACGATATCACACGGCTCCTTGCGAGCACGTGCTGCGGGTGCAAGAAGGATACTTTCCTTAATTTTCGCTCGTTGGATTTTTGGCCCAAAACACATACACAAACTCATCATGCACCGTCGATCGGGAAAACGAAGCGATTTACTTCTGAGAAAAACGAAATAAAAAGCAATGTTTTATTTCATCCACGTGCTGGATGAAAACGGGACCCTCGGGCACCCTTTTAGCCGTGGCACGCGGTGGATCCTTCCAAACTCGCGCCTTAACCAATCATCTCCCAAGGGACGCCGCTGCGGAATGGCTACATTAACAAGGGATTTTTATGACGGACACTGCGCGATCGAGCGGCCACGGAGGGCGCTTGCAACATCGAACCGCCTCAGGCGGAAGCATTGTTTTCCAGCGAATGATGCTTTGTGGGAGGTGGCGAGAGAGATAGCGAGAGGCTTTAATTTATGACGGTTGCAGGGAGCGATCTGTCGAATTCGGGCGCATAACGACGGAGGAACCCGTGGCACGTGGAGTAGTTACGAGATACGAGCTTTTAATAGAACGGCCCCGATACGGCGAACGAATCGCCGGGAAGGGTTCGCGATCCGTCGGGATTTTCGAGCGGGTGTTTTCGTGTTAAGTATATGTTTTTGACAAATATTACACAAAATAGGCACGACTCAATCGATCATACGCCAAGGGGACTAATTAGGGCTAGAATTAATGGGCAAAAGAAGGCAAGGATTAATAGCAACGACACGATGTTTAGGAATCGCGGGCCGCCCAGGTGTCATCAGGCTATTAGCATTTTACGTAACTAGCAAGGCAAATAAGTTTGAAAGATCGTCGTGCAATATTACGAAAGAAACATGGAACATTCTCTTTTTTTCGACCGACAGGTTCACATCATGAATTAATTGAATGTGAGATATTATAACATCGGTTAAACCATCGGAAAACTGAAGAAAAGAAGTATAAATTCTTCGAATTTTACATTTGTAATTCAGACTCAATGTTATCAAAAGCAATACAAGAAAACCACGTAATAAATAAAACCTATTCCACAAAAACAAAATACTATCACATGCAGGGGTATTTTGAATCACTTATCGATCGCTCGTGTGTGTCAAATAGCTGTGCAAAATCTGACCACAACTACCGATTTCACAGAAAACAGCGGTGATATCACAGTAAATTTCTACGATTGATCTCTGTTTTGTACAGAAACATGTTAAAAAAGCTCGTAGCAAGCGTTTTTTTTCCTTAAAACAACAAACAAGTGGCATTTTTCGTACGCGTCCATTAGCCGCGCGTTCTCGCCTAAATCTGGAAAAATGTTACGTTAGTTCTACTGCCCCACGATTACCTTCGTCACATGTTAACGACCAACCACCCGTACCAGTCTAGTGTTTGTTCTAGCAGAACAATGTACAAATCGCTCGTGCGTACCTTTTTGGCGATAATTGTAGCGATGACCACAACGGTCATCTGCAACGATGGCGAAAACGAAAACAACTCTACAAACTTGATCGTCGGAGGCTTCAAGGTGAAAATAGAGGAAGTTCCGTACCAGGCCGCAGTGCTCAAGAAAGGCCACGCAATCTGCGGTGGAACCATCATCGGCCCTCGGTGGATCCTGACGTCGTTGCACTGCTTGGATTATCCAGAAATTGCTGAATTCAACGTTGTCGTCGGAACCGAAGAACCAGAGTCCGGTTCAATGCTGAAAATTGAGGAAACAGTCACAATGCCCTATAGCATGGAGATGAACTACGACTTGGCACTGTTGAAGCTCACTGAGCCGGTGCAATACAGCGCGAAGGTGCAATGCCTTCCGTTGTTGGAGTCAAAGAGCTCACTCGTCCCAGGCAAACCGGCCTATATATCTGGGTTTGGCGTGAATGGCGAGCATAGCCACGAAACGGGGTTGAAGGCGGCCACAGTGAACATGTTGCCACCAGAAAAGTGCGCCGATGTGTACCCTGAAGAGTACCGGAACTTCATGATCTGCGCTGGGTTCGAACAGGGCCAGGTGGATTCCTGCCAGGGTGACTCGGGCGGACCGCTCGTGCTGGACGGCAAGCTGGCTGGAATTGTATTTTTCGGGCATGGATGTGCGAGACCAAACTATCCGGGCTTATACATTTCTGTCCCATCGTTCTACGACTGGATCACGTCCGTCGTCAAGAATATGTCCTCACCTGGAGAGGAACCGCTCTGTTGAATAAAAACCGTTAAGTAAAGCCTATTCTAACTGGCAGTGACGTCTAGGGTGATTCCGAAGATCGACAGCGAGCAGTTTACCGATACGAGTTTCGAACGCTTTTGAGCGGCACCATCAATAAAAAGGACGTCAGTTCAAAAAGGAAGGTTCAGTCACAAGAACCTCTTTTTTAGTGATAAGTCTGTTGAAAGCACCCGGCAAAAGTGCCCGATTCTCACGATCCGCCACCCAAAATCCCTTATCTGGATGGCAGTAGATAAATAACCGTTAAAACTATGCTCAACATTCCATGAAATTATCATAAATTAATCAAACTTCCCGCCAGCCTTGGGCCACGTTTGCAAGGCGCCTGGTTTCAGCTCGCTTTTTTTTTATCTACTGAAAGTACTTTTTTTTCTCCTTCCGTTTTGCCACCCATCGACCCATCGGGTTTCCTTCCGGATCGAAGCCTATCGTTCGGTTGGGCCGGGCTGCTACCTGACCGTTACATAAATTACGATCATCCTCGTGCTGCTGGGCCGGATCGTTGTGGAAGTTGTGGAGCAACTTTTTCCACTTCCTGCACCGGTGCGGAGCAAACCGGCCGAGTGCACGGATCTGTGGCCGATTGTTGTGCAAACGAGCGCAGGATGAGTGTGGGTCCTTTTTTTCTGTTCTCGTGTGTCATCGAGCACGACACAGCGCTGAAAGGAGGAAGGACATTCACGCTCAAATGAAAGAAAAAAAAATAAAGCAGACAGCAACCGTACACACAACACAGGACGACAAGGTGCCTTGTCATGCAGATTAATTATTCGAGAGGGACGCAGCATCCCTCTCGAAAACACCGGATCTCTACCGCAGGTAAATATTGGTTTCTTTCTCTCTCACTCGCGCTCACTCTCGCGCACTCTCGCTCGCCGAGGTCTACTCCACGCATACGCGCTGAAGATGTCCTGATTTGGTTGCGCGTGGATTGGAAATGTTTGCGCGGGACAGCAAAAAGGACCTCAACTGAGCTCGTTCACGGGTGGAAATGTACCGAAAAAGTTTGCACATTCTCGCGATTAATGTTTTGGTTTGTGCAATTTCCAACAACGACGCGCCACAGATTGAAAACGAGTTTTCTGCCAATCCACCCGGGCGTGGTGCGTTCGGATTCAGGTTCCACGCGCGCAGGCTACCAATGTGCCAACCAAAGAGCCATTGTGTTCAAGGTTCTCGCCACCGGAGATCAAGCCGTGCAAACCCAACGTTTCCGGCGGGCTTCCACACCGTTGGCAACAATTTTAATGGTAATGAGGGGTACCGCATCGCTTCCGAGCCCGTACCGATGCAATTAAAACGCCTGGCAAACCAGGGGTCCTTTGCAAGCCGGTATTTTTCAGCGTAATCACACAATCGAGGCACGACGTGGACGCGGAAGCGCGGGTAATGCGGAAGAAAATTCCGGAACCAGCGTTGGGAAATCGAGTACACGAGGGGACACGCGGGCACCATCGCCGTACCTTAAATGAGAGGGCTGTGATGTGTCGGGGCTGGAAAAGCGGGAACCGAACGCACTCATGGGCGCACGGATTTGCTGCCACACCGGTAATAAAATCTGTATCAAACAATGCTCCTAAGCCGACCCAATGCAAGGCAAGCAAATGAAGGGAACCGAGAGGACGAAGGACATGTACACCAAAAAAAAAACGGAGTCCCTACAATCGTTGTGCAAGGTTTTGGAAAATGGAATGAATTGTTTGGAAAGCGTTTTTTTTTCCGCCTGCCAGGTTATGCCGGCTTCGCTCTCGGACACCCGAGAGGACGTTGTGCACCTTTTCCCGCGTTTTTGGAACCTGCTGATTAGCGGAAGAAACGGTCTTTCACCGCTTGAAAACCTTCAAGCAGCTTGCCAACTGCTTTGGAAGCTCATTCCGAATGTCACACTCGGAAGTGAATGCACTCGATGAAACCAACGATGTTTGCAATTCGATCTTCCACTCGCTCGCAGACGCTGCCACGTGCAATTCTAAAGGGCGTTCCCTTTCCGCGAGAACATAGAAAAATCAGCCCAACCAAGCCACTACAAATTGAGGTTAGATCTCCACCAGACAGGATTTTGGGGCGCACAAATTGGCGCAAGTCGCGAACCTGCCGGCAGGCTCCTACTGGCACGCGAACCGCAAAAGGTCGCCGAACAGCGGCCCTCCTTATCAGCAACTAACGCCGCCCGTAATCTCCGACCCGGCTCGGGGCGACTTTACGGACCTTCACTAGCGTTTCAAACGGCCAGGCAATAGGGTTGAGGGCAGCCTGCGGCACCCGGTCAAAGGAAGATTGGGTTGGGCACGCCATTGGATCGCCACGGAACAGGTTCCCCATTCCACGCGATCAATCGACTGGCAGCCCTTCGAAAGGGTGGTTGGGCGGTGTGAACTTCAACATTGCATCGCCTCCGGGCTTAGGCGCCGATTGCATCACTAACCAAGCCGCGCTAAACCACTTCATCAGCGCCATTTTGTGGCGATACGCCGATAAGCCACCGCACAGCGATCGCGAATGCAAATTTGTAAAACGCCACAACCACGGGCAGTTTGACACCGAAACTAGGCCCCGATCAGGGTGGAAATACCGGATGATTATTGTGCTTAATGCGCGTCCCTGGGCCGAGCGAGTTGATTGAAATAAGAGCCACATCGCGAGGTTCGCATTCGGTCCGCGTGGGGGCGCTTTCGTAGCCGTGACGCGAGCGTTGTTCGATGATTAACCCAGTTTCTCCGGCTGCCGGGCGGATGCGCGTTGAAGTCACCCCCACATTGGCCACGTTCCGACGATTCGATTCACGGGAGGACAGCGAATCGGCATAATTTCAGAGCGCACTTCCTCACTTGTTCGGCAGGAAGCGCAACCGAATGGGCCGCCGGAAAAGCGCACACCGTTCACCGATGGCCATCGCGAGCACGTCCGCAAAATGCAGCCCCCTTTTCGGGAGCCAAACTCCGGGATGTGATTACGCCCGCGATTTCTCTGGCTACCCCGGGTGCGGTAACATCGCCCGGCTGGACCATATCATCATCGGCCCGCCCATCCGGGGCCGGGTTCTTTCACTTGGCGGCGCTGGTAAGTGGATCGAGCCGGAGTGGTAAGATCGATCGATCGACCCTCCGATAGGTCGCGCGGGCACGTCCGGTGGAGGACTCACGGTGCGGCCACGCACGTCGACCGGCTGTGACGAAACGTGGTCGGATTGGCCGCGGTCAGGTGTATTATTAACATTTTTAACTACTTTTAATCGCCTGGCGCATCGATCGCCGATCTGTTGCCGACGGACGCGGTTCCGTAAAAAAGGCTTTTAAATTCTGGAGGCTCTCACGTGCCTGAAGCAGGGGGCGTTGCCGGTGCGGTAACGGGAAGCCCGGGAATGGGGCCAGTGAAACGAACGCTCGGAAGGGCTGGGCACTGTTTAATAGCGCTTCCCGTGGTGTCGTCGATGGTGGTATGGTGGGAATCGCCTGGGCGGTCAGGCTCCAGCTACGATCCGTGCGTAGGTGCGTCCCCTTTAACGCTCTGGCCGTGTCATCACCGTGAGCCTCGAAAGGTTCGATAAATCACGCCATCCCAAAAGAGGCGCACATGATTAAGACGTTCCGTTCTGTCGCAAGTCCACCTCCGATTAAGGGTGGCCAAACCAGTGTGGTCAATTATGGTCCTTGCGCGCTAGTGTGCGCTAATCGATCGACACAAGTCTCTCACGCCTCGTGAAGAATGGAAAATGGAGAGAGAAAAAAGACAAAGAAAAACTAACCTCAAACCCAACCACCCACCGGGAGGGATGGCCCTCGTGGTGCGCATCCCATCCTCGTCAGTGTGTTGGTGCCGTTTACGCGTTATCTAATTTATGACTTCATTCTTCTACGAGCGCTTCGCACGCCTAGCGCCAAGCAGCTTGGGCCGCGATCGCACCACTCATCAGGAGCAAACTCCCCCCTGAGGACATTCCCGTGGCGTCGAGAGGGTGGAAATTGCGCAAGGTTGCACGATCAGCATGAGCTTAGGTCCATCCGATCGCCTCCACAACGAAGCGATGGCCTCGCAGATGAGCTGATGTGGCAATGCCGGTCTCCAAGAGCCGTTCCGAACCGCACAGAATCGCGCTTTATCGGCCATCTTAACTACCCGTTTTGCAAAACGAGCATGGCAAACGAAAAGGCTAAACTCGCCAGAAGACGCGATGCCACGGAACTAACGTCTCAGCGGAACCGTTGCGCTCGAATTTTGCGGCAACCGGGCGCATAATAACATAAAAGCCGGCTCAATTTCAACTCAACCAAATTGGATTTCTTAGGTGCGACTGTTTTTCCACGCCAAGAGCGGATCCTTTTGCCACTGATTCAACGCCCCGGAGCGCACTTCACTTGCCGAGTCAAAAGAACCTGAACGCAACGCCGGTGCAACGCAGGATCGCCCTTGATTCGTCCTTGTTGCGCAAAGGAGAAACGCGTTCGTGGCATTGCGCCCCTCGATCGAAAAGCGATCAAACCGCTAGGCCACAGGCAGGCAGCAAACGCCAAAAGTGTCCTTTAAAGGATGCTAGATTTGCATACTTAAAAAGCGATTTGCATACGCACCGCCGGAGGAAATGTAAATCATTTTTACAACCGCCCCGAAGCTCCTCGAGACGTTCCGAGGCGGCGTTGCGGGATTTATTTCATTGCTTCATTTGCGCGCGCTAAAGAGAGGGTTGCGTTTATTAGGAAGTCGTAGCCCTACGCCCTTTTTGGCAGCGCGTCTTGGGCCCGGTTTTATGCTAATGAACGCGCGATATGCATTATTAATCACACTGGTTGCTGCGATGGATCGGAAAATTTCGGCCTCATTTTTTGCAAAAACCAATCCGGATCGCGGCCGGGACCCGAAGCTAATTGACGATTCTTGGTGGCGAATTGAACGATAAAACACCGATATGCAGTGCATTTGTGCACGGTACTGTGGTGGAATTTTGCTCACTCCGATTTTTCTTTCCCATCGCAATGCTGCTCGCGATTTGCAGAGGGTTCGAACGGGTGCAACGACGACACTAATAACTATATCGATGGCCGTTACGTGCGAAAGCCCACCCTTGAGTATCCTTGAGAGCCGGCAACCCGATTCCGGATCAATCATACGCGCATTCGCCACGGAGGGTGCGATAATTTACGAGAACCCCGAAGATGGCAGTTGGTGCGAAAATGGTTTTATGAAGTCGACGGTCGTTTGCGTTATTTGCTTTCGATCCGTTTGCTAGATAAAAGCCACACACTGAGACGCCATTGCTTTAGTTTTGAACACGCAGCGCCCCTTCTGAAGTCCTAGCAAGAGAGTAACGGCTTCCAAATGCGTGTTTGTGGACGCGTTTTCCTCTAGTAGGACCCTAAATTGGGCAAAATCAGATCACCGAGCTATCTAACCGAAATTTGGACGGTCAAAATCCAATCCAAAACTCACAATCCAATCCACAGCCCGACACTCGCCCGGAGGCATATCGAAAAGGATGTGGAAAAAAATCCCAGACCTCTCCCGGGTACCTTTCCGAAGGCGCCTTAGTGCTTCCTTCCGAATCGAGAGCCACCAACAAAAAAAGCGAAAGAAAAGCATACGCAAGAATAAGCAACCATCGCAGGCGCAAGCGCGAAACTGGTGCGCAAGGGGGACATTTCGGGGCCCGAATTTCTGTGGGAAAGAAGTTCGTTATATATTTATTTCATTGCGCTTTATTGCGCCACGATAAATGGGGTTAAATTTATTGTTATAATATGCCAGTTTCCGAACCGACCATCCAGCCCCGGTGGTACGCTGGCACGGGAAAATTAGACTCAATCGCACGCAAGGGTCCTGGCCGCCGAAGTGCTTCCTTCTTATTGTGCGTTTTCCAGCCTGTGCTATCTCGCTTTCTCCCGCTCTTGTGCTCACTAGCATTCGTCACGCTCACCTTCCAGCCAACTTTCTTTGCACTGCCCGGGGGCAAGTGTGAGAATTTCCTTGCCACGGTTGGCCATCGAACGTCCAACAGGTAACATCCGCGAGCACATCCTCGAGCAAGTTGTCACGCCACGGTAACCCTTGCGCAGCGCTGATAGGCGCAGGTACGTTGTGTAGCTGTTTTTTTTCTTTCTCGTGTCCACCCCACTGTTGACTGTTTGTCCTGATAAGAAAGGAAGAGTGGTTTGTTGAGCGGTTTGTTTGCCCACCGGGACGACGTGCTAGATGGTGGATGGATTATCTCATCAGGACAGCACGATGTTCGTCCGTTGCAATGTAGGCCAAAAGGGCCAAGGGTTCGGAAAAATTTAGGTTACACTTGGGAACGCTCTCACCACCGAAGGATCACCGCTAATATTTGCCGACCGATAACTTTCGTTCTCTCGATCGCGGTCGGGGCAAGGATTCACCCGCAGGTCGCACACGCATTAGCGTGTCTTGGAGGTTGCTGGTGTCCATTTTACACCTTTGTTTGCAGCCAGCCTCGACAAACAGGCCGTATATATCATCGGACGCGGGATCAGCTTCCCGAGAGGCGTTGCTATCTAAATTAAACAAATCATCGAATGATCATAAATTTAGATTCAACACACGCGGACTGGTGTGGATCGATCAGTGAAGGACTTCGGTTGGGCTGTAGAGTGGAATGAAAAAATGGAACACCGTCCGGTTCGTAATAAGCAGGTGGTGGACCTCGGCTCAGCACAAGGTGGACGATATGGTGCCCAAGTGGATGGTACAACACCGGGCTGGGGAAAAATGAAAAACCCATCGAAATCGAGCCGCGTTATGAGTCCCAAATGAATTCAATCGGTATCGTTAGCCCATAAACGGTGTGCTCCATTTCGACCCGCATCGAGGCGCCGCTGAAATTCTCGCGATCGGTTCGCAGCGGGCTCTGGAGATGTTCTGGAATGGAACAAGAAGAAGCATAAAAAAAACCGCCATGACTCAGCAGGACAACCTCGAGAACCTGCTCCAAAGCGACCGACGTGGATTCCAGCCGTGTTTCCGAGAACCGTTTCTAAGCGGCTAATTGACGGGCATATTGATCGATTGTTGGAGTCGATCGGATTCGAATGTCGATCGCCGAACCGCGATAGCGCTAATCATGGTGGCTTGTGTTTGGGATCACTTAAACGCGTTGATGAGCTTTTGAACAGTGGAATGAAAAAAAAACCCCACACCATTTGTGGATAGCGATTTAACGCTTTGGGACAAATATTATGGAGCACCGGATTGAGCTAAAGTGGGGTTTTGAAATATTCTCACCTGTTGTTCACAAATAACACGCGATTTGTCGCTCATTTCCAAAGGTTTATGATTATACGCCATACAAATATGATGCGCCTTATGGTCATTGCGCCATATATTCTCGTCCATATATGTCAGCCGATATGCAGCAGCTCAGTAACGTAAATTCATACTCTACACTCAGCGAAAACAACTGACCACAGACAACCACAACGGTTCAGTCTCCAATTGCGCAATCATCCACTGCAGCCGCCACAATTCGGATAGTGCACCAAAACCTCACAAACCTGCACGCCATGCACCATGCACGGCGAGACAGGCGCATTTCCTATTGCCATTTCAATTCGATTAAATTGTCGATTTGAGCAAGTTACTTCATCATTCATCGATAATTGAGTCTCCAATCGCGATCGCCAACCAATCCGGCCATGTTTCGTGCCATTTTTGCATACTCGCTGCCAGTCCGAAACATGCTTGCTTTCTCTCTCTCTTTCTCTCTCTCTCTTTAGCTGGGTCTGGAAAAGGGCGCTGAAGGGACGGTGTGTAACATAAACACACATTGCGACCGGACATTGGCCACAAGCGAGGCACAACGGCACGGCCACCACGGTGGTTTCATGCGATATTATTTCGTTCTGTTATTGTTTCAGGTCCTCCACTCCGGTCTCGTGTGCTGCCCGCGCAAACCACTCATGCATTATGCACCGTGCCGTTATTATGCTACGTTCGCGCGACGCGTCGAGCCCTCGAGAGCCTTTGCGCTGGTCCGGCGCGTATTGTTTTAACATTTAGCCCCCGCATGGACCGAGCATTGGCAGGCGTTTGCCTAATGGTGGCCGCGCTCGAAAGTGGCCAGGGTCCGTGGAAAGAGCACGGTGACATATCGAAATTATTAAATCACCGGTGCACCGATCGCTGGCTTTCCTTCAGTCGAACGAACACTCACACGGGCCTGGCTGCGTATTTCCGGGGGTGCGCTCGATTACGCAGCTCGGCGCCCCGATGGGAGGGATTTGTTTTGCCCGTGATTTATGAAACGGCAGCTGGCGGGTCGCTGATCGCTGGTGGAGTCGGCAAAAAAGCCCGCCAACAGGGCAGGCCACCCTCACCGTGTCGCAATCGTACTGAAGGGGTCTAATCATACCACCGCGAAAAGATCAACTCGCTCCAGGTCGCACGCAATTGTGTGTACCGATCGGAATCGATTCGATTCCGTCAGAAATCAATCAACTGGGGTTTTTTTCCTCAGGGTTTGTTCTATTATTTTCTTTTTCCTCCCTTAGCCAGCCTCGGTGGAGGATCGCGTGAGTAACCCAATTTTTTGGGCTTCTCCACCCGTGGAACACGAAAAAAAAAATGCGAACGCGTGCAGCAATTTGTAGCCCGAACCGAGCGATCGAACGATCGGTGCGCATGAAGAAAGCGAGCCGAAAACGTCGACCCGCGATACGCTGGGACCGCGAAAAAGTCCTCGATCGTCGGTGGCAGTAGTACCGGCCTCAGCTGGCTGGTGGGTCCACCTGAACTATGTCGGAGTTCGGGCAGAACGGCCAGGCGGATAGATGATAGAAGGCTGTCGATCAAGTCCGTGCGTCGGAATGATCAATATGCGATCATTATTTGATTATTGCACAGCGCCAAAAGCGGGGTCGTGAGAGATCGCCGCCGGGTCGGGGTGGCCCCGTTGAAGGCGGCTTGGTGTGCTTTTGATGCTGGCGGCTCAACGCCACCGACAGCTGGTTGAGATCGGCGTACGCCACCTTTACGTAGTTAACCCTTACGGAGAGCACCATGATTGTTTTTTACCATTTATTTTCTCGGTTGCTGTTTCACATGAGACCTGGACAGCTGGTGTGAAAGGATTACTTGAGATTATTTTAAAATCATTTTACTCTCCGATTCAAAATATAACGCACGTCTTCCCTCGAGATCAAAGTAGATCAACAGATCAGCCCATGCTCTCTAGAGGGTTAACAGCGGTGGATCAAAAATATTTGTACAAGCTCCTAAACACGGATCAATGGCACCTCGGCAATGAAGCCCAAATGCGTACCATAATCAACCAATATTACCCCCTGCGTCAAGCACAGATCACTCCACACCGAAGAAGATTTAAACCGACGATGGGACGATCTCACGGAATCGGGCGGAATGGCCTCAACATCCCCACACTGTGCGACCCTAAATATCATAACCCAATTTCGCAATCGCACCGACGCAGGCATCCGCCAGCGGTCATCAGGCGCCAAACTTCTTTTCACGAACCGAGAATTTGGCCCCTTCCAGACGAGCCCTCGCGGCACGATTTTTGGACCGGGAAAACTGGAGCAGCACCCGGGTTTCCTTTGGGGACTTGATCTTTCACGGTTGCACCCGTGAACGGCGGCTTTTGTGTCAATTATTACTCAATTCCGAGCCCGGTGGTGACATCTGGCCGCACGAGGATGGCGCGCGTTGATTGATGCCGCCTGTGCAGGAATGCTTGTTTTCAGTCACCCCGGAGGGTGGCTTTTTTCCTGGGTGGCTCATGTCGTTGGAAAAATAGCCATCAGTCCGAGTCCGACGTCGGGCTTGTTCCGCTGTCAGCTTCGTGCTGTCGTCGGTGGTGTCACGGAATGAAGGTGAAACCTGAAGGAAGCGCGATCTCGAGCATAAATAAGTGATGTTGAAAAGAACAACGAGAGAGAGAGAGAGAGAGAGAGAAAGAGAGAGAGAAACAGGCGCACACTCGCAACCCCCAACATTAATGCAGGCATCGATGACAGATTTGCTGCAAATGATTTACTAATTTGCCAGTGACTGGCGTGAGCCCAGGAAAACCGGCTGTTGGAGCTTTTCGCGCAAACCCATCATGTAGATAGTGTTTTATGTGCGTGCATAGTACATTTCTTTTTTTTTTTGCTCTCCATACTCTCTTACCTGTCTCGCGATCATGTTGCGCCGTCTTGTGTGGCGCGTAAAGTGACGCGTTCGCTTTTTTTTCCTTCTTTTTTTATGCTTCTTACCGACACAACATCATGCGTTCTTTTTTTTCACCCTCCACCAACCAGCGCAACCACCCGTGGCTCCCTTTTGCTCCCCTCGCCGCACGGCCGAGATAGTTTAAATTAATTACAATTGCAAACGTCCACCACCATTACCGGGGTTCGGGGCCGGTTCCACGCGCGATAGCGTAATGAGATGTGCTCGCACGGTGGTCCGCCAATGAAGCTGTTAATTTGATGGGGTGAATTACACAGGGCCGCGGGTCTCCGCGGGACCTCCTCCGAGTGCCCCTTGTGTGTTTAGCGCGAGTCGCTGGTGGCGCTCGCGATTTTATGCTGCTCTATATATATATCGCCCGCCGAGTGCACGCAGGAACTGGTTTGATTTGATTAGACCTTTTTTTTTGCTTCTACTGCTCACGGTAACGTGAGCAAGCTCGCGCGCGCGCCCATGTTCATAATACGATAATTAATAGCACTGTCACTGGGTATTGATTGCGAGTGGTCGGTGCTGGTGCATCGGCATCGACGACAAGCGCGAGTTTGCGGTTAATGTTTCACTCGGGGAAAATGGTTCGTCACCGTCGAGGACCACCGGCTGCTGGTGGTGGAAATGATCGCTAGGGAGACCTGGGGGGAAGGTGATCGGAAAAGTAAAGTCCGTTTAATTGCACTCAATCGAACAGCGATCTACCACATGTGACACCTGCAGTGCAGTGATCGAGGAGTTTGTACTTGTTTGACGGCACGAAATTATCGACGACATTTGTTAATGAAAATAGGCTATTTTTTGTGGTGCAATAAACGCCAGCAAAAACTTCGCGCTGGTGCCACCTTAAACCGGGCTACAAATTATCAACCGACATGCATCACGTGCTACTTGGTTGGGGCCAGTTTCGTGCAACTTGTAGTGAGCCTGTCTGACTCACCATCGCCACCACGTGCAGCCTCGAAGAAGGGTGCCTTTTTGGTTGCGTGGCTCCCTACGGTGCGGCCGGAACCGGTACTGGCTGACGCGCGTGGCGCAAAGAACACGAATTCCGACACATTATGGCATTTCATCGATCGGTCACTGTGCTACTACGTTGCGGCCGAAACCGAAACCCGGAGCTTATGTGAAATCAATAATTTAGATTCATTTCTGATCGCCCCGTGTCAGGCGCGCTTGTCCGCTGTCTAATATTTCCTGCTCCCCATCCTGTGGTGGTGGTGGCGCGGGAGACTTTGAGAGAGAGAGAGAGAGAGAAAAGGACACTCCGAAACACAGTTCACAACGCAACGGTGGCCGAAAACACTTTATGACCTTTTGATTATGTTGCGCTGCGCCATCGACGCCAATCCGTTCGTCGCTTGTGCGCTCGGACAAGTCTTTCGTTCTATTAGCGTAAAAACAATCCCTGAACCGACGGTGTGGGTAATCTGGGGCCACCTCTAATGGCCACCGTAAAGTACCGTATCACTCTTTGACACCGTTACACCGGACGATGGCGACGACGACGACGACGACGACGACGACGACGATGGGGACGATTGCGCAAAATGCAAGTGCTTGTGGCTATTTTTTTTATGCGCAACAGCCCAACAACAAACCCACCCTCGCTTGGGGCGTACGCCAGCAGTCACTCACGGCCCGTTGCCACCCGCCAAAGTCATTCATTAGCCAACGATATCGGTCACACTAGCCTACCACGGTGAACGGTTGAGCGAGACAGTGGAAAACCCGTCAACTAATGGCCGAAATGTGCCGCTGAACAAACAGCAGAAAAGCGCCCCAGCACCTAAGATCGCGGGTTCGATCGCGAGCGCACAAAAAGTTGTCACCCGGATCAGGTTTCCTCCCTCGATTAGCTCGAGTGTATGCGGGTGTTGGAGGTCCCCAACCGAGTGATAGGAGCTCGCCCGTGCCCTATCGTACGCTAGAAGGCAGCTCGCCGGAGGCTGAAACAAAAAAGTTGCCTTCCGCCGCGAGACCGAAAAGCTGGTAGCCAAATAAATTAAGCTTATTACTTGGGTGACCACTGGGCGTTCGGTTAGGCAGGCGTTGGTCGGTGGTTTGGCCAACGTCTTAGAGTCAACGATGAAGGCAGAGCAAAACCTAAACACGCGCCCAACACTCACGCGGGCATTCACTTTGGCAAGAAAAAAAAACGCGAACCAGTGGCAAAAACACCGGCGACACATTCGGCTCGCTGATTAGTACCTCGGTGCTAGTAGCCAAATCACAGTTTTATTGCTCGACCGCAGGACGTTTATGGGGATATTGTTTCGGGGGCGAGTCCGTTCAGGCGGCTCAGGTGCGGCGCCAGGTCCGTGCTCGTGATGTTCGTGATTGGGCCTAATGAGATCGCACGGACTATGGTGAAACTTTACTCGACCTACAGCCGGCTAAGGGCCTGGTCACTGATTAGCGCTCTGATCGAGCGGGAGCGCGAAATTCAAAGGCACGGTCATCCGGACCGTCACGTGGTGGTGCAATGGAAACGCTTTTCCACACCGATTGATCCATTGGCGGAGACAGCTGTATGGAAATTATGATACGACGATCTCGCACACATTCCAAACATGGCCACGGTTCCACTTCCCCAAACGAAGGACCTTGGTTGTGCCCTTTTGTGGGTTGGCAAGCGAAGGTGCTCTAATGCTTAAGGGTATTTGGGGAATGTCGCTTTGAATGTCAGCGACGAAAGTCAACTGGAAGGTGGTAGAGATCGATCTCGTTGAGCCATTTTGGGATTCCTGATAGGAGGCTTTCAAACAATTTTTTAATGAACAAATCTCAAGGAAATGTAGTGCGTTTTCAATGCGCAATGGAATTTCTCTTCGATCAACAGAAGAAGATTGAACTTGTGGTGTATTTATGCATATGAAAATCACACACTTTAAAGGCATCTTAAGCCCTTTCATGTAATGTTTCTCAGTTAGAGCCCTTTTCATCTCTCATTTCTCGTACTCTCCCTACACAAAACCAGCAAATTTGTTCGCACAAAAACTCTTTTCATCCAGCTTTCGGCTGACAGACGCCTAATACGCGTCGTGTCATTTGCCTGGAGCATGATCAATAATGTGGCAGCAGTCAGCAGCCCGTGGTTTCCGCCCTCACATCCGATGGAGAGCCAACCCAGGCCAATCCCTGCACAACATTATGCAAGGCCACACCGGTCCGTGTTCGAAACCGAGCGAAGCTAATCAATCGCCAGTCGCGCAATGAAAGGCGGCGGCCAGCGATGGCGGGAAAGTCTTTCCTGTTTGCGTTTCCCCACTCACGGGAACGCGACGAGATGCATGCATTTTCACATGTTGTGGCTAATTCCTTCGATCCGCCCAAGTGCGCGATCGAATACGTCGAAATCGAAAGCAGCCCTTCGAAACCGCCCGCGACCTGGAGTTCGGAGATGGAGCCAATTTTTTGTGCGAAATCAAGCGAACGGGACGAAGCGCTTTCTTCAGCTTTCAATCCAAGGCACCATTGCGTTCGATCGTACGCAAACCGACGACGATCGTGAGGATCATGACGACGACGACGACGACGACAACGACGACGGCAGTGGAAACAGTTTATTGCTGACATATTCAAATATGATCAATTTCTCGTTACATAATTTCGCATTTTCAGCGCTTTCCACGCGCGCTCCGAACCCGGCCCGGCACAACATGCGCAAATATAAATGGTACATCGGTCGATCGGCTGCACCACTGCAACAGATGGATCGGTTCTGCCATTGGGAAAGGCTCATTATTTGCCCTGATTTATGATCCGATGCTCGTTGAGTGATTGAATAATTGACTGCAGCTCGCCACCCGGACGCGTGGGATGATGATCATGCTGGTGAGTGGGGGTTGTGAGGGAGAGAAGCAACAGAGGGAACGGGGTGGCAAGATGGAAGTCACAACGATTAGCGCGGTCGGTAATTTTACAAACCTCCAGCGCCAGTCGCGACAACGCGCGTACAACTGCGCGCGGTTTGAAGGTGCAGGTCGCGCGAATCGTTTGGCGTGGCGTTTTTTTTTTATTTTGCGCAAGCGCACGAATTTCCAAACCCACCGTCAAGCATTTCGGACCACCACGGGTGGCTCCGCGGGTTTGTTGCGATCGGCTTTGGCCGGGCCGAGTCGGACAAGTACTTAATTGAAACTGAAAACCCGTTCCCGCGATCGATATCTTCCGCACCGTGGACGCGCTACGGTCCCGTTTCGGGGAGCCCGTGGAAAACTTCGGCGACTCGGGACACTTCGCTCGGGAAAACAGGTTGAACGCTAGGGTGCACATCTGAGAACCGCATTCCCACAACGCCTGGCAGGGTGGATCTGGCCGTGAAGATTGTAGTGGCGTACCGGAGCGAGAGCTGAAGCCGGCGCTGGGACCGCAACCCGAGCAATCGGAACGGGTAATCTAATTTTTCTTTTAATTACCGCTACAATATAATTAACCTGCTTATCTTTATTGGATCGCAACCGATTTGCTTTCAATTTGCAACTGGCGCCGGTTGGCTCCCTCGGAGGCACCGCCGGTGGTGATACCGGGGCTGAAAATGCAGCGAAAATAGCACCGCAGGACATTCTAATCGGACTGGACGGCACGTGTGTGAGCGCGCGTGTGTGTGTGTGTTTCACAGGCGCGCGATCGAGCAACGTGCTACACCCAACCATTTGCCATAATGCGATAAATGAACCATTTACGTCGAGTATCATGAGTTATGATCGGACTAATTAACGATTACTCGAAAGCCCGCTGGATGGTGTACGGTGTTTGGTGAACACGGATTTTTGAGACAAACTTGCACAAGCTGTATGAACATTCGTATGGAAGGCAAGTTTGGTTTGGACGAGGCATTTGCAGTAGGTCAAAAGAGTAGGGCATTTGTAAAGAGCAGTACACGATTCAAATAGCCGCGGTATATTTAATGGAGGATTAAATAGACGAAACGATCGTCATTTGAATTCTTGTATATTTTTATTTTGGTTTAATCAACCATACTTCTATCATATAAGCTATATTGCACTGATTTTTAGACAATTTAGAATAACATGGTATACCTGTTATGTGTACAATCTCTTCCATTTTTTGTTGTTGTTTGAATAAATGATGGTTATGTAAATGATGTCCATTTGAAATTTGATTCAACCGTTGCAATGCCCCGTTTGGCAATGCCTTATCCGTGTGTCACTGCAAAAAACCCCTCATAACGGTTGTCATAAATTAAATAACTCTAAACTAACACCCCTCAATACCACCACAGTGGTAAAGATCGCGCGCTTCGTACCCCCATCGATCTCGTCTTATCGCACACGCACTCGTCAATCTCAACCAACCTGCTGCCATCCGCTTTAATGGCCTCATTCCTTGCTGGACCGTAAATTCCGCGCACACCATCCACGGAGGACATCCACCGATCACAGCCGATAGCATTAGCCGGTCCGACCAAAACCAACAATCCTCCTGATCGCTCTATTACGGTACACACGGTAGTCGTTTCCAGTGGAGCGGTTTTTGTATCATTATTCGTACTGCTGCTATTCCCACCGGCCGCAAACCGATCGATCTCCGACAATCCGGCAGGCGCGATCATTAGTATCAGCTCGCGATCCCGGCGTTCCGCGTGACTATCGGAACTTATCGCTCGCGAGCATCGTTCCCGAAACCGACGCGACGCCATCAGACGGTGCCCGCAAGGGACACGCGCTTATTTTGACAAAACGCCACTAAACGCAGCCACCCGGCGGGAGGCGTGAATTTGATCGAGCACCTCATTCTCTGGCTGTCTTCAGTGGCTCCGGTGGCTACCGCGGGCTAGGCTGGCTCGTAATAAATCAGCTAGGCTCACCTTTTTGACATTTGCCCAAAATCGCAGGGCCTCGCGGCGAGCGGGCGCGCCCAAACAGCCACACCAGCACCACTTCTAACCTTCGCTTCTTCCGATACGATCCTGGCCACCGGAGAAGCCCGCGAGTGCCAATCCAGGCTCGAGTGTGAGCATGATTAATGATCTCTCCTCAGCGCTCTGACATGTGTTTCGCTACACTTGCACTTTACGCTGCGGTGGCTCGAACGAGGAGTGGAGCGATTGATTGTTTAATTGCGCTGCGCCTGCAAGCCGGCGGAAGTGATCCGGCACGGCCACGGTGACCGGTGGCTTTGTGATCGGCCACGTTTTTTTTTTGCCTGAAGTTCAGCCTGAAGCTGCCCGCAATCGTCTTCCCGGTAGGTGGCCGCTTGGGCTTTAGAATGGGGGTGTTCTAATGTCACCCGCCAGGGCAAAAGGCACACACCCAGCTTAATCCCTTGCCAAGGGTGTTTGGAAAGAAAGGTTGTGTGTGTGTGCGTGTGTGTTTGTGTGTGTGCACTTACCCTCAAGCGATGGCTTTCTATCGATCGGTCGATCGGCGGCCCGTTCCACAGCGTGTCCGATTTCGCGCCACTATCACTTTTTTCTCGCCCTGTGCCACCTGGCGTGGTGTTTGCGAATCAGGCGACCCTGTGCCTGGTCAAACGGGCTTTCGTTCACGCTTATCTTGCGAACTACAATCGCCCGGTTTACGTTAGCCTGTGCATGCGCTCGACATACGCAACCGAGCGGTGATCCACGGGTAGTCGATGGAGGGCCACAAATCCCTGGCCCTTGGTTCATCGGAAAAGGGCAGCGAAACGCAGATTTATGCATCAATCGGGTTCGACGGCGGGCGTGCGCACACACGCTGGGAGCTGGCAATAATATTAGCTTTAATAAAATGGAAATTCACTACCGCGCGAATGGTGCGCGAGGCGTTTCGCACGCTGAAGGCAACATGTTCGCGTAATGAAGCTGCATTTGCAACGATCGATGTGTTGAGTCACGTCGAGGAGCCATCGAACGGAGTGGTTGATTATTTTTGATGGGATCGTTTAATCCTGTGCATCAGTCCAATTCACCTGCATTATTTATTGGAGCACATGACAAATCACGCCTGGAAAAGGGCTCTAAAACCATAGTCATATGATGTGATCAGTATTTTTGGTTAAGCAAAATGGTAAATTTTTGAAAATTAAAAACCTAACTATACTTTATATTAAAATGGAGATATAGCAATATTCTTCAATAAGAGCACAAAGCTAAGTTAATTTCAAATACATTATCACTTTTTGTATTATTATTTTAACTTCTTAGTAGGTTTAGTTTATTTTAGTAATATCACATTTCCAATGTAGAATTTATTATCGGTTTCGTAAGAGATGCTAACCTAAAAATCAAAGAAAATAGTTCTTAAAATTGTAAATGTTTTTACTACGGTCTTTTATATAAAAAATGGCTCCGTTGTGCACTTGTTAAAAGGATCACACCTTACGCGGTAATAAAGAGCAGCGTGAACGACTGTTTCCTTTAACTTTTTCAAACGCTTTGTGTTTGCCAAAATCTGAATCCATCACTTCCTCCGACAGCCGAAAGACGCATCAAACGATCCAATCGCCAGAACAGCCCCCATCTGCCACCCAAAAGGGCGATAGACCGACGCAGGAAGGACCGGTGCGTAGAGCCGTCTAATAAAAACGTCGATTGCACAATCACCCATCGCAGTATCGGCCAGCTGGCCCGCAGCATTCGAAAGGTGCAAGTGATAGCCGAATCCGTGCGAAGCAAGGAGCCACCAACAGGACGGAGGGCACAATCGCAGGCTCCCTGCTGCTGTTGCTGCTACGTCACCGGACGGTTCAAACAAACTGCTCAATCAAACGGACCCGACCCGCGCTGGACAGCTCGAGACTGTTTGCCGAGCAAAAGGGAGCAACGCTGCGGTGAAGGCAGCAGCATGCATGCATCATTAGCGGCAAACATGTCGATATGTGTTGGTTGGGGAGAGAGAGGGAGGGAGGGAGGGAGGGAGGAGGAGAAGGAGGGGGGGGGGCGTGATCGCCCAAGCGCGATAGCATAAGTAGGTAATCGAGGCGTAGTGGCGTCGTCCCGCGTCGTCCACACAAACGGCACGCGGCAGCTGACCAAATATATTCCACACGCGGCACGCTTGACTTGACCGCGTGCTCTGACCACGACCGGGTGTTGTCTATTGGCTGGCTGTCAGCTGGACCCTGGTACGCCACCGAATCCTGCCAGGCGTGCTGCGATGCGTTGCGCACCCGCGTAAACCGGGGTGGCGTACGCGATCGTCATTTTTTTTTTCCCTTTGCTGCATGTGGAGCTACTCCTTTCGCTCAACGCCACCAGGTGGAGCTAATGTGCACCGTTTCACCGGACACGCCGATTAAGATCAACCCCCGGAGAGTTTAGGGCACCAGGCAGCTTATCGACCGCAAACATTGGGGCCTACCGAAGGGCTAATCGCTTGCTTTGGGTCAAAACCGAATCAATCACGCTCACTCTACGACAGGGCGGCGTCGCCAAAGCCCTTTCGCCGGTGTCGCGCGGGTTACTTAGCAGAAGCCGTGGGTTAGCTTTGTGTTGTTTACTTTTTTTTCTCGACCATAAAGTACCGCAGGGACCTTTGGCATGGCAACCGTGTAATAAACCTGTTTTATGCGTCTTTCCGTGGACTATATCGCGACACCAAACCGGCGTGTTAGTTTGGGCGGAAAAATGACTTCCCGGAAACGCCACCGACGAGAGTCGTGCGGAACAGCCAGTGTGGCGTTATGGAGGAGCTGCCACGGGTTTCACCTAAAAGTGCTTCCTAAAATTTATTGACGCCGTGCCGCAATACCTTCATAAGACCCCTTTCGAAGGGCACGAAACTCAGCTCCCAACCGTGGAAAACATAAAAAGTTTACTCCGTTTCGCGGAACAAAAACGCCATCTTCAGCATCCCGGCGACTTCGGGTTTTTCCACGCGATTGGGGAAATCTCAAGTGGCCAATTGATTTATCGGCCTCGGGTGGGCCGCTTCATAACTCGTCCCAACTGTCAAAACGTATTAACCATGCCGGCCGGTGTGTTTGTGTGTGCGAGGACGCGTTTATGGGTCGCGTTGACAGCAAGGGCCATCGCGTGCTGGAACGTTTAACTAGTTCACGCGTCACCCGGGTTGTGTGCTAGAATTTTCCCGGTTGCTGTGTTGGGTAGCGCCTAACGCGTATCCTGGTAACACACACGTGTCGTAGTAACCGTTGCCGTACGCGCGCGTTTGTTTTCCCGCTGCAAAATCTGAACACCACTCGAGTTCGCGGTGTAGTTCACTGAGTTTCGCCGGTGTGGCTGGGTCGTTTGTTGGGTTTTTGCTCACCGTTTTCCGTGTCGTTTTTCCGAAGCATCCTCACGCAGCCATGTCGAACAAAGCGGCGGTGACGTTCGAGAAGCCACTGCAGCATCTCAGCCTAGCTGATTGGCATTCACGGCTTACCCAGCTGAAGAATGTGGCTTACACGCAGCGTTCGGACGCGTTCGAGTTGCGGCACTCGGCACGTAACCTCCGGAACGAAACCCACATCCAGACGCACTGGGATACGTTCCACAACAACGACCGACTCTCCGACCGAGTGGCTGAGTTGGATCGTTGGCGTGAACGGATGCGTCTCATGCTGCAACGTGTCGTTGATGAGATTCGAGCGTTACGCGAGGAAAAGTCCTGCACCGAGCGTGATTTGGATGGGCATATTACACCGCTCACGGTGGTGACGGAGTGCATTGGTATGCGAGATGGAAGGCTTGGATCGGAGCTGACGTACGACGATGGTGACACGGAGCTGAAGAACGAATTGTGCATCGTCGAGAACAACCAGCGGTTGCTTCGGGACCAGAATCAGGCCGCTTGGGAGCAGCTGAATCGTTTGCAGGAAGTTAAGTTCAAGTTGGAGCTCGATCTAACCGATAAGGACGAAGCACAAGCGATCGACTCGCAGCAGTTGCAGGTGGACCAACATTGTGGGGATGTTTCGTTCAAGACGGATCCAACGCGCGTTC
The DNA here is from genome assembly GCF_943737925.1 of Anopheles nili. Classification (NCBI taxonomy): domain Eukaryota; kingdom Metazoa; phylum Arthropoda; class Insecta; order Diptera; family Culicidae; genus Anopheles; species Anopheles nili. Next base: position 27,215,336 of record NC_071292.1, read on the forward strand.
CCAGGGAGTCCGTATTCGAGTCCACGCTGGACCCATTCGTTGGTGGAAAACGTGCTCACGCTTGATGTCTCTTTCGTTTTAGCTCCTGTACGTACGGAAATTGGTTGGAGTACTGCGAGGAGCTGGTTGCCTTGGCCGAGAATGCCTTGTCGGATTCGTTTTCGATTCGTGAGTCATTGTTCGCGACACGCGAGAAGGCTCGTAACATCCTGCGAGCCCAGCAGGACCGCACAGCGCATACGTTGCGCAAGCGCATCTTTGAAACACAACGCGCCCGTAACGAGCTCGAGTACCAGCTCGGAAAGGTAGGTCCTTTTTGTTCCCCAAACGAAGCCTTTTATTTATCCATCCCTCACGAAACCGTCGGCAGATGAAGGAGGAGATGGAACGGTGCCTTCGCGAGATTGAAGCCCTCGAACGTGCCCATGACCAGAAGGTGGAAGCGTTGAAGGTTGTCGAAACGAGGCTGGAAAATCGCGCTCAGCGTTCGGGAATGGAGTTGTGTGTTGACGAGTCGTACCACGGACTGTGTGAAGAGGTTCAGAAGCTGCGGGACACCATTAACATTCTGCGAGCCAAGATCGACGCCACGAAGACGACTTACAACTCGGTGCGGGATCATGCCAACAGGATCGATCAGGACCTCCAGAACAAGCAGCATTCGCTCATGACCGATATCCGAGCGTTGGATCTGCGTGGCCGTCTGCGTACAGGCGAGTTCGGTGGTTTACCGACTCAAACCGATCGAAATATTCAGCTGTCGCGCATCGAGGATGAGATCCCAAAAACGTAAATTGCCTTTTTTCTTGAGGATAATGTTCCATTTCGGAGTGATGTGGCAGTTTGCTCGTTCGAAATTATCGCGCCGGTGTTCGATGACCCACAAACATGCAGAATGTGGGAGATATTTTGCAAGAAAACGCTTCTCGTTACGCTTTTTACTCATACGCCTCGAGAGATCGTGGCCTATATGCGCACTCTCGTTCAACTGCACCTAGCGGCACCGCCAACAAAAGGCTAGACACTTTCCTGCACCTTCTAAACGCGAAAGCGTAGTTTGTTTTGAGCACCTGAACGACCATAATAAACACATACCGGTGGCACACGTGAGCATGGCTTTTTACTTGCAAACCCAAGTCGCGAACCAACATGGTGCCCCGAGAAAATCGTTTATAAAAAAATATCGAAACAAAATAAAATCACGTTTCCTTTTACAACTCGCCTGCAACCGGTCGCTGGGTGGAAAAGTGGTGCGCGAAACCCTTTTCCCGGCTGGGCCTCGAACCGTACCGAGCATTTATTGCAGCCGCGTTCAAGTGGGCTTACATCTTTTTTTTTTCTTCTCGCGCTGTAACCAAATTCTATGAGTTATCGCTTTTCCGAAGGGAGCGAAAATAAGTTGTTTCCCGTTTGGCGCCTTAGGTGTCTTGATTGGATTCGAAAGGCAGGCACGCGGTGAGCAGATCGATAATCGATCGTCTAATCCCCCCAGAGCTAGGCCAACCTAGATGGAATTGCTTGATTTTGATCGAAACTAGCGCCTTTTGCCGTTAGGAATTTAGAAACTTTTCCCTTAAATCAACACTTCGTGCCATCCAAAGTACGTCGAAATCTAAATTGCGGCTAAATCACCCAGCATGTTCCTGTAACGCGTTCGATTCGCTCACGCAGTGAGCATTGATGAATTAGTTGCATTTATCGACGCTTATCGTGTTAAGTGTTAAATTATGTACGATTGCGCCCGGTTCGCAGGACTGCCGCAAGCGCGTTAACACGATCCCGCCAGGTTGGTCCATAAATTTCGCTGCTGCGATCGGTCGGTACGAACTGCCGGTTAAACGGTGCTAGCGACCACGTTGTCACTGGTCCGGGCAAAGGTCTAGTTTATTCGCAACCGGCGACCGGCCACTTCCAGCTGAGCGGAACACCATCGGATTTGCAACTTGCTGCGGTTTGTCATTATCCTTGCTTACCCTTAAAATTGTATCGCAATTTCATGCCCGGTTATCTCGCTTCTCCCGTCTGCCGATACACGCGGGGGTCACATTTTGCACCTTTCGTTTGCGATCGTCCTGGGACCGGAATCGTTTGCGTTCACATTATCACCGATTACGCAAACATCCGGTTGGTGACGGCTTGCTCCGTCTTATTCGGTAGGGTGTTGAGTACTTGACACCCGGACCTGTGCTGGAGGGCTTCTCGATCGCGCGGCAAACACTTGGCGCTCGTATAAAGAGACCCTTTCATGTCGAACTCATCCACGTGTACTTTTAGCGCGCAAAAGAGCAGCTCGAAGTCCCTGCGTGGTTTTCGTTTTTCGCGGGATTCCTTCAGAAACCAACATTGTACGGGTGTGGTATGCGAGTGAATGCCAACGGATGGTGTGACATTGAGATGGTTTCAAAAATTGGCGCATATTTTTATCACGCATGTTTGCAAAGTTAATTCGAGGGGATTTCCAGGAACGCGAGTGATTTACAACCTTTTTATTGATCCAATCCAGACACGTTCAGAAAAAGATGTAGCACGTCGAACGATGTTTCGATCAGTTGCATATGAGTTTTTTTTTAAATTTTTTTTTTTCAAAAGTAACAGAGGTTGTTTCTAACTCCTTATTTTTCATTTAACTTTACAGTTTGATCAAGTTGCTTCACTGGATTCAAGAAAGAATAAGAAAATGTCAAAAGTCCTTTTCCACGCATACGTTTGTCTTACAAACTGTGAAACCACTATATACCATAAGGAGTAAAACATTTTACAGCTCAAAATATCTTAAATTCATTTCTACGTCAAGTATATCAGCACATATAGAGAGTTAAAAGCATATTTACATGCTGACAGTTGAGTAAAACACGTTTAAATAATGTAGTTCATTTTAAAATCATGACAAACTGTGTACGTAGCTGAGTAATTTATGTGTAAACTTTCTACAAGTAAGCAAAAATAAGCTATTTGCGTAATGACTATCATCTTTATTTAAGAGCGTTTGAGTCATTGCATATTAATATGAAACGCTCTATTGATAGAATCTATAAAACCGATTAAGATTTTGCTTCGGTTTGCTTACTGCCGTATTTTGGTGGAATATGATTCAGATGAGAGTAAACGAGCGAACTTAAAAGTATTTGCTCGGTGTGACGTAATATTGCAGGCTTTCGTACGGTTTCAGTATCAAAAAGCGTTGCTTAAAATACTCCTGCTGATAATCTTACCCGCTGACTCACGTTAGTTATATGTTAACAAGCCTTGTTAGCATTTCCGAAACTGAATGATTTCTCGATATTTGCTATATATCGTTGATAAAAATCGAAAATCAATTGGACCAATGATTCATGCGATAATTCGCGTTTGCAACGGTATGTAGTTCTATGCAATGTGGCCTACTCGATTACTCAGACCCACGCAGCCGTCGTTCTAGAATTGGTATCCCGAAAACCGATCCTTTACCGTGATCGATGGTCTCGGCACGGCGCTCAGCACCATTCATCGTTCAAGGATCGGAATGTCGGCCAGGATTCGCGGCACGTCCTTACACTTGCTTGCTTTCGGATCATCCATTCACCTTTCGATGTACCTTTCGGCAACCTGTATCGAACGGTCGTCAGCTCATTCCGTATCGTCCCAAAGTCTAACGCAACCGCCGGTCCATTCAGTGGGTGAAACCGAAAGAATCTGAAACAGGAAAAAAAGCAGGCTAGCAGAATCCCGAAAGCAATTCCGGGAACCTGGGTTCGGTATTGTGCAAAAAATTAAAAGGTAACCCAGGGCAACCCAGGCATCCTGCATCGATTCCACTGGCTGGCACTTCATTCCTATTCATTCGAAGCTCAAATTCGGCTCACCACGTCCAACTAATGCCATTTTTGGGTCCTGTCCGTGTGATGCGAGTTCGTGCAGGCTAGCCTGGCATGCACCTTGTGCAATGGAACAATTGTCACCCGGACAGGTCCCAGATGGAAAGAGCCCGTGCGTTGTACCAGAGAATTAGGATCCTTTCCGAGGATCGGTTCTAAGAGCCATAGGCAAGGTTTTCAATGAACCACCTTCGCGTGAGCCTGTTTCTCTTTCGCTGACCCGATCAGTCGACCATTTTTTGAAGGTAGCAGAAGAAAAATGATCGAGATTGAGATGTTTGCGTTTGGTTGCGCCGTTTTCTTTCCTCGGGTCTGTCGGCATTTGGTAGACTTCAACGCAGGCGTACATGCGTTCTATTTTGGCCAATTCGGACACCTTCCGTGTGCACGTCTTCGGGATGGTTTGTTCTTTTGCCAGCCCGGTACCAGGCACCTTTCGTCCGTTCGACTGCTTTCCATAATGTCTTAACGTGGCCAATTGTGCATAGAAGTCCTCCAGGCAGCCCACCAGGCTCGCTGAAATCTCGTGCCATACCAAAACACCGTGACGGGGTTTGCCAATTCTCGTGTCGCGCTCGTTGTTTGAGCTGGCTTTGTTGTCGGTTTGTCGAAATGGCCAACATTTTAGCTATTGTCTCGCGGGAACAGCACCGAACCATCTCAGGCCCACCAACAGCGGCGCTCGAAGGCTGATGGATGATGATCATGTTTATTTATTTTTATTCCAGATCGCTCCGAAAGCCTTTCGGAAACTGAAACACATTTCATCGATGCCTTGCAGCAAATCCTTCGACTCATAATGGTGAGTTCTCAGCACGTTCGGGATCTTTCTGGTGGTCTCGAAAGTTTTTTTTTATCGATCTTTTAAAGCTTAGATTATCCTGCGAAAGAAATCAACGGGAATCGTTCCAATCTCCAGCTCCAGCAATGAATCCATTTGGAGGAAATAAAATAAACGTGGCCGGAAAGGAAGACTGTATTAATATTCATCGCTACACGCGTCGTTTTACCAGCATTCAATTTATCTTCCCTGGTGATAACGATCGAGGTCGATTGAATGATGCACAGTTAGATGGAATAAAAAACACACACAGTCACATTAAAAAGCAATTCATTTTGTCTCGTGTTTTTCCTCGTGCAAGCATCCGTCAAACATATTTTAGCCGTCCGATCGCGCAGGAAGTCGATCTAACGCGTACCCTTCCAGCGAACACTGGGACAGAGTCGGTGGGAGCACAACCGAGGTGGTAAAATGAGATCGCTTCAAAACTGATTCATCTTCCCATCGGAAGATGGGTTCCGAATTCTTCTTTGAAACTGCTGCTGCTGCTGCTGCTGAGCGTAACCGAAGATGCGCTACAACAAAAGGCACATCACACCGGAAGCAGCACGGAAATCACCAGGTCGGACCGGTTCGATGATGAAATACGAGACCCGAGATCCACCGGGCGGTGATGCATACCATTTTAATATTTAATTTATTTCAATTAGATTCCAAACGTACGGCTCGGTCGCGTCCCCGGAAGAGCCACCCTTGGTGAAGAGGCGTTACCTCGGGGGCGCACATGTGAGGGGTCGCTTCCGATGTTCCGGGGTCGAGTCATGTAAGGGGTTCGTGCGTTCTTAACCCTAGTTTCTTTCTCGGCCTGTTCCACCCAGGAGAAGGTCCACCCATATCGGGCACAGCTGTGCTTGCACAGCTAACACCTTCACCCTTTTTTCTGAGGCTGACTACGGCTGGCGTTTGGATGTTCTCTGCGCAAAAGGGGAGACTTTTAGACCGCGATGAATGGAACCGTTCTCTTCTCTATCAGCGTTCGGTCGTGTGTAAGAAAGTGGAACCCCCTTTGAACGAATCACCACGCGTGGAAACGTCTGCAAAGCCGAATCGATCTTTGTCATCTTTGGCGGGTAACGCGCTTTCGGCACCCCAAATGTCGATAATTTCCCCCAAGTGTGGGGCTCAAATAATGTCAAAATGTTGCATGCGTTGCCTGCTCTTTTCTTCCTTTCAAAGGAAGGTCTTGGTTTTGTGGCGAGCTGAAAATCGGGACGTTTCAAAGGACCCGTTTGCCGAAACCGCGATGCATTTCGCCCCACATTCACGATGCACCGGTTGCCCTTTTACGTACGTTGTTATTTTGTGTGCCGGTTTCAAACCTGCATCGGCGACTCCTTAAGCTACACCTCCCGCTGGAGCCTTTATTTGAAGAAGCCTCGAGACTCCCGCCTCTTTAAGCCTTGATAAGGACCGCAAGCGAGCGGCGAGCTTCTAATGAAGCACAATTTACAATCACTTCAATTCATCGCGTCCCCTTTCTGGGCTCTGGTTAATTATGTTCAAAATCAAACCGCTGAACGTCCCACGTTTCATCGCACCCCACGTAGGCAGCAACCCATCCGAATCGATCAAATATTCTAATGCCAGCTCGATTTACGACGATCAGCGGCCTCAGGAAACTCTCTCACGGGCCTCCCAAAAGCACCTTCACGCGCAGTAAAGCACCAGAATCGTGGTTTCGTTTTCGTGGTTTTTGATTCCGCCTGCCTTCGAAGTACCGCTCCGATCGTTCACACTATTTGCATAAATCTAATAAACGGACCCATTAAAATACAATCAACGGAGTCCCACGCGGAAATGCGCGCAAAAGCTTCATCCAGCGCGGCCCGGTTGATGAATCGTTCGTTTCGCGCCGGTTTCGCTTCCTCGAAGGTTCGGTTTCGGTATGGAAACGAGATCGATTCGAGCTACGCTTTTTGTTTCTCCGGCGATTCTCCTCTCCTAAATGGCACCGGTGCGTGCGCCGACCTGGGCCTCAATCGGGTGGAAACAATTAATAATAAATCGCAAAACCGCTCGTGGGTGGCAAACTGAACGCGAGTGCGTTCGAATTATGCAACCACAGGCTCGCAGCCACCTGATCGGAACAGGTTGGATCCGGGAAATGTATCGCTTGCGCGCTGCTCGCTGACACGATGAGATATAAGCCAATTGGACCGAAAGGGACGATCAATAATCCATCTGAAGCCGCTTCGCTGCGCACGCTGCGATGAAGACGATCGCGATCGCGATTGAAAGCGGATATCTTCAATTCATCAAAAGCCGCTCGCGCTGTCAGCCAGGCTCAAGAGCCGGTTCCGAGACCCCCTGCCAAGCTGGGACCAAAGTCACCCGAATAAGGCCAGTGACGCCTACGCCACGCAGGATCACACGGGCGGCTGATTGATTGCGTTTTACGAACGGCGGGGTGCGTAAAATTAGACGCGCGGAGCGAAAATGGCAAACCGAAAATGGGGAAAAAGACGAAAAACCGATCACCGGGCCTCGAGCGGGTGCGATGAAACAAACGGCACTAATCAACCGCGACCGTGGCGTGGGGCGTTACGTAGTTTCATAGTTCACGTCCGATTAGCGGCAGGTTGGGTAGTACGAAGCCGAGCTTCTGCTCGCTCATCTGCGGCATCGTTTTACACCGACCGAGCTTCAGAGGAACCGTAGAAAATCGTCTCAATTTTGCATGTAATTGAACGGCCTAGACCAGGGTGAAAGCAAGCCGATCCGCTCGGAAGCCTTGGTTTACATTTCACTCCCAACGGCGGCCGTTTCATCGCAGCGGAACGCCCTACGATGTTGGTGTGCTTTTGCATCCTTCTTCGCGTCAAGTGCACGCAAAGGAGGTGCAGCTCGCTCAAGTACCACCCAGGTTGAGCCGACGAGAACGGGATAAGCTTGAAGAAGCCGGCCGGCGATGCGTTTCATGTGTACGCAATAAGGATTAGGAGAGGTTGCCTTTCCGTGGGTTTGCGTGGGTTTCTGAGCGAGAGCCTTCTTGCGAAGCAAGGATAACGATCTTTCGGAGCGCTGGAATAGCCTTGCTGGTGGAAAGCAAACACCCCTGGTGAAGGCCGCCGACGAGAGCCTAAGTCTGATGAGTCGACGAAGACGATCACGTCACGAGGGCAACTATAGCTCCTGCAAGATGCTCATTAATTATCTGATCCTTCGACGCCATCGCCTCCCTGCAAAGCTGGGCCCGCTAATGAGCCGAGGATTAGAAGTAGCGAACCCGCGTCTGGGGTCGGGATTTCGGTGCGCTAATTATCTTTCATCGCTGGAACGGCAGTTCACCTTGGTCGGTGTTCGTCACGATCATTATCACGAGTGTGTTTGGGTATTTGGTTCTGTTTGCTAATCTGAGGGTTATTTACTCAAATTAGCGATGGCTCACAGGGCAAGAAACGCTTCTTGAATGTCGCTTTTGTCTTGGGTAGAATAGAAGCGAAATCTTTTCAAAGCACGACCATTTTTCTGAAACTTTAGAATACATTTTAAAAATTTGATTTGAAATTTCATGATTCGCATTCGCATCACGCAAAGTTTTTCTCAAATGGCTTTAAAAACCGAAGCGTTAAGGATGATTATTTATCTCGAAAACAATTTTCAAAAAATCCTTCAAAATGCAGGAAACATTCTTGAAAAAATGTGTTTTTCCTTCCGGAATTCCTAAATAAACACTTGCCCAACGGAAGGCTTGCCACAATAAAAACATTCCATCACATTACCGCGAGCTGACCAAACACGAGACGAACCGGAAAAAACACTTGATAAAACCGGCACGGAAACGGAACGACTCTTCCCCGAACCATGAATTTGTTTATTGACATCACACTTGAGCTGATCATAAAAATCAATCCGTGATGGTATTGGCAGAACCTGCAGAGATCGGGCAAAAGTAAACGAACACATACGCCACACCAAACCCGAATTCCAACGTTCCCCGGAACCGGCGGGATGGAATTTCGCTTCGAAAAGGACTCACAGGCTCTCCTGCTAGGACACTTCTCGAGAAGCTTGACCAATTTGGTCGACCAGCCAGCCCTCTCGACAACCTGCCAGTGGAAAACGGACTCAAAAAAAATTGCCACAACTTGCTAACTCGCAACGATCGCCACAGAACAGAGGGAAGTCTGCATAATGGCCTCGCACAGTGTCCCGGGTGACAGTTGTAACAATAACTTCCCTTGACACCCTTTGTTTGCGAGCCAGCGCAACGCTTAAGGGTCAGCCTTTTTTCGCTCTGCATTGTCGATCCGGTTGGCTATTGTTTCTGCACACAAGCACACACACACATACACATACAAATACACCATCGAAAGCCGTCCGTACGATCCCGAACCGGATTGAAAAAGTACCTGATCGAATCTTTTCTTTATGTCGCGCCGAGTGCGTTTTTTTTTCTTCTTCTTCAGCTCAAACGACGCGGCCAGCGCCTGTTTCGATTTGGCCGTGCGTGCTCGCAAATCCACCGAAATGCGTGGCCGTCTTGGATGCGGTTGTCGCCGAATCCCTAGCAACCGTGCCGAATCGAACGAATCGCGCTCGCAATCAAAGGACTTCAAACGGGTCTCGGCCCGGGAAAGGAAGCTCGGTGTGGTACAGGAGAAAATGCATCAAAAAAATGAAAGGAAAACAAAGCGGAGCTACTCAAGCACGCCACCGGGTGAAAGATTTCCCCGGCAACCCTTCTCAACGCAGCGAAAAGAACAAATCGTCAGCGATCATATCGCGCCCGAATGCGATTTATTTTCGCGTCCCTGCTTTCGCCCCGAGATTAGGTTTGCTTGTTTGTGTCCCCTGCAGCCGTTTACGCTGACGAACCCTTTTTTCTTTTCGATCCCGACGTAACGTCATCCGTTTGTTGCGCGGGTCGGCGTTGTGTTTTTTTTTATTTCGGGACGATTTTCACTTTCAATCCCAACGAATCCCCTTTTCGATGCGTTCAGGCGAAGGGTTTTCCGTTTGATGGGATAAGGTTTTCAGGTGGAAAAACACAAGCGAAACGCGGCCTGGTCCCGATTCCGTGTGGCAAAGCCTGCTGTGGCGATTGATGCAACGGGATTAGGAATCATCGGTCTGTATCGCAGGACGAAAGTTCCTTTACAGTTTGTAACGAATTTAGCGCAAAAAATCACATTAAACCCCGGCGAAAAGGTTCACTTGAGCAGTCCTTGCTTCGTACCCTGTCAAAATATCCGTTCGCAAAAAAAAAGAAACGCCGCACACTCCCGAATCAAACCTGGAAGTCATTAATACCCTAGAGAGTAGAGGGCATGCGGGAACAAATCCGCACCTTTAACGGAGCACGAATTAGGCCGCTCTAGGATCGACTGGCAATGCCAAGGACACGCCACCACTTGCACGTCGAACGCGCGTCTCGAGAACCGGCTGCGCAAGGCGGGTTCGACTACGAACGCGTTGCCCTGCCACCTGCTTATCCTTTTTGGCTTGGTTTGCATTTTTTTGTGTATGTGTTCTGCCTCGCCTTCAGCTTTCCATTTCAAGAATCCCCGTGGTTCGAACCGGTACGCGCTCACGCCGTCATCTCGAGTGGCTGATGAAAGCGGGCGAGCAGAGAGCGTTAAGTGCGCGGGCACACGTCCCATGCGGCATGCTGCGCGAATCCTGGGCTTTGCCACAGGACGATGGTGGCCAATTGGGAGGGAATAAAGCAAAAAAAACACACTCACACACCCGTTTCGGAGAGGTCTCACTCACAAAAGCCAAAAAACGAGCCCTCACCGTTCGAGGGACCGGCTGAAGGCCGCCAGCTCTCGAGCTAGTTAGACGTTTGCGAATTGTAAAATTTCCACAAAGCCTCCGGTCGTCCAACAACGCAAACCGTAGATAAAAGACGACGGGGACCTGTACCGATTCTTCGGGACCCGTAACCCCATACGGTGCGCCAAACAATTGCACGGGATGGAATTGAATGGCCGCTAGAGAAGTATAAAAGGGTTTTTCTGCGCATTCCCGCTTGTCGCTTTTTCTTTTCTCTCTCGCTCGCTCTCTCACAGACCCTTGCGGGAAGCATGCCAACGAGCAGATTATGAAGAGCCAGGACGAAAACGAGTTTTGACTTGCCACGGGACGGAGCGAATGGATGGAAAAAAAATCGCAGGTGCCACATTCGCCCCGAATTCCTAGACCCCCGAAACTATCAGTCGTGCGCACCGGGTGTATAAATCAACCGACAAGCCAACCCCTTTTTTTGGTGGCTCAAGCGCTGGCTTCCAAGGACCTCTGTTTGAGCCGACGGAACGGTATGGATCCGAAGGGACACCGCAAGCCGGGTGCGTTTAGTTCTACGTTCTACGGGGTCGTTTCGAAATTGGCAACAACCGGCGATAATTGAGCCCGTGTAAGCCCGGTGCGCATTACAAGCGCTCGTATGCTGCGCAATTCGTTTGATGAGGAATTCAATTTGAGATGTACGCGCGCGCGCGCGCGCAAGAACCTGCCACGTCCCGGGACGCAGGTTTTCATTCTAGACCCGTTCTAGAATGTGGTCCCGGTGAAAGCGAAAGCGCGTGTTAACGCAAATCGGCTCGGTTGCGATTTAGAAAGATTTATGTACCAACGCTGTCAGCGCCATTGATGGCCACCTTCAGGCTGAGGGTTAGCATTTTCGCACCTGATGTGAAAGCGCTTGTCCTGGCCGAACGGGGGTAACGGTTATTCACCGAGCTGCCTGATACTTTCCCTTTTTTGATGAGGAATTTTATTTGCTACCCGTGATAAATTGTCCTACATAACGATGCCCACGGAATTAACACGATCCCGACGCCGGCCGGAAGGATATGCTTCCCTTCGGGAACGGCTGAAGATTGAGTAAATAATAACGACATTTCGTGCACTTTCACAGCCCAAGACCAAGGACACCCTTTGAAAACGGGTCTAGAATGGGCAAACGTTCCATCATTTCGTGTCGGATCATTTTGTTTTGGGTGGAATTTATAACGTTTTCTTTTTGTGCCAGTTACTTGCCCGCCGATCAACCGGCTCGTAACCGGCCACAAACAACCCTAAGACGACCGAAAGCAGGACACTTTATGGCATATCTCCTTGAACCCGGTCCGGCGGTCCGATAGAGCAGGTTTATTTGCATAATCCTGCCCCGTCCAAAGAAACCGGACGGATGATGAGTCCGCGCGCAAGGACACGTGACCCGCGCTATGGGAAGGAAGTCCTGTAACGATTTGTTTTGCCAGCCGCTTACGTATTTCTAGAGGGGCTTTCTTTTTTAACGGTTATGTACAGGACGTTTTCACGTAATTCGTCGTCCCTGAAACGGACGGTGATTTTGACGAACCGGAACCGGGGCAGATGATTTAGTGCGATTGAAAGGCGTTACTCGGGTCTTTCGGGGAGAAAAACCAAGCCTTCCAAGGTGGTTCTTTGCGCCATTAAAGGTGCTATCCTATCAGCTCCGGTTGATACCTGCGCCGTTGCAAAACCTGCCACAAATGCAAAAACACTCCAGGGCGCCGCCACAGGAGATGGCAGGACCTGGCGCATTCGGCGAAGGGCTCGACACCTTCCGATGAAATCGCTTTTTGAACGAATCCAAAAACAAAGTACACCCCAGCAAACAAAACACACTCAAAAATCATGCAACTTGTTGCGGTCAAGTGCTGCTACATTGTCGCCCGCAAAAAAACAGCGCGTCCAATTTAACGACGACCGTCGTCCCGGCGTTTTGGGACGGGTCGTAAATTTTTGGAGCCGGACAACTCACCTTTCCTTTGTGGACATGGTTTTTGCAACGGGCCTCGGGTCCACTGACGCCATTAACCCGATCCAAGGTCCGAAGATCGAAGATCGGTAAGACACCAACTCCGGTCCGGGTTGGCAGGTGATGATCGGTTTCAGACCCGTTCGGGTGGGTGTTGCCGTTCGATCCGGTCCTTTTTTGGCCTTTTTTCTCCTCGTTTTCCGGCTCAACTTTTTAGACGATCGAAGCACGTTCAATTCACGAAAGCGCAAAACGTCGCCCTTTTCTGAGCGAACGCTTTGGCGGGATCATAAATCTAACGCCTCGGTTCGGCCACGGTCAATCACTCGATCGATCGATCCGACCGGACCGGTGGATAGAAACAAACAACAGCACCAAATGAAAAAAAAAGGTGCCACCACCGGCAGCATCCAGCCGCCCGGTCTGTCCAAACAGTATAAATAATGCCGGACCCTTCGGTTCGACCTTGGAACACGTGTTGCGCAGATTGCCCACCCGCTCGCTGGCCATTGGGCGCTTAATTTGTGCTCGTTTTTCGATGGAATTTCGTCCATCTGATTCAAGGCGGTCTGGAAGGAAGATGTCACGGTCCACCGATCGACCTAAGGACACTGCGAACTGCGTGGTCTTGAGACGCGCAAATGAACCAGGCACCATAAAACTCAAATGCCACCCGAGCAGTGGAACTGCTGAGAAGGTGTTAAAAGGCGCAGGTGGAGGCCCAAATCGGCGTCCAAATTAGGGATCCAGAGGATCGGTCGGTTCTCATAGGCACCACCCGCTGGCCGATAAACCACCCACCCTCCGGATGCGCGATAAATTGGCTTTAATGTGTTACTCAGGGGTGAGTTATTAAAGCGCAGCGCATCTCCCATTGAGGGTGGCTCTGTCTCTCGCGGCCCTTGGGGTTTTGGGGGCATAATCATAATCGCCCAGTGCGCATGGTCTGCGTCATCGCGCGTCGATCATTAGCATCAACGCGCACCGGAAAGCGGACCCGACCCGACAAACGACCGTTTAGCAGGGCCTTCTCATCCACCTGGTCTGGTATAGGCGCGAGCGCGCGCGCGCGCGCCGTTTCCGTTTGTTTTTGGAAACATTTTATCGACATTTAAATATAGTCCAGACCGTAAATCGGCCCGAACCCGGAACGCGTCGGGGCGTTTGCTGTGATGGCCTTTTAGCCTTCCCGCTGGCAAAACGAGAAGGTGGAAACGTTTCGAAAATCAAGCGACGAAAAAAAAATACGAGCAGCCACACTCTCGCATACACAGGGGGCATTATTTTTAACCGGGGCAGTAGACACCAGCTCGACCCTCTTTCGAGTTTGGGGCGACATTGTTGCCGTGCGGTTCTTTTTTTTTCTCCTTCACGCCGAGTCTCGCAGCGTTTTCGAATCTCTCCGGGCTATCGCGGGGTTTGAGTCGATCGTGGTTTTTATTACGCCTGCGCCTCCTCCATTTGTGCGGCCATTAAGGCGAGGTCCCGATGGGAGCATAAATGGAGCGGGCAGTTTTGTGTTCCATCGAGCCGGTAACGATCACTTAGAACTTTGTGCGCATCAAGTCCGACGACGAAAGGTGCAAAAAAAGCTGGCTTTTTGTTGTCGGTTTGAGAAGCCATCGATATGATTTGCTGGCATTTGTTTTCGTGCACGTGGCGGACAGATGAATCGAGCGCGATGGATTTGTTTTTGCCACTAGCCTTAGTTTCCACTCAGTGGATGAGAGCGTGGATTTTATGGCTTGTAGTGGCTTAGCACCTTGGCATTAGGAAGATTTAAAACTTCCTCCCGGTCGCTCCAGTGTCGTCACGTGGACTTTTCACGGCCATAAAAGTCGATCGGACGAGCCGCAATCGAACACCGATAGTTGTCGCTTGTGTCGCGCATGATTCATTGTGGCAAAGGCCGTCTGGTTTGCATTCCGACCCAGCCATTTGCTCGTAAAAAGCCCCGGTGACACCACGACACCATCAGCTGCACTGTGAAAGAGTCCTCGGCACACATCACCGAAAGCCAGTGAAAGTCGATGCAGAAAGTCATGCGGGAGAGTTCTCAAATTTTTACGGCAGCCTGTGCGTGACCCGAGCTGGTGACTGATTCGAAGGATGGCACGGGGCCAGAAGAAAAAGAAAATAAACAACATGCTCGTCCTTTCGTCACTTGTTGTTTTGCTTTCTCGCTGAGCGGACGGTGCCATGGCAGACACGGTGGCGACATGTCGAGACGAAATTCGACCACTTCCAGGCATGCAAGTTACACTTCCGGTTAGATCTGGGCACAAGCGAGCGTCTTATTTCTCAAAAAGTATCCTCATTTTTCGCATCCGTGCCCAAGGGGTTGGCCTCACACGAAGTTGCGCTGATCAGAGCAATAGTTCCGGCATTTTCCACTAGAGGGCAACTCGCGATCACCAGATGCATGTGGGTGGGCTCGAAGAATTCCTATTGCGCTTCCCGAGGTGACGCTTCTTATAAGACTTTCCAAAACTCGCACCGTGACACAAGGGTGGAACTGAAGCGCGTCCTTTTCAGTTCCTGTTCCTAGTTTCCTTTCTTCGGAAGTTGCTTCACCTTGTCCGCACCGAGCGGAACACGTTGGGCTAGGTGAGCTCAAGCCCAAGAAGAAACAACATCCAGAAGTGGTTGAAATAACCGGACCTTCGGTACCTTCGTGCCGCCATTATAAGGCCCACCAGCTGTGTCGAGGGCGCCTGGAAGGTGTCAATTAGAGGCCCGACTCGCCTTAGTCCGCGCCAGGCTGGCTGGCAAGGAGTTTACCGAAACGCCCCGGGACGGACTACGCAGACATCCTGTCACCAGATGCTGGCCACCAGGAAGCGCTGCTGATTTCGACCGCACGGAGCTAAACCAAGCTTCCTTTCTTACAGGGTGTCGGCATCCTGTCGCGATGCTGCGCTGGAGAAACCGTTGCGAAATAATCCTATTTCGAGTGAGGGCGGAACGTGTCGAAGTACCGGTGATGGGTGGGGTTTGGCCTCGGGGGAGAAAACCGCGCCAGGACCACCGGCGAAACTGATCTACCGGATTACGACACCGGATTGTGGATGGTTCCGATCAAAGGCACGCCATAGGCAAACATGAAAAGGATACCGTTCGATCGACGGCAACCGAACAGAAAAAAGTGCTGTTCAATCTGAGGAAGCTCGATGGCAATCCCATCATGGGAATGAAAGCTCAATCGATCACCGATCGGTGGGTGGTAAAGGACGCAACAATGGCCCACAACAGCTGCGGTAGCCTTTTCCCTTTCTCAAGGCAAACATGGTGCTTGCTTTGATCGAAAACCGATCCTGTTTTTGCAAATGCTTTTCAGCGGAAAGACAACAGAGATTTGACATTTGACATAAATAAATCTGGAGACAAAACTCACGTACGATACTATCTGTATGTATTTTTTTGAAAAATATTTTGAGAAATGAAACGTATTTTGTATGTGGTATGTTTGTTCCAGTCTTGAAAATCATCGAAAATTAATTGAATACATCATAGTTTATTTCTTCTTGCTTTAGTATTGATTGTAAAATCTTTTTAAATAGAATGCTGAATGCTATCACATACAATAAGCTAATCCTAGGGGCATTTTAAATGAGGACTTTTGCATCAGTATATGTAGCCAAGTTACTGTAAGGTTTTTACAATTGCACCACCGCTTTTTTCTCGTCAAAGAAGCCATACGTCTATTAGATATCGATTAGATCGACAGGATCGGCAAAATGCGGCGAAACATGGCCATTGTGCGTAATTTCATGCTTCCGATTAAACTGCAATGCTGAATGGCGCAACCGAGTCTCGTTCTGCGGTAACCTTTCATGATCGGCACAGGACAAAAACAATCAAAGCCATTGTCCCTGAGCGAGCAAGGATCCCGGCCTTTTCCGCCCGCAACCGACAGAAAGGTCCTTCGTTCAGGACCTTCTTTTTGCGTTATTTTTTTTCCTCTGCATTTTTTTTTGCGACACTTTGCGGGACGTGTCTTTGATATGATCGGCGTGTCACTTGTTACGTTACGCTTCCCGAACGATCGGTGCCTTTGGTCGTGAAAGTGTTGAAAGGCTCCGTCCCGAGTGCCAGGCGGCCTGATGTAATGGTCCCGGAGACCTCAATTCCGGGACATTCCTGCCAAGCTATCCGCAGGCATTTCTAGCCGAAGTCAGTGAAGCCCAAATTCGGGGCTCGCTCACCCTGCCGCACAGAGCCGCTCTCCTACGCAAAATCTTCAAAGCCCGAAAAGCCGCTGCAGAGATCTTCTGCTTTCGTGTGCCTTCAGCATTATCGGAAACACCGAAAGACGGCAAAGAGCGACCGCTACGCCGCTTGGGCAAATATCCTAATAATGTCAAATATTTTCCATCCATTCTTAGGCGATGGCTTTCACCCGGGCGATATCGTTTGAGGTTTTCCGAATGACAAACGGGCTCTAGCCCCCGGGAACGGATCATCGAAAACCGCAACGAATCCAATCGATCGGCACCGATCAGCCACGGCCACGTCCACATCCAAAAGACCCGGACATGTTCGCTGCACCCCAGTGCTCAAGAATGGCCCCGGTCCGGCTGGGTAATGCAATTTTTAGCCTTGCGATTCATCGATATGACCGCAAGGGAGAGATTGCGATCGATCGCCGACAAATGGGCGACCTCAGAAGCGGCTCCTACAGGAGCAGTGCTATTTTTTTTTTGCGCTTCCTTTGCGGTACACTTTTGTAGTTTATTGTTTTTTTTTTCTGCAACAGGTTGTGCCAATTTTCCACACCATACCAATCATTCGTCGGTGGATTACGTTTCGCACGGTGCTATTTGAGCGTGGAAATCTGGATCGCGAGGTTTGAAAATGATCCGGTAGATTTTTTCCCAACGCCAGACATGTTCTTCTCAGTGAAAAGACGAGAAATGGACAACAGATAAGATTCCTAGCGGCAATTTCTGGTGAAATTGAGCTAACATGGGATGGTTTCAAGATAATAATTTGCACAATTTCATAAAACGTTGTATCATAGATATTGTAGGGAGAATGGCGATAAATACATTCTACTGGTGTTTTGTTAGATTTGTATGCATCGAGGCTTAAATTTATTTATACAACTACGTTGCCGCTTAATATAAAATAACAATAATAAATGCATACAAATTAAAACAGCCACGTGAAATGAAATATGCATAGAGCGAAACCAAAACAGAAATAAAACAGTATTTGCAATGCTCTGGAATGTCCATAAACTGATGATAAAAATGTCAAAGTAATATTTTACTTTACTATCAAGAACCCATGTCCTTGCATTTATATTTTACAACCAATTTATTCTGGAAGCTTGCTAAAAACCCATCACAGAATCGGGATGCTCGCTTCGTAGTTCGTGGGAATTTCTGTCACGTCGAGCCAGTTTTCTCACGGCACCACATAACGTTCGCTTCGATTCGTGCCCTTCAACGCCTCCAACGGAATCGCTTCAAGATGTGCGCCATCCACCCGTTTATGATTGCGAATGTGTTTTTTCCCAAACGCAGCTCGCAGCTCGAAGCTCCCACGCCCGTAGGAATCCCATTACCGAAACGGCGGCAAATCCAATCCAGCCAGCCGAAGTCCAAAAACGCCACCCGCCATCGAGCGCATAATTATAAGCTCATCGAACGCACAAACAAATTCCCAGCCACCGCTAGCGAACGTCACAGCTGTGCACGAAATTTCCCCACTTTTGGCCAGTTTTTCCCCGGAATAAATTTCGCCTCCGGGGAAAGACCTTCCCAGCGCACGGCCACGGCCACCGTCGTTTTATATCCTGTTTCGCAGGAATTCCGACACGAAATTAATCGTGTTTTTCCACAAATAAAACTTTCCGTAAAAGTTGCCACCTCCGTGCTGCCCGGGTGCGAACCGAGACCCGGCTGGAAATTCCTCTCTGCCCGGGCATCTGAGGCATCGTGTTTTTCCAGCAAATTCATGAATCGACCGTGTGGCAGTATCCTGACCTGGCCTGGCGCTAGGACACCCACCGATCCCGGCGGGGTTGCTGGCTGCGTACTGACCCATAGTCCAGGCACCAGGACGTCTGGAAACGATCCTGGAAAATCCTTCCAGCCGACTCGCCCTGCTCGAGCGGCGCAACAGAAGGTAAGGATATTAAGCAATTGTCTTCTGTGTTGGTTTTTGGCGATGTGGCTGCCCTTCCTGCTTCCTTGCGTCGTCCCAACCCCGAGCCGGCATTTGCATAGGGCGGGAGAAAACGTGTGGAAATTTCACACCCGTCCCGCTCCGGCTCGTCCTGTCCGTCCTGACCGTGCCCATGCCGAAAGAAGAATGCCGGCTAATCACAAAACAGCGCTGTTTATGCTGTTTACCTTTCCGGAGGCGCCTCCGTCGAAGGGCGAACCGCCCGGGCCGGGTCGTTTACATTTATGTTTATGTTGCCAATAAATGTTAATTGCGCGCCAGACGCAAGACGGAAGAGGTGAGCGAGGCCTTCCAGAGCGAGGCCGGGTCCGGTTCGGTCCGGTGAGCGAGAAAAAAATGCGCCCTGCGCATTTGCATTAAAAAATCGGTACTTTCCGAAAACCGTTATCATCGGCGTGGGTTTTCCACGTCCAGCGGGGGCCAAAACGGCCACCGTCAGACAGCCTGGCGACCAGATGTGGCCAATCGAGCCCGTGCGAAGCGATGCAATTGAGCGCATCCTGGTTCTAAGCCTGCGTGGGCTTCCGTCGATGGCTGCGAGATCGTGAGAGCCTGGCAGGAAGGACACGGGCTGGCCGCGAGGACATCGGGGTCCATCAGGGTGCAGGATTCGCAGATGTTGATGCTGGTGACCGGCTCGGCACAGTGATGGCATCAAACGACCTTCCCAGGATTCCCAGGATTCTGTGGGACGACGGCGCCTCGGTCGCGGAGGTCCTCTAACGGAGTCCGCAAAAGGGGGAAGACAATGGCGTCCGGCGGGATGGTGGTGTCGGAGGGAGAAATGCACCGTTCTTCCTTTCTCTCCGGAACCGGAGGGGTGTCGAACCACACGGTTTCCCTGTTCCGGTGCGGTGTCCCGAAAATGCACGAAACGAAGGAAAAAAAGTCCCACTCACACGCAAGCGCACTCGGGGGAAAATTTTGATCGTGGGAACTGACGGGCAGTTCCCGGCCGGTTCCCGCAAGCGAATCCTGGCCCCCTTCCTGGTGCAACAAGGCGATGAATTCTGGGTGGAATTTCCGCGCAAGACAGCAACCTCCGGGGCAAGTCCAGGTGTGCCGATTTGGGAGGGAATCAAACACCGATCGAGTTCGAACAGCCATTACAAGAGGACCGTTCGTTGTCTGCGAGCGGGCACAAGGATCGCAAGCGCACAGACTAACGTTATTTATTATCGACTTTTGCCCATCGCTAGGGCGCTAAGGATCCAGAAAGTGTGGAAAAATCTACTCGCCAGTTTTCTGAAGGACGCATCCCGTCTCGAAGTGATAAATAGTTCGCAACGGCGTCATATAGGGCCGAAGTGCAGATTGATTTCTTCCTCCGGCCCGGAGCTCGATCATTTGTCAGCGGATGAAGCGATTAGGAGTGTTCAAACAAATGTTGAACATCCAGCAATCGAAATGCTCGCGAACGGACGAAATCACTTGCCTGGTGAAGCTCGGTAGTCTTCGCTCGAGGTGGTTGTTCAAAAAGGGGTAAGACAAATGGTTCATTTATAATTCGCGTTTCCAGGGGAAGGATTACAATATCGCAAACAACTGCTGTCATGTAGAAGAAATAATATATATTGATTTTCTTTCTGAAAGATTGATATTTTATTTGTTTTTAATGGAAATTTCTCAAACGTCTAGTTTTGTTTTTTGTCGCTAATTTAAGCCGCATTTTATGACAAGAAGCATGCCTCTGGTTTGTAATTGACAGCTTTGCTTCATTTCATGCATAATCTTAAACAGAATGCCATTTTCTCACGTCAGAATGCTCACCATCTGGCATTGATCACATAGGTAAAGTAGGCTATGCCTGCCCAAAGCCAATTTAACGCATTACAGCTCAAACTGCAATCCCATCTGTTCGGAGTGGTTATAATTTAAATCAATATTTCCCAACAACAGACAAACATTCTCGCAACACATGTTTTTTTTTCTTCTCTTAACTTTGTCGCTAAAACCCGGCTTCAGCATCCAATTACCAAAATCACCTAGGATAGTTGTGAATTTCCCCAAAAAAAATCAAAATCTGTTTGCGCTCCCGATGGCGAAGGACGATGGCGCCGATTCCTGGGAACCAACCGTTACCGAACAGCATCGTGCGTTGCATTCTCTCACCCAACCCGGTGCTGGAGGTTTACAACTTGGGAAAAACACGTCACCTTCGTCGTCCCAGTCCCGGTGTGGGTAGATTTTCCCAAAATTTCGGGGGATTTTCCCCTGCCCCGGGGCCAGCATCGTCATGTCGAGCCTGAGAGATGATCGTGACAGTCGTAGGTCAGTTTATTTTTCATCGTACTCCCGACCGGGCGCCAAGGACTAGTCGCTGGCGTGCGGCTAGGACAACGCGCGATCATGTCAGCGCGTGAACTTGAGTGACACGCCAACAACGGCCGCTGGGACCGACGCCAACCCAAAAAGGGGACCTCCAGCGACACCGGATCCGCGTCGCACATCGCTCACGCTTTCCCACTCAATCACTGCCAGCCAAACTGCCGTTCTACCGGAATTCCACACCGGCCCGAATGCTACGCTGCTCATTTAAATCTGCTCAAGTGTCGCGCATCCACGCCAACGCCATTACGGTCGATCGTCCCTTTTTTGCCCTCCCAAGCGATACCACATTAGAATTGCCGCTGTCATCGCGGTGTCGCGGGTGCCTCAACGGCGCCGACATCGGAAAAGCGCCCGGGAAAGCGCCTGCACTCGTATGCATGTGCACCCGGTGCAACGATCGAGCGCACCCTGTGATTTCCTGCTTCCGGAGCAAGGGCATCAAGCACGGGCAGCACAAGCAGAAAAATAAGAGAAGGAAGAAGAAGAGCGAACATTATCCCTCCCTTCCTGCTCGTTCGTTCGTTCGTTCGCTTGCTCGCATCCATCACGGCATCAGGCAGCGAGATCACGGACGACCCTCTTGACGAGCAGCATCGGCACGCGACAGATGTGATTTGCCGTGCGCGGTGTTCGCTTTTGGATCAGCCGGCAGTAAGGGCTCCCGGGGCAGGGCTTGCACCTTTTTAGGCCGTGTCCCTTCGCCAGTCGAACGGTCGGGTTCTTGTTTTGCCAACAGTTGGTTTTCTGGTCGCCGCGTGGTGGATCAGCATTTCGCTGATGGATGGATGACGATGATGATGACGATGACGACGCGAACCGACCGTACGCTAGAATGGCGGGGTTTTTTTTTTGATCGATCATTGCCGAAACCGGTGTCGGATGATGCTAGGGAGAAGGCGCCTTGCGGAAGAGTCATTTATTTACGTTCTCACAGGAAAACAGCGGCAGGGTCATGTGGGGCCACTGCGGTGGGATTGGAGAGTGGGATTTCGTGGCTAAATATGCCCTGGGATGCCCCGGGAAGGAAGAACATTCTCCAGGAACGCCGTGGCGTTTATTTAAATTCATTATTTCACTCAACAGTTAAGGGAGCTGAGCAGGAAAGAAAGCGACCGTATTTATGGTTTCATTAGTCATGAATATGTCATTGAATGAGCGGCTAGCTTAGGAAGAATCATTAATGGGAAAATATAGACATAATCAATTCATCAATACTTTCTGAATTATAATTGAATTAAAGCAAATAACTGATCCGTTCTTGTATGACACTTTTCCCTACGATGCATGCATTTATTACTCTTTTTTTGTAAAATATCGTGCCTCCTCTCGTGCACTTTGCGACAAGACATTCGATGTCAGTTTTACTCCCATGCTCCAAAACGACACTCGTTCTGACGCTTGGTTGCACTAACGAACCCCGGCCCTTTGCCACCGGACTAGCGCTGTGAATTTTCCATACCGTACGCAGCAAAGCGGCAGCCCTTTCGGTACTGACGACCGAACGACGGTGAATGACGAAATGAAAGCGGATCGAAGGATCGACAAAAAAAAAGGTAGGGAAGAAGCTAAAACATCATGTTTGCCCGATCACCCAACCAACGGGGCACGTATCACCACCGAAAGGATGCGAACAAGGTAGCAACAGCAGGAACAGCAGAAGCACGCGGCATCACGATCAGAATGACGACCTGTTTCTGGTTGGATTTAACGGTGGCATGTTCGCTGATGCCTTCCGTAAGCCCGATGCGGGATGTCGATCAGAAGCACCAACGCGACATGAAAAAAAAGGGCCGCGAAAAGGGCCCCACGAGCGAGAACAATTGAGCGATCGGTGAAACCCGGTTCTGGGTAATATATGGTTTTTTTCTCCATTTCATATCATTAGAAATAATAGGGATGCTTACCGTCCGGTGAGTGGTTAGAACACGGGCGGCCCAGGACACGATTAGCGTCAGCGCCAGTGGATCGCAAACGAGCTGCGAAGAACGCGCGCGCGCGTTCCCGAGGCCGCTTTATTAGTGGCGGGATGTGTTCGAAGGGGGTTTAATGCAACTGTGCCCGGAAAATGACGCCCACCATCGCCTACCGGTCGCAAGGATCGTTAGACCGGGCAGGATCGCGATGAACGGGCGGCCTGTTGAGACGAATAATGCACGCCAGCGCAGCTGTTTCCACGACCACGAAGAGTTGAGCCGTTGGTCCCGGTGACAAATTGAACGGATCTCGTGGTCGTCACGAGATGGACGCGTCTTGGTGTTTTTTTTTTGCTGACGACATAATGCACCATCGAAGGGGCCCCCGGTAAAAGGTGGCTTTCAATTAAAGCTGCATTCTAACGAGCGTGGGGAAGTGATGCCACTCGATTTGCTGCACACGATTTTCCGCAATTCCGGCTCACAGGAAACCGGCACAGCTGGCCTTCGGGATTGGGCACGGCATCGGAGGGTCCGCTTGAAGTTCAAGGTTTTTGCAGCCTTGAAATTTGCGACCCCGTGGAGGGTGGCTATCGAAATTGATCCAGCGCAAAAGGCGAAGAATGAGGTCGCCAACGAGGGTCGGTTACGAAATGCATGCGGTGAGAAGGTTCTTCATTTTCCCGGTGAAAAGACTCGCATCCGAGAGTGGCCATTATGTTGGAAGGGTCGTATCATGGCTTGCTTTGATTTGCTAGTTCATAATTAAACTCTAATGATCTAATCAAAGGCGGCGCAGGCATTTTGAGCTGCAGCCGAACGATGGAATTCATGAAAACTATCAACTTTCCGTAGCAGCTGTCGCTTAGATTCATTTTAAAAGGAACAAGTCAAGCCCAAGCCTCATCCTTCGGCAACAAAAGAGTCACTTTTGGAGACGGCACAATGTTGCTGCACTTCTCGTCCATTCGCTGCGATCTCGTTTTCTTGCTTATGATCCTTGTTCCAGTGTCAAAGCCCTCCCGACTCGGAAGCATCCCTTCCGCAGGACAATCCGAACCAAATCTTTCATCCGGTGCGTTGCCCTTCATCGACTTGGCAGCTCGGAACTCGAGACCAGATGCAACGCTGCAACTGCACCGGGCTGCACCTTTGTGTGCGTGTGCCCTTTTTCCGCTCGTTTTGCACGGTTCGAGGCATTTGAATTCATAAGACGGCATCCAGCTCGATCGTCAGAAACTGGTCCAAAGAAGATGCACTGATCCCGGGTGAGATCGAAAACCGCTCGACCGGTTTCTTGCCCAACGCGCTTTAGCCCACCCCAATCTCGGGTTTTGCTCCCGTTGCTCATATGCAACGGAGCCGATTTTTTTTTGTGTCTGCCGCTGGCTCATCACACACGCCGGAGCATTTGGTGCGTTTGTTTACCTTTCGATTTCGCTTCCTTCCCAAGGCGCACATCGAAGGGAGCCACCGGAGCCGACGCCTCAAAAAATCGGGCACAAAAAGGAGCGCATAAAAAAGTGGCGCGAGAGCCGCTGAGTCTCGAGCCAGCTGATCGCCATCGTCCGACGGAAGGTCGTTCGTTTGTGGTTTTGGTTGATAAACTTTGCTTTTTTTGTCTTGTCTTTTTTTTTATTTATTCCTTCCTCACTTTCGGGCGTCCGTTCTTGACCGCCATTCATGCGCCCGCCGGCGTAGAGAACTCGCAGCAACGGCAGCAAACATCGCGCAGAAGCATAGGAGAACGGAGCCGTTGAACGGCGTTTTTTGAGGTCGATCGTTCTTGCGCCCGTTTGATCGGTCGTTTCGTTGCCTCGATCGTTCTCGGGTTCGATCTCGTGACTAACGGTTTTCGTTGGAGGGTTTGTTTTGGCCGTTTTTTTTGTTGTTGTGGGGTTTTCGTTGTTTTTTTTTTCAGGTCGCTCCACCGGAGGCTTAGACTCGGATGAGGTTCTTGTTGGGGAAGGTTAGTTTATGCGTTTGTGGTACCGCAACGTTTCCAACCGGAAGGATGTTTCAGCTTCATTTCACTTGTCTGGCGTTGATTTGCTTGTGATGAAGTTTTCAACTGTACTAGGTGAAATAGTGGGTTGTATTAAATATTTGCTTATTGAACTGATATGATGAGTAATAAAAGTGTCTAAATTTTAACAATTTAGATTGGACGATCTGAAATAGTCATAATAATGATCTCAAACAATCCATGCATTCCTTAAGATTGCAATGATATTTCCTTGGTTACAGAAAAACAAATGAATGTATAAATTTTGGGAATAATATTTACGAGAAATTACAAGCTAAGAATATTGAAAGGATTTTCAGAAATATTTAGGAATGTCAACAATCAATTCCGTAAATAAAACGAGTAGAACGGAACTGAAAGAAGGCTACGCGTGGCCATTACAGATAAGCACATGTTACGCGAGCCAAACGCACTATCAGACACCACGACCGGAAATAGCTGTCGTTGTCTGAAACAGCCAGGTGCCGACGGAGTTACGCATCTACCACTGAATTCCACCAGCTCTACACTGGCCCTAGTCTTATCAAACTTTTCGCCTTTTTTTTTGTCCCACCGTGCGGAAGTGGCCATCGCAAATGTTTGCTTTATTTATTCCATTTTCCTGCCCTCCAGTCAAACAAGTGACTTGAGTGACAGGACACGCGAGACGATTGGCGCCAAAAAATGGGGCCCCTTCGCGCCAAACCACGCACATGCGCATTGCTTGGCCACACGCCGGTTGGTGGATTCGCGGATTTTCCTCCGTGCGCCGACGTCGGAATGGCGAAATATGCCAACTCCTGGCAGGTGAGTGGCACGCTGCCAAGGGCGCAAAACGCCACACGACCCAATGCGGATGCGTGTGCGAGGACAATCGACCGGTCGGTCGGTATTGTTCTCTCGCCAGGAGACGCCAAGACGCTGGCTCATCTGCTCGGGCCGCCAGGGATCGATTCGCTGTGCCATCGAGAACAATACCCTAGAACGCGCAGGCAATCGTTCTGGCCAGCCTACAGCTTGCAGGGGTGTCGGTTCTAGGAACCTTTCTTTCCGGGTGAGCAAAAAAAAAACGACGACACCCAAGGCAGCCAAGACCGTTACGAAGGGGACCGATGGAACGGAAAAATCGTTACAGTGCCAAAGCGAACCGGTGCGCTTGGCCGTTGATTAGCACCGGGCAGGAGGGGAATCCTTCGCCCGGCACCCGGGAGTCAGCCGGTAATGTCTTGCCAGACGGAGCGGCTGGAAGAAAGCCACCGAAGAAGAAGAAAAAAACGCACCAGTACAAGTCCGTTAGCGAGGGTCCTTTGGTTTTGGCGCAGCTTGTGCGAGACAAATGCAAACGGGAACCGGGGAATGCGTTTCCTTTCGATTGACCGAGTGCCGGTGTTCCGGGTGCAGGAGTATTTCTTAGCGCCCGTTCGAAGAAAGCGAAATCCTGCCAGGAGCAAATCTCGGGAGGGCAGTCCATAGCGAACAAGAGAGAGAGAGAGAGAGAGAAAGATCGCCAGCGGATCACGCACGTCGGTGATCCCGATTTTAAAGGGAACGTCGAAACGGCTGGGCCAAAAATCCTGACAGATGCACAGGACTCGAGATCGAACCGTTCGAGGTACAAACCCTGCGCTTTGGCTCGGTTTCGGTCCGTTCGCAATCAACGCGCGATCAGCCTCCTAATGGCGTCCCCGTGCAGCGTGGTCCTGGTGAGGTCCTTTCGGTGGATCGAGGCATGTGTTTCGGCCGGGACCTTGGGCATGTGCCGCGAGCCGGTGTTGTGAGGGTTTAGTAGGGCCGGGAAAAGCCCCTCGCGGAGGGCGCTGTGTCGGATTCCGCCGTTTCAAGGGTACGCACGCACACGCAGGCAACAACGTGCGGAAATAACTCTCAAAGGTAGATTGGGTTCGTGTGGGGTTTGTGCGATGCTCTCGTTTCGAGGTCCTGCTTGTGCCCGTTTAGCCCGGCTGTGGAACGCGATCGAAAGGGCTACCAAGCGGGAAAGGTTTCCAAGCCCCAGGGGTTTGGTGATGGAAATCATGAAAGGTGTACCACGGAAACGACTGTGACGCACGAGGGGCGAATGGCTTCATTTGGAAATGTGTTTGAGGGATGGAACTAAACATGAAAAAAAAAATACTTCCGAAGCGTTTGCGTGTAGGGCACTTGATCTCGGTGCAAGGATGCCGACTGGATGCGAGAGAACGAAACACAAAACCACCACGCCATAACCGGTTGTTTGTGAGTTAATTTTGTACAAAAGTTCAATCAAACGCTGGCTTTACATACACGAAATTACTTCCACTCGCTTTGGCGAACCATAGAAAGCAGGAAGTTTGAGTCACTTATCAGCATTCGAGCGCGAAAGTGATAAAGCACGTCATTCGAGTGCTCGTTTATCTCGCTAAACCTTCCGAATCCATTCCGATGCGTTATTACTTCCGCAATTACGCGCAAAAGTCACGCGACAGCTCATGAAACGGAACAGGGAGGAAGAACTGTGCTAAAAGTCAGAACAATGTCAGAAAGAAGGTGAAGGAGGACTACGTGGTACGCAGGGTGAGGATTAATCTAGGACGCATCGCGTATATCGCATACCCATATCCTTGCTAACGGTAGCACAAACGATCGAATTCGAAAGTGGAGGAAAAAAAAAGAACGACCTCCGAATGATGGACGAAAAGAGAGAGCACGATAAGCGGCCCCAGGACAGAGCAGGAAAAAGCGATCCTGGTGCAGTATCGCACACACCAACACACCAGCTGGCACAACTGCTGGCGCACGAACGGACACAAGCTGCAGGGGATTAAGGGCGAAGGAGAGGATTCTCGTCTCTTTTTTTTTTGTTCTTCTGTTCATTGCTCTTCGCCCTGTTTCACCGGTTTCGCCAGGTTCCACAGACTCCTGCGAGCGCAGCTGTGGCCACGCATCGAGGTTGGGTAAATGGTGAATTCGAGCTCGCCATGAAAACGGGCGGATAATTTAAAATTCTCCCCCTTCGATGCGTGAATGATCATGTTTTTAGCGTGATCTGTAATCCAAATCGCTCTACCAAGCGGCTTCGGCATGAAAGAGGAAGCTCCATGAAAGTGCTGCCTAAAAATAATCACCACCCTTAGTGAACAGTGCGTGACGCAAATGAGCCTCCACGAAGGAGCAGGAATTCCTGGCTCATAGCGCACCGCATGGTAGCGGAACAACACCAAGTGCAGCACCTTAACCCAACGACACCGGAGTTTGCGAGATCAAACTCACAGTGACGTGCTCTTTGGTCGAGTGCATCTGCTGGAGTGGGGATATTCCGGTTCACGACGACGACAAAGTGCGAGTTTCTTCTCCGCCGCTGGACCAAGCAAACGCACCTGCGCCAGAGCGAGATGGCGAGCCAGTGCGAGCGAGAGCGTGCATACCGAACGATCGGGAATATCCCCACCACCGCGGTGGACCAGCCGAAACCTTTGCGCGTAGGGAAAAACCCTCATCGGCTTTCCACCTCCAGCTTGGGTTTTTTTTGGCTGTTTTCTGCACGATCTCAACTGAGCTACTTGCGCTCAGTTTGTGGCGAAGGAGAGTGTGAGCCGGCGTGCTCATGCAATGACGCGTCTCTTTCTCACTATAGCAAGCGGAGATGCACTCACTATGGACACGCTCACTATGCATTTTTAAATTCTTCTCCATCGGTTCAAGAAGAACAATTGCAATCTCAGGGATGATTAAAAAATTTACGATGCTTTTCAGAAATGAAATAAAATTAAATGAAAAAAAATAAACTAACTGCTTTCCTTACAGAACTGGGCTTTTCCCAATCTGCTGATCCGCTAGTGAGCTACCTGCGAGCAACTGATCCCTAGCGACCTCACGCTGTGGCTCAAAATGTGTCCTCGGCACCTGTAGCCCCGCCCACTTTGCTCACTGCACCGGAACGACCGAACCGAGTCAGGTTCGGGTCCAGGTTCGGGTACGCCGGACCTCGTGCGCCTATAAATAAGGGCGCGAAGTGGAAAAAAACATTGAATCTGTCAAATCGCCTCGATCGAGCAAGTCCTCGCCACACCGCGGACCGTTTGTTCTTTATTTTCTGTTCAGTCTCAGTTCCGTTCGGTTGTTGTTACGCGTGTTCGGTTGTTCGAGCTAGTTCCGCTTCCTGTTCAAGTTCGCGTTGAAGTTCCGCAACGGTGAGAGGAAAAAGAAACAGTCGCCAAACAGTTTCGACGCCGCAGTAGAAAAAAAAACCGTGTGTGCCGTGAACCATTGCCGGATTGTGAAGTTAAACCAAACGCAACCCAAACACCACGGGTGTGCGCCAAATAAAACTGTGAATCAGCAGCAAAAGGATTAACCACGTGTGTGCGAAAGCAAAGTGATTGGTCGTGTGCGACCTAAAGTGCAAGACACGCAGTCTGGTGTGCGAAAGCGAAGGAAAAGGAGAAGAAAAGAAAAACAAGCCAACGCATTCATGCACAGTGTGACATGCCGGTGTGTGTATCCTGTTTGCCTTTCATCGATCGAGTGATGCCGTGCCGTATGTAGGAATAGCAGGAGCCTTGAGAGACTACAAATTCCGTATTGTGCCTCGCGTAGCAGAAGCAGACACGTTCGTTAATGTTGAAGTTAATGTGAAGTTGGGAACTGTCCGTTGACCGATATTTGATTCGGGACCGCCAGTGGCTGAGTGTGTGTGTGTGGGAGATCCTGTAACGATTTCGGAACCGTAAACCTCGCACAATGCCAACATCGATCATGCAGAAGAACTACAGCAATTGCCCGCTTAAGAAGCGGCCCGTTTTCATGGCCAAGGACGAAGGATTAAAAAATGGTAATTATCTTCATGCCTTGTTTCTGTCTATATCTACGATTGACCCCACTTCCGGTGGGTCCTTTTGTTTTCGAGGACCAACCAACAATCAAGGCTGGCTTTTGACTAACACCCCGCTTTCGCTTCCTTCTTCGCACCCTTCCCCACAGCCGACTCGGATGGTGAAATGGAACCGGAAAACCTGAGCACCAAACCGCAGGACCTTTCGATGAAGTCACAAAAGAAGAAGGCTCGCTCGGAGTCACCCGAACCGTTGGTGGTGATCAAGGCGGAGGACACGCTCCCCACACCACCACCCTCGTCCTCCCCGAGTCCCAGTGACACCAAATCGCCCCTCTCTCTGGCGACTCCTACCACCTATGGTGCGTCCTGGCCTCCGCTTTACTTCGGTTCCCGGTCACCCGTGACCTCGCCTGCGTCCTCCACCGACCCGGCAGCCGTCCACCACGCCCTCTACAAGTCCTTCCCGCCCGTGTATCCTGGTTTCCCGTATGCCGTGCCTTACCCGGCCGATTTCTACAGTGCCTACCATCATCATCATCATCACCACCACCAGCAGCATCAGGCTCAACAGCATCAACAGGCCGCAGCTGCTGCCGCCGCCGCTGCTGCTGCTGCTGCTGCCGCTGCCGCTGCCCTTCACCACCAAGGGACACCAGCGTCGCATGCCACCCATCTCCCACCGCATCACAGCCAAATCTCGCCACCACGCTCCGAACCACTGTCACCGTACAGTGCCGGCCAACGGGATGCAAGCGGTAGCCCTTCCGCTTCACCCACTCGCCTCTTCCGGCCGGATCGCCACTCACTTTCTCCGCCACCCTCGATGGTGGTGCCCGCTTACCCGGCCGAGTTGCGCCTGAACCAGAACAACAACGTCATCAAGGAGCGCGAGTCCTTCGGAGTTCGTGGAGGTTCCCATCGTTACATGCCTTACCCGTTGGTGCACCACCCACACCACCACCCCCACCATCATCACGGACACTCGCACGGGCTGCCAGTGGAGCACCCATCGTTGTCGCCGGCCTCGAGCCACACGTCCTTCAACTCGTACCTTTCGTCCTCGCGAGGCCGCTCGCTGTCTCCAGGCTCCTCGTCAGCTCCCGCTAGTCCGGGCGCTGATTCCGAGGAAAACAACAACAGTCTGAGCGCGGCCAACGGTAACACGAACGCGTCCCTTTCCTCGTCCGTTTCATCGGCTTCCTCCTCCGGTTGCTCGTCCATTCTGACCGAGAAGTCCACCTCGAGTGCTAACATCCAGTCGAAGAAGGAATCCAACGGTGGATCGGCTGCCGGTGGAGCCCCACGCTACCAATGCCCAGATTGTGGCAAGTCGTACTCAACCTACTCGGGTCTGTCCAAACACCAGCAGTTCCATTGCCCAGCCGCCGAAGGCAACCAGGCCCAGAAAACGTTCGTGTGCAAGGAATGCGACAAGCCGTACAAAACGCTCGGTGCACTTAAGATGCACATTCGCACGCACACGCTACCGTGCAAGTGCACGCACTGTGACAAAGCGTTCTCGCGCCCTTGGCTGCTGCAGGGACACATCCGCACGCACACCGGCGAAAAGCCTTTTGTGTGCAAGCTGTGTTCGCGTGCTTTCGCGGATCGCTCGAACTTGCGCGCCCATCAGCAAACGCACGAGGACGTCAAGCGCTTCAAGTGCCCCACGTGCACAAAGTCCTTCTCGCGGTTACCTTTGCTGACGAAACACGCCGAATCGGGCTGCCCAGGAGGACCACCAGGATCGGCGGGAAGCAGTACTGCTGGATCGCCCGTGCCACCGGAGGATCGACATGTGGAAGACTCCTTCATGCCTACCGTGTTGCCGCATGGTGGACATGTTACGGTTTACTAGGTTGATGGATTGTCTTCGCGAGACACAAATGCCAAACGGCCCCAATGGTGCCTGGCGAGCCATCAGGCGGCCAAAGACTGACGCAAACAACCCCCCTTCCGAGGGAGAAACCATTTCCGGTGGGAAAACGCGCGAGTGAGTGAGACAGAACGAGAGAACGAGGGCAGCAGAGAGCGTTGGTTCCTATCCGCGAATGGAACCGAAACAAACTTGTTTTCTACTGTAGTAAGGACGACTTATTTATTTGCGAACTATTTTTTTTTTTATGTTTTACTTTATCTTTATTTTCCCGCACGCGTGTGGCCGGGAGAAAGCGACACGAGCCACCCACGAAACTGTTCCAAACTAGTCAGCTTTTAGTTTAGTTTCCGTCAGCGCGGCTTTTCTTTTTAGTTCCACCGCACCCTAGCGGTCCCTCATTTCCGGTTCAGTTTTAGGCTACCACCCCCCTCCCCCCCTCCCCGCTTTCGTTACGTTAGGACAATTACTTTTACGCTTTTGCTTTTCGCGAAGCTAGCAGATCTCAGCCTTTTCTTGAGTCTCCTCCTGAGCTCGAGTTCGAGTCCACGCAGTCGGTGCAACCAAGTGCCTTCAGTGGGAAAAATCGACACAATCGACACACACACACATACACACCCCATACCCCCATCGGAAGGGCGCCTTTTAATTACTAGCCATTTATACTAGCGAGGATCGCAACATCCTACACTTAGAGCGATAGAACGATAGGTAGCAGAAGCGAAACCATAGTTTACGGCGCAGCATCGCTGGAGCATCGCGACTTCCCTGGCGATTTCGCTGGCGTTCTGTACATAGATAGTTTACGGTTAAGGATAGCGAAGGATAGTGCGCGCAAAGCCCCTTAATATATTTTGTTTTTCGATCGTACGAAACCCTACACCCTAAGATAGTACTTGTTTCTAGTGCGTAAGTCACGACCAGCTGCAGCAGCGGCGAAACCAATCTTAGCGAGTTAAGCGTCACGGCGGAGAAAATAAATGAGATGAAAATCTGAAATGAGAAAAAAAAAACACCTTCTTCGCTATCTTGCCCCTTGTGGGGGTTGTCATCGTTTGAGATCCGAAATGTTTTGCAGGTATTCCGGTTTCCGCTGGTGAAACGCCCGTTGCATTGTGCACGCATTGCGCACCTGCGTTTTCGAGCTACTTCCGGTGGGCTCAGCTGTTTTGGTATCCGATTTTCGTGTGTATTCGTGATCTCCTCCCAATCTGCAGGTTCAGGTCACTTGCCTCGATGTGCTTTATGCACCAGCATCCTTGCGTGCGCGCGTGTGTGTGTGTGGTTTATTGTTTCCATTCAGGTCTCCATTCAAGCTGAGCTTTTCAGCCTCGATTTGCTTTAATTTCGCTTCCATTGCCGTTTTCTTGGAAATCGCCTTTTTGCTTCGAACCACGCGCACGCGCACAATAGACCGTCGACTTGCACCTGAGCTGAGGAGACCTTTCGCCAGTGCACTTGTGTGTGCAACGCGCGGCCGGATGCGAAATCCGGACGCTGCGGAAGGATACGGCCCGGATTTGCCGGAAACGGTCGCATTGTTTCGGAAAGGAAGCCTTTCATTCGCAACCGGAAGTGAAGCCGCCGTGGCAGGTAGCGGATCTTGGGCAGGTCAGGATCGCAGCGTTTTGCTGGTGTTGGTGATCGACGGTCCTTATGCATCGTGGTTCTTTACCTTCGTTGCGAAAGGAAGTGGATAAAAATCAAACATCGATTGACGAACGGTGCTGAAGAGATCGAAAAGAAGAGTTGTTTGCAAACTAAAGAGCCGTGTGGTGAACTTGCGATAAAGACTGATCGATAATGTTCTGGTCGTAAATCTTTCGATCCTGGCGATCTTGTTTTTCTTGCCACCCTCGTCGATCTGTCGACCTCCAACAACGCAAGCGAAAGGGTCGTCGTTGTGGTTGCTTGGGATTCGTTGAGAAAGATGGTACATTTCATAACGTATTTCCGGTCTGATGAAACTAAAAACGCAATAAGTGAAGAAAGGACGGTGTAATTGTTTCTATTCGATACGAACCTTTCGTTACAAGCCTCATTGGGCAATGGTTTTGGTCTACTTTCCGACCCCACCAGGTTATCCGTGTTGGCTTACAAATCATGCACAATGTTTCGCTTTCTTCCGAGAAGTAAAAACAAACACCACTCGGGATCTCGTCCGGTTTGCTTTCTCTTCTTCTTGTGACCGTTCGCTTCCGGTTCCTTACCTCTAAGAAAAACACTTCTCCCACCCAGCGAAGGGCACCGACCCGTTCGAATGTTTGCGTGAATTCTCGATCAACGTCCCATTAACACGTCCCTGTTTTGCGATCCGATCTTCCATGGCGCACCCAAGCCATCGGCCTCGCGAGAAACACTCGATCAATCGCGATCACCTTCCTGCTTCAAGGGATCGCCGATCAAAATCAAACCGATCGATCGATCGATCGCGAGTGCATTTGGAACGCGAATGCAACGCAAAACCCGCGGACGAATGACGCGGAAACGGCCATCGCGAAATGTCAAACCGCGACAACGACGAGGACGAGAAAGAGCTTGTTCGAGCTGGCACGGAGCGTGGATTTATCGGACGTGATGTATGATATTTTCTGCCATCCAACCACCCCACCCACGCGCACTCTTTAGGGTTTCCCATTTCACCCAGGGCATCCAGGCTGGATGCCATTTTGTCGCCCGTTGTTGTGTTTTGTTTTCCCGAAGTCGCCCCTCAACGCGACGTGACACGCGGGAGGCCATCGTGATCGGGATCTAGTTTGAGGCTAATCGATCAATCGTGGGGATGGGCGGGTGAGCCTTCCCAAGGGCCGAGAGCCGGACAATGGGCTCACGGTTACAAGCCAGCAGCGGACGTCCACCACCACGGCTGTTGGGTTGATAATAATAACGGCACGAACGTAGTTTGAATAAGCGATGAATTGTTTCGACGATTCTGGCCCTTCAGCCGAAGGGTGGAACTCCGGGATTTTGCTCCCGATTGGGTCCGGTTTGATTTACGGTCATTTTCTACGATCGATCCTTTCAGGCGATCCGAGTCCATCCGATCGATGATGAACGGCTCGATGACCACGCCGCGATCGATGACTTATTTGGGCGCGTCTATGACGGACGACGTCCTGAAGGGTTTCTTTGTTCCGTTCCCTGAGGGAAATGCACGAAAACGGCCACCGACCCATCAGGAAGCGCAATAAACAAAGCCATAAGCTGCTTTTCCAACGCTCCTGTGAGCCGAATGCTGTAATTAGATCAGCTGTGCCAGTTCGGTAGCTGGGGTGCTGTTTTCTTTGAAATACCCAAACACCAAACGCCAGCAACTTGGCACTTGCCGTGGTGTTTTCCTGAATAAATTATCCTTCGCACCTGGGCACGGGAAAGGCCGATCGTCACGCGAACAGGTGCCTTGTGGTCATCCGTAGGGTACCGTTTTAGGGTAGCATTTCGAATAACCCGCCCCCGGGATACCCTTGTTTACGGAAATTCCATTATCTAGCCGGGATTGGTGTTTACATAGGCAGTAAAAGTTTTATTGGCAGGTTGCGGCCTGTCCGGGGAAGCAAAAATTGGTGGCTTTTCCGCGTTCCGGGGGCATTCCCGCTGGTTGGGGGTGGGGGAATTTCCATCCCAAGCCCATACGAGGGCGAAAAAAAGAGGCTCAAACGTCGAAATCGACCTGACGGAGAAATTACCATCGCTTCCCGACCTGACGATCCCGGTCACGTGTTTTACGGATTCAAGAATTGCAAATCGGGGCAATTGGTTTTCATTCGGTGGCGCGAATTGACTTGATCGGCTGATTAAATCGCGCATGTTTAGCGGTGCTCGTCGCGGTGGCAGATCCTTCAGCATCCTTCGGCTGCTTCGCGTTCGCATACACTTGCTTATCATGCGCTGCAGGCTGTGATAAGACTTGCAGATTTTCGGCTCGTCGATCGTCTCGTGACGGCAGCCTTTGCGATCGGGTGACTTTCCACAGCCAATCGGGATGTGATCACGGCATTAAAGCGTCCCTTTGTTGCAAACAAACAACGCCAGCGCACGGGTGAAGGATGCTTTTTTTTCTCGCGTGTGACGCACGCCAAACATCCAACGGGGGAGCAGTTTTGCACGTGACCACGATGTCCTGGGTGGGGGAATTAAAAAGTCTAACCAAACAGCTACGTCCTCGGGAGGCGATTTATCATCCCAAGCTACTGTCGTGGACCATCTCGTGGCGTTATCAACGTTGGTTTTATTTTTGGCGTCACAAAACCAGACCGATCGACCAGGACGCGCACGTGACGAAATCGCGCGAACGGTCCACAAAAACGTGGTGCACAAAAACGCGAAGCGTGACTCGGTGGCGAATCAAATGCAGCCCTCGCTGAAGGGTGGAATGTTTCAGCTTCCTGGCATAAATACATACCGAAGCGGTGCCACACCGTCCTGGTCGGTAAAGCGGGTTTGACTTACAAATAGCCAGGCCATTCCAAGGTTAGAGCGCTAATTTTCGTCGATCGGCGTGAATCCCACGCAAAAAAACACCCCACCGTCTGGCTGCACGCGGCTTTTCCAACGCGGAAACGAAGAAAAAAAAACACAAACTACCCCTGCGCGAAAACGAGGTCACCGGTACCAAAAGCGAACACGCCTCGGTCCCATTTTCCCGACACGTTCTGCGTCCAAATATGGCCCAGTTCTGAAACGGCGGGGCCTCATCTGCCGGGTCCGAAAGCGCCCAAAACCCCGACGCCGTTGTATATGGATAATTTGGTTAAAGTCGTGATTTCGGCCGCACTCATTAATGGCAGGAGACAATTTAAATGGATGATTATTACAATGGAGCCAATTGCCGTACCGGTTCGGTACAGTTAGGTCGCCCTGGGCCCGGGAAGGGGGTGCTCCAATTGCGCGAGAAGGTACACGCGGCCCAACATGAATTACCTGTCCGTTCGTTTGTTCCTCGTCGTGCTCGTCGCCCCGGGAGAACGACGAGCCGGGACCGGGAGAGAAGGAAATTGAAACAAGTCTCGATCAGGGTCCAATCACCACGACGACGACACGGGCGACGTCTTCGAGGGTCACAGAAGGCCTACTGGAGTGTGAGAGGGAGGGGTTCGATGGGAGGAAGGGGGATCACGCGATCGCGATGTTCACGGCAAGTGCTCGCCTCGCTACAACACATTGTGCATTGTGCGCTGAATTTCGCCGCCCTCGTTCCGGTGGGTGAAACGATCGAGGATCCATCGCCGGAAAGGGCCAGGGCTTACCTCCCTCCCCCCCTTGTTCCCGTGCCACCCCACGTCTCACCACAGTGAGGTGATTTGTAAATAGAGAAACATCGACGCGCTGCCAAAGACCCGCTCTGGATTGCCAACCAACCGTGCTTTATGATGCGCACTCGAAAGTGCTTCCTGGCGCTGCGGGTTCGTCGCTTGCGCGTCACCCAAGTCGATCGTTTCTGTCATTCCGCGTCCTGTAAGTCACCAGCTGGACGGAATCGGCTAATCAAGCGACCGGTACCGGTCGACAAATTGAGCCGCGCAACCAAACCCCGTACCCCGTTGGAGCATATTTTGGGAAAATTGGATCGTGAACTTCGCGTTTCCGTCCAATTAAGATCGCGATCGCCGTGTGCGGGAAGACGCTCGAAGCGACGGCTCCCGGTGGGATCGCCTCGGTGCCAATCGGTGAAATGGATGACGGGTTCTAATGGGAATGGATTTCCCATTTGGAAAGCAATGAGTCCACACGAGTCTAATTGGTAGTCGACGGCCGTCGTCGTCGTCGTCGTTCGGTGGCACGCAGCAAGCACACTCGGCAAAGCCTTCCAGGCTGGTGTGGCCTGGATTAGCGATCATTATGGCACATGATTGTCAAATGCAGCCGATGTCAATGGATCGGAGTCACGCAAAGGATGAGGTTACGGGTGCCTGATTGAACGTGGACTGGCTGTGAGGTCCGAAGCTTAGCTCGGGGAATTGGACTGGAACGGACGGTGATTAGCTGCGGGTGATTGAATCTACGGTATTTGGATGAATTTTTGAGTAACATTCCCGCGGCGTGGGGCAAACAAAAAAGTGCGCATGTTCCAATTAACCTGTCACGTATTCTTTTCGGTTAAAGCCTGCTGGTTTTTTTGGGAGTCGAAAGACTAAGCATTAAACCGACTGACTTGTGGGCTTCTGTTGAGCCGGATTACGATCGTCTATCGCACCATCTGTACCGATTCACGATGCTCCACCTGGTTCACGAGCAAAACCTTCCATCGTGCTGCGAAACAATGCGACTCCCGTGTGCGGGACTTCTTCACCCCACGTATGGACACGTTTATCCTCCCATACGATGAGCTCCACCCTTGAAGCACCGGTTTGAAGTGGGCTCACGCGAAACGGCCACGGGGTTGGGCATCAAGTTTGGCAGCGCGTGGCCTCCGGTGTTACGCCATCGCCTTATTCGGCACTCCAAAGTGTCTCTAATGGCGTTTGAAACGATCAAGAGGGCCTCCTTTTGCTGCTTCGTGCTCCTGCCAGACTCCCATGGGTGCTTCACATCCGGGCCGGGCTTCTGGTATTGAAATTGAAAACGCACATGCACGGCCTTCGACGAATTGAAGACGCCGAGTGAAACGTTTGGTTTTTTTTTATTTTTGGCTGATCCCGCGTCGCCTTTGTTCCAGTGCTTTTCTGATGCAGTCAAAGTCCTAGGCACACTTCTAGCGTCGGTTTGGGCGATGTAATCACACCTTTCTCGCTTCAAGCAACCCTCTGGTCGGACTAACGGTGGCTTGGGAGCGTTATTTATGAATTTATAGCCCTGCTTGGCTCGCAAGTGTAGCCTGGTAGCGGCTGCTGCTTGAGTGCCTTCATTAACGCTCGTTCCGGTGCGATCTCGCCGACGAGAGCACACTGCGCCAGATAGCACAGTTGGCAAAATTAATCGCATCATTTCGCTCACCCAACGCCGGACTGCTGTGGATGGCATCGTGTGGATTTGTGACACGCTCGCGCTATCGTCCAGGTGGGTTTTCGGTTTCTGGCCACCGTCGTCGTCGTCGACAAGTCCGTCGTCCCGGTACGGATGAGTTATGATACTTTGCTGGCAGCCAGCCCAAGGGCGCCTCCGAGACACACAACCTGTGTGGTTCTGATGTCCGCGAGCGCGGCTTCGTACAAAGTCACACTCACGGCTGACCGCACGCGGGGTGAAGTGTCCGTTGCACTTACAGGCGGCGTAATTCCATACTCCCAAGTGTCGGCATCGGAGGCACCGGAATACGTGACCGAGGACAGGCGAAAAGGGTGCAAACCCTACCACGGATGATGGATAATCTGCGTCCTTCGCCGGACATGGCTTTGTTTGCGCCAGCGGTTGAGAAAGAAAACGGTCCGGCTTAAGGGCCGCGACCTTTCACGTGACTTCTGTTTAGTTTTCTGTCTCATAGCCACGCGGAAAATTCGGCCACAAACGTTTAACGGTGGCGAATGATCGTTGGCAGCGCCACCTAGCGTGAAATCGCCGAACCACGCTGGCGGCAGGAAGAACCAAACACGCCCGTGGTTGACGTAAATAACTCAATAACTCGTCGGGACAAGCGGGCCAGCGAAATAGGCCCATAAATACTTCAACAATGTATCCATCGTGACATTTCATTTACGTTCTGCGATTGCGTGCCACCCGCGTTTCGTCACGGCCCCTATATTTGCCACCCGGCAGTTCGGTGCCAATCGGACCGGACATCGATTAGAGATGACAGCCGGCAGGGTGCAGGAATACAACGCGCGAGGAAAAAAAAAACACAAAAAATCAACACCGTGATGGACGGGCCCAACCGGAGAAGTCGAACGAAGCCGCAAGGAATGGGCAGGAGCAACCGACAGTAAAACCGGAAAATCCACGCCAGGTCAGACCGCGCCGCGCTTGGCTCAACCGGAGTGGCAAATCGTTTGACTAAACTAACACAAATTATGCACGCATGATGGTGGGCTCGAGGGAAGGAACAAAAAAAAAACGAGAGCAGTGCAGCATAATCACCCATCGGTTGGTGTGGCGGCTGCAGAACAGGCGGGGGATGGAATTTGCAAGCGAATCTGCGCCGTAAAAAAGGTAAACTAAACGGCCCTTCAGCGGGCGACGTGCTCGGGGCGAGAGCAAAAAAAAAACCAGAACGGCTCTCGCGGTAATTGACGCTGATGTGTGCTCACCGTGCACCGCACCGATGATGTGACGATAATGACGATGTTTTCACTAAATAATGACGATAATAGCGCAATAATTACAATTATTATTCGCCTGTTTTGTGCGGCTCTTGCGAGAGCCCCCGGGCCGTGCGAAACGACGCCCTGACGATAACCATCGATCGCTTTGCCTATGATGCATCTCAAAGCCACACCGTGGACGGTGGAATCGAGCGCCTGTGCTAAGCAACCACGCTCGAGTCAAACCGCGTTAGTGCTTTATTTAATTAACAAGACAATTATTGTCGTCTAATTACGTGCCGGTGAAGCCGCCGGAGGATAATAACGCCACTCGTGCGCGTGGCCGTGAATCACTCGACGTCGCGCTTAAACGTCTAATTTAGACATCGATGCCATCGATGACACCGCAGCGCAGTAGCGACGAACGCCTGCACGAGCGCCACTTAGCGGACAGGTGTGAACTTAGCAGCCTTTGGCGGGTGTTGAGAAGGGGAAAATGAGCCTCGGAAGCATCGAAACCGTGTGCTGAATGGATTGCTGCGATTGGTTGCTAAGGAGGGAGTGAGCTTCGTCACTGTTCGAGGAGGGATGGCAAATGCCTTTTAAGCGAAGGCACACGCAATTACGTCATCGCTCATGGCGGCATGGTTCAGGCAGCGATAATTGTCGTTATAGCTGGTGTGCGCCATTCCACCCCCTGGTGATGGGGGTGGGTGTTCCGTCATGATGGCAGGTGCAGTGGCGCGTGTAGAGCGTGGCTCCCTACTTCTACTACTGCTGTTGTTGTACGTGCGAAAGGCCCCGCCTGTGCGCGGCTGGCGACGGTTGGCTGGCTGGTTGCGGATTTAATGAATTCATTCAACGGCCCGCGACAGGTTGGTGGCCCTCCGAGAGCTGGCTGCGTAAGTGGGACGAATGGAGAGCTGCCGTAGACGAGTGACTACAATGCGGCGTGAGCGACGAACGCGCTCAAATCGGGCGCGAGTGTTTCTTTGCTTTTTGTTTTGTTTTTTTTTTCTCTTCCGAGGGCAGTGGCGTGGTTGGGCTGATTTAGGGGTTTGTTACGCTAAACGCACTGTTGCGTTTGTGATGTGGAGAAGATAGTCGACGAAATGGAACGT
Source organism: Anopheles nili (assembly GCF_943737925.1). NCBI lineage: Eukaryota > Metazoa > Arthropoda > Insecta > Diptera > Culicidae > Anopheles > Anopheles nili. The sequence continues at coordinate 27,256,188 of NC_071292.1, forward strand.
CTAACATGGGGGAAAAAGGCTCAAATTTTGGCGCTCATTTGGGGTTTTCCATGGAATACTTGCTTGAATTCATGATATGAGTGTGAGGCTATCCATCAGTACGACTGCAGGCAGAATTCCAATCGTCATGTCGAAAAGTCATGCAAACGTTGGAACATACGAGAAAAGAGAATGTGTAAAAAAATATCCCTGAGGCGTTTTGAGCGATCCCTGCTTCTACAGCCAGCATCTTCATAATGCATCCATTGTCTCATCCATTCATAAGGCATCCAAAAGGTAACGCGTCTTAACGTAATGAAGCTCATCGGAATGAAAATCGCCATAAAAATGCTGCCGAGGCACCGTGGCTCGGCCATGCATCATGGTTCGGCGATGTATCGAGGTATCGTTCGAACTTCGGGCCAAAGTGAAGCTGCCCAACCCATACCAAATAAGCATCATGGACATCTGAAAAAATGCGTGCTTTGCAGGAGGATGGTCTGCCGCTGTCTGCTTTGCTTCCGGTGGCGCAAATTTTACGAGCTTTTACAAGGGTGGCTCCAGTCTGCACAGGCACTACGCAGTAGGTTTAACAGCTAACATAAAGTTATATGTTGAGTCTCAAGCAGGCAGCTGTTGGAAGAAATCTGCAAATGGACGATCCCGCATAAGTACAATGCGACGCATTGTAGTTTGCCGATGCATCCAGGCATTCTTGAAGCTTTAGGTTCCTATAGTACTATGATACCATGGACATCTTGGAAGATCGATCCATAGAAAGGTTGATGCCCTGAGGCTGTCTGGTTTGCTTCCGATGGTGAAAATTTTCTGAGCTTTTGCACGAGTGTTTTGTGTCTGCATAGATACTACGCAGACGGTTCAACAGCTAGCATAGCTGTGACGTTTTTCTTCGTGTGTGCAAGCGTGTTGCTGCAGCTGAGCCATATTTTGAGTTTGAGGACATGTTGAGTTGAAGGCATGGGGCTGTGGAAACAATTCCGCGATTGGACGCTTCTGCATACATACATTTCCTAGCATTGATGCTAGGTGATACATCGTGCTATTGCTGAAGTTTAAGAGAATGAACGTCTTTCAATTATGATCCTTGGAAAAGGCGATGCCCTGTGAATGTCTGGTTTGCTTCCGGTAGCACTAGTTTTACGAGCATTTAGTGTAGTCCTTGGATATCTGCGTAGGAGTGACTCAGTAGGTTTCACATTCAACGTAGGGCTTAATTTCTGTGATTGAGTGTAAGCTTTTTTTTGAAACCATATTATGTTAAGATTGAAGACTTATTAAAACTATTAAGAATATGACTCATATATGCAACTATTGGAATAAAGCTTTTAGCATACGATCTAGCACACGAACCATACAATGAGTAGTGGCAAGGCGTAGCATATTTGGAACTTCTCGTTATAGCGATACTGCTCTACCCAATTCATTAGGCATCTCACCAATAAGCGGTCCTTCTGAATGATCATTAACCGCTGCCTGGCTTGTTTCAAATAATACCAATTTTACGAGCTGTTACAAAGCCAATATAGAGCATAATATATGTCATATGCAGTTGGAAGAAAGTATCGAACAGTCGTTCCGACCAAAGCCATCTGTCAGTAAGTGACATAGCACACTTCAAGATCGCTTAGATTCAATTTGATCTTATCTTGGACGAATGATCCACACGCAATCACGCAAATGAGAGCTTACCCTCGCGCAAACTGGCAAGCAAAGCATTGGCAACGCAAGAAACAGGAAAAATTCCACGGATTCCGTTTTAGCCGACATCCAGTCTGCTAGATACGAACGGATCGTAAATAAAACGCGTTCGTTGCTGCGCGGGATCAAATGTTATCCAGCCACGCCGGATCGTACCGCGTGGCCGTGGTGAATAAATTCCTTGCCCCGTCTGGCAGAATTCCGATCCGCGCACGTTGACACTCATTGTTTGTCACTGTCAGCGGGTTTCGGCCGAGCAGGTCAACATTTGTCGCGCCCGATCGAAAGCTAGAACGCGTGCTAAACTATTCAACCTGTCGACGGGTCTCGGGCGCAAACTGGACGGCAATGAACGCTGCTCCATGCGAGGCGTGGCCCACCATCTTGGGTGTTTTCTTGCACGACTGCAGCTGATTTAGATATGATCGAAGTGCAGTAGACGGACAAGCTTTATCACGCGTCAATCTCGTGGCTCCGGTCTTTCGCCACCTTATCATGGCACGATCGTGAAGATAGTGTTAAATCTCAACATGAATTAATCCTTCGACGCGTCGTTCTGAGCGCCGGCTCCGGGACAGGACGTCTCTTTGTCGATGATTCACCGCACGGAATGCTTCACCAGACCGTCGTCTGCAACGCCGTCGTGCGGTAGGTTTTAATGAGCGTAGCGTGGCCGTTTGTCTTGCTACTATTTTCGCCGCTTGTCGCTGACATCTACTAACGATCCGGTGGTAGTACACCGTGGAAAACGAACATGACAGCCTCGGGGCAATGGTTTGATGACGGTCGACCAGCCGCCGGCCGTCGCAGCTGGGCTCTCGATGGTTGTTCTTAATTCTGAGGCCTCACACCATACCGGGTGGCCGGTCTACTTACAATGGCTTAAAAAATTTGCCTACGTACCGATGGTGCGTTCTGGATAACGTGCCAAAGCCATTGGGGATCGTGTCGATCAGGCTCGCCAGGGCGGCCCAGAATCGTACGCACACGTGCCCGTGCCAGCAGACGGGTGCTTGACAAATGAGGTATGAAGCTGAAATTGTTTCAATAATTTATTAGTATGATTTATTGGCCACCTCGACGGGTCGGCGTTGACAATGTAGTCGACGTTTAGGTTGATGGAAGCAAGAGCAATATCGGTGGGGCATTGACCGGGTGGATAAATTCACTGAAGAATGTACAAAGAAACTTACGCATTTTGCTGCGTTGCTCGAAAATCATACGTAGTTTTTTTTTGCCCTCCTTTTGGGTTATGTTTTCTTCCAAGCCATTTCCACCATTGAAAAAGCAACCCAATGGATATGGGACACTGGAACACTTCTGAAAGCATATTTATCGGCCCCTCACACGCGGGTGCGATTTGTTTCCCGATAGTGAAAAAGGATCGCCCCCAGATTGTGTGCCTTCTCTAATTAATGCCCGCACTTTGCACCGATCGTAATCGTGGTGCGATGAAACGAGCACTCCCTGAGCGTGGTGTGGGCCGAAGCCTCGAAAGCAATCGTGTAGCTCGATCGCGTAAAATCTGGCTCCTTGGCTCGATCGGAAAACGGGAAAGCGTTGTACCGTCGACCGAAATTATGATGAGACACGCGCGCGCGTTCGTACGATCACTTGCACCGTTTCCCTGGAGGCTCGATCGTTCGATCGAACCGACGCTCCAACGGCCACTTGCTCCGGGAGCTGTCCGACACGGTGACGTTTAACGATGCATAATTCTTTCGCCTTTTAATTTGGCGTTTTAAGCGACGTCCCCAATAAAACAGTGCCTCGCTAAATCGCCGCTCTCGGGGGTTCCTTCACTCCAGCAGTGTCATGTCGAGCCGAAGTTCAGCTGTCCGCCTCCAACAGAAGCAGCAAACACCGGGGCACATAGAGGGCGCGTTTGAACGGCGTTTGGGTATATCCTTTCGCAAAGATGATTGGCCGCGGGGTCCATTCAGCTGCCAATCGGTTGTGGTTCGCATCGTACAAACCGATGACGTGTGCTAGATCGTTTGCCCAGACGCGCCAGGCTAATGTTGCTCTCGTTTTGCTCGCGGGCGCCGTCGGTCTGGTTCCTTTCAGCAGAAGCGCTCGGTGTTGGTAATTTCTTCATTCAACCGCGTTGTTGGCGCGGGTCAGACCGAGGCCAGGGTCGCCGTTGGGCACCGTTTGGGTTGGTGCACATAAAAACCATCGCGAGGGCGCGCGAACGAAGGTGGCTTTATGTGCGTGGATCGCGTTATACGCGGTGCAATTTATGATGCATTCGAGCGGACCCGTCTGACCGTTGGAGACGTCTCGCAATGGTGAGCGCTTCAATATGATACAATTAATAGTGTAAAGATTCGGCGCCACGCGTGAAGCAATGCCATGCTGGGCTCGAAGGTTCCGATTTATGTAATCCGCCATTGCGCCAATGCTGCAGACGCGCTCGGCATCGAACGCGTGGCGTATGGATGTGGTGGCGTGTGCTTATCCGCGTGTATGTTGGCGGGCGATGATGAATGGCGATGTCTCAGACGGGCGTCTCAAGTCGTCGTTGGGTATCGTCTGGAAGGCGGCTTAGCCATCAACCGGACGTTAGGGAGGTTCCGCGATCGAAAGCGATCCTCTAGGACGGTGGAAATTCATTGGGAAGAAAGCGCTCGTGCGATTTATGCTAGCGGGTTTCTAGGAAAAGTCACCATCAATCGACGGCGATTCCTGTTATGAGTTTAGTATGATTTGCATATTGAGTGAAACAAAATTTATGACGAACGTTCTTTTGAATCGTCTTCTCGTTAAACGTAATTTAATTTTTAATTTTCCACCGGAATGAGCAAAGGCGCAGTTGAAGTTAGGAGCTGAAATATCAAAGTGAAAGGAAGCTTATCCGCCCATATCCAATAGGTAGCCATGGTTGACCCCAATAAGTTGTCCTTCGAGATGATTTCTCCCGCTGTCTGGATTACATCCGGTAACGCGAATTTTACGAGCTTTTCGAGCGAGCGTTGTCGGACATCCAGTATCGGTTCACTTCCTCGGCGTAACCAACTGGGAGGTCTTTGAACAATGACTCAATTCATGAATACAGGAGCGGCAGACTAATGATGGATTTCTTGAAGGGGCCCAATTTTTATTGATCCCAACAGATATATGGTTCTTGCATCCGGCTTTCGCAAGAATATGAAATAGCCGAGTGCGCTTCTTCACAGGAGTGTTAAAGTTGCACTCCAGTTTGTTTACAGCATCACTGCCACGCAGAATCGTCTGCAGCTGCAAATTGCATCGACCCGGCCAGCTGGAGAAAATAAAAATCACCATAAAAATGATTCCAACGCATCATGCCGTCTGTCGGTTTGTTGGATGTGACCGACGCATAATTATGAACATTGAGCTGCTCTGCAGTAAGAATCACCGAGACCCGAAAGCGCTACAGACTTCAAAGCTGTCCGATGGTCCTTCAGGGCGGTATTCTGCCGCTGTTTGGGCGACTTTCGAGCGAGCGAACTTTACGAGCTTTTTTGCCAAGAAGCCAAAAGTAAGAGAAACTCAACGCATGCAGCACGAGTTGCCTGATGCGTTTTGGCCAACTCGGTGTTAGTGGAGTTATTTTTCAGGCTCCCTAAGAAGCTTAACCGGATGCGCAAAATGAAAAAAATAAAGTTACTGGCTTATGACGAGTTTCTTGACACGACATCGATGGCTGGAAGACCACCGTGTATCGCTCGGTTCCCGATCGCAGGCTTTTATTGATCCTGAAGATATATTGCTCCCGCAGGAGACATCCACATGGGTTCTGACCATCGTGCCACGTTCCCACAGCAACTCCAAAACGCATCAAAACCAGCTGCCGATACGTTGGTTCCGAAACACCCCAAGATGATCGTCGTTCCCGTGGAAGCGAGGAATGCATTTTTACGGTAATTAAACAGAAAATTAAATCTCCCAAGCTCGATCCGTACACCACGAACGGTGTTTGCGTCTGTCGGAGGCGATGCCAACACGATAGCATCGGATGGCACCGGTGTATCATATGGCACCATTAATTCCCAATCCGCTTTCGAGAGCCCACTCCTGGCTTAAGTCCGGATCGAACGGTGCCTCCATCGAAAAGGGCGACACTTCGCGGTCGCGACGAGTGGATCGAGAAAGAGAGCCTGCGATGCCGTTGCATCGAGACACGATCGGTGCAAAAATAGTCACCCCGGCGCGGATATTATTCATCCGCGCGAGCGACTTATGAGGGCTCGAGCAGTTTATGACTGTTTATGGGACCTCGCTGGTGGATGCGCCGTTGCATCAGGCTCTCAAGTCTCGAGTCAGGAATCGAGTTCTCGTGGGCCTAATGATTCGCCTGAGCCACGAGTGTACGCCTGGTAGCGGCTGTCTACAACGCTGTGGACACGAGACGGCAGCGCAATAACAGACAATAAATGAGCTTCCGCTGCGTTGGCGTAGAGAGGTATCCTGATGGGCAACGCGAACGAAGGGTGTTCTTTCTTTGGGTCTCGAGTGCTCTCGGTGTGCGAATGGAGGGACAAAAATTGCTTAAATTAAACACGTATGAATAAGCAATCAACAGCCAACGAGGGCTGACCTTCGCCACGCACGCAAGGGGCGTTGAAAGCGCGAAAATCGCCACCAAAAATGGCACACACCTGGGAACGAACGGAAACGTCCCGCAGCGAAGGGCAACCCGGGAAGACACAAAAGCGACAGGTGACTCGAAAACAATTTACCTGATTTGCATATTAAATTGAATTAAATTATGTTGTACGGCTAAGATTTGCGTCTCACGCACCGAATGCATCGTCCTGCTGGGCATCGCATGTCGCCGTTTCATCGATATCCGTCGCTTCGTCGCCCACGGGCATGAGATGAAGGCTCTTAAGAACCCGTCCCTTGAGCTCATGGACGCTAGGGACTAAAGCAGCCTGAAATGGCCCACTCGAGAGCAGGCGTAAGTGATTATCAACCTGCGTAAAGCGCAACCGATCGAGCGCAGTTGAGCGAATTTGCATACTACAATCGTCGCCATCACGCCGCGGGCTACTGTTATCAGCGCGAGCCCAGCAACGGTTGTCGATTTGTCGAACGTTAGGCGCTAACGAGATGATAAATGGCAAGCCCGAAGGGGATCGGAATTGGCTTCGGAGCCTCACCGATGGTGGCCGTGATTAGCTGTCAAGTTGGCGAGGGTTTCGGTTGACGGATGTGACGAATGGTGGCACGATTAGCCAGTGATTAGGCACGGTAACAGGTTGCCTCAGGGTGGTTTTTTGTCATGCCGGTTGCCATGTCCACTTGGGCGGCTAATGACAATGTTGGTTAATGATCGTTAAACGATCGCGAAGCCGGTGGTGGGACGTGCGAGGCAAATTAAATTGAGCTGGAAGGTGGACAGTTTTTGACAGATGTGAGCTGCTGATGAAGCCGTTAGGAAATAGGGGTTCGTTTTCTAGAGCGACGTCTTAGCGATGACTGCAACTTTTAAAGACATCGTCGATGATCATGTTGAGTAAAATGTACCAGTTGGAGCAGCAATCAACCAGGGACATTAGGTGAAACAAAAATCACATCCCCATATGAGGTGAGGTCTTTGGAGTTGTTTCATGTCCCTTTCACAGTGGGTTGCAATTTTCTGTCTCCCCAGGACCGGTTTGGTTCAATATTTCACCCATCTGCAGCCACCAGGAAGCTCCACCAGAGCGTCATTTCAATCAATTAATGACGCCGCCACAGCGACGCGATTTTTAATCCGCATTGCTCGAAGCCACGCTCGATGTAAACCCATTTCGATGCAGCAAAATGAGACGTCCGCTTCGACACCGATCGACGGAGTGCAGCGACAGACGACGGCTTAATCCCGGCTGCAAGTGCACCTCAGCAATCGTGCGCCCGCAAACAGTGGCCGATAACAATGGTGAAGGTGCACGGCGCAAAATGGCGTCCTAATAAACGCGCGCATCCACCGTTTCGAGCGCGAGATCGGCCGCTGGAAGGATGGAGGCTGATGATCTCACTGCAAAGTGACAGGTGGTGAGTCGATCGGAGCAAAACCGTGTGGGCGATGGGCTTTGAGATGGCTTGAAAAGCCTCGTCTGAGAACAAGTGGGTCGGGTTCGAAGCCAACCATCGTCTGCAAGCGAGCTAATTAGCTCCACCACGGAGACGTTGATCCTGGTGAGCCAGACGCGTGACGCTGACGAGGACACACACACTCCGATCGAGTCCTGAACGTCCCGAGGCCAATTACCGTACCGATCCGTTCGGTTCGATAGCCCACCGACGAGTGCCATCGGGAAAGGGAAAGATGTACGCCAATTTATCGCTCTCCATTAATCTATGCAAATGCTCTCCCAGCATCCAGCGGGCGCTCGTCATAAATCAGCCGCTCGGTTGGACTGGGCTCGGTCGTCTGTCTGTCGCAAAGAACTCTGCTGTACCTATTGCCCATGGAAAAAGCCACCCCCGATGGGTTCGGCGACGAGTACCGCACGCGGCACCGGATGATGATGTTGATCAATCGACATTTTATGAGTTGATTTGTTTGCTCGGCGTCCGATCGAAACCCGCGTTGCCCTGTAATTGCGTGCGGTGGAAAACTGCACGCGGCAAAACAAACCAGACTTTTCCTGCCGCTGGTGGTTGCGGTCATCGGTCCAGAAACCGATAATGATTAATGAAGCAAATGAATTCGATTAAAGGGTCATCAATATTTAAACATTCAACTGTCGACATATATGCTAATCACCGATCCCGGGGTACATCATTTCTCGGTGCGCAAAAGGGAGGCGCGCACCGTCCGCAACTTGTTAGTTGGAAAAATGCACCCCATCTCGCTGCCCGCGCTTTCGTACCACCTCTCGGATCACCTGCACCACCTGCACACAAGGGGCATGTACGGCACGGCCGTAATTGCGCAACGAGCGCAACACAAACCGCTTTAATGGAGGCGGTTGTGTGCAGGAAGAACAGCACCCAGGAAAAGCCACCCGGCGCAAAAGCCAAATCGAAATAAAATAATCTGTAAACACGGATCCGCACCGTCTCGGCTACCGGACAGTCTGAGCAAGCGCGCGGACGCGAGAACCACCGCCAGCACCGGGAATGAAAATAATAAAGAACGCGCCCGCAAACGACGGTGGTCAGTTGCTTGTGTTTTATTATTGCAAATTGCAGTATGCAAATGGTTCCGTGCTGGTGGCGTTCGGTTACGCCGCGTTCAGCTGCACCAATGCGTTCTCGGCGTGATTCGAATGACGGTCGCGATTGGGGATGAATATTGCAGCAGCGTGGCCGTTACCGAACTGGTCAATCTGCAGTTTTCGCTTGTGCGCTGGGGTGAAACATGATTAAAGATGAGCTGCGTGTGGGATGAACTGCTGCGCGACAAATTAAGGACACGCACGGGAAAGCATTTTCGTAATTTACGGTTCTTTGGAGCAAGGCGTCTAAGGACGAACGCCTAACCTAAATTCTTCTCAAGGAGGTCGATAAATATGGTGTGATCCTCACCCGATCGAGGTCATCGAATCGTGGGCTTGTGAAATACATCCCCGAAACAACGTCTTCATTCGGGCTGAAACAGACAGACCCGCTGGAGGGTGAATCTTGAAGTGGAAATTAATTTTTTAAACATTTTATCACCACCCCGTCGTCATCGCTGCCATCATCACCATCATCACCATTACGGTCGGTATCGACGTCGACGAGCCAATCCTTTTCGACCCCCGAGGAGGTGGGCAATTTCGCGGTTGGCATGGAAATTCGGACCCCAGCAGTATCCTTTTCGGACGTCGATTGAAGCTGACACGACGCGCGCTACCAACGAACAGAGAGAGAGAGAGCTGGAGAGAAAGAGAGCGATTGCGCGATCGCTCGATCTTTGGCACGTTGTAGCTGTACCGAAGTGATGACGTGTTCCTGCAGCTTGCTTTCGTTCCGCACCGGAGGAGGGCAAATCTCGCATCCTTGCCCGCTGCCGATGGGCCGCGTACTTTCACATTTTTGGTTGCCTTTGGCCTGGTATGGTTTCGTTTTGTTTCACCAGCACACGTTCGCGATACGGATCAGTCCGCTGATCGGCGATCGAAATCGATGCCTTACCGGCGGGACACGCCAGTTCCGGATGCACCAGGCTGCGGGTGACCTCGACGCGGGTCGTCAGGCGGTATCGCACGCCAGGAGCCGCCTGCACGAAGGCGGCGCGGACCGATGGCCGAAAACAGATAGAGGCCACATTTTATGCCCCACCGAAACCGATTAATGCCGCATCGATGACCTTCGATGATAGGTTCTGCTCCTGGGAGCCTTTGGCGCTGGGGAAGCTGGATTGGAACCATGGAAAAGGGAGCCCATTTTTTCTCGAACTCTCGCATGACGGAACGGCACCTCCGTTTGACCTCGATTCGCGCGGCCACAGGCAACCGATGGGGTCGCGCGGATGAATTTATGCGGTCCAGGTCAAGGGGTTTGTTTTCGAGCGGGTTTCGTTTCGTAGTTTTTTTTTTCGGGCTTCGGGTGGGACTTTATTCGCCCAAAGGTAAAGCGCGAAGGTTTCGTGAGGGAAGAAACCTACCACACCGTGCAACCTCCTGATCGGTTCTCTCAGCTGATTTGTTTGTTGTTGTGCTGTGAAAAGGGGTGACTTGCTGGTAGCGGGTCGGTTCAGAAGAGGTTGACAAGGAACCTCCACCTGGTGTGGAAAACTTGCGCCACCCTGTCGCGGTACTTCGCGGTGGTGGCCATAAATTTGGCTAAAAGTGCGAAAGTTATCCGATACGTTGACAAACCTGTGGAAAGGGGGTGAACTGAAAAGTTACCGTGCTAGCGAGATCATCGGAATGGATTGTTTAAGAGGTCGATCGAAACCTTGCTTACATGGCACAACGGCTTTTGTACGTTTTCGAAACATTTTATAACAACGAAGCTCAATTTATTATGGCTTAATTTCACGAATGGGTCTGCTTGTATCACTCGACAGGCCTCGGAAACCCATCGAACTGCCCACCGAATTTCCATAGTGACCCACGCCTGGAAGAGAGGCCACGAGATAAGGACATCCGTCGAACATTAGCGCACAAGCGAAGCTGTCACCTGCCCGCGTACACATGGCCTCACTCGCGCGAACATGCGCAAGCGCAATAAAACCATTAAATTTACGCACACAACACCTCCACCCGTTGGGGTTTCATCCCCAACGCTGTTTCATCCCCAGGCCCGCACCCCGGTGGTGCGTTCGAATAAATCCCACCCGCGAATGAAAGGGCGAAACCCCGGGATGGTTGGCAAATTTGAGAGCCATTAAACTGAGCCCCTTCGGACGGATCTGATTGCGGCCCGAGTCGGACCTACCGCCGACAGAAACTGCGTACTTTCGCCAGCCCGTGGTCTTGGTGTGGTGACATCGAGCGTATGCGGACAAGCTCGCGGTCGAAATATTAATTTCCCGGTCACCTTCGACCATGGGATTCAGGCGGTAAAGAAACGGTAACGGCCGAACGTACGGTGAAGCGTCCCTTTTGTGAAGGTTTTCTCGAGCGCTAAGGGAGATTTGAGGGAAATTAAATTCTTCACCTCGAGCCATGCTACTGCGAGTTTCCGTCCCGAAGGCCTCGGTCGCTTTCTCCGGGGTGCAAATAAAGGGCTCCAAAGCACAAGGGCTCCCCCAGCTCGATCACTCGCACCCGTCCGGTCGAACGATAAAACCCATAAAACGGTGAATTTATGAAAACCGCACAAATTAAATTATTGCTCAATAAAATGGTGCACCGAAATTCGACCGCAGCGTGCAGCAAATTAAACACCTGACGGTGCGCTGGTGTGGCTTACGCGGATCTTCACGTTTACGGTTCGATCGCACGGAATGAAAACCCGCATTCCCTTCTAAGGCACCTGCGTGCGCATTGCTTTCCAGTCGGCGTGATCGAGCGATCCCAAACCAACCGCAACCACGGGCCCGATGGCGTGTCTTGCCGATCCTTGTGCGCGCGCGTTCATTCATAAATCGTTCACTTGGGCCCGGTTTCTGACCCAACGGCAGGTCCTCCGAAAATCCGATTCGCAGTAAAAAAGACCGACCGAGAAACAACGAAAAAAAAGAACACATTTGCAGGACCTCGCAACCAATCGCGCCCATGTCGAGCGTCCGTTCTGCGAATCCATTTTCAAACGAACCTGTGCACGCGGCCAAAAATCACGGCCACTCGACCTTCGACCGCGGCCGACGTTTTTGGGGTGCAGAAAAGGCGCACGAGGATAACGAACGTGCAATCGCACCGTGCGGTTTTCGGGCCTGGGAATGTGCGCGGTTTCGTCATTGAAATTCCGCGCATGGAAGAGATGATGCATGTCGTGCTGGGCCGGCTCTTGGCACAGCGGGCGAGAACCCCCGACCGTCGGGGTTCTTTTGTTTGCCTCCCCGAAGTGGACTCCTTTTTTCGTACGTGTGTGTGTGTGTGTGTGTTTCGGGATTCAGCCCAGCGGCTTATCTCTGTCCGAGAGATCCTGTGGAAACAATGCGCGATCACCGCGGGCAGCGAAGCCGGTGCATCTCGCGTTTCGACTGCACCGTCCTTTCGGCACAGGTTGCGCAAAATGATAAAGTGCCATGAGTTGGGTGAATGTACGTGTGTGTGCGTGAATTGTCTTTTTTCGGTTTCGGTCGAATTTCCGCTCGCCTTTCTGCGAAGATCGCTGATCGCTGAACCTGTTGGGCAAATTTTCACACGTTTCGAGGCCCAACAAACGTTAGTCTATGCCGCGCGATCGAGCTGCCTTCGCTCAAAGTGCTTTATTAGCCGGCGGAACGCACGATCAAATGGGTAAAGAAGCGAAAAAAGGCACACAGACTGAACATAAATAAATAAACGAGATGGATTATGTAGGAGCCCAACGGAGACCTCTGGCTGGATTAAAAAAGGTTGCGTGGTTTTGTGCGCGCATTATGGAACGAGGATCGCGAAATTATCCCACCGGGGGTGAGTGATGCTAGGGTTGCTGCAGCCCTCTTCCTCGTAAGTTCCTCTTTCCAGCACGGCAACACGATCTTTCGAGGTTCAACAGCTCCTTCCGACGCGAACTAACCTTCACGAAGATAGAGCATTCGCGAGGCTACAATAAAAACCTCAACACAGCCACCGGCAGCAACGATGCGGTGCGAAATCGTGGAGCCCTACGCATGAACCCAACCGGCAAAGGCGGCAAGCAGGACGAGATAAACCGATCGGCGAGAAAGAGGCCAACCGCCGGTGGGAAGAAATAAAAACCGTAACAAACTTGTTCGCCTGATAAACAATATTGGCCGTGTCTATACACCTGTCGTCGTTGCCGTTTGGTGGGATAGGGTTGGGCGGATTGAGGTGAGAGAGACCACGAATGGTGCAAAGAAGAAGCCACAAGCACACACACACATACACATACACATGGTGCAATCCCTGCGCATTCCAGCGGCTCGAGCTTCGATGGGAAGATGGTCCGGCGAGTGGAGAAGATAAATTTATCTGCATTATAATGAGGAATGAAGCGACCGGAGTTGGGGCGGGTTGTGCCGCGATTTCTTACACCCGGCCCTTTTGGGGGGAGGCCCTTCGCTTCCTCGAACGAAGGATCCTCGTGGCCACCCCACGGGTAGATTGCTTTTCGCGTTCTCGTTTCGATTTTCCACCCGCGAGACGATCTCTCTCTCTCTCTCTCTCTTTCGTTCTTTCCTTCGAACGATCACTTGCTCGTGGTGTCCAGTTTGGTCCAGCATCGAGAATCCGCGATCGCGGTGTCAGCGAGAAGGGATTCGAACGAAACGGCGGCCACAAAACGCACGGAGCGAAATAATATTTCCTTCCCCGCATAATCGCTGCCTTTGGGCCATTGTTTCGTTTGGTCCGTTATGGGCGCAGGACGAGTCACGTTGATCGGGCGGTTTTTTTTTTGGTTGTTGTTGCTCGGTTTTGGTTTGTTAGTGTGCTGTGTGTGTGTGTGCGCGCTCGATCTGTCTTTCTCTCTCTCTCTCTCTCGCGGGCACGGGCGGCTTAAAGCTTGATCCATGTTGGTTCACAAATTGCAAGGATTTCTCGGCTCGGTGGAGTCGCAGGAATTCGCCAAAGGTAAGCAAAAGGGAAGCAAAAAAAAACCCGCGCGCTCGTTCGATCGGAGTGAGTTAAGCTGAGATTAATTTAATTAAATGAAAATCAGTTTCCGTGCGCTGAGTACCGGAGCAGGTTAGTTCGTTATCCCGTGTCCATTGTCGATGAGCCTTGGAGAGGACGCATTCGAAGGGCCTTATGCACTGGTACGGCACACGGACAGCACACATGCACACGCAGCGATGAAGATCGAGTTGTTGCTAAGCGATCGCATCGTGGTTTTATCGATCGGTCGATGAAAGATGCACTGGCGTGCAAGCTGGGGCATTCCGTGCTGTAAGCGACTCGTTGCGAAAGGTGGCGAAGGACGACGAATCAACGACTTGTAAGGAGAAGGCCATGAGAGAAACGAGAAACGTGAAGTTTTTAATTTTTACAAGCATCTTGCAGCAAAGCAAATGATCAACCACATCACAGCGTGTTTGTTTTTAATCTCACATTCGTTTAGAGAATTTAAATGAAAATGGTCGAGCGAAAGAACTTTAATTTCCCTTCTCCAAGACAAATAGCCTCAAACGACCTTTAGGGCTAGTGTTGCTCTGGCTTCTGGGATTTCCGGGCTTCTTTTAAGCGTCGTTTTAAGCACGCAATGAACGACGTAAAATGCTAGCTAGCACCGTTGAAATCCCGGATGGAACTCATTTTTATTCGTCGCCCTGCGTCGAGGAAAGCAACACGATCGCGAAGCACGGTGAGGGCGCAAATCAATCATCGCTCTAACTGTAGCAGGTTCTACCCCGACGCGGAAAGCGACCCAGCGCACGCTCGCTACAATGTATGGCAGTTTCATTAAACTTTTAATGAGATTCGTTTGCCTACAACAAGCCCCACACGATCGCACGAGACTGTGGAGTGCTCGTTAATGTGGAGACCATGCCCTGCAGGTGCTATTATTTCATTGGTCAAAAAGATGGCCGTCGGGAATGTTTATTAAATTTGAATTATGAGCACGTACGGGCTCGACCTCCCCCAAAGGTTGGCGCGTTTCGGGGCAGAGAGCCTTTGGGGTGAAAACACTGGCACACCGGCACTGGCAGCCAGCCGAACAGGTACACGCGGTCTGTAATTACGCATCATTACGCGTTCCGTGGCTCCCTCCCGAAATGGGGCGCGCATTTATGGTCAATGGATTAGTTTTGGGCTAAACAGTCCATCGCCGGGCGCGGATTCTGCGCGCTTTTTTCAACCTTTATTTTGTTCTTCAAGCGTTGCGGCGTCTGCGTTTTGGAGCGTCTGCTCGTGCCCGGGAACGGGACTTTGTTGCGCGTATTCAATTTCGAGTCCTTTGCCCGCACCGAATGGCGCATTAGTCACGCCGGGCCGGACCGTGGACGCGCCCAGAGTTTAATGTGTGTTTTGTGTTGATGAGGCTCGGTGTTCTTTCTCCTACGCGCCACCGTTGGTGGCCGTCGGCACCGTCATCGTAGGTGCCGAAATGGGTCATCGGCCGTGTAGCAAACGCTTCCAATGGCTGCAATGAAACGCATGTTCAAAGCGTAACCGCACCGCAAACTGGGAGAGTAAACGCGAGCCCGACCCGAGCTACCAGAAATTAAATAAAACATAAAATAAAATAAAGCCTCCTCCGTCGTTGGGCCACAAACCGCCAACCGCCACTGGAAGCTCTCTGAGGGGAAGTGCATAAATTCGGTGAGATTATACGCCGGGTTGAATGCTTGGGAACCGACGATGGGTAACCGCCGGTGCATCGGTACAAGCCGTCCGTCGAAAATCGGCCCTTGTTTGTGATTATTACGAAAGGTTTATCCCACGTTGGGGTTTGTGGGAAAAAAATGTGCTGCGTAAAAGCGCAACACGACGCACTGAACGCTGACGAAAGGCCACGGCAGGAGATGCTGCCGCTGGCTAAGTCGGTAGTTTCCAAGATGAAATATGGCACGGCATTGTGGCCTAATGAGTGGCAACAACGCATCCTCGGGCGGTGGGCACTTGATCAAACTTTTATTGTGGAGCTTTCTTTCGGTTTTTGGGAACGCGGTGACATCTCTCCTCCGGGTGCACGCACCCGTAAAGGGATGAGAGAAAACTTTCGGTACGCTACCATAAATACCGAAAATATAAATTATAATCCCACACTACGCGCGCACGTCTTGCGCAAATGTGACGCATCTCGTCTGTGGTGCCAGCGAAAGCCAGTGAACCGCAGGGACATGCACGCTGCTCTCCAGCGTCCGAGGGCTTCTCCTTTTAATTGATCTCGATCGCGATAATCGGTTTTAAATTTTTAATAAAACCCAGACCAGCGATTTTCATTCGCTTCCGCCGGGACCGGGGACCGCTGGGCTCTTGCAAAGCATAAAAATGCAACGCATCGCAGCCTTGAGCATGGTGGACGAAAATAATCCTCCACCGGTGCGCCTGGAACCGGTGCGCCTATCGGTTTGTCGGTTCTCGAAGCCCCGCGCGACACAGCGGCGAAAACGGTGGCAAACGACGAGCGAAACAGCGTGGGTTCGTCGCTTGCGGCCCGACGCAATCCTTCGTTGTGGCTGTGGCGCTGTACGCGTGTGGTGGCGTTTTTTTTTACTCGCTTTGTTTTGTTCCGTGCGCTCGCTCTCCTCTCTTATTTCGGTGGGAAAGGGGATGGCCCACTGGCTGGGAGTGGAGCGTGTGCGCGTTTGCGTCGACCCGCAAGACCGGTAGCCGACTTTAATGAGCGTTATTACTCTTTATGATGCTTTTATCGGGCGGATTTGATCGCGAATCGAAAAACTTTCGCAAATACTTGTGGGAAATCGAAACGAAAGCGGACACCGCCGGGTCTGGTTTTAGGGGGCCTCGCCTCCCGTTTTGTGTCGCTCGGTTCGATCGCCCTTGGGGAACCCGATCGCGAGCCCGCGCATCCTCCCGTAATCACGCCGTACGCCATTCGGCGTTGCGATTCGCAAAGCGCGAAAGGATCACTTTTCGTGCGAACGATGCACCGACCATCGGTTGCCCAGTGCTTGATGGATGACAATCATGCTTGGAGCATCGGGCGCACCTAAATGAAAAATTGACGCCTAAATGTAATAATAATTGAAACAAACCTCCCTTACTCGTGGGCACTGTGCCATTAATCTTTCTCCGGGCAGACCGCCGGGCGGGTGTGTTTGAGGGAGGATGTTCGAATTCAGGTGGAATGCAAAACACAAGCATGCATCGTCCAAAAAACCACAACCGACTGGAAAGCGGCATGAGTGGGTTCCAGGCGTCGCTTTCCGGGCGTCGTGTGCAGTGGAAATGCGAAATATTGCATTTAAAACGAATTACATCCGCGAATCGATGCCGGCCGCACGCAAGTAGCCGCGCACGCACTGGGAGAAACGATGGCATGCAAAATCGTCGTCACCGCCAGCGGGCAGCAGTGAGAGAAATGGCGGAAAATGGGTCCTAAAAGTGTTTCATAAATTATAGGACGCGTATATCATCAATTAGCCGCAGCTAGCTGGCGATTTCGGGATGCAATCAGGTTGATAAGACAGATCAAAGTGAGCGAAATGAATGATTCACGGAGACAGGATGGCTTCATGTCACGGAATCGTAGAGCTGGAGGGGTTTTGTCCTGGGTATCTTTAGTGGACTAAGCAATTTTGACAAATAACCGTTAAAAGGGCCTTAAAAAGGTACATCGTACAATCATCCTTTGAAACACATTATTGATGAGGGTTTAAATACATAATTCCAGTAACGCATTCATGCCTCACCTTGCAAGGACCCACAGTAGTTGGATTGATTATCGTGCATAAGTTTTAATCCAGATTCTATAGCCAAAAGATCGCTCTGGGGCGACCAATCTTTCTTAGCTTCGAAAATTTAACGCTCGTTTTCCCGAGCCCTTTTTCTTTCGCTCGCTGCTTGCTCACAGCCTCAATGCAGCCGCTAATGAGAAGTAATGCGTTGAATTTTAGCACTCCGTAACAAAGCTCCACACCTAGCGCGCCCGTGCCGCCTGCCACGACGCAGTGGGCCGTGGAGAAAAATGGCGTTTCATTTTCTGCGCCCTTCCCAAACATTGGAAAGTGGCTCCAGTGCGGGCCCGCACGGACTCGCCCGATGACAGAGTGGCAAATGCGAAAGTGCGACGGGGGCGGCCATATTGCACGGGCCGCCCGGAAGATGCACGAGGTGTGTGCACCCTTATGTGGTTGGCCACGCGGTCCCGTTACTTGTGCACTCATTTGCCGAATTATGCGCCCACCAGGCCGACCGGCGGTCGTTGCAAACTGCCTTCATTACCATTTTCGGGTCAGCGAGGATTAACCTCGCTTAAATCGTTCATTTAGCGGGCCTGGGCCGTGCGGTAATTGCAGGCGACGCGAGTCAAGCCACTCCGGAGGGCGCAAGCGACCCAGTTGCCGGGCCGTTGCCAGGACGATCGAGGAAGGATTTAAGGGCGCAAGTGTGGCACAAGGCTCGAAACGGCAGGGCACAGACGCAAAACCCACAACCTTTTTCGCCAACCCAAATGGCTGGTGGTTGGGCGATTTTTTATTATGTTTTTTTTTGTTTGTGTGTGCGTGCGTTCGTCCGTTCTTTGCAGTTCATTTTTGGGAGGGCACAGTCGCTTCGGAGGATGTGACCGCCAGCGAACCCTTACACGACACGGCACACGGAAAGAACAATCGTTCACCATTTGCGAAACGGCACTCTGGCGGTACGTCATCGTTTTCGTTGGCCGGGGTGGTGCCTGTGGTCTGTGGGGGAATGCGTTTCGAAAGAAAAGAAAAAACGCGAGAGTGAAAAAAAAACCTCACCCAAAGGAAGAACTCTTCTGGGGCCCTTTTGTCGCGCTCGAGGACTCGCGCCTGCAAAAGGGCTTTGCGAAAGTCGAAAATGTACTGCTCAAGTTCGAGAGCGACACGCAGCCCAAAATGTGCACTCCGTCGCTTGAGCACATAATAATGAAAATTATTCATAAAAATTTACATTTTTACTACGGAGCACAGCGCGCCGTTTGGTCGAAAGGGCGTTGCAAACGATCGCGACGAATGCGTGTGGTTTTTGTGACAAGAAACAAAAAAGAAAATAACCGAAAAAGTGCAGCCTCACAGATCGATGCTTGGGGTAAAAGGATGAAATGCCATCGAATGGAAACAGCACCGTAATGGAAGGTGTTCAAAAGGAGATGGAACAATGTTGTGGAATCAGCCGTTAAGGGAACCATATTGTTCCAAAGGAGAAAGATATTTTGCACCGGAAAGCACACGATCGCTGGTGGTGTGTTTGAGGCAAGCGCGAAATGTGGTTGAATTTGTTGCTAAAAGCTTTTGATTATGAGCTCTGTGAGCATTCCTATTTATGGATCGCATTTGTGCATTGGAAAGCTCTCTCGAAAATGCTCTGGAAAATCATCACAGATAAGTTATCGCGGTATCATACTCATACAAAAAACAAACACAACAAGGCCCCCGGTCATCGAGAAGGACACGGACACCGATTTTTGCTGCCTCCCGTTTTGTGCTGCTCACGTTTTCGACGTAGACTTCGCGGCAGCATGGAGGTCGTGACTGCCGAAAAATATTCACAAAATGTATAAAATTTTATTCATATTTATGTTTATTGTCGCTGCAACTGTCGGGAAAAGCGGGCGAAACATGACCATCGATCGGTAGCGAGCGCTCACGTCGTGTTTCCGCCAACTCCGGCCGGACTCGAGTCACGTTGTGTTCCCACCTGCTTTCGAGTGCACAATAATCTGTGTGGCTTTACGGAGGCTGTTTCAAGAACCCCGAACGGGAGCGTGTTTTTTCGCGGATCGAATAATGAGCTTTTTTTAGAACAGTCTGTGACAACCGTTGAGGAAAGTTGACCAAATGAATGCAAAGAAAATTATTGTTCAAAGCATGTTTAGTACACAAGATCTTTCCATAATATGAACGGATTGAATACAAAATTATTCCAACTACTACTGCAATTCCCTGGAGTCAAAAACCATGATGCACAATTCAGTTCAATCCATGACTTACTGTAGTTGTAAGAGGTAGCAGCTCTCCAACAGGTTAGCAGTGAGGAAACTGCGGCAGATCCGAGCTTAACTCCCAACGCCTTGCAACGGTATTCACCCTTTGGCGTCCGATCGATCGTGCACAATCGCCACCGGCCCTTTGTCGAAACATCGGCGCACTAGAGACAATGTAAACATTAAAAGCGATGAAAAAATCATAAGGAAATAAATCACTTAACGCTTCGACTAATCGATTTCACTCGCCGGTACTTTCTCTCTTTCGCTCCCGCAACAGCATCGCCCGTATCGCCATCTTTCCCCCAGCCAGCTCGAGAGCGCCTTTGCCCTTCACCGAGCCCTGTTGGATGGTTCCGAAACTTCCGAAAGGTAGCCCATGTTAGCTTTCCGACTCGATTGCGCCCTACGGTTGAGCTTTGGGCATGGGAAAAGAGGCCGCGAGCCGCCTACCAACACCGACACGCTACACGGTACCGGCGCAGAGCTTTATTGCTTTTTTCGGTAGGAAGTTGTTGAAGTTTGTGTTCGAGATTTGCGAACTCCGATAAAAGGGCTGCGGCCCTTTCGGACGGGTTCGTTGTGGATAGTGCGCGCCAGTTGGTTGAAGCATTTAAATCTTTGATGATTTTGTTCCACCCGACACCCGGGTCCCCTCTTTCCACTTAGCCTCCCCGAAGGCCCATTCAGCTCCGGGTGCATTGTTTCCATCGGTTTTCTTCCTCCCGAAAACGAAACATTTTCGTACGAATTTTCATGTCGCGCGTCCGCTGGGAAGGTGTTACGGCGCGGGTTAACCTTTGCGTTCCGAATAATCGGCAGAATTTGTCGGACGGTAAATCATAGGCCTGCCCGCTCCGTCGGTGTGGATTCCTTCCCAACCAAGCTGCCGATCGCGCACCGATCATTCGCCGTCCGGAGGATCGACGATTTGCGGCTTGGTCGGGCGCACTTTCGCTCGTCTGGTGCAAAAGGAAAAGGATTACTTCCATCGCTACGCGCGAGAAGAAAACATTTGATATGTTTTATAAGCCGAGCCGCGTCCCGAGACCACGTCAACGCAACGCAGGCCCTCCTTTGCACGCGCTAATAAATCTTGACTTGCAATAGACGTCCCGGCTAATACAAACAGCGCGTGTCAGCGCGCGCCAGACGCAAGGAACTGGAAATGAGCCAGCGCACACGTGGGGCCAGCCAGACATAGACGTCGGTCAGGACTTGGCCGGGGATCACCTGGCTCGGGGTGCACCAGACGCTCGGAACGGTTATGACAGACGACAGGCAAATTTCCTCCTAAAACCCGTGCCACAACTAGCGAGGGTTTTTCTCTCGCTCGATGGCTCCATCGGCGGCCCTTCGGTTTGGCTGGCGCTCGTCCGTAAAGGGCGCTCGTCAGGCTGACGGGTCTCGCAAGCAACCGCAAGATGCTGCTAATGGAGAGTGGCATTATGCCGGAAAGCCCTGGAAAAAGGTGTTTCCGCGTCGGGAAGCCACTTTCACGCCGTGCTGGGTGGGTGACAATAATCCTCGAATGTTAGGTGTTGGATTCAAAAATCCTGTCTGGTGCTCAATTTGCTCACTCGAAAATGGGTGGAATCGTTGAAATTTACGCAGTCAGTAATGCGTTTCGTGCGGCCCAAGCGGACAGTTGCTCCGATACGCTTCATTACGGCGAGAGACTTAAACGAGGGTAAGCACAACGAACCTTCTTTCGATGCCCCAGCAGCTTGGGCAGGCGCTCAAGCGATGTTCGGCGTATCTGTGTCAATCCCGAGCTCCGGCGCCCGGTGCAGCGGTCCAAGATGCGCACGCATGCCCATGCTGACACGCGAACGCTATGGAGAAACCCACCCGACCAGGACCAACTCGACACTGCCCTTGATTGGATAGTGTTACCCACCGAGAGCTGTCCGAGGGCTCGTGCGTTCCCGCATTTCAGCATTCGACAGCGGGAAGAAAATTACAACTTGCCGGGAAAACTTGCCGCCAAATGGAGCCCGAGGGGAGGATTAATTAATCCGATATCCGTGCATCACGGTGCGGTCTCGGGCAGGTCTCGGTGGAGCTTGCTGGCGCGACAAAGTAGTCACCCCCTTTGGCTTGACTGCGGTGGCTGCGGTGAAGATGGTCCAGTTTCTGGGCGTCCGTATGTGGCAGCGGGCGATTTTTGATCTAATTTCCGCTACTTGCGGGAAAACGGACCGATGCTGTCGCTGGGAGCGATCGTTTCCCACGATAGGTAAACATAGACGTTAACCTACGACGCTCTTAGACGCTGCGATCCTCGAATGAAGCGCTCAAATCGTGCACGATCGGAGTTAACAAATCTATTATCATCTGGACTCGCTCGAGGAAGCACCTTCGCGAGGTTGGAGAAAGTCGTGAGGTACCCTGTTCGAGGTGGCCTGAAAAACGAACACGAGCAATTTCCGGCGAGATTTCCACGTTGTCCGGCATTTCGGGACACGCAAATCGGAACAACGTGCACTGAAACAACGACTCTTAAAAAAAAAGCTCCCGAGCTGGTGGGGACCACGTGTTTAATGATAATACGCTCATTTATCACCTCGCGTCGACTTTTATTGGGGAATCCATTTTTCAAGCCCCTCGCACGGGTCAAGGAAACGCATCAAAACATTGGCCAACGCCAGTCGCGAAAGTATTTGGGTCGAGCCGTTTCATTAATTTCTGTGCAAACATCGCCCCGAAAGGCCGTCGACCTGACGCGAAGCGGTCCGTGTTGGGCCTGCCGGCAGGATCACTTCTGGAAACTGGCGTTCCGCGGTTGCGGAATTAATGAGAAGTTTTCAGGAATTGATTTATCTTTCAACGCCGCCGTGCGAGCCGTTTGGGACCGCTCGCAGGTATGATGGAATGCCCCGGTCGGATGCCAAACCCTTCCGTTAATTTCGAGGAATCACTCATTTTCGGGCTCCAGGCTCCGTTGCACCAGGGTTCCTTTCGTCCACCGATGGGGGTTTTCGACCGTTTCGTTCGTCTTCGTGTGTTCGTTCGCCTCGGGAGAATGGGGTCAGTGTGGGTTCAGCCTGACCATTGCATCCCTGGTGCGCTGGAAGGATCCTTTCCATTAGACGTCGTCGGTCGATGGATCCCCGACTTTTTTTTTCTTGCTGCTTCTACTCTCTGGCACCTAGCGTTCTACTTTTTCCTATGGTGTAGTCCCTCGATGGCCCTTCCAAAAAATCTGCAAGTTTATATTTCTCGTTCCTCGCAGGCTTTTGCGATACCACTAAAGATGGCACAAAGCAGCAATATGGCAAAAATATACCTATCTCTCTTTCTTTTGCTCTCAACGGCTTCAAAGTAATGGCTCGAGCGCGTCGAAGGGACATCAAGCAGTAACAGAACGTAAAATAAAAACAAAACAAAAAAAACATGCTCCCGTCCGAGCGGGCATACAAATTTGTAATTTATGGTAAAACCGTTCCACCCGGGATGCAGAGGGAGGATAAGTATCGGTTCCGCGTATTTTGCCAACTATGCGTGGCCAGCAAACTTCCTTCGCTAGGATGGCTTTCCTCGCGGGGTTCCGTCACTCGATGGCATGTCGCTGTCGAACGGTTGGAAATTTACAACCGAGCGTGCGATCACCCGCGACCTGACCGCGGGATGGGCCGCTTGGCTAGGGCTTTTTGGTGCCGTTTTCCCCGAACGGCACCCACAAGCGGGATCGTCCTGGTTGGTTGGGAGAAAGTTTTGGTTGCAAAAAATAAAACAAAAATAAATGCACGGCAAGCGAAGGAATGGAAACGAACGAAGAAAAAAAAATCCCCCACGCGAAGGGATAAAGATTATGATCCCACCGGTCAAAAGGGGTGCGGTCGAGATCGTTTGTCGAAAAAGTTCTCCCGATCATTAAAACCCATATTCGCTGCGTTGCCGAGCCCGAGGGAAAGTTCGGTCGGTTCAGCACCGCGATCGCGACCGTATCGATCGCGCTGATGCCGCGATCGTGTTTGACATTTGGCTGTAAAAAGCGCGATTTGTCGGTTAATCTTGGCGGCGTGGAAAGAAGCAAAAAACTCAAAAACCTTTCCCGCGGCGGAAAACTGCGGCTCCACAAGGGTCTGAACCGGCGGAAAAGCTCCCGCACGAGGACGAACGGTGGGCAGGACAGATCGTTAGACTTTCAAATCTGCCAATCCGTTAGTGCCGGCACGCCGACCACGAACGGATGGCCAAGTTTGGGCCGGCATCGGCAATGGACACCGATTTCAATCGGAGCGTGCGCCTTTGGAACTCAGGAGCTTGATCGAGAGTTCGCTCGCGCGGGCGCGCTCGCCCTTCCAGAGGCGTTATCATCCGGCGGCCATCTTTCCAGCTCGTTTGCAAGCCGAGACACTATCGGGTGGCTATCGCGAGTTGGGCGCTGGGAAAGCGCTCGATCTGTGCCTGCGAAAACAAGTGTCGATGTCGCGCGGTTCGGCGTGGTGGTTCCTTTTTTTTCTCTCCACCTCAGCGACCGGTGGCAGTTAATCAACGGTACCGAAATGTCCTATTAAGGAGGTAAACCGATCGCGCTGCTCGATAGCACCGATCGCACCGCCGGTGGCCGTTAAGCGGAACCTTCACACGGAGGGGCGACACATTTTTGATATTCAATCAAAACTCCAATTATAAATTCGAACCTTCGAATTCAACGCCAATCCATCGATGGGTCGGTTACCGGTGCCGACGCTTTATCAATCAGCTCTCCATCGCTGCGGGGTCGTGAAGAGGTGTTTTACAGGAGAAAAAAAACCCCTCAAAAGGCCGGTACAACTCTATGGAACGCGTGTAACACATTGGCTTGCGCGCGCGCGCGAAAGATCAAACGCCCCGTGAGAATTTGCTTCATTTTCTGCGACCCCGTGAAGGAGCAGGAGATCCTTCACTCGCGATCGTCACGTACTCTTTCTCTCTCTCTCTCTCGCAGGGTGCTTAAACAGTCATTAGGGGAATCCGGTGGGAGTCTCAAGCGGCAAGGGATAGCCCTGTGGGCAAACATTTGTCACCCACTTGGGGTGAACGCGAGACTCGTTGATCGATCGGTTTTCGGTCGAGGATCAGGTTGAAAGTGCCGTGGCGCGTTTGGTGGTAAACGAGGAATCGGCACCCTTTAGAGGGGTGTGTGTTTGAAAAGAATAGTAATTTGATTTTGAGCACATTTATCTCGCGCCCGCCCTGCTAGGTTCGGGGAGGGCTTTTTCCCTTGGCTGCTTTCACGCCGTGGCGAACGATCGCAGGGCCACGATTAGGGAAGTTTAAATGTCAGCCCCCGGGTGCCGGCTCATATTTGGTACAGTTCCCTGCCATCGGTGTGTGCTGCACGGAACCGTCGTCGATGGGCTGGCCATTCTGCTCCCGCTTCTGGCTCCTGCTTGATGGAAAGGGCCACCCTTTGCGCGCGCGCGCGCGCGAAACCGATAGCCTCGCGCGACGGTCACGGAAATCGCCATTTGCAGCATTACGTAAACGGTGCCCAAAATGGGAATTACTTAATGCCGCCGGTGCTTGGAGTGTCGCAGAACGGACTCCCAGGGCGTTGATGGGGGCGTTGGGTGAACGTTTTGCTGAAAATAAAAAGGTCCGAAAGCGTAACGTCCTCCGGTTGAGATTATGTTGGCCCTTTTGGCGTGGCGTTATGTTTGCGGTGACAAGCGCTTTTGGCGACGTTTTGTAGTGTATTTTACGGTTGCTTGTTCAAACTCACCGAGAGAGAAGCAATTTCTCCACTTCATACATTAATTGCATCCTTGCGACTTATTAGGCTCCGTTCAGGAGTGTGTTGAAAAGCAATTCTCATACGTCAGATAGCTGAACGGCGTGCGATAAAATTGCCACGCGAACAATGCCTCGCGTGGATCGTTCGCTGATCGTTAAGCAGCCTTGGAATGTGGCTGTGGAAAGGCAGCACAGCTCCTCGCGCGAAAACGGAATGTCATCGCCACATCGGGGATGGAAAAGCGCACACGCGAAAGGCGGCAACGACGAAAATGGCACCCAAAGGACGGGCACGCCACTTCATTAAATTAGATTTAATTGAATGGGTTTTATTTCGACATTTAATCAGGTGCTTCACGACGCGCACCGCCGATTAACGCCGAAGGTTCACGCTTTACGAGCACCGGAACCGTGCCGAAGTTTAGCTCACTTCAGACCCACGCTAATGACTTCCATCGCGGACAGATTCCTCCCGATCTGTGGCTGGGAACATGAAGCTGGTAGGCCAAATTAACACACTCGCTGAGGCGACCTCGAGCGATCCTGTGCGTTGGCACATTATCGGCAGCTCTCATCGTTTCACCGTGCGCACCTGAGCGCAGGCCGATTTAAATTAAATATTATCATTACGCCCCGAAGAGCCCAACCGGTGTGACCGTGGCGCGCAATTGACAAGGTCGTAAAATTTTCCCCGAAGATGGCACATTAACCGCCCCGGGAGCCACGGCAGCCAATGGTTTTGCGGGAAAGCGACAATTTAACGGTCGCCTTTACGGCAACGACACGACAACGGACTCACCGCACACATTGTATCGTGTGACCACCTTTTAAATGCCCACCCGGGACACCACTGGGTGAACCTGCGGGATCGAGCCTCCCGGGTTCTAAGGGTGGCTCGTAAACCGGACCGATCGTATCCGGCGCGATCGTGCCATCGCCCAGGATGGCCGTGGTCCAGTCGCGATCCCAACGCGATGGGGACGCGATTAAAAGGGAGGAAGAATGAAATTAATATCCGGCGGGTTCGCTCTCTCGCGTGGTTTGGGACTTTCCGCGTACTGCCGCGAGCTCGCGCGCGTGAGCGATATAAAATCCGGCCGCGCGAGAGGGCGCACGTTTTCCGATCTCGCGCATCTCGGCGGCTGGGGGACCCTGAGAATGTGCGCTTCCCAGCCAGGGTTTGACCTGGTGAGGCGGTCCGTTTACTTTTATTATTGCTATGTGGCGATCGTTAGAAAGTGTGGGATTTGCGGGCTAGGACGCGGGCTCGGGAAACACCGAAACGCTTCCGTGACACGCTTCTGCAGGAGTGGGTTGATTTATGAAACGATCGCTAATGGGAAGGCGCTGGATACGCACATTGTTGAGGTCGGACATTATCGAGTGGAGGATTAGAACTGGGTCACGAGCTCATTTATCGGGCTGGAAGGTTGTTGATTTATCGAGCCAAGTTGAAGGATTTGAGAACCTATTGGGCTATTTCTTTTTGCCCTCATTATTGAGCCAACCGTTTGTTAATCATTTACCTGCATTATTATCAGTTTTTAGTCAAATTAAGGGCTTGTTTTGATGTTTGAAATTGTCCTGAATTCGTATTTGATCGCCAAAGTGCTCAAATGCCTCACGTGGAGTAGCGATCGCTTTCTCCTCGATCAGACAGACTCTTCCTGCTGTGAGTCAGCGCTTAGCCTTAGTCCTACGTCTCTATTATCCATCCCAAAGGCTCCGTCGGGTGTCCCGGAGTCATGCCGTCAAATTGAAGGCTCACTCCCCGTGGATGCAGATGAGCCCACGAAAACCATCCCCATAGCCGGACGTTCGCTCGTCACCTCACGCCTAACAAGTCCATTTCGGTCTGCGGTCCATAATTGACCGGTAATGCATTTTCACCTCAACCGTCGAAATACACCGGCGGGCCGAGATCGGGATCAGGGGCACGATTTTCATAACGTTTGAAATGTTTATCATTAGAGCGGTATCATTACGAAGCAACCGTGCGCGGTGGGTGGGGGCTTTATGCGAAGGGTCTTTATAACAAAAAAAAAAGGGCCACAAAGCACCACCTCCGATGATCTGCGCACGAGATGCGTGCGCGAGTTCGTCCCGAAAATAAAATTGAGCCCCGTTAACCCACCTCCCTTAGAAAACCGTGCGCGATAATGAAGACGAGAATCGAGAAGATGCGCCATTTTGGCTGGGTTTCAGAGGCGTAAGGGCACGGAAAATGCCCCCACGAACGTCGGGAGCGAGCGCCTCACGCGCGAAGGGAAAAGCGTTCGAAAAGCTGACAGCTCATCCGACCCGCTTTGGCGGTGGTTGTTTCAAGTTCAAGTTAAGCGAACCCCAGCAGGAGGTCACCAGTGGGCTCGCGAGGGCCACGAAACAAATCTACAAATCTTGCGGCCGAAACAAAACACATCCTCGCGCTGGCCCTTCGGTCGACCAGCGAGATCACGTCCGCATGCAAAGTGCACGATCCGCGTTTGCGGCCATATCGGTCCACTGGGGCTGGGCTAGAAATATCATCCTCAATGGGTTTGAACTTGATTATGTGTTTGTGTGTGTGTTTTTCGCTCTCGCCAGCAGCCGATCTTTCTTGCCTGGTCATCTTGAAACCCTGGCACACAAAAGCCGGGCACCGGCACCGAAAAATGCTACAGGCGATCCCAGGGACGTGTCTCCCGATGTCTACGAAACTGATATTGCTGACCACCGACGGACCAGGAACGGGGATGGCAGGTTTAGGCGAAGGCCATCATCGTGAGTGCAGGTTCATTTTTCCCGGCCGCCCATCGTGGGGATGGGCAGATTAAAGGCCGACTCTGATTCGCACCCGCGGCAGCCTACGATGCGGAGCCCTTTTTTTTCTGTGCTCCCGACAAGCTTCGAGTGGCTCGGGTGGATTTTGTTCGATTCGAAATCTATCGCCCGCCTGACGGGGCTCCGTTTTGTGCCTAGGGACAATCACGCGGAACGGTTTTAAGAGCAGCGAGATGAGTTTTCACATGCGATCGGTGGGTGCTGGTCAATGGGGTGGAGGTCGGTTTTTTTTGTCTTCGTTTGATTAGTTGAGGTGTCTTTGATTTTGGCTTGTTGGAAAATGATTGGAACATTTTCACGAAAGCGTAAAACTTATTTCTGGCAAAAGAAACTTCTGCTGTCACGTGGAAAAATATAAGCAAATAAAAGCATGTCAATTTTGGACCAAATTTCACCAATTTCCCTATTCTAAAACTATCCAAAGCTCAATCGCGATAAGTGAAATCCTCCCAACAGACGCGTTTCACGAGCTCCACTATTTTGTTCCACCACCTTGACGAGATAAAACAATCCGCCCCATTATGACCGAAATGCCGGTTTAGACCTCGAGACTGATTTGACCGACGGGTGGACCGTTTTTTTTTTTGCCATCTCCCACGGCTCCCAAGGATCTCGTCTCGCATCGGCGATGGAAGGTATTTCACCTGCAGAAATTATAACGAATCCGTGCGCCGATACGATCCCTTTCGGGCACGATGCGAGCCAGAGGCCATTTTCGGTGGTGCGCCATTCTCCGCCCAGCTCGGAACCTGTCACGGGAAAGCTTTCGGCAGGTCTTCCTAGCGCGAACCCTGCGGGTAGCCATCGGGCGAGCCGACCTCGTTTTGTGGCGTTTCGCCCGAAAGTAAAGATTTGTATCTTGGTCGCTAAAAATTATGAAGAGGCTTTTTTGTTTCCGCATTTCGCGCTTAAAACGCCCGTGGAACCGGGCGAGAGAAACTCATAAATCGCGTGACAGCAGCCGGCCCCGATCAAATAAAGAAAGCAAAAAAAAAAAACCTAAAAACAAACGATACCGCAGGACAACCTGATCCGGAGCTTCGGCGGGACGTGGTTTGGTTCCGTGATGCGTTCAAAGCCGAGTGACCTTAGCTGATTCGTTCGGCGGTGGTGACCTTTTGCGGTTGGTGCCTTAGAAGAAGGCAAACAGCGACCGCAAAAAGGCAACCGTGTGGAGGCTTTAGAAGATTAGCCGCGAGCGTTTATGGTGGCGCGATTTTCGGCGAATGACCGATCCGCATCAGGCCGCTAAGTTCGAGACCGTTCTGGCCGCTTCGCATAGCCGGGCGATTAGCATCTAATAACGAAGAGCGGTTTGAGCTTGGGATTTGCACACGATTTCGAATTCGAGCGCCGTGGGATTGCAGAAACGCGAATCCCTTTTCCTTTGGATGTCGTGCCGAAGGTGGCCTGGCAAATCCTTTGGCCCCGGGAGAAAGGGCCGCTTGATGGCGTGCGAAGAAAGGCAGATTATCCCGCCATCGATAAGGTGGACAATAGCTTTAATTGATTGTGTTGTAGGTCGCGTTTGGAGTGCAATTTTATTTTCACAACGCTCAACCAGTTCACCTTTCGCTTCGAGGCGGTTTTACGCGTCTTCGAAAGGCATTTTTTAAACGACTTTTCCAGAAAGCCCTCTCTGCGCAAAATTAATAAAAATAACGCACAACTCCATATGGCACCTTCCTTGCAGTCACTCGCTCATTTATCACTACTTGAAACGTTGCATTTCCGACCTGGTTCGTTTCCAGGCCAGGTTCTATTGCACGCTGTTCACAAGTTTTGCAGGACTTTCTTCGCGGGCGTTGACTTACGTCTCATTAAAGCCATGGCGGCAAACCAAAGAAAAGCCACAGATTTCCGGAGGGTTTCGGACCGGGTTTCGCTCGTCTCACATCCCAACCCAAAGCCACCCCAGCAGGGTAACGTGTGAAAACGCTCCAGGTTGCTCAATTACCATTATCAGCCTGACAAACGATCCTATTCAAAAGATTGGTACTAATGGAGGGCCCTCAGGAGAGCGCGTATGCAAAAGCCAGCCCGCGTGCGTCTAGATACCGGTCGGTGTGCGCTTTCGCGCTTTCTGGCCGCCATTTTTTCGTCCGCCCACGGGGCACGATGCGTCCTCGCACGTTCCCCCTAGTGAGGTGTAAATTTGCACCCAACGCTCATTAAATTAGACGTCGTCGTTGTCGTCGTTCTCGTCGTTGAGTAAAGTTGCGCCTAATCGCTCATGTGGCCACCACCACGGACGTGGAAATTCCAGAGAAGCTTCAACCGCTCAAGTGGAGCCTTTGGCCACGACAACAAGTGCGTGTGAAAAAGGGCCCTTTTCTTTCCAACGAGCCCAGTGCAGGGACCGCCACGGCACGCTCACTCTCTCTCTCTCTCTCTCTCTCTCTGCTCGATAATCAATACGCCCTAAGTAGCTGTCACGATGGGATGCGTTTGGTTTCCCCTAGCCGGACATTTTCCCGCACTCGACACGCACCGAGCCCGCGTGCAACTGTAATGGCAATAATCACCTATAACTCACCTCATCGAATTCAATTTGCACGGCTCACCCGTCAAGCGTGGTGGAGCGCGACCCGATCGGTGCTTCAGGTGGATGGCAAGATAAATATTAGACTACAATCTGCAAACAGGCAGCTAGCGGTTGCTTGGTTTGCAGCCGGGTGTGCAGTTGGTGTCCTGCGGAGGAATATTAATAGCCACCCTCCCGGTAAACTGTATTATTATTTCGTTAAGAACGCCTCATCATCGTCGAGAAGGCACCGAGTGGCTCGGGATGCATCCTAGAACCGCGAGGACGCTGCAACGGCTGTCAAACGGCATCAACATGATTGAGTCGCGCTGTCTCGGCTGCACCGTCGCTTTTCTCGGCGATCTTGTTACGGGACCTGCTGCAGGACGGCATCGATCTGGCGCGCTTGTGCACACTTATTAGTAGGATCTGCGGTTGCTGGTACGATGCGGAACATAATATTGTTTCAACTGGCAGCGAAGGGTGTTTCTGGGTGAGTTTTGCAGCGTCATCAAGTGCATCTTCCCGGCCGGTATGGCCTCTCGGAGTTGGAGGTCACTGAACTTGAGCAGATCGATAGCGCTGGATGGATCTGGCTGGCACGAGAAGGGCAATCTAGGCTCGAGCACGAACAATGTAAGGCTTCTCGCCACACGTGAGCACAAAAATCGAACGCGACGCAATATTTTGAGGGATGGCCGTGTGAGGGATGGTTTCATGCTGCCGGTTTGGGGCGCATTGTGTGAAAATGCTGCACTTTACACGGTCACCGCGCTTTGATGGTGAGCATTAAAAAGCGCTATCACCACGATCGATCTCGGCTCCCTGTGGGCTTGTTCGGCTCTCGGGTGGGGTAATGAATCGCTTCCCGCGGTCGTTTACGGGCCCGGTTTTGATGGCAAACAAGCGGTCGTGGTCGGTGGAGAGAAAAGAAAAACATAACCTGCGGTGAGACAACCCTTCCACCGGGGGGAGAAAAGATGTTCAGTTTTTATTGAGCAATTACAAGGCCGGAGAGTGAGAGAAAAAGCCCAACCGGAGGTTGCGCACTTTCCATCGACGACGTCAAACAGCACAAATGGCCCGCGGGAGTGGTCGGGATCACTGCAACGTGGAAACGATCAGGCAGCCTGTTGGGAGTGCACTCAATTTCGCAACCACCCTCAGGTCGATCGCAGGAAAAAGCGCTACTTTCGCGCGGTGCCGCAACAGCTCTAGCTGGAAGATGCCGCTAGATTCGCTGTCTTCAAACGGCATAAAGTGAACCGCCAAAAGGAGACCCCATTCGCGTAGTACCTGTTCTCCCAGCGCACCCGGAGACCGGTGGAGCGTAATTTAATACGTACTTCCCCGTGAAGGATCGGTTCATTAGAAAATAAGGCACACTCTCCGTGGCGTCGATCGAGGCGGAAGCTAATCGCGATCGTTGCCGGTGATCTTCGCGGCAGGCTTTTTCTGGAGCACAGAGACCGAGCTAGCGATCGATGCGATAAGCCGATCGAGTTTTATTGATATTTAATCTAGCCGATTATCTGCACCTATAATTTAATCATCCGCCATCGGCGCCTCCGTACGATCGTGAGCCCTCTGGTGGAAACATCTGTAATCATCCGCTGATTGAGTTCGGCGCCGATCAAAAGCCCACTGACGGTGAGATCGTTTGACATAACGATGACAAACGATGCAGCGAGTGCAGCGGTTTGCCACGCCGGCAGCCGGTGCTGCATTTAACGATTTATAAAATAAGCAGGTTAACGTACCGAGCCGCTGACGGCCGGAAGACGAAAGGCCAGCCAAGTTCACCGGCTGTCGGTTTTAGGGGCTCGAATGGTGTTCTCCTTCGAACACCGGAGTGCCGGGCGTGAACAAGTGACAACTCGCCGACCTGATGTGCACTTGACCTGGCGTTAGCATACCGTGGCATGTTATGCTCATTGTGCGGTCGAGGCCACAAGGTGTCCTACCGAGCCTACCGAAGCGGGTGTGCGCGAGCTTTATGTTACGGTTGTCCATCGATGTCGCAGGGAAATAAAAACGGAATGCTCATTACCCCGGGTGGCTCGCGAACCGGTCAAAGTCGTGCACGAGTTGTTGCGTCTGTAGAGGCGCTCGAACACACCGGCGATCGAGCTCCCGGGACGGAGCCGTGAACAGGCGAACACCTGCCGCATGTCATTAACTTGTGCATAACATCGGAACTAATTTTAATTTATGGGCCCTCCCTGCTTTCGGTGGCCTACCTAGTGGTTCGTGTAGTCCGCGGGTCCGTTCTTGGGCTCTGAGGTTTTTTTATGTGCGCGCCCTTCGGAGCACACACTGGTGAGGTTTATGGTGCGATCGCGTTTTTCGAGCGCACGGGTTAAGGTGTTGGCCCTTTGGGGGCACGTCCAGCTGTGCCTGCGGGTTGATTATGAGTGCAAAATCAAACATTCGTCGCTGCTCGTGCTAAGCCGTGAGTCGCAAGGGCACCGTTTGTTGGGATGGCCTTTCGAGGAATGCCCTGACCGAGGGCATGATCGTAAAGTTGGCAGTGTAAACTAAATCAGTTGTGTTTGATTTTTTCTGTATACACTTGCAGGCATAAAATGCACTACAAAAATCGAGCCAAAAAAGTGCACTTTTACAGCGAGAAAACAAAAAGAAACCTGTGGGGCGAAAGACAGATCAACGCAAATAATCATGTTTAAAGCGTAATTTATACGTCATTTGAGTCGCTTCTAGACCATGAGTGAAGCAAAAAAGCCATCGCACCAATTGGCAAAGAACCAAGAAGAAAGATCAAAACAAGGGACAACTGCTGCCCGTTGTTACAACGGACGTGAAGCATCGATTCGTCTGATCGTACCGATCAGCGCCCGTCCCGGGAAGGGCTTCGACGATCAGGGACTTCGGGGAAAAAATAGACATCCCTAGCTAGTTAGCACCTTGTCCGTCCTGGTTTGGTGCAGAAGTGGTGCACACACACAAAAAAAAAAGCAGCCTCCTGACGCGCAAATCGTACCGTCTCGAAGCATCGATAGCTCAGCGCGCTCGCGCGCGTCTGTCCATTTTATGCAGTTGTGTCGCAAATGTGACATTTATTTATGTATTACCGCTTGGCACCTACGCCCCCGGTCGGTTTCGCGCACCAAAGCGGCTCGCACCGGCCACCGTTTGTGGGGTTTTGCGTTTTTGCTTGCGTGCGTTGGCCCTGTCGGTTGGTCGAGGTTGGTTGAGCATTCAATTCGCCAGCCCCCGGAGACATCCGGCGTGATCGGGTTGCGGTTGGCAACGATCGAGCAAAAACAAAAGCAATGGGAAAACACGTCGAGCATCGGGGGCGCTGGTCGATAAGAGGCTGGGTTGGAAAAGCGGAAAAGCGGAGCAACACAAAAGCGACAAGTGAAAATAAAGACCCGCGAGTGGGCCTTCTCGTCGCAAGGGAAATGTATGCAGTTAATCAATTTGTTATTAGCCGCGTTAAAGGTAGCGATCGGGCGATCGAGCCAATTGGACGCTGATAGAGCCAATGTACCTGGAACCCTTGGAGCTCCTTGATTAGGTATCTGCCAGACGGAGTTGTCCGTGATGCATGCAAATCCGATCCACAATCAAGACCGCTCTCAGAGTGTCGGCGACATTATGCGACGGCTATTAACGTGGCAACGCAGGTCCTCACACTGGTGATGCGTGCGGCTGGTAAAAGAGCATGAATAAATCATGGAATTTCCGGGACGCCAGTTACACGCCTGTCGATGTCGTCCCGTTTCCATCCGGGGGGAAGCCATATTTTCACCTCACGCGCCCGTGATTTACGTCGCATCATTAGCGGGTGCATTTGGGGCGAACAATGGGTCGTGGTGAGGTGGGCTCACTTCCTAGTGCTGCATCATCGGAGCTGCATCTTCGGGGTTAAAGCTTTTCTGCCAACATTCGCCACCCGCCTTACTGTCGGGTGTCAGCGTGAACTTGACGCGCATGCAAATCCCGCAACCCTTCGGCCCTGGTGCCGCCACGTGTCACGTTTGGCGCGCCGCGAAGGACAACCGAGGGTCGATGCATCGAGTGCATTTCGATGCACCGGGTCGGAGAGTGATCCACGAAATTTACGACACACGAAGCAACAATTTGGAATCGCGAGCGCGCGCGCGCGCGCGCCAAAAGGGCACCAAAATGGGGCAGAAAAGGCTCAAAACAATGGCGCCCGGGCGATGGAGCTCTCGGTGCCATCTTGTGGTGTGCGAGAAAATCAATCACTCGCTCAAATGCTTTATTGCCTATAAAAATACAGTTCTGCACGCTCGGGCCCGTCCATAACGCTCGGGAAAATGCCTGACGGGCGTGTTAGAAACCACCTCGTGGAAGGTGTATTCCGCAAGTTCAGGGTCGTTAAGGGCAATTTGGCCCCCCGGCGAGATCGGCACCGAGACTACGGCACCGAGGATGATCGATATGAATTTTCCATCCACCAGCTGGCTCCGGGTGGCAGAACGGTACAGACCAATTGTTCTTGGCACGTCCCCAGAGGGTTGTGACACTAAGAGGTTGCCCTCTGGCGTGAAGGAGCAGGAGTTAATGCGGTTGTTTGTATGCAGCAGAAAGAGTCCCTCACTCGGTTCATGAAGACCGACACTTGGCGCTTACCTGTCGGTTGGTGTTCGCGGATCGTTCACCTCGCAAGTCCTCGCGATCCACCGGGCGCCATCCGGTGAGGGTGAATCTCGAAAGGTGTTCAAGATGCTCGAGGAACTCGATGGAAAGGATGCCACAACGAGCCACCCGGGCTTTATGGGAGCTGGTGGAATTTATTTTACTACCGCGCGTCGACATTTTAAAGCGGACTCGAAATGTATTAATATAAATTCATGGAAAAACTATACGGCTGCGGCGTCGAACGACGAGCCGCCTGTGGTCATTAATTCTTTTCCCAAACGCGAGTCTACCTCGCAGGGGTGACTGATCGGTCTGACCGGTGGGCTTCCTTGCGGGAGCCTCCAAGGGGCGAGTTTTCGTATTCATCATTTATCTGGAAGCTGTGATCAAGTTTCATTATGGTGCGGATCGTCGCGGACCATCGCGGCTTATTGTGTGATACCTAGCTGACGGAGCCACATCGGGTCGCTTTGAATCCACAATCACTCGCCGCCTGAGACGGCTTCTTTTTGGCTTTTCGTTCCAGATCGCACCGAAACAGGCTAACAGGCGCTCTCGGGAGCAAGAAGACACGCTCGAACGTCTTTAGATGACCCCACTTGGGAGCCATGGCCACGGTTTTCGCGAGTTACTGACGGATGTTTCGCTTACCACGGTGGCGAGAATCGCGCAATACCGTCAGCGATGTTTTATTGTAATTGCATAATAAAACGAGCGATAATACCGGCTCGTTGGGCTCTGGGATGGGTACGGTTCCCGAGAGGACCCGCTGGGCTATCGGGAAAGGATCTTCCCATTCTTTGGCGGGTCTCGCGGGTTTCGAATGTCGTTGCGCGGGTCAACGAAGGGGTTCCCGTGATGCTGCAGGTTGCGCACAGAAACCTGATCGGTCGATCGCGAAATTCCAACCTTCCCTGCACCAGGGCTACCATTTGTACGTGTGGCTGTGGTTGCTATTACAAAGCAATTTTAGCTCGAGTGAGGGAGGGTTTAAAAATGCCTAAACTCTACCAAACGCTACAACAAACTGCCACCTGACACCGTTCACCCTTAGGAAAGGAATAGGCTCACCGAAACGGGAAGCGTGGAATCGCGCGCGCGCGCGCCTAAAGTGAACGGCAATAAATTTGAATTAATTTGCGATAATGTGTTTATTTGCACTTTCCCAAATCGGATTTTCGCGCGCGGAATCACGCACGGCGGAAACGCACGCGGTTCGATGTTGGATCGGTACGCGGGCTCTGCTATGGGCCAGATCGTGCTTTTGTTGCAGCACGATTTATTTACTATTTTTGTCGCTCGGCATCAGCGCAAAGGGAAGTAGGTTCGCGTGGTTTAGGGACGCTTTCTGTAAAGCGGTGCGAAACGATCGCGGTTGGTCGGAGGGAAAGCCGGTCAATGGCACTGTACGCTAGCAAAAATGGGGCTGCAAATGGGTGAGAACTTACACCTTTTTCAGATTGGGCTGTGGAAACTTTGTTGTACATTGAAATAATAATAGTCTAAGGAAAAAGCTATCTTTTCAATCAAATATCTTGTAAAACATATTTTGTAAAACGAATTTTAAAACATGTGAGAGCTTAAATGGAAATTATATGGGGTTCTTCTACAAAACAAAGCATAAATCATTTATCTAATTGAAGCTAGAAAGTTTCTTGAAAAACAAACCGTAACGTAAATATAATGATACACATAATGTAACATTTACTTACAATTTTACCCTAAACGCCGCTAAAAGGTGTAGAAACGAGAAAAAAATTGCTCTATTCAACCCTTTAAAAGAAGTTTACCAACATCCCTGTTAGCCACCTTGTGAAACGCGTTTCCCGGCTGGTAGAAAGATGTCATTCCTGTGGAAAGCGAGTCGACGCCCTATTTGACCGTCCCACGCAGTTTTCGCTCTGCGGGTCAGCACTTAACCGACCAGTGTGACGGTAACGATTTTATCATCTTGTCTGAGCACAAACGATGGCGGGAAATTAATTTCTCAACGAACCAGACCCGCCCAGGGCTCGAAAAACTATACCTATTCTGCCCATTCGCGGCGCGTTCCCTTTCGATCTAATTAATTATCCCACAACGCCGATAAGGAGTACGGTTTACTCTACGGGACGCTTAGCCTCGAAAGCCCCTGGAGCCTCTCGACCGTGGATCATCGATCGAGTGCGCCCTTACAACTAATATGCGGTGGAGATTTCAATGCAAATAGCTGCAGGATATGGGCATAAATCGCGTCCATAGAGCCGTGTTCTAAGTGTTTGGGATACCTGACCATCGTCCTGATGTCGAGGTTTCTGCTGGCACGCGTTGCAACATTTCCGCGGGCAATGCCACCGGCGCCCATTGACACAGAGTATGCATGGAACGGAGAATAAACATCGGCCGGCACAAAGGACGACCCGAAAACCGGCACAAAAACACATACCGTTCAAGCGCCGCGTCCAAATTATGCCACCCGCCGATCGACGCGACGCCCGTGCGCATATTCCATCCAAGATGCGTCCGTGCCGCATCCGATTAGCGTGCTCAGGCGTTCCAAAGGGTCACGCGCCAGCCCTAGACGCCCTCGCAATCGCTGAGGGCCATGAAAGTCAAATACCTGTTGCGCCCCCACGCATAGTCCTGCCGGTCGGTCCTGGCGGGCGTGTGCGTCGATCGTGCCGTGATCGTGTGCCTGCATTTATCCTTGGAATCGGGCTCGCGTCTGGATCCTATCTGCAAGTCGGGCGCACAAATGCGTCCAGGATCTGATAGGCAAATGAGTCCACCCGCTTCTCGAGGATTGGGATCGCGTTTTGCGAGCCTGTCCCGCTATGCCTGGCGCAGGTCCTGGCTGGGGTGAGTTTTACCGTTTTGGTTGGGCGTTGAATGCATAAAACCCGCTCACTCGGTAGGTGTCAAAGGTCCCGTTAGTGGACCCTTTTGCGCAGCGTTGGTCAGCCAGAGGGATACTGACCGTCAATCAGATGCACATAAACCAATCGAACGTAAGCCGCACGTGAACGTGAGCGATCGTTCGCTTTTTGATCCGTATAAGCCTCGAAGCCTGCTGCCGGACGTCCGCATAAGTCCGCCGGGATCGACACCCAGCGGCCACGTGCGTAAGTCTGCAGTTTATGAGATGTTTTTGGTAGCCGTCCCGGACTTATGCTAATGATCACGCCCGGATGAGTGTCCTCGCGGCGCCGAAGCCACTTGCTCTCCCGAGACCACCCGTTCGAGTAGTCACATCCGCGTTTTCTGGGGGGACGATTTTTCAGCATTCACACTTCTCATCTCCATTAGCTGACAAATTTATACAAACGCTAAGCACGGCATGCCAATGGGGAGCTTCTTTACATAACGACGCGTCACCGGTGCTGCGTCCCATAAATCCTGCTCAGACCACCAATTACCCTGGGTCGGTTGGTCGGCTCACGAGCAGGATCGATATTTATTGGGCTTCTTATCGCGATTTGAATTTCATTATCGAACCATGCCACTGGCCTTCGTCGCCGCGCGGGATCGAGCGCGATCGCGATCGGACGATTTACGACGGAACGGATCCCGGCAATCTGTCATCGAGTGTCGCACGAATTTCGGGGACCAATGTGCGGTTTTCCGAGCCACGTCGAGTTGCGCTGCGTTGACATTATTGGCTCGTTGGGAGCTTCGATCACTCATCAATTAGGCGCTGTCGGGCGGGAATGAATGAATCAAATATCGGAGAAGAAGGTTTAGGCATTTTTATGCTAATGCTTTGGCGGCCAGATCGGATCAGCTGATCCGCAGCTCGTTCACGGAGGCGCTCCGATTCGGGGGCGCTGATAATCGCCGATATTGGAACCGCAACGATCCGTGGTGGGAATGCGCCCCAAAATGAAACTGTACCGATTCGGTAATGTGCTGTCCCCGCGAGCGGCTTGTAAACACCGGCCAGCATAAATCAACGGTGGTGCGATTGCACGGATAAGCGGAAATGTTAAAGCATCATACCTTGCTGCCTTGGGGCCGGTGCTGACGATGATGATTTCATTCTGCTCGAACGAATCGTTTGAAAAGGGTGGTTTGGATGCGCGAGATAGCGAGGCAGCGAAAGGGATAAAAAAAGGCTCCATTCCAACCATTTTTCCAACCCATCGCATCATTCCACCTGACGTGCGTTCGAAAGTAACGCGAGTGAAGATCGAGAGAGTCGAGGGAAAAAAAAGCAACGACGCGGCTTGGGATCATGATCATTAGCGCACCCGGGCAACCGTGTCACGCACGTCACCCTTGGGGCTGTGGCCGGCGAGCTAAGGGACGCATTTTCCCGTCGGTGGATGAGTGGGGACGAGTGCACCCTCAGGCAGCCCGCTCGACACGTATCGATCTCGATAATCATTTATCACCCGTTCGATTGTACAGCCACGCTGCCGTGGCGGTTTTTTTTTTACTTAATAAATAGCTCGTGGCCCGTTGGGAATGGCCGCCGTAGAGCGGTTATAAATTGACTGAATTAAATTATCATACGCGATTGAGATCTTAAGAAAATATTTTCCTTTCTTCACCTTCACCGCGAGCGAGACCCCGTCAAGGGGAGCCATGGACTCCCGGATCGCGGACTAATTTCATGCCCTAGAAATGAATTTATGGCCCGATGGTGCGTCGAATAGAAACTGTCAAAATGAAACAACCTGTCGTTACGAAATACGGGAGTCGTCGTGATTGGGCTCGAGTTAAACTGGGCCCTCTGGTTGAGCCCTAGGGAGTAGTTAAAAATGCTCTTCAGTATTCCGAGCGTTCGTAATCTCAACCAGCATGCAAATGTCATTTTCACGCTGCATCAAGGAGGAATGCAACCGGCGTTCGTAGGGCGCGGTTGGCAGCGAAATTCCACATCCAACGATCCATTCCTACGCCAGCTTAACTTAGGCAAAAGTTCGATTCTTTCCCCCGGGGGAAACCAGCCCTTTTCAGCTTAATCCGGTCCGGTTCCGTCGAGGTGAAAAACCCAATCCTTGCTCTATAATTCATACCCGCCCTAGAAGCGCCAGCCTCCACGGGTACCTGTTGCACGTTGCATCCCGGCTTTTTTTCGTCTTCATTAAACCCCAAGGCCCAAGCTTCCCGATCGCTATGGGGATGATGATTAACCGCGCTCGCGAGCGAAATAGTTTTGCGATAAATTATCCTCCGCCTTTGCGTGCCGAGCGGGTGCATTTTCCGAGCCACACCTTTCGCGAACGTGGCGATAGAAAGGGCTAGGGTCCGATTCCCGATCACTTGTCTCTAATAATTGGTTTTCGAACCCGATTACGGCGCTATCGGTGTGCACGGCACCCTATTAGCCCTTCGCCTGCTCGATGCACCTCAGTTGCATCCCGAACCTCAGCCCTCAGCCGGAAGGCAGCATCGTTTGGTGTTTGATTAATGCTCGCATGCTTCGGTTTTGGCATTTATGCTTTATTGGACGCGGTTCTAGAGCTGGCGGCCACTTCCTGGTTTCACTTTTCATTTGCTTCTCGTGAAAACGCCACACGGATTGACAGGGCTGCCGAGTGATGGTCGGATCAATTGCTAAACGATCGTAAATTGATCGCCCCGGTGCCCTATCGGTATCGCTCGTTTAACCTTTACACGGGTGATTTGAGTGCGCTTTACGGTCTCGTGCATATTGGAAATGCTTTCCAGTGATGATTGGTTGGGAGTTATAGAAGTAAATGAATTAATGCTCCACAGCAAAGCCACTCGCCGTGGGGGTTTTGGGGAAGGAATTTTCCTATAATTTTCCCCCCAAACGAGGCACATTTTTCAATCAGCCATTCATCTTCGAGCGTCCCATCGACGTTCAGCCAGGGTTGCGTCACTGCTGGCCGAAGACAATAATATTTGTTCATGCACATGCACCAACGCAAGGCTATCAATGACCGGTCAAATGTCATTTGCCCGCCAGCCGGGTTCGATCGACCACCGCGATCGCGCCGCAAAAACCCATAAGCTCACTCGCGCGGGTCGAATAATCGATGGCCGTTTTCCGAAATCAAAATTAAGTAATTTCTCATTACCCGGGGTCGGCGTTTCAACCGACTAGTGGCCACCCGGACTGGCACACGATCTAAGCTGGCTTGCGATAGATTTTCCGCCGCGTGGAGGCCCTTTTAGACAGATTGGCTTTTAATTACGCAATGGGCTCGCTGTGTTTCATGTTTATTTTCGGGCCAGTGAAACGCCCCGCGATCGCGTGGAGTAATTGAAAAATCGTGCCACCCGCTAGTCCACCCGGTGCACATAATGCACCTTAGTGATCGGTTCGCCCTACCAGCACGGGTTGCCAGAACTCGTTTCCTTCGGTTTGCGAGGAGACCGAACGATGCAGGCAGGGATGCAGATTTTCATTAATTTTTCCTACCCCCAGTGTGATTGCTGCTGGACCACCGAAGCGGGCACCATGGGAGTCCTGAGCTGCCATGTGTGTGTGTGTGAGGCTTTTTGGCGGCCACTTTGCATGCATGCATGCCGATCGAAGGAAAAGCACTCGCGCGACGGGCAAATCCATCCGGTATTCCCGGTTAGGGTGAGGCCGTTGCGAAACTTTCACTGATCGTCTGGCGCCCAGCGTGGGCTTTGGGAGACGTTTGAATGGGGTGAATTGGGCGCACAGGGTGACATGAAAATATGCCCAGCATAGACACCGCTGCATCGATCGTGTAGATGAGGCTTGTTAAAGCCCGACGACACTCGGCCAGCTACATGGTAATTGCTTAATTAACGTACCCGTGCGCGCCGTCGCTTGATTCGCGTAGAGTGAAGTAAAAAAAAACCCGATCAACGAGTCTAATCCGGGGTTCATATTTTGGACCCGAGACAGCCAATGCACCTTGCGCTGATGCACTGGCGAGCTAGGGAGATGGAAAATCGATGGAAAAAACCAACGGACGTGCATACCACGCCTCGACGGAGACCGATTTGGCGTCCAATGGTCACGTCGCTCGGCTTTCAGGGACATGGGAACGAAATCACCGATCGACGGAATCGTGAGAAGAACGACCCACGGGGCCAGTGGGTTTTCGGGGCAATTTTCCACCACCCAGAACCGATCGAACCACGAGCTGAGTTCGATTTTCAATGCTAAATGCACCCGATTAGAGCTTATGCAAATGAAGTGCCTTCGGTCGGTGGCGCATTTTCTGCTCTGTACTCAGGAACTTCTTGCCACTATTCTTTTCCACTACTGCAGGCGGAAACCGATGGTGCATCTGCCGGCGGGTTCACATACCAAAACCCCGACTTCTCATGGGCGGGCGAAATGCGAATAATTATTGCGAAAAATGTAAAACACCGCGCGGAACACCGCCTATCACGCTCGATCGTCGTGTCTCGTCCCAGTCTTCCAGTGGTCCGGTTTTGTTTTCCGTTTTCCGCGCAACCACGGCACGCTAATTTAGATATTCATCGCTAAGCTATGGTCCGTGCGCCCATCAGCGCATTCCGAGATACCCGCCCGAAAGCATCCCTCCGAGACAGTGGCACAAAGCCAGTGCACGGTGCAGGTTATTTATGCACAGAAGCGCACTTTCAAATTGTCGCGCGCGCATCGGACCTGTCGTCGGA
This sequence comes from Anopheles nili, assembly GCF_943737925.1. Taxonomy (NCBI): domain Eukaryota; kingdom Metazoa; phylum Arthropoda; class Insecta; order Diptera; family Culicidae; genus Anopheles; species Anopheles nili. Next base: position 27,299,230 of record NC_071292.1, read on the forward strand.
TGCGCGTGGGGTGCACATACGAGTGAGAGAGAGAGAGAAAGGAAAGAGAGGCCCGACCGGATGTGTCCTTGGTCCGGGTGCACCGGTGACAGTTTTCCATTTTTTCGCACGATATAATTAAATTGTTTCGAATTGTTTATAGCCCGCCTGTCGGGGCGTCTGCGTCCGTGGGCTTCGATACGCGAGGGCCTATAATTTATACTGTCGATCCTCCGGTGGAAGCCTTCGGCCCAACAGGGAGCTGAAATACCCACACACACACACGGACGGACGGACGGACACACAAAGTTTCGCTGCACTTGATTTACCACACGCTGGTTCGTGCTGGGCAGAAAGCTCGATCGAGCTTCAAGCGACTATGTTAGTTGCGATGTTCTGCAATCGAAGCGGCAAGCCAGAGTCTTGTCTGTCTGCTACCACGTGTGTGTGTGTGTTTTCTGTCGTCGCAAAAGCCCAGGAAAGGGACAGAGTACAGCTTGAAAGCCGTTCCGGCAAACCCACCACGATGTCGGCGAGAAACCGTCCAACCGACTTTAACATTTCACTCGTTCCGGTGAGTCGAGGCTTCCCTTCTAAGCGGACGGCGCACGGTAGCAATTAGCCAACCCGACAAGCTACCGTCCAGGAGCTTGGCACATCCTGCGAACGCGAGAAGGTCCCGAGCGTAAGGGAAAGATGAGTGATGAGTGGCGGAACGAGCGGTGCTTGTGCAGGCTAATTACTGGCACTTGTAATAAAGATTGACTTGATGGTAGGCGATTTAAATCAATGTGATGAATTGCATTACGCTCGGATAAACATAAGCCCTGCTCCTTGCTGTTCCCTTTGGTTCGATGTCGTCATTTGCCTCTACCCCGCACGATCGATTGATTGCGAGCTGTTCCATATTTATGGTGCAGGCGCTAGTGGGCTTGTTTTGCGCTGACTCCCGAGCGACCTTCCACGAGAGCGTTCTGCGGTTCATGAAACAATTCAGCGCTGATACGATCGATTTGCGATCACGATGAAAGTTTAATAGCTAACGCTCGGTGAGCTCTGAATTGCAAACTGCGCAAACCCGGACAAAAGGCCACATGCCCCCACGGGCGAACATGTGATCCTCAAGGACTCGCCAACGTGCACTTTCGGCCGTAGCGCGTGTTTTTTTTTTTGGGCATCCTCCAGGTGTGCGCGGTTGTCATTGTATGTTTTTTGTTGATTTCTCACACCAGCTCTCCAGTCCGCTGGCAGGACGCCCGTCCCCGACGCCCGTCCTCTAGGGACCGGTGCCGGATTTATGTAATCTGTTTTGATTTTGATCAATCAATCCCGGTAAAAGTTCAAGTGTACTTGAGCCCGCAACCGGCGGCCAATTGATGGCTTCATCGGTCGGGCGGGATTAGCATAACTAAAGTAGGCAAAATGTAAAGCAGCCCTCCTAGTGGGACCGAGCAGCGCGTTCTAGGGCGTCGGTAGCGGTGGGTCGCTTAGTTATACAAAAATCACATCTCCAACCTGGGGCTGCTCTGCAACCGCAGCCGGTGGACTTCGGACTTGTGTGCTGGCCAGACGCGCCATGTGCCCCATTTGAATCTCGGCCCGGCCCGATCTGGGCATGTTTACGAAATGTCGGATGTCACTCGGTGGCGTGGCGTCATCAGGACGACATAGGCAGTGCTGGAGCAGAAGTTATTACAACGCCACCAGGCGAGCGAGCGCCACCTTACTTCACGCTCGCGGGTTGTCCAAATTTTATGCAAATTCGTTCTCATCCGCGCTTCCGTTCAGCGTGATCGAACGATGCCCTGGAGAGTCTCCGATAGCGATCGAGTGAATTAATCTTCCGCGATCGCAATCGCTAAGGGATTTAGGCGGGGAAGCTTGCTCGCTCCCACAAAAGGGTTGTGTTTTTGGGAAGGAAATTGGTTGGCAACAGTTAATGTGATCTCGCGACGGGCTCGGCTAAACTTTCTAATCAAGCGATCGCGAGACTGAGTGAACCCTCTGACGGCGGATTTGGCACGATTTTTCCGACCCACGACAGGATGTAGCAGGCGTGTGGCCGTTTCCGTTCCGCTCGTCAGCCCTTTGTGGCGTTTCTAATCGCGCAAACGTAAGCCCAACCGGTGGGCTCGAAGGCGATTGACGCAAACTTCGGTCGGAATTCACCTGCCGTGTTGGCAAGTTGCTCTCATTTTCTCAGTTCCCCCACGAAGCCATACCGAGCCATTGCGTGCCTCCCACCGGGCTGAATTTCTCTTCACGCTTATCGCGCCACGCATTATGCCCGTTTACTGTCTCCATCAATCAATCAAGCGCACCCCCGGGGAGAATTCTGAGCCCGCGGAAGCGCCGTCCGCGTATCCGGTCCATCAAGATAAGGTGCGCAAGGTGCGCGAACACCGAATCGAAAGCGGCCAGGTTCGCGAGCCGTAGCGCAGGTGGGTGATTATAATTTCACAGTTATCGCAATTTATCGTAATATTTGTCAGCCCACCAGCGGGAGTGTGGCCGCCGAGCTGCCAGATTTCGGTATGCCTGAGCTTGAGTTCGCTGGCGTCTGACTCTCGGCTGCCAGAAGTCGGTGCTGAATGTTTACATACTGACGCGGACGGGACACATTCCGGCTGTACTCCAACGGTGACCCCTGGGGTGGGTCCGGAACATGGCAAACCTTCGTCGGTGAACGCGTGACAGGGCACCTACGGCACCACAGGAGTCCTTGCGACCAGTGCCCCCGGGGGCCCATTGTGTTGAGTGTTGCGATGTGGGAGCGATTTGGGAAAATTAAGACCACATCCACAGCGAACGAGACCCGATCCAAGTGCCAAGCTTCGATCACCGACCACCCTGGGAGTACGATCGGCCGGCTCCGGGAAGACTTGGACGAAAAAAGCACCACAAAAAAAAAGGCACAAACCCAACATTGTCTCAAGAACGAGTTCGTGCAACTCATCGCCGCGCTCATAATTAATCAAACAATATTGGCCCCTGACCCACACACGGGCGCTGTCAGCTGACTCGTGGGTTTTGCGGGGACGCAAAATCCTGTTTATGACAAAGTAATAATCGGCCATTAGACCGACACGATCGCGATCGGGCATGGGCGCGCGGAAAAAAGCGCAAAGTCAGCGCGTTCGCGCGATTCGAAAGCGATCTCATTTCCCCACCCGCGAGCTGGCTGCCTAATGGTGATTTATGCGCCGTTTTGAGCCCATTCTCGGGGCTGGGTTACTTTCTTCCGTGGTGGCGGCATTCTGGGTGTAAAATAAATTGATTTTCTTCCGCGAGCGCACCTTCCGGTGGTTGGGTTGAATATGCCCTAGAAACGGAGCTTCGTGTGGTTTTTGTTGCAGCAGGTTCGTTCGTTGAGGTGTTCGAGTGCTTTTATTCTGTTGTAGGATGTGTTCTGGATATCAAGCGATTGAGAGCATTATTTCCAGCAATGGCGCCTAAAAAAAGACACTTAAAACAGCCTTTAAATACTGGCATGTTACAAATCGGCCACGTCGAAAAGCGTCACCTGAAAAACGCTTACGCTTAAACCCGCCGCTTAGAAATCACCATTCATCGAGGCGATTGATTCAGGAAGCAAAAAGCACTCAACCGCAACTGTTGGGGAGATGCATCCACTTCGGTTCCACTCCATATTGATACGCGCCGATGTTGCGCATAGATACATTATGAATTGAGGGCCGCGTATGGGCTCACGCGGCCCCCGTTGGATTTCGCACCCAGCGAAACGCTCATCTTTTATGGAGTTGGCTCCCTGTTGCAGCCTCCAGTTTCCAGTTTCGTGACAAATGTGTCTCACCATGCCACCGACGATCGCGCGCACGTTGCGTAATCGCGCCTCACCGATCTTATCGTGCGTTTCCGTCGCCACAAAGGTGCACAACGAAATATTATTCTATTATTCATGTGCATCTATTAGACCGTCCGCTGGGCCGATTAACTAATATGTTAATGCGCTTCAACACCCACCGACCGGGCGAGAAGGCCCAGATTCCGAACGGCTGCCGTGCGCCGGTTTCGGTGCTCATGAGCCCAAGCGCACGCAGAAATTATTGCGATGGCTTCGTTTGTGGCCTCAGGCGCGCGAACGCACACGCTCTGCATGGGCTTAAAAAAGTTCCACGTTCACCGTCACGGTGCGTCCTGGATGGGGTGGACTTTGCATACGGTCTGAGACGGATCTGCGTAATGGGCTACACCACCAATCCGAAATGTGGCCCTTTCCACGAGGCGTCACGGCAATAACGTGCGGGAAAATGTATTCCAATCGGCGAATCACATCGTTTTCCATTGGTTTTTAAGCCACCGGGTTGGGTCGGGTTTTCTTCCTTCTTCACGTTCGATGCTCTCGGTCCGTGGTTTCGGGATTTTTGGGTTTGATTAATGTCGATCGCTATCGGATCCCAAAGGGTTTGCTCGGGAAACGCGACGATCCGTCAATCTTGGCTCGATCTCACCACTAGCAGCAATTAATCAGCGCTTGAGCGATTGGAAATGAGCCCAAAATGTGAGGCTCGTCCTTCTGTCAGCGGAAAGTCAGCTCGAAAGAATTCCATTACCATGCTTGGAATGTCCGTGGCTTCAGAACGTTTCTCAGAATCAGACGCAACCATCGAATGCATGAGTTCCAGGAAGAGCCCACCACGTGTGGCTTCTAAAGGGACAACGGCTTGCGTTGGACTTTTCGCTACCGGAAACGTGTCGGCGAGTGTGTGGGCGTTCTCTGCGAAAGAAAGTCCCACCCACAACCCGAAACGGGGTCGCTGCGTGGCCACTCGCGATGCATATTGCACGCCCGTTTTGTCGCGCACACACAAAAACAAAACGCACCCGCGAGGTGTTGATAATAAGCATCTTGATAAGGGCACCTTCGGATGGCACCGGAAAGGAAATGTCACCGGACCGCGCTTGAGGCTGTGTTGTTGGCTGTTTTTGCTCGTTTTTTTTGTGTGTGTTTCTCCGGCTGCCTTCAAACTCTGTGTTGTTTTCGGTCAGCCAGGATGCGAGGAAGATCGATCCATATGCATGAGCATATGCAAATACGACACCGAAGGGCCCCCGCCGAAAAGAGGGCACTACGCCTCGGATCGTCCGTTGGCCGATTCGCCGGGCACAATATGCGCGCCAACCATTGACGACAGCGTTTCATCCTGCGTCGTGGGTTGCCATCGCGGGTTTATTCATCGCCACCGATGCACTTCCCACTTGCGCGAAGATTGGTTGTTTTGTGGGGTCGCGCGTTCGGAAAAATCGGAACGGATGTTTGCGCTGGTTCCGGGACAGGTTTGGTGGTGTGCATGGATTTTGCATTGCAAGTGGAGGCGAAATATTAATCACAAAACGGATGCAGTCGCAGATGTGCGAGCGAACACGCGCTGGATGGAGGAAAGATGCTTTTTTCCCTTGCAATAGCCCAATCGATGGGGCGTTTACTGTGCCGATTTAAGCGCATAAAATCAAAAGCCAGTCTGAAGTGATGCAATCTCCCTTTGGATGCCTTCACCGATGGAGACGATGGTGTGAAAGAAAGACCACCCTTGACCCTCTTGAGTGCGTCGTTTTCGTTAAATTTCGTACATCTTTCTTCCAGAGCCTGATAATTGGCCGTATATTTCTCTCGCGCAACGAACGAAGCCTAAACCCTCCACCATAACTCAGAGTCACCTCAAAGCCTGCCGTGGCGATGAGTCGCGAGGTTCTGTCGCTGTGCGATCTTGATCCCTTTGAACGGCTCAGTGTCGACGGTGTTCCGTGAAGCAGATCCGATACGACTTCCTCGAGGTGTCGTCCCCTTTTTTGTCGATTATTATTCCACCCCGGTGCGATCTCTCATAAAGATGTAACGCAAGTGCGCGACCGTGACCGTAAAAGGACGCACGGTTGATTCAGGATGGCGCGCGCGAAAAGGAAGAAAGTAAGCGTGCGTTTGCGCAAATCAAGTGTGGCGTCCGTTGCGCGATTGTTTCCTGTCTGTTTGTGCGTCTTCAATCCGGGCTGATGATGAGCTCTCGGGCACGCTTGTTAGTGCAGTTCGGTTTGGTTGCGATTTTGGGATGAATTCTGCTAGCCCTTCGAGAAAGGACGGCCAGCATATCGTGCCAGGGATCGTGCCATCTTTGACAGCTTGTCAAGCTGCTGGCGTGAACCAGCGTGATGGGGCATTTTTCAGACACGAAAACGGCGACTTCTGGGCGCACGTGGTTGTCCACGCGAGCGAACCTCGGTGACGCGACTGACGGCGTGTTATTGATACGCAACAAATAAGTGTCAATTGGCACATGTAATGCGTTCCGAAGCAGCCACCTCACGTAAGAAAAAGGTTGCTCAAAAGCTGTTGTAAGACTGGATCGAAATTGCAACGCTCATTCGTACAAAACAGCAATCCTTCACAACGCAGCATTTAAACGTTCGATAGCTAATGTAGCCCCTTTGTGAACACTCGCAATGGACAGCGCGAGCGGTCCCATGGAACGGTTTTTCCCTACACGAAAGGAAACCGCTCGGATCGCGCGATCGTGTTTAAAAACACGCTGCCAACGCCATTCGGCGATCAAATAAATACACTTTACCGGCGCCCGGAAAAGGCTAATCCCATTTCGGTCCCTCCGAGCGGTCCGTAATGAGCGCCCTGCAGTCGCGCGATTTCCACTCCGGATTATGACACGACCGGTCGGCGCATGGCCACGTGGAAACTGCTATCCGGCCGGCAATAAACATTAGTGACAATTCCATTTTCGGTGGCTTGCTGGCGGACAGCTGGACCGTATGCGCCCTCGATCGAAAGGGCCTGCTTCCTTCGGCATCTTCCAGGGTCCTTGCAGTGCGCTTGGGTCGGTCCTATTTTGGGGTTCGATTCCATTTGGCGCACAGCCAGCCATTACTTTAAATTGAATTTTTACAATCCCGCGCTCCCGGGCAAGCCACCCCCCAGCGTGAGTGGTGGAAAACACTACGGATGCACGAGACGCACGCCTTACAGGCCTCTGACCCTTCGAGGGCCCTTTTCGAGTGCGTCCGTGGGGCGAAAGTTTAGGAGACTCGATCCTCCACGTTGCCGCCAGCTTCGGTTACGTTCTCATAATTTTAACGGTTCGCTCGCGCGCACGTCCATTGTAAAAGGGTCTCCAGATGCTGGCCTAATTGCGCCTGCCAACGTGCGAAAGGGCAAGCGAGACCGTCGACCGCGATCGGTTGGTACCCCAAGCCCTAGCCACGGGTACCGTTGCGATCAAATTGATTTGTAACCTTATGGCGGTGGAGGGCCCTTTGGCTTTTTACCGACACGCTTCACACACGCAAGTGCTTCGCGCGATGCCGCCAGGTGCCAGGTTGGGATGCTGAGTACTAAGCTGGGGTGGTGTGCGCCCTAATGCGCCCTCACTGTTTGCTTTTACGCCGCCATAAGGGAGCAAATGTTTTGTCACTTGGACAGATGTCACAGGGCGCCTGGTGTTTGGAGGGGGGGGGAGGTCACGAGAAGCGGCAGGTATGCATCGTGGCCGTGGGGGAGTGGGAAAATTGGGCCCTGATTTTCCCTGGTCGCGGACCCGGCAACACGATGCGGCGCCTCCAAATCGGTCGCGAGGCAATTACTTAATTTAAACTATCAATCAAGCGAGTCGGTGAGCTTTACTCTCGCATCTCTGGGGTGGCCAGGGTGTGCTGATGGACGGCACTGTTTGATGTTCACCGTGCGTGTATTAGGCCATCAATGGGGCCGCTGGGGGAGTTGGGGAGTGTTTTATTTTGACGCACTTATGGATTAACGAGGGCATATTTCATTGCTGAGCTCGTGGACCGGTCCGCGAGTGAACATGCGTCGTAAAGTGGTTGTAAAAAATATGATGCCCAATGTCCTGAAATGATGTAATGAGTTCTCGAGAGCACAGAGATTTGGATGTAGTGGTGTGGAGCCCTTAAGCAAGAAGAATTTAATCTTCTCGTAAGTACGGTTGTTTTTGAGATGCTTGATTTTGATTTTACCCACGTTGCAAAATAGTTTTTCTTTACCATGACATTTACTTGTTTCTATACAGATTTTAAGATCTTTTTTTCAGTTTTCAAAAAGCAGAAACAAAAAGACAATGAACAACGATTGCAAATCCAGCGATGTTCTCATAAGAAATAGGCTATATGGAATTGATATGAGTAGTACTTTCGTTTGAAAGGTTTGAAGGATATAATCTAATCATTTTGTACTTGATCGTTTCTATAAAATTACTGCTATATATGGTTATTCTTGAATAACTGTTGTGCGTAGTCGTGGCAATTGTAAGAGTATTTCTTCTCATTGATTGGTATTTCTTGATGAAAATACTCTCCAAATATTGCTGACTACAAATGTTTGTACATTGCAATAAATATTTGTACGAAATTGACGAAAGAATGAATGAAAAATCGCTGCTTTGTGTGATCATGCATTATTTGCCATTTCAAATGAGAATGACGGGAACAAACCTCCGTTCCAGTACCGGGATCGGTCGAATCCGTCAAGAAGACTTGGATTGGACATGATTTATCGACTACCAGTGTCAGGTTGGATCAGCTCGACTCGAGCCCACGAGCCTCGAATTCGTCCCACAATGAACCAAAAAACGGCTTCCCTCGAACAGCCGGCAGGCGATTAACCGTTTCGCCAAACATGCAAACAAACGAAACAACCGACTCCGAAATCGCGGCAGAATCAGGTCAACCGACCCTTGCTTCGGTCAGGATCGTTGATGCCGACTCGAGCGATAAGCTTGAAATGGGCCTGCCGAGGGAGCCACCCATTTTAATATGATTGGCATGAAATAAGAAACGGTTTAGCGCGCCGACGGTTCCGCTGTTCGCCCGGCGTACGCATAGCTGTCACGTAATTCGGTATTTCGGTACCGTTTGCCACCGGATTGTCCATTCGATCCGCGGTTGAGAGGTCGCCAAGGTTGGGCCAGAAAAGTCCGATTGAAATTCGATTCCGCGAAGTCGCGCACCCGATCGAAGCACAATATTTTGATACGCACCGAACGGCACCGAACCCGTGGTTAGGTCCGATCAGTGAGCACATTAACGTGGGGTTGATCTGTGACGCCACCAAAAGGCGAAGGGTTGTACGGAGCAACAACAACAAAAAAACAAGGTATCCACTTTCACCTTCACCTGAGCGCGTGTCAGTGCGACAACCCTCACGCGTGTGTAGCCTCGGATCCGATGGCCACATTCATCCCTAATGTGGCCGGTAATAACTCCTCACACCGAGGCCACACACTTGGGGAACGAATTCGCACGCAACAAACCCCTTACCAATCGAGAGATGAAAAAAACGGAAGGAGTTATCCGAGCCTGCGAAGCCTTCTGCCACCCTCAAATGATAAATAACGCACCTCCGCTACGACGTGGTTCCGGGAGGCGTTCAAGGACACCGACAGCACCGTGTCGAGGAGGGAGTTTTATCTGTCTGTCTGTTTTTTTTTGCGCTGCAGATTTATTGATGAAAACGATCACAATTATCATTGCCACAGTTGGGCAATGGGGCGTTGAAGGGCACGGTTCCGAAGCCCTGTACCGAGCCATCTCCCGACGGTGTGACATTAAGGCAGCTTTATGCCTGTGTGTCTGCGTGTGTGTGTGTGTGTGTGCCACCGGGCGTCCGGAGGAAATCAATTTTAACCGCCATCGCCAAAAGTGCAATCACGCACCATCCACAGAGCCTCCGAGAGCTAATTGATGTCAATGCCAGAAGTCGTTGTACAAACACGCCATCGAGCGCAAGACCTTCACGCGCGTCTGTCTTGCGTAGTCCTTTCGCGCACTCGCAGGGACACCCGCACCAAGAGCCTGATGGATGGGAAAGTAATCAGGCGCTGCTCAGTCGGGACGCAAACAATCCATGACTGCATGCGAGTGGCCTCTTCTCGGCACTGTCTGGAAGTGTTGGAACAAGTGCTCATTCAGCGTTGCAGTTCAACAGCATGAAAAAACAAGGCAGTGGAATTCCCAAATGCAACTCGGCGAATGCATTGCTCATTAACGGGCTTCTTTTGTTTGTTCGTTGTTTTTTTTTTTTCAACATTTCATAAGCGTCACCTGACATCCTCAATCACTCAGGCTTCATCAATGTCTGGTACGGCACGGAGTTGAATGAGCAGTTTTTTGTCTCCATGTTGTAATTAATCTCTCCTGTTTGCAACAAGTGCATCTTACTCACTGGTAAACCGGCTAAGTAATTTCGTAACCATTCGCAACTGGCTGCTTGTTTATTTCGGCGGGGTTTTTTTTTTGCTTATTTCGCATACATTACCTCATTCTTGTGTACCACAAGCACTCGCAAAAAAGAACCGATTGCGAGTTAATAAGCTCGCTTTGTTTGGGACGTTTCGTGCAGTTTTTCAGATCCCTGGAAGCGTCTCGTCAGTCGCATCCTCGTTGAAGGTTTCGTTGCTGCCGGCCAATTGGTCAAGGGTTTTTTCGCGCTTTCGCTCTCACCGGCACGCAACCGCAGCCCTGCCGAGGACAAGTGCCTGATGAGGTGATGATTTCACTCGCAAAACAAAGCCAAAACCCGTCACGGAACCGGTAACGATCGACAACACCCGCGGCCACCTTCACACATGACTCGCGGGCTTCTGCCGTGCGCAAATACTTGTTCGTGTAGGGGTTGCAAAAACAAAAAAAAAAGGAACCACGAGTGAGAGAAAACCCGTGCCATAACGTGGCTCCAGCCGATGGGTTGCAATCAGTGTGCACTTTAGCTGCAAACCCGAAGAAAGGTGCGATCGAGCAGCGATCGGGAGCCACGGGGATGAGCCCTGGTGCGATGCTGCGCGCGGCAGGTGATTAATAGTTGCTCAATGAACGAACGATTAAACTTTTATTTATTGCCCGTACCTAACCGGGAGCCTACCCGCAAGCGGGCTAGTCCGTGAACAAAGTGTCGGCGTATCAGGGCGGGCGTCTGTTGGTCCGTGCGAGACACCCCACGATAAGGGCTGAAACGGTGCCCGATAATCGCCAATCTTAATGGCCAACCGCTCTGGTGCGTGAGTGCGCACCCAGCTAATGGAACGATTCTCGCGCAACAAGTCGATCCAACCGACCACGGTCCGGGACATTCCTGGTTGGGGCGACCGTCGGAGAGAAGGACGACTTCGGTTTGGTCGGCATTCCCGCCAAGGTCAGCGTACGGATAATGTGGAGCTGGTGATCGCGACGGCGCCTCACGGTAGCAGTGGCTTCGGAAAAGCTGCGGCTCAACCCGGCGAAAGCACGCACTGAAGCGAACGAGCGGCCCCTTAGCGGCCCTTTCGCTATCGCGCTTCATCCATCACGGGATCGAGAAGCCTATCGGACGGACCGGGGCGTACGTTACCAGCGATTTCTCACTCGCCCGGATCGAAGGTGCGTGATTAATAATGGTGCATTTGCGGGCTGAAATATCAAATCAATTGCTCGGTACGGTATCGGAACCGTGGGTCTATTATTTACTCGCGATTGGCGACGATTGGCCCAGGGAAGTATCCCTTTTAGGGTACGTTCATGTCTCCATCTCGAATCGCCTAGCTCGCTCGGGGGCTCATTGGGTGCACATTCGATATCGAATCGAGACCACCCTCCGAGCTGCGCTGCTGGTGCGATAATCGAAACATATCATTTGTTAGAATCGTTCGATTGCGAAAACTCTCCACCCACCCACACACTGAGGCAGGTTGGGCCATCGAGACCGAGCGATACGCGATCGGGAATTAAACGACACGTTTGATTGCTTTTTGTGGTTGGGTTTTTCGCCTTTTTCTTCTTTCAAATCAATTGAATGTTTTCTCTCAACCAAGCCGCGGAATAAAATCGAAGTTCAGTTTGCGCGACGAAAAAAAAGAAGCGAAACTCTCGCACAAAAAGGAGCTAAATCTCCTGCATTGAGGGCTCGTTTTTCTTCGACCCCGAGGCTGCGAATCCGATCCATGCCCCCAGGGGCTCGGTTACCGCAGACGGAAATCTACACGGTACGATCGCGGGACTAAAAATTACACCTTATTAATTTACATTCAAATTAATTACGACAACCAAGCGAGGGTGCGAACGTGCAAAGGCACAGGACAAAAAAAAACCAGTACGTCCGTAACAGCTCGCACCTGTTCACGATCGCTGGCAAATGGGGTCTGCGTGGACTTCAACGTGCGTTTTTTTTTTCGTTCGCTATGGCGTGCGATCGTCACCCCGAGATTGCCAGCCTTTGTTGCGCCTATTGCGTAGACGCGCTTTTTTTTCTTCTTCTTTCTGTCCGCCCCACGATCACGCGCAACGCCATGCCCTGCCATTACCGGCGTGCGGTGCTCGCATACGAAATCAGTCGTATTCAAATTCAAATGCGACTGTGTCCCATCGTGGGTCCACGCCAGTCGTGAAGGAGAAAACAACGCCACCACCAACGGTCCATTGTTGCCGGAAGATCCCCAGTTTCATGGTGCGCATGCTGCACGTGGAAGATCTGTCCTGCGCGATAGAGCACGTTGTACGCTACAGCATCCCCGTGGTCGGTGATGAATATTTTTGTAATAATATTTGATAACCACACCACGCCACACGTTGGCCGTCCTCAACGGGCAGGTTCACGAATTTCTTCGATTAGGATCGACGCGCCCCCGGGACGTGCCCGGAGAAGGTACCAAAGCACAAGATCTGGTCCGGCGTTTGATGATGCTCTTTTTTGTGTTGCTTTCTCTCTCTCCCTTCGTGGGCTCGATACAGATCTTCCTCTTGACGGATTGTGGATCGTACCGGACCGGCGAAGACTCTATCATTTGGTAATTTATTGTAGCGCGCTTCTGGGCGAAGACCTGCGTCAGGTGGGTGCGAGAACCCACGAGGACACGGGGCAGCACCGGGCGTACCTGTTCGATCGTGCGTGGTCCCGCGTGCGCCATTGAACGCCGGTCAAGTTGTTCAACTTGTTCCTTGCCGAGGCACCTGAGCGTCCGTCCCGAGGTCGCGCACGCGGCTTTGATGCGGGTTGAGCCCGCGATCGCGGAGCCTACGATACACGTTGATCATCGTCCGGGGCGCAATGATTCCGGGACGTATTCTTGCTCTGTTTTATGATTTTCCATTCGCTTGGAGCCCATGATTTTGGAGTTCTTTTGTGGCAATTGAAGCGATTTATCTCGCGGGCAAACGGAACGAATCTCGAGACCTTCGAGGGTTGATGGCATAACGAGATTGGGCCGGTGGACGTGTACGTGTCCGGGAACACCGGCAGCGGGCATCGACCGTTATGCGGGAGTTATGCGGGAATGCTAGGGTCTGGCTTGGTTGGGAAGGTGAATCAATTATTTGAGACGCGTTTGTTTGGGCGCGTTTCTGCTGAGGAGCAGGTTCCTGGGATGCTCGCTGGACGATGTGCCGTGTGTTTGGGTGATCTTCAATTTCGGAGTTATTTCGATGGTCTTTTGGGTCGGAAAATAAGTGACGCTTGGTACTTGGCGGGAAAAACATCATTGTAGACATCAACAAAGAAATGCTGGAACGTTTTTTTATCTCTTTCTTTTAACTCTTACTCGAGTAAAAGGCACCCACGAAACTTGAGCTGACTCATATGCTCCAACTAACGAAACTGACTCGAAAAAACGCATGCAGAGTTCCTTAGAACGAGAAAAATAAACCCCACATATAGCAACGTGCCCTATGAGCCCTCAACCGAGCGCCATCATTTCCGTATTAGCTTATCAAATTAGCTCCGGAAGCTCAATTGTCGTAGAACCCGGTGTACCACCTCTTCGAGCAACACAAAGCCATGTTTTTACACACACCGCTCAAACATTGCGCTGCACCAGAACTGGCCGTAAAAACCGACGCCACGCGCCCTCATCAACCGAGGGCAGTAAACCGTGCCAAATGCAGGACCCAACGTCCTGATAACCATCGACAGAAGCGAGTGAAAGGGCTGCGCACCCACTCGGAACGGTGTTTGCGTGCGTGCATGTGTGTATGTGCGCTCGCGCGCGCGAGTCCTGGCGCGAGCGAAGGGTCGCCAGTCAGGCGTCACAAGCACCCAGCGTGGACCCATTTCTCGTAATGCACATGTCGTTCCGAAGCCTGCATCCATATGACACTCGTCGGCGTGCCCGAGTTCCGGTATGTGTGGTGAAGGTCCTTGACAGCCGCTCGAAATCCGTCACCTGTTTCCTTTGCCGGGACCTTTCCATCGACGCCGCGTGATATGAAGCGTATCGCTGGCAGGGGGATGCGTGCTTCGAAGATGAATTTGTGTTATTTTTTGCCTCCGTAAGCCGACTTCCTGCCTGCTGGGTTTCGGGTGGCCTCAAGACGCCTCGTGCAGGACGCAATGTGTGCCCGCAAGAGAGTGCCGCTAGGGTGTGCTCTGTGCTAAGGGCAGGTTCAGTGACATCGTGTTTCCATACACCACCGACTTCGATGCTGGCGTGGCTGTTAAATGAAAACCTCGGGCACGTGGAAGATAACGCTAACATACATGGGATGCTCGGGAAAAACAGCCATCGGGGCTTGCACGTGCGACACCTTGCGTTCGCTGGCGTCGAGAGTTCGTCGTGCGCAACTGCAGCGTTATTTCCATAATGCCCTTTTTTATCTTCCCTCGCTCCGTTGGTAGCGTAGGCTCACTATCAGCCCTTCAGAGACACGCACCAACGTGGCACGCGTGGATTCGTGAGTGAAACACTTTGTCTAAATGCTAACGTCCCAACCGCCACCAGTGTGGCTTGGAGCCGTGAACTTTCTCGCCCAGGGCTGCGAAATGGATTCGTGATTGGAGCTGATCGATTCCAGCAGGTTTCCGCCAGAGAACGAGTGCACTTTTTCCCTCGTTTATGACACCGGGGATCTCTCGTGCGACACCTCGTTGTTAGTGACTTTTTTTTCTTTCTTCTCTCTCACCAGCAAAACCAAAAAGTGAACGTGATCCGCTCATTTAGATTCGCCCCCGTTTTCGACGAGACCGTTAGTGTTGGTTGGGCTGCATCGGTTGGGTATAAAATTTTATTTGTCCACCTTTTTCATTCACCGTGGCATAATTGTAGCCGGATCGCCCTTCGGATCGCCCGGTTCGCGTGGCTGATTGTCGTTGAAAGCGAACGAACCGCTGGAGATAGCTTTAATTCCGTTTGCCACAGGTGACCGAATGGTGCTGGCTCTTTGCCAGCCTACGAACCACCACCGGCGATCGAGATCGCGACCAGCGCCCAGAAAATCAAGTGAAATGGCCCACTAAACCGCTAACGACCACCGGCAACGACAGGTTGGCCCATTCGTGGCTTCTGTATTCGGGAAAGTGTCCGCTGATTATCACGCCCGAGGCCCACACCGGGCGCTGGCGGTCAGTTAATCTGATCGCGTTCGAGCTCGCGACCCCGGGGGCGAACGATTTAATTTTCACCCGATCAACCCTCGAGTGGGTGAGCTCAACGCCCGCGTGTGTGTGTGTGAAAAACCAACACTCAGCGTTTGGCATCGAAAAATAGATGGACCGGCCTGATTTGGCATGATTTATGACGCACTATTTGGACTTCATTTATTGATTTTTGCGCGTTCGCCCGCCCGCTTCGGTCCAGTGAAATGGCCTGCCACGAGTTGAGCCCTTTCGCGTCCCGTGGCACGGTTGTTGCGTTGATTGCGACGCACCAGACAAATGGCTCAATCTGCACACGATCGGCACCGGAGCGCGCTGGCCGGATGCGTGATTGCGTATCGGGCGGTAAAACCTGCTCTCGGGCGATATCCTGAACCACCCGACCAGGCCAGAGATGCTGACGGGTCGATAATCGCACGCAAGCAGCAAGGTGAAGTGGGCTGATTTATGCTTCCATTATCGGATCGCTTGCGTTCTGGTGGTTGGTGTGGATTTTTCGGCCCCAGCGCTAATTGTGTGTTCTTACGCTGCACCAGCGTAAAAAGGGTTGTTAGTCGAAATTCGAAGCCTCATCGGCGGGCGATCGATGGCAATCGCAACATTGTTGGTCGTGCGTGTGGTCTCGGCTCGCGAGATCGATCGGATCGATTTGGGTGGGAGCGAATGGGGTGAAACTGGCCAGACGCGAGGAAGTTCATTTGCAACAATGAGGCAAAATCACGTGGGTGGGTTGAGGGTCATTAGTTTAAATCAAGTGCGAAGTGCTGGAATTTCTCACCGTCACTGGTGGAACGGGATCGTTGGGTTGAAATGCGCCCTCGAGTAGGCTCAGTGGGCTTTGAAACGGGTTTACAAAGGGCCAGTGTAAGGGTGGTTGTGTTTTTCGGTCAATGTTTACTTCGTTCAAAAGCATGAAAATATATTCTTTAATTTTTCGTACCAGTAAATTCGACATCTGAATAGAGGCCGGAGTGATTTTATACAAGTAGCTTTTTGGGAAAACGAGTCATTTTTCAACGATGTAAGTCCAACTTCATTCCAGGATCGTTCGACCGTTTATTTTTCTGTAATTCCATTTCATGCACAATCGCTAGTCAGCTGAACGTTATCGTAGCCGTACGTCATATGGTACGTATGAGTCGTCTCAACAGATGCAAATGAAATTCCACCCGACGCCACTTAGCGATTGAGCGCAACGAGTCCTTAGAGAGCCCTTCCGTACGATCCATTATCCTTGTGCCGGCACCGCCTCCAACTTCCGTTACATTCCCTCGAACCTGGCGCATCCTTACGCTTGGGCAAGTGGGACAGGACTTGCCATCGTCGTGCTTCAAGTGCCGCACCGGTGGCAGTTGGTGCTGTACTTGCTTCGGCGGTCCTTTGGTGCGTCCCAAATACACACGCGCCACCATTAACGGTCACGTGCCAGAAGTCAATGTGCCGAGTCCGGCCGAAGCCCCCTTAATGACGTTGCACCATTTTTCAACACCGGTCACGCCCCCGTGCACTATGCGCTCGAGCGCAAACGCATCCCTTCGCTCGGTTGACCAGCATGCCGGGTGTGCCCGTATCCTTGTCGCATCCTTGTTTCGTCTCAGTTCCGGTCCGGCGATCCTTGTTCCATATGGTGGTATGGAGACTCATGTCCGCGTACGGCACACGTCGATGATGGGACGCGATAGGACACCGACGCAGGCGCATCCACGTTCGTCCCTTTCGGACCGAGAAGGAGTGCATAATAATGTCCGTGCGTCCGTAAATTGGACGCGTGAGGGTGAGTTGCGGGCGGTAATAAAGAAAATACGAGCAACACACACCCGGAAGGATCCGCAGCGAAGCGTCCTCCCGATGGGTTGATGAGCCATGCGAGACTAGAGCCAGGGCGTCCTAAATGGGCGTCGTTAGAAGGGCTCCAGGACACCGGTTGCACTCGACGGCGCGAGGGTGCATGATAATGTAAGTCGCCTATTAATTGCATAATTCCGAAAGGATGGGGAGCGTGCCCTGAGCACAGGTCCGTTTGAGGGGTTCTTCGACCGCCCGAGCAGGTCTATCGCTGAAGGAACTCGAGCAAGGGCACGCGCGAGCGCGTGTATCGCTACGTCACAAATGAATGCGCATAAATTTGCATCGAATTCCACCGGCACCCGGGGCACTCTCCGTGAAAAGCGAGATCACTTTCCGCGCCTGGAAAACCGACCGGGCACGCGTCCGGCCGACAGCCTCGAGCCTGATTGATGGTTACGGGTTGCGTGGAATTTGGGATTCGTTAACAAATCGAAGCCAATCGACGAAGCTGTCGCGCACGTCGGCCAAAAACGTCAATTAACCGGGAAATTCCGTTCGACGAAAGATCAGAATCCTGGCCAGGATCGTACAGGTACGGATCGAAGCGCGTCAGATGGTGCGTGCGGGTTCCGATTCGTCACGATCCGTTGCTCCAATTAGCCGCACAGCACAGCCAGCCCTGGCAATATGGTGCGTCAAGTTTGGTTGCGCCTAAAAATAGTACCGCCGAAGGCACATTACGTCCGGGCGCGTGTCCTGCGGGATCGGTCCCTTCGGCAGATACGCGGAACCATACGGCCCGGACGAGTCACTGGAGCGATCTTCATCGATCACCATCGCTCGGAAAATGCGTGTCTCTCGCTCGCTCTGCCTGGTGGCAATTAATCTTCACCTTCTCCACTCGAAGTGCTCGACGTCCTTGCGGCTCGCTTTTAACGATCCTGCGGAGCGATCCTGCGAAGCGATCCTGCGGAGCGATCCTGCACCATATGTTTGTCTTCGCCTCGCTGCGCACGGTCCGGATCCTTGCGGGACGTTCCACAAAGTGCATCTTCATCGCCGACATATGTGCCGGCTTGCGTGTCCCAGTCCTTACGGGGTCTCCGGTGGCTCGCAAGTGGTTTGGTGGCTATTTTCGAACGCACGTCGCCTTCGGCTCATATTTATGTCTCCCGGAGGAGGAAGCAAAGCACCACGGTAAGATGCCGTCTGCCGGTTTCCGGGGTTTCGAGAGAGAGAGAGAGATTGCGAACGAACGAATGGCAGCCTGCGAGCCTTTCTTGCTGCGAGTGATTGGAGGCAACTGCCACTTGCGCTTGCGCTTGCGGCTCGTGGCCGTAATTAAGAAATCCCGCACTCGAACGAGCCGCCCGCGTGTAGGGAGGCTGGCCAGTTGACAGAAATATAACTAAATTTCCAGCCACCGAAGGGCCACGGGCGACGCTCTGCAAACCGGTAGACGGCGACGATCATCCTGAAAGCCGACATAATCGCATTTTCCGATCGTGAAGGCGATCGTATACGGGCGGCGAAATCGGCGCCAGGCCCTCCCGATGCCAGGTTGCGGGAAAAGCGGGCTCTTAATTGAAAGTAATCCTGTTTGAGGTGTGACCGAACGCTCGATCGGGGCTCGGTTGCGCTGGGATGCAGGTTTTTTGATTAGGTGAGAACGAACGTGGCATGGGCGAGCTTCGCGCAATTCCTTTCCGGTTGCGGGGACCCATTTATTCATCATTGACTAATAGAATAATGCTCGGGCTCCAGGCTGGGAGCGTAATTTAAACGGCACTATTTTCTACTTTGGCTGGGCTTCGGTGGCGGAACGAAAAATCAAACCCATTCGCATGGCACTGATAATGATTTATGGTGGTGGTGTTGGTGGTTTGTCTGGTCTGGCCGGTGGTTTTTGATCGGTGGCGCGTTTTGTTGGCCAGAATGGTACAGAAATTGCTCGCAATTACGGTGTTAATGGTCGCGTGTGCTTTTTACAGCGCGCTATTTTGTGGCACCATGCTACCATGAAATTTTCAAGTGATTTAGAATCGATTGTCAAACTTCGGACCTCTGGGTTGTTAGATGGTTATAGTAATTCGAATATTGTTTATCTTCTATGAGCAATGCTGGTAAGTCATTACTTTCACTAAAAAAAATCAACACAAAGTATTCAAATATCTCTTTAAATTAGTTTGTTAGAATAATATCCAAGATTCCAACGCTGAATGATATTTAATCGCCATAAATACATTATAGATTCAATTCAAACACTATAGTTAATTTTTTTTCTTTACTCAAATCATTCGGAACCATACAGCTTCAAATATCTAATCCATCACGTCCATCATGAGACCGTCGAAAATCGAATTTGTAAACAAACACCGCGTGGAAAAGCGACCTTTCCTATCGAAGCACTATCGATCCACGCCGCATCTGCTGCAGATAAAACCGCCTTGTTTACTCGCGCGTTCGATCACGTGGAAACCATTTCAGCTTCGCACTGGCACGACCAAACCTCGCGTGTCCTGAGACTCTACCGAGGGATGAACCATTTCCCAGAAGGGCGTGAGAGTACCATCAAACCCACACCACAACCGCTGGCCAAAAGGAAACCCGAGCGCATCGTTCGTGAACTCCCCAGACACAGATCTGTCGGAAATGATTTACTCCGTCCGAGGAGATATAATTGAAGAAATGTGAATTTATTACTGCCACATTGCACCGGCGTGCGTGCGTGTGTCTGTGATTGGGGGTGCCATTGCCGGCCGTTGGGAAAGCAACGAACCTAAGACTCGTGGCTCAACGCAGCGTTAAAGTTCTCCAACGCTGAAGCGCCAACAAACCAGCACCGACCAACATTCGCAAACACACAGTGACAGTGACGGCTCGTAGATGGCGTGACGCAGGAAAACCGACCAAAGGGACGCACCAACACCGACAGTGTTGTAGGAGGTCGGTGCACGCTGCGTTAGAGCCACCCATCACACCGGTCGAAGGGCTCTCGGTTGAAGAGAGATATCTGTCTCCTAGCTGTCCCCTTCACTTCATCTCAGTACAAACTCACGCGCGGTGGAGAGAGATCGAATTAAATTTGCTGAAAATAGCTTCATTATAGTGCGTTTAATTTCTAAATTGGTCCTCTGGAGACTTGATTAGTGGGGCGCCTGGATTCGATTTCTTTTTCTTCTCGAGCCACTTTCGCGACATCTCGCTACAGATTCGCCGTTTCTGCACACGGCTTTGCTTTATTGTTCGATCAATCGAGATCGATGCCTTCGAGTGCCGTCGCGCCATTGCATTTCATGACCATCCTCGCCGCCATCGTATCGAATGTCTCCTCGGTCGCACCGGAAACATCGCCAGCGCCTTTGCCAGAGCGCTTACATGTGTTTGCGATGGTGTACGAACACGCAACATGGGGGTGGCGCTTTTCTCCGGTGCAGTACGACACGGCCCCAAACCGGTGCACTTGGAATTGACTTTGAAATTTATGCTCACAATTCGATCGGATGTAAAACACGCCGCTCGCTCGGGTGGTCGCGGGAGAAATCTTTTCCACCCGACCCCAGGCTCATGGTTGGCAACCGGCGACAAGTTGGCGTTCGATCAAAAAAAGAAAAAGCTCCGCAAATCGAACCGGCCGATTGATTTTGGACCGGCGTCACCACCGTGAAGGCGCCCGCGTGAGTTATGATTCAGGGTTCATAAAATGCGCTCATTTGCCAGCAGGACGCGAGATTGCTCGGGCACCTTTTGGCTGACGCGGGCGGTCTCGGTGGCCTTCGGCAGCTGCTGGTAGCATGGAGACGCCCATTCCGGGGCACGTGGAACGCAAAATCGACCACACAGAGCCGACCGCCGGGTGGCACCGGTTCTCGATGCTGTTCCGATTTCGATGACGAAGTAGGACACGCATTGGACGCGGATTAGACTCACCACCCAGATGGCACATCAGTTGGGACAGTTTTAGGTCGTGTCGGTTAACGGTTGCGAAATTCGCTAAATGTGCTAAAGCGAGGAAAATGTGACCCACACCATGGGTGACCAAAACCTCACAAATATCCACAGCATGCATTTAGATAAGAGTGCGTATTTTAACACCTATTTTAAAGCGCATTAACACTGAGCCTATGACCTTGGCAACCTTCCCAAGCACATCATTTGTCAACGCACAGATACGACAAGTTCCTTCACGCTCGAATCCTGCCGGTGAGCTGGCGAGTGAAAGCTGATACCATCGTTCGATCGATAGCGGTCCAACCACCGGAGCTTAATCTCGATCGCCGTGAATACATCGTTTAATATTTCCACTACCAGCGCACGCAGGCCTAGGCCTGAGGCCTAGGACGGTCGCATCTCGCATCAATCATGTCGGGCCCGATATCATCGCCCCGTCGGGAGCAAATTAATTAGGGCTCATCCAGTCGGCACGCCATTGCCGTGAACCTGCCATCGGTCTACGATCGTGGCGGGTTGCGAGCTTTGAGCACAATTTATCACGCGAGCCTATTCAGAACGGTGAATCCTTTTCAGAACGGACACTTCTTCCCGGCTCGATCAAGATTTTGCGCATGCATTGCCAGCTCTTGCCACGGGATCGGGTTGCTTTCGGTTCGGATTGCTCGACGGGTTTTCCACCCCAAAGACTGGCTGGCATTGCTGGAAAAACCCCCACAAACAATATCAAATGGCAGCCATTTGCGATGGCCCCCGCCAGAGCCGGCGAAAGCGAGAAAGAGCCATTTTAATTGCCCTTTCCAGCGCCAACTATTTGTCCCCAAAGAGGACGCGCGATAGTGCGGCGAGCTTTTAAGCCCATGCCCATTGCTCGGCGTTTGTGATAATAAAATTGTCACCATAAATCATGCATTAATTTTCCCGCCCGCCATAAATAAGGGCTCCGCACAGGCGAAGAAGATGGATCTCCGGCTCAAGGGCTAGGGCGCGATCTACACCGGTGCGCGCTTGTGCTTACAAGGCCGGCGTAACAAGGCTTAGCCGAAGGATATCATAAATAGCCCGCGCGGTCGCAGAAAGCCCCCAAGAAGACTGCCATCCTAAGCGCACGCGCATGCACGATTGCGTGCCGGCGCAGATCGCTCGGCCAATCATCAGCTTCAAATAATTAATTTCGCCGCCGCCGCCGCAAACCATCGGGAGGCCGGATTTATTGCTCCCGTGACGCCGTGGTGCAGGTTGCGCTATCGGCGAAAGCCCGACGCACTGGCGGGACGTAATCGCACGTTATTTATTCGCTGCCCTTCACGATCGTGACACTAATAGGCCGAACGAGCCGGACCAGCTTAATGTGCCAATGTGCCAAATGTGCGCGGGTTAAACGGCAAACGCGCGCACATAAAAGCACATGCTTCGCTTCGCCAAACTTGCACGCGGCTCGCAAAAAAAGGGAAGATGCTTCGCTGGCGGAAACGGAACTTGAGGTTGGCGTTACGCCAACGCACTGAAGGGCACAGGCTGGGTGAGCTTTTCTTTCTTTCCACGGTTCTCAACCGACCCAAGCGTGCTCCCATTCATCATCGCCGCCCGGTCAAACCGGACGTCTCAAGCCCTGGTGGGTGGGTGGTCGTCAACGTGCTCGGTGTGGGCATCGAAGGGCCCTCGCAAGCTGGCCAGCTTGGCGTGGTTTGATATTCATAATTTGTAATTTACGACCGTGGGCAGGACACAAAAAAAAAAAGAGCGCCCATTTTCGTGGTAAAAACCTGCGCGCTATCGTCGGCTGGCGGGCTTTGGCAGGCCAACCCAAAAAGGGGCCGCCGCCACGGTCTGAGGGAATAAATGAAATAATTAATATCAAATTAAACAATTTATGTGGACCCCCCACATGCTGTTAGAAGCGTTGCGTGCAGAAATGAGACACGGGGGCGCGTCTCGGGGACGAGAGTGCGAGTGCTTGCCCTCGCGAGAAAGGATTTACGAGACGACGACGCGCGCAGCCAGCGTAAGGACCCGCGAAGGAGAAAATTAATAACGTGATGGTGGTGGTACTGGTGGTTGCTGTTTGTTTTATGCTCTATCGTGCCGACCGGACCCGACCGACGTCGTTTGTCGACAACATCGACAGGGCTTTCAACTATGCCGACCCGTGGCTAGTGAGGCCTGGTTTCCCGCAGGTGGGGCTTCGTGTTCGTGGGACGGAAAAGTGTCACGTAATGCGGCGGAAAATGGGTGGACACGTGAGCGCGGACCATCTACCGGTTGCATGTGCGATGTAAAATCGATCAATCCGTCTAATGTGAACGTGGGGTAGGTGTGCGAGCTCGTTATCCGAGGCTAAAAAGTGAGCCAATTCACTGGCGTACCGTTTCCTTGCTCGATTGCTGATAACGATGCGTTCAAAAAAAAAAAAAGGTTCCATGAAGTGCGTTATGTTGCTCAAAATGGAACGAATTAGTTACACGGATTGCGAATGAAAGAAGGCTTTTGGGCTTGGGTAAAAATTACGGTGCAAAAAATGCTCATAAGTTGTTAAAATTGTCCACGGATTATGTCCTGCAAATGTGTCTGTGTTTGGTGCTTATTTTTCATCGATTAAAAGCAACTTTTAGAAAGCATATCGACCGGTTACTTTTCGATCACATACTTCTTTCCACGCAGCCATAATAAAGCCTTCCATTTACCGATCGACTCCACTCGATCGGCTTTCCTCAGACCCAAGCCCGCGGATAAAACCGTCCAAACAGTTCCTTACACATTTCTTCGCTTTTAATTGCCTGCCTTCGATAGCATTGAATGGATGTGCTTATGTTTGTGGTTGCCGCCCCGGGCACCGGGCGAAGAAATATTAAACTCTGCCGTCATCGCAAAATGGCTCCAGCTCCAAAAAAGGGCTTTTACGTGTCGCCACCCCGGGAACCCTGGTTTGGTCCAGAAATTGGATCACCCGCGAGCCGAACCGTTCCGTGGGTCTCACCCCAAAAAGGGAAACTGTTTCATTGTCCCCACCGGCACCATCCATTGCAGCAGGTGCACCCACTGCTATTCCGTTTGCGGTCGTTTATGGTGGCCATGCAGCGCCCAGTAGCACACGCTAACCACCGGGTGCAGTTGCACTTTCTCGTTCTTAAAAACCCCCCATGCCAACGAACGCCGCCAGACAGACAGACACGGTGCCCCCTGGCTGGTGCCCTCATCGTCGCCATTTGCAATGGATCGAGCTGCAGCGAGTACCGGTGGGGGTTGCAGAATGTATGATAGATTTGTTTATTGTTTACAAATGTTCGTACGGTGCACTTTTACACCCCCCCGTGGCTCGCGGACGATCCCTCGTAATTGAGGTGCGAGGGCTGGCAGACACTCACACATGTTTTGCATTTGAATAAACATTAGGAAGCCCGGTAGTTTAATGTCTCGCGGCCGCGAATTAGTCACTCGGGAGGCACCATCCCCCCCATTTGCATGAATGCACCTTCCATTGTGTGGCGAGTCGTGCATGGTGCATGGTGCAGTCCACGATGGCTGGTTGGTTGGTTGGCTTTCGCGATTCCTCGCCAGGGATGGTGGTTTGGTCGTATCCCTATCAACCGATCTGCGGCCTACACTTGGGCTGGTGCTGGCAGAAAGCTTTGGCAGGTCGCCGTTCGGGCGAGTTTGTCACGCGCAGATTGATTCATGGCGGTTGTTTTACTTTCGGAAAATGGCTGTCTTTCTGGTCGTTTCAATGGTATATCATATGGTGAGCTAACGCAAGAATTTAGGAAATTTTTTTATTTAATAATAATCCTTTATTTGCTTTAAATACCTTTCCGATTTATGCGAATGATTCTTACTTTTCTAGTGCAAAATTGACTAAAAATTACCCTGCACATACACAACACAATTCGCTATCTTACATGATCTAATCAAGGCGCCTCAGCGCGCCTAGCACATGTTAAAAGTTAAACACACATTAAAATAATAAATTGCCTTCATTTAGC
Organism: Anopheles nili; assembly: GCF_943737925.1. Classification (NCBI taxonomy): domain Eukaryota; kingdom Metazoa; phylum Arthropoda; class Insecta; order Diptera; family Culicidae; genus Anopheles; species Anopheles nili. Next base: position 27,324,301 of record NC_071292.1, read on the forward strand.
ATCATGAAAGCACTAACCAAAGCACGCTTGAACGCTGCTACTTGCCACAAAACACCCCACCAACAACCATTAAACGGCTCCGACACCGAAACAAACGCACGAACGCGCCCGGAAAAACCGTTCGGAAACCCATCCCAAAACCCGTCACCCATTTGGCGTCATTCGTCCTAGCCTCGGGCTTATCTATCATCAGCGCGGTAATAAGCCGTAATGCATGTTTATCGCGCGGCTTTCGTACCGCCCCCGCATCTATCGCAAAGCGCATCCTCCGCGGCATCATTACACCTTGTTATTTTCGCAAATGAAGCCACGCTGCAGCCGCCCACCGGATTCGATTATCTTCATTTATCACTCACTGTTTCGCCAGGCCACGTCAGGTTGGTAAAGGAGCCTAGGTTTGAGTGTGGCTTTCCTTCAGGGGTGCGCCGTTTTTTTTTTCCATCCCCCCATTGCACCGACAACCCACGCCCGGTGGGGGTGCGTTTGCGTACGTACGTAAGTTCGCCACACCCGCTTTTGGGAGGTTGAAGAGAAGCGAGCACAGCTAACGAAACGCGTGAGCATATCACTCGTTCTAGATGCGGTTCAAAGACCTCGTGCAGTTTGCGAACCGAACCCAGCCCATTGTGCGGAAATGTAAATGGAAAAGAGGGCCCTCCAATCAACCCCCGGGAAAGCCGCTAATTAAGATCGAAAGCCACGATAGTTCGCCTGCGCTCTATCGTCAATCATCGGTTCATTTCCGATTTGATTAATTGGTGCGCACCGCAGGATGCACATCGGAACGGGCGCAATGCAATGCACCTCACCGGTGCGCCAGTTGGGACGGTCTTTTAATCGTTCAATTTTCATACGGCACGTCCCGTATCTGGGTCGCAATCGGAGATGACAGTCCGGCCAAGTGGGCCGTCGACCGATCGGCATCTACATCGATGCAGCTTCGTGCAAGGGCTGGTAAGCGAGGTTTAAAAAGAAGTACGCTCAAGACCGCCTTCGTTCACTCCATCCATCACACGTCGGTGGAAGGATTCGTAGCCAACAACATCACTGCGATTCACACAGCCCACGTTGAGCCATCTTCATTTCGCTTCGATGCATTGTTACAAGCCCATGCCACGGGGCACCATAAGCTCAGCTCTTCTCTCAACCAGCGCGTGATCATTATGCTTCTTTTAGGAACGGAGAACGGGACTCACCCAGGGCAAAATGGGAAGACATATAAAGGCAAACCCCAACGGGCGGAACCTGCACAAGGGCTCGGTCCTTAATAACGACCCGCGTGAGTAGGTGTTAAATCAGTTTTATCTCGCTGCGGTGCGTTCCACACCGTGCTGCTGTTGCCCGGGAGTCGAGGTCGAGGGACCTGAAATTGATTAAAGTACGCCTCGTTTGCATCCCGCGTACGTTCCGTGGCTCGGTGGCTCGATCTTGGCTTACAGGTGGACGCACCCCGATGCGCACCAGGTGGATGAAAACCAACCTGCGACCCACGCTTGACGATTGTGCAACCACACCGCACGTCAATCCACTCCAGCGCCTATCAGCCCGAGGTGACAGTGGCGGAAATAAGCGAATTTGAGGATATCAAGCCCACCATCCAGGCGGGAAAGCCACCCCAAACGAGGCACTCTCGCTCATTAGGGTGCACTTTTCCGCCCAAGGTTCACCGACACCGTGCTGTTGGAGTGACGCGTGGATTTTCCACGCTGGAAGCTCGCAGCTCGTTAATTGACTTACCAGCCAGCATCAGGCCCAGCCCGTCCAGACGTACGAGCCAGCGATGCTCACCTACACAGCCACCCTGGGGTTCGGACCCCGAGGGCATGATTTATGATATTTTGATTAACACGCGCGCCCCGGGTCGGTGTCCTGGTGATCTGCATTTTCCTTCTTGGCCACGGGCTCTCGGGCGCCTCCGCGAACCGGAACCAACAACCGGCCTCCTGTTGGTGCAGGTGCGTGGGTTGGCTGGGCGTGACGCACTGGAGTAGAAAGTTTTGTGCCTTATGTCGTCCGGCTTGGGGAAGGAAAAACTGGCGGCGTCTGGAGCGACGATTCGATGGGTGGGTTTATGGGTCGATCGGGTTTCTTGAGGTTGTGCGCAAAATCAAGCTTCCGAAAGCGCGTGTGCACTCGAAACGTTAGCCTACTTGCGGGGTTGTAGTCCTTTAGCGCGACCCACGGGGGGTGCGTTATTTATCGGTTTCGAAGGTGGAATTTTGGCGCTCGGTGCGCCATCCGCTTAATTGCACCTGCCGGCTCGAATTTCGGCTGTTCGCACGTTTGGCAGTGCGCTTGAATTTACGCCGCGATCCATTTCCCTGCGCAGCAGCGTGCGCAATATTGTGAACGTGTTTATTTCCCTCCGAAGGCTTCTGAGATCGGGCATAAATTGCGCGGGACGCTCGATCGGTGCCAGGATCGGTTTTCGGTTTGCATAAGCGTCCTCTGATGCGCATTCGCTTGCATAATCGATCCGAGCGTCGCCTTTAACCTGCTCGCGCTAATGGATGGAACCTGCGCGAAAACGAAAACAGTGGACCAGCGCCAATAACAGCGATGAAGGCAGCACACAAAAAAAAAACCCACCCAACTCGATCTGGGGAACCGTTTTATGCGCGAGTGAGGGCGCAATTATGATGGAGCGAATTCCAAACAGCCCTGTTTTGGGGAGCGCTCGGTGCATGATCTGTGCGGGGTGTAATTTACGAAAGTGCAAAAACCTGCTCTCGTCCGCTTCCGGAAGCGCAAACTTTGGCCTAAAAGGGGGGGCAACCTGCAACCTGCGCACTTTCGGCGCCGATGTTCGACGCCTTTTTCCCAGGGTGGCGCAAGAAATTGCACGTCAGCTCGCGACCGGCTGGTGCATACGGTGAGCTGCCTCGAATCGCGCGATTTAGCGCTTTTAACGTCGAAACTGGGGTGAAACCGAGCGGTTGTTGTTTATTTTCCGCGCACCGTTGCTGCGCGTTAGCTGGGACCCCGCGTTTAGGGTGGCTGGGAATGGGAAAAGAGAGGAAAGAGTCGTCTGCATAAATAAAATGAAATCGAAACTCCCGCCAATGAGTGGTTTAATAATTCAATTTTAAGCGCCCGACTGCCCGGCCCCATGCAATTATGGTGTTACGCGGTCGAGCCGCGAAAGTTCACGAAAATAAGCGCACCTTGGCGGCCTTGGCCAAAAGTGAACCGCGCACTTCCTGCTGTCGGGTCCTAGCTGGGGTGTAGGGCGGCTCGGGTCACACCGAAATCGAAAGTTGACCCGCCAGGGTGTCGAAATCGAAAGCTCAATCGAGGGATGGACCGCGATCGAACGGTGGCAGAATTTAGCGCGTGTAAGCTGCCTTATTTTGGAGGTTTTTGATACTAAAATGTTGAATGTTATTCTCGTCAATCTTCATTTTCAGGAAGCAAACGATCGAGTGATATAAAATTAGAAGAAAAAAAAACAGCTCGATAATGAGGCAGAAGCACGATAAAATAAATGCATCTCTGCATTTCATTAGCATTACTTTGGAATAAACGGCTTCAAAGTTTTTACTTCAATTTAGTGTAATTATCCTACCACTGGCAGAAAGGAAGTGGGTAATTAATCAAGGAATAATTTTACGTCGCGCGTGAGCTGCACGAAGCACGATTCGAATATTAAGCTATTCTATGCTTTTATTGCGAAACAAAAACACACAATTACTTAAACAGCCTCCCAGCAGGTTGTTAATGATTGGCCGTCATTAATCTGTCCCAAAAGCTCCACCAAATTAAACCGTGTCCCCGGGAAGAATTAATTCCACTCGCGAATACAAACAGCGAGCAAAAACAAAACAAAAAAAACGCACCATCATAGCGTGGAGGGATAAAAAAAAAGCGAAGTAATGAAAATGTTACACCACCGCGTGTGAGTTTGCGATGCAGAAACGAGAGAGAGAGAGAGAAAGAGAGAGAGAGAGAGAGAGAGTGAGCAAAAAAAAAACGACACATTTAATACGGCTGGCTCTCGGCGCTGCTAAACGATTTCGGATGACGGATGGGGTGGAGCTTTCCCGGGAAAGCTAAATTGGGCTCCCATTCAGCGGTTAATCGTTGCAAATTTATCTCAATTTACGACACGATAACGGGAACAACGGGTCGCGCCGATTGGCATCTAACCAGGTCCTGTCGCCGGTGCACCCGGGCAGCCGGAACCGTTCTCGGAACGCATGCAAACCCCCAAATGCAACCCTCCCAAAGTGGGGAGAGGTTTGCTTCATTTTTTTCAACCCCCCAACTCCCTGACGTCGTTCTTTTCGTGAATAATCAGTTTCACTTAAATCTCTCCAACTCCGCTCCGCTTTCCAGGGCTTGACCCCGCGTCGTATCTCATTTGCGTTGCGCCCCAGGACCCACAGGATCCTCGGTTTCCGCGAGCAGGTCCGCGGGTGCGCCGATCGCTATCAGTTGTCTGCCATCGGCTGAGGCAAGGACCTTCCCGTGTATGGGCCGAACATAAATTAAGCCGACCGCTGGCCGTCGTGGGACCCCTCGCGCAAGGACGACGGATTTCTACCCTGTCCCTTGTCCCGCTGCGACAAAAGCGGTCCCCGAGGATCGGGCGGATCGATCTGATATGCTCAACGGCCAAGGTGCACGATCGGTGCGCCGGTGGTAATAAAGCGATCAGCGATCGCGGCGTAGCGCGACAAAAATCTGCAATTTTATGGCGTCGAAAGGCCACGGTACAAAATGTCATGATGAATCTTCAATTTCGCACCTCGACCGAGTCGTCGTCGTCGTCGGAGCTGGTGTCGGGCAGGATTGGGATTGTTGCGCGTGTTTGGTTCCTGGGAGGACACCCGGTGTAAGGAGTCAAAGCCTGGGCTGTGGTTGCGAGGGAGCCTAATTTATGCACCCGCACGCACGCAGCCAGACCATCCGCGGACCAGGAGTCCTCGACAGCGACCCAACCCCTGTTGGATGCTGATTGCGCACGAACGCACTCTTGAATCACCGCCACAGACTCTGGGACGCTGTAAATAAATGATTATACGTTATTTTCCTATATTTTATTAAGTTTTATCTTATATTTATGCGAGTGTGATAATTATATTATTGTGAAATAAATTTAATCCCCATTTTTCTTCTCTCCTTTTCTCGCGCTCAGCGCAGGATATTTGCTGGATCGTGGCGATCGTTTCCCAGCGACAGATCCGTTCGATCCGTTCTGGATTCCGCACGAGTGCTGCATATTTGCACTGCATTTTTTTCTTCTCTCCATCCCTTGCATCGTTGCATCAACTCTCCAGTGCCAGCTCTCGTCTCTTCATTCTGCAGTCGATCGGGAAGGGAAGTTTTGTTACAGCATGTTTTATGGATCGTTAAAGTCAAATGTGTTCTGTTATTGGTTCTTAACGGAGTGGCGGAATGAAATATCAACCGCGATCCACGGTCTGCCCGCGTTATCGACGCGTCTGTGGCACGGTCCAGGTCTACGATGGCAACAGGCAACGGAGCATTTTATTGAGTTCTCTTGGGAGCTGCAGCAAAGAGGCGCTTCATTACGAGCCGTTTATGGAGCTGCTACACTGTTACTTGTGGTGTAAGTGGCCGTCAACGCACCGCTTGTTAGCTGCCGAGTAGGTAGTGCGATCATTGCCCACAGAACGTTTGGGAGGATTTAAAATTTACCAATAATCGAGCTACTACGCGGCTAAAAATAACCAGATTTCACCCGTTTGCCGTAGCCAAATCCTGCAACTGCACGCTCGCTCCAGCTCGCGCTGCGAATGCAAAAGAAAGTGCATCGCGACGGTTGAACGCAGAAACCTGTTGCCAAATATTTGCTTAATACTTTCAATTTCGAAAGCCCCAAATCCAGGCCCAGTCCAGGCAAAGCGGTGACAAAACGCGCCCGGTGGGTTTCAAGTTTCTCTTCCTCCTACGATCGAGGACACGGGCCGGATGGGAATCGAAAGAAAAAATCGAAATCCCGGCAATCCTCAACGCCAGCCAAGGGCCAGCGAAACCGGCGCCGAGACCCGCAAAGCCGCGGTAATCCCGTGTCCAACATTAATCATAATTTAAATCACTTTTTGAAGCGCAACGCGCAACTGCATCCCGTAAAAGGTGATAAAAGTATCGAAACGCACCGTGACCGAGGCCACGGTTTTTGCGAAATAAAATGCCACACAGCCACAAGCGGTGGGTTCGATCGAAGTGGCAGCGGTGGAAATGAATTGTAAATGCGTTTTAATGAAACCAATTTTGATGTTGCCGAATGTTGGCGTGTTTTTTTTTTTTTTTGCTCACTTCTCGCCCCGTGCGATGTGGCATCTTTGGAGGGCGGCCATTTTCGAGTGTGACCGGAGCAGGCGTTATGCCTTCCGGGCAGTCGATGCCAGGCCACACGGATGTGGGTAGTGCAAAAAGCACCATTTTTACACCGATCCCAACAGCGGCTTAAATCCGCAGATCCGATCCATCGCCGGAGGGAGCTTATTAGCGACGGGCCGCGCGCTTTTGGGCAATTCATATTAATAACCGCCGCCGGTGCGGGAACAATGCGCTGCGATGAAGAAAACTCGAGGAGGTCAAGATCAATCAGTGACGGGCGCGCTGTGGTAACAAGCTGTTTATCTTACGCTCGCTCCATTCAGGGTGGTTTAATTTTTCGACCAACCCCTGACGCTCGTGGTTTTAAACGCAACCACAAATGGGCGGCCTACAAAAACGCGCTGGAGAGTGACAGGCCGAATTTCTGGACGCGATACTGCACCAGATGCAACTTCTGCATGGTCTGCTTCGATGTTGGAGCTTTCTTTTGCTTCTTTCAAAGGGATCCCTTTCTCATAAGGGCGTCGCATGTTGTCATCGGAAGGTTCGCCGACACGAAAACCCAACCCAGGTGAACTATGGCACGGTGCTATGGGCTGGGCAGTTCACTTCCCAACACCGTTACTGGTGCGACGTTGGTCGACCTGCCCGTCGTCTGTCAGGCTGTCCGCTAGACCTCGAGGCGACAGCCCGAGAAAAGGCCAGCCTGGGACAGATCGACGGGCCGAGTTAATTTGCACCGGGTCAATCCATCTCGTAGCAAGTCAAGTTGCTATCCGCTCCGGGCGGCAAACTCGGGACCTTCTTCTTCGGGAAGCGAGTGCCTTCTTCTTCGCCGGCTAGAACACATCTTCCCGTGGACGAGCGTTACGATGCTCGATCGCGAACAAAACCGGGCCCTCAGTGATCCTTTCTGCCATTTTATGACCGCAACCAAGATGGAGCGATTTCGCGCCAGGTCCAAGTGCATGCGTGACTAGCTTCCTCAATAGGTAATGGCCGCGGGCTCAACAGGCACCACTACCACGGATGCGAATCCCTAGCATGGATGCGTGCGCGGCACCTGAGCAACTCCACGGACACCTGTTTCCGCGGGCATATGGCGATGGCGAGACTCACAATCCGGTTTTTTTAAAAAACCGCTTCCACCCACACCGGACAACGGGCGCGTCCCACGCATAACCTTGGGCCCGAGTGCCGGACTAGCGGCCCAGACGGCTCTGAATTCGCGAAACCGGTGTTCAACGCCAGATAGCGACCCAACGCGCCCTGTTTCGAGGCGTGAAATCCGCAACCGATGAAGACGAACCCGGGCGCCCGCGAGACGAAATGTCACCTTGCGGCGGTCGGCCTCAATCGAGCGGCGTGCTTGTGAAGGTTCAAATGTCACCCTGACAGCTGGTCGACACGGCCAAAATAAATAACCCTGTGCGGTAGTGCACTGGAGGGCTGTCAATCTACTGATTGCACGGCGGTTAATCGGCCTCGGGCGGTTTTCGGTGGTTGTGTTGCTGGTTGATTAGATTTAAAGTGCACTGTGATCACCGACGGTACGCCCGAAATGAGGTCGACATTTTGGGTCGTCGACGTCGGCATCGGAACGAGTGGCCCTTAACGGGGAGTAGCGTTTGCTAGTCGCTGGAAACGGCGCTGACATTTCGGTGTTCAGGAAGATTGGACCCGCGTCATCCTCGGGCTGGGCTAGTGATCGCTGTCGTCGCCCTCAGCCTCAGCCTCGACTCATAGGGCCAGATCCGGTAAGGCAGACACAAACCACCGGGACATCCCGTTTACCTGCGGCGACTTACAGGCTCTGAAATTCGAAAGCGCCTGGACGCGTCGTCGCTCGGTAAACGCGATCGATCGAGAGGACGATCTTGGACCTGAAAGAGCAAGCTATAAGCGAGAACGAGAAAGAGAGTGTCAGCCCAGAAACAAGCGACAAAAAAAAACCAAAGTATCGTGGCTCACTCGCAAGGTGTTCGCAGACCTGGAACAACCTGTTTCGCCGTGCCGTGTCGTTCGATCGCGCATTTTCTCACGAAAGACATTAAGACACCCATCGAGTTGATTGCTTCATAATTTCAACCTCACCCTGGGCTCGTTCCGGCCACCAACATCCCCCAGCACGCCAAACCGAAACGACGACGGTGACGATTTTTTGGTCGCCCTTTTTTCCACCCTGTCTTTTTTTTTCGGGGGATTTGTTTTTTGCTTCATTCCGTGATGGGACTTCGTTTCGGTTAGCTCCGTCAGGGGGTCCTGTCTGGCGCCAAAATGAAGCTCGCGCACTGCACGCACTGCCTTGGAAACCGCTCTATAAATTGTCTGTGAAAAATAAACACCCCATTCCAGCCAAGCACCCTCTCGTGGGGGTTTCTGCTTGTCCCGTTTTTAATTTCACTCGATCGAAACGCTTCCAGGCCCGAGCGTTAAGTAAGCCACCGAGCCGGCCCAACCGGTGGTAATGCGCCACCAGCACCCGTACATGGCGCGATATCGCTTTATGACAAAAATCCTCCCAAAATACTATAATTTGCGGTACATAAATTTGACGGACCAGCCCGCGTGGACGAGCTCCATTTCGCTCCGTTTTCGCTCGTTACGGCAGCCGGCACGACGCGAGCGGACTAGATGCGCCCAGATTGGACCTCCAAAATGGGCCGTAATTATGGTGGCCACGCAAGATGTCTCTCTTTTCGGGGCGCACGGATGAGCCCGGATATCGTGAGGTCAAGTGGAGTTTTCACTTGACTCGGTGCCCCCGGGTGCTCGCGCGCGCTGGGCTCCGCGATTCGGCTAATGGCGCGCATTCCTCTCAGATTTGGTCATCACGAAATCAATTAACGGAGTAATTTATCTTCGAAACCGCGCGCCGTACGCTATGGGACTCTCTCGCGCGCGCGCGCGCGCGCCAGAGCGTCCAAAATTCGTCCCCACGGGTCTCGGGAAGCCTTCGGAAGGCTCCCGTACCACATCCGGCGGGATCCCACGGGAGGCCGGAATGTTAATTTGGCCAGCGCGACCGTATATGGTCTCACATGGGGCGCTTCTGCCAAGTTCAGGGCTCTCCGCGACTCGATTGTTCGTCATCGTGGATCATTTCCCAGCGGACCGGGAACCATGGCGTCCCGGCGGTCGGTGCATTCGAGCCTCGGAACCATTAGGCGCATAACTCATTATCCACCGGGGCGCACCGGGACCACGCTCTTGCTGCACTTGCTGCTATTTATGGTATTTTTCTCCACTTAATTTTACGCCGCCAGACTGCGCCGCGCGATCATTGATCCATAAAGATCGATCACCGCGATCGGTGCCGCGATCGAACCGGGCAGATCACCGCACCGGATAAAGGATGCGCATTCCCGGCGAGCCGTACACCAGGCGTAGGGGGCTTGCACCGTACAATCATAGGGATCGCGAGCCAGCGGCAGCGGTCGATTATTTGCATAGCCAATGCTAATTGGCATCGCGAGCCCTTCGCGGACTGTCCGGTGGAGGGCCATGACGAGCGCTCGTTTGCGCCGTGCCGTGGCGACCGCGGGCATTGTTTGTTTATTATCGACATGCGCGAGACGCGTGTTCCGGGTCTAAGTGTGTGCCTGTGTGTGTGTGTGTTTGTAAGTGCCCGGCATGTCGGAACCGCTGTTTGACTAGTTCGCGAACTCGGGGCGGTGTCGGTGTCGAGTCAAGAATGGTCCACCGCCTGGTGCCTGGTGCCTGGTTCGGCTCAAGGTGAAGTGAAATGTGGACATGAGCCACTGCCCTTGAATAAAATCAAGATATTATACATGGTAAGGTGGTGTATGGTGTTTAATACGATTATGCTGCGTTGAAGTCAGCCGAATGGACGGAAGATTCTCTGGATTTCTTGTGCGTTGCGTGTTGCAATAAATAGTAAAATTGGGAGAGAGATATTACAAGTTTTTGTTTCTTTTTATAATTGTTTTACTAATTAAACGCTCAGCTTATAAAAAGGGTTAAAGATAGCAAATGCTTGATAATATTTAGATAGCTAAAACTTTTCTGGAAGCATTAAACTAAAAAAAAAATATTTTACTGTTCTAGAGATAAACTTACCTTTAAAAGTAACTGATCATTATCAAAAAACAGCAGGCTCTGAAATTCCGTTTTTCCATTACTCTACGAGCAACATCTTCTCATATAAATTGTGTAAAATAAAATGTTAAATCGGTAGTATTTCGTTATTTGAGCTCTTTGCGGCTTTCCCTCGTTATGCTACGGCACGTATAATTTTCTCCCTTCTCTCACCAGACCATCGGTTTTCCGTGCATCTGCCACCAACGACGGTGGCAGTTGACTCCAATCATTAATTACACATATCGCACGGTCCCGGTAGGACCTTCAGGTATCACCCCGCCGGAAAGGATCATTATGACACGACTAGCCGCGGTGTAGCACGTCGCCTTGTTCCGATTCACTTGTCCTTCCGGCCGGAAGTATCGGGCGACATTAAGGCTCAACTGCGCCACTTCGTCCATCGAGCAGGAGGGATTGTAAGCACACACACACGCACACATACACTCGTTTACCTAATTTCCCACACATTTCCCCCACCATCGATCGCGCTCGTAATCGAATCTACTGCCCCATTCCAACACGCTGAGGGAAAACTCGAGCCCTGGTCGCATGTGTGGCACCCTCGCGGAGTCATATCGACTAGGCGTTGTTTATGGTTCGCTCGACAAATTATGATTACCTTTTTGGCTCGGATTTTCCCACCGAAAAATTCCCGCACTCACCAGGACGCGTAGGGACGATTCGTGGCATTGGCAGGGTGCGATCGAGTTTGTTTACTTGTTGCCGTAACCTCAGACGATCCTTCTTTTTTGTTTGACAGTCAGAAATACACGCCTGGCGACAGATGACAGATGGCTTGGCTTTCCCTACGATGCTCTATCGCGCGCGCGCACTCGCAATCATCAAACCCAAATAAAGTGAAAGTGAAGCAGAAATCAGTCAATTTTCCACACCAAACCGAGGGATCGATCTGGGTTTATGATCCCTCGAAGTGTCCTTCGCTCCGTCTTCTCGGTAAACATCTTGATACAATGTTGTGAACACTGTGAGCGCAACATAAACAACCCTTCGACGGGAAGTCAATCGCGCACCGTAGTGACGAGACGATGTCTAACCGCAGGGAACCCACGCAAAACACCAGCGGTTGGGTGCTCGTTACGCAGGGCGCATATACCCGAGAGAAAGCACCGCAAGGGTTGCAGCACCGAAAGGGCCGCATGTCGATCGCAACCCCCAATCTGATAGCGCGTACGAACGCTAGTTGTTACCCATTAGACCCACCCCGGCAGGTGGAAACAGGCACCGATACTCGATTAACCGATAAGCCCCGTAGCCTTCGGGCTGCAGTTGGTGGGAAACTTTGAACCATTTTCCAGCAAACCCAGCAACCGAGGGTGGCCGTAGGGACTAGGGCTCCGGTTCAGCTGACAGGTGGCCGCAACTACGCTGGTGGCACCGTTTACCACTTGCAGCGTGAACGTGGGAACAGCCCGATTGGATCATCGGAAGCGAAATTAGCCGCCATCCGTTTAACGATTAGAACCGGATTGAGCAAGGTTGCTGGCGTTGGTGGAGGAATTTGCGCAAATCCTACTTTTACGCGCGTAAAGATCAAGGCGATCGTTAGCTGCTGGGTGCGAACGAAAATGCCACCCTTCTTTGGGTCGGTTTGGGGGAGTGTGTGTAGAAAATTTTCGACCCTTCCAACAGGGCGAACGGTGCGTCGCGAAATTATTGTTCGCCGGCGATTATTGAAATTTAATTCCACCACCGGGTGCGAGAGGAGAGCGCGTAAATTGGTAGCTGCAATGTTAAATTATATTAAATCAATTACAGCGAGCAGGCCCACATTTGGTCAATTTCGTTTTCGGGAAAGAACGAGAGAGAGAGAATAGGCCCGGAGGCCGATGATGAGGTCGATTTTTCGTGTTGCCCTTTGCATTTCGGTGGGCTGTGTTTTTTTATACGTTTCGTCCTCTTCTTTCGGCGTGTTTCAGAACGGCATGTAAGGAGAATGCAAAGTGAATTGAAGAAGAGGCTGCAACGCGACAGAGAAGATCACGTTTACATCGCGTTTTTTGGAAAAGGAAACGATCGTTGGTTCGCAATATATACGCTAGTAAAACACACTTAATGAAGGATGTTAATTTAATGAAAAGAATTCTAGGGACACATTTGGCGGAGCACAAATAAAAGTACATGATTCAAAGCACGCAACAGCTCCTTAAAAAATCGCAAAGAAACTGGCCCTCAGCTAAGATAATCGCTCTTCGTTGAAAAAAAGCGTACGCAAATTTGTCATCCCAAAATGCAAGACACCCTTGCTAAGGGCACGGCACAATTTCTCTTGAAAAATTTCTCGCCGACCGGAAAACCGGAGCTTTCGCTAATTCAATGGAACCGGGTAATCGATTCCACCGAAAGCCGCCCGACACATCACGTGCCGGGACCGGAGTCCTGTTAACACGGCATTACCAGCTATCAGTTGCGCGATCTTGCGCCCTCTCGCCACTCGGCTCTTTCAGCCAGACCCAGACCCTTCAGTGTAGCCACCGTCGGGCTCTTCTTCACAATGTTTTTGGCACTCGGACCCGCGGTGCCCCGAAATCCAATTAATCATTCGCGTTAAAAAGGCGAAAATATTTGCATGACATGTTTACATTACATTTTTCAACAAACGCAAACCCCGACCATTCCCTGGTTGCGGATCCAACGCCGGGCTTCGAACGGCTCCCGGGTGCTGGGGGTGAAAATAGGACCCCTTGACAGGACTGCCGACTGTTCGGTTTGGCGGTGCCCGAAAAAGGACCTCGATGCGGGGTCGTGGCCCCGAGTCGCTCGGTTCGAATGAATGGTTTTAAAGAATGAACTTAAAAACCGATTAAACAAGCGCGCGGTAAGCCCGAAATTCATTCTGTCAAAATACCGCGAACCGCGGGCGGATGCGAGCGTAATGAAATTGGCCACAACGGCGGGCCCTTCCACGTAGGGCAGCGCAGAATTACCGTCACTCAAATCCATCCACCGTCCCGATCTCAGCCACCCGCCCGATGGTGGAAAGGTGTCCGAAAAACTTTTCCCAAAAGGATCACCTCACCTCGCGATCCTCGCGAAACAACATGGCCGCATGGTTGCCCAGTTGACCGCCTTTTTTCCCGGGCACCGGCACTTGTCCGGTTGTGGGGGAATTTAAATTTAAATTTGAGGTTATACGCATATTAACATGCTTGCTCTTTGGCGAGCTTTCACGATGCCGGGCGTGATGTGAAGCTTCCCTGGTGCGAGGGAATCGGTGGTGGGGTGGGATGCAACCCGCCAGGCACGGAATCTGCATCTTCGCATATGCGCATCGCGATGCACCAGGCCGCCAAGGGCACGTTACAGGGATGGTGGGTTAAATTTAAATGCTACGTACGCGCACAAACATCTCACCGGTCCCGAAAAAGAAAAGCTCCACCGATTCCGCGGTTTTCGAGCACGCAAAGAGCTGTTCGGGGGGGGGTTGGGGAAGAGTTTCGGAGGGAGGGCACACGAGGGCGGAAAGATCATCCAACGACGATGGTTTGGATTTTTCGGGGCACGATCGTGATCCGCGAAAGGACGAATCGCACCACAAAACGCGCTGGAATGCAGCGGCAGGATGGCGCGCAAAAAGATTCAATCTGGTGAGGTTTTTTCGAGTTTTTGGTGTTTTTTTTTTCTCGACATCCCAGGGGAAGTGAGAGAGACCAACTTGTTCTAACGAAACGACTCCACTCCAGCCACTGTGACCCACTGGACCAGTTCAGGGCACCAGCCCTGGCCCATCGAGCGCATCACCGGTCGCTTGCGTGAAGGTTCGGTTTTTGATTTAAAAGAAAAAGGACTGTCCGCGTACGGGGCCGTTATCAATCTCCCTTTCGCCCAACCCCACTGCTTAAGGGCGTACCCCTCTCTCTGCGCCCGTTGCGTATTTTATTTTAGCATTATTAATATTACTCACCACCACGACCCTGGCCACACCCGCGAGCGACACAAAGGCTCTGGCAGTGCTTTGAGACATTAATAACTTTTACACTTCAACGCGAGCCGCGGCTCGAGTTGCTCCTCGCCGGTGACTGATGGAATGATGATGGCCACTTCGTAATCTTCGAGTCGAGGGCACGTCCCGGCGAGGCCGGGTGGGTTTTTAATGAGTTTTTAGTCCTGCTTTATGCACCGCTTGTTGCCTCCCAGGCTTGCGGGTCGATATTCGCACCGCGCGATTTGCCGTTAATTGGTGGAACTTTGAGGGGTTCTTTTTTGTGTCTGTTCATCCTTTTTATTCTTTCAGGAGACAGCGAAAAAGTCATCGAAACAACACGCAGTGGAACCGAAAATTGTGCCGAAAATTGTTTCCCCACCCGAACTGTCTGACGGGTGCGGGATTGATGGTGCATTTTATAATTTCTATCTGTCGTGATTTTAATCGACCCGCTGTCCCGCCTTCGAAAAACGAGAATGTAGGTTATCAGACATAGGACCCTGGAGATGATTTAAGGCTCGATTTAAGGCTCCGGGTCCGTCGCGATCCTCGCGGAAAAACTTTCTCTCTCGCGTGTGTCCGAGCGCGCGCGCGCGCGAGATCGCGTATTAATCAACGCGCGCGGTGATATTGTTATGTAAATTGGTGTTTATAAATGTGCGCTCGTAATACGTACCAATTTGAGGTTTCTATTCTTGCACCGGGGCGCCCTTCGGGAACGGTGTGTTTGCCGTAATTAGCATATTTTCTCACGCCACAATGGGCTAATGAGCCGTGCAGGACGCAGGCTGAAAAATGATTCGCGGTGCGGATTAAAGGCGCGCTGTTTGTCGAAACAATTTGTCAAACTGGCTCATTAGTGCGACCGAGCCGGCCAAACAACGGTCACATCTAAATCCTATTTGTGTGTCGGAGGTGTTGCGTTTTTTTTTTGTGTCGTACGTGCGCTTTGTCCTGTTATCAAACCACACGCTGGAACAGCATTTATTTTCCGACAGGACGTGAAAATGGATTGTAGATACGGAACTCGCAAACGAACAGCCGGACAAAATGTGGGGCTCATCTTAGCAGCAAGGATAGCTCTGAACAAAAAGAAACCGCATAGTGTGAAAGAGAGCGAAATGAAGAGAGAGAGAGAGTGAGAGCGAGCAAGATTTATTTCTCACCTCGAAACAAAAGCCCAATCAAATGAACAAATTCATCAATTAGCGCCAACCAGCCGGCTCGCAGCTCGACCAACCATCTAATCTAATCAGGTCCTTTCGGAGCTCGACACACGCACATACACCATTCACACTCACACCAGCCCCAGGCCTAGCCCTAGCCAACTCTGGCTGCCGGTCTGTGGCGTTACGAATTCGGGCGCAGACTCGCGTAAATGCAAATGCGCTGCTCGGAAGGCCCCCAGGTGGCAATGATTAACGACCGTCGCGAGCGTCGTGGGGAAATTTCGTCCCCGTGAAACCGTTTCGCCATTGTTTCAGCATCGGCAAAGGTTACACTATTTATTCGCTCATTCATGATTCCGCATTCGATTGTCCTGCTCGCTGCTGGCTTGGGGGAGTTTTAGGGGTTTGTTTTTTTTTTCTGTCACGCTCGCACCGAACACTCGATCGGTCTGCAAAGTGGTGCGAGACAAATTTATGAGCCCCAACGACTCCTGATTGAGCCATCAATTTCAAACGCCCGTCGAATTCGAAACCTTCGGCAGGGTGTGTGCGCATTCCCACCGACCGGCGCGAGATTCGCGCCCCAGTGCCGGATGGTGGTTTATTGGAAAAATATTAAAATGAACGTCTTCGCTTGGCTCACCGAATAGGGCAGAGAATTTCCGGCCGCTTGGTATGGGTTTTTCTTCCGGGCGAGTTGAGAAAGCCACTTCAGCAACAGACCACTCGTAAACACCTGTTGGCCGGGTGCGATCGATCGCAAGGCTCTAGTGGCTGATTCATTCATTCGCTCGGCCCACTCGAGTGCGATGAGTTTGAGTTTCTTCCCACTTCGGTACTGGCGGTTCGTTCCCAAGCGGCAGGAACGAATTTCGCAGCCCTCATTCGAACCCCATCGGGGGTGGTCCATTGTGTTGCCCACCCGCTAGAAGTGGTGTTTCCATTCACGGGCTTGGTTCTCAGGGCGCGAGGGCACTTCTTCGGGCTCGCATTCACATTCAAATCATCGCCCATCTTTGCGACAATGAACTTTTATGCCGCGAACAAACAATTAATATTTACAAAGGCGAGACCTTTTGTTAGGTGGTGAGGGCTTTTCTTCTCCATTTCGCACATTGTGTACATCGCGTCAGGACGAATGGCCATTTGGGGCTATTGATTCGGAGTGTTTCTTGCATTACATCGGTTCGAAAATAATGTTGTACTCATGCCGTACCACGGAAAGCCCATGCATTATGCACGGCTGAGTCGATTGACCTAATCTTCTAAGTCTTACACGCATGACAGGTTTACCGTTCCGTAGTAACGTGTCTGGTTTCTAGTCTAGTGTTTCGCCAGCATGCGATGCCACAAGAAGCCGAGTAGGAAAAAACAAAAAGCTCCTAAGAAGCGAAAGAGAAAAAACCCCAAATTTGGACACTCGGCGAACCTGTGCACCTCGTCAAACGTTTGTTTAAAGAAGCAAAAAAAAGAACGCCGCTGTTCGACCCACGCACACGACCCGACACAAAAACCTGTGCCTGCCAAAAGTCATCGGGCGGGCAAAAAACCAGCACCGTTCTCTCCGTTCCGGGTTTTCTAACCTGCCAGGCAGCCGGCGCACAGGTTACGGTAACGTTCTACGCCTCAAACGTGCCCAAGATCGCGTTCGTTATCCTCCGGTGGTTGATCGCAACGCAAGGTTCTTCTGCATCGGGTTTGGATGAAAGAAGAAAATAAAAACGGCAAACACTGAAACCGCGAGATCGTCCCCGTGAGTCTGACCCCAGCAACGTGCCTGCGTTGGGGCGTGCTTTCTTTTTGAAGTTTCGCGAAATGAAGCTTTCCGACCGATGGAGAGAGAGAGAGAGAAGAAAAAAAAAGAAACGCAACGCAAAAGAAAAGAAACTGAGACGTGCAGAACCAGAACCACGCGTGGGGAGGTTATGACCAGCGTCATGTTCTGTTATTTCGCCATGCTGTTGCTTTTTTGGTTCTTTCGGGGGTTTCTTTCGGAGGGTTGTCTCATATTTTCCACCCGGACCCCGGATCGTTGGAACCCGCCAGGTCCGTGGGTAGCTTTTTGTTATCCACGCAGCCCACCGAGAAGTCTTCGCAAAATTGATCTTTTTTTTTTTTGCTGCTCGTTCTCCAACCCCACCATCAGAAGAAAGCTATCGTTTCGGGAGTGTTCTTTTTGCAGCCCAGCGAACGGTTCTTCTTCGCGAGGACGTGCCGTTTGATGGAAGGCACCGAAAAACAACCCCGTGTTGGGCCGCGCTTTCCGTCGGTGATCGTACTTTCCACTCGGGATTTGCAGCCTGATCCAGTGATCCCTTGGCGTGTCGGGGATTTGGCAACAATCCCGCATCACAAAAACGCAGGTATCAAGCTCCAAAATAACGCAGCATCTTATGGGCCATGGGTTTGGGATCTCACCGGCGCCAGTGATCGAATGATCAATTCAATTTTTTGTGCTTGCTTATTTTCAGCTTCCACACACCGCCAAATAATACCAGCGACTCAACGGCGCATTTTCTTCCGAGAACATCTTCCACGGGTAGCCCAAAAAACAAAAAGACCTTCTCTCACTCTCGGTTCGCGATATGCTAATAATTCATTTCCGCGAAAACAACCCAGAACCCGGGCTCTCGGGAAGGTTCGTCAGCCCATCGAGGCACCATTTTCGGGGCGGTTGGGCTGCCGTTTACCGTTTAACCGATGATTGACACCCGGCAAAGGAAGGCGCCCGTTTTCGTGCTGCGGCGCGGATGGTGACTTGTCACACTCTACGAAGGAAAAACAACCCTTCGTTGGAACGTACCTGCACCCGTGGGGCAGAATGGCGCACTGAAGATGCGAATAAAAAATCAACCACCCTCGGGGAGGTCCCGAACCAGGCCGGTTGGTCCCGTTTTTTGACGTGGGATGAAGAGATTAGAAATTTGCACACCGAAGACTCATTAAGGGCTTACTGAGGGGCAAAAAAACGCCTAGATCTAGAAGCGTATCACAGCCGTGGAGCCTCCAGAGTGACTTATGCCGTCTTGCGATCTTCGCGCACTCCTGCTGTTGGCCAATGACCTCCTGTGCCGGCAGGTAGGATCGAATTTGCCTTCCCCAGAAGACCCTCGTAGCTCCAGCAGGCCAAGCTAACCTCAATTCCAACGCAAAACGCCTCCTAGAGCGAACGTGCGCAACTTGCAGCAGCACTTTATTAAATCACCTTCCAGCGCATCGGGCACACCCAGGCGCATCCTGGCAGCCGGTGCAAGGCAACACCGGCGAAGAGGCCACTCAGGACGCGGAAGAAAAATGGTATCGTTAAAGAACAATTCTCGCTCGTAAATCATGCGATACGATGCAGCAGCAACCCAGGAATCCAGGAATGGAATCGCGCGGAAAGCTCGGTCCCGGTTCGGTGTTGTTTTCCAGCGTGCTTCCACCACGGCGGAAGCTCGTTTGCCTGCTGTGGGTTGCTTCGTTTAATAAAAATAATAAAATTTATCATAATGAAGCGTTCACGGTGAGCTACCGGGCTTGGCGGAGGTGCCACCAGCCAGTGTGCCCACCTTCTTGTCGTCGTCAGCGTTGTGGTGGTTTGTTTGCCGTGTCAGCTGCAGGCTTCCCGTCGTTTTCGTTCGCTCTTTTTTTCCCGCAAACAACTGTCTGTTGCCTGCACTGACAGGACCCGGTTGCGTCCTCGGATTGCAACACGGCACGTTGGGTTGATAGGCAGGTTTTGATGTTGGTTCTGAGCTGGCAAAACGGTAGCGTGTCTCCATGTTGCGGCAGCCTTATCATGTGCAATCGCTGTTGAGATAATTAAAATGTTTATAAAATTGCAGTTTGTTTGCCGCAGCAGTTGAATCGATTTTTTATTACACTGTTTTCAAACACCACACGTGCTACACGCGGGCACGTATCCACGTGGGGTCACGTGTGAGAAGTTCGTTCGCTTCAAATTCGCCCGCCGCGCGTTCAATGACCGATCAACCGAGCTGGTGAGCGTGAGAAAATCGACTCGCATAGCCCTCCGACGCACTTTTGTGATGTAAATCCACGGCGATGATCGCGGGCGAGCCTGTTGTAACTTATGCTTAGTCTCGATCGTCGGCTAGAACGCGGCCCTGGGTAAAGCGCAAAAGGGCGACCATCGAGGGCGGCCAAAGCGAACACCACTGCCGACGATCGCGATCGAATGGGAAAGGATTTTTCGTGAATGAGCTCAGTGCACACGGGTGCTTTCGGGGGTCTAATCCATTGTTGAGCGCGACAGACCCGTGGATGGAGGTGTGCGGTTGAATTTTCGTTAATAAATACACAATTTATGTGTTTGCCTTCTCACCGACGCTCGTCGACGCATTTCCGTCCCGGCTGCTGCGAGATCACACGGAGGATGTCGGTGCCGCACCAAATCAGTTCGTATTTCGTCAACTTGACGTGGCATCACGGGAACGCAGTGGCATCGAAATCGTTCTCCTTTTTGGGATGCCTTTTTTTGTTCCTCCAGAATTCACCAGAAACACGTCCTTCGTCAACGTTGTCGCTTCTCAGCGAACCACGAAACGGATTCGGGGCTTCATCTAAATATGAATAAACCGTCACCCATCCCGTTCCATTGGACGACTGCCGTCGGTGATGTTATGTAAATGTTTGTCGAAAAGCAGGAGATCGTCCACGGCAGCCACTTCCTGTCGGCGTCAAAAACGCCCCCGGCGGTGGGAGATTCGAAAGGGTTCAAATGGGGACAGGATCATCCGTGGTGAGACTGCCCTAGGGAACGGTTGGATGTCATTTATCCCACGATCAGCCAGGACGATCGATGTTTCGAAGCAACGAACATAACGAACAGGGGAGCAATGTAATTAAGCATGTGCTGGAGCAGACGTTTGGTGATGATCGAAACCAAAACACTGGGCTCGAATTGGAAGCTCTCAAAAAATGTTCCTTTCACAAAACCAATAAGCAATCGATGGTCGCTACATATATCACTTTCCCCTTGATATCACATTGAGCCTCCCAGATGGCGTTTTCTTCTCTCTTGCTCCCAATGGCACTCGAAACCACAGCAACCCAGCTGCAACCATAAATCGCACCTTTATCGGTCCGCTGAAAATGTGATTTGCATAATTTTTAAGATTCATAATGCTGCACGTGGCGCGTTGGCTCGAAGATCAGCCCCATCCAGGGGGCCTCAGTGGCCACGCGCCCCTAAAGTGCGTTCGATGAATCGATCGATTCCTCCCCGAGCACTCTCCGAGACTTCTGCGCGATCGTGCCCAGGCAGGACAAAACATGAAGAAGTATAAAAACGACACGCAACTGGATAGACCTGTTCAGGCGTCGGGTCGAGCAGTACCTGCCCCAAAACGCCAAATGTGAGGAAAACATCGTTCATTATCCGATCGAAAATTTACGATAAAGACCATCGGCGCGATACGTTTTCTTCCCGGTGAGCCTTTGGAGCGCCCGGTGCCTACCCTGGCCAAGGCAGGTTGCGCTATCAGCATACGTCAGCGGTGCGGACACATTTGACTAAAAAGGGCATAACCGATGCCCATAAAACACGCTCGCTCCCGGACCGGAGTATCGGTCCCCTGGGCGCCCGCGAGGTGCAAAAGATCGATCGCCCCACGAAACAGTTCGTTGCGCGCATTTCAACGATAAATATAATTTCCTAAATAACATAATTTGCATCTAAATTCCCTCTTCCCGACGTGGCGTGCTTTCTCGCTCTCTCGCTCGTTCTCTTTCTCCGTGGCTCATCCAGCCACACGGGGCTTATCTGGCGTATCCGAGGTCGGAATTCTTACGGCGGATGTCGAATGACTGCTGTAAGCAATAAAATAAAACATTTAAATCAAGTGTTTCTTGACGGCACCGACCGAGCCGGAGCCTAGAACTGAAGACATTTTTCAACCTGTTTTTTTTTTCTTTCGTTCAGCCCGCCTCGGGCGCACCCACCTGGGCAGCGGGCTTGTAACGTTTGAAGAATTTTTTTCGTGGGTCCGCATCGGTCGATAACGATGACAGCAGAAAATACATCCCTCGAACGGCTGGAGGAGCCATTTCCCTGGCTGGTGTCTCAGCTCACCGGCCTCCCTGCACGGTACGGTTGGATTAAATTAAAACATAAAAAATATGTTAAACATCACTTTCTAATTAATTTGATTAGAATAAATTAATGCGAGCCGCTCCGCGCGGGCTTCACGAGGCTGGGGAGGCTGTTTTCGGAAACCTCGAAGAGTAGAGACAAGCAAAACTGCCATCGAATTTATGAGTAATTCGGCGCGGAACAATGATCGTCCGGACCCGGCCCGGGTTGCATCCGGCCCATTGGTGGGCTCGAACTGGTCGCCGATATTAACGCGAGCACGGCCAGGAGAGCACAGATAAATAAAGTTGCTCCCATTTTTCCGATCGCGCGGGCCCGATCGAGCGGTGCGCCAGCGATGCGACATTATGCTAATGGGTAATCGATTAAGCGGAAAATTATTGGATTAGCTATTTTGCCTCCCACCGGAACGCCCGCCATCGCCGGCGATGGTGGGTTTGTTTTTATTTCTTGTTTCGTTATCGCCCCCCCCCGACGCCCGGTGCTCTAAAGTGGCAGGTTTCGCTCGACTTTGGCCTTCCGATGCGTGCCAGGATGGCAATCGATCGAAACTATGAATATAGAGTGTTGCATTATTGGCCGCGCGATAAGCGTTTCACAACACGCACGCACACGACCCGATCCGAGCGGCTGGCAATGGGGTTGACGCATTTTTTGGGTGTGATTTTAGCATAACAGAGGAATGTTGTAACAACGCGAGTGAATTTTTGGGGGCAGGCGTTGGTGGCCATCTGGGGGTGTTTTTGGAAATGAACAAAAGATTGAGCTTGTTTTGTCAATAAGCTTTTGGTAAGGATGACTGCTTTTTAATGGATTTCACCATTATCCCCAATGATTTGTTACACGAATTCTCACATTTAGTAAATCCTACAAAAAGAATAGAATCATGCTCTTGGGTGAAAAACACTTCATGAAAGCGACGTATCACGGACATTTCAGAAGAACTACCACAATAGTTGATGTAAACTATGTTCATTTTACAGATTTAAAACATTCGCCTGGGCAACCTTAAAATCCGCTTCCTTTTGTACGAAAAACCTCCACCAGAAATGAAACATAAAAATCTCCCGCACCCACCCAAACACACGAAATCGGCGTGCTCGCGTCGTTAAAGTAAATGTTTCCCGAAGGTTATTACAAAACCTGCCCCACACAATCAGGACACGATCAAGGCCCACATCGCCTCGCCACGTCGCCTTATAATTGCACGCATCATACCGTCCCTGTGAACCCTTTCCGCCGGGCATTCCCACCGTTGTGGCAGGTTCGGAAAACTCCTTCACATACCCATACGGTACACCGACCCCGGCTCTCGTTGACGGTTCACGTTCGGAAATGCGTTCCACTGCAAGAACCTCTCTTTTTTTTCGGGTGTGGTCTCGAAACGCGCGTGCACACACAAGCCCAACCCAGCCGGCGGGCCATTTCATCATCCACATCATCCGCCGGGCACCGCCGGGAATATCATCGGCATCATCATAATCGCGATGCGAAACCACGCATCGGCCCAGAGGCAGAGGCGACGATCAACGCGGCCCTTTGCGTTTCGCGTGATCACTTGCGCTCGCGCGCGCGTTCACGAAGCGAACAAGTGAATTGTTTATGCGCTCCGAACCGTGACCATCGCGCGCCATCAAAACCGGCCCCACCACCTTATGGATTTTTCACCACGTCGCCCTCGAGACTGCTCTCAATTACAGCGCCCTTTCCGATCGTCTTCGCGTGCGCCCTGCGGGAAGGGCAATCGATCGATCCCCGCGGAACGCACGTCCTTATAAATTACGAGTTAACTCTCAATCCACGCCGATCCTCGGCTCGCGGTGCTCGTGCTTTGCCGGGCGCGCAAATTCGTTCTAGGGTACGCGCAGGAATTCCAGCATCGCGGCAGTTTTCCCCAGCTCCAACCCGAGCCGGAGCTGTAACTAATAATTACTGGCGAACGGTGGGGCAGGATCGGTGCTACGTGGACAGTATTCCTTGCTGGCGGTGAACGAGCACTGGAATCTGCGGTCACGCACGAACCACGCCAGCGAACAAGTATAGGTGTTTGGGATTCGAGGCGAAAGACGAAATGAAGACGATCTGGTCGCGATATCCGTCGCCATCGCGGGCACGCCTGAGTCTTTGCCGGCAGCGAACACAAAAACGAAGAACCTGCGATGGGGAAGGAACGCGATACGCAGCCGGTGCGTCCTCGAGTCCTCGAGTGGGACCTGAAATTTATAACGTGTATTAAATTGTTTATATTGTTGCTTATTTTCAAATCGTATTTTGATTATGCGCAATTTATTTCACAGCCATGCAGCGTGCACGGTGTTGGAATCGGGCCTTTTTTTTCTTCTCTCCAACATCTCCTGACCACGGCGA
Organism: Anopheles nili; assembly: GCF_943737925.1. NCBI lineage: Eukaryota > Metazoa > Arthropoda > Insecta > Diptera > Culicidae > Anopheles > Anopheles nili. The sequence continues at coordinate 27,348,284 of NC_071292.1, forward strand.
TGGACGACTGGTCGGGAAGAATTCATTGCTATCATTTGCCCGATTAGGAAATAGCATCGGGAACGGCGACGGCAGCACACAGCTGCACCTTCTCGGATCATTAATCCGAGAGCAGATTGAGAGTGGCGATTCGTCCGCGAACCGGTAGGGCCAGATTTTCGTTAACGATCCAAGGACGCGCTGCGCTGGTTTGAATAAATGTGCACTAATAATTATTTGAAAAATGTCCATAAGTTGGTTAATTAATTCTGCGCACGAGAGAAACAAACCCACAATCCTTGTCCCGCGTCTCGGTGCCAACACATTTCTGCCTATAAAAGGATGCACACGCTTCCCGGAGCCTCGGGGACCGTGCAGCAACGGTTCATAAATTCATGCTCATTCATTAATCTACCACCAACACTCGAAACGCGCGCGCCTGTTGGACGTGCATTCGAATTTTCAGCGAGGCGGAGGTTCGTGCCGTGTCGCGCGTTGAAGTCTTTCGTTTGCGAAGAAGAACCCCCCAGGGGGAAATGCACCACGACGCGTCGAGAGGATGCGCAAAGAATGGTAGGTCGTTTCCCCCGCGCGACATTTGCCTTTCTTTCATTGATACCGGGGCATGAGGGTTTCGGATTGTTCTGGCGCTGATTTCCTGGTGCGGAAAGAATTAAACGTGCCACGGGCCGGAGAAAGGCGGCCTTTTTCGATCAAGGCGCTCCCATTTTCTCCACACAGGAAATTATGTGTTCAGGCAGAATGGGAGAGCCCTAGAGATCGCTTAAAGACCCCGCCATTCGACCTTAATTCAATCTTATCGATCATCGGGACGCGATCGTCGTGCTGGGGTGTCTTTCTCTTCATCTCTCTCTCGCTCTCTCTCTGTCTCTGTGCCCATTCAAAACCATTCACCCCATTGTCTGGTCGCTGGAACGAAGGGTTCACCTGCACATCCCGGCGAACAGTTCATTCACATCCCGACCTCGACCGGGACTCTCACCACCACGCCACTAACCCACAATCGCGTCTAACTCGCAAGAACGCTCGCGAGGATCGCCTCAAGAACCTCCCGCACGCGGACACACACACACACTCACACGCGGTAATCCAAACCGGGCATTTCGAAGCCCAAAAGCGCAACGGTAGCATCGCTCGCTCCCTTAATTACAGTCCCAGAACCCTTTTAATGTAAATGCAGCCAAGCTAAACCGTCCCGCGTGCGGTGGGCGATCTTTTCCCGTCGATCATCCGCATCAAGTGCTCATGAACCGGGGCCCTGGAAGGAAATCCATCAAACGGTATCCCCGAAAGGGTTCCCACTTGTCCGCAGCATCTCGGTCCGTTCTGTTCGCCGGTTCTGTCCGTCCGTTTTCGCAACCAACCGGGAGTCGGGAAAGAATTTTCTCGCCGCCAGTGCGTCCAATTTTTCTAACTGTACCCGAGATTTGAGGTTCTGAGCGCGTCCTGCGTTTGGCCTCCGGCAGGGTTTTGGCTTCGGGTCATAATCTCCGACCCGGACCATGTATTTATCGATCCCCGCTTGCGCACTCCCACCAAAGGGAGCGTGGGGGGGACCACTTTCCGATTGGGGCCCATTTCTGCCGGGCCGATTTCGATCCATTAAACAAATGAAGACATCGTCGTCATCGACCAGGCAGCTCCCGAAACGGCAGCCACCACTTCCTTCCACGGGCGGCGGCGACCTACTATTTACGAATGTTTTCGTTTGCATAAAATCGCTCTCTCTCTCTCCCGCTTTTTCCCCAGGTTCTGGCCCCGGGACAACCCGGGCCGGGTCTAATAATGCGAGCGAGGGCGAAGCTTCCTGTGCCACGCGGGCTCGCGCAATCGCGCACCGTAAGTGATGGTTTGCGTTTTATAACTGCCTTATTTCATAATTTTCGGAATGACTAAACGAAACCTCACCACAGACCCGAGTGTCCGGCTTCCCCGTGCGAGGCCTGTTTTGATTCGGGAGCTTGGCGAGGGCTCAACTTTCAGCCAGCACGTGGATGGACAGTGAGCTTTTTTGTTGGCGCAAATACGGCTAAGGAATGTTACTGCAACCAAAATCAGCATTTGTGCATTTGTTTTTAAATACTTTTACCTCAAAAAAATCATTCAATCTTTGTGCTTAAGCTCAAAGCTTACGCTGACAAAGGTACATTCTTCGTTTTTTTTTTCGTTTAAACTCTCTCACGACCAGATCGAGCGCTTTTCACCCATTGTCCATCAAAGGGCATGCGGGCGTGTGGGAAGAGACAATAAGCATTCAGTTCATTACCTTCCAACCGCGGTTGGGCTACTGTTTTCGGGCATTCCGGTGGCGCAGGCTAAACAGCAGTTTTCCGTCCAATCACCCGCGGGCCTCGGGGAGAAAGGACTGAACCGGGTGAATGGGAAATTATATTGACTCATTGATTTTAATTATGCTTCATTTATGCTTCGAAAATGATATGTTTGGGCGGCGGGGGCTGATCTGCTGGGTTCGGCTCGATCGGACTGAGGTTGCGCATTGCGTACGGGTTTTCGGGGCGATTCGGGGCTTACGTGTTTTCGGGGGTTTCAATGAGGCTTCGACTACGAAGCAGGTGATCGGGTTAAACCATTCCAAGCATGCGCTGTTTGGCACAATTGAGAAACCTTTTTGAGGGGCTAGTATGGGATTTTGACCTGTGTGCATTGAGAAGAAACTAAGCAGAAAGACTGCTGGTTAACTCCATTCAAACAGGTGCGATTGCTTGCAAAACGGTACCGCGAAATCATAAATCTACGCTGGCATGAGACAACGAACGAGTTGGAAAAACCCCCAACCAACTCCTTTTGAAACCTTTTTGTCCCCAAAGGGCCATACCGCTGTTTTGTAAAGGGTGTATCTAACCTAGCAGCGCCTCGAATTGCAGAACAATAAACAATATTGTACACCTATTTTCGCGAGCTCGCGCGCACGCCCCGTTACGTCAAAGGGCCGCGATCGCTAGCGTCATTAGCTTCCGGGGTCACTGGTGGTACAAATTTAGCCCACCAGTAAGGTGCTACCGGCCTCTGGGACGCTTCCTATCTTGATGGAATATTGAGCAATCGAGCCGGACTAGGACCGAGCTTACACAAGGGAAACACATACACATAGAAGTGTCCCTTCGTAGCTCCAGGGGCCACGATCAGGCGACAACAATGTGCTTCTGGTCTGGTGATCGCGCATGAAATACTGGCTCCCGGATGGCGTGAGGATGCCATTCTTGGTCCGAGCAGCCCCGAGGACGGGTTAGAGAGCAATGTATGCGCCAAACCGCACGTGGGGAAGTGAAGGAAAAAGAAAAAAAAAGGAGTACCACATTAAGGAGCGACAACATAAATTTGCCCAAAAACCGCGAGGTGCTCGCGCGCGCCCTGCTGCAGAAGGGCGATAAAAAGCCAAACCGTGCCAAACGGGCCGATCACGGCGTGGCTACCGTGGCGAGAAAATCGAACCATTTCGATGGCCTCTCTCTCTCTCTCTCTCTCTCTCTCTCTCTCTCTCTGTGTGTTTGACCCCACACCCGCGCCAGCCAATAAAAACAATAACAAATAAGACAACATGAATTCATAAATTATAATTATTGTTCGATAACGAACCGATCGGAGGTCTCGGTGCAGTTTGGGTGCATTTCTCATGCCCGGCCCGATGGTGCACGGGGCCGCATAATAGGAATTGGAAAGGCACGAGCTGCATGCGCTTGGGGCCCGCGCGAATGCATGCGGAGATGACGACATGCCAGCCGGCCATGGGGGGAAGACCGCGCATAACTGCACCAGATAAGCACCGGCTCCGGAGGCCAGCCCTTCCGGGGGTTTTGGAATTCGGTGCACGGAAAAGTAATCGATGAAAGGCATTACGGTATCGGCCGGATGGATCGCGTCCCCGCCGGGCCCCTGGTGGGTTGAGCTCCCGCGAAACACTATTCCCTGTCGGCTTCCGTTTGTTTATGATACGGGCGGGAAATATGGTTCCCCTGTTTCCCAACGGGTTTTTCGCATGGCGTCGGTGGTTTATCCGTGGGTAGGGTGGCCGCCCCGGGAAGGAGCTGGCAGGTGGGTGAAGTGTGCTGTAGCTTCTTTTGTGTATGATGAGGTTTCATGGAAGGCAGAAAAAGAACAGCTCCGGGCTCGATTTTGTATCCCCAAGGGGATTTATTATCAGCGTATTTTGTTCCTTGGAAAAGCAGCACTTTTTCGGTGCAAAGACTCACATTTCTATTGCATACATTTTAAGCGCACCATCCGCACTCAAATGCAACGTATTTTTGTGATAACAATAATATCAACTTTAATGCACCCGGCGCATGTCGACCGAGGTGGATCCATTTTTCATCAAACGAGCGTTCCTGCGCCAACGACGTGCAGCAGACACTTTTCGCTTCTCGCCGGTCGATCGCTAGCGCCGATAACGCCAATGCACCGCCGATGCATCGCCGATGCAACTGCCCACAATCGCGGTGTGCACTTTTCCACCATTTCGTCCGTGAAAAATCCCTCCATTCCGGCGGCGTGAACTGCGGTGGCTGGCTAGCGATTTGTTCCCGCCAGTTCCCATCGCAAACCGATCTCGAGCCGACCTCGAAGCCACCGATGCGATCGAGAGGTTTCCCCGGGTGTTCAGCATGCGGGAAAGGTGAACCTCCCGGGGGTCGAACTTCACCCACTCGCCCCGGTCGATGCCAGTCGCGCGCGTCCGATCGATAAAACACGAAAAATCAATAAACGCAGCACCGTGTACATTGCATTATCTTCCAAACCCAAGCCGAAGAACCAAAGAACCGAAGGGCAGCTTGCGCGGGAGTCCATCCCAGGCGCGACGTGCCAACCTCGATGGAGATGCTGCCGCGATGGCACCGATGCTGCTGACGATCTTTTCGCGAGCCAACAGGTAACAGGACGCGATAAGGCACCCGACTCCTCGAGGGCTCCGGGGGGGACTTTGCCGCTAATCGGACAACAGTATTGGCCCTGGCATTGAGCGCCCTGCTGAGGGGCCCTACCAGCCGGTCGGCGAAACGTGAGCCTCGCGAACATCGATAAGTAGCTGCACTGGAACGATGGAGATACAGGTCGACACGGTTGTACGGGTGGGTTCTTGTAACGAGCCCGTATCGACGACGGAAGCCTGAAACATGGGCTCCTTCGCGAACTGCTGCTGTTGCTGCTGCTGTTGCTGTTGCTCCGTATCGCCGCTGTTCGATCGCACGATGCGCTCCGGGGACGAAGGGCCGTAACGAGCGTACTACCGGGGCACGGGATGCGATCCATAAATACCTACATGCATTACAGATTACACAGTCTCGCACTTACCGCTTCTTAAGGCTAGAGAGCCATCCCGGGTTTCCCTCGGGTTTTGGATCGCGATTTCGGCGCAATCGAACCTGTCGCGCGAGAGCATCGCGTTCGGTTGTCTGGCAGGTGGAGGAGCAAAAACACCGGCGTACGCCTCGATCGTGCAGCAAAACGAGCTAAACACTTTACATTCTTACGCGCCGAAACAGGGAGGTTTTCAAAATACCTATCACCCTCCTGACCGGGGACTTTGCGTTCTGCTTTCTGCGACGTGTTGGCACTTACGCGCTCGAGGATGCGTCCAGTTGGTTGCGGTCGGTTAATAGGTTCAGGTGTTTCGGGAGAAAATACGACAACCATTTTACATCGCCTCTCTGGGGTTGCTGGAGGCGGCTTGGGTGCTATTTATTGCCGCTTGGTTCGCTACAAATAGCTCCGATGCGAGGCATCCGATATGCGAACAACGATGTAAATTGGTGAGTGGCCACTTCGGCGACATTGTACGGCTAAAGCGGGTGGAAATTGCAGCTGTTTTCTGTGCTGGAGCTGACGGAACACCGATTTCCGAACAAAAAGGCAGGTTTGTGGGCAAAGTCCATTGAATGGGGGATTGCAGAGGGGCCACATGGAAGCTGTGTGGATTCAATTTATAAGTTGCGAGGATCGATTGACATGGTTTTTTGAACACTACGGAAGTATTAGGCGAACACAGGACGACGAGAAATTTGTTCTTTCTTTTTATTTATTAAGTGGCATAGCATTCCTGACTTACATGCATAACGGTTAACTAATGTTCCTAAGCTTTTCTGCTAACCAATTATTCTATTTATCTGCCGACCTATCTACCTTTTTCTAATGGCGATAAAAAAACTGCGATTTGTAATGTTCTTATAATTTGCATATGGAACATATCTCCTTGAAATATCAAAATATTGATGGAAAATACAAAAATACAGATTGTATTAATTATTTGAAGAACGGGAGTAGATGGTGTGAATTAACAGCATACAATCTCGAATTTTGTTTGAGAAGAAATTCAAAAATCATTTTCAGCGCTTGCGAAAAAAAGTACGAAACGTGCTAAAATTGTTGAGATTTTTAACAGGGTCGCTAGACGAAAAGAGAGTACCTTTCTTGGTCGTTATCGGTTTTACGAAAGCATTTACGGCAAAGGCACATTTTTCACTAACGTTAAAATGTGTTAGAATTGTGATTGAAGCTGATAAAAGATTGAACTATAGAGTAAGAACGAATGAAACGGGCTTTCTATCATCCTGGGCCAGCAACGCGATTGGTCTAATCGATCATTGTTGCACTATGGGGTATTGTCTTTGTTTAGTGATCAAAATGTCTTATCAATGTCTTATCGTATTTAAGTAGCGTAAGCCTGATTATAACCCCACAGCTTTTGGTCATCGGAACTAACAATCAAACTTGGCATATGCGTCAAAGCGTGAAAAAATAACCAAACATCATTAGAAATATCCCATGAGTGACAAACGAAATCAATTGCGATCGGGTACCAGTTAGATCATCCTGTTTGAATCATATTTTCAAATGCCACCCGGTAAATGTTCCCCTCAACGCAATCGTCCCAAATGAAATCGGTTAGTTTAGAATATTATTTGCACATGTCTTACTAAAAGTCATTTAAAATATTATGTAAATGATTTCAAACACCACCCGAAAACAAACATGGATTAATGGCTGTTTATGTTTCCCTCTACCGACTCGTGCTCGAGATTCGGTTATCGTATCATAGTAAATTATTCACGCAAACTAGACTCTGCCCCGCTAATCAGGTGGAAAATGAACTAGCATGTTTCGGGGTTTTTGTTGCTGTTGTTTCAGACCAACGTAAATGTCTATTTCTTAACTCGTGTGTTATGATTTCCTACACGATAATAAATTCCATTCCGTCGGTTTCGTGCAGGACCACCATCGAAGGTCCGTTTCGGTGGTGGGATTTGCCGACTTGACCGATGGTCACGCTGAATTATGGTTCAAAATTAGAGAACTCACCCGACACTCTTCATCTGCCCGATCCTCGACAAAAAAGGCACACACAGTCATTGGCTGAGGCCGGCTTTAAGCGCGCAGAGGCGCAAAAAAAAAACGTCCCAAAATCTGCTCTCCACCCAGGTACATCGGTGACCATTAGAAGCGGCATAAATCATGCGCATCCCGCCGATCCCAGCCGAAGGACTTTGCGCCTGCACTTTCCGCCAATAAATTAGCTGTCCAAACAAAAGCCCCCGTCCCGAAGGTGATCCTCCGTCTCACCTTGTTCGCCTCGAGCCGCTGCCCCGCGGATGATGAATGTTTTCGCGAGAAACATGCCGTATTTGTTGTTAGGTGGGTAATGATATCAATTAAACGGTAGGACTCCAGAGGCCAGCGTCACCAGGAGCCAACTCACGGGCAAGGTGTCGCGCAAAAAAAAAACCTCCCTTAATCGGCTGCCGTGCGTGGGGGACACCAGGCACACCGTTTATGCTGCCATCGGAGCAATGTCGACTGGGACACCGGGACCTGCCCGGCAGCTTGATTTATCGGCGTTATTAATGGGGGCGATCCCACCAGCGACATTCTCCCCCCGGGGATTCTAATGGCCTCGGGTGCATTGTTATCGGTGGCTGTTCGGGGCACCGGTTTAGTGGAATTGGAATTTCACCGATCCTGGCGATCCCTGGCACAGGCCCACCGACCCAAGCTCTCGACGATTACATTACGATGACCACATTACGGCCAATAAAAAAGGCATCACAACATTTGATCCCGAGCCGTTTTTTTTCCCCGAACGCGGGTGCCGTGCGGAACGTAATGGGAATCAAAAATTACACCCAGTAGGTGAAAGGTGATCCTCATCACTCGAGCACGCAAACAATCGGTTCCCATTCATGGAAAAAGTAAGTGAATCCAACGGCCGGCAGCCACTCGTGGTGTTAGTTTGCGACGAAAACGAGCGGCTATTATATCGCGCCGGGAGCTGCATTCACCGAAAATCGGCCCAATCTTGGGCAAGAAAAGCCGACGCTTCGTCCTTCCTAATCCTCGATCCTGACGATGGTGATCCTTGTCGATTCCGATGAATGGACTCGCTGGGCAGGGCCTGCTTGCGCACCAGACTGCGAGACGGGCTTTAATTTCATTGAGAAAATTGAAGGACAATGAGATGGGATGGGAAGGCCTTTCAGCAGCAACACCCAACAAAAAAGAAACGCTAACTAACAGCAAGGACCTTCCGTCCGCGCATCGCCTGACCGCGTGCACGGTGGGAAGTTGGTAATGCGTTGAATTTCACCTGAACTTCGGTAACCTGATCGGCGGGCTCGTTTTAGGCCCATCATCACCATCGCCATCACCACCGGGCACAAAAAGGCTAGAAAGAGAGGGAAAGAAACCTCCAAAAACCTGGAAGCTGTTACAAAAGTATAACACGGGCCCCGAAATTCACAGGTTGTTTTTTGTTTCTTCCCTCGAGGCTCTGAGCCGTGCTCGCGATCACCGGATCCGATACGAGACCTGTGGTTGCTTGGCACCCAAAAAAGGATTTCCTCGAGTGTATTGTGAGAAAATAGTTCATAAATCTTGACGTCAGCGAGGCCCGGGGAAGACGAGAAAGCGAATGGCCGATCGAGAAGAAGAGGAGCCTTCTTTGCGTTGGAATGAAGGTGCGTGGTGTTTTTTTCGCCCATCTTTTGTTCCTGTTCTTGCCCTCCAGCCTGATCCTTGCGAGTGTTCCACACGCATGAATGGGTCTTAAAGGAGCTGTTTGAACGGTGAAGGACCTGCTCGCTTGATCGACAAGAAAAGTATTGCGCTCACGAGCAAAGAAATGATCGACACCGTTTAGTTCCTGTGATGAACACGTCTCTACGAGCTCTAGGTGGATTCTATCCTGCCTTTCGATTCCTTTGTCCTGCACGGGCCACGGACACGGCACGGACATTGGGAAAGGATGTGAGAAGTGCGCTTTGTTTATTTTCATCACGTCCCATTTGGAATGAATGGAGGCATGTTTTCGAGTGCTTGTTGTTGGTTTTCGGAACGAGACCATTTTTGATCGGATTAGGCGAGAATGTAGATCATCGATCGACAACAGGACTCAATAATCGATCGAATGTGACCGTGCACCATGGGAACGGAAAAATGTTGTGTTAGGACACGGCTCCGAGCGGCGTAAACAACGGAGAAAATCTCTCCGCCCTGTAATTTGTAGAATTAAGTCACATTTCCATTACGAAACAAAACAATGTTGCCGCAGCAACGGGGCCTTCGTCCGTGAGCCGCCAAAGCTGCGGTGAACAATGGAAAAGCAAGCCAAGATGGCTCCGTTTTCCATCCACGGCCATTCACGGACATTCTCGCTGGCGCTGGCCCGGTTTGATAGATGTGGCGAATTTGAAGGGCTTTGTGATTTAATGGTAATAAAAATTGAACACATTAACCGCGAAGAAGGGCACGCTTCACATGGCATAATCGGCCAGTGCATGCTACCGGCCACCAATGCGGTCCCGATTTTCACATTCCAACCCCACAAGCCCGCGATCGGGGTGCGATTATATAAAGAGAGCGAAGGGACTGGCCGCTTCGCGGAAGGGACCATATGCAACAGATGGCCACCGTGTCATTGTTCTGGTTTAGGTGTTTGTATTTTATTTCCCTGCCACCGCCCGTACTAGAGCCGAGGGCACGATCTCGCATCGAATGTCGTTTATCATACATGCACAATTTCTCTGGTTCGCCCGGTTCACGGTTGCAACGATCGCACCGAGCCCGGGGTCGGGTCGGGAAATGCATTCACGCCCTCCACCGAGTGGGGCATTGTAATCGATAGCAAAATTTATAACCTCATTTGGAAGTTACTACTGTTTTTTATTGTTTTATTGAAGTCGTAAATATCCGCGTGGTTCACGGCGCGGCTACCGTACGCCTAGTAGCACCGGCACCGTTGAACGAGTCCCTTGAGAGGGTTTTCCCGAAGGATCATCCCTTCCCGGGGCCCGGATTTGCCTCTGATTAAGGTCGATCGTGGCCTCCGCTTCATGCTTGACATGCGCGGAAATGCAGATCACTTTTGGGAACAGCTTCTTCGATGCCTTAAACGCTTCAACCCGTACGAACGCAATCCGTCCGCCTTAACGGTCCCACTTAAACTGCCATCAACCCCGAATAGGGCAGTGAGTTAATGCCCAACCGGTTCGGGTTTTCCTCGACCGTAACCTCTGTCCGTACTCGACCCATCGGTCTGGCGGGAAATGCACTTGCACCGGGTGCAACAAATTGCTGCACCGCCCAAGCAAACGCGGCTCTTGCGTGCTCACAATTTAACAATATCATTAAAGCGGTACAACACCGCACCACGGTTGATATTAGCCGTTTTAATGCACTAATTATGTTTGCCAAGCTCCGGCCATGGTCAGAGTGCCCCGGCGTGGAGATTAAACGATAGCGCGAGCGAACCAGATTGCGGCCGATGTAAGACGTTGTTCGAGCCGGGTTTAATCAGATCGGTTACTTTCCATCCCGCGATTAATCGCGCCCATTTCCGACAATCACCCCTACCTGGGGTTGGGTTGTTTGCTTCCCGTGGATGCCGCCGAAACCGGGCCGTATGGTTCCAGGTGAAAGGCCGCGTTGGATCGCGCTCGCGCTGCAAGTTTCCTTTTATGATGCTTCCGAGGGGCGGCGTATGAAAAATCGTCAATTAGTGTTAGCGGTTAGCCGGGGCGATCATGCTGAAGCCGAAATGAAGCCGCATGCCAGCTCAATTGCCGGTGCGAGCAATTAATGATGCATCGGAAAAAAACACACGCTCCGGATAGGAGAAGAAAATTAGACAGAGGCAATTGGTGCGTAATCGTTTCCGCATCAAAACGAGCTATTTGAACGTAGAATTGTGTATTTTATCAATATTCTCGAACGTTTGCTCATTATCTAGCATTAAAACCATTCACCAAATTCGAGGAAAACAGCTACAAACAAATTGTCGATGACAAACATATGTTTCCATCTCAGCGATGCTAACGAAATGGCATAGACTAAGATCTAATAGACTAAGGTGATAAAATACGATGCGATAGAAATGGCGATCCTTAGTGAACCTCAACAGCTAATAACCGGTCCAAAACCTCAAAAAAAAAGTTGTCATCTCATATCTTTATCGTTGTATAATAAGCCCATCTTGAGAGGATTCCAAAATGTGTATTCTGAACCCGCTCCATTCGATTCGTCATGCAAAATGGATGCGCAACAACCGTCTACACCGTGCACATAATTGACCCGTAGGTTGATTAGACATCAAAATTCAAGCGGGACGCCTTTTAATCGTTACTCTTATTTATTTCAACGGCACACGCAGCAAAAAACTAAAAGTCCCACCAAACCCACGCTCCAAAAGATCACCGGCGATCGCCCACGGCGCCGAGTCTTAATGTATTCCACCACGCGAGTTTGGCAACGCGCCCGCGAGCTGAGTCAATATCTCATTAGACGCTAAGCGTTTCCGTTTCGCGCGGCCACTCATCGGCCACCCAATTCGGTGCCCCCTGGGCTGGTACCATGGGGGTGTCCTTGCCACCCTGCCGATCGTCCCGGTTCGAAAGCAGCAGGACACCGGCTCGCGATCGCGACCACGATGCCACATAAATATTGCAGCACTTTTGACAAATTAATTTTCACATCCAACACGGCAAACGGTGTCTGCTTCGCGGGTTTCGCTCGCTTATCGCCAGCGACAGTCGTCTCCCACTCGAGGTGGCTCGAGGATGTCGCATCAAACTCGTTCCGGGTCGCGCCAGGAGTCGCCCAATGTCGCCTACCGGGCCCGACGAATCCCCCCGTCGTGATCAGCCTCACAAACGGAGCCCATGCAGGAAACTATGTTGCAAAATCGAGCCACCCAACCAACCGCCCGGGAGGCTGGATGCGCTCGCGAGCACGCAGTCTGGCACAATTTACGATTACAAAATTATTACGAAAGTGCGCCACGGCTCGCGGTCACGGCGATGATAAATCCTAGATTGGCCGAAAAAGGGAACCGTCCGACCTAACGGCCGCGGAGCGAACGGACGCTTTTCAACTCGCCCAGCTGGATGGCTGGGCTCCCCGAGAGATAGAGAGAGAGAGAGAGAGAAGGAGATTGGCTCGTACGCGCGAAGGGACATAAATTTTCCCCACCCACTGGTGGGCCCAGGCGCGAGGCAGGGTTTCCCGACGCAAATGTCTCTGTTTTGTCCCCGTCGGGGAACTCCGCTCGAGGCTCGCGGGTGTGAACTAGCGACGACCTCCTAGCCCGATGATGGTCCAATAAAGAAGGATAAAGAGCCTGCTAAAGCAAGTGGATATTAATCACACCGCCGCCCGTAGGGGTTCGCCCTGATCGGTCGATCGTCCTGCGCGACCTTCAACCGGTGTGGGCGATGTTCGAATTCCTGCCATCGAGGGAACTTCAACAACCCAGGGGTTTTGCTGCACCACCTGGAGCGTGTTGTGTGGCCACCTTCCTAGCCCAGTTTTCGTGGTGTTTTCGTGCCCGATTCCGGTGGTTTTGGATGCGCGTTTTAAGGCTTCAAAACGGGAGTGCAACGCAACCATCGCTTGGGCGTAACTTTCCCTTCGAACGGGAATGAAAGTGAGCTAGAGAAAAGCCACCGCTGCTAATCTAAGGCGTGAGCTTAAACCTGCAACCTGCTAACCTGCTGTGATATATGACGGGAAGGTCAAAGCAGAACAAGCGCAACGATAAATACCGCTCGACGTCAATATTCGACCCCGTGGCTGGGCAGGGCGGTTCCAATCCGCGTCCAATTCCAACGTTCGGCACGAGGTTTCGGTGTGGTTTGATAATTAAATTTGAAACACACCAAGCAAGGTGGCCGCTGTCGGGCAGTTGTTTCGGGCAGCAGCTGTCGAGGCTGGCTTCGATTCTACTGTCTCGCGGGATGATAGCGAACAAGCAAAGCACACCCGGTTCGACTGGTGTTAACGCCTGCAGCGATTTTGACTGATTGATCGCCGATCCTGGCGCGTTTTGTGGGCTGAGTTGCGTAAGCCAACGCGAACTGAGGGTGGTCGCGTAAGCACCGTCTCCAGGCGCCATCGTTGTCAGAATATCTCCCAAGGCTCTAAAAAGCTTCGAAGCCTCCGGACGTTCACGTGACGTTATCGCAACCGTGAACTTTCGCTCTCCTTCTCAAAACCAGCGTGGTACTTTCCCCAACATCGATCGCGTGAGGAGCGACACGACGCGCCATTAATGCCCGGCTCACGATCGGCATCATTTGCAAAAAAAAAAAACAAAGCTGCCCTTGCGTGTGCGCGTCTCATAACGCACACGCAACGATGATTATTTCCGCTTTCGGGGCCGGCGTGTTTTCGGAACGGGTGACATTAAGGAAAGAGTAAAAAACCGCCACCGAAGAGTCACGCGTGTTGGTTTCTCTGATCGGGCTAAGCGGATTATTCGAACGGAAGCGTCAGCGTATGGGTACGGGAGAAAGTCACGAAAAGTGAGCTTTGCCACAGGTTGCCAAAAATCACGTGTTTCGCATGAAAACCGCATCCTTCTGCAGCTGGTTGAGCCCACAAAAGGGCCATTTTGTGCAGCGTCACCTTGTCGAGGCACCTTGACGCCGTTCAGACGTGCCCAAACCCCACCTGATGGGGTGTGAAAAAGTGCACCTTATTAAGCCGGTAACGAGCGCGATCAGCGGATCCGATACGAGCCGTGAAGGATGCGACCCTTTCTTTGCATCGTTTTTTTTTCGTTTTGCTGCTTTCATTTTTACCCAGCCACTTAGCACCGTACGCTCGTATCCTTCGAACGCCATCGTTGGCCTCACCTTCATCACTCATCTGCCGACCGTTTACCCGCATTGCTCACATTGACGCCGCCTTGAAACCATCTCCAGGTGGGTCTCCTGCGCGATCGGCTTGCTCTCGGGGCGTCCTTGTGCGAACACCTTCGCGGATGGCGCTTAAAAGGCTTTCGCCACGTGCCCCTCGGTTCGGTCAGGAAGGAATGTTAATCGCTCGCGCAAGGTCCACGCCGTGTGGTGGGTTTTAGCTCGCACAACTTGCCACCGAGGTTTTTCCTTCGACTCGCCTAATCGGCGTGCTCAAGATAAACGCCGTCTGGATGCTTCCGTCGCGCGATGGCCGAGCAGCTTCGGGCCCTCTTTAGGGGTGCGTTTCCCGAACCCAAAGCGAACCCTCTTGCGCCACAAGGGCATCGCGTACGCGAACGGTTTGCGCACCACGCGACTGTACCGCGTGCGCCCTGCCCGCACAGATCACCGTCAATTTGCGTGCTGAAAAAGGAAATATTATCTTATGAGTAGCCTTTTGCGCAGGGTTCGGTTCGTCAATTAAATTATTCACCTTGCCCACACGGTTGTCGCTGCTTTTGGGCTATCAATCTCCTCCAAAATGATGTGTAGGCTTTTTCGATCGTGGCGTGCGCAGGTAAAAACTCCGTGCGCACCCCGCGGATAATTGTGACAGTGAGGGATGAACGGGGTGGATCGAGCACACACGAGCAAGCAGAAAAAAACTAAACGATCCTTCTCGCGTATCATTGTGAAACGCCACCACCCCATGCGAGGTAGCACGGATAGGACGGGTTCACCTTGCGCAACGCCGTGGCTTACTGGGCGTAGGATAAGCTACAAGCGCCCTCCACATCTGTCAAGGCTGGCCAGCGGCACGCAAATCCGGCTCTTCGTCACAAATCCTTCACGCCAGCGCGAAAGGGCCGCGTGGCCGCGTGGCACCGCGAAAGGAGGGTTTCACGAGGGACAAAACAATCGAACTTGCGCCATCTCCTTGATCTTCTCGGTCGAGAAAGGAAGCGAAATTCACCTCCAAAACCAACCCTCGAGCGGTGAGTGCGCAGATCGCAATGAGAGATTTATGATCCGGAATCGAGCGCTCGGTACGTGCGTGCGGCCCCGGATTGGCTTTTTATGGATGAAGAATTGATAATTTCATCGATAGCAGCAATCATCGGCGTCACTGTCGTCGTGGCGTGTTTGCGCATTATGCAACCGAGTCGAAAAGCCCGTTCTCTCTCTGTCTTTGGGATCCCCTCCAGCCGATGACGAGTTTCAATGTCATTGTTCATGTGGATCACTTTAATTGCCCACCGGTGGCTTATCCAAATAGGCTGTGACAGAAGAATAAGGAAATCCGTTGTCATGCACCCGTCGCTGGGGCCGTCCTTTTTCGGTGGTGGGTTCAGTTTTTGTCTCCCGTCACAGCAGACGGATGGTATGAGGACGACGGTGATGACGACGTTGGACATCGGTGAATGGCAAGGTTTTTGGTCAAGTTCACGTCTGACCGGGCTGGGTTTGAGCTTCGCACGATTGGCTGCAGTGAACGTGGCTCAGTACTGAGATACTCGAAAATCAGCTCCGACTAAAAAAACCGTTGAACGTTCAGTTTAAATTGTATCAACAGCGTTTACAAGCACCAACTTCCGTTCCCGAAAATCCCTTATCAAGGAGCAAATATTTAGCGCCAGAAGACGTTACTTTTTTGCATACGCATACGATAAGGACTTCCAGAGGAAAGGTGCGAGCTGTGATGAGATTATCTGATAGCGCACCACTTGTCACGACAGACCGACGATTGTTTGGCAAAAACCGTTGTAAGGGTGACTTCGATTAAATGTCGAGCCATTTAAAATATGCATGCGATCGTTTGGGAACGCGAATCGCAATTGCGCATCAAAAAACTTACGCAAGACAGGCTAGCGTTTACCGAGAACCGCGACCCTTGTGCACTTTGGCTTACGAAATGTGTGCGGTGTAGTTTTGAGGGAATTTTAAACCGCGTCACCGTCATTTTGGGAGCTACCTGGGTTTGTGAGGGTTATTGAGAAATTGTTAGTTATTGGTGCGGCTTTCGCCGCCGGGATTTAAAGAGGCTCGTCTTAACGGTCGATCGTTGCGTCATCGAACACGTGACACCTTTCGATGGGAATAACTTCAGCGTGAATAAGTTGCGGTACATTTAAATTGCGATGGCATATTTGCAAATTGATATTGCAAAAGAATTTCCACAACAAAAAGTATACAATTTATTCAAAACCTTAGAAGGAAAGACTGGCTGTTTTTCTTCAAATATTCGAAAACAATTTTAATGATATTTTATAGTTTCTTCAAATGCTCGATGTTATTTGTTTTCTGAAGGAATCTGTATTTTATTTCTGAAAGAATTAAGACAGAATATTTTTAAATAGCAAATCAAACCGTTTTCTTTCCCACCTCCAGCGCATCTGCCACCACCGAAGCAACGGTTTCCTTTGAGCCAATTCCAAATGATGCAATAATTTATCCTTAATCTTCTAACCCCATCGGAGCCGCATCGAAGCCGGCCCAGCAAGCGCAGACAGAAAAAATCGAGCCCATCGATACCACCGGCATCGCAACGGAACGCCATCGGATTCCGAGGGTTGTGCGGCGAAAAATAGCCATCGCATGAGTCACGGAATGCCGCGCACCGGCTGCAAGCGTTCGAAGCGAGCGAGCGGTGGATCAGATTTTTCGCCCCGGTGCAACTATTTACTAAATTAGTCACCAACTTGTTCTGCAGCACCTGACGAAGGGGTGCGCAACATTCGACGGTCGCTTGCTGGCAGAGGGCCACAAATGGCGTGGAGTAAAATATCCGCACGAAAAACGGGGCCCCAAGCCGCATTCGGAGCCAACGCGCCAAGGTCAATCCGGGCGGCAAAAGAAAAAACCCAACCACCCCACAACGGTTGCAACGGTGCAGTGCCCTACAATGAGCCGCGTGGCTCAACCATACCACGAGAGGCCTACGATTTTATGCTGATTGAACTACGCGCACGCCCGCGATTCGGAACCAACCGTATCGAATTCCCTCAACCTCGTTCAACGTGTGCCCAGGCTTCGAGAGGGAAGGCTAGAAAATTTGAAAAATTGATCAACATGACACTACCTCCTCCCAATGGGGCTCGAAGGTGGCTTGCAAAGGTGGTTAGAAAACCAACACAACTCGCCCCAAGCCCGAACGAGACGTGGTGTCGATCCGCGCCGGAAGATAGCATTAGCGGCTAGTTTGCTGGTGGGAAAAGCGCCGGAATCCGGGATTATATGCGCTATCGCACGAACGCCACTTGACATCCGTCGACCGCAACCGCTAGGCCACCATCGGTGTTTGGAAACCGCGCGCGATAAGGGCAGCGAAACTAATTTGCGCCTCCTGACGCGGGCCGTCTTGGGAGGTCCCAGTTCACTCTCGGTAGGCTGGGGAGAAGGAAAGGTGGCAAAACCGGCCCGCGGAGGTGAACCGAAAATGGGGAAATGAAGCAAAGCGAAACGGCCCCGGCGCGCAAATCGCTCTCAACTCGGGCTGATCTTGATTTATTCCTTCATCTCTGTTCGCATGCGTTCGCTTAAGCCCTCACGCACTAGAACACTTGCGCCGACAGGACATCAACCGGCTTGGGTTGGTAGGCAGTTTTGTTTTATTGCTTCCCTCCGTGGTCAGGTTCAAAGCAACGTAAGCAACGCGGGATGTTTTAGGTTCGGGTTTGATGACAAACCCCTTTTTATGGGAGCGAGCCTCGAACGCTTGAGCACACCGAGTCAAGTGATTCCGTCGTCGGTGGCTTCTGGTTTTCCCGAGGACAAATCTTATGTTTACACGTTTGAACATGGAAACATTTTCACAGGCCACAAATAATGCCCTCCGTGGCAAGGTCGTGTCTGTGAGGCGACCGAAGGAGTAGCAAAGTGCGCGCCAGAGCGGACGTGCTAAGTACGGGCAAGTGTTAGGTCGCGACGTGTGAGAACGTTTCGGGACACATGTTTCATGCGTTAGGTGGGCGAGGATTTGGTTTTCAATAAATTATGTCTGGCTGAGCCACTTTGGGTTGCACTTGCGCAGGCGAACATCGAAGTTCAAGGGCGGTCCTTAAATAGATTGTTGAGAAGAACATGCTCGGATTTGGAACTATCTTTGATTTTTAGCTATTGCGTCGTTCTGGTAAAAGATATTTCAAAAAGCAAAAACCATATACTCCAATAATGTTAGACAAAGCTGAGGCTTTCCGTCCTTTTATCGGACGAATGATGTAAATGAACATTTTTGTGAACCATGTATCAATCAATTTTATTTGAAAGACCTTGCGTTGAAAAATCGTTGCTTCAATTTTCTATTTGCATGTTGTAATCAATAAATAATCACTCTCAATAGGTTTTCTAATGGTTTTATATGCTCAAAAATAATAGTTCTATCTTCTAACATATGTAATCGAAGCAATTCTGGTACATAAATGAGGCATTGCATTCATTTCATTCCTTTCTGAAACTGGATGTTGAGGACTTTTCTATATGACAAAATCTAAGCGTTAGTGACATTTTAACGTAACATTAAAATTCATCGAATCTTCAAATAGTAGGCCTATGACTATTTAACCATCACTTTTATGTGATGGAAAATTTTCAAAGTAAGCATAAAGAGCAAATCATAATTCAATTACATCTGCAAACAATCTATTTACTATTTGTTTACCTATTTTATATGAATACCTCTAATCTATTCAATTGATGGAGAAAAATGTATGCTTCCCCGATGAGCACTCCTATAATAAACTTTGATAAATCGCCTTTTTATTACCAGCGGTATTATTCGACCAGCCCTATGTCAATACTTTGCACTACATGCCCATGTAAAACCTCAGATAATTGTTATTACTTTCTCCACGCTAGAGCCTGGGAAATTATGCGCCTGGCAAACGCACCGCGGCCCGCAGCAAAGGACGAACTGCTTTTCTACGCCACCACAGCACCACTTCGGTTCCCAGGCTCCGAAGCCCCATGCAGGACGAGCACATCTCGCGTCATAACGCGTCATAACTCATCACAATTTCCCGCTAGCAGCATCACCACCACCGGGCCGCCGCCGCCGGGAAAACAATAAGCCCTCGCACGTTACACAGATCGTGGCGCAGAACGCCAAATTCCCGCCAAAAGCATTATTGTTCGCGAACGTCACGACCCAGCGGCCGCGTTCCAGGCTGCGTACTAACGAGCCACGATTATTTATGACGAATGTGCTTCTATTTGCCGCATCCACCCGTTGGTTCAAGTGGCGAAAGGGGCCCATCACACGATCAGCCCGACCAGCGAGCCCTTCGTTCTAGGTTTCGAGCGTGTAAGATGAAGCCTACTAGGATGGCTAGGGTGCCGCCTCACAACAAGTGAAGCTGAACACCGATTGCGTATCGCCAGTTGCACACAAGCGCTTGCCTTCCAGACGCGCCCTATATGCGTCCAAAGGGCCTGTGTTCGACGCCGACGCGCATGAGATCGTCAAGATTAGACGCTGATGATGGAGTACGGTGCTTCTGGTCTTGGCAACTGGCGTGGCCGTGGGCTCGCGAAATGAAACCACCACACTCACACACACATGCCCGCGCGCGCACAGGGCAAGGGCATAATTTAGTGTCCCCGTGGACGGCAAAAGAGGAGATTCATTGCCACCGGGCGACCGGGTGCGAGTGGGATTTGCCCAGCACGCTGGAAGTGCTTGTAAAACGAGGCGTTAAGATGTTCCAGCTGACCAGCTGCCGTACCGAGCCCGATGAAGATCTCGCCCAAGCAAAAGCCCTTTTGCGATCTGCACTTGCGCATCGCACTCAGCCTCAGCTCGGCAATTAGCTCGCTTGCGCACACACGGACTTGCGTGGCCGCCTAAAGGGACTGAACCGCGTATCGGGTTACTCGAGCCACCGGCCACGTGAAACCTGCTACCAGGATTAATAACGAATGCCGGCCACGGCCCAAGGACACGCTTGCGCAGCGGGCGCAGGTTGTGCCCTGTGCTGGGGGTTTGGACTCGCAGCTATAAATTAAGCGGCCAAGTAAATCACCTGTACCCGCATCGGTGGTGCTTCGAGTTCGATAATTTATGCACCGGCTCGGCCTACCTGAGCCAAAGGGCATGGGCTCGAGCTCGGGAAAAGGCCGGTTCTAGGAAGTGAGCCTTCGCCAACACTTGCCACCCAACGTCGGGAGGCTCTTTTGTGGTTATCGTGCGCTCCTTATCTTCCGGCGCTACCTGCTGCGTTGTCGCTCGGAAATACGGGAAGATCATGGTACCACCGGACCGGCAAGTGGACCGTCTGCCAGCCACGTGCAGGCGTCATCGACGAGTAGGTTAATGATTTCTGCAGCACGAGCACAGGGCGAGCAACTTGCGTTCAACGACCATTTGTTGGGTTTGATAGCTGAGAGCTGCACGCCTAGCTACAGTTATGTTGAGAAGAATTTCATAGTAAATAAATGTTTATTTAACTTCATTCCTAGCCGCTGTAATTTTTATTTACTGGCTTTATGTCTTTACAAACCACCATGCATGCGATCCTTTAAAAAAGTGAACACAAAAAAAAACTCCTTTTCCTACTTGTCTTTCCACGAACCCTATCATAAAATGACCTGCTGTGACGTTGAGCCTTGCTGCCTTAAAAAAATATGCCTTTCTGTGTTGCTCGCTACAAAAACATCCACGGACGGGTCAAAATATGCGGGCGTATGGCACGTGTTGCGTTAATAGCTTACGACCGTTCGGATCACACCGTTTCAACCCTTGTGTTCCTCGTAGAGTCACCCCATTTGTCCCATGAACATGAACCCCCGTAAATTGGCCGGTCCGTTTATCGAGCCGATTGGTCCGATCGAGCCTTGTTACGAATTAACCCCGAGCCGCGAGCCCCGATCGTACGTGGACTGGCTGTCATATTTCAGCATCATCGAGGACTGGCTTCCTTGAGTCGTCTGTTCGATCGCGTGGTGTTGGACGACATACGAGTGCACATGTTAATTAGCATAATCTATCAAAAGCTCCCCTAAAGCTCGCGTGAGGTCCACACCGGGGCGAGAGAAATTCGATTAGTTTGGCCCCATTTGTTGGACGTGATGTTGGTGGTATGTGTTCGTCGAGACAGGGGTCAAACCGATCCCGTGCTTTATGGATGTGCGGGTGTGATTTCTCATATCAAAACCGCGTGCCCATCAACCCTCGTGGTCGCGTGAAGGCTCCGTTTTATCACCCGACACGGGTTACGATAATGCCGACGAGGAATGGCTTGCCTGCGTGTGCCTGACGAACCTGACGCATTTGGGAGCCAACACTGATTATGGCTGGGGTTTCAGTTCCAGTCAGGTTGACCCAGGTGCCGGCAGAAACCTGGTCTACAGAGGATTCCCTCGATCTGGGGTCCCCATACCGAACCTCGTCGATCACGAGCATATGCTCGCCGATAAATAACACATAAAAGAACTACAAATTTATCCGGTCAATTCCGAATCCACACCAACCAAAGCCGCTGCCCTGAGCCCGATACCAACGCCCTACTGACCATGGGTTGCTTCCTTAAGCGTGGCTGGGTTAAACCGAAACGATACCTCACACATCGCCACGCGGGCTCCGCTCTAGCACCATATTAAGCGTCGTAAAATAGGCTTTTATTAATATATTCTCGACGCTGTAAAAATATTTTTATTCCCGCTCGCTCGCTGCTCACTTCTCACCTGCATCTTACTCCGGTTTCGTCCAGCATCCAACCGCCATTCGCTGGTCGCTTTCCATAATTTCCGTGTCGCATCGCCCGTGGAATCTCGCCCAGTTCAAGCTGCAAAAGGGGGACCCACGATGGGCAGGTCCACGAGCCCGCACGAAACGAGAGCACTCGAGGCAACAGCACAGCAGCCACAGCAGCAGCAGCAGCAGCAGCATAAATGTAAACGCACAGTGTCAGATATTTTTACGATGATTATTAATAATCATAACTCATTCCACGGTGGGCTTCTCCGCTTGTGGTGCTGTTTCACTCACCCACCCAGCGCGATAAGCGAACGAAACACGCGGCACGGGAGCTTTGGGAGTTGGAAAAGTGCAGTCTCTCGCGCGTTGGGTGATCCAACTGACCGCGAATCGGCATCACATCGCAACCGGATCGGAGGTTGGTACGATTTCCGTTAGATACGAACCTCAACGACGACAACGACGACGGCATGCACCCGAGAGTAGTTGACAGTTATCGGAGCCGCATCATTTTTCAAATGCACCTCCTAACGGTCGATGACGACGATGACGTCGCGATGCAGGCGCGGGCGTACGCTTCTATGTTGCCGCAGTCTTGCACAGGTGAAGTCGCTTGGCCGCGTGGTGCAGCTGGCGCATGGCGTGGAATTTCGTGAAATTTGTGTCCGGCAGGACGTTGAGCGGACGCTACTTGGGTGGCGCGATGGTCGGACGATAAGTGAAACATTTTTCACCACGCTAATGGATAACTCTGTTAGCTCGTTTGCGGTTCATTCCGAGCGGGCTGAAACTGTTGCTCGGGAGCTTGCATGGGACAGGGCAAGTGAACACAATTTGTCTACAAGGTGATAGGTACGGGGCAATGCTACTTTCTCAAGCAGAAAATGAGGAGCTTTTTTACACAAAAACAATCTTTGTTTTGAGATACAGCAAGTTCATCATTGATGAATCCATTTAACATGAGCGATCAATGATCATTATAAGTTAAATGTCATCTAATGAATATGTTTATAAAATCAGTTTCTTTTTTGTTTAATCTATTAATTTAATGTTCTCACAAACAGGATGATAATTTCATTGCCTCCAAAGCGGACAATTACTGTGAGAAACAAATCGAAACCCCTGGCACATTGCATAACAGTTCCTTTAATCCTCGCAGCTGTCATTCACAGGCTGATCAGGTCGGGTCGCCCATTTATTCCACTCTCATTTGCCAGCTCGTCCGGATGCATGATTTTTCGCGCTCGCATGTCTGTGTGGTTGGTCTGTTTGTTTGTTTTGCCCCAAACCATGCTCGGTACCATTTCCTGATTTGGTAAAAACCGATTTTTAACCAAACCCGCCGCCAACATGGGCACGTGTGGAGCGCCCAATCACATCATTAACCAAATCATGCCTTCATCGGCTCGTTTTTAAAAGCTACCCCAGGGCCGGGGAACCACTCGATTCCGCTCACCCTCTAGCCACCGTTAATCGGCCGATCTGCAAAACCAGCAACACCCCCACTTCCAACCCACCATCATCATCATCATCATCATCAACGGCCATCCCCACTCCGGCTGTGAAAAGTGCAATATGGACGCGTGTCTGCTTTTAATAAACATAATTTAGTATCATTCCATAATTTGATCGAAATTTATAGATACCCTCATTCGGTTATGGTCATTCGTGACGAGCGCGAAGGTACGGACCCGGTCGAAAAGGGACGGACCGAACGGAACGGACAAAAAGGACCGACCGGGCTGGACCTGAGAAATAAACGATCTCCTAAACATCGCGGCCGCCGTCCGCCTGATGATGAGGTGAGGTAAAACATTATTTATAACATATGTTTGCCGAATGCGCGCCCCCCTGGTCCACCCGTCTTGCCACGATCAAGGGATGGCCACTTGCAGCTAGGGGTTTTATTTCTTTAATTTTTCCCTCCATACCATCGGGACGGGCCAGGCGTGGACCCTAAGCGGCGGCATCGAACCCTTAGCGCGCTCGTTTTTGGGGGATGGTTTTTCCCCGCTTCCCGGCGCTATTAATGAATGGATAATATTCATTCAATTATATGTAAATTCGTTTAGGCATGCATGACCTATGAATATTTATGCCATCGGTCGGCCGTCGATGAAAATTGAAGGTAAATATTAGTGCGGTCCCCTCGTTTGCCCGAGTCTGGCACTCTTGTTAGACACCCTCCGATACTAGGGCCTTGTTACAGACCGAGATGAGTGACGGATGGGTTTGTAGTTTTGTTTTCGCACTCCCATCCAACTCGGAAGTCAGAAGCCCCAAGTCATGCGACGACTTGGACTTGGGAGGCCATTTCGATTTAGAATGTTCGATGACTAATTCATACACTTGTTGCCAGGGAACTAATCCGCGTCACGCATCTTAGCCGGTCGTTCGCTGAATATTCCCGTCTAAATTTCCCGATCATGCGATCACCTCATGCATGATCATCTGCGAGAACACATTACCGAAGGGATTCCGGAGCACACTGGAGCACCGATTCCGTGTGCGGGTTTTGCCGTTAAAAAAAAACCAATCGATTGCACGACTTTTGCACGTTCGGTTTGGGGTAGGTTTTTTTTTGTTTCTACCCCTTCATTCAGTGCGGTTTCGGTGACAAACCGAATCCCGATAGCATCTTCCCGATAACGAGCTGGTGACCGCGTGCGGAAAGGAACCGCACCGATTGCACCGGCCGGTTCGCGGAACGCAAATATGCAAACGAACGCGTTCGCGAACTGCCAATAAGAAATTTATTTGCATTCAATTTCATCTGCCCTGGTGGTGAGGGGAATATCGGTGGCGTTTTCTTTTCGTTCGCTTTTTCTTTTTCTTGCTCCTCACGCTCGTTACTCTCGCCCTTCTTCGTGTGCGCAGGACCCAAATCGAACGGAAGATGCACTTTGCACCGATCGGTTGCACCGAGTTCGCGGTGGTGTACTGCATTCTTGTGGTCTGCAAATAATAGCGACATCGGTGAAAGAGAAGCTAAAGTACACGGGGAAAAAGAAGCGCGATAAAACGCACGCATGACGCAAACAGGAAGAAGACACACCCAGCCAGCTTTGGGGTGCATGCGTGTTGCATCGCTGGTTTCTTTTGCCTCCCACCTGGAAGCAGAACATCCCTTCGCTGACCGCGGCCACTCAACGAAATCGTTCGTTCACCGCTGGGTGCTTATTTATGTGTGTTTTTGCTTGATTTAATTTATTAAATCGATGCGATGGCTTTGGGGTGGCGTTTTTCTTTCCACGAAAAAAAGGAAGCCAGTCTTATCAGCAGGACAAACAACGGTGTGAGAATGGTGTTTGGTAATGCATTTGCTAGCAGGTTGACCGATAAGGACCTATGGCTTTACGAAGAGTGTTTCAGTAGTTTGATGATGTGATAGGATTTTGCACTTTTTTGTCAGTTTTATCAAGTGTAACTTAGTAGCGCATGTGCTGGAGAATACATTGCTTCAAAAATAATTTTCTCAATGCCATGCATTCGTGGAAAATCTCCACCCCGAGCAGTGACATATATGTTACGCAGCTACACGTGAATTTTAAACAAGCAGCTCCAGGTGAACGGCAACAGCAAACGTAACCTTCCGTTTGGCCGAAGACAACGAGCCTGAGCCCAAAATTTATGCGGAATTCCACCGGAGACAGTGCCCGCATCAGGTGAGCGTTCGGAAATGTAAATAAATATAAACATACAAAACCGGCAGTAAAACATTTGCACAAGCCGCACGAGAACGGCCGTTTTTGGGGGCCGCTGCGTTTGATTCACCACCCTGGCTGCAGTGACGTGGAGGATGCATGCAACCACTTCCAGAAATAAAATAACAACCCCGAAAGAAAAGCGACAAGAAAACACCACACAAAGCGAAACGAGGAGCAAACACGCCCGAACATAAACGGTGGATTAAAGGATACGCAGCTGGACCAACGCGGGTCCCGTGGGGGTCGATCGTTGAACTTTGTCGAAAATTTAACGCTACTATAAATCGGCCTTTTCGGTCGCTTTTATCCAGTTCCCAGCTCCGCGGGACATGCGCCTGGTGGAACGCGTTCTCCGGAATGCACCGGAGGATTTTGCAAAAACCCGTCCAAAGATTTATCGTTATCGTGGCACCCATTTGCACCCACCAGAGGGTTGGCCCATCCTTGCGACGCCCGCTTTCGATCGATATCGCACCGATCGGTGCTAAATCAGCGCTTGCTTTGGTTCCAAGGGATCCGTTCCCATGAAGCGGGTGCACCTTCACCGACCAAAGACCGCTAAAAGACACAGCGCCTTTATCCCTGAGCCCATTCCCACCGAATTTTCGCAATCGATTTGCAAATTTATCCCACCCGATAATGACCGGCTCGGCGATAGTGCGGTGGCGCACGTTTTATTGTCACCCTTTTGAGAGCGCTCGGGGTCGGCGATTAAAACCCGGGGTCCTGTGGGTTTGGAGTTGATCGCACGGCTTTTAGTGTGCTCCATAAATCCATCCGTACCAATTTGTGTGACGACCTCCGCGGTTCAAGCGCATATTATCGATCGGCACCGACCGAACCGATGCGATAGCAGTATCCGTTCTGGCGTTGAAAAGGGCCTACCTTTTCGCTCGCAGCTCCACACACTCACTCACGATCACCGAATAATTGATCGACGGGGAAACACTTGAACTGGTTAGACCTGCGTCGCATATATTGCCAGACCGTGTGCAAGGGTAAGTGTATCCTGTTCATTGTGCGTCATCTCGCGTCGACCGACCGGAAACGATGAACCATTTCGAGAACGCTACGCCTCCCAACCGCCCATTGTGCGGTGCGATCTTGGCTTGATCGTGCAGCCGAAAAGCGAAGACGCTTTCCGTCATCTCGTGAAGCAAACACGTGCACGTGCATAAGAATTTCGAATTCAGAACCATTTCAACATGCGTCCGCTCCGCATGTCACGGGTTTCGCCCAGAGCAGCACGTTTCATCTGACGAGTGGAGTTGAGTTCCTTTTTCTTTCTTACTCTTTATCTCTCTCTCTCTCTCTCTCACTCTTTCTCTCCCAAGCCCTCGACGATCGGGTTGAATTTACATTATTTTCCTTTCAAAATCCAGGTCAAAAAGGTCCCGCTCGGAGACGCGCGTCTCAGCAAACATGGGGTAGCGAAACTCTAGAACGAACCCAAGCTCGCACCCGGTTCCGGTCGGAAGGGGTCGAAATAAAGGTCAACCGCCCGGTCGGGTGGGTCCCAAATTAAAATGCAATTTCCTTCCTCCCGCGTGCACTTGGCGACGGTTCATCCTCGGTGCCGCGTAAACCTGCGCTCTGTCTTCCGACATCCGGTCCGGGGCTCTTTCCTTTGGCCCCATATGGCCCTTGTCACTTCTGTGCCCGAGAGAGAGAGAGAGAGATAAAGCGTCAACGTTATCGCGAGGAAAATTTCCATCAGAATGCACCCGAAACGAAGCGCGTGACCTTTTTCCGAGAGGGCACACTCGCGTGAAAGGACCGCCAGGCGTCGGGCGGGTCACACGGGGCCAAATCCGTTCCGGTGCCCGTTGTGGCTTAGAAATGGCGGCGAACCGACGATCGACGAAGCGTGGTCTAATTTTGATCAAACAAAAACCCAGTCCATTGGGTCCATTGCACCAACGCGTCAACCTGAAACTGTGCGCCTAAGGTGGAGGTGATTTGCATACGACAAATCCGCCTCGCGAACTGACCACGGTAGGGCACTGAGCGCTAGATTTCGTGCTGAAGTACACGATCTTCGCCTAGGGGGAGCGAGGATTCTCGCTTGGTGTGCTCGATCGCGAGGGTTGGGCACGATTTTGTGCATTCACAGCCGGAGTAGCGATGATAAAGGACCGATCAGGCGAAATTAGTCCGAATCTAGTCGCCGATGGGTGCTCAAATGGTACGGGGTCGATGATGAGGTGGGCAGCGTGTTATTGAAGCGAACAACGCCCCGGGAGGATGGCAAATCCGTGCGAGTCTTGTTACGAAGTCGAACAATTGGCCAGGAGGCATGGTCGGTAGTCGGCACGCTGCCGATTTGCTGGTGGATTATGGTAACGAGCGTGGGTTTGTTCGTTTGTTCACAAAAACGGTGTGTATTTTAAGAATAAAAGGATTATTTAAGCTTTAAAGTTCTAATAGCATGCGATATTTCTAATAGTTATCGATTTAAAACAAAAAGGATACTCCACAAAAAGGATCACTAAATGTAAGATATCTAATATCGAATCTTAGTGTTATAAAAGCAACATTTTACTCAGCTCCTGAACATGAACAAAATATATCATAACTAAACTTTCCGATCCTCGTTCTGAAGTAATTGATGAATTAGAATGTGGCTCGCTTATGTTGCCTTTGTAAAATTCGACTCGACCCTTCAACACACCATCACTTTGCATTCCACGGTTCACCGACCTTAACATTTACCACGCTGGCCACCGTGAAGCTCGGCCAAACCAAACGCAACCTGTTCCTTCGTACCCGTCTTGAACCGGTACGGATTCGGAATCCGATGAGTGTGCTGTGCCTTAAAAATCGTGCCAAACGGCTCGGAATCCGCGCCCTCCGCGATCGCGCCAGGAAGCACCAGCCCCGAATGGTCCTTTCCAAGGCTCGAAAACCCAGAGGTGCTCCAGAACCGAGCTGGCACGTAGTGGCAAGCTATCGCGCCTGGCTTATTTATTCTTTCGTCATGTTACAGGTTAATTGGACACAGTGTACGTGTTTATGATAATTCAGTGTCACGAATTGAGTGGTTTTAATAAGCCCCACACGGCCCTCCGGGTTCAGAATAAAACCAGAGCGCATGGGGTGGAAAAAGGAGCATAAAGCCCAAGATAAAGCCTCGCTGGGACCGCGCAAACAAGTAGCTCCGGTCGAGTTCCAGCGTTCGTCCGCACATTCGGTGGCATTGATACGCCGAAGAAGCGTGAAAAATTCGCGCGGCACGAAACGAGATAAATCGGCTCGCCGGCTGGTTCAGCCTCACGGTCACGGCCGTTAGCTCTTTAAAGGGCTGAACCTGCCGAATGGAAAACCACCGATGGGTGCGCGGGAGCCTCGTGGCCTCGTTGTTAGTGTGCTCGCGTTCTGCCGCTGGCAAATCATTCTGAACGAATGTGGGCTTTGCAGGCGACCAAATGCGAGGATGCGCCACCATCGTGTAGGTTTCTCGGTGGGTGGAAAAGGCTACAAAAATCCCAGCCCCCTCGTTGGCGGGAAATCGCACGAAAACAAATCGTCCAATGGGAGACTGAGACGGGACGAACATGAGGTTGCGGGACACACGCTCGCGCCATAATGAAGGAAACCGCGTCCAGGTGACATGGCTCCTGTCGTCCTCGGGAAAGTTCCACGTACGCTGGTGTCGCGATTTCGTCCCACGGGAGCATCCCTCAATCGAAAGCACTGTGAGGTGATCACCAGGGGTTGAAACAGAGAGAAAAGAAAGAGAGAGAGAAAGAGAGTTGACACTCAAACGACACAAGAAAGCGCCCGTTCACCCGTGGGTAACGAACGCAAACGCGCGCGCGCGCGCCTGACTGCAGCTTCTTCTTTATGCACTTTTGTCGAACATATTTTACTGATAAGACACGATTTATTGCGCTGCTGTGTCGGGGTAAATTTAGCGAACCGAACAAAAGCCCCCATCGCCGTGGGTTTCGCGGCAATCCAGAAGACGAATCGCACGTCGTCCCAACGGCGAATGGCGTTCGAAGGCACCACAAACAAATCAGAGCACCGGACTCACGACGCTTAAGGACCTTCGGTGGGATGGTGATCGAGGAATGAAAAAAAAAAGCACGAAGCACCGATAAAGCGGACCTGCCTTCGAAACAGGTACCCAAAGAGTATGCGTGTGTGTGTGTGTGTGTGTGTAGTACCGGTGGGGAGATATCGAAATTCAATAATAATAAAGCTAAATCGGGACCAAACGGTCAGGGAGCTGACTCGTTGCTGCTGTTTCGTTTCTTTTTCGCACAAAGCGGACCTTAACCTGTCCGGTTGAACTTGAGATGGTTCGGTTCTTCGTCGCGTGATCTTCCCGTTTGTCAACCGTGTGCTCGAGCGATCGAAGGGAGGGTTTTGTGCTGTTTTCGCCAATTTCGGTGACAGCTTGCGGTGTCCTGCGCTCGCGGAAGGATGCACCGTCGCGAAGGCGAACCGCGTGAATCCGTGGATCATCGCGGGCACACCACAATCCGGGCGATGAAAGTACACCGATAAGGCGGCGAATGCGATCGGTTGTGAGACGTGGGTTGTGGTTTGCCCTTCGCGAGAGCAGCCCTTCAAAAAGGTGTGCTGAACCGTGTTCGTAAATCACTTTCCACGAGCACGAGCAGCTCGCTCGGGTGCCCCCGAAAAAGGAGGCTGGTCCTTCTTGTTTCGCTTCTCGCGCTGTTCGAGAAGGTTGCACCGCTTTCGAAGGTGCCCACGGAGGTGGACAAGTGCAATCGGTTTCCAATTTAATTAAGGAATCGAACGGGACACGGCCCCTAGCCTGTGGTCCTTGCGCGGGGACCTGCGGGACGTGAGCTGGGATTGTCGAATTTCGGATTCGATACCGAGATTAGCCGCCGATTGTCCTCCCGGATCGACAATTTTGTGACTTATAACAAGCTCCGGGGGACGGCGTGCGCGCTCGTTAAGGAATGTTGCCCTTCACGCTTGCGAACGGACTTGCAGCTTCTTGGGGGATATGGTTGGGGCTTGGGGCTCTCGAGGACACCCACAGAATGCCCCACGCTTTCGGCGGGAAAGGCAACGGTTCGATAAAGTGCAGGGAGCGATTTTTGGCGGTTCCAAATTTTGCGCTCTTTCAAAAAGAACGCAAGTTTTCATCGGTTAGGGTTTTTTAAATCCAAGCAAGCGATGATCACACAAGAAAGAATGATTTTCGGCGGCAAAGAACTTCTCTCCTTAGTAGCAAAAAAAGCGCCCACTTCCGGAACCTTCAACAAGGGTCGAGCTTCGTTTAAATGCCTTACTAGTTGAAAGGGGAAAAAAATGTCTATACCACGAAAAAACAAACGAGCCTGGGGTTCCATCTGTCCGGGGTTAAAGAAGCGGCATTTATGAATTGTAGAATTCGATACGATGCTGCTGCACCTTAC
Organism: Anopheles nili; assembly: GCF_943737925.1. NCBI lineage: Eukaryota > Metazoa > Arthropoda > Insecta > Diptera > Culicidae > Anopheles > Anopheles nili. The sequence continues at coordinate 27,379,263 of NC_071292.1, forward strand.
TCGTTTTTTTACGGACTCCTTTCGTGGGCACTCTAGGGAGCGAGAAAAAAGCCTACTTCTCTTAAACCCAAAAAAACGAACCACCCTACTACGCCGCGGCCACAGCTGTTCCCGTTCTTGGGCCACCATACCCACCGGAACGGAATAAATTACTCCCACTTTAAAATGTTCCTCAAAACACGTCCCATTTCAATCAAAACTTGATTAAGGAAGGAAATGCTCCCTGTGCGAGGAGCGCAAAAAAAAAAGGCTGTCCGGGTGTCGTCCCAAATCCGACGGTCCTTAAGACTCCCCCGGAACTTCCGGCCACCGTGAGGATGTAATATTTTTTTTTTTGGTTGCTTCACTCACTCACGCTCCCTGCGCGGCGTCTAATGATATGGTAATGAATCGGTACGTTGCGCCCAAGTGGCCATAACTCATCTGCGCGCGGTATCAAACCAGATCGGGTAGAGGTCCTTGTAGCTGCTACAGAAGTAAAAAAAAAATCTCATCACTTCCGCCGTGTTTCATCGTACCCCGAGCGATAGCGGCACGGCGTGCTGGTGCGTCTGGGAACGATTTCTTTTTTCACGCCCAGCAGCATCCACCCCCAGGCGAGCTGGCCTGGGAAAAAAAGCCCATATCCCACCACCGGAACGGGTTTTTTTTTTCTTCTCTTGGCCCTCTCTGCATCCTCGGCGTATGTGGCAGGAAGGAGAAACTAGAAAAACTAGAACAATCGTGCCGGGATCGAGCACAAGGATCTCGGTGGGTTTTTTTTTCTCACCGTACCAACCCTGTGTGGGTGCTCTCGCACGGAAATGAGATGGAAATGCGTGCTGGGCTGGTTTGGGTTGCTGAGAAAAGGGACAACGCACCCTGCGCAAGCATGGGAAGCACCATTGGCCTCGAGAGGCATCGGAAAACTAATCGCGTATTGTGTTTCACGCCAGCTCGCAGGTTTCTCAGCTACAGGGTGACCCACCGAAACGCAGGCAGTGGCACCCTGTGCCCTTCGCAGGCTTCCGCAGCGTAACGGGAACGAAGGAACAGGTTGAAATTCGAGGCGACAAAAGGAAACGGCACGATCACGCGGTGTGGACCGCATCGCCCGTTCTTTTATCCATTCCAGCTTGTCCTGGAAATGAGTTGGTGCTTTTTTTCTTCTCCTGTTTGCCTTTGCCTCCTTCGATCGGTTTCGTCCTTATCCGTGCGATCGTGCACACAAAGGAGAATTCGGAAGAAGGACGAGCGGCACTTGTTCGCATCGTATCGAGTGGTGGGTTGGTTGGGAACGCAGGCGAGTACAGGAAGGATAAACATCCTTACCCTTGGGCGCGTCTTCGTCCTGGGTGACAGAGAGGGCGTCTCGCACCGAGGCTGAGCCACAAAGGAAAGGAAGGAAGTAGTAATGAGCTAATGTGATGGGAGAAAAAAAAACATCATTCTTCACCGTTCGACTACATGGGAAATGCGATAATGGTGCTACAGATAAACACAAAGGATCTCGAACGCATACAAATTAGCCACCGCAAACAAAACAGATCACTGTGAGATGTTTTTGTCCCGCACGAATTACGCTCAGAAATTCTGTAAAGCAAACAATAAAAACTCGTTTGTCAGATTGCGGAGATACGTTTAAATCTGCTGAAATGTGTGTTATCGACAAAAAAACGATCACAAATGCTGCAAGCACATTTCAACTGAGCAGTTAACCATTCAGATCATATCCCCCTTAAATTCGCTACACTTGTATTCGTCATTGCGAGTCACCAATCTCGCTCGATAAGGGCCCTTTAGGCTTATTGATGGTTTCTGGATAAATTCGGAAGACTTCAAAAATAATCAATCTGACGACAATGTAGCGAAAAAGCTCACCCACAAAGAAAAGGCACCATTCTCGCTCCATCAAAGGAAGTCCTTGAACTTCCATCGGACTCGCATTAATCGACAGTCAAGGATTGCAGACGTGCAAATCGTGTCAAGTGCTCACGTCAAGTCGGCACTTTTTCGACGCTTTTAAGGAATAAGTTAAACCAAAGCCGTACCGGGTTAATGTGCAGATGAAGTAACATCCTGAAGGACGGATTGCTGTGAAGTGCAAATCGATCGCTTTGGTAATCGGAATAATGTGTCGCCAATGGTGTTGTGTTTTTTTTGTTGCACATTTAAAAAGACTTTGAACCAAAAACGCAAGACTCATTTCAAGTCAAGCAACCTGCCGACATGTCAAGTTCAGCGACGTTTGTTCACGATCGGGTGAAAAAAGTCACTTCGTTTAAGAAACCTTTCAAGACGTGAGGAATCGCATCCGGTCTGCGATTGTGCATTATTTCGGGTTAGATTTTGTCCTGATCCAAACGCACACTGTATATTTCCATTAACGCATGAGAACAAGAGGAAAAAAAACGTTAAACTCCAAGAGTGCGAAAAGCTCCTCCTGGTTTCAGTTGCACTGCCTTGCACTCCCAACGCATCCGATTAGTGGCCAATTACAGCAATGAGCGACTCGAAACCGGCCAAGCGCACACACACACCGAAAAAAAAGGACAACCTGCCCGCCGAGCCCGGAACAAAGGGACGGCCAAAACCTGTTGCAAGGTTCGCCCCTGCGGTTACGAAACAACTGTTTTCACGCGCGATCATTGCGTACGTGCACAGGCCGCACATCGACATCCTTCGGATGCCATTCTCCGCAGCCGGCGAGTCATCGACACGAAAGGTATTGCACTTCAATCAGTGCGGGAACCAGCCCTGCAGCCAGACGGTCAGATCCCTGGCCTGCACTTGCACCGCTGCGCCTTCTTTGCGGTCGGAATTGCATTGTGCGCGCGGAACCTTTCGCTTCTTTCTTCGATCGTTCGATCGATCAGGCGCATGCGATCCTCCCTGCCGTCAGCGCAAGAAACAAAGCCGCGAGCTCGGGCGTGTGTGAAGGGCCCTCTCGAGAACCTGAAAAGGAATGCAACCCGTTGATGGAAGGTTGATGAAGCGATCGACGATCGGAACCGAGGGCGTCATCGAAGTGTCGACGCGATGGACTTTAACGCGATGCTTCGCCCGAGGGACGCCGTGCGAGGCCGTGGAATTTCAACCATCAGATAATTGAGCGCGGGACTTAATAAATTAAGCGTAATTATGCGATGATTGAGTTATTTCGATCATTTTCGATGCGCTGGTTGCGCTGAGCTGCTCTTGATCGGGTCGTTGCGTGGAGCAGCACAATGAAGCAAGCGTAGGAAGGTGTTTGCTGAGAACGACCGATCGAGATGATGTCGGGTGCATTATGGAAATGGGAGAGACTAATGTAATTTACACGCGAGCTCGTTGGGCTTTCATTATGGGCTGTTTAGGATTTTTGTTCAGCTTTAAATGATGTTTAAAATTAACATAAATTGATAAAAGCGTTACAGATGTTGCACGCCACTCGTAACGAGCAAACATTCAACCTCGGCCGGCTTGATTGGCGAATATCTGAGCAACGAAACAAGCTCGATAGCAAAACACCCACCAGCTCAACCAACGACACCGGCAAAAAGTATGTCTTAATCGAAGCTCGATCATGCGCGATTTCGCAGCAGCACGAGAAGAAAAGGGCTTTATCGTAACAAATTGTTTCACACCTCCCGCGGAAGGTAACAAGGGTTTTGATCGAACAAACGCAACCAAACCCGTCTGTCGGCCACACGCGTGGCTCGAACGCGAGCCTCGACTTATCTGTCCGCCTACGGCTGCAAACACCCGGCCAACCTTCTCGACCTGCCGGGCCTCACCTCGTGCGGTCAATCGGCGGCTCGCATTAATTTAGACGATCTTTTTCATAAATATTCCTTCTCCTCAGGGCTGGTTGCCCGGGCCAGGCACCTTCACGGGTCGCGCGTGTCAACGCCTTTTAAAACGCGAATCGAGCCACGAGACTGGCGCAAAACATCTCACCCCTTTTCGGTGGGTGGACAGGTCTGTCTGGTGAGTAAATATGAATCCTCTTCGCTTCCATTAGGCGCCCGCTCTATTGCGAGGCGTCTCATTTAAGGTATCGCACGTCGCGCCACGTACTTACGATCGCTCGCGAAAACCCAGCCAGCTAATGAAGCCACCCATCGGCTAGTGAGGGTGGTGGCCCGCCCAAACGCACCCCGCAAAAGGGCTTTAAGTGCAATTAAATTGAAATCGTTGATTTACGATCCACCGCACCGCGATTACGCCCCGTTTGATAAGAACGACCGAGCGAATGGGCACACGAGCGCTCCCAAACGGAAACGACACCGCGCACAACCTACGAGCTCGAAAGGCGACGGAAAATCCGTAGGGTGGATGGGAAATTATAAATTACAACATTATCATAAATGCAACGTGCACTCCATAAATTCTGCCCGATGTCGCCAGCCGTAGCTTGGTCGCGATCGCACGCGCCACCGATCGTCGCCAATGGCAGCGAACGAACGAACGGCGGCATCGAAAGCCGCACTCGATGCAATAAAGTTAAAGTGCACTCACGAAATGAAGTCCCAGCTGACGCTGCACGGCATGCGATGTGCTTGCACGCTGTGTCCTCCAGGCAGAAAGTAGTTCACCCACGAACCCTCGGTAGAATCGAGCCTGGCTCCTTGTTTGTAAGCATGTTGAAACGGAACTGAACGCCATTTAACCACCGTTCTCGAGCTGCCCAATCATATGCGTGATGTCGGTAGGAGAAAAGAAAAACCTACGCTCGTCGGGAAATTGGATGGGGGAAAATTCCATCTAAAACCCCTCCAAAGACCATTTCCCAGCGCTGCGATGCAAATCATCAAGCACCCGGCTCGGGCGGTCTCATCCCGCTGAGTTCGCTGGGTGAAGAAAGATCGATCGAGCCGTCGTCGTCCGATGCCGCCCTACGGCAGGATTCCGATAAGCCACCGGGTGGCTTTGATCTCGAGGCTCGATCGAAACGCGTGCCACTGGGGCCGAAACCGGCGTGGAGCTGAAATCTGACCCCGACAGAAGCCACCGAGCCTCGGGAGACCGGTGTGGAGAAATTCGAAAACTAGTCGCGCTAATCGAAACGATTTAGTTTGGCTCAATCGCCCAGTGCTGCCGCTGGAGCAGAGCCTCATAAATATCTCGCCTTTCGCTCGTCTAGTCGCGCACGCGCATCGATTCCGTTGCGTAGCGCGTGCACAAACGGTTGCGTACCGGCGGTCCGCGTACATCAAACGGCAAGCCGGAATGCCGTAATTAATGTGATACTAATATTTAATTTATTTGCACGATATGTTAATAACTTACGCCGACCGGTGCCAGTGGATCCGTCCGTCACGTGGAACCGGGTGGTACCGAGTCTGATGGTGATGGGTTCGGATTTATCAGCCACTGAGTGGTCGCTGCAGGCGCCACGTTGTACGCGAAGGCGAGCACTGGCCAATGCGGCACTTTGTACCGAGATCGAAGCCCGCTGTACCGCCCGAGGAACCGACAAGAATTAAATGTCCAGCCTGTCCGGGCGCGATCGAGCTCCAGTGGTTCAGAACAACGACGGCCTCGATGTGCCGCAGCAATTTTCCCTACATTGTACCCATGTTCGCGGGTAATTGGCCGCTAATTTGTTGTGGATTCTGCAACCACCGGTCGAAAGGCATTTGACCGATTCCTGGCCGCACCAAAGTATCGCCAAATTGAGCGGCGATTATCGGGCGAAGTGTAAAACTGTTACCCCATCATTATCACATGCACCACTGTGGGGCGTCGTGCTTGCGCTTCTAACAAGGTGATCGCCTGGCATGGCCGCCAGAGGGTCGTCCGTTTTTCTCGGCCCCTTTTGGTTGTGCGCTTGAAACCCACCGAAACGGAAAAGCGCATGCCACGGCTGACCTCTTGACTCCGCCAATTGCACTATCGTTATCGTGTCCCCGAAGCACGGCGAGAACCCCGCGACGATGGTGCCAAGTTCGCGAGGCCAGCCGTTCATAATTCACCCAAGGTACACTGGCGGACATTGTTGGTGGGTGCGAGTGTCCAATCGCAACCAGCATTACCTAACCGACGGTCTTTTGACGGTTGAGGGAGCTATTTTTTCGGTGGGGTAAGTTCGGAATTCTCAAGCACCGACACGACGGTGGTGTGCCTCCGGACATAGATGGGAAATGGCGGATCGATCGATCGGTATGATCGATGACGGAGCGGATGTTTTATGCTTCTCATGCCGGTCCGGTCGGTGATATAATGATATGTGCCTGAGCTAGGGACCGGATCGCCATACCGAGCACTTGCTGTGATGGGTGAGATTCGTGTGAGACCAATTTCTGTCCTGCGCGAGCCGACCCGAGCTCCCGTAGATCCCTTGGAGGTCATCTAAGCGGTTTTCAGGATGATGATGCGCTTAAAAAGCTGCTTTTGGACCAACACTTCCCATCGTCGTTGTTCACGCGCTTCAGACCAGTGTCCGATTGCAACGCTTTTTGTTGAACCTGATCGATCGCACGCTTTTCCCAGCGTCCAAAATACTACCGTCCAATCGAGACGACACCCTGCCAAGTGCATGGATCTCCCGCCGAGGTCAACCAATCGACCAACGGCCCATCATCCAAAGTGCGCCCTAATGAATGGCCCCATAATCGGCCAGGGCCACGGTCAATCCGCTTGAACCCCCTTGTTCGAGGGGCATCCTGCCGTTTCACTCGCCACATGCAATCAATGCCCGCACCAGCATCCATCCCACGATCCCGATGGTGATAATGATACCGCGATTGCCGGTACCGTGCCGTCTTCCCGGTCAGCACTTGCGTCAAGTTCGGTGCCAAATCGGTGCGCGCGAATGAAACCATTACCACGGTTCAGCAGATCCCGCTTGGCCAACTGTAGCGTGACTATCGAACGACCATCGCGATGGGCTTCAAACTACGTCCCAGGGCACGTCTTCGAATGCGGCCAAGCAGCATCGAACACTTCGGTGATCGAATGGCGATGATTACACGCCGGCGACCTCGGGACGAGACCATCGAAGGTGATTGAATCGCTGCAAAAAAAAACGTGTACAAATATTATTGCCCGTCTCTAATCTGGCTAAACGGTTCCGGCGCGAGTTCGCCGCTTTCGCTGGGTTTCTTCTCGCGCGCTTTTTGTTAGCGATCGGTGGCCATCGGTGTTGCGGGAGAAAATTGACGCAGTTTTCGGATCGATTCGGCCTGGTGAAACCTGTTCCGATTTGTGCCCACAAAGCGCCGAACATCGCTAAAGTGTGTTTGGGGAGAACGTCGAATTTTTGGGGGCAGTTTATCGACACGAATCACAAACCAAAGAAGCAGGTCGTGAAAAGCGTCCACTCGGCCGCTAGAGGCAACCTGCTTCGCGAGTGGGAAAACCTGGTTCCCACGGCGGGCATTTTTCCACCGACTCCGACACGGTTCGCGATCGGTGTCAAAGCCGCTGATCATGTTGACGTGATTATGATCGCCAGGGTCGCCTGGATTCCCTGGATCGATTCTCTCTCTCACACACACTCTCACCCATCTCTTTCTCTCCGATCGATGGCAATTAAAGCATGGCGAAAAGACAGCAATCGGCGCTGGGAACGCTGCTTGGGACCGGGAGTCATCCTCAATTGGATCCAGAGCCGATCAGAACTAATTCAGCAAATTCTATTCATCATCGACCCGGCGGGCGTCGAGTGAGTGAGCTGTAGGAGTGGATGCCAAAAGAGACCGATCTCGTGGCCTTTAGCGATCACCGGACAAAAGGCCGATGAGTCTCGACCAGCCGGTCGTGGTACCTGTTCAGAGGCCATCCTTTTCGGTCGCTTTCTTCGTTGAACGTTTTTTTTCCCCGACTCGGAATGTATCAATCTGTGCCGTGGTCGATTGAACCTGTTCGAAAGGTTCCCATGTTTGTCAGCCTATTCCTCGCTGGCTAGTGCTGGCATGTGAAAATGTTGCCAATCGAGTTCTGCGAACGAGCAAGGACACTCGGTTCGTTTGTGGGTTTCCACTTTCCGAGCCGGGCGATGGAGAGGCAAAAAGACAAACGGGAAAGAGCACAAAATTCTTCGCTTCGCAAATCCGTGGAAAGCTCAAAATCCTCGACAACCGATCGATATTTTGTGTTTTCGTTCACCCAAAAAATGCACTCCTTGTTGCAGTGTCTTTCGCTGCTGTATGGGCGGTGCTGTTTTTAGACTGGCACAGCTTTTTTTGCGGTTCGTTAACGGGTTTCTGTTTTCCTAGAGCTTGTTCAGATCATTGAGAAAAACCTGAAAATAGAAACCGAGAGCAGATCGATCGATGTTTTGGGCGGTGGCAAAAAGTGGCCAAATTCCCACCGAAGAATGCACCGCAACGCAAGGTTGATTGTGCATACGGAGTCGGTCGGTGAGAAACACCACGGAAAGTGCTTTCATTCCTTTCTTTCGCTCGGTGCAGTTTGTTTAGCTTTGTTTTGTATTGATTTGCTCATTTGAAACCATCGCCGTACTCGCTGCGGGTGGGAAAAATTTCTTCCCGAACACACGGGGTGTGTTTTGTGTGAGAAAGATAATCATGTTATGTGAGAAAAATGAAAATCTACAAAAGAAAAGAGCGCTGCAAATCCCAAAGGTATTTTTGATGGCGGTGTGAGTTAATTTCTCCTTACTATTTAATTTTTTGTTTTGACAAGAATCTTACATGTTGAGCAGTAAATAATTAACCATACCTTCATTTGCTAAAGGTACATTCTTTTAAACCCGTATTAATAACTCACTAAGTAATTGTAATATTACTGTGAATAATTGGTATTGAAAGAATAAAAAATATAACAACTCATGAAAAGCCAAACTGTCGTCAATGATTAGTATATTTTCCAGCTTCCACTAAATTACAAAAACTTTCAAAATTTTCCATTTGTTGTGAGTCAATCTTTCAACCATTTATTTTTAATCCCTTCACAGTTTTGCAATAGAAGTGCTTGGGCACATTGAGCGTGCATCTCCTGATTTGCTCGAGCAGTGCTCGGGCAGTTTTGATTACCTCCTCCACTGTTCTTCAATTAAAAAAAGGATCAAAACATTGTCACTCTTTTTTGTGATTTGGAAAAAACGTGCTCTAAAATTCATAAAAATAAAAGTTTATAATCTTTTTTGTTGAGATTTTATGCTATATAATATGATAATTGGTACATTGTTTCAGAAAATCAGTTAAAAACTGCTTAATTGTTTTCAATATCAATGAATTCTATATTAAATTATAACATAACTTAAATTTCAACGTAGCTTCATTTTGCCTGGAGCAAGTAATTCATTTAAGATTCTTATAATAATATTTAGTTTCTTTGCGTAGCTTTTCACCGCACTTGCTTTTGCACGAATAACAAACTTCATAGATAATACATTTCTAGTTCATAGATACAAAATTCATTTATTTTTATTCTGTGCCCCAATGCATTTCTTATTCAATGTGCGCTAATGCAAAAACTGTAAAGGGGTTAAAAGCTCAACAAAACCTTTCTAAATCCCCCACAAAAGGCACACGAATCCGTCAATCCGATAGTTTTCAGTCATGCCAAAACGCCGGCCGAGTTGCATAAAATGCACAAAAATCAATCTCACGTGGCTCTCGTCGCTAAGCGGTATCGATTCGGCGTCGGATTTTGAACGCCAAAATCGTCAAATTTGAAATCGCTAGTAACGAGAGATCATGCGTCGAAGAGGATACATGTACCAGCCGAATTCCGTTTCGAACATCACTTGTCACTCAAGGGTTACCAAATTTAATGGATTTCCCCTCCTAATGTTATCAGTACATATCGTCGATCCTTCCGGCGCATGATAATCAGCATCCCATCTCATTTGCTCTCGTTTGCTATCGATCGCCTTGTTCTATGCACACTGTAGGAACTTATTGAGCGTTCTACCTTCCCGGTCATAATTCGGTCGCAGTTTTTTGACGGTCATAAGAAATTGTCTCGCTTCATACATTAAATCCTTTTTTGATACAAAACAAAGCAGCAAACTGTGTGCAATAAATTTCTGTTATTTTAACCTCTGTTCCCCATATCATTGAGTTTCTTTTCATCACAAAACTATATGAAAATAGCGGGATGATGAAACACGTTGTCCAACCAGCACGCATCACTCCATAGTGCAGGCAATGTCACCTCCTACGCTCGCCTGGTACAAAATATAGTAGCTTGTCCTTGTTGCGCTCCCGTGCTGCTCCCGTTAACCGAAATAGTAATCTTTAAGCCCATGGCGCATGATTTTTATCACCAGTGCCAAATCTGGTGTCGTTGTGCGTAGTTTTTGCGCTCGAGGATTTCAGATTACACGGCGCACGCTGCAATCGGGAGAATTTTGACGACGGATTTTGAACGCCAAAAGCGACAAATTTGAATTCGCTAGTACCGAGAGATCATGCGTCGAAGAGGTTGCTGGTACCTGCTGGATTACCACACTAAATATTATGGATTTCCCCTCCAAATGTTATCAGTACATATCGTCGATCTTTTCGGCGCATGATAATCAGCATGCCATTTCATTTGCTCTCGTTTGCTATCGAACGGATTATTCTAAGCACACTGTAGGATCTTATTGAGCGTCTTATCTTGCTGGTCAAAATTCGGTTGCAAATCCTTTTTTAATACAAAATAAAGTAGCAAACTGTGTGCGATAAATTTAATTAAATTTATCGCACACCGTTTGCTACTATGTTTTGTATTAAAAAAGCATCAAATGTACACAGACACCCAATTTATCACAACGCGCGAGATACTGCGACCGAATTTTGACCGGCAAGATAAGACGCTCAATAAGATCCTACAGTGTGCGTAGAACATTGCGTTCGATAGTAAACGAAAGCGAACGAGATGGGATGCTGATTAGCATGCGCTGGAAAGATCGGCGATATGTACTGATAGCATTTGGAGGGGAAATCCATTAAATTTAGTGTGGTAATCCGGATAGTGCAGTTACCTCCTCGACGCATGATGTCTTGTTATTCACAATATCAGATTTGTCGCTTTTGGGGTTCAAAATCCGTCCTCGAAATCCTCCCAATTTGCATATTGCGTTCAAATCGTTCCGATATTGATGGTTAATCGAAATAATTTTTGTGATATCCACGTGCGCGAAAACCACGCACGACGACGCCAGATTTGGGACTGCTGATAAAAAGCGTGAGGCATGGGCTTAAAGATTACTATTTCGGTTTACGGGAGCAGCACGTGAGCGCAACAAGGACAAGCTACTATATTTTGTACCAGGCGAGCGTAGGAGGTGACATTGCCTGCACTATGGAATAATGCGTGCTGGTTGGACAACGTGTTTCATCATCCCGCTATTTTCATACAGTTTTGTGATAAAAAGATGCTCAATGATATGGAGAGCGGCTGTTTAAATAACAGAAATTTATCACACAACGTTTGCTGTCTTGTTTTGTATCGAAAGAGCATTTAATGTATGCAGTCAGACAATTTATTATGACCGGCAAAATGCTGCGACCGAATTATGACCGGCACGATACAACACTCAATAAGATCCTACAGTGTGCATAGAATAATCCGTTCGATAGCAAACGAGAGCAAATGAAATGGCATGCTGATTATCATGCGTCAGAAAGATCGACGATATGTACTGATAACATTAGGAGGGGAAATCCATTAATCTTAGTGTGGTAATCCAGCAGGTACCTGCAACCTCTTCGACGCATGATCTCTCGTTACTAGCGCATTGAAATTGAGCGATTTTGGCGTTCAAAATCGGCGTCGAAATTCTCCCGATTGCAGCGTGCGCCATGTAATCTGAAATCTTCGAGCGCAAAAACTACGCACAACGACACCAGATTTGGCACTGGTGATAAAAATCATGCGCCACGGGCTTAAAGATTACTATTTCGGTTAACGGGAGCAGCACGGAAGCGCAACAAGGACAAGCTACTATTTTTTGTAACAGGCGAGCGTAGGAGGTGACATTGCCTGCACTATGGAGTGATGCGTGCTGGTTGGACAACGTGTTTCATCATCCCGCTATTTTCATATAGTTTTGTGATAAAAAGATGCTCAATGATATGGAGAGCGGCTGTTTAAATAACAGAAATTTATCACACTACGTTTGCTGTCTTTTTTTGTATCAAAAAAGCATTTAATGTATGCAGTCAGACAATTTATTATGACCGGCAAAATGCTGCGACCGAATTATGACCGGCACGATACAACACTCAATAAGATCCTACAGTGTGCATAGAATAATCCGTTCGATAGCAAACGAGAGCAAATGAAATGGCATGCTGATTATCATGCGTCAGAAAGATCGACGATATGTACTGATAACATTAGGAGGGGAAATCCATTAATCTTAGTGTGGTAATCCAGCAGGTACCTGCAACCTCTTCGACGCATGATCTCTCGTTACTAGCGCATTGAAATTGAGCGATTTTGGCGTTCAAAATCGGCGTCGAAATTCTCCCGATTGCAGCGTGCGCCATGTAATCTGAAATCTTCGAGCGCAAAAACTACGCACAACGACACCAGATTTGGCACTGGTGATAAAAATCATGCGCCATGGGCTTAAAGATTACTATTTCGGTTAACGGGAGCAGCACGGAAGCGCAACAAGGACAAACTACTATTTTTTGTACCAGGCGAGCGTAGGAGGTGACATTGCCTGCACTATGGAGTGATGCGTGCTGGTTGGACAACGTGTTTCATCATCCCGCTATTTTCATACAGTTTTATGATAAAAAGAATCTCAATGATATGGGGAACAGAGGTTTAAATAACAGAAATTTAACGCACACAGTTTGCTGCTTTGTTTTGTATCGAAAAAGCATTTAATGTATGCAGCAAGACAATTTCTTATGACCGGCAAAATACTGCGACCGAATTATGACCGGGAAGGTAGAACGCTCAATAAGTTCCTACAGTGTGCATAGAACAAGGCGATCGATAGCAAACGAGAGCAAATGAGATGGGATGCTGATTATCATGCGCCGGAAGGATCGACGATATGTACTGATAACATTAGGACGGGAAATCCATTAAATTTGGTAACCCTTGAGTGACAAGTGATGTTCGAAACGGAATTCGGCTGGTACATGTATCCTCTTCGACGCATGATCTCTCGTTACTAGCGATTTCAAATTTGGCGATTTTGGCGTTCAAAATCCGACGCCGAATCGATACCGCTTAGCGACAAGAGCCACGTGCGATTGATTTTTGTGCATTTTATGCAACTCGGCCGGCGTTTTGGCATGACTGAAAACTATCGGATTGACGGATTCGTGTGCCTTTTGTGGGGGATTTAGAAAGGTTTTGTTGAGCTTTCAACCCCTTTACAGTTTTTGCATTAGCGCACATTGAATAAGAAATGCATTGGGGCACAGAATAAGAATAAATGAATTATGTATCTATGAACTAGAAATGTATTATCTATGAAGTTTGTTATTCGTGCAAAAGCAAGTGCGGTGAAAAGCTACGCAAAGAAACTAAATATTATTATTAGAATCTTAAAAGAATTACTTACTTGAAGAATTGTGGTTTAATTAAAAAAAATAGAATGCATTGATATTGAAAACAATCAAGCAGTTTTTAACTAATTTTCTGAAACTATGTAGCATTTGTCATATTATAGCATAACATCGCAACAAAAAAGAATAAAAACATTCAATTTTATGAATTTTAGAGCACGTTTTTTTTGAAACCACAAAAAAGGGTGACAATGCTTTGATACTTTTTGTCAAAATTGAAGTTCTGTGAAGGGGTTAATTTAATAAAACAGTGCTATCATTTGTCGAGTAGTTTAATCGATGTCAGAAATCTTTCCCGTTGCACAAATTGGTCAGACTAATTCGATGGCGATCACCTCCTCGAGATCGCCATCCATTCAGGCAAGTCTCCGGAAATGGCGATGTTGAACAAATTATTCTTATCAAAAATGCTACACGAGCGCGCGTGGTGCGGCAAAAAGCTCTAAACGAACGATGAGTGCAGCTCCTTAGGCAGAATGCAAAAAATAAATGTAGCCCGACTACAAACTCCGTAACAAAATAGAAACAACACTTCACGAACGGCAACGACACGAGTAATTTATACCACCTCACGGATCGTGCAAATAGCTGCGATCGGGCGGGACAACCCAAACGGTCGATTTGCATTTGTTGCCGCCCAACCAAGCAAGCATCCCGTCGTAGTCGAGAATGCTTCTTTTTTAAACCGGCCCTCCCATCTGCCGGTGCTTCAGCACGCCCTTTTGCTGGAAAAGACACACATCCACACATACACAAACACGGCCAAGCGATCGTGAGTGTCATTAGAACCGTTAAAGCACGCTTCGCCGTGCTGCGACCCAGCTTGCTCTGAATTGTTTCACCATGTCCGATAGCTGCCCTACGACCGAAGGCAATGGCGACAAGTACCTTAGCCACACCACGATGGGTCCATTCGAAAGTGCTTGACATTCCTGGCGGCTTATCGTACGCGTACGATCGACCACACGGACTAACCAAATTGCACACACGACCAAACACGAGCCTGCTGGACGCCGAGGACCTCCGGAATCGAACCACCAGAATGGAGCACCGGAGTGTCATAAATTATCGTTTTAATTAATAACCACACGACCCAGACAAGCCAACGATGGTGGAGGAATAAAAACAGGTCCCAAAACATCTTCGGATCCATGGATCGATGTTTAGATTTCCAACAAATGTAGCGTTTTCTCCGCCACGGCACCATATCAAATAACCGGCAGCTTGTGTCGCTTCGGTGGCGGGTTTTACCGCGGATGAGTTATGCTTTACAAACAGCGCATCCATCTGTTCGATTTGGGTGAGAGTTTTCTCCTCTTCGAGCTTGATTTCCCGATGCGTACGAAAGCAAAAAAAAAAAATACAACGCCAACTCCCTTCGGGAGCCCACCAACCGGGAACGGAAGTACGATCAAATATGGAACCAGCAAGCAATCGGAACGACGCTCCAGGGAACCGGAGGCTTCCGTTCGCGCGGCTCGCAACCTGATACGGAACTAATTTTCGGTCCGGCTCACCGCCCAGCCGGTGCACAGTGAGATAAATCATTTTCTGTAAAATATTTACACATCCCAGCGGCGTGTAGCGAGCGATCGTGGTTGCGCTTCCGGCTGCAAGCGGATTGATTTAGCGATGGTTCCAGTGGTGTGATGTGTTTTTTTGGAGTTTTTTCGACACCCAACACGGCTCCGGGATGCAACGATAAATCCCCAGGGGTGTTTCGTTCTTCTTTCTCGTATCGCAAACAAGTTCATCCCTTGGCCACTTTCATCTTGTTTCCGTGAAGCACACACGCGTTTCGTACGTGGTACGATCGTGTGACACTTGCCTTTGATTCCGTGGGCTTCTTTTTTTGAACCGGCCTTCAATGTTCGTTTCAAGCAGACTTCGTTGGAAAGATCGCTCCAATCTCGATCCCGCACGCACGGTTATCTGTTTCGGGGACCTTTTACACTCACTTTCACCAGCCGAAGCGTCAACCGGACACGGTGTTATGAAATGTAAGACGCGCTCATTTACATCGTCCTCGTCCGGGGCGCGCTGTTACATGTTTATTACCGTGCATTTATCTGATGTACCGAGCGGTCCAATCCCTCGGCCACAGGTCACTCGCTTCTTCCTAGAACGCGATGGAACCTGCGCCTCATAACGTGCACATAAATCCGTGACATCTTGATTCGACGACGCGCCCGAAATGCAACCGACGCTGGAAGGTGTCATCTCGCTGTTGGAAGCTGTTGGAGCTAAGAAAATGAAACCCACCACCTGTAGCCCTAGCCCATCCTCCCGTGACGAGGTGTCCACGAAAAACTCATGTGCCACCGTGAAAAAAAGGCCACAAAATGTGAGCCACGAGCCAACGCTCATCAACTTTGGCCGCCAGTCCGATAAACGGAACGGTTCCCGCATATGTCGGTGCGGGTCACCAGCCCAAGATCGACGGTCCAAACGGCACCGAACCACGAAGTCACGAAAAAAACGCTCGCGAGCTCAAGACGACGAAGCGGCGAAACATATTTCTTGCGTTTGACGATAAATTCCACTAAATTATGACTTGATAGCGAGCGCCCGATACGAACATCGCCCCGTGGGATGCCCGGAAGGCAGCACGGCGTTTGGTTAAGTGAGCAGAACAAAACGTAAAAGTGCTCGATAAAAACGCGAGGTGTTTATTACCGACCAACTCCGGGTCGTCGAGTCCGGGACGAAGCTCGAAAAAAAGGGAACCAAACAAAAATCCCATCCCGCGAGAGTCGTTCGCGGACCTCTTGGGTCGTGTCTAAATGTGGTTCGGATCAGTAATTTTCGGGATGAGGCTCGGATAAGCCATAACGGGTACCGTCTGTTGCGTCATCGGTGACCGACCCGCAGGACACGACCAGGTGGTGTGGATCCGTAGCGAGAGTCATGTGTTTTAATTACGACAACCCATAGGGTGCCCTACGCGCGAACCCTTCGTGACGCGTTACGGGAAAGCCATGCTGGGGTCTCAGAGACGATCGGTGATATCCTTCCTTCGGGCTGCTCGATGCGCTCAGACATTACTTAATTAAACACCAGTGCGGTGCGAGGACGCGCAGGACCTTCAACGACCCCTGTACGGGGTGGTCCCAGGCACGGGCGCAATATCTGATATTCAAACCGTATTTATCCACGCGCTGCAAATGAGGCTGCTTTTGGGGACTGGAAAATTTTAATGACCCCTTTCGCCGGAAAACGCACGCATTCCTTGTGCCCTCAGCGGCCTGATGTTACGGTGGGTGATTTAACGAAGTAAGAAAAAAAAAGCAAACTAATAAAAATTGGGAAGCGAACGTGACGCATCACCCGCAGCAACAATATGGGCATGGGGGCAATCCCTGGCACATGGTCACGATGACCACCGGCCGAGGGTTGAGTCCGCTATCCGGCGCTCAATCGTTCGACCGGCATGGTACGGGTGCAGTAAATAGATTGCATTTAATTTTCTCCCTCCACGAGGCGGCCCAAAACCCACCGAGGTGTCATTAATAATATTTGGATAGAATCGATTCGACACGCGCGCTGCACCCACGCCGACCGTGAGGGCGTAGAAGATCCTGCGCACCGGTTGCACCGTAAGGCTTTAAAGGTCCCTTTTCGTCAGCAGGTTCTGGTTCCCGAAAACGCCATCTGACAGGCGAGCACAATGCAGGCGCATGGGGAGAAAGCAACCGTACGCAAGCTCACGCTCGGCACGCCATCGCCAGGATCATCCCCGGTTTTTTTTTGTTGATGATGGTCGAATGATAAATGGATCAATACCATCCAGGTTTCGGCGGTGCTAGGACTCAGGTGTGACTAATGCACGCAATAGAGCCGGGTTTTTTTTCCGGCAACACATGCCACGACTCTCACCATGCCGGAACTGCAGCAAGTGCCATCGACATGACGCCGAAACATCCTTGAGAAGTGGTGCATGTGTTCGTTGTTCGAAAATATCCCCTTGACTGCTGGAAACTCCCGCCGCCGGGGTTGAATTCCACCCGAAGACTGGCGGCTTCGTTATCGGCTCGATATGGAGTTGGCCTTCATTGAAACGCCACCAAACCAAACACCCGCGGTTGGTCGCTTTTAACGGACGCGATAAGTTAGTGAGTTGCCGGTGTGGCTTTAGTTCACCAGCGCCGAAGAATCGCCATCTGCACGAACTCCCCCCACAGTGCCGGCACGGACGATGCTTATCGGGATCACGAAAATCGCATTCCAACCGAGTTGCGGGAGAGAAAGATGAAACCAAACCCGACAACTTCGAGCAACCGGAGGCCACAGGAGTCTCACCTGGAGCTGGAGTTTGTCCTCTTCTTGCCAGTTTGGGGTGTTTGTGGTCTCGAAGTAGAAGGTGCAGGAATCCAGATCGTAACGCGGCTAAGAGTGCAGTACATTTGCATAGGAATGATAGCACCATTCTTCGATCGCTGGCAGAGTGCATAACACACGGTGTGTAACACGCTGCGAGACATCTGCTGACAACGTGGGTCCATTGGATGCAGAGAAACTGGCTCGAGAACGATCTAACCGACTCGATCAATTAGAGACAAATTAGAATACACCAACCCTAGCGGTTTCTATAGTCCCCAGCGATAGAACGAGGGGATCGAGATTTTATGCGAACGCCAGTGCGATGGAGATCGAGTTTTACGGCTCATTAACTTCTCCAGATTGACGGTGATCTTTGGGTGGCAGTAAAAAAAACGGCTGCCAAAAAGTAGGGCCCCCAAAAGCGGACCCAAAAATCCACCAAACGCATGAAAACGCACTGTGAAGAAAAAACCACCCAAAACATCCCACTGGGAAGGGTTGCAGGGTCCGTTCGACCGACATTCGATACGCCTTTCGTCGTCTTGCGGGACACTTGTCTCGTTTGCGAAGGGTCTCCAATCGCGCGGCGTTGCTTGGCTTTTTTTTCTTCTTATTAACGTTTTCTCCTCTCACGTGGCCAGAAATTCACGTCTTCACGCGTTGTGATACAGCTTGTGGGGGAGTGGATTTCGTTTTGTTTTTATTTTGCATTTGTTTTTCTTTTTGTTTTTTCGAAACAGCTCGCGCTAAATAAAAACTACATAATCTTCACGCCTTGCGGATCGCCTGACGGAGCGGAAAACCACACAAAGCGACACCAAGACCGCCTTCGCAGGTTTGGCCGTAAATCACTTCAACACCTGACACGCCACCAGCGATTTCCCGGTTGGTGTTTTTTTATTTTATTTTTTACTTTCGGGGATTTATTTCGGTAATCGAAGCATTCTTTCCACACATCACGCGCCGAGTTCCAGATTCGGAATTTTATGCGTCTGCGTATGTGTGTGATGCACTCTCGCCGATATAAAGCCGGAATAATTCCGGCGTTCAGCACGTTAATTAGGAGCCCACCGGTTTTGGGGTGGTGTAGTTTTTTGCCAATTTTTCCCCACACAGAAAACGGGGAATATTCCAGCCCTGAAACGGTGCCCTTAAGCATCGGCCCCTCTGGGAGTTCGTTAAATATCAAAACGAGAAAAGCCACCCCCGGAGCGAGACCGAGAGGCAACGTCACACGCCGCGACCAAAGAAGGCAAGCACACCTAAAAGTGCCACAATCCACACGTATCCGATTACTTCCCATTTGCCAATAAAAAGCCGGCGGCCAGCCACGGTGTGTCCTTTAAATGCCTTAAACGGTCGGGTGCGAAGATAAATTCACCCGCGCG
Source organism: Anopheles nili (assembly GCF_943737925.1). Lineage (NCBI taxonomy): Eukaryota > Metazoa > Arthropoda > Insecta > Diptera > Culicidae > Anopheles > Anopheles nili. The sequence continues at coordinate 27,398,422 of NC_071292.1, forward strand.
TCCAGCGCACACTTGATACGGATTCCCGCACGACGGCACAAGCTGAAAGCCTCGTGGTTGGAGGCTTCGTGGTTCGCTCCCCCCCCGATAAGGACACACCGGTACGGTACGGCACGGCCGTGACGGGCAAGGGCGCGAACACCGGCCACCTTCCGATCGAACCATGGGACTTCGGAAACAAGAAAATACCTTCCGGGAGAAGCAATTAATTCCGACAACGTCCCAGCTGCGAGCGTCGAGTGTCGCCGTGGTGGGCTTCAGGAGGGCTCCTGCGGGAGTAGCAGCCTCACCAAAGCCACCTTCGTCGAGGTGTCTGAGGTTTTATGCTCACCGCTTGTTCACCGCTTGTGTTGTTTGGTGTTTTTATTTTATTTTCGGAAGGTTCGCTCCCAGCCGCTGACAGCACCACAGTCAACGACTTTAGGACGCTCGCTGCAAGCCCTTCCAGCGGGGGTCAATCTCGTCCAAACAAGTGGCGCTGTGGTGTGGTGGCGATTTTCGGAAGGCGAAAAACGACGACCCAACCGAGGGAAAATGGTCGAACGTAAGCAAATAGCGGACGGCCGTTAGTAGCGCCCTTAGGGCAACTGGCTCGCGCAGACGCGACTCGCGATCGATAAATCTAGGAATCGGCTTGTCGAAGGAAGCCAGCGGTGTCTTGCGCCCATGTCGAAGCGAAATGGGTCCCGTCCATGTACGCCCAACCAGACCCGCTGGTGCAGAGGTCATCGGTTGCACCCCCGGAGGCATGGATCCTGCTGTGTGGCGAGTTTATTGCGCGGCCACTAGATTTCGTACCATTTGTGCCGCAAGTGGCGATGGCGCCTTTAGACCCCATGTGCCGTATGGATACGGGGGTTTTTGCAGCCCGTTGCGATGCTGAAATCATTTGTCCTAGCCCCGTGGTGGCATGATGAGCATAGTCGAGCGCTTTTCCCTTTTTTGTGCAATCGAGCCCCCCGAGATTGCACCCCTGGCGGTGAAAATCTATCGACAACCGGGCAGCAGGCAATCGATGAGAAGTAGCGGTCAATTTCAATAAATAATGGCTAAATTTAGCCGAATGCTGATAATCAATTTGTTTTTTCCTTGAGTGCCTCCCGCCAGTGCCAGGAGTCGGCAGCCAGACGGCACCCTTCTGGGCTGGGTAAGGGTTCGCTCTGAGGTCACCGACATGCGCCGAGGTTCCGGAGGATTATCGGAGCGCTTTCATCGATTTGTTTCGGTTAGATTTGCTTACTTCCGAACCCGGCGGAACCGAGCCGATGTCGATAAACCGCGTGGTTGTGGGTTGTGCAGATTTTGCCCGCGGATAGTGCAGCAAATTGTGCGCTGGAATTAGTTAGCATGTCGGGTCATCAGTGGCATCGATTAGACGGACTTAATCCGTGCATTTCGCAAGCCTTTTTGCTTTCTGCTTCAAGTTGAAAAATTGATGTGTTAGTTTTGAGCCAACTCGGCTAGATCAACAGTGACATTCAATTTTCAGCAGCACGCGCTCGCTCTCTCTCTCTCTCTCTCTCTCTCTCTCTCTTTATCTCAAATCCTTTCCACCTAACAACCCATCGGACATCGGTTGCCATGGAAACGCTCTTACGTCAGCGCCACCTTCTCGGCCATTTTCCGCAATCGTTTTCCATCGCAACGAATGAAAGCCTCGCTCATAACACCATTGCGTGCCGTTTCAATAACGTTCCGCGTGATTGGGATGGAAATATTTTATCTATCCGATTAAAATAGTAATCGTTCGCCGTACGATAAGTGGCTTTCGCGCCCCAGACCGAATAGAGCGGGTATTTCTTCTGCACCATCGCCGACCATACCGATGACATTCGGAATCTTTTCTTCGTCTTCTGCGAGCCTGCAGCGATCCTGCGACCGGTTGGAGCTCTTCATCGGGCGTGCAGCCGGCCCTGGCAGATGCTATCGTCGCGCGTCTTCATGCAACAAACGGCTGCAAATTGGCTCTTCACTGTCAGGCGCTGGCGTGAAAATATCAAGTTCAACCTGTCCACTCTAACTGCGGTCGACATTAATCTCGTACGAACGTTCCGTGCTTTTTTTTTTGTCTTCTTCTCTCCTGTCTCTCGGTACGGTACCAGTTAAGGTACCCTCCGATGTTGGTGAGCCTGCACTCGAGCCTCGCTGGAATGCGCCCGGGAATCGCACCGCGCATACTTTCTTCCCGTAATATGCCCCCACGCGAGGCTGAGGGTGCAGAATCTTTTATCAACCGATACACATCTGGCTGGCCGTTCGCGGACGAAAAGGTGGATGAATTCGTTGACTTGCGGCAGATTGGTTCCCGTCGGGTTCCAACCGGTGCCCGAGCCCGTTGACGTGGATTAGCGTGGTGCGGATATGGATTAATAGTACTCAACCTCCGGCACGTTGTCAGCTCGCGGCTAGGAAAATGTGTCCATCTGGTGGAAAGGAAGGTGTACCGAAACAACCGGACAACACCGGTACCCGTCACGAACCCTGAGACCTGAGTGAAATTCGCGCTCTCGTCGCGACGATTGATAGTGACGTCTTTGTGGGGGCCATGGTGTTGGCTGACAGCGACGTGCGATATCGGCACTCGAGACACACGGTCTCCAAAGTTCGACTTCATGTCGGTCGATGTATCGGACTTATCGTAGCTCTCGACGGGTAGTTTCCAAATGCGCCAAGCACTCGGTGCATTCGATGTAGGCTAGAGCTTTGCGGCCAGTTTAAGGTAGATAGGCGAACGATCTATTTCTTGCCCAGGATGGACGCGCTCGCAGATCGCACACCGGCACGATCGAAGAGGAGACTGCGAGAAGCCCACAGACAACTCGCTTCACCAACAAAATACAAACATAGAGCCACATAGTTTATCTCGTTCGGCAAACGGCTGCCTTTTGCTCGGTTGCCACTCAGCTTCGATCTGCCGCCGCATCTGGGCCACGATTTGGCGGCTTTTTGTTGCCTCGGTCGGTCGAGAAGGGAATCACAAATGCAGTCCTGGTGGACTAGCGATCTGCGATCTGGTGCGCTTGGTGTGCCGCGGTTTCGTCGCAGGAAGGCACCGGGGTCACCGTGGAAGAGAAATGGTAATAAATCTCCCCGGGGCCGCTACGGTACGGTGCGCGCGGTCAGCCGGATCGCATGGAAAAATTATACAATTAGATGAAGATTATGTTATTTTATTCGAAAATCATGACACGATTTTGCCCCATTGGGAGGGAAAAAAAGGCAAGCAACACACAGGAACTGGAGGACCGGCGAATCGTCCTCTGGAACTGGTTTTGGCGAGCTGGTCCGTTTTTAGTTTGCAGGCTGTGCGTGAGATATGAACGTTAGCGACGGGTTTGGAATGGCGAAGCTGACCAGATTCGAAGCAGGTTCGATCGAATTGCCAGTAGATCGCACTGTAAAGCAGTCTCACCCGTAAGTGTGTAATTAGTGACGCAAAACGGGAAAATCTCTCTCTGCCTTTCAGGAAAGAACTTACAGTTAAGTCCGCACATGGCGACACAATCGACGATTCAACACCTTCAAACAACGGCCAGACGAGAGCGCAATCATCGCGTACCGGAAATGTCCCCGTACGGTCGATTTCTATCGCTCGCAGGACATCCCTCGAACCACAACCGATGCTATCGCACATCGGTATGTCCTTTTCCGGACGATCGCGACGATGTTTTCGCGGGCGCGATGCCACAACCACGATAGATCGCCAAACGCGCTCGCGATCGTATCGAAGATCTTCGCGAAAACAAGCCCCAACACCAGCCACGTCGATCGTAATCGTTTGCCGTGGGGAAATTAAAATATTACACGAATCGATCGAGCAGAACTGGCGCGTGCTGGCCAACGGGGCAAGCCCAAGATTTATGGGCTTTTCCCGCGAAACACTCATCTATCAGCCGATGGTGCTCGTACATGGGGGCGTTCGGACAAACACGCGGACATAGATCACCCGATTCCGGTCCTGGATCCCTTCGCTGCCCTTGAGGTAGGTGTCGAAAGTAACGCGTCCTGTCCAGACACGGTCCACGGGACCAGGCAAAACAGCGAAACATTTGTTCCGTGTGCATGTGCCAGCGCCTCGACCGCTCCGTACGGTTTGACGGATAATTTGTCCCGTTGTCATTTGTTCCGACATCGTTCGACGGCTCGGACCCCGTTTGTGTTCGGCCTTCTTGGGATGGAATAAAACACCAGCCCACGAAACCAACCCCGTGGCACCAATGCACGCGATTGTGTCCCGGAAACTAATGGCATGCTCGGGACGCGAGGCTCAGGACCTCAGCAAGAGTGCGCCCGCGAAAACCAGCCTGCGGTCGAATGTCAAGTGCAAACCCGACCCAGGCAAACGAGGCGCTATTTACGGTGCGGAAACCTTTTGGGAATTGGGTCCATTTTCTCTCCACACGCAGCGTGGTGCTTTGTTTGCGCCTGAACACCATTTGTTTTCGGACTCAACCCACGCCAGGCTGCCGTTAGCGCCACTTGTTCTGGGCACGGTTTCTGCGAACCGTAAACCGTCGCCGTGACTCTTCGCGGAATGCTGTCGATGGTGTCAAGATTTTGGCTCGTTATGTTGCCTCCGGCATCGGGCAAAACCCATGCTCCGAATGTGTCCTGTGGCAGCGGTCTTTCTCGGTACAACCTCCCGATCGAGGCCCCGATCGGTACGCATCGCCTACGCGCAGCACGCGTTCAGCGGCGCAGATGGTGAGCGTCATGTGTTTTTAAATTCTGCTGGCAGCCCCGGGGCGAGTCCAGGCCATCTAAGGCCACGCTGACATTCGGGCGTCTAATAGAGCCTGGCGGGACCACAACCCGAGGGTTTCGGACTGCTGACTGCCGCCGTTTGAGCTTTACTCCGGGACAGGGTTTAATTGGATCTTTATGACAAGGCGATTTTTATCGATCATGCACGCGTTCGCTTCCGGGTTTGTGTCCGATCCGGGCTGTTGTCGGTTGCATTCGCATTGCATTTGGCCCACCGTTGAGTCGGAGTGGCATTTGTACTCCGGCTGCTGTGCTAGAATCCGGCTGTTTGGTTTGAAACCAGGCACATTGAAAGCACGCTTTGATCCGTCAGAATAAACGGTAATTCATTAAACGAATGTTGCATCACATGGCCTACCAAGAATAGTCGATACCCGCTAATAGAATGTAATTATTCAAATGAGCCAGAGTCGGCGGTTAAAAATGTCCTTCACGCGGTGGTAGCATTCGAGGAATTTAAAAACACAATCTCCTGTAGATGACCTTCCCCGAAAGGATAATCGGTCGCGAGCATCACCTTGATCTACAAGAATTTCACCTCCCATCCAAGCAGTGCGGCGTCCAGCTTGAAAAACGAGAGAGAGAAAAAAAAGCACGAGCGAGCAACAGGGAATCCTTTATGCGCCAGGAATTCGACATTCCTTTCCACCTCGTTCTGACGTAATTAGGAGCAATAATTCTTCGCCTTAAATAAATATCGACAATCGGACGCTGCTGCAGCGACCGTGCCGTACGGTTGCAGTCGTCCATCGGGTTCGCTTCCTTTCCCGGTGCAATCGAAACCGGACCGGTACCGTGGCTCCCGATGTCGCCTTCGATCTGTTCCAGGTCCGATTCCAGCTCGCCGATCGCCTTCCTGAACGTATTCCTGGCTCGTGGTTTGCTCGCCTGCACCGCGCAACGGACGCCCCATATGGCCGCCGCATAAAGAGAATGTTTTTATTTTATCAACATCATAACGAGCACCATCATCATCATCATCATCATCATCATCTCCACCATCGGGGCTCGTCACTGCCGGCACTTTTACGGCACCAGTACCGTGGGGAGGATTGAAGCTTTAACGATGAATCGAACGACGATGGAAGAACCGTAAGAACCGATCGATACGCTGGCTGGCGGGCGGTGGCCGATGGCCGATCGGGCCAAGGATATTTAGTGATAATTGTATCGAAAATGGAATCATTTTTTTTTGTTGCACAAGCGCCACGGGGCGGAATTTAGCGATGTCGTCCGCACGATCGAATGGAGTGTTTGGCGATATTTTCGTGCTCCTTTACGGCTCATTATCGAGTGCTAATTTTTCGTCAGTCAGACAGCCGCATGCCGGTGCATTTCGGTGCTTGGCTGAAGTTTGGTTTCTTTTTTGTGAATTTTGGAAAATACATTTCGTTCTCGCAGTTTATCTCTCCATTTCGTATCCTTCGCTTATGGAGCAGGTTATGAAAAGAACCACCGGTGGCATTGCGAATCTCCAGCCGGAAACGGTGAAGATATGGGTCACTTTAATACAGCACAGAAACACGACTTGATAAAAGCATTTATTCGCGCGATAGTCGGTTGTTTCAGCGAGGATTGCGAAATCATGCTACAAATCGTGATTCAATCAAACACTTCACAGCCATCCCGTCAACGGGACGGCATAATTAAGTTATTAGGCCGCGTTTAGTGAACATTAAATAATAAGCAGCTGCCCTTGCCGAGCGTGGAGGGAAAGGTTTTCGAACCGAAGGCACCCCCAAAGAGAGTCCCTTCCCTAATTACACGCCGTTTGCTGTTATGTAAATGCGCCACAAAACGTGCCCATTACATTATCCTGCGCATGAGCTGCGACGCCGGTCGAGGTCCCAAACGCGAACCAGGCCACTAATTCTGTCCGGCTTCGCTTTCACCGGTACGCGAGACCGTGGCCCAGTGGTGGTCTTCGGTACCAGGACGGGTAATTTAATCATAATCCGGTTCAATCGCTTCATGTTAACCTCATCAGGCACCGGGGACGACGAGTCGAACGTCGAGACGCGTCTATCTATCCGCGCACCAGGAATGCCACGGCGTCGGCCGCAAACATGCTGATTTTACAAATTTCCTCACATTAAAAAAAGCTTTTTCTTCATTACGATAATCACACGGCAAAACAAACACGCGCGCGAGTCCGTGGACCGCATACGGGTGAATTTATGGTGCTCAGCGTTCCGTTTGCCAATAAAAAAACCTCCAACCGATCGGTTCGACCTCGCGCAGCTTTCGACCTCGACCGCGATGGCCGGGGGATCGAATTTTTGTTTTCCAATTATTTTCCTTCGCTCGTTTAATTTCGGGAACTCCAGCCACCTTAGCTGGCCCGGTACAGCACCGAGGGTTGAATAATGTTTACGCTCTTTTGGGGCGGGAAATTGACCACCGTAACGATTGGCCCGGTATTTTTCGTTGTTTAACGTGATGGAATTGACGGTAAAAGGTATCGCACGGTGGAATGCTTGCCCAAGTATCCCAGGATGAAGTGTACGGGATTTTTTTACGGCTCACCAAACGATCATAACGGAAGGAGCGCGCTGAAGGCGAAAGCTTTAGAATATTATGAAGCGTAAAACGGTTCGTAAACGGCAAGTTGCAACCTGCTTTGCGCAGAATCGAATATTATTTTGTATCCTTTCGTTACCATGTGGTGTAACGATCATCAGATTTGGTCCGTTATTTGAGACGCAATTTTGTGACGAACGAAAAGTCTGCACTCAATCTCCCCAAAAAGAACTGTAAACTGCTCCTGATCGGATTGTTTCGGTTCCTCGTCAAAAAGCCACCCCCCGATTTTCGTGCCAAAAAAAAAGCACTTCGTCAAATTACGTTCGCAATTTGCGTAAGCACAGCCTCACGAGCGCAGCTTTCGGGTCATGATACGGAAACGGGAACAGGTCGCAGCTTATAAGATCATTAGAGATTATTTAATAACATCCATCCATTACCGGTCACCGTTGTGCTACGTCTTATTTCTCGTGTCTAAACCTCCAATTGCCGATCGCGATCTCACCAGCCCGGTTGCATCTGTGCCCTCTCGAGAGCCCATCAACCACGACGCGGGAATGCTTAGATTCGGACGAAATAAATGACAGTTCCAGCCGCAGGCTCGCTGGAAGAAACAAATCATGATCACGCGCGCGTCGGTGATGTGCAGCTTAGCGATTGATCGCTCCACCATCCACCATCCACGGCTCCCTGTGACTGAGGTGAAATAAATCTGATCGAATCAAACCAACCCCCTTCCAATGATACATTGTGGGCATACATTTTCTTGCAACCCCGATGCTCTTTTTTTTTTGTTTGCTGCCTTCCCATTTCGTTCTGTTCCCGCCCGGACCAGCGTGATTAGAAAGCGACCCAGCAAATGGTACCGATCGGGTCGGATGGCTTCTTCTTGTGGTGGTTCGCATCTCGCGCTCGCAATAAAATAAACCCAATTACATTCACTTCGCCCGGGGTTTCGCCCTACGGTGCCGGCGTCGAAAGCTGCGCGCACGGAGTTCTTGCTATTTTGTTTACATCATTTTACGCTTCGATCGTCCTCTATCATCATCTTCATCTTCATCTTCGTCGTCGTGGTCGCCACCGTCGTCGGACCTTTCTCCGCATTAATCGGTGGCTCCCATTGCCCGGTCCGATACCGACCCGGTGCGCCAGTTGTACGGTTTTGATTAGTCTGTCACGTTTCATTAGTGTAATGCACGGCCACGGTGCTGCTTCGGACAACCGACCGGCATCGGTGCCGGTGGGTTGCACGGGGCTTCTGGGCACGGAGAAGCAACCCGAATCAAAGAAATCATTAATAATAATAATAATAACAGCACTAAAGACGCGCACGGTGGAGCGAGCAAAAAAAAAAGGAAGAAAGAAAAAGAGCAGCCACTAAAATCTGTGCGATCGGAATCAATCCGAAAAAGTGCACCCAGCTGCGCCCGGGAAAATGCGCACCGGTGGTTGGGGAAGGGACAAAGGGGAGCGACAAAAAAAAACTGTAACAAGTTTACTGAGAAAATCGCTCTTCGTGATTACAAAATTATCGTCATAAATCTTGTGGCTCGCGAGTCGCCAAGGGAGCCAGCCCAGAGAAGCGCCTGTCCACGTTCGGGTCAGTCGTGGAAAAAAAAACGCGTGGATCTCGCGCAGGTTCAGGCGGTGTGCGGTTCGCGTGAAATTCGTCCCATCCATTCCCTGTGCGCGCGTGAAACCCCTTTCTAGCGTCCTGGCCGTGCGCGAGATGCTGCTATTCCCAGGAGAAATTAAATCATTTAAGCCCGCACTCGAGGGAGCATGTCGACTCTTTTTTGCATGTTGGGAAATCATCTTCACCGCACCTGGTAAGGGTTCGATCGAGCGGCCCGGGTCGATCTTCCCCTTCGACTGACCATCGCATGTCGGTTCCTTTTCGCGGTCACGCAATGGCGCTCACCGTGCACGGTATCCGTGCGGTATGCTTCCGCGTAACGAATCCGGCGCCAGGTTGAGAAAGAAAGAAAAAAGCCCTTAAACGCGCACGTCACAAGACGGTCGGCCTTTCGCTTGGCGGCTAATCAAGCGCAAAACCGCGTGCGCGATCCTCACAAAAGCCCACGTTTCACGAACAATAAAACACCGAAAGCATCGAAGCCAGAGCGAAAGTCACACGATCGCGCGCCGTGGCGCGACCCCCGGGTGAAAACAAAACGTTACGTTTGATTAATTTCACCCCGTTGGCTTAATTTAGTTTTACATGATCGTGTTATCTCCGAAATATTAATGCCGGATTGCCAGGCCGTTGTCGCGCTTTCTTGCGGGCTTCGATGGACCGTGCGCACTTCTTTCATCTTCGTCGCTCCGTTAGACGCCACCTAGGCTATCTTTGCGCCAAGGCGACACATATTTCTTTTCTCCGCGTGTCCCTCGACGGTACCGGGTCGCGTCCGAAAACGGGTTTTTCCGGCGTTTGCTGGCTTGCCGACACTGGCGGTGGATCGTAAAACATGAACATTATAAAGGCGAACGAAACGAACGACGATGCTGCTGCTGCTGCTGCTGCTGACGATGTTGTTGTTGTTGATGATGATGATGATGATGATGATGATGATGATGATGGTGACGAAGATGCTGCGCACCGTTTCGGTAGATGAATTCGTACATTTTCATTACGATTCCTTCGGCCCGCGAGATCGAGTGAGTCATCCTCGGGCTCGTTGGCGGTCAATGTGCGGATTTTTTCTCCGTCTTGCCCTGCCCGCGACTTCGGACAGATGTTAAAATTTCGTAATTATATTGTCAACAAGTGTCAACGAGTCAGTGGATCGGATCCGGTTGGAAGACGCGAGGAGATGCGCGTTCGTACGGGGGCATCACACGGCGAGCGCAGGACGTGGCTGACAGGTGATGTGAATTGAAGATGTCGCTCGCTTCAACCGCGATCCACTTCATTCTCATGGTGATTCATGACAATCGTGTAATTAGTATGATTTATGAAGTGAACGCTCGCGGACGGCATTTCTTTCGGCGGATTCGCGAGAAGTTTTTGACTGTTGCGCTGAGCTTTTCTGCTTGCAAATGATTTATTTATATTTTTGAATGCTGAATGCTGAAGGTCATGGCGGAATGCTGGACCCAGTTTACTGTCGCTGTAACGATCACTCATTAACTACACCTTCGGCGTGGAATCTCATTTACAAGTCAGCCGCGCTCAAAACGACGCATGTCGATGTTTAACGATTTTTATTTAACATTCATCACGTGATCGCCGGCGACGATACCATCGCGATCGCTGATGATGGATTCCGTTCGGTGCTTTAGGAATCGCGATATCCTTTAACGCCCTGCTCGGCCACAATCCACACCGGCGCCCGAGAAAGTCCCCGCCCGTAATCAATATCGGTTCCGTGAGAAAGCCCTACAAATTAATTGCCTCTCCTAACGAGCTATCTGCTAGCTTTCGCTCTCGAAACGCACCCCCCCATGTCAACCGTGGGCTGTGACAGAGCGTACAACACTTAAAAATCAATTTAGCCCCGTAATCCAGCACCCGAAACCCTGCCGTCGGTGGGATTTGTCCCCGGGTGATGCCGAAACAACGCCCACCGTATAAAGCGAGCAGCTGATGAGCGATCGTCTCAAGCATGCCCACTGGCGTCAACCTGTTGACCCGTGATGAGTCGGTTCCGCCCGGGACAGGGCCAAGGAAGCGAATTGGCGTCACAAGATTACACGCCGAATTAGTATCCTAATGAATAATTGTCAAAGACCGCCCCCGGGCCGAGTGGAAAGCTCCCAGAGGGCTGGCTTCCCCGAGGGCTAGCAGGTTGCTGGAAATGGGAAAGGGATCGTGTTCGTGTGTGTGTGTGGGTAAACAATTAGATCCACCAGCAGGCTTTGGGGCTGGCTGGAGGCAAAGTGCTCGACCGCGTACCTGTTCGGGGACGTCCTCCTAAAGCACCGGACCGGAGATGGTGACTTGTGCTTTTTCGTGCTTGTACAGCATCACTGGGGTTCGTCGCTTTGATGGCGTTGATGTTCTTCAGGGCGCTCACGTCGCTGCAGACTAGTTTACATCACCGGGTCGGCAGACAAACCGAACCAATATGCCCCCGGGTGGAAGGATTTGATGCGAGCGGACTGATTAGTTCGAACGTTGGCACGTTGGCTACAAGTGAACTATCGCTCGAAAATCAAGCGTTTCATTGTTTTCAAAGCCGCGCGATGAGCCTCCGGTGACCATACGTTACGGCGCTGCAGGAATGGAAAGCCCTTCCTCACGACCATGATGGGCTCTCGAGCCGACCCTTGCTTTCCTCGTGCACGAAACAATGCGCCTGCTCTGGACGCACGATCGACGACGGCGACGACGATGGCGAGAACGACGCCTGGCGATCTATTAATCTTCACGCTGATGTGGAGCCACGCATGGTTCGCGCGAAGCGTCGATCAAAGTTCGCTCGGTGGAAGAAAACAATCGAACCAATGACCTACCAAATGAAAGAAAACCCCCTCCCAACCGCTCCGGCATACGAGCGAAAAGTGAGAGTAACAAATCCGGCAGGATGGATGGGTGATGGATTTTTGACCAGCTCGGGGCTCCAGCTCCAGGCAACAGGTACCATCGAGCCGCCAGCAGGAGTCGACCTCTACGGTGCGTGCCCACGAGCATAAATCCCGTTCGCTTCTCACCTCGATGAACCGCGTGCCCTCATGCTCGACAGCGCTGGCAACTCGCGAGGTCGTGCTGCGTTTTGTAATGAATTTCATGCGCGTAATTATATAAAGATTATTAACTTGTTAGCGTTTTTTCTTCCGCAGCTCTCGCCCTTCGCCGATCGTCCGAGCACCGTTTTCGCGGCGCAGCATCAATTGTAATCAGTGCAGATTAGATCTGGGAAAGTACCGGGATTGGTCTCTGGGGGCGAAACTTCAAGCCGGCTTAGGTGCAGGATCGAACGCCAAACGAACGTTGCGCACATTTGGATGATTGGGGATGGCTAATGCGCGAGCCCTTGCGGGATAACAGGTGAATGATTTCGTTTGTAGCGATTTATTGTTTCCGTGGCTGATCGATTGGGGAAGCCAATTGGTTATTATTTTTCTTTCCGTGCTCGCAGACGTTCGAGACCCGTAGACGTTCGAGCGCATCCCGGCGTAGTGGACGAACCGTAATGAACGATCGCCTTTTGCCCGATAGCCAGCATCGCTTTGCCCGCTACACGCTGTCGTTCCGTGCTCGTTATCGATTGGCGAAAATATCAAAATTTTCTCACGCATCTGCTTTGGCCGCATGGTTTGCCCGTGAGGCTGGTGGGGGTCTGATAAGCGGAACTAATTAGCAGGTCAATCGAAAGTGATGGCACTGGCCCGTGGCCGTTCCAAGTGAAACGCTTCGAGTGGTTTAAAGATGAATTGATTTTTGGGATTAATAAGTCTTTCACTCTCTCTCTCTCCGCATAACACTGGGATCATTTCTCAGACACTTATTTTCCTTACGTATCTTTTTTTTTTCATGCCTTTCTTCGTCTCTTGCTCTCGTTTTCTCTCACTCTGCTCTTGCTTCTTAAAGATGACGGTTATGATGGGCTCGAGGTGGACCGTTTTCAAGGTGCCTAGCGAACCCATGATACGGTTGATCTTGCACATGATTGATGGACCGCGTTACAGATAATGATGTACGAAAGCATCGAGTTCAATTAACTCATCTTTGTCGAGAGCAAGCGGTGGTGTAACATGTCCGAGAAGAAACAAGCTGCTGAGTTGTTCGAGCACTTGGGTAAATTCAAATCACAATTGTACTTTTATTTTATTAGGATTTATCGTTCCAACCATTCTAAGCGCAATTAATCATGTTTCGGGTGAGAACTACGACGATTCATTACACTTTGATCGTGAGTCATGGTGAAAATCTTCCCGATCTTAAAAAGGGTTAAGCCTACATACCAAAGCTAATTTTATTTAGGTTTTATGTTAATTTGCTTTCAAATATTATTTGCAGCTGATCCCATCATTGCAAAGAGTATTTTGATACGCATAACCTAAGGCCATTAACTCCTTTTCCTTTTCTTAAATAGATCTAGTTGAAATTACAATAAATCATGATATTATATGAGTTAATTGTACTCCTTACACCTTAAATATAGCTTGAATATGATCTTACATTAATCTTAAATAGAGATTTAATCATTCAAACAATCAATATTATCCAAACAAACATAACACATTTTGATACGAAACGCTATGTCCCTCGATTCATCATTCGATTCGGTAAACAACTCATTAAAAATTGCTTCAAAATTCCCGTTACTATTAGCTCAGCAACTAATACTTAGTCTGTTAGCACTTGAGTGTACGATATGCCAATAAAACCATCCTCAATTGGATTCCTCGTGCTCCGAACACAATACAGCCAATACACAGGGCTCTCGCGCGTACAAAAGACTCCATCAAAAGCGACGAACCCCAACAATGCAAACGCCCAACCAAGCGCACTTGATGACAAAACGAATCATTAAATCGTGACCGCTGGCGTAACACACTTTAGCTCCTTGCGAAGCGGTCCCGTCTGTTTATCAACGCCTCTTCGCGCGCTACCAAGTGCAAGCAATCTAATGGTGCTCAATCCACGCCACAGAACACAAACGGCGCCCCATTCGGCAGCACATCAAACCGGCACATTTCCAGCCCACTGACGGAAGCGAATCATTCACTCGGGACTGAATCCTTCCACACCTGCACCACGAAGCGTTCCCACAGCCCTAATGAGGGTTCTCCCGCGTGGCCAGTGAATTACTGTCGCTGCACGGTCGGCCTCTTTTCGCGTGGTCTCCATGTCGATTCGCACCTTTCGTCGCTTGCATCGCGGCCTATCCTGGCACGAAATGGTCACTTCACGGTCCATCCTCCTGCGCGGTTGAAACAGAGAGCATCCCGCGTGAGAAAGGGCGTTCGTTGCGGGTTGCGCTGACGAGATTAACTAACTACTAATCACAAAACATACACCGCGGCTCCTGCTGAGTGCCACATCGACCTTCTGCACCACCGGCTGCGAATCCAACCCCCTTTTTCAAACCAACGATCCTGTGTCACGAGCCGTGTGAAACATTGCACTTGAACTTCATCATTCGATGCCACTTACTGACGGCGCACAGACCGCACAAACCCGCGGAACCACGTCTCCCGGTGCGATGACTCGCCGTTAATGCTCATCCCCGCGCGAACACATGTACCTATCAAGCGAAATGCTCTCTTCAATACATTTTATTACAATGCAACTCGGGCGCGCGCGCGCACGCGGGCAAGGAAGGAAGCACCGACGGCGATCGATGCCACGGGTAGCGTCCCATGAAAGGGACCTTTTTTTTGCGAGCTGCAGATTTCACTCCCTCAGACCAGGGAACCGAGCGCGGCACAATCATCATTCAATTGCATTTATCAATCGCCTAGCCTGGCTGGATGCGGTTGCCGCGCTAAGCCTTTGAAATCGCTGTCCCAATGGTTAGCGTGGCGAGCTTCGACGAGCTGCGCGGTGGAAAGAAAATATTTATTTCTATAATTCGCAATAATTTAACGCTTTTGTACCAGCAGAAGCAACCGGGCCGGGCGGGAGACGAGCGGACCGCCAGTAGGAGATTGGTTTTTCCGATTGTTACCGGAATCGGAATTGCGCAAAATACACACGTTTAAAGCTCATCACTGGCGTGCGACACCACGGTGAGGCGGATTTTCCACCGCACGGAGAAGCAGTTTGTTTCGCTAGTGACAAGAAAAGCAAGAAGAATAGAATGCAATCGCACGATCGCTATTGTGTTGGGGGTTCCTTTTTCTTTTGGGCATCCCATAGATCGCACCGAGGCTAGCATAAACCGATATTTGCGCTCATAATCGAAATTCTTCGCCGAAACAATGTTGCCGATGAGGATGCCGCTATCAACAAGGGCCGTTTCAATGGCCAATCGAAGGGCGTTAATGAGCTGCGCTTCGATGGCATTCATTTAACAGCCATTCATTGATCGGACTATGGTTTTTTTTCTTCCCGCGCTTCCTATAATATGTTGCGATCGGCTCGAATCCTTCAGCGAATGCAATGAAATGAACATTCAAAACATACCTCAATAAATAGCTTCCCTAAAGACCCCGTTTCGTGCCAAACGTGCGTTCAACCTATCCGCTCTCACGCCCGATCAACCACGATGGATGCAAATGTGGTTCTTCTGGCGGTTTTTTTCTGCATCCCTTGCTGCACATTCTCGGACGCCCTAAAAACCCCGTCTCAAATCACCGCCCGCTCGCTCGATTTGCCGGTTCGCCTGCTTCAAATTAAATTATTTGCACTTTGTTTCGCGTGTTTTCACAGTCACCCCGGCCAGATGGTGGTGCCTCTTTTTTTTTCCACCTGCAGTCTGCAGCGCGACCACTGGCGATGGTTGCAACGGGCGCAAAACAACCGTTCCGAATCCGTGCCGAATCCGCTCGCTCGCTCGCTAACGATGGGAGCCATAAACCCACGGGATGCGGGATGTTCAGGGGTCCGGATGGACCGGGCGGGGATAAGGTTAAAGTGCTGTGAAATGTGCTTTTTTCTGCTCCTTTACCGGGGGAAGCATTATCTTCTTAAATCAGTCAGTCTTTTGCTTTTTGCGCTCGCTTGGCCGCCGACGCCGCCTCCGGTCGTGGCCCCGGAAAAAGGGCTGCGGCGAAGGGCGAACGGCCCTTCGACCCGGTTTCGGTTTCCTCTGGTTCCGCCGCCCCGTGGTTTCGTGCCCGGCGAAGATTCAACCAAAGTGCAGCAAGTGCAGCAAGCGCAGGGAACCGATTCTAGTGCAGTTGCAGTTCGGTCTTGTTTTCGCGTCCCTTTGGTGTACTTTTTTCTCCCCACTGGCCGAGCTGGGAGCCCGGACGGGAAAGGGCGCACCGGAGACATTCACTTGGCGGCAAACATTTGTCGGCCTGGGGTTTTACTTTGTCCGCCATTGGCGGGCGAACGTACCTTAACCCTGGATGCGCTCGCCCTCGCCTGATCAGCTGATTGTTGTGGGAAAATGTTTGCACTAATTGAGCGAAATTACCGCCCTTGGATTAATGCACCGTGCTGCATCGGCGCGTTCGCATTCGATCGCACCTCGATCGCCTTTGCAATGACCCACATTTTCGTCCTCGCAGCGAAGGTCTACCATTGGGTGAGATTTTTTGTTGCCATTGCGATGGAGCAGCTAAATTAGGAGCAATAGCAATGGGCTTTTCTCCAGATCGATTTAAATCTAATCTATCTATTCAATTGTTCAAGATGCTCAAGATCGATCGAATTCTTTGAAATCTTAACAAAGGAGAACATTTTTCAGGCATTTCGTTTCATACCTATAACATTTAATTGAACAAATATGCACATAGAATAAACTGTTTATATGATATATGAATTAATCGGATATTTTCATACTTATTTTAGACTGATGCCTACACAATTAAATTCAATTTTTCTAAATAAATTCAGCCACATTGTCGTTGATTTTTTCGCTGAACTTGTTCGAAAGCTCATCACAAACAAGTTCAACTTATTTCCCAGCTCGACCTCCCCGAAAGAGAAATGACCTTCTACCAGCCAGATCAATAGAGCTTCAGCATGCGAACATTCCGGTGATTCGTCTCAACGTCCAGCAACTCGCGGGACTCCATCCGTTTGACTAACCCTGCCCGAGGCAGAGGACTTTCCCGTCATGATACGGTAGAAAAATGTGGAAGAAAAAAAAACTTTCCCACCGTTATTTGTCGAGCGTGTCTGCGGAATGATTTCAATAAACTTTACTGTTCGAACGCGCCGATCCGACCGATCGAACCGAACCGTTCCCTTCGAAAAGGGCTGCAAGGAATAGCGGCACCCTCGCGCTCACGGTTCGTGAGCTTCGAAGCGCTGAATAATCAATTAGGACCTGCGGTACCTTCCCAGGTTGGCCTGGGCGAAACGGGGATGAACCTGCACCGGGTGAGATCCCGCGAGTAAGATGTTAGCTTTAATTACCAAACTAATCACTTCGTGATGGCTACGATCGGGCGCCCCACTGAAAGGCGCCCTTTACCGGCGGTGTTCGTGGTCTGTGGAATCCTAAAACCTTCGGTCGAGTTGGCCAGCGCGCCTAGAAGTCGGGAACCTGTGCCAGCGCCAGTTATTGAACCCAACCGATCGGCACTTGGCTCGATCGTGCACTTGGCTGTGGCCGGGATTAAAGAGCCCTAATATCCGCCCGATAACAATAACGCTCGCGAGCAAGCAGCGACGCACGATTTCGCGCTTGCTTTGAGAACGCGATGGAACGGAGCTTTCGCAACCGATACCGATATCGTGCTGTTCGTGGAAATAGAAGCCCTAGCGTGAAACAAAAACCAACCCAAACCGATCCACCCGCCACAGAAGGGTCATAATCACTCACTGTCGGGCTGTGGGCTTCATTCTTCGACCCGAGCGCGTCAGAATTCAGCCTCCTTTCGAGCCGGAACACGGACGCGCTTGTTTGTATTCAATTTCCCCTGCATTATCCGTGGCTAAGCATATACTTTACAATATTTATCTTCGGCCCATTACCGCCCCAAGACCGAGAACGCGCGCGCAACCCCATTTTCGCTCCGGGGGCGATTCCGTGGCGAACCGATTTCCATCCCCCCGAGTAATGGGGGTACGGCTGTTAAAATTCAATTCGTACCTTCTTGGCCTGTTTTCCGGGCGATCGGAGCGAAAATGTGGATTACCATGAAATGTGGCGTTTTCATATTGGTTTAGCTGCGCACTCCGAATGGGCTTGAGATTCGAACGCCGAGGATTCCCCTTTGCGCTGCTGCTTTGAAGCTTTCGTTCTTTTCTCTTTTTTCCGTTCCGTGAATGTAGAACATTATTTTCTCAAGCCGCCAATGATTAGGGTGGTGGGCAGCGCAAACAAATTTCTCCTCGCTGCCACGAACGCTCGGTGCATTAGCATGCCGGTGCAAGCACTGCTCGGCACTCCTTGCGGCGGCTATTATTATGTGCATTTTTCCTGCTCAACGATCGCCGGCCCTTCGAGACGGTTGGTGAGAATTTCCCTGCAACCAGCGAGAACACCTTGCGGCCGATCGCGTGTTCACAGGCCACTTGCGCGCCACCTCACCTGCAATGCGCTGGGGTGCGATATTATTTAGATCGCTTGCGAAGGAGGCTTCTCTTTCTGAGCGCTAGTCACGGGGTTCTACTCGTTCAAGCCAGCATGATCGCGCTCAATCGACCGATCGCCCGGATCGTTACCGTTCTTGGGCGGTGAGTTATGGGGCGCGCATAATTTGGCCATACTTTATTGGATGTAATTCCATTTGAGTTTGTGCCATTTTTCTGGATGTAAAAAAAAAACACACACACTCCCTCCATGGAGGAGCCAGGATCCGATGGAAGTGCGGGCGACGAGCTTTCTCGAGCCGGTGTTGAGCTGCGCGACCGCAAAACCGTTTCTTTCAGGGAGCGCAATGGCACTGGCCCACGGAGCTAAAGCAAACCGGCCGGTAGGGTGGCTGCCGGGAACAAGGTCGAGGGCCGGACTGGACCCTCAAGCCCGTGGAGGGTGTTAGCGATATCCGGGCGCGACCACACCTCGACCGGCGGGTGGCGAGCTTGGCGATTTGAATCTTAAGCTTTCCAGATCGATTTAAACCTGTCCGAGCGGCGGCGGTCCGGTTGGGCTTTGCGGTGCTGCCAGCCATTTATCTCCAGTTTCCGGAATCCTCAAAAGTGCCGAGCATCGTGGTGCGTGGTGGAAAAGAAAGCCTTCGTGGGAGGAAGGGGACCGCCGAGAAAGTGGCCCCAAGTGGTCCATACACCACCACCACCACCGAGGAGAGGGCGAGTGGATAAAAGCCCACAATTGCACGGGAAGGTGCAGTTGCATTGAGTGCAGCCGCGTGCGAACGCCTTGTGGGGTGTCTTTTCTCATTTGCACGGTACCTGTTTTGCGTCCGGCCAGTTTCCGATAGGGCTGATTTGCTTTCCTTTGGGTGAGGTGACACGAATTAGATTGATACTTTGTCGGGGAGCAATGGACGGGATGCAATGCTATCTGCCAGAGACGTACGGTGATCAACTTGGAGCAGGATGATTTATTGAATGAGCATTTAGAAATATTAATTTTCTTTACAGCTAGCAGCGTGTGAAGATTTTCTTTCTCGTGTCATTTATTTTATACGCAAATTGCAAATGGGCTATATGCAAAATAAAAATAACCGGGTTGATTTTGAGAAAGACTTATGGCTGAATTTATTATAATAATATGAGAACCATTATATCATAAATCAAGAAAAAACTTAACATTTCATTTACAACAACATCACACATTTCTTAAGGTCGTCCATGTAGAAGTATCACACAAATGTTCCACATAGTAACTCAACTATTAGTCAATAATTACGATGGGATCGCATTATGATAAGACATTTTGACTTGATTGGATTATCAAAACCGAAACTGTTAGAATTTTATAGAGTAGAGTTTTTTCGTGGCGTTTTTTAATGTGAGACTTTTGTAAATCTGCAACTGTGCAGCTATTTTCAGCTCATCCCAGACTTTCACTCTACCATCTTATCTACCACCTCCGAAAAACACGAGCTCCATCGCGGTTCATAATTGAAATCGAATCAGCGCGGAAACTTTGCACGCACTGGCGGCGGCTTTTGACGCGTTGAGCCAATTTAATTACACACCTTGAGCCGCCCAGGCCGTTCCAGGTGCGGCGTCGATATTAACGCCTTCGAATCCTCCAAAAATTCCCAGGCTCTCTAAGCCCCGCGAAAGCTCCGTGTAAGCGCGTGGCGTGGAAAAACGGACCCAAACCACGAGCAAACCGAATTCGGGCCACCCCAACAACCATTCGCCGACCGATCACTTTCGGTGAAAACAAATCACTCGTGTCAAATGGGCCCGCGCGGAGAGAAATTAACTCCACCGGACAGGCGTAGCCATGCCAAAAGATAAATATTTTCGTAATATCGAGTCCACACCGGGGAAACCGACGAGAGGACCGACGAACCAGAAAGGGTCCGCCGAATCCGCCGACCACCAGCGCCCTCCAATTGGGCCGTGATTGACGAGATTCGATGTGGTTCATTTTTCTCCGCCACACTCAGGCGCAACAGCGTGCAGGCTGGACCACCTAGACCCGATACGGCCTCGGCAAAACATGTGAAGCGTTCAATTTAGACCTGACATGTCGAAAAATGTGCCTCGCGCTAAGCAGAGCAGCCAGCCCCAGGTGACCTCTTCGGTGCTGACGACGCTACAAAGCGCGCGCGCGCCGATCGCGGGATGATCTCATTTGACCGTTACTTCAATTCAATCAGTCGGCGAGCCGCATAACGCCGGCATAACCTCTTTCCCCAAAAAAAAAAGACCAATCAGTCAAGTAGGGAGTCGCCCGCAAGTACCCACGGGCGTTAGGTAATGTTCGAGGTTCAAGTCGTAGCGTACTCTCGCTTTCGCCACTCGACTCGCTCGATGGGCGCGGATCTGATAGCATAGGCACACGATATCGGCCCTTCGCCCTCTTCGCTCATTAGAAGCCAACAAATGGGTGGCGTACACACACACACGAACATTCCTTCAAATCAGGTGCTCAAAATGGCGTCACTAGCGGCCCTCGCGATCATCAGATGAGCCGTGTTTGGGATCGTCAGACGAATAGAACAAGCTTTAGAAACTGGCAGAGTGACATGATCGTTCCCGGGGGGTCGAAATCTGGAGGTCCTTGTATAAACAGGACCGATCCTCCAAGCAAACACTCCGTGTTGATTGATTTCCGTGCCACCTACGACGCTAGAATTCGTTCCCGGCTCAAATGGGGATGGGTGAAAAATTTGGAAATTGAATAATCACCTTCCACGTGCCTCGTTGGGATCATTGAACGATCTCAAGCACGGCACGAGCCACCACTTCAACAATCAAGCGTTCACCTGGCGCAAGGCTTCACCGAGATACCGACGCACTTGACCCGCCGCTATCTAGAGCCCGCTCTGGGTGTTCCGATTCTTGGCCCGCGAAATCACGTTCTAACGCTGTTTATCTTCCCTGGTTCAAGTGTGTTTCATCGACACGGGCGAAGGGATATTTATTATCTTTTCTAAATCCCAAACCCCATGGTTTAATCTAGCGAACCAGTTTGGCGTTTTGAAGCGATCGACGGCGATCAGCGATGGATCGCAATCAACCGGAGCTAGATGGAACCCGAAAATGAACGGAGCTCATGAACGGGTGGTCGATCGACTCTGATCCTAATCTAATCTCGTTTCAGAGGGCACACACAAACACGCCAACATACACACACACGCGCGCACATGCAAGACATGCGGCACGTGCTTTCTGCCTCGATCGTGGTGGAGCGAGATTTTTCTTCTCCTTCCAGCCGTTCGACAAATGAACATAATTATCTGATCATCGGCCGATAAGACACACCTGGAAAAAAGCCGCACCACTAGACGGATAGGTTGAAGGGGCCAGGATCGTCACCATCGATCAGTCGATTCGGCACAACGGGGTCGTTCGCCAAACCGCGTCGGCCGAAAAAAAAAATATAGGCATAACTAGAGCGCAGTTTAAACGGTGTCGTTGGGCAATTTGTTGACGTGTGGTGGGTCTTTTTATTCGTTTACCTCTTCGTGTACGTGCGGTCCATTCACCATCCCGTTGGGTGGACTTTCTATGGCCGAAAACGCATCGATCGCGAGCCAAACGTCGCGTCCGCGCGGCTCTAATGATGGGTCATTAATTTTGCTTCAATTGCGATTGCGTGTGCTCGCGCGCGCGCGCGATGGTACGCGTGGTAGTGTTTGGAATTCGAATGCACAAACCCACACCCTTCTCTTAAGCAGCCCTCTAGGGCACGGGCCAGCCAGCGGTCACCGGTTGCAACCTGACGCGATGGTGACCGACGACCAATTTGCTCGCCCCCGGTACCAAAGAAGGAGCCCATTATCAAACCCATTTTCGATCAAACCGATTGCTTTCGTCGCGTCCCGTGCTAAATTATGATAAATATTTTCCTATTAACACCCCGCACGAAATGACGATCTTTAAATGATTCAATCAGCCTCCCAGCCGAGTGGATTTTGGGCGCGAGCCAGCGAAGAACCGTCGTGGATAATGGCTCTACCGCGGTTTGGTCAACGGCGAATGTCGACGACGATAGTATCGAGATTAAATTGCCCCCAAAATGCGAGTGTTACGCGCCGTTCGTTTGAAAGTGGCCAACGTTGGGCTCGGAAGGGGATGGAATTTTCGTCACAATACGTCCCGCTGTCCCGTTTGGTCAATGGAATGCAAAACAATCGTTTGTTCTATCGATAGATTCAAATTGATTCGAATTCGCAAGGTCGCAATAGTCACTTCGCCGGTGTTTAAGCGTTTTCGAATTGATCGGTTGAATGCGAATTTCTTTCCCTTTGTCGACTTTGCGGACATTCTCTTCCAAGTTGCATGGTCGCCTAACGAGCAACGGTGGCTGATTTAAGCACATTCACAATCTCTTTTTTAGTTTTGTGCACATCAACTACCTCCACAAAGCGTGCTCCTCCCGGTGGGTCATGCGATTCTTTCACATTTTGGCACAGTTATTTTTTTTTTACAATCCTTCAGCTAACCGATGGAGAACAAAAAAAAAGGAAACAGATATCCTCCCGTTGGAAATTCGCTGCTCGAACGGTTCACTGATCTTATTACCGCTAATTGAATGGTGTGTAAATAATTGTATCACCTCCGGTTAGTGAATTCGGGGCGTTTGAATTCTCCTAATGATGTTCAACCGGCACATGAATAAAAAAAAGCAGTATAATAATGCAAACGCGAATGGCATATGTCGGTCAAGAGATATTCCCTTTTTTTTGGCATTCCACCGGCTCCGGACCTAACGCAGGTTCATCTTTTTCATACCACGTCCGAAAGGAATTCGGGTGGGCACGTCAGCCTTTGGCCTACATTAGTCCTGCGCATTGGCCTTTTTTTCTCGCTCTCTCTCTTTTCGATTCAACCCCATCGTTCATCGAGCCTTTCCCGAAACGTAGATCCACCAAACCATCGGTTCCGCCCAACGCAGGCCCTCAGGACACGCGCGAGAATGAATCCGGCCGCCCGTCAAAGCGAGCCTTTAGAAAATTATCTCCACAATCGCCACAATGACGCGTTTTTCCGCATCCAGAAGCAGCAAACTGTCCGCACCGGCCCCAAGTCCGCCGGAAAGTTGCGCCTGAATGGCGGAACGGTCAGCCCGAAACCTGTCGGTCGCGCGGACCTGACCAAACGAACGAACGAAAAACTACCGGACTTTCGACGAGGGCGCACGTGAGCGTCCGACGGCCCTGTCAATTATTACACGTTATTAAAACCATCATTATTTATGTTCCCTTTCACTGGGCTTCCATTCCGTCACCCCGTTGGTTTGGGGATTCGGTCAGAAGCTCAGCCATGGTCTGGGATCGCCACCGGGCATCGGGACGTTTGAATTGTGGCAGCTCCGTTTGCCAGCAGCCCGGTCCTAACGCTGGACGCTCACGGCGGGAACGATCACGCATTGATGCGTCCGTTGAAAGATTTATGTTCCTCACTCGACGATGATCCGTCGGCGGCTCGATGCCGATCAAAAACCCATCGAACTGCGGCTCGATCGAGGGAGTTTCAGCTCGAACAACACTTTGTGACACCTGAAGAAGACACCCAGCGGCAGAGTGTTAGTGTTCGATCTTCTCGAAAACAACGCCACCATTCGGCACCCACGGTCGCTGGTGTCATCGATCACCGGATCGGACGGGATCATTTGTAGGATTAAACGCTTTTCGGTGAAGCGGGCAAACTTGGGACCGCTGATATTTTGCCCGACAGCTTGCACCCACGTGCCACTCGGTCGCTGCCGTCGATACGCGCCTGCAAAGCCGATTAAACCCAAGCGTGCTGTGCTGGCGCCCTTAAAAGCGCCCTCACGGTGCAGCACAACGTACACCGACCGGGCGCCTGACGGAAGTGCATGCATTTATTGATCTCGGGGCGTCGCCATGATGGCGCCTTCTAATCCACGCGGCGTTCAACCGGGAAACCCTTCGCAGGCTCCCGAATCACGGCCACTCTGGTCTCGGGCTCTTGTGGCCCTGCACTAATCATGCGTAGGAGGCGCTGCTTTGGTGCGCTGTTTTAGTTCTGGCGTCGTTTTCAGGTCGTTTCGAGTGGAATAAATTAGGCCGCGCACCGACGCGAGCAGTGATTGTTTGAAATTTGCAAATTCAATCGCGAGTTGTGCAGTTTGAGCTTTAGTCTGGGTTGCCAGTCTTATCCGGGGCTGTATCTCTGTTCTAAGGACTATGCATAGTGTAAGAGAAACAATTTGCGAGCAAGAAACCGATCACGTAAAGGTTGATTTTAGAACTGCATGAGCCATTTTATAGCTCGAAAAGGTATAACAATTTGATCCACGAAGAATTAAATAAACATTTATAAATGTTATTTCAATCTCTAGGTTATTAGAAAGCCCTCCTTCAACTTGAGGGCTACAAGTAACTTATCGGCCAAATACAAAAATGATCAAAACATTACGTACTAATTGATTTGCGACCGACGAGCCGATAAACATTGCTCTCAATTTTTGTTTGTCGCCGCGTGGCATCGATCGAGTG